>NC_134096.1:81945092-84345092 GCF_000715075.1 Nicotiana tabacum | reverse complement strand
CCCCCGGACCCCGATCGCCTAAAATTTTTTCGGGCCATCAAATAAGACCTAAGGAACGATAGTCACTGCCCCGTCATGATCGTTCCTCATATTTTGCGTTTTTCGGCCAACAAACTAAAATTTCGCCTAATTCCCATATTTTCGTGTGCGCCCACGCTTTCCCAGTGGGCCGGGCCCCCCGGACTGGGATTGCCTAAAAAATTTTCAGGCCATCAAATACGACCTAAGGAACCATAGTCACCACCCCGCCATGATCATTCGTGTCCTATAGCCCAAGCCTTCCGAGTGGGACAGGCACCCAGACTCGGATCACCTAATATTTTTTTGGGCCATTAAATATGACCTAGGGAACCATAGTCACCGCCCACCATGATCGTTCCTCATTTTTTGTATTTTTCGGCCAAAAAACTAGAATTCCGCCCGATTCTCATATTTTCATGTGTTATAACCCACGCCTTCCAAGTGGTCCCGAGAAACCCCCGGACCCCGATTGCCTAAAATTTTTCTAGGCCATCAAATACAACCTAAGGAACATTATTCACCGCCCCACCATGATCGTTTCTAATTTTTTACATTTTTCGGCCCAAAAAACTAGAATTCTGCCTGATTCCAATATTTTCGTGTGCTATAGCCCATGCCTTCCGAGTGGTCCCTGGCCCCCCGAACCCCGATCGCCTAAAATTTTTTCGGGCCATCAAATAAGACCTAAGGAACGATAGTCACTGCCCCGTCATGATCGTTCCTCATATTTTGCGTTTTCAAACTAAAATTTCGCCTAATTCTCATATTTTCGTGTGCGCCCACGCTTTCCCAGTGGGCCGGGCCCCCCGGACTGGGATTGCCTAAAACATTTTCGGGCCATCAAATACGACCTAAGGAACCATAGTCACCACCCCGCCATGATCATTCGTGTCCTATAGCCCAAGCCTTCCGAGTGGGACGGGCACCCAGACTCGGATCACCTAATATTTTTTTGGGCCATTAAATATGACCTAGGGAACCATAGTCACCGCCCACCATGATCGTTCCTCATTTTTTGTATTTTTCGGCCAAAAAACTAGAATTCCGCCTGATTCCCATATTTTCATGTGTTATAACCCACGCCTTCCAAGTGGTCCCGAGAAACCCCCGGACCCCGATCGCCTAAAATTTTTCTAGGCCATCAAATACAACCTAAGGAACATTATTCACCGCCCCACCATGATTGTTTCTAATTTTTTACGTTTTTCGGCAAAAAAATTAGAATTCTGCCCGATTCTCATATTTTCGTTTGCTATAACCCACGCTATCCTAGTGGGCAGTGCCCCCCGGACCCAGTTCGCCTAAATATTTTCCTGGCCATCAAATACGACCTAAGGAACCATAGTCACCGCTTTCCATGAGCGTTCTTCCTTTTTTGCATTTTGTAGCAAAAAAACTAGAATTCCGCCTGATTCCCATATTTTCATGTGGTACAGCCCACGCCTTCGGAATGTGTCCGGGCCCCTCGGACCCCGATCGTCTAAAATTTTTCCGGGCCATCAAATACGACCTGAGAAACCATAGTCACCACCCCTCCATGATCGTTCCTCATTTTTTTGCGTTTTTCAGCCAACAACCTAAAATATCGCCCGATTCCCATATTTTCGTGCGCGCCCACGCCTTCCGAGTGGGCCGGGCCTCCATGGACTGTGATCGCCTAAAAGATTTTTAGGCCATCAAATACAACCTGAGGAACCATAGTCACCGCCCTTCCATGATCGTTCCTCATGTTTTATGTTTTTCGGCCAAAAAACTAGAATTGCGCCCGATTCCCTTATTTTCGTGTGCTATAGCCTACGCCTTCCGTGTGGGCCGGGCCCCCCTGACTCGGATCGCCTAAAATTTTTTTGGGAAATCAAATACGAACTAAGGAACCATAGTCACTGCCCCGCCATGATCGTTCCACATTTTTTGTGTTTTCGGCCAAAAAACAAGAATTCCGCGTGATTCCCATATTTTCGTATGGTATAGCCCACGCCTTCCCAATGGGTAGGGCCCCACGGAGCCGGATCGCCTAAAATTTTTCCGGGCCATCAAATACGATCTAAAGAACCATAGTCACCGCACCGCTATGATTGTTCCTCATTTTTTGCATTTTTTGGCCAAAAAACTAGAATTCTGCCCGATTTCCATATTTTCGTGTGCTATAGCCCATGCCTTCCAAGTGGTCCCGGGACCCTCGCACCCCGATCGCCTAAAAATTTTCCGGGCCATCAAATACGACCTAAGGAACCATAGTCATCGCCCCGCCATGATCGTTCCTCATTTTTTGCATTTTTCGGCTAAAAAACTAGAATTCTGCTAGATTCCCATATTTTCTTTGTGCGCCCACGCCTTCCGAGTGGGCTGGGACCCCCGGACTGTGATCGCCTAAAAATTTTTTGGGCCATCAAATACAACCTAAGGTACCATAGTCACTGCCCTGCCATGATCGTTCCTCATTTTGTTTGTTTTTTTGCCAAAAACCTAGAATTGCGCCGGATTCTCTTATGTTTCGTGTGTTGTAACCCACGCCTTCCGAGTGGGCCGGGCCCCCTGACTCGGATGGCCTAAAATTTTTTCGAGCCATCCAATACAACCTAAGGAACCATAGTCACCACCCTGCCATGACCGTTCCTCGTTCTTTTGCATTTTACGGCCAAAAACCTAGAATTCCGCCCGATTCCCATATTTTCGTGTGCTATAGCCCATGCCTTCCAAGTTGTCCAGGGACCCCCGGACTCCGATCTCCTAAAATATTTCCGGACCATTAAATACGACCTAAGGAACCATAGTCACCACCCTGCCATGATCTTTCCTCATTTTTTGAGTTTTTCAGCCAAAAACCTAGAATTGCACCCGATTCCCATAATTTCGTGTGCAATAGCCCACGCCTTCCGAGTGGGCCGCTCCCCAGTGAATCGGATCGCCAAAAAAATTTTCTGGGCCATCGAATATGACCTAAGGAACCATAGTCACTGTCTCGCCATGATCGTTCCTCATGTTTTGCATTTTTCGGCCAAAAAACTAGAATTTCGCGCGATTCCCATATTTTCGTGTGTTATAGCTCACGCCTTCCAAGTGGTCCCGGGTCCCCGGACCCCGATCGCCTAAAATTTTTACGGGCCATCAAATAAGACCTAAGGAACCATAGTCACCGCACTGCCATGAACATTCCTCATTATTTTGCATTTTTTGGCCAAAAAACTAGAATTCCGCTCGATTCCCATATTTTCGTGTGCAATAGCCCACGCCTTCCGAGTGGGCCGGGCCCCCGGACTCGGATCGCCTAAAAATTTTCGGGGCCATCAAATACTACCTTAGGAACCATAGTCACCGCCCCGCCATGACCTTTCCTCATTTTTTGCATTTTACAGCCAAAAGACTAGAATTCGCCCGATTCCAGTATTTTCGCGTGCTATAACCCACTCCTTCCAAGTGGGCTGTGCCCCACGGACTCGGATCGCCTAAAATTTTTCTGGGCCATCAAATACGACCTAAAGAACCATAGTTACCGCCCTTCCATGACTGTTCCTCGCTGTTTTGCATTTTAAATCCAGAAACCTAGAATTCCGTCCGATTCCCATATTTTCGTGTGCTTATAGCCCACACCTTCCAAGTGGTCCCGGGACTCCAGGACCCCGTTCACCTAAAAATTTTCCGGGCCATCAAATATGACCTAAGGAACTATAGTCACCGCCCAACCATGATCGTTCCTCATTCTTTGCATTTTACGGCCAAAAGATTAGAATTCCGCCCGATTCCCATATTTTCATGCACTATAGCCCACGCCTTCCAAGTAGTCCCGGAACCCTCGGACTAGGATTGCCTAAAATTAACTGGGCAATTAAATACGACCTAAGGAACCATAGTCACCGCCCCGCCATGATCGTTCCTCATTTTTTGCATTTTTCGACCAAAAAACTAGAATTCCGCGCGATTCCCATATTTTCGTGTGTTATAGCCCACGCCTTCCGAGTGGTCCTGGGCCCCTCGGACCCCGATCGCCTAAATTTTTACGGGCCATCAAATACGACCTAAGGAACCATAATCACCGCCCCTCCATGATCGTTCCTGATTTTTTGCGTTTTCGTCCAAAAAACTAGAATTCTGCGTGATTCCCATATTTTCCTATGCTATAGCCCACGCCTTCCAACTGGTTATGGGACCCCCTGACACCGATCGCCTAAAAATTTTCAGGGCCATCAAATACAACCTAAGGAACCATAGTCATCGCCTCACCATGATCGTTCCTCTTTTTTTGCATTTTTTCATCCAAAAACCTAGAATTCCGCGCGATTCCCATATTTTCGTTTGTTATAGCCCACGCCTTCCGAGTGGGCCAGGTCCCCCAGACTGTGATCGCCTAAAAAATTTTCGGGCCATCAAATAGGACCTAAGGAACCATAGGCACTGCTCCTCCCTGATCGTTCCTCATTCTTTATGTTTTTCGGCCAAAAACCTAGAATTACGCCCGATTCCCATATTTTTGTGTGATATAGCCCACGACTTCCGAGTGGACCGGGCCCCACTGACCCGGAGTACCTAAAATTTTTTAGGGCCATCAAATACGACCTAACGAACCATAGTCACCGCACAGCCATGATCATTCCTCATTTTTTGCGTTTTTCGGCCAAAAAACTGGAATTCCGCCCGATTCCCATAGTTTCGTGTGTTATAGCCCTCGTCTTCCCAATGGGTCGGGCCCCACGGAGCCGGATCGCCTAATATTTTTTTGGGCCATCAAATATGACCTAAGGAACCTTAGTCACCGCCCCGCCATGACCTGTCCTCATGCTTTGCATTTTACGGCCAAAAAACTAGAATTCCGCCCGATTCCCTTATTTTTGTGTGCTATAGCCGACGCTTTCCAAGTGGTCCCGGGACTCCCGTACCCCGATTGTCTAAAATTTTCCGGGCCACCAAATACGACTTAAGAAACCAAAGTCACCGGCCCGCCATGATCGTTCCTCTTTTTTGCATTTTACGGCCCAAAAACTAGTATTCCGCTCGATTCCCATATTTTCGTGTGCTATAGCCCACGCCTTCCAAGTGGTCCTGGGACCCCCGGACCCCGATCGCCTAAAATTTATCCGGGCCATCAAATACGACCTAAGGAACCATAGTCACTGCCCCGCCATGATCATTCTTCATTTTTTGCGTTTTTCGGTGAAAAAAATAGAATTCCGCCCGATTCCCATATTTTCGTGTGCTATAGCCCACGTCTTCCCAATGGGTATGGCCCCACGGACCAGGATCACCTAATATTTTTGTGGGCCATCAAATACGACCTAAGGAACCTTAGTCACCGCCCCGCCATGACCTGTCCTCATGTTTTGCGTTTTACGGCCAAAAAACTAGAATTCCGCCAGATTCCCATATTTTCGTGTGCTATAGCCGACGCCTTCCAAATGATCCCGGGACTCCCGGACCCCGATCGCTTAAAATATTTCTGGGCCACCAAATACGACCTGAGGAACCAAAGTCACTGCCCCGCCATGATCATTCCTCATTTTTTGCATTTTACGGCCAAAAAACTAAGATTTCGCATGATTCCCATATTTTCGTGTGCTATAGCCCACGCCTTCCAAGTGGTCCCGGGACTCCCGGACCCTGATCGCCTAAAACTTTTCAAGGCCATCAATTACGACCTAAGGAACCATAGTCACCGCCCCGCCATGACCGTTCCTCATTGCTTTGCGTTTTGCGGCCAAAAACCTAAAATTCCGCCCGATTCCCATATTTTCGTGTGCTATAGCCCACGCCTTCCACGTGATCCCGAGACCACCGAACCCCGACCGCCTCAAATTTTTTCTGGCCATCAAATATGACCTAAGGAACCATAATAACTGCCCCGTCATGATCATTTCTCATTTTTTGCATTTTACGGTAAAAATACTAGAATTCCACCCGATTCTCATATTTTCGTGTGCTATAGCCCACGCCTTCCAAGTGGTCCCGAGACCCCCGGACCCCGATAGCCTAATATTTTTTCGGACCATCAAATACGACCTAAGGAATCATAGTCACCGCCCTGCCATGAATGTTCCTCATTATTTGCCTTTTTCGGCCAAAATAATAGAATTCTACCCTATTCCCGTATTTTCATTTGCAATAGCCCATGCCTTCCGAGTGGGCCGGGCCCCCGGACTCGGATTGCCTAAAATTATTTCGGGCCATCAAATACGACCTAAGGAACCATAGTCACCACCTCGTTATGATCGTTCCTCATTCTTTTGAATTTTTCGGTTTAAAAACTAGAACTCCGCCCGATTCCCATATTTTCGTGTGCTATAGCCCATGCCTTCTGAGTGGGCCGGGGCCCCGTACTCGGATCGCCTAAAATTATATCGGGCCATCAAATACGACCTAAGGAACCATAGTCACCGCCCCGCCATAATCGTTCCTCATTTTTTGCATTTTTTGGCCTAAAAACTAGAATTCCGCCCGATTCCCATATTTTCGTGTGCTAGAGCCCTCGCCTTCCAAGTGGTCCCGGGACCCCCGAACCCTGATCTACAAAAAATTTTCCGGGACATAAAATACAACCTAAGGAACCATAGTCACCGCCCTGCCATGATCGTTCCTCATTTTTTGTGTTTTTCGGGAAAAAACTAGAATTTCGCCCGATTCCCATATTTTCATGCGCTATAGCCCACGCCTTCCAAGTAGTCCCGGAACCCGCAGACTCGGATTGCCTAAAATTTACCGGGCCATTAAATACGACCTAAGGAACCATAGTCACCGCCCCGCCATGATCGTTACTCATTTTTTTGCATTTTTTGGCCAAAAAACTAGAATTCCGCGCGATTCCCATATTTTCGTGTGTTATAGCCCACGCCTTCCGAGTGGTCCCGGGCCCCTCGGACCCCGATCGCCTAAATTTTTTACGGGCCATCAAATACGACCTAAGGAACCATAATCACCGCCCCTCCATGATCGTTCCTCATTTTTTGCGTTTTTCAGCCAAAAAACTAGAATTTCGCCCGATTCCCATATTTCGTGTGCTAATAGCCTACGCCTTCCAAGTGGTCCACGGACCCCGATCGCCTAAACAATTTTCCAGGCCATCAAATATGACCTAAGGATCCATAGTCACTGCCCCGCCATGACAGTTCCTCAGTTTTTGCATTTTTCAGCCAAAAATTTAGAATTCCGCCCGATTACCATATTTTCGTGTGCTATAGAGTGGGTCAGGCCCCTCGGACTGGGAACGCCTAAAAATTTTTCCGGCCCACCAAATGAACAATAGTCACCGCCCCGCCATGATCTTTTCTCATTTTTTGCATTTTAGGGCAAAAAAACAAGAATTCTCCCCGATTCCCATATTTTCGTGTGCAATAGCCCACGCCTTCCGAGTGGGCTAGGGCCCCCAGACTCGGATCGCCTAAAATTATTTCGGGCCACCAAATACGACCTAAGGAATCATAGTCACCGCATCGCCATGATTATTCCTCATTCTTTTGCATTTTTCGGTGTAAAAACTAGAATTCTGCCCGATGCCCATATTTTCGTGTGCTTTATAGCCCACGCCTTTCGAGTGGTCCCGGACCCCCGGACCCCGATCGCCTAAAATTTTTCCGGGGCATCAAATATAACCTAAGGAACCATAGTCACCACCCCGCCATGATCGTTCCTCATTTTTTGCAGTTTACAGCCAAAAAACTAGAATTCCGCCCGATTCCCATATTTTCGTGTGCTATAGCCCACGCCTTCCACGTGATCCCGAGACCCCCGAACCCCGATCGCCTAAAATTTTTCCGGGCCATCAAATACGACCTAAGGAACCATAATCACTGCCCCGCCATGATCATTTCTCATTTTTTGCATTTTACGGCAAAAATACTAGAATTCCACCCGATTCTCATATTTTCGTGTGCTATATAGCCCACGCCTTCCAAGTGGTCCCGAGACCCCCGGACCCCGAGAGCCTAATATTTTTCCGAACCATCAAATACGACCTAAGGAATCATAGTCACCGCCCCGCCATGAACGTTCCTCATTATTTGCCTTTTTCGGCCAAAATACTAGAATTCTGCCCTATTCCCGTATTTTCGTTTGCAATAGCCCACGCCTTCCGAGTGGGCCGGGCCCCCGGACTCGGATCGCCTAAAATTATTTCGGGCCATCAAATACGACCTAAGGAACCATAGTCACCACCTCGCTATGATCGTTCCTCATTCTTTTGAATTTTTTGGTTTAAAAACTAGAACTCCGCCCGATTCCCATATTTTCGTGTGCTATAGCCCATGCCTTCTGAGTGGGTCGGGGCCCCGGACTCGGATCGCCTAAAATTATTTCGGGCCATCAAATACGACCTAAGGAACCATAGTCACCGCCCCGCCATAATCGTTCCTCATTTTTATCATTTTTCGGCCTAAAAACTAGAATTCCGCCCGATTCCCATATTTTCATGCGCTATAGCCCACGCCTTCCAAGTAGTCCCGGAACCCGGGGACTCGGATTGCCTAAAATTTACCGGGCCATTAAATATGACCTAAGGAACCATAGTCACCGCCGCGCCATGATCGTTCCTCATTTTTTTGCATTTTTCGGCCAAAAAACTAGAATTCCGCGCGATTCCCATATTTTCGTGTGTTATAGCCCACGCCTTCCGAGTGGTCCCGGGCCCCTCGGACCCCGATCGCCTAAATTTTTTACGGGCCATCAAATACGACCTAAGGAACCATAATCACCGCCCCTCCATGATCGTTCCTTTTTTTTTTTTGCATTTTTCGGCAAAAAAACTAGAATTTCGCCCGATTCCCATATTTCGTATGCTAATAGCCCACGCCTTCCAAGTGGTCCCCGAACCCCGATCGCCTAAAATTTTTCCGGGGCATCAAATATGACCTAAGGAACCATAGTCACCACCCTGCCATGATCGTTCCTCTTTTTTTGCATTTTACAGCAAAAAAACTAGAATTCCGCCCGATTCCCATATTTTCGTGCGCTATAGCCCACGCCTTCCACGTGATCCCGAAACCACCGAACCCCGATCACCTATAATTTTTCCGGGCCATCAAATACAACCTAAGGAACCATAATAACTGCCCCGCCATGATCATTTCTCATTTTTTGCATTTTACGGCAAAAATACTAGAATTCCACTCGATTCTCATATTTTCGTGTGCTATAGCCCACGCCTTCCAAGTGGTCCCGAGACCCCCGGACCTCGATAGCCTAATATTTTTCCGGACCATCAAATATGACCTAAGGAATCATAGTCACCGCCCCGCCATGTACGTTCCTCATTATTTGCCTTTTTCGGCCAAAATACTTGAATTCTGCCCTATTCCCGTATTTTCGTTTGCAATAGCCCACGCCTTCCGAGTGGGCCGGGCCCCCGGACTCGGATCGCCTAAAATTATTTCGGGCCATCAAATACGACCTAAGGAACCATAGTCACCACCTCGCTATGATCATTCCTCATTTTTTTGAATTTTTCGGTTTAAAAACTAGAACTCCGCCCGATTCCCATATTTTCGTGTGCTATAGCCCATGCCTTCCGAGTGGGCTGAGGCCCCGTAATCGGATCGCCTAAAATTATATCGGGCCATCAAATACGACCTAAGGAACCATAGTCACCGCCCCGCCATAATCGTTCCTCATTTTTTGTATTTTTCTGCCTAAAAACTAGAACTCCGCCCGATTCCCATATTTTCGTGTGCTATAGCCCATGCCTTCCGAGTGGGCCGGGGCCCCGGACTCGGATCGCCTAAAATTATTTCAGAACATAAAATACAACCTAAGGAACCATAGTCACCGCCCTGCCATGATCGTTCCTCATTTTTTGTGTTTTTCGGGAAAAAAAACTAGAATTTCGCCCGATTCCCATATTTTCATGCGCTATAGCCCACGCCTTCTAAGTAGTCCCGGAACCCGCGGACTCGGATTGCCTAAAATTTACAGGGCCATTAAATACGACCTAAGGAACCATAGTCACCACCCCGCCATGATCGTTACTCATTTTTTTGCATTTTTCGGCCAAAAAACTAGAATTCCGCGGGATTCCCATATTTTCGTGTGTTATAGCCCACGCCTTCCGAGTGGTCCTGGGCCCCTCGGACCCCGATCGCCTAAATTTTTTACGGGCCATCAAATACGACCTAAGGAACCATAATCAACGCCCCTCCATGATCGTTCCTCATTTTTTGCGTTTTTCGGCCAAAAAACTAGAATTTCGCCCGATTCCCATATTTCGTGTGCTAATAGCCTACGCCTTCCAAGTGGTCCCCGGACCCCGATCGCCTAAAAGTTTTTCCAGGCCATCAAATATGACCTAAGGATCCATAGTCACTGCCCCGCCATGACAGTTCCTCAGTTTTTGCATTTTTCGGCCAAAAATCTAGAATTCCGCCCGATTACTATATTTTCGTGTGCTATAGAGTGGGTCGGGCCCCTCGAACTGGGAATGCCTAAAAATTTTCCGGGCCATCAAATATGTCCTAAGGAACAATAGTCACCGCCCCGCCATGATCCTTTCTCATTTTTTTGCATTTTAAGGCAAAAAAACTAGAATTCTACTCGATTCCCATATTTTCGTGTGCAATAGCCCACGTCTTCCGAGTGGGCCAGTGCCCCCAGACTCGGATCGCCTAAAATTATTTCGGGCCATCATATACGACCTAAGGAACCATAGTCACCGCACCGCCATGATCGTTCCTCATTCTTTTGCATTTTTCGGCGTAAAAACTAGAATTCTGCCCGATTCCCATATTTTCGTGTGCTTTATAGACCACGCCTTCCGAGTGGTCCCGGACCCCGATCGCCTAAAATTTTTCCGGGGCATCAAATATAACCTAAGGAACCATAGTCACCACCCCGCCATGATCGTTCCTCATTTTTTGCAGTTTACAGCCAAAAAACTAGAATTCCGCCCGATTCCCATATTTTCGTGTGCTATAGCCCACGCCTTCCACGTGATCCCGAGACCCCCGAACCCCGATCGCCTAAAATTTTTCCGGGCCATCAAATACGACCTAAGGAACCATAATCACTGCCCCGCCATGATCATTTCTCATTTTTTGCATTTTACGGCAAAAATACTAGAATTCCACCCGATTCTCATATTTTCGTGTGCTATATAGCCCACGCCTTCCAAGTGGTCCCGAGACCCCCGGACCCCGAGAGCCTAATATTTTTCCGAACCATCAAATACGACCTAAGGAATCATAGTCACCGCCCCGCCATGAACGTTCCTCATTATTTGCCTTTTTCGGCCAAAATACTAGAATTCTGCCCTATTCCCGTATTTTCGTTTGCAATAGCCCACGCCTTCCGAGTGGGCCGGGCCCCCGGACTCGGATCGCCTAAAATTATTTCGGGCCATCAAATACGACCTAAGGAACCATAGTCACCACCTCGCTATGATCGTTCCTCATTCTTTTGAATTTTTTGGTTTAAAAACTAGAACTCCGCCCGATTCCCATATTTTCGTGTGCTATAGCCCATGCCTTCTGAGTGGGTCGGGGCCCCGGACTCGGATTGCCTAAAATTATTTCGGGCCATCAAATACGACCTAAGGAACCATAGTCACCGCACCGCCATGATCGTTCCTCATTCTTTTGCATTTTTCGGCGTAAAAACTAGAATTATGCCCGATTCCCATATTTTCGTGTGCTTTATAGCCCACGCCTTCCGAGTGGTCCCGGACCCCTGGACCCCGATCGTGAAAAATTTTTCCGGGGCATCAAATATGGCCTAAGGAACCATAGTCACCACCCCGCCATGATCGTTCCTCATTTTTTGCATTTTACAGCCAAAAAACTAGAATTCCGGCCGATTCCCATATTTTCGTGTGCTATAGCCCACGCCTTCCACGTGATCCCGAGACCCCCGAACCCCGATCGCCTAAAATTTTTCCGGGCCATCAAATACGACCTAAGGAACCATAATCACTGCCCCGCCATGGTCATTTCTCATTTTTTGCATTTTACGGCAAAACTACTAGAATTCCACCCGATTCCCATATTTTCGTGTGCTAGAGCCCTCGCCTTCCAAGTGGTCCCGGGACCCCCGGACCCCGATAGCATAATATTTTTCCGGACCATCAAATACGACCTAAGGAATCATAGTCACCGCCCCGCCATGAACGTTCCTTATTATTTGCCTTTTTCGGCCAAAATACTAGAATTCTGCCCTATTCCCGTATTTTCGTTTGCAATAGCCCACGCCTTTCGAGTGGGCTGGGCCCCAGACTCGGATCGCCTAAAATTATTTCGGGCCATCAAATACGACCTAAGGAACCATAGTCACCACCTCACTATGATCGCTCCTCATTCTTTTGAATTTTTCGGTTTAAAACCTAGAACTCCGCCCGATTCCCATATTTTCGTGTGCTATAGCCCATGCCTTCCGAGTGGGCCGGGCCTCCAGACTCGGATCGCCTAAAATTATTTCGGGCCATCAAATACGACCTAAGGAACCATAGTCACCGCCCTGCCATAATCGTTCCTCATTTTTTGCATTTTTCGGCCTAAAAACTAGAATTTCGCCCGATTCCCATATTTTCGTGTGCTAGAGCCCTCGCCTTCGAAGTGGTCCCGGGACCCCCGAACCCCGATAGCATAATATTTTTTCGGACCATCAAATACGACCTAAGGAACCATAGTCACCACCGCGCCATGATCGTTCCTCATTTTTTACAGTATACAGCCAAAAAACTAGAATTCCGCCCGATTCCCATATTTTCGTGTGCTATAGCCCACGCCTTCCACGTGATCCCGAGACCCCCGAACCCCGATCGCCTAAATTTTTTCCGGGCCATCAAATACGACCTAAGGAACCATAATCACTGCCCCGCCATGATCATTTCTCATTTTTTGCATTTTACGGCAAAAATACTAGAATTCCACCCGATTCTCATATTTTCGTGTGCTATATAGCCCACGCCTTCCAAGTGGTCCCGAGACCCCCGGACCCCGAGAGCCTAATATTTTTCCGAACCATCAAATACGACCTAAGGAATCATAGTCACCGCCCCGCCATGAACGTTCCTCATTATTTGCCTTTTTCGGCCAAAATACTAGAATTCTGCCCTATTCCCGTATTTTCGTTTGCAATAGCCCACGCCTTCCGAGTGGGCCGGGCCCCCGGACTCGGATCGCCTAAAATTATTTTGGGCCATCAAATACGACCTAAGGAACCATAGTCACCACCTCGCTATGATCGTTCCTCATTCTTTTGAATTTTTTGGTTTAAAAACTAGAACTCCGCCCGATTCCCATATTTTCGTGTGCTATAGCCCATGCCTTCTGAGTGGGTCGGGGCCCCGGACTCGGATTGCCTAAAATTATTTCGGGCCATCAAATGCGACCTAAGGAACCATAGTCACTGCCCCGCCATAATCGTTCCTCATTTTATGCATTTTTCGGCCTAAAAACTAGAATTCCGCCCGATTCCCATATTTTCGTGTGCCATAGAGTGGGTCGGGCCCCCGGAGTGGGAATGCCTAAAAGTTTTTTGGGCCATCAAATACGACCTAAAGAACCATAGTCACCGCCCCACAATAATTGTTCCTTATTTTTTGCATTTTTCGGCCAATAAACTAGAATTCCTCCTCATTCCCATATTTTCGTGTGCTAGAGCTCACGCCTTCCAAGTGGTCCAGGGACCCCCGAACCCCGATCTCCAAAAAATTTTCTGGGACATCAAATACGACCTAAGGAACCATAGTCACCGTCCCGCCATGATCGTTCCTCATTTTTTGTGTTTTTCGTTAAATAATCTTGAATTCCGCGCGATTCCCATAGTTTCGTGTGCTATAGCCCACGCCTTCCGAGTGGGCCTGGCCCCCGAATTCGGATCGCCTAAAATTTGTTCAGGCCATCAGATACGACCTAAGAAACCATAGTCACCGCCCCGCCAATATTGTTGCTCATTTATTGCTTTTTTCGGCCAAAAAATCAGAATTCTGCTCGATTCCCCTATTTTCATATGCTATAGCCCACGACTTCCGAGTGGGCTGAGCCCCCATGACTTGGATCGCCTAAAAAATTTTCGGGACATCAAATATGACCTAAGGAACCATAGTCACTGCCCCGCCATGATCGTTCCTCAATTTTTGCAATTTTCGGCCAAAAAACTAAAACTCCGCCCGATTACCATATTTTCGTATGCTATAGAGTGGGTTGGGCCCCCAGGGCTGGGAACACCTAAAAATTTTCCGGGCCATCAAATACGACCTAAAGAACCATAGTCACCGCCCCTCCATAAACGTTCCTCATGTTTTGCATTTTTCGGCCTAAAAACTAGAATTCCGCCCGATTCCCATATTTTCGTGTGCTAGTGCCCACGCCTTCCAAGTGGCCTCGGGACCCCAGAACCCTGATCTCCTAAAATTTTTCCGGGACATCAAATACGACCTAAGCAACCATATTCATCGCCCCTCCATGATCGTTCCTCATTTTTTGTGTTTTTCGGCCACAAAACTAGAATTCCGCGCGATTCCCATATTTTCGTGTGCTATAGCCCACGCCTTCCCAATGGGTAGGGCCCCACGGAGCCAGATCGCCTAAAATTTTTCTGAGCCACCAAATACGACCTAAGAAAACCTTAGTCACCACCCAGTCATGACCATTCCTAATGTTTTGCACTTTACGGCCAAAAAACTAGAATTCCGCCCGATTATCATATTTTCGTGTGCTATAGAGTAGGCCGGGCCCCCCGGACTAGGAACGCCTAAAAATTTACCGGGCCAACAAATACGACCTAAAGAACCATAGTCACCGCTCCTCCATAATCGTTCCTCATTTTTTGCATTTTTAGGCCGAAAAACTAGAATTGCGTCTGATTCCCATATTTTCGTGTGCTAGAACCCACGCCTTCCAAGTGGTCTCGGGACCCCCGAACCCCGATTTCCTAAAAATTTTCCGGGACATCAAATACAACCTAAGGAACCATAGTCACCACCCCGCCTTGATCGTTCCTCATTTTTTGTGTTTTTCGGCCAAAAAATAGGAATTTCGCCCGATTCCCATATTTTCGAGTGCTATAGCCCACGCCTTCCCAATGGGCCGGGGCCCCGGACTCGGATCGCCTAAAATTATTTCGGGCCATCAAATACGACCTAAGGAACCATAGTCACCGCCCCGCCATAATCGTTCCTCATTTTTTGCATTTTTCGGCCAAAAAACTAGAATTCCGCCCGATTCCCATATTTTCGTGTGCTATAGCCCACGCCTTCCAAGTGGTCCCGGGACCCCCGAACCCCGATCTCCTAAAAATTTTCCGGGCCATCAAATACGACCTAAGGAACCACAGTCACCTCCCCGCCATGATCGTTCCTCATTTTTTGTGTTTTTCGGCCAAAAAATGAGAATTTCGTGCGATTCCAATATTTTCGTGTGCTATAGCCCACGCCTTCCGATTAGTCCCAGGACCCCCGGACCCCAATCGCCTAAAATTTTTCTGTGTTATCAAATACGACCTAAGGAACCATAGTCACCACCCTGCCAAGACCGTTCCTCGTTGTTTTGCGTTTTACGGCTAAAAACCTAGAATTCCACCCGATTCCCATATTTTCTTGTGCTATAGCCTACGCCTTCTGAGTGGTCCCGGGACCAACGTACCCCGATCGCCCAAAATTTTCCCAGACCATCAAATACGACCTAAGGAACCATAGCCACTGCCCCACCATGATAGTTCCTCATTTTTTGCATTTTTTAGCCAAAAAACTAGAATTCTGCCCGATTACCATATTTTTGTGTGCTATAGAGTAGGCCGGGCCCCCCGGACTAGGAACGCCTAAAATTTTTCTGGGACAACAAATACAACCTAAAGAACTATAGTCACTGCCCCGCCATAATCGTTCCTCAGTGTTTGCATTTTTCGGCCTAAAAACTAAAATTCCGCCCGATTCCCATATTTTCGTGTGCTAGAGCCCACGCCTTCCAAGTGGTCCCGGGACCACCAAACCCCGATCTCCTAAAATTTTTACGGGACATCAAATACGACCTAAACAACCATAGTCATCGCCCCGCCATGACCGTTCCTCATTTTTTGTGTTTTTCGGCCAAAAAACTAGAATTCCGCGCGATTCCCATATTTTCGTGTGCTATAGCCCACGCCTTCCCAATGGGTAGGGCCCCACGGAGCCGGATCGCCTAAAATTTTTCCGGGCCATTAAATACGACTTAAGGATTCATAGTCACCGCCCCTCCATGATCATTCTCACTTATTGCATTTTTCGGCCAAAAAACTAGAATTCCGTTCGATTCTCATATTTTCGTGTGCTATAGCCCACGCCTTCCAAGTGGTCCCGGGACCCCCGAACCCCGATCTCCTAAAATTTTTTCGGGACATAAAATAAGACCTAAGGAACCATAGTCACCGCCCTGCCATGATCGTTCCTCATGTTTTGTGTTTTTCGGCCAAAAAACGAGAATTCCACGCGATTCCCATATTTTCGTGTGCTATAGCCCACGCCTTCCGATTGGTCCCGGGAGCCCCGGACCCCAATCGCCTAAAATTTTTCCGGGTCATCAAATACGACCTAAGGAACCATAGTCACTGCCCCGCCATGACCGTTCCTCGTTGTTTTGCATTTTACAGCTAAAAACCTAGAATTTCGCCCGATTCCCATAGTTTCGTGTGCTATAGCCCACGCCTTCCGAGTGGTCCTGGTACCCCCGTACCCCGATCGCCTAAAATTTTCCCGGACCATCAAATACGACCTAAGGAACCATAGTCACTGCCCCACCATGATAGTTCCTCATTTTTTGTGTTTTTTAGCCAAAAAACTAGAATTCCGCCCGATTACCATATTTTCGTGTGCTAGGCCGGGCCCCCCGGACTAGGAAGGCCTAAAATTTTTCCGGGCCAACAAATACAACCTAAAGAACCATAGTCACCGCCCCTCCATAATCGTTCCACAGATTTTGCATTTTTTGGCCTAAAAAATAGAATTCCACCCGATTCTCATATTTTCGTGTGCTAGAGCCCACGCCTTCCAAGTGGTCCAGGGACCCCCGAACTCCGATCTCCTAAAAATTTTCCGTGACATCAAATACGACCTAAGGAACCATAGTCACCGCCCCTCCATGATCGTTCCTCACTTATTGTGTTTTTCGGCCAAAAAACTAGAATTCCGCCCGATTCCCATATGTTCGTGTGCTATAGCCCAAGCCTTCCAAGTGGTCCCGGGACCCCCGATCTCCTAGATTTTTCCGGGACATCAAATAAGACCTGAGGAACCATAGTCACTGCCCTACCATGATCGTTCCTCATTGTTTGTGTTTTTCGGCCAGAAAACGAGAATTCCGTGCGATTTCCATATTTTCGTGTGCTATAGCCCACGCCTTCCGATTGGTCCCGGGACGCCTGGACCCCAATCGCCTAAAAATTTTCCGGGTCATCAAATACGACCTAAGGAAACATAGTCACCGCCCTGCCATGACCGTTCCTCATTGTTTTGCGTTTTACGGCTAAAAACCTAGAATTTCGCCGGATTCCCATATTTTCGTGTGCTATAGCCCACGCCTTCCAAGTGGTCCCGGGACCCTCGGACCCCGATCGCCTAAAATATTTCCTGGCCATCAAATACGACCTAAGGAACCATAGTCACCGCCCCGCCATGATCGTTCCTTATTTATTGCTTTTTTCGGCCAAAAATTTAGAATTCTGCCCGATTCCCATATTTTTGTATGCTATAGCACACGCCTTCCGAGTGGGATGAGTCCCCCAGACTTAGATCGTCTAAAAAAATTTCGAGCATTAAAATACGACCTAAGGAATCATAGTCACCGCCCCGCCATGATCGTTCCTCACTTATTGCGTTTTTCGGCCAAAAAACTAGAATTCCGCCCGATTCCCATATTTTTGTGTGCTATAGCCCACGCCTTCCAAGTTGTCTCGGGACCCTCGAACCCCGATCTCCTAAAAAATTTTCGGGACATCAAATAAGACCTAAGGAACCATAGTCACCGCCCCGCCATGATCGTTCCTCATTGTTTGTGTTTTTCGACCAAAAAATGAGAATTCCGCACGATTCCCATATTTTCGTGTGCTATAACCTACGCCTTCCGATTCGTCCCGGGACACCCGGACCCCAATCGCCTAAAATTTTTCCGGGTTATCAAATACGACCTGAGGAACCATAGTTACCGCCCTGCGATGACCGTTCCTCGTTGTTTTGCGTTTTAAGGCCAAAAACCTAGAATTCCGCTCGATTCTCATATTTTCGTGTGCTATAGCCCACGCCTTCCGAGTGGTCCCGGGACCAACGTACCCCGATCGCCTAAAATTTTTCCTGGCCATCAAATACGACCTAAGGAACCATAGTCACTGCCCCGCCATGAACGTTCCTAGTTTTTTGCATTTCTCGGCCAAAAAACTAGAATTCCACGTGATTCCCATATTTTCGCGTGCTATAGCCCAAGCCTTCCGAGTGGTCCCAGGACCCCCAGACCCCGATCGCCTAAAATTTTTTCGGACCATCTAATACGACCTAAGGAACCATACTCACCGCCCCGCCATGACCTTTCCTCATTTTTAGCATTTTACAGCCAAAAAACTAGAATTCCGCCCGATTTCCATCTTTTCATGTGCTATAGCCCACGCCTTCCAAGTGTACGCTGGACTCCCGAACCCCGATTGCCTAAAATTTTTTCGGCCTATCAAATATGACCTAAGGAACCAGAGTCACCGCCCCGCAATGATCGTTCCTCATGTTTTGCATTTTACTACAAAAAAACTAGAATTCCGCGTGATTCCCATATTTTCGTGTGCTACAGCCCACGCCTTCCAAGTGGGCCGGGGCCCCCGGACTCGGATTGCCTAAAATTTTTCTGGGCCATAAAATACGACCTACAGAACAATAGTCACCGCCTTGACATGACCGTTCTGCGTTTGTTTGCATTTTACGGCAAAAAACCTAGAATTTCGCCCGATTCCCATATTTTTGTGTGATATAGCCCACGCCTTCCAAGTGGTCCCAGGACCCCCAGACCCCGATTGCCTAAAATTTTTTTGGGCCATCAAATAAGACCTAAGGAACCATAGTCAACTCCTCGCCATGATCGTTCCTCATTTTTTGCATTTTTCGGCCAAAAAACCAGAATTCCGCCCGATTCCCATATTTTCGTGTGCTATACATACGCCTTCCAAGTGGTCCCGGGAGGCCCGGACCACGATTGCCTAAAAAATTTTCGGATCATCAAAAAAGACCTAAGGATCCATAGTCACCTCCCCTCCATGATCGTTCCTCAGTTTTTGCATTTTTCGGCCAAAAAACTAGAATTTCGCTCGATTCCCATATTTTCGTGTGCTATAGCCCACGCCTTCCAAGTGGTCCAGGGACCCCCGAACCCCGATCTCCTAAAATTTTTCCGGGACATAAAATAAGACCTAAGGAACCATAGCCACCGCCCCGCCATGATCGTTCCTCATGTTTTGTGTATTTCGGCCAAAAAATGAGAATTCCGCGCGATTCCCATATTTTCGTGTGCTATAGCCCATGCCTTCCGATTGGTCTCGGGACCCCCGGACCCCAATCGCCTAAAATTTTTTCGGGTCATCAAATACGACCTAAGGAACCATAGTCACTGCCCTGCCATGACCGTTCCTCGTTGTTTTGCATTTTACAGCTAAAAACCTAGAATTTTGCCCGATTCCCATAGTTTCGTGTGCTATAGCCCACGCCTTCCGAGTGGTCCCGGGACCCCCGTACCCCGATCGCCTAAAATTTTCCCGGACCATCAAATACAACCTAAGGAACCATAGTCACTGCCCCACCATGATAGTTCCTCATTTTTTGCGTTTTTTAGCCAAAAAACTAGAATTCCGCCCGATTACCATATTTTCGTGTGCTAGGCCGGGCCCCCCGGACTAGGAAGGCCTAAAATTTTTCTGGGCCAACAAATACAACCTAAAGAACCATAGTCACCGCCCCGCCATAATCGTTCCACAGATTTTGCATTTTTAGGCCTAAAAAATAGAATTCCACCCGATTCTCATATTTTCGTGTGCTAGAGCCCACGCCTTCCAAGTGGTCCAGGGACCCCCGAACCCCGATCTCCTAAAAATTTTCCATGTCATCAAATACGACCTAAGGAACCATAGTCACCGCCCCGCCATGATCGTTCCTCACTTATTGTGTTTTTCGGCCAAAAAACTAGAATTCCGCCCGATTCCCATATGTTCGTATGCTATAGCCCAAGCCTTCCAAGTGGTCCCGGGACCCCCGATCTCCTAGATTTTTCTGGGACATCAAATAAGACCTGAGGAACCATAGTCACCGCCCTACCATGATCGTTCCTCATTGTTTGTGTTTTTCGGCCAGAAAATGAGAATTCCGCGCGATTCCCATATTTTCGTGTGCTATAGCCCACGCCTTCCGATTGGTCCCGGGGCCCCCGGACCCCAATCGCCTAAAAATTTTTCGGGTCATCAAATACGACCTAAGGAAGCATAGTCACCGCCCTGCCATGACCGTTCCTCATTGTTTTGCGTTTTACGGCTAAAAACCTAGAATTCCGCCCGATTCCCATTTTTTCATGTGCTATAGCCCACGCCTTCCAAGTGGTCCCGGGACCCTCGGACCCCGATCGCCTAAAATATTTCCTGGCCATCAAATACGACCTAAGGAACCACAGTCACCGCCCCGCCATGATCGTTCCTTATTTATTGCTTTTTTCGGCCAAAAATTTAGAATTCTGCCCGATTCCCATATTTTTGTATGCTATAGCACACGCCTTCCGAGTGGGATGAGTCCCCCAGACTTAGATCGTCTAAAAAAATTTCGAGCATTAAAATACGACCTAAGGAATCATAGTCACCGCCCCGCCATGATCGTTCCTCACTTATTGCGTTTTTCGGCCAAAAAACTAGAATTCCGCCGGATTCCCATATTTTCGTGTGCTATAGCCCACGCCTTCCAAGTGGTCTCGGGACCCTCGAACCCCAATCTCCTAAAATTTTTCCGGGACATCAAATAAGACCTAAGGAACCATAGTCACCACCCCGCCATGATCATTCCTCATTGTTTGTGTTTTTCGACCAAAAAATGAGAATTTCGCGCGATTCCCATATTTTCGTATGCTATAGCCCACGCCTTCCGATTAGTCCTGGGACACCCGGACCCCAATCGCCTAAAATTTTTTCGGGTTATCAAATACGACCTGAGGAACCATAGTTACCGCCCTGCAATGACCGTTCCTCGTTGTTTTTCTTTTTAAGGCTAAAACCCTAGAATTCCGCCCTATTCTCATATTTTCGTGTGCTATAGTCCACGCCTTCCGAGTGGTCCCCAGGACCAACGTACCCCGATCGCCTAAAATTTTTCCTGGCCATCAAATACGACCAAAGGAACCATAGTCACCGCCCCGCCACGAACGTTCCTAGTTTTTTGCATTTCTCGGCCAAAAAACTAGAATTCAACGTGATTCCCACATTTTCATGTGCTATAGCCCAAGCCTTCCGAGTGGTCCCAGGAACCCCGGACCCCGATCGCCTAAAATATTTCCGGACCATCTAATATGACCTAAGGAACCATAGTCACCGCCCCGCCATGACCTTTCCTCATTTTTTGCATTTTACGGCCAAAAACCTAGAATTCCGCCCGATTACTATCTTTTCATGTGCTATAGCCCACGCCTTCCAAGTGTACGCGGGACTCCCGAACCCCGATTGCCTAAAATATTTTCGGCCCATCAAATACGACCTAAGGAACCAGAGTCACTGCCCCGCCATGATCGTTCCTCATGTTTTGCATTTTACTACAAAAAAACTAGAATTCCGCGTGATTCCCATATTTTCGTGTGCTATAGCCTACGCCTTCCAAGTGGGCCGGGGCCCCCGGACTCGGATTGCCTAAAATTTTTCCAGGCCATAAAATACGACCTACAGAACAATAGTCACCGCCTTGACATGAACGTTCTGTGTTTGTTTGCGTTTTACAGCAAAAAACCTAGAATTTCGCCCGATTCCCATATTTTTGTGTGCTATAGCCCATGCCTTCCAAGTGGTCCCAGGACCCCAGACCCTGATTGCCTAAAAAATTTTCGGGCCATCAAAAAAGACCTAAGGAACCATAGTCAACTCCTCGCCATGATCGTTCCTCATTTTTTGCATTTTTCGGCCAAAAAACCGGAATTTCGCCCGATTCCCATATTTTCGTGTGCTATACACACGCCTTCCAAGTGGTCCAGGGAGGCCCGGACCACGATTGCCTAAAATTTTTTCAGATCATCAAAAAAGACCTAAGGATCCATAGTCACCTCCCTGCCATGATCGTTCCTCAGTTTTTGCATTTTTCGGCCAAAAAACTAGAATTTCGCCCGATTCCCATATTTTTATTTGCTATAATAGCCCACGCCTTCCCAATGGGTAAGGCCCCCCGGAGCCGGATCGCCTAAATTTTTTTCGGGCCATCAAATACGACCTAACGAACCATAGTCACCGCCCCGCCATGACCTTTCCTCATTTTTTGCTTTTTACGGGCAAAAAACAAGAATTCCGCCCGATTACCATCTTTTCATGTGCTTTAGCCCACGCCTTCCAAGTGGACCCGGGACTCCTGGACCCCGATCTCCTAAAAATTTTCCGGCCCATCAAAACAACCTAAGGAACCAGAGTCACCGCCCGCCATGATCGCTCCTCATTTTTTGCATTTTACTACAAAAAACTAGAATTCCACCTTATTCTCATATTTTCGTGTGCTATAGCCCACGCCTTCCAAGTGGGTCGGGCCCCCGGACTCGGATTGCCTAAAATTTTTCCGGGCCATAAAATACGACCTAAATAACAATAGTCACCGCCCTGACACGACCGTTCCTCATTTTTTTGCGTTTTACGGCAAGAAACCTAAAATTCTGCCCGATTCCCATATTTTTGTGTGCTATAGTCCACGCCTTCCAAGTGGTCTCGGGACCCCCAGACCTCGATTGCCTAAAAGGTTTCGGGGCCATCAAATAAGACCTATGGAACCATAGTCACCTCCCCACCATGATCGTTCCTCATTTTTTACATTTTTCGGCAAAAACTAGAATTCCGCCCGATTCCCATATTTTCGTGTGCTATACCCACGCCTTCCAAGTGGTCCGGGGAGCCCCGGACCCCGATCGCCTAAAAATTTTTAGGGCCATCAAATACGACCTAAGGAACCATAGTCACTGCCTCGCCATGATCGTTCCTCATTTTTGGCATTTTTCGGCAAAAAAACTAGAATTCCGCGCGATTCCCATATTTTCGTGTGCTATAGACCACGCCTTCCGATTGGGCCAAGCCCCCGGACACCGATCGCCTAAAATTTTTCTGGGCCATCAAATACGACCTAAGGAACCATAGTCACCACCCCGCCCTGATCGGTCCTCATTTTTTGCATTTTACAGCCAAAAAATAAGAATTTTGCATTTTACAGCCAAAAAACAAGAATTCCGCCTGATTGCCATATTTTCATGTGCTATTGCCAAAGCCTTACGAACCTCGATCGCCTAAAATTATTTCGGGTCATCAAATATGATCTAAGGAACCATAGTCACCTCCCCGCCATGATCGTTCCTCATTTTTAGCATTTTTCGGCAAAAAAACTAGAATTCCGCGCGATTCCCATATTTTCGTGTGCTATAGCCCATGCCTTCCGAGTGGTCCCAGGCCCCCCGGACCCCGATCGCCTAAAATTTTTCCGGGCCATCAAATAGGACCTAAGGAACAATAGTCACCGCCCCACCATGATCGTTCCTCACTTTTTGGGTTTTTAGGCCAAAAACCTAGAATTCCGCCCGATTCCCATATTTTCGTGTGCTATCCACGATTTCCGAGTGGGCCGGGCCCCCCGAACTCGGATCACCTAAAATTGGTCCGGACCATCAAATACGACCTAAGGAACCATAGTCACCGCCTCGCCATGAACGTTCCTAGGTTTTTGCATTTTTCTTCCAAAAAACTAGAATTCCGCCCGATTCCCATATTTTTGTGTGCTATTGCCCACGCCTTCCGAGTGGGCCGGGCCTCCCAGACCCCGATCACCTAAAATTATTTCGGGCCATCAAATGCGATCTAAGGAACCATAGTCACCTCCCCGCCATGATCATTCCTCATTTTTATCGTTTTTCGGCAAAAAAACTAGAATTTCGCGTGATTCCCATATTTTCATGTGCTATAGCCCACGCCTTCCGAGTGGTCCCAGGCCCCCCGGACCCCGATCGCCTAAATTTTTTTCCGGGCCATCAAATATGACCTAAGGAACCATAGTCACCTCCCTGCCATGATCGTTCCTCAGTTTTTGAATTTTTCGGCCAAAAAACTAGAATTCCGCTTGATTCCCATATTTTTTTGTGCTATATCCACGCCTTCCAAGTGGTCCCGGGAACCCGGACCCCAATCGCTTAAAATTTTTCCGGGCCATCAAATACGACCTAAAGAATCATAGTCACTGCCCCGCCATGATTGTTCTTCATTTTTTGCATTTTTCGGCCAAAAAACTAGAATTCCGCGCGATTCCCATATTTTCATTTGCTATAGCCCACGCCTTCCGAGTGGTCCCAGCCCCCCCGGACCCCGATCGCCTGAAATTTTTTTGGGCCGTCGAATACGACCTAAGAAACCATAGTTACCGCCTTGCCATGATCGTTCCTAACTTTTTGCATTTTTCGGAAAAAAACCTAGAATTTCGCCCGATTCCCATATTTTTGTGTGCTAGCCCACACCTTTCGAGTGGGCCGGGCTCCCCGGACTCGGATCACCTAAACAAATTTCGGGCCATCAAATAATACCTAAGGAATCATAGTCACCTCCCCGCCATGATCGTTCCTCATTTTTTGCATTTTTCGGCCAAAAAAATAAAATTCCGCCCGATTCCCATATTTTCGTGTGCTATAGCCCACGCCTTTCGAGTGGTCCCAGGCCCCCCGGACCCCGATCGTTTAAAATTTTTCCGGGCCATCAAATACGACCTAAGGAATCACCGTCACCGCCCCACCATGATGGTTCCTCCTTTTTTGCGTTTTTCGGCCAAAAACCTAGAATTCCGCCCGATTTCCATATTTTCGTGTGCTATAGCCCACGCCTTCCGAGTGGGCCGAGCCCCCCGAACTCGGATCACCTAAAAAAAATTCAGGCCATCAAATAAGACCTAAGGAACCATAATCACCTTCCCACCATGATCGTTCCTTATTTTTTGCATTTTTTTGTCCAAAAAACTAGAATTCCGCCCGATTCCCATATTTTCATGTGCTATACCCACGCCTTCCAAGTGGTCCCGTGAACCCCGGACCCCGATCGCCTATAAAATTTCCAGGCCATCAAATACGACCTAAGGAACCATAGTCACCGCCTCGCCATGATCGTTCCTCATTTTTTGCGTTTTTTGGCCAAAAGACTAGAATTCCGCCCGATTTCCATATTTTCGTGTGCTATAGCCCACGCCTTCCGAGTGGGTCGGGCCCCCGGACTCGGATCACCTAAAATTTTTTTGGGCCATCAAATAAGACCTAAGGAACCATAGTCACCTTCCCGCCATGATCGTTCCTCATTGTTTCCATTTTTTGACCAAAACACTAGAATTTCACCCGATTCCCATATTTTCGTGTGCTATATCAACGCCTTCCAAGTGGTCCCGGTATCCCCGGACCCCGATCGCCTAACATTTTTCCGGCCATCAAATATGACCTAAAGAACCATAGTCACTGCCCCGCCATGATTGTTCCTCATATTTTGCATTTTACGGCCAAAAAACTACTATTCCGCGCGATTCCCATATTTTCATGTGCTATAGCCCACGCCTTCTGAGTGGTCCCAGGCTCCCCTGACCCCGATCGCCTAAAATTTTTTTGGGCCATCAAATACGACCTAAGGAACCATAGTCACCGCCCTGCCATGATCGTTGCTCATTTTTTGCATTTTTCGGCCAAAACCTAGAATTCCGCCCGATTCCCATATTTTCGTGTGGTACACCCACGCCTTCCATGTGGTCTCGGGAACCCCGGACCCCGATCGCCTAAACATTTTTCGGGCAATCAAATATGACCTAAGGAACCATAGTCACCGTCCTACCATGATCGTTCCTAAGTTTTTGCGTTTTTCGGCCAAAAACCTAGAATTCCGCCCGATTCCCATATTTTCGTGTGCAATAGCCCACGTCTTCCGAGTGGGCCGGGCCCCCCGGACTCGGATCACCTAAAACTTTTTCGGGCCATCAAATAAGACTTAAGGAACCATAGTCACCTCCTCGCCATGATCGTTCCTCATTTTTTGCATTTCTCGGCCAAAAAATTAGAATTCCGCCCGATTCCCATATTTTCGTGTGCTATACCCACCCCTTCCAAGTGGTCTCGGGAACCCCGGATCTCGATCGCCTAAAATTTTTCTGGGCCATCAAATACGACCTAAGGAACCATAGTAACCGCCCCGCCATTAACGTTCCACATGTTTTTGTTTTTTGGCCAAACAACTAGAATTCCACGCGATTCCCATATTTTCTTGTGCATAGCCCACGTCTTTCGAGTGGTCCCAGGACCCCCCGACCCCAATCGCCTAAAAATTTTATGGGCCATCAAATACGACCTAAGGAACTATAGTCACCGCCCAGCCATGACAATTCCTCATGTTTTGCATTTTTTGGCCAAAAACATAGAATTCCGCCCGATTCCCATATTTTCGTGTGCTATCCAAGATTTCCGAGTGGGCCGGGCCCCCCGGACTCGTATCACCTAAAATTTTTTCGGGCCATCAAATATGACCTAAGGAATCATAGTCACCACCCTGCCATTATCGTTCCTAATTTTTTGCGTTTTTCGGCCAAAAACCTAGAATTCCGCCCGATTCCCATATTTTCGTGTGCTATAGCCCACACCTTCCGAGTGGGCCGGGCCCCCCGGACTCGGATCACCTAAAAAAAAGTTGGGCCATCAAATAATACCTAAGGAACCATTGTCACCTCCCCTCCATGATCGTTCCTCATTTTTTGTATTTTTCGGAAAAAAAACTAGAATTCCGCCCGATTCCTATATTTTCGTGTGCTATACCCACGCCTGCCAAGTGGTCCCGGGAACCCTGGACCCCGATCGCCTAAAAATTTTCCGGGCCATCAAATAAGACCTAAGGAACCATAGTCACCTTCCCGCCATGATCGTTCCTCATTTTTTGCATTTTTCGTCAAAAACACTAGAATTGCGCCCGATTCCCATATTTTCGTGTGTTATACCCACGCCTTCCATGTGGTCCCGGGAACCCCGGACCCTGATCACCTAATATTTTTTTGGGCCATCAAATAAGACCTAAGGAACCATAGTCACTGCCCCGCCAAGATCGTTCCTCATTTTTTGCATTTTTCGGCCAAAAAACTAGAATTCTGCGCGATTCCCATATTTTCGTGTGCTATAGCCCACGCCTTCAGAGTGGTCCCAGGCCCCCCGGACCCCGATCACCTAAAATATTTCCGGGCCATAAAATACGACCTAAGAAACCATAGTCACCACCCCGCCATGATGGTTCCTCCTTTTCTGCATTTATTGGCCAAAAATCTAGAACTCCACCTGATTCCCATATTTTCGTGTGCTATAGCCCACGCCTTCCGAGTGGGCCGCCCCCCCGGACTCGGATCACCTAAAAATTTTTCGGGCCATCAAATAAGACCTAAGGAACCATAGTCACCTCCCCGCCATGATTGTTCCTAATGTTTTTGCATTTTTCGGCCAAAAAACTAGAATTCAGCGCGATTCCCATATTTTCGTGTGCTATAAGCCCACGCCTTCCGAGTGGTCCCAGGCCCCCCGGAGCCCGATCGCCTAAAATTTTTTCGGGTCATAAAATAAGACCTAAGGAACCATAGTTACCGCCCTGCCATGATCGTTCCTAATTCTTTTGCGTTTTTCGGCCAAAAACCTAGAATTCCACCCGATTCCCATATTTTCGTATGTTATAGCCCACGCCTTCCGAGTTGGCCGCCCCCCCCGGATTCGGATCACCTAAAAAATTTTCGGGCCTTCAAATAAGACCTAAGGAACCATAGTCACCTCCCTGCCATGATTGTTCCTAATTTTTTGCATTTTTCGGCCAAAAAACTAGAATTCCGCGCGATTCCTATATTTTCGTGTGCTATAAGCCCACGCCTTCCGAGTGGTCCCAGGGCCCCCGGACCCCGATCGCCTAAAATTTTTCCGGGCCATCAAATACGACCTAAGGAACCATAGCCACTGCCCTGCCATGAACGTTCCTAATTCTTTTGCGTTTTTCGGCCGAAAACCCAAAATTCCGCCCGATTCCCATATTTTCGTGTGCTATAGCCCACACCTTCCGAGTGGGCCGGGCCCCCCGGACTCGAATCACCTAAAAAGTTTTAGGCCATCAAATAATACCTAAGGAACCATAGTTACCTCCCCGCCATGATCGTTCCTCATTTTTTGTATTTTTCGGCCAAAAACCTAGAACTCCGCCCGATTCCCATACTTTCGTGTGCTATAGCCCACGCCTTCCGAGTGGGCCGCCCCCCCGGATACGGATCACCTAAATTTTTTTTGGGCCATTAAATAAGACCTAAGGAACCATAGTCACCTCCCCTCCATGATCGTTCCTCATTTTTTGCATTTTTCAGCCAAAAAATAGAATTCCGCCCGAATCCCATATTTTCGTGTGCTATATCCACGCCTTCCAAGTGGTCCCGGGAACCCCGGACCCTGATCGGCTAAAAATTTTATGGGCCATCAAATACGACCTAAAGAACCATAGTCACTGCCCCGCCATGATTGTTCCTCATTTTTGGCATTTTTCGGGCAAAAAACTAGAATTCCGCGCTATTCCCATATTTTCGTGTGCCATAGCCCACGCCTTCCGAGTGGTCCCAGGCCCCCCGGACCCCGATCACCTAAAATTTTTCCGGGCCATCAAATATGACCTAAGGAACCATAGTTACTGCCTCGCTATAATTGTTCCTCATTTTTTGCATTTTTCGGCCAAAAACCTAGAATTCCGCCCGATTCCCATAATTTCGTGTGCTATACCCACGCCTTCCGAGTGGGCCAGGCCCCCCGGACTCGGATCACCTAAAAATTTTTTGGGCCATCAAATAAGACCTAAGGAACCATAGTCACCTTCCCTCCATGATCGTTCCTTGTTTTATTAATTTTTCGGCCAAAAAACTAGAACTCTACCCGATTCCCATATTTCGTGTGCTATACCCATGCCTTCCAAGTGATCCCGGGAACCCCAGACCCTGATTGCCTAAAATTTTTTCCGGGCCATCGAATACGACCTAAGGAATCATAGTCACTGCCCCGCCATGATTATTCCTCATTTTTTGTATTTTTCGGCGAAAACACTAGAATTCCGCTCGATTACCATACTTTTGTGTGCTATTGCCCACGCCTTCCGAGTGGTCCCGAGACCCCAGGACCCCGTTTGCCTAAAAATTTTTCGGGCCATCAAATACGACCTAAGGAACCATTGTAACCGCCCCACCATGATCGTTCCTCATTTTTTGCATTTTTCGGCCAAAAAAATCGAATTCCGCATGATTCCCATATTTTCGTGTGCTATAGCCCACGCCTTCCGAGTGGTCCCGGGACCCCCAGAGCCGGATCGCCTAAAATTTTTTCGGGCCATCAAATTTGACCTAATAGTCGCCGCCCTTTCCATGACCTTTCCTCAATTTTTGCATTTTACGGCCAAAAAACTAGAATTCCACCTGATTCCCATATTTTCGTATGTTATAGCCCACGCCTTCCAAGTGGACCCGGGACTCCCGGACCCCGATCGCCTAAAATTTTTCCGGTCCATCAAATACGACCTAAGGAACCAGAGTCACCGCCCCCCATGATCGTTCCTCATTTTTGGAATTTTACTACAAAAACCTAGAATTCAGCATGATTCTCATATTTTCGTGTGCTATAGCACACGCCTTCCAAGTGGGCTGGGCCCCCCGGACTCAGATCGCATAAAATTTTTCCAGGCCATCAAATATGACCTAAAGAACCATAGTCACCGCCCTAACATGACCGTTCCTCATTTTTTTGCGTTTTAAGGCAAAAACATAAAATTCCGCCCGATTCCCATATTTTTGTGTGCTGCCTTCCAAGTGGTCCCAGGACCCCAAGACCCTGATCGCGTAAAAAAATTTCGGGCCATCAAATACGACCTAAGGAACCGTAGTCACTGCCCCGCCATGATCGGTCCTCATTGTTTGCATTTTACGGCCAAAAAACTAGAATTCCGCCCGATTCCCATATTTTCGTGTGCTATAGCCCACGCCTTCAGAGTGGGTCGGGCCTCCTGGACTCGGGTCGCCTAAAAATTTTCAGGGCCATCAAATACGACCTAAGGAACCATAGTCACCGCCCCGTCATAACCGTTCCTCATTTATTGCATTTTATGGCCAAAAAACAAGAATTCCGCGCGATTCCCATATTTTCGTGTGCTATAGTAGCCCACGGCTTGCCAATGGGTAGGGCCCCCCGGAGCCGGATCGTCTAAAATATTTTTGGGCCATCAAATATGACCTAAGGAACCATAGTCACCGCCCCGCCATGACCTTTCCTCATTTTTTGCATTTTACGGCCAAAAAACTAGAATTCTGCCCGATTCCCCTATTTTGGTGTGCTAGAGCCCACGCCTTCCAAGTGGACCCAGGACTCCCGGACCCTGATCGTCTAAAATTTGTCCGGCCCATAAAATATGACCTAAGGAATCAGAGTCACCACCCCGCCATGATCGTTCCTCATTTTTTGCATTTTACTACAAATACGACTTAAAGAACCATAGTCACCGCCCTAACATGACCATTCCTCTTTTTTTACGTTTTGCGGCAAAAAACCAAGATTTCCGCCCGATTCCCATATTTTTGTGTGCTATAGCCCACGCCTTCCAAGTGGTCCAGGGATCCCCAGACCCCGATCGCCTAAAATTATTCCAGTTGATCAAATACGACCTAAGGAACCATAGTTACCGCCCCGCTATGATCGGTCCTCATTTTTTGCATTTTAGGGCCATAAAACTAGAATTCCGCCCGATTCCCATATTTTCGTGTGCTACTGCCCACGCCTTCCGAGTGGGCCGGGCCTCCCGGACTCGGATCGCCTATAATTTTTTCGGGCCATCCAATACGACCTAAGGAACAATAGTCATCGTCCCGCCATGATTGTTCCTCATTTTTTGTATTTTTCGGCTAAAAAACTAGAATTATGTCCGATTCCCATATTTTCGTGTGCTACTGCCCACGCCTTCCGAGTGGGCCGGGCCCCCCGGACCTCAATCGCCTAAAATATTTCCGGGCCATCAAATACGACCTAAGGAATCTCAACCCCCGCCCCGCCATGACCATTCCTCGTTCTTTTGCTTATTACGGTCAAAAAACTAGAATTCTGCCCGATTCCCATATTTTTGTGTGCTATAGCCCACGCCTTCCGAGTGGACCCAGGCCCCCAGACCCCGATCGCCTAAAAATTTTTCGGTCCATCAAATACAACCTAAGCAACCATAGTCACCGCCCCGCCAGGATCATTCGTCATTTTTTGCATTTTTCGGCCAAAAACCTAGAATTCCGCCCGATTCCCATATTTTCGTGTGCTATAGCCCACGCCTTCCGAGTGAGCCGGGCCCCCTGGACTCGGATCACCTAAAAAATTTTCGGGCCATCAAATAAGACCTAAGGAACCATAGTCACCTTCCCGCCATGATCGTTTCTCATTTTTGCATTTTTCGGCCAAAAAACTAGAATTTCGCCTGATTCCCATATTTTCGTGTGCTATAATACCCCACGCCTTCCCAATGGGTAGGGACCCCCGGACCCCGATCGCCTAAAATTTTTTCGGGACCATCAAATACTACCTAAGGAACCATAGTCACAACCACGCCATGATCGTTCCTCATATTTTGCGTTTTTCAGCCAAACAACTAGAATTCCGCGCGATTCCCATATTTTTGTGTGCTATAGCCCACGCCTTCCGAGTGGGCCGGGCCCCCAGACTCGAATCATCTAATTTTTTTCGGGCCATCAAATAAGACCTAAGGAACTATATTCATCTCCCAGCCATGATCGTTCCTCATTTTTTGAATTTTTCGGCCAAAAAACTAGAATTCCGCCTGATTCCCATATTTTCGTGTGCTATATAGCCCACGCCTTCCCAATGGGAAGGGACCCCCGAACCCCGATCGCCTAAAAAATTTTCGGACCATCAAAGACGACATAAGGAACCATAGTCACTGCTCTGCCATGAACGTTCCTAGTTGTTTGTGTTTTTCAGCGAAAAAACTAGAATTCCGCCTGATTCCCATATTTCCATGTGCTATAGCCCACACCTTCCGAGTCGGCTGGCACCAGCGGAATCGGAACGTCTAAAATTTTTCCGGGCCATTAAATACGACCTAAGGAACCATAATCACCGCTCCGCCATGATCGTTCCTCACTTTTTGCGTTTTTCGGCCAAAAAATTAGAATTCCACCCGATTCCCATATTTTCATGTGCTATAGCTCATGCCTTCAAAGTGGTCCCGGGACCCCCAGACACCGATCGCCTAAAATTTTTCCGGGCCATCAAATATGATCTAAGAAACCATAGTCACCGCCCCGCCCTGCTCGTTCCTCGTATTTTTCATTTTTCAGCCAAAAAACTAGAATTCCGCCCGATTACCATATTTTCGTGTGCTATAATAGCCCATGCCTTCCCAATGGGTAGGGCCCCCCGGACCCCAATCGCCTAAAATGTTTCCGGACCATCAAATACTACCTAAGGAACCATATTTAACGCCCTGCCATGAACATTCCTAGTTGTTTGCGTTTTTCAGCGAAAAAACTAGAATTCCGCCCGATTCCCATAATTTCGTGTGCTATAGCCCACACCTTCCGAGTCGGCTGGCACCAGCGGAATCGGAACGTCTAAAATTTTTCCTGGCCATTAAATACGACCTAAGGAACCATAATCACCGCTCCGCCATGATCGTTCCTCACGTTTTGCATTTTTCGGCCAAAAAATTAGAATTCCACCCGATTCCCATATTTTCGTGTGCTATAGCTCACGCCTTCAAAGTGGTCCCGGGACCCCCGGACACCGATCGCCTAAAATTTTTCCGGGCCATCAAATATGACCTAAGAAACCATAGTCACCGCCCCGCCCTGATCGTTCCTCGTATTTTTCATTTTTCGGCCAAAAATCTAGAATTCCGCCCGATTACCATATTTTCGTGTGCTATAATAGCCCATGCCTTCCCAATGGGTAGGGCCCCCCGGACCCCGATCACCTAAAATGTTTCCGGACCATCAAATACGACCTAAGGAACCATATTTAATGCCCTGCCATGAACATTCCTAGTTGTTTGCATTTTTCAGCGAAAAAACTAGAATTCCGCCCGATTCCCATATTTTCGTGTGCTATAATTGCCTACACCTTCCGAGTGGGCCGGGTCCCCGGACTCGGAACGTCTAAAATTTTTTCGGGCCATTAAATACGACCTAATGAACCATAATCACCGCTCCTCCATGATCGTTCCTCACTTTTTGCATTTTTCGTCCAAAGAATTAGAATTCCGCCCGATTCCCATATTTTCGTGTGTTATAGCCCATGCCTTCAAATTGGTCTCGGGACTCCCGGACCCCGATCGCCTAAAATTTTTCAGGGCCATCAAATATGACTTAAGAAACCATAGTCACCGCCCCGCCCTGATCATTCCTCATAATTTGCATTTTTCGGACAAAAACTAGAATTCCGCTCGATTCCCATATTTTCGTATGCTATAGCCCACACCTTCCGAGTGGGCCGGGCCCCCAGACTCGGAACGTCTAAAATTTTCCCGGGCCATTAAATACGACCTAAGGAATCATAATCACCGCTCCGCCATGATCGTTCCTCACTTTTTACGTTTTTCGGCCAAAACATTAGAATTCCGCCCGATTCCCATATTTTCGTGTGCTATGCCTTCAAAGTGGTCCAAGGACCCCCGGACCCCGATCGCCTAAAATTTTTCCGGGCCATCAAATATGACCTAAGAAACCATAGTCACCGCCCCGCCTTGATCGTTCCTCGTATTTTTCATTTTTCGGCCAAAAAACTAGAATTCCGCCCGATTACCATATTTTCGTGTGCTATAATAGCCCATGCCTTCCCAATGGGTAGGGCCCCCCGGACCTCGATCGCCTAAAATGTTTCCGGACCATCAAATACGACCTAAGGAACCATAGTTAACGCACTGCCATGAACGTTCCTAGTTGTTTGCGTTTTTCAGCGAAAAATACTAGAATTCCGCCCGATTCCCATATTTTCGTGTGCTATAGCCTACACCTTCCGAGTGGGCCGGGCCCCCCGGACTCGGAACATCTAAAATTTTTTCGGGCCATTAAATACGACCTAAGGAACCATAATCACCGCTCCTCCATGATCGTTCCTCACTTTTTGCATTTTTCGTCCAAAGAATTAGAATTCCGCCCGATTCTCATATTTTCGTGTGTTATAGCCCACGCCTTCAAATTGGTCTCGGGACCCCCGGACCCCGATCGCCTAAAATTTTTCAGGGCCATCAAATACGACCTAAGGAACCATAGTCACCGCCCCGCCCTCATCGTTCCTCATATTTTGCATTTTTCACCCAAAAAACTAGAATTCCGCCCGATTACCATATTTTCGTATGCTATAGCCCACACCTTCCGAGTGGGCCGGGCCCCCCAGACTCGGAACGTCTAAAATTTTCCCGGGCCATTAAATACGACCTAAGGAACCATAATCACCGCTCCGCCATGATCGTTCCTCACTTTTTACGTTTTTCGGCCAAAACATTAGAATTCCGCCCGATTCCCATATTTTCGTGTGCTATGCCTTCAAAGTGGTCCAGGGACCCCCGGACCCCGATCGCCTAAAATTTTTCCGGGCCATCAAATATGACCTAAGAAACCATAGTCACCCTTCCGCCCTGATCGTTCCTCATATTTTGCGTTTTTCGGCCAAAAAACTAGAATTCCGCCCGATTATCATATTTTCGTGTGCTATAATAGCCCACGCCTTCCCAATGGGTAGGGCCCCCCGGACCCCGATCACCTAAAATTTTTCTGGACCATGAAATACGACCTATGGAACCATAGTCACCGCCACGCCATGAACGTTCCTAGTTGTTTGCATTTTTCAGCAAAAAAACTAGAATTCCGCCCGATTCCTATATTTTCGTGTGCTATAGCTCACGCCTTCAAAGTGGTCCCGGGAACCCGATCGCCTAAAATTTTTCCGGGCCATTTAATATGACCTAAGAAACCATAGTCACCGCCCTGCCCTGATCGTTCCTCATATTTTGCATTTTTCAGCCAAAAAACTAGAATTCCGCCCGATTACCATATTTTCGTGTTCTATAATATCCCACGCCTTCTCAATAGGTATGGCCCCCCGGATCCCGATCGCCTAAAATTTTTCCGGACCATCAAATATGACCTAATGAACCATAGTCACCGCCCCGCCATAAACGTTCCTACTTGTTTGCGTTTTTCAGTGAAAAAACTTGAATTTTGTTCGATTCCCATATTTTCGGGTGCTATAGCCCACACCTTCCGAGTGGGCCGGGCCCCCCGGACTCGGAACGTCTAAAATTTTTCCGGGCCATTAAATACGATTTAAGGAACCATAATCACTGCTCCTCCATGATCGTTCCTCACTTTTTGCATTTTTCGTCCTAAGAATTAGAATTTCGCCCGATTCCCATATTTTCGTGTGTTATAGCCCACGCCTTCAAATAGGTCTCGGGACTCCCGGACCCCGATCGCCTAAAATTTTTCAGGGCCATCAAATATGACCTAAGAAACCAGAGTCACCGCCCCGCCCTGATCATTCCTCATATTTTGTGTTTTTCGGCCAAAAAACTAGAATCCCGCCCGATTACCATATTTTCGTGTGCTATAATATCCCACGCCTTCCCAATGGGTAAGGCCCCCCGGACCCCGATCGCCTAAAATTTTTTCGAACCATCAAATACGATCTAAGGAACCATAGTCACCTCCCTGCCATGAACGTTCCTAGTTGTTTGCGTTTTTTCAGCGAAAAAACTAGAATTCCGCCCGATTCCCATATTTTCGTGCGCTATAGCCCACACCTTCCGAGTGGGCCGGGCCCCCGGACTCGGAACGTCTAAAATTTTTCTTGGCCATTAAATACGACCTAAGGAACCATAATCACCGCTCCGCCATGATCGTTCCTCACTTTTTGCATTTTTCGGCCAAAGAATTAGAATTCCGCCCGATTCCCATATTTTCGTGTGCTATAGCCCACGCCTTCAAAGTGGTCCCGGGACCCCCCGGACCCCGATCGCCTAAAATTATTCCAGGCCATCAAATATGACCTAGGAAACCATAGTAACCGCCTTGCCCTGATCGTTCCTCATATTTTGTATTTTTCGGCAAAAAAACTAGAATTCCGCCTGATTCCCATACTTTCATGTGCTATAGCCCACGCATTCCGAGTGGGCCGGGCCCCCCGTACTCGGATCACCTAAAATTTTTTCGAGCACTCAAATAATACCTAAGGAACTATAGTCACCTCCCTGCCATGATCGTTCCTCATGTTTTGCATTTTTCGGCCAAAAAACTAGAATTCCCCCCGATTACCATATGTTCGTGTGCTATAATAGCCCACGCCTTCCCAATGGGTAGGGACCCCCGGACCCCGATCGCCTAAAATTTGTCAGGGCCATCAAATACGACCTAAGGAACCATAGTCACCGCCCCGCCATGAAACGTTCCTAGTTGTTTGCGTTTTTCAGCAAAAAAAACTAGAATTCCGCCCGATTCTCGTATTTTCGGGTGCTATAGCCCAAATCTTCCGAGTGGGCCAGGCCTTTTGGACTCGGAACGTCTAAAATTTTTTCGGGCCATTAAATACGATTTAAGGAACCATAATCACCGCTCCTCCATGATCGTTCCTCACTTTTTGCATTTTTCGTCCAAAGAATTAGAATTCCGCCTGATTCCCATATTTTCGTGTGTTATAGCCCACGCCTTCAAATTGGTCTCGGGACTCCCGGACCCCGATCGCCTAAAATTTTTCAGGGCCATCAAATATGACTTAAGAAACCATAGTCACCGCCCCGCCCTGATCAATCCTCATATTTTGCGTTTTTCGGCCAAAAAACGAGAATCTCGCCCGATTACCATATTTTCGTGTGCTATAATATCCCACGCCTTCCCAATGGGTAGGGCCCCCCAAACCCCGATCGCCTAAAATTTTTCCGGACCATCAAATACGGCCTAAGGAACCATAGTCACCTCCCCGCCATGAACGTTCCTAGTTGTTTGCGTTTTTCAGCGAAAAAACTAGAATTCCGCCCGATTCCCATATTTTCGTGCGCTATAGCCCACACATTCTGAGTGGGCCGGGCCCCCCAGACTCGGAACATCTAAAATTTTTCTAGGCCATTAAATACGACCTAAGGAACCATAATCACCGCTCCACCATGATCGTTCCTCACTTTTTGCATTTTTCGGCCAAAAACCTAGAATTCCGCCCGATTACCATATTTTCGTATGCTATATCCCACACCTTCCGACTGGGCTGGGCCCCCCAGACTCGGAACATCTAAAAATTTTTCGGGCCATTAAATACGACTTAAGGAACCATAATCACCGCTCCGCCATGATCGTTCCTCACTTTTTATGTTTTTCTGCCAAAACATTAGAATTCCGCCCGATTCCCATATTTTCGTGTGCTATGCCTTCAAAGTGGTTCAGGGACCGCCGGACCCCGATCGCCTAAAATTTTTCCGGGCCATCAAATATGACCTAAGAAACCACAGTCACCCTTCCGCCCTGATCGTTCCTCATATTTTGCGTTTTTCGGCCAAACAACTAGAATTCCGCCTGATTACCATATTTTCGTGTGCTATAATAGCCCACGCCTTCCCAATGGGTAGGCTCCCCCGGACCCCGATCACCTAAAATTTTTCCGGACCATGAAATACGACCTATGGAACCATAGTCACCGCCCCGCCATGAACGTTCCTAGTTGTTTGCGTTTTTCAGCAAAAAAACTAGAATTCCGCCCGATTCCCATATTTTCGTGTGCTATAGCTCACGCCTTCAAAGTGGTCCCGGGACCCCGATCGCCTAAAATTTTTCCGGGCCATTTAATATGACCTAAGAAACCATAGTCACCGCCCTGCCCTGATCGTTCCTCATATTTTGCATTTTTCAGCCAAAAAACTAGAATTCCGCCCGATTACCATATTTTCGTGTTCTATAATATCCCATGCCTTATCAATGGGTATGGCCCCCCGGATCCCAATCGCCTAAAATTTTTCCGGACCATCAAATACGACCTAAAGAACCATAGTCACCGCCCTGCCATGAACGTTCCTAGTTGTTTGCGTTTTTCAGCGAAAAAGCTAGAATTCCGCCTGATTCCCATATTTTCGTGCGCTATAGCCCACACCTTCCGAGTGGGCCGGGCCCCCCGGACTCGGAATGTCTAAAATTTTTCTAGGCCATTAAATACGACCTAAGGAACCATAATCACCGCTCCACCATGATCGTTCCTCACTTTTTGCATTTTTCGGCCAAAAACCTAGAATTCCGCCCGATTACCATATTTTTGTATGCTATAGCCCACACCTTCCGAGTGGGCTGGGCCCCCCAGACTCGGAACGTCTAAAAATTTTTAGGGCCATTAAATACGACCTAAGGAACCATAATCACCGCTACGCCATGATCGTTCCTCACTTTTTACGTTTTTCTGCCAAAACATTAAAATTCCGCCCGATTCCCATATTTTCGTGTGTTATGCCTTCAAAGTGGTCCAGGGACCCCCGGACCCCGATCGCCTAAAATTTTTCCGGGCCATCAAATATGACCTAAGAAACCACAGTCACCCTTCCGCCTTGATCGTTCCTCATATTTTGCGTTTTTCGGCCAAACAACTAGAATTCTGCCCGATTACCATATTTTCGTGTGCTATAATAGCCCACGCCTTCCCAATGGGTAGGGCCCCCCGGACCCCGATCACCTAAAATTTTTCCGGACCATGAAATACGACCTATGGAACCATAGTCACCGCCCCGCCATGAACGTTCCTAGTTGTTTGCGTTTTTCAGCAAAAAAACTAGAATTCCGCCCGATTCCCATATTTTCGTGTGCTATAGCTCACGCCTTCAAAGTGGTCCCGGGACCCCGATCGCCTAAAATTTTTCCGGGCCATTTAATATGACCTAAGAAACCATAGTCACCGCCCTGCCCTGATCGTTCCTCATATTTTGCATTTTTCAGCCAAAAAACTAGAATTCCGCCCGATTACCATATTTTCGTGTTCTATAATATCCCACGCCTTCTCAATGGGTATGGCCCCCCGGATCCCGATCGCCTAAAATTTTTCCGGACTATCAAATACGACCTAAAGAACCATAGTCACTGCCCTGCCATGAACGTTCCTTGTTGTTTGCGTTTTTCAGCGAAAAAACTAGAATTCCGCCCGATTCCCATATTTTCGTGCGCTATAGCCCACACCTTCCGAGTGGGCCGGGCCCCCGGACTCGGAACGTCTAAAATTTTTCTTGGCCATTAAATACGACCTAAGGAACCATAATCACCGCTCCACCATGATCGTTCCTTACTTTTTGCATTTTTCAGCCAAAGAATTAGAATTCCGCCCGATTCCCATATTTTCGTGTGCTATAGCCCACGCCTTCAAAGTGGTCTCGGGACCCCCGGACCCCGATCGCCTAAAATTATTCCGGGCCATCAAATATGACCTAGGAAACCATAGTAACCGCCCTGCCCTGATCGTTCCTCATATTTTGCGTTTTTCGGCAAAAAAAACTAGAATTCCGCCTGATTCCCATATTTTCATGTGCTATTGCCCACGCATTCTGAGTGGGCCGGGGCCCCCGTACTCGGATCACCTAAATTTTTTTCGAGCCCTCAAATAAGACCTAAGGAACCATAGTCACCTCCCCGCCATGATCGTTCCTCATGTTTTCCATTTTTCGGGCAAAAAATTAGAATTCCCCCCGATTACCATATGTTCGTGTGCTATAATAGCCCACGCCTTCCCAATGGGTAGGGACCCCCGGACCCCGATCGCCTAAAATTTGTCAGGGCCATCAAATACGACCTAAGGAACCATAGTCACCGCCCCGCCATGAACGTTCCTAGTTGTTTGCGTTTTTCAGCGAAAAAACTAGAATTCCGCCCCGATTCCTATATTTTCGTGTGTTATAGCCCACGCCTTCAAATTGGTCTCGGGACTCCCGGACCCCGATCGCCTAAAATTTTTCAGGGCCATCAAATATGACCTAAGAAACCATAGTCACTGCCCCGCCCTGATCAATCCTCATATTTTGCATTTTTCGGCCAAAAAACTAGAATCCCGCCCGATTACCATATTTTCGTGTGCTATAATATCCCACGCCTTCCCAATGAGTAGGGCCCCCCGGACCCCGATCGCCTAAAATTTTTCTGGACCATCAAATACGACCTAAAGAACCATAGTCACCGCCCTGCCATGAACGTTCCTAGTTGTTTGCGTTTTTCAGCGAAAAAGCTAGAATTCCGCCCGATTCCCATATTTTCGTGCGCTATAGCCCACACCTTCCGAGTGGGCCGGGCCCCCCGGACTCGGAACGTCTAAAATTTTTCTAGGCCATTAAATACGACCTAAGGAATCATAATCACCGCTCCACCATGATCGTTCCTCACTTTTTGCATTTTTCGGCCAAAAACCTAGAATTCCGCCCGATTACCATATTTTCGTATGCTATAGCCCACACCTTCCGAGTGGGCTGGGCCCCCAAGACTCGGAACGTCTAAAAATTTTTCGGGCCATTAAATACGACCTAAGGAACCATAATCACCGCTCCGCCATGATCGTTCCTCACTTTTTACGTTTTTCTGCCAAAACATTAGAATTCCGCCCGATTCCCATATTTTCGTGCGCTATGCCTTCAAAGTGGTCCAGGGACCCCCGGACCCCGATCGCCTAAAATTTTTTCGGGCCATCAAATATGACCTAAGAAACCACAGTCACCCTTCCGCCCTGATCGTTCCTCATATTTTGCATTTTTCGGCCAAACAACTAGAATTCCGCCCGATTACCATATTTTCGTGTGCTATAATAGCCCACGCCTTCCCAATGGGTAGGGCCCCCCGGACCCCGATCACCTAAAATTTTTCCGGACCATGAAATACGACCTATGGAACCATAGTCACCGCCCCGCCATGAACGTTCCTAGTTGTTTGCGTTTTTCAGCAAAAAAACTAGAATTCCGCCCGATTCCCATATTTTCGTGTGCTATAGCTCACGCCTTCAAAGTGGTCCCGGGACCCCGATCGCCTAAAATTTTTTCGGGCCATTTAATATGACCTAAGAAACCATAGTCACCGCCCTGCCCTGATCGTTCCTCATATTTTGCATTTTTCAGCCAAAAAACTAGAATTCCGCCCGATTACTATATTTTCGTGTTCTATAATATCCCACGCCTTCTCAATGGGTATGGCCCCCCGGATCTCGATCGCCTAAAATTTTTCCGGACCATCAAATACGACCTAAAGAACCATAGTCACTCCCCTGCCATGAACGTTCCTAGTTGTTTGCGTTTTTCAGCGAAAAAACTAGAATTCCGCCCGATTCCCATATTTTCGTGCGCTATAGCCCACACCTTCCGAGTGGGCCGGGCCCCCCGGACTCGGAACGTCTAAAATTTTTCTAGGCCATTAAATACAACCTAAGGAACCATAATCACCGCTCCACCATGATCGTTCCTTACTTTTTGCATTTTTCGGCCAAAGAATTAGAATTCCGCCCGATTCCCATATTTTCGTGTGCTATAGCCCACGCCTTCAAAATGGTCTCGGGACCCCCGGACCCCGATCGCCTAAAATTATTCCGGGCCATCAAATATGACCTAGGAAACCATAGTAACCGCCCTGCCCTGATCGTTCCTCATATTTTGCGTTTTTCGGCAAAAAAACTAGAATTCCGCCTGATTCCTATATTTTCATGTGCTATAGCCCACGCATTCCGAGTGGGCCGGGCCCCCCGTACTCGGATCACCTAAATTTTTTTTGAGCCCTCAAATAAGACCTATGGAACCATAGTCACCTCCCTGCCATGATCGTTCCTCATGTTCTGCATTTTTCGGGCAAAAAACTAGAATCCCCCCCGATTACCATATGTTCGTGTGCTATAATAGCCCACGCCTTCCCAATGGGTAGGGACCCCCGGACCCCGATCGCCTAAAATTTGTCAGGGCCATCAAATACGACCTAAGGAACCATAGTCACCGCCCCGCCATGAACGTTCCTAGTTGTTTGCGTTTTTCAGCGAAAAAACTAGAATTCCGCCCGATTCCTATATTTTCGTGTGTTATAGCCCACGCCTTCAAATTGGTCTCGGGACTCCCGGACCCCGATCGCCTAAAATTTTTCAGGGCCATCAAATATGACCTAAGAAACCATAGTCACTGCCCTGTCCTGATCAATCCTCATATTTTGCATTTTTCGGCCAAAAAACTAGAATCCCGCCCGATTACCATATTTTCGTGTGCTATAATATCCCACGCCTTCCCAATGGGTAGGGCCCCCCGGACCCCGATCGCCTAAAATTTTTTCGGACCATCAAATACAACCTAAGGAACCATAGTCACCTCCCCGCCATGAACGTTCCTAGTTGTTTGCGTTTTTCAGCGAAAAAACTAGAATTCCGCCCGATTCCTATATTTTCGTGCGCTATAGCCCACACCTTCCGAGTGGGCCGGGCCCCCCAGACTCGGAACGTCTAAAATTTTTCTAGGCCATTAAATATGACCTAAGGAACCATAATCACCGCTCCACCATGATCGTTCCTCACTTTTTGCATTTTTCGGCCAAAAACCTAGAATTCCGCCCGATTACCATATTTTCGTATTCTATAGCCCACACCTTCCGAGTGGGCCGGGCCCCGCAGACTCGGAATGTCTAAAAATTTTTCAGGCCATTAAATACGACCTAAGGAACCATAATCACCGCTCCGCCATGATCGTTCCTCACTTTTTATGTTTTTCTGCCAAAACATTAGAATTCCGCCCGATTCCCATATTTTCGTGATCTATGCCTTCAAAGTGGTCCAGGGACCCCCAGACCCCGATCGCCTAAAAATTTTCCGGGCCATCAAATATGACCTAAGAAACCATAGTCACCCTTCCGCCCTGATCGTTCCTCATATTTTGCGTTTTTCGGCCAAACAACTAGAATTCTGCCCGACTACCATATTTATGATTCCCTAGGTCGTATTTGATGGCCCGGAAAAATTTTAGGCGATCCCAGTCTAGGGTGCTCGGCCCACTCGGAAGGCGTGGGCGTACACGAAAATATGGGAAACAGACGGAATTCTAGTTTTTTGGCCGAAAAATGCAAACAATGAGGAACGATCATGGCATGGCGGTGACTATGGTTCCTTAGGTGGTATTTGATGGATCGGAAAAATTTTAGGTGATTGGGGTCCAGGGGGCCCGGGATCACTCGGAAGGCGTGGGCTATAGCACACGAAAATATGGGAATCGGGCGCAATTCTAGTTTTTTGGCCAAAAAACGAAACAAAATGAGGAACGATCATGGCGGGGCAGTGACTATGGTTCCTTAGGTCATATTTGATGGCCTGAAAATTTTTTAGGCGATCACAGTTGGGGGGGGGGGGGGACCGGTCCACTCGGAAGCCGTAGGCGCACACGAAAATATGGGAATTAGGCGGAATTCTAGTTTTTTGGCCGAAAAACGCAAAAAATGAGGAAAGATCATGGCGGGGCAGTGACTATGGTTCCTTAGGTCGTATTTGAGGGCCCGGATAAATTGTAGGCGATCGGGGTCTGAGGGGCCAATGACCACTCGGAAGACGTGGGGAATAGCACACGAAAATATGGGAATCGCGCGGAATTCAAGTTTTTAAGCCGAAAAACACAAAACATGGGGAACATTCATGGCGGGGCGGTACTATGGTTCCTTAGGTCATATTTGATGGCCAGAAATTTTTCGGAGATAGGGGTTCGGGTGTCCCAGGAGCACTTCGAAGGCGTGGGCTATAGCACACGAAAATATAGGAATCGGGCAGAATTCTAGTTTTTTGGCCGTAAAATGCAAAAAATGATGAAAGGTCATGTCGGGGCGGTGACTATGGTTCCTTAGATCATATTTGATGGCCCGGAAAAATTTTAGGCAATCCGTCTCCGTGGGGCCCTACCTATAGGGAAGGCGTGGGCTATAGCACACAAAAATATGGGAATCAGGCGGAATTCTAATTGTTTGGCCGAAAAACGCAAAAAAATGAGGAATAATCATGGCGGGGTGGTGACTATGGTTCCTTAGCTTGTATTCGATGGCCCAGAAACATTTTAGGCGATCGGGGTATGAGGGTCCCGGGACTACTTAGAACGCGTGGGCTATAGCACACGAAAATATGGGAATCAGGCGGAATTCTATTTTTTTTTTCGAAAAATGCAAAAAATGAGGAACGATCATGGCGCGGTGGTGACTATGGTTCCCTAGGTCATATTTGATGGTCCGAAAAAATTTTAGGCGATTCGAGTCAGGGGGCCCGGCCCACTAGGAAAGCGTGGGCTATTGCACACGAAAATATGGAAATCAGGCGGAATTCTAGTTTTATGGCCAAAAATCATAAAGAATGAGAAATGATCATGGTGGGGCGGTGACTATGGTTCCTTAGGTCGTATTTGATGGCCTGAAAATTTTTTAGGCGATCCCAGTCTAGGGGGGCCCGGCCCACTCGGAAGGCGTGGGCGCACGCGAAAATATGGGAATCGGGCGGAATTCTAGTATTTTGGCCGAAAAATGCATAAAATGAGTAACGATCATGACGGGGTGATGACTATGGTTCCTTAGGTGGTATTTGATGGACCGGAAAAATTTTAGGCGATCGGGGTCCGAGGTCCCGGGACCACTTGTAAGGCGTGGGCTATAGCACACGAAAATATGGGAATCGCTCGGGATTCAAGTTTTTTGGCCGAAAAACGCAAAAAATGAGAAACGCTCACGGCGGGGCGGTGACTATGGTTCCTTAGGTTGTATTTGATGGCCCGAAATTTTTTTAGAAGATCGGGGTTCGAGGATCCCGGGACCACTTGGAAGGCATGGGTATAGCACATGAAAATATGAGAATCGGGCGGAATTCTAGTTCTTTGGCCGTAAAATGCAAAACGTGAGGAACGATCATGGCGGGGCGGTGACTAGGGTTCCTTAGGTCGTATTAAATGTCTTGGAAATACTTTAGGCGATCTGAGTCCGGGGGTCCCGGGACCACTTGGAAGGTTTGGGCTATGGCACACGAAAGTATGGGAATCAGGCGGAATTCTAGTTTTTTAGCTGAAAACTTCAAAAAATGAAGAGCGATCACGGATGGGCGGTGACTATGGTTCCCTAGGTCATATTTGATGGCCCACTCGGAAGGCGTGGGCTATTGCACGCGAAAATATGGTTATCGGGCGGAATTCTAGTTTTTTGGCCGAAAAACATAAAAAATGAGGAACGATCATAGCGGGGCGGTGACTATGGTTCCTTAGGTCTTATTTGATGGCCCAAAAAACTTTTAGGCTATCCAAGTCCAGGGGGCCCAGCCCACTCGAAAGGTGTGGGCTATAGCACACGAAAATATGGGAATCGGGCGGAATTCTAATTTTATGGCCGAAAAATGGAAAAAATGAGGAACGATCATGAAGGGGCGGTGACTATGGTTCCTTAGGTCGCATTTGATTGCCCAAAAAGTTTTTTAGGCGATCCCAGTCCGGGGGTCCAGGCCCACTCGAAAGGCGTGGGCTATAGCACACGAAAATATGGGAATCAGGCGGAATTCTAGTTTTTTGGCCGAAAAACGCAAAGAATGAGGAACGATCATGACAGGGCGATGACTATGGTTCCTTAGGTCTTATTTGATGGCTCAGAAAAATTTTAGGTGATCCGGCTCTGGGGGGCCCTACCCACTTGGAAGGCGTGGGCTGTATCACACGAAAATATTGGAATCAGGCGAAATTCTAGTTTTTTGGCCAAAAAATGCAAAAAATGAGGAACGGTCTTGGCGGGGCGGTGACTATGGTTCCTTAGATCGTATTTGATGGCCCGGAAAACTTTAGGCGATCCGAGTCCGGGGGTCCCGGGACCACTTGGAAGGCGTGGGCTGTAGCACACGAAAATAAGGGAATGGGGCGAAATTCTAGTTTTTTGGCCGAAAAATGCAAACAATGAGGAACGATCATGGAATGGAGGTGACTATGGTTCCTTAGGTGGTATTTTAGGTGATTAGGGTCCAGGGGGCCCAGGACCACTCGGAAGGCGTGGGCTATAGCACACGAAAATATGGGAATCAGGCACAATTCTAGTTTTTTGGCCAAAAAACGTAAAAAAATGAGGAACGATCGTGGCGGGGCGGTGACTATGGTTCCTTAGGTCATATTTGATGGCCCGAAAAAATTTTAGGCGATCACAGTGCGGGGGGACCGATCCACTCGGAAGGCGTAGGCGCACACAAAAATATGGGAATCAAGCGGAATTCTAGTTTTTTGGCCGAAAAATACAAAAAATGAGGAATGATCATGGCGGGGCTGTGACTATGGTTCCTTAGGTCGTATTTGAGGTCCCGGAAAAATTGTAGGCAATCGGGGTCTGGGAGGCCCGTGACCACTCGGAAGACGTGGGCTATAGCACACGAAAATATAGGAATCGCGCGGAATTCAAATTTTTAAGCCGAAAAACACAAAACATGGGGAACAATCATGGCGGGGCGGTGACTATGGTTCCTTAGGTCGTATTTGATGGCCAGAAAAAAATTTAGGAGATCGGGGTTCGGGGGACCCGGGACCACTTGGAAGGCGTGGGCTATAGCACACGAAAATATAGGAATCAGGCAGAATTCTAGTTTTTTGGCCGTAAAATGCAAAAAATGAGGAAAGGTGATGTCGGGGCGGTGACTATGGTTCCTTAGGTCGTATTTGATGGCCCGAAAAAATTTTAGGCAATCCGGCTCCGTGGGGCCCTACCCATTGGGAAGGCGTGGGCTATAGTACACGAAAATATGGGAATCAGGCGGAATTCTAATTGTTTGGCCGAAAAATGCAAAACAATGAGGAATAATCATGGCGGGGCGGTGACTATGGTTCCTTAGCTTGTATTCGATGGAGCAGAAACATTTTAGATAATCGGGGTCTGAGGGTCCCGGGACAACTTAGAAGGCGTGGGCTATAGCACAAGAAAATATGGGAATCAGGCGAATTCTAGTTGTTTTTTTTTTTTGAAAAATGCAAAAAATGAGGAACGATCAAGGCAGGGCTATGACTATGGTTCTCTAGGTCGTATTTGATGGCCCGAAAAAATTTTAGGCGATTTGAGTCAGGGGGCCCCAGCCCACTAGGAAGGTGTGGGCTATTGCACACGAAAATATGGGAATCAGGCGGAATTCTAGTTTTATGGCCGAAAATCATAAAGAATGAGAAATGATCATGGTGGGGCGGTGACTATGGTTCCTTAGGTCGTATTTTATGGCCCGAAAAAATTTTAGGCGATCCTATTATGGGTGACCCGGCCTACTCGGAACGCGTGGGCGCACGCAAAAATATGGGTATCGGGCAGAATTCTAGTATTTTGGCCGAAAAACGCATAAAATGAGGAACGATCATGGCGGGGCAGTGACTATGGTTCCTTAGGTGGTATTTGATGGACCGGAAAAATTTTAGGCGATCGGGGTCCGAGGTCCCGGGACCACTTGGAAGGCGTGGGCATAATCACACGAAAATATGGGAATCGCGCGAGATTCAAGTTTTTTGGCCGAAAAACGCAAAGAATGAGGAACGCTCACGGCGGGGCGGTGACTATGGTTCCTTAGGTTGTATTTGATGGCCCGAAAAACTTTTAGGAGATCGGGGTTCGAGGGTCGTGGGACCACTTGGAAGCCGTGGGTATAGCACATGAAAATATGGGAATCAGGCGAAATTCTAGTTTTTTGGCCGTAAAATGCAAAATGTGAGGAACGATCATGGCGGGGTGGTGACTATGGTTCCTTAGGTCATATTACATGTCTCGAAAATACTTTAGGTGATCCGAGTCCGGGGGTCCCGGGACATTGCACACTAAAATATAGGAATCAGGCGGAATTCTAGTTTTATGGCCAAAAATTGTAAAGAATGAGAAATGATCATGGTGGGGCGGTGACTATGGTTCCTTAGGTCGTATTTGATGGCCAGGAAAAATTTAAGGCTATCGGGGTCCGAGGGTCCCGGGAGCACTTTGAAGGCGTGGGCTATAGCACACGAAAATATGGGAATCAGGTGAAATTCTTGTTTTTTGGACGAAAAATGCAAAAAATGAAGAACGATCATGGTGGGGCGGTGATCGGGGTTCGGGGGTCCAAGGACCACTCGGAAGGCGTGGGCTATAGCACACGAAAATATGGGAATCGGACGGAATTCTAGTTTTATGGCCGAAAAACGCAAAAAATGAAGAACGATCATGGCGGGGCGGTGACTATGTTTCCTTAGGTTGTATTTGATGGCTCAGAAAAATTTTAGGCGATCCGGCTCCGGGGGGACCTACCCACTGGGAAGGCCTGGGCTATAGCACACAAAAATATTGGAATCAGGCAAAATTCTAGTTTTTTGGCCGAAAAATACAAAAAATAAGGAATGCTCATGGCGGGGCGGTGACTATGGTTCTCTAGGTCGTATTTGATGGTCCGGAAAAAGTTTAGGCAATCCGAGTCCGGGTGGCCCGGCCCACTCGGAAGGCGTGGGCTATAGCACACGAAAATATGGGAATCGGGCGGAATTCTAGTTTTTTGGCCGAAAAACGCAAAAAATGAGGAACGATCATGACGGGGCGGTGACTATAGTTCCTTAGGTCGTATTTGATGGCCCAGAAAATTTTTAGGCGATCCGGCTCTAGGGGGCCCTACCCACTGTAAAGGCCTGGGCTATAGCACACGAAAATATTGGAATCAGGCGAAATTCTATGTTTTTGGCTGAAAAATGCAAAAACTGAGGAACGCTCATGGCGGGGTGGTGACTATGGTTCTTTAGGTCGTATTTGCTGGCCCGGAAAAAGTTTAGGCGATCCGAGTCCGGGTGGCCCGGCCCACTCGGAAGGCGTGGGCTATAGCACACGAAAATATGGGAATCGGGCAGAATTCTAGTTTTTTGGCCGAAAAACGCAAAAAATGAGGAACGATCATGACGGGGCGGTGACTATAGTTCCTTAGGTCGTATTTGATGGCCCAAAAAATTTTTAGGCTTTCCGAGGCAGGGGACCTTGCCCACTTGGAAGGCTTGGGCTATTGCACACCAAAATATGGGAATCGGGCAAAATTCTAGTTTTTTGGCCGAAAAACGTAAAAAAATGAGGAACGATCATGGCAGGGCGGTGGCTATGGTTCCTTAGTTCGTATTTGATGTCCCTAAAAACTTTTAGGCAATCCGAGTCTAGGGGGTGCCACTCGGAAGGCGTGGGCTATAGCACACGAAAATTTGGGAATCGGGCGGAATTCTAGTTTTATGGCCGAAAAATGCAAAAAATGAAGAACGATCATGGCGTGGCGGTGACTATGGTTCCTTAGGTCATATTTGATAGACTGGAAAATTTTTAGGCGATCGGGGTCTGGAGGGGCCGGGCCCACTCGAAAGGCGTGGGCTATAGCACCCGAAAATATGGGAATCGCGCGGAATTCAAGTTATTTTGGCCGAAAAATGCTAAAAATGAGGAACGATCATGGTGGGGCGGTGACTATGGTTCCTTAGGTCGTATTTGATGTCCCGAAAAATTTTTAGGCGATCGGGGGTCCTGGGACCACTTGGAAGGCGTGAGCTATATCACACAAAAATATGGGAATCGGGCAGAATTCAAGTTTATTGGTCATAAAATGCAAAAAATAAGGGAAGGTCATGTCGGGGCGGTGCCTATGGTTCCTTAGGTCATATTTGATGGCCCGAAATTTTTTTAGGCGATCCCAGTCCGGGGGCCCCGGCCCACTCGAAAGGCGTGGGCGAACACGAAAATATGGGAATCAGGTGGAATTCTAGTTTCTTGGCCGAAAAATGCAAAAAATGAGGAACGATCATGGAGGGGCAGTGACTATGGTTCCTTAGGTCGTATTTGATGGACCGGAAAAATTTTAGGCGATCGGGGTCCGGGGGGCCCGGGACCACTCGGAAGGCGTGGGCTATGGCACACGAAAATATGGGAATTGCACGGAATAAAGTTTTTTGGCCCAAAAACACAAAAAATAAGGATCGATCATGGCGGGCGGTGACTATGGTTCCTTAGGTCATTTTTGATGGCCCAACAAATTTTTAGGAGATCGGGGTTCGGGGGTCCCGAGACCACTTGGAAGGCGTGGGCTATAGCACACGAAAATATGGGAATCGGGCGGAATTCTAGATTTTTGGCCGATAAATGCAAAAAATGAGAAACGATCATGGCAGGGCGGTGACTATGGTTCCTTAGGTCGTATTTGATGGCCCGAAAATTTTTTAGGCGATTCGAATCAGGGGGCCCAGCCCACTCGGAAGGTGTGGGCTATAGCACACGAAAATATGGGAATCGGTTAGAATTCTAATTTTTTGGCCGAAAAATACAAAATAATGTGGAACGATCATGGCGGGGTGGTGACTATGGTTCGATATGTCATATTTGATGGCCCGAAAATATTTTAGGCGATCAAGGTCCGGGTGGCCAGGGACCACTCGGAAGGCATGGTCTAGTGTTTTGGCCGTAAAACGCAGAACAAATGAGGAATGGTCATGGCGGGGCGGTGACTATGTTTCCTTAGGTCGTATTTGATGGACCGAACAAATTTTAGGCGATCCAAGTCAGGGGGGCCCGGCGGGCGCACACAAAAATATGGGAATCAAGCGTAATTCTAGTTTTTTGGCCGAAAAATGCAAAATATGAGGAATGGTCATGGTGGGGCGGTGACTATGGTTCCTAAGGTCGTATTGGATGGATCGGAAAAATTTTATGCGATAGGGGTCCGGGGGGCCCGGGACCACTCGGAAGGCGGGGGGCTATAGCACACGAAAATATGGGAATCGGGCGCAATTCTAGTTTTTTGGCCGAAATACGTAAACATTGTGGAACGATCATGGCGGGGAGGTGACTATGGTTCCTTAGGTCGTATTTGATTGCCCAAAAATTTTTTAGGCGATCACAGTCCGGGGGGCCCGGCCCACTCGAAAGGCATGCCGCACACGAAAATATGGATATCGGGAGAAATTCTAGTTTTTTGGCCGATAAATGCAAAAAATGAGGAACGACCATGGCAGGGCAGTGACTATGGTTCCCTAGGTCGTATTTGATGGCCCTAAATATTTTTAGGCAATTCGAGTTAGCGGGGCCGGCCACTCGGAAGGCGTGGGCTATTGCACACGAAAATATGGGAAGCGGGCGGAATTCTAGTTTTTTCCCCGAAAACCACAGAAAAATAAGGATCGATCATGGCAGGGCGGTGACTATGGTTCTCTAGGTCGTATTTGATTGTCCGAAAAGTTTTTAGGCGATCCGAGTCCAGGGGCCCTGGCCCACTCGGAAGGCGTGGGCTATAGCACACGAAAATATGAGAATTGTTAGAATTCTAGTTTTTTGGCTGAAAAACGCAAAAAAATGTGGAACGATCATGGAAGGGCGGTGACTATCGTTCCTTATGTCGTATTTGATGGCCCGAAAACTTTTTTGGCGATCGGGGTCCGGGTGGCCAGAGACCACTCGGAAGGCATGGTCTAGTGTTTTGGCCGTAAAACGCAGAAAAAATGAGGAATGGTCATTGCAGGGCGCTGACTATGTTTCCTTATGTCTATTTGATGGACCGAACAAATTTTAGGCAATCCATGTCCGGGGGGCCGGGCAGTCGCACACGAAAATATGGGAATCGGGCGTAATTCTAGTTTTTTGGCCGAAAAACGCAAAAAATGAGGAACGATCATGGCAGGGCGGTGACTATGGTTCCTTAGGTCGTATTGGATGGACCAGAAAAATTTTAGGCGATCAGGGTCCGAGTGGGCCGGTACCACCCGGATGTCGGGGCTATAGCACACAAAAATATGGGAATCGGGCGCATTTCTAGTTTTTCTGCCGAAAAACATAAACATTGAGGAATGATCATGGAGGGGTGGTGATTATGGTTCCTTAGGTCATATTTGATGGCCCGAAAATATTTAGGTGATCCGAGTCCGGGGGCCCGGCCAACTCGAAAGGCGTGGGTGCACACGAAAATATGGGAATCGGGGGAAATTCTAATTTTTTGGCGGTAAAACGCAAAAAATGAGGAACGATCATGGCGGGGCGGTGACTATGGTTCCTTAGGTCGTATATGATGGCCCGAAAATTTTTTAGGGGATCGGGGCCCCCGGGGGGGGGGGGGGGGCTGACCACTCGGAAGGCGTAGGCTATGCACACAGAAATATGGGAATCGTGCGGAATTCAAGTTTTTTGGATGATAAACACAAAAAATGAGGAACGATCATAGCGGGGCGGTGACTATGGTTCCTTATGTCGTATTTGATGGCCCAAAATATTTTTAGGAGATCGAGGATTGGGGGTCCCTGGACCACTTGGAAGGCGTGGGCTATAGCACTCGAAAATCTGGGAATCGGGCAGAATTCTAGTTTTTTGGCCGTAAAATTAAAAAAATGAGAAAAGGTCATGTCGGGGCGGTGACTATGGTTCCTTAGGTCGTATTTGATAGCTGAGAAAAATTTTAGGATATCCGGCTCCGTGGGGCCCTACCTATTGTGAAGGCGTGGGCTATAGCACACGAAAATATGGGAATCGAGCGTAATAAAAAAAATTTGGCCAAAATTTGCAAAAAATGAGGAATGATCATAGCGGGACAATGACTATGGTTTCTTAAGTCATATTTGATGGCCCAGAAAAATTTTAGGCGATCGGGGTCCGGGGGTCCCGGGACCACTTGGAAGGCGTGGGCTACACGAAAATATGGGAATCAGGCAGAATTCTAGTTTTTCGGCTGAAAATGCAGAAAATGAGGAACGATCATGGCGAGGCGGTGACTATGGTTCCCTAGGTCGTATTTGATGGCCAAAAAAATTATTAGGCGATCTGAGTCGGGGGGGCCGGCCCACTTGGAAGGCGTGGGCTATAGCATACGAAAATATGGGAATCGAACGAAATTCTAGTTTTTTGGCCGAAAAATGTAAAACATGAGGAACGATCATGGCGGGGCAGTGACTATGGTTCCTTATGTCGTTTTTGATGGCCCAAAATCTTTTTAGGCGATCCCAGTCTGGAGGGCCCGGCCCACTCGGAAGGCGTGGGCGCACACGAAAATAAGGGAATCGGGCAGAATTCTAGTTTTTTGGCCGAACAATGCAAAACATGAGGAACGTTCATGGAGGGGTGGTGACTATGGTTCCTTAGGTCGTATTTGATGGCCCGAAAATTTTTTAGGAGATCGAGGTTCGGGGGTCCCGGGACCACTTTAAAGGCGTGGGCTATAGCACACGAAAATATGGGAATCGGGCGGAATTCTAGTTTTTTGGCCGTAAAATGCAAAAGTGAGGAACAATCATGGCGGGGCAGTGACTATGTTTCCATAGGTCTTATTTAATGGACTGGAAAAATTTTAGGAGATCCGAGTCCCGGGGTCCCGGGACCACTTGGAAGGTGTGGGCTATAGCACACGAAAATATGGGAATCTAGCGGAATTCTAGTTTTTTGGCCGAAAAATGAAGAAACAATGCGGAATGGTCATGGTCATGGCAGGGCGGTGACTATGGTTCTCTAGGTCGTATTTGATGGTCCGGAAGAATTTTAGGTGATCCGAGTCCAGGGGGCCCGGGCCACTCAGAAGACGTGGACTATAGCACACGAAAATATGGGAATGAGGCGGAATTTTAGTTTTTTGGCCATAAAATGCAAAACATGAGGAAATGTCATGGCAGGGAGGTGAGTATGGTTACTTAGGTCGTATTTGAAGGCGCCGAAAAATTTTAGGCGATCCGGCTCCGAGCGGCCCTACCCACTGGGAAGGCGTAGGCTATAACACACGAAAATATTGGAATCAGGCGAAATTCTAGTTGTTTGGCCGAAAAATGCAAAATAATGAGAAACGATCATGGCGGGGTGGTGACTATGGTTCTTTAGGTCATATTTTATGGCCCGAAAATTTTTAGGCGATCGGGGGTCCTGGGCCACTTGGAAGGTGTGAGCTATAGCACAAGAAAATATGGGAATCACGCAGAATTCTAGTTTTTTTGGCCATAAAATGCAAATAATGAGGAAAGGTCATGGCGGGCGGTGACTATGGTTCCTTAGGTCATATTTGATGGCCAGGAAAAGTTTTAGGCTATCGGGGTTCGGGGGTCCTGGGACGACTTTGAAGGCATCGTATAGTACACGAAAATATGGAAATCGGGCGAAATTCTAGTTTTTTGGCCAAAAAATACAAAAAATGAGGAACGATCTTGGCGAGGCGGTGACTATGGTTCCTTAGGTCGTATTTGATGGACCGGAAAAGTTTTAGGCGAGGCGGTGACTATGGGAACGATCCCGGGACCACTCGGAAGGCGTGGTTTATCAGGCGGAATTCTACTTTTTTGGCCGTAAAACGCAGAAAAAATGAGGAATCGTCATGGCAGGGAGGTGACTATGGTTCTCTAGGTCGTAATTGATGGCTCGGAAAATTTTAGGCGATCGGGGTTCGGCGGTCCCGGGCCCACTTGGAAGGTGTGGGCTATAGCACAAGAAAATATGGGAATCAGGCGGAATTCTAGTTTTTTGGCCATAAAATGAAAAAAAATGAGGAAAGGTCATGGCGGGGCGGTGACTATGGTTCCTTAGGTCATATTTGATGGCCAGGAAAATTTTTAGGCGATCCCAGTCCGGGGGGCCCGGACCACTCGGAAGGCGTGGGCGCACACGAAAATATGGGAATCGGGCGGAATTCTAGTTTTTTGGCCGAAAAACGCAAAACATGAGGAACGTTCATGGAGGGGCGGTGACTATGGTTCCTTAGGTCGTATTTGATGGCCCGAAAAACTTTTAGGAGATCGAGGTTCGGGGGTCCCGGGACAACGTTGAAGGCGTGGGCTATAGCACACGAAAATATGGGAATCGGGCGGAATTCTAGTTTTTTGGCCGCAAAATGCAAAAAGTGAGGAACGATCATGGCGGGGCGATAACTATGGTTCCTAATGCTGTATTTAATGGACCGAAAAAATTTTAGGTGATCCGAGTCCGGGGGTCCCGAGACCACTTGGAAGGTGTGGGCTATAGCACACGAAAATATGGGAATCTGGCAGAATTCTTGTTTTATGGCCGAAAAATGAAGAAACAATGAGGAATGGCCATGGTCATGGCAGGGCAGTGACTATAGTTCTCTAGGTCGTATTTGATGGCCCGGAAAAATTTTAGGCGATCCGAGTCTGGGGGGCCCGGCCCACTCGGAAGGCGTGGGCTACAGCACACGAAAATATGGGAATCGGGCAGAATTCTAGTTTTTTGGCCGAAAAACAAAAAAAATGAGGAACGATCATGGCGGGACGGTGACTATGGTTCCTTAGGTCGTATTTGATGGCCCAGAAAAATTTTAGGCGATCGGGGTCCGTGGGGCCAGGGACCACTCGGATGGCGTGGTCTATAACACACGAAAATATGGGAATCAGGCGGAATTCTACTTTTTTGGCCGTAAAACGCAGAAGAAATGAAGAATCATCATGGCAGGGCGGTGACTATAGTTCTCTAGGTCGTATTTGATGGTCCAGAAGAATTTTAGGTGATCCGAGTCCATGGGGCTCGGCCCACTCGGAAGATGTGGGTTATAGCACCCGAAAATATAGGAATCGGGGAGAATTTTATTTTTTTGGCCATAAAATGCAAAAAATGAGGAAAGGTCAAGGCAGGGAGGTGAGTATGGTTACATAGGTCGTATTTGAGGGCCCGAAAAATATTTAGGCGATTGAGGTCATGAGGGCCCGGGACCACTCGGAAGGCGGGGGCTATAGCACACGAAAATATGGAATCGGGTGCAATTCTAGTTTTTTGGCTGAAAAACATAAAATCTGAGGAACCATCATGGCGAGGCAGTGACTATGGTTACTTAGGTCATATTAGATGGCCCGAAAATTTTTTAGGCGATCACAGTCCGGGGGGCCCGGTCCAATCGGAAGGCGTGTGCTATAGCACACGAAAATATGGGAATCAGGCGGAATTCTAGTTTTTTGGCCGAAAACGCAAAAAATGAGGAATGATCATGGCGGGGCGGTGACTATGGTTCCCTAGGTCATATTTGAGGGCCCGAAATTTTTTTAGGAGATCGGGGTTCGGGGGTCCCGGGACCACTTGGAAGGCGTGGGCTATTAGCACACGAAAATATGGGAATCGGGCAGAATTCTAGTCTTTTGGCCATAAAATGCAAAAAATGAGGAAAGTCCATGTCGGGGCGGTGACTATGGTTCCTTAGGTTATATTTGATGGCCCGAAAAAATATTAGGCAATCCGGCTCCGTGGGGCCCTACCCATTAGGAAGGCGTGGGCTATAGCACACGAAAATATGGGAATCAGGCGGAGTTATAATGTTTTGGCCGAAATACGCAAAAAATGAGGAACGATCATGGTGGGGCAGTGACTATGGTTCCTTAGGTCATATTTGATGGCCCGAAAATTTTTTAGGTTATCGAGGTTCGTGGGTTCCGGGACCACTTGGAAGGCGTGGGCTATAGCACACAAAAATATGGGAATCGGGCAGAATTCTAGTTTTTTGGCCATAAAATGCAAAAAATAAGGAAAGGTCATGTAGGGGCGGTGACTATGGTTTCTTGGATCGTATTTGATGGCCCAGAAAAATTTTAGGCAATCCGGCTCCGTGGGGCCCTACCCATTGGAAAGGTGTGGGCTATAGCACACGAAAATATGGGAATCAGGCGGAATTCTAATTTTTTGGCCGAAAAATGCAAAAAATGAGGAATGATCATGGCGGTGCGGTGACTATGGTTCCTTAGGTTGCATTCGATGGCCCAGAAAAATTTTGGGCGATCGGGGTCCGGGGGTCCCGGGACCACTTGAAAGGAGTGGGCTATATAGTACACGAATATATGGGAATCAGGCGGAATTCTAGTTTTTTGGTCGAAAAATGTAAAAAATGAGGAACGATCATGGCGGGGCGGTGACTATAGTTCCTTAGGTCATATTTGATGGCCTGAAAATTTTTTAGGCGATCCCAGTCCGAGGGGCCCGACCCACTCAGAAGGCGTGGGCGCACACGAAAATATGGGAATCGGGCGGAATTCTAGTTTTTCTGCCGAAAACCGCAAAACATGAGGAACGATCATGGCGGGGCGGTGACTATGGTTCATTAGGTCATTTTTGATGGCCCAAAATTTTTTTAGGAGATCGGGGTTCGGGGGTCTCGGGACCACTTGGAAGGCGTGGGCTATAGCACACGAAAATATGGGAATCGGGCGGAATTCTAATTTTTTGGCTGTAAAATGCAAAAACTGAGGAACGATCATGGTGGGGAGGTGACTATTGTTACTTAGGTCGTATATAATGGCCCGAAAAAACTTTAGGCGATCCGAGTCTGGGGGTCCCGGGACCACTTGGAAGGTGTGGGCTATAGCACACGAAAATATGGGAATCGAGCGAAATTCTAGTTTTTTGGCCGAAAAATGAAAAGAATGAGGAGCATTCATGGCTGGGTGGTGACTATGGTTCCTTAGGTCTTATTTAATGGCCCAAATAACTTTTAGGCAATCTGAGTCCTGGGGGTCCCGGCCCACTCGGAAGGCATGGGCTAGCACACGAAAATATGGGAATCGAGCGGAATTCTAGTTTTTTTGCCGAAAAACGCATAAAATGAGGAACGATCATGGAGGGGCGGTGACTATGGTTCCTTAGGTCGTATTTGATGGCCCGAAATACTTTAAGCAATCCGGCTCCGTGGGGACCTACCCATTGGAAAGGCGTGGGCTATAGCACATGAAAATATGGGAATTAGGTAGAATTCTAATGTTTTGGCCGAAAAACGCAAAAAATGAGGAATGATCATGGTGGTGCGGTTACTATGGTTCCTTAGGTCGTATTTGATGGATCGGAAAAATTTTAGGCGATTGGGGTACTTGGGGCCCGGAACCACTCGGAAGGCGTGGGCTATAGCACACGAAAATATGGAAATCGGGCGCAATTCTAGTTTTTTGGCCAAAAAACGTAAAAAAATGAGGAACGATCATTGGCGAGGCGGTGACTATGGCTCCTTAGGTCGTATTTGATGGCCGAACAAATTTTAGGCAATCACAGTCCGGGGGGCCCGGTCCACTCAGAAGGCGTGGGCGCACACGAAAATATGGGAATCAGGCGGATTCTATTTTTTGGCCGAAAAATACAAATAATGAGGAACGATCATGACGGGGCGGTGACTATGGTTCCTTAGGTCATATTTTAGGGCCCGAAAAATCTATAGGAGATCGGCGATCACAGCCCGGGGGGGCGGGACCACTCGGAAGGCGTGGGCTATAGCACATGAAAATATTGGAATCACGCGGAATTTAAGTTTTTTGGCCGAAAAATGCAAAACACGAGGAACGATCATGGCGGGGCGGTGACTATGGTTCATTAGGTCATTTTTGATGGCCCAAAAATTTTTTAGGAGATCGGGGTTCGGGGGTCTCGGGACCACTTGGAAGGCGTGGGCTATAGCACACGAAAATATGGGAATCGGGCGGAATTCTAATTTTTTGGCCGTAAAATGCAAAAACTGAGGAACGATCATGGTGGGGAGGTGACTATTGTTACTTAGGTCGTATATAATGGCCCGAAAAAACTTTAGGTGATCCGAGTCTGGGGGTCCCGGGACCACTTGGAAGGTGTGGGCTATAGCACACGAAAATATGGGAATCAGGCGAAATTCTAGTTTTTTGGCCGAAAAATGAAAAGAATGAGGAGCGATCATGGCTGGGTAGTGACTATGGTTCTTTAGGTCATATTTAATGGCCCGAATAACTTTTAGGCAATCTGAGTCCTATGGGGCCCGGCCCACTCGGAAGGCGTGGGCTAGCACACGAAAATATGGGAATCGAGCGGAATTCTAGTTTTTTTGCCAAAAAATGCAAAAAATGAGGAACGATCATGGCAGGGCGGTGACTATGGTTCCTTAGGTCGTATTATGGCCCGAAATACTTTTAGGCAGTCCGGCTCCGTGGGGACCTACCCATTGGAAAGGTGTGGGCTATAGCACATGAAAATATGGGAATCAGGTAGAATTCTAATTTTTTGGCCGAAAAACGCAAAAAATGAGGAATGATCATGGTGGTGCGGTGACTATGGTTCCTTAGGTTGTATTTGATGGATCGGAAAAATTTTAGGCGATTGAGGTACGGGGGGCCCGGGACCACTTGGAAGGTGTGGGCTATAGCACACGAAAATATGGGAATCGAGCGAAATTCTAGTTTTTTGGCCGAAAAATGAAAAGAATGAGGAGCGTTCATGGCTGGGTGGTGACTATGGTTCCTTAGGTCATATTTAATGGCCCGAATAACTTTTAGGCAATCTGAGTCCTGGGGGTCCCGGCCCACTCGGAAGGCGTGGGCTAGCACACGAAAATATGGGAATCGAGCGGAATTCTAGTTTTTTTGCCGAAAAACGCATAAAATGAGGAACGATCATGGCGGGGCGGTGACTATGGTTCCTTAGGTCGTATTTGATGGCCCGAAATACTTTTAGGCAATCCGGCTCCGTGGGGACCTACCCATTGGAAAGGCGTGGGCTATAGCATATGAAAATATGGGAATTAGGTAGAATTCTAATTTTTTGGCCGAAAAACGCAAAAAAATGAGGAATGATCATGGTGGTGCAGTGACTATGGTTCCTTAGGTCATATTCGATGGCCCAGAAAACTTTTTGGCGATCGGGGTCCGGGGGTCACGGGACCACTTGAAAGGCGTAGGCTATAGTACACGAAAATATGGGAATCAGGCGAAAATATGGTTCCTTAGGTCGTATTTGATGGCCCGAAAATTTTTTAGGCGATCCTAGTCCGAGGGGCCCGACCCACTCAGAAGGCATGGGCGCACACGAAAATATGGGAATCGGGCGAAATTCTAGTTTTTTGGCCGAAAAATGCAAAACATGAGGAACGATCATGGTGGGGCGGTGACTATGGTTCCTTAGGTCGTATTTGATGGACCAAAATTTTTTTAGGTGATTGGGGTCCGGGGGGGCCCGGGACCACTCGGAAGGCGTGGGCTATAGCACATAAAAATACGGAAATTAGGCGGAATTCTAGTTTTTTGGCCGAAAATCCTAAAAGATGAGGAATGATCATGGAAGGGCGGTGACTATGGTTCCTTAGGTCGTATTTGATAGCCCAAAATTTTTTTAGGCGATCCCATTACGGGTGGCCCGACCCACTCGAAAGGGGTGGGTGCACGCGAAAAAATGGGAATCGGGCGGAATTCTAGTATTTTGGCCGAAAAATGCAAAACATGAGGAACGATCATGGTGGGGCGGTAACTATGGTTCCTTAGGTCGTATTTGATGGACCGGAAAAATTTTAGGCGATCGAGGTCTGGGGGACCGGGAACACTCGGAAGGCGTGGGCTATAGCACACGAAAAAATTGGAATCGCGCGGAATTCAAGTTTTTTGGCCGAAAAACGCAAAACATGATGAACGATCATGGCGGGGAGGTGACTATGGTTCCTTAGGTCGTATTTGATGGCCCGAAAAAGTATTAAGAGATTGGGGTTTGGGTTTTCCGGGACCACTTGGAAGGCGTGGGCTATAGCACACGAAAATATGGGAATCGGGCGGAATTCTAGTTTTTTGGCCGTAAAATTCAAAAACTGAGGAACGATCATGGCGGGGCGGTGACTATGGTTCCTTAGGTTGTATTTAATAGCCCGAAAAAACTTTAGGCGATTCGAGTCCGGGGGTACCGGGACCACTTGGAAGGCGTGGGCTATAGCACACGAAAATATGGGAATCGGGCTAAATTCTAGTTTTTTGGCCGAAGTATGAAACAAATGAGGAGCGATCATGGCTGGGCGGTGACTATGGTTCCTTAGGTCATATTTAATTCCCCGAAAAAACTTTTAGGCAATCTGAGTCCGGGGGGCCCGGCTCACTCGGAAGGCGTGCACACGAAAATATGGGAATCGGGCGAATTCTAGTTTTTTGGCCGAAAAAAGCAAAAAATGAGGAACGATCATGACGGGACGATGACTATGGTTCCTTAGGTCGTATTGGATGGCCCGGAAAATTTTTAGGTGATCCGGCTCCGAGGGGCCCGACACACTGGGAAGGCATGGGTTTAGCACACGAAAATATTGGAATCAGGCGAAATTCTAGTATTTTGGAAGAAAAACGCAAAAAATGAGGAACGATCATAGCGGGGCGGTGACTATGGTTCTTTAGGTTGTATTTTATGTCCCGGAAAAATTTAGGCGATCAGGGTTCCGGGACCACTTGGAAGGCGTGGGCTATAGCACACGAAAATATGGGAATCGGACGAAATTCTACTTTTTTGGCTGAAAAATGCAAAAACTCAGGAACGATCAAGGCAGGGCAGTGACTATGGTTCCCTAGGTCGTATTTGACGGCCCGAAAATTTTTTAGGCAATCCGAGTCAGGGGGCTCGGACCCCTCGGAAGGCATGGGCTATTGCACACGAAAATATGGAAATCGGGCGGAATTCTAGTTTTATGGCCGAAAAATGTAAAACATAAGGAACAATCATGGCGGGGCAGTGACTATGGTTCCTTAGGTCGTATTTGATGGCCTGAAAAAATTTTAGGCGATCCCAGTCCGTGGGGCCCGGCCCAGTTAGAAGGCGTGGGCGCACACGAAAATATGGGAATCGGGCGGAATTCTAATTTTTTGCCAAAAAATGCAAAAAATGTGGAACGATCATGGAGGGGCGGTTACTATGGTTCCTTAGGTCATATTTGATGGCCCGGAAAATTTTTAGGAGATCGGGGTTCGGGGGTCCTGGGACCACTTGGAAGGCGTGGGCTATAGCAAACGAAAATATGGGAATCGGGGGGAATTCTAGTTTTTGTGGTCGTAAAATGCAAAAAGTGAGGAACGATCATGGCTGGGCGGTGACTATGGTTCCTTAGGTCGTATTTAATGGACCAGAAAAATTTTAGGCGATCCGAGTCCGTGGGTCCCGGGACCACTTATATGGCGTGGGCTATATCACACGAAAATATGGGAATCGGGCAGAATTCTAGTTTTTTGGCCGAAAAACGCATAAACAATGAGGAATGGTCATGGCAGGGCGGTGACTATGGTTCTCTAGGTCGTATTTGATGGCCCGAAACAGTTTTACGCGATCCGAGTCAGGGGGCCCGACCCACTCGGAAGACGTGGGCTATAGCACACGAAAATATGGAAATTGGGGCGGAATTCTAGTTTTATGGCCGAAAAATGTAAAAAATGAGGAACGATCATGGCGGGGCGGTGACTATGGTTACTTAGGTCGTATTTGATGGCCCTAAAAAATTTTCGGGGATCTGAGTCATGGGGTCCTGACCCACTCGGAAGGCGTGGGCTATAGCACACGAAAATATGGGAATCGGGCGGAATTCTAGTTTTTTGGCAGAAAAACGTAAAACATAAGGAACGATCATGGTGGCGCGGTGACTATGGTTCCTTAGGTCGTATTTGATGGCCCGAAAATTTTTTAGGCGATCCAGTCCAGGGGGCCCGGCCCACTCGAAAGGCGTGGGCGCACACGAAAATATGGGAATCGGGCGAAATTCTAGTTTTTTGGCCGAAAAATGTGAAAAATGAGGAACGATCATGGCAGGGCGGTGACTATGGTTCCTTAGATCATATTTGAAGGACTGGAAAAATTTTAGACGGTTGGGATCCGGACGGCCCGGAACCACTCTGAAGGCGTGGGCTATAGCACACAAAAATATGGGAATCGGGCGCAATTCTAGTTTTTTGGATGAAAAACGTAAAAAATGAGTAACGATCATGGCGGGGCGGTGACTATGGTTCCTTAGGTCGTATTTGATGGCCCAAAATATTTTTAGGCAATCCCAGTCCGGGGGGCTCGGCCCACTCGGAAGGCGTGGGCGCACACGAAAATATGCGAATCGGGCGGAATTCTAGTTTTTGGGCCGAAAAATGTAAAAATTGAGGAATGATCCTGGCGGGGCGGTGCCTATACTTCCTTAGGTCGTATTTAATGGACCAGAAAAATTTTAGGCGATCCGAGTCCGTAGGTCCCGGGACCACTTGGAAGGCGTGGGCTATAGCACACGAAAATATGGGAATCGGGCGGAATTTTAGTTTTTTGGCCGAACAACGCAGAGAAAATGAGGAATGGTCATGGCATGGCAGTGAATATGGTTCTCTAGGTCGTATTTGATGACCCGGAAAATTTTTACGCTATACGAGTCCGGGGGACCCGACCCACTTGGAAGGCGTGGGCTATAGCACACGAAAATATGGGAATTGGGCGGAATTCTTGTTTTTTGGCTGAAAAATGCAAAAAATGAGGAACGATCATGGCGGTGAGGTTACTATGGTTCCTTAGGTCGTATTTGATGGCCCGGAAAAATTTTAGGCGATCAGGGACCGGGGGGCCAGGGACCATTCGGAAGGCGTGGTTTATTGCATACGAAAATATGGGAATCAGGCGGAATTCTAGGTTTTTAGCCGTAAAACGGAGAAAAAACAAGGAATGGTCATGGCGGGGCGGTGACTATGATTCTCTAGGTCGTATTTGATGGCACGGAAAAATTTTAGGTGATCCTAGTCCAGGGGGCTCGGCCCACTCGGAAGACATGGGCTATAGCACACGAAAATATGGGAATCGGGCGAAATTTTAGTTTTTTGGCCGAACAACGCAAAAAATGAGGAACGATCATGGCGGGCGGTGACTATGGTTCTTTAGGTCGTATTTTATGGCCTGGAAAACTTTAGGTGATCGGTGTTCGGGGGTGCCGGGACCACTTGGAAGGCGTGGGCTATAGCACAAGAAAATATGGGAATCAGGCTGAATTTTAGATATTTGGCCATAAAATGCAAAAAAGGAGGAAAGGTCATGGCGGGGCCATGACTATGGTTGCTTAGGTCATATTTGATGGCCAGGAAAGGTTTTAGGCGATCCGAGTCCGTGGGTCCCGGGACCACTTTGAAGGCGTGGGCTAGCACACGAAAATATGGGAATCGGGCGGAATTCTAGTTTTTTGGACGAAAAATACAAAAAGTGAGGAACAATCATGGCGAGGAGGTGACTATGGTTCCCTAGGTCGTATTTTATGGCCCGAAAAAAATTTAGGCATTCCGAGTCATGGGGGCCCGGCCCACTCGGAAGGCGTGGGCTATAGCACATGAAAATATGGGAATCGGGCGAAATTCTAGTTTTTTTGGCCGAAAAACGTATAACATGAGGAACGATCATGGCGGGGCGGTGACTATGGTACCTTAGGTCGTATTTGATGGCCCGAAAATTTTTTAGGCGATCCCAATCCGGGGGGCCCGGCCCACTCGGAAGGCGTGGGCGCACACGAAAATATGGGAATCGGGTGGAATTCTAGTTATTTGGCCGAAAAACGCAAAAACTGAGGAACGATCATGGCGGGTGGTGACTATTGTTCCTTAGGTCGTATTTGATGGATAGCCGATATTTTTGGCGATTGGGGTACGGGGGGCCCGGAACCACTCGGAAGGCGTGGGCTATAGCGCACGAAAATATGGGAATCAGGCGCAATTCTAGTTTTTTGGCCAAAAAACGTAAAAAAAAAGAGGAACGATCATGGCGGGGCGGTGACTATGGCTCCTTAGGTCGTATTTGATGGCCGAACAAATTTTAGGCGATCACAGTCCGGGGGGACCGGTCCACTCAAAAGGCGTGGGCGCACACGAAAATATGTGAATGAGGCGGTTTCTATTTTTTTGGCCGAAAAATGCAAATAATGAGGAACGATCATGGCGGGGCGGTGACTATGGTTCCTTAGGTCATATTTTAGGGCCCAAAAAAATTTTAGGCTATCGGGGTCTAGGGGGGCCGGGACCACTCGGAAGGCGTGGGCTATAGCACACGAAAATATTGGAATCGCGCGGAATTTAAGTTTTTTGGCCGAAAAATGCAAAACATGAGGAACGATCATGGCGGGGCGGTGACTATGGTTCATTAGGTCATTTTTGATGGCCCAAAAATTTTTTAGGAGATCGGGGTTCGGGGGTCTCGGGACCACTTGGAAGGCGTGGGCTATAGCACACGAAAATATGGGAATCGGGCGGAATTCTAATTTTTTGGCCGTAAAATGCAAAAACTGAGGAACGATCATGGTGGGGAGGTGACTATTGTTACTTAGGTCATATATAATGGCCCAAAAAAACTTTAGGCGATCCGAGTCTGGGGGTCCCGGGACCACTTGGAAGGTGTGGGCTATAGCACACGAAAATATGGAAATCGGGCAAAATTCTAGTTTTTTGGCCGAAAAATGAAAAGAATGAGGAGCGATCATGGCTGGGTGGTGACTATGGTTCCTTAGGTCATATTTAATGGCCCGAATAACTTTTAGGCAATCTGAGTCCTGGGGGGCCCGGCCCACTCGGAAGGCGTGGGCTAGCACACGAAAATATGGGAATCGAGCGGAATTCTAGTTTTGTTGCCGAAAAACGCAAAAAATGAGGAACGATCATGGCGGGGCGGTGACTATGGTTCCTTAGGTCGTATTTGATGGCCCGAAATACTTTTAGGCAATCCGGCTCCGTGGGGACCTACCCATTGGAAAGGCGTGGGCTATAGCACATGAAAATATGGGAATTAGGTAGAATTCTAATTTTTTGGCCGAAAAACGCAAAAAATGAGGAATGATCATGGTGGTGCGGTGACTATGGTTCCTTAGGTCGTATTTGATGGATCGGAAAAATTTTAGGCGATTGGGGTACGGGGGGCCCGGAACCACTCGGAAGGCGTGGGCTATAGCACACGAAAATATAGAAATCGGGCGCAATTCTAGTTTTTTGGCCAAAAAACGTAAATAAATGAGGAACGATCATTGGCGGGGCGGTGACTATGGCTCCTTAGGTCGTATTTGATGGCCGAACAAATTTTAGGCGATCACAGTCCGGGGGGCCCGGTCCACTCAGAAGGCGTGGGCGCACACGAAAATATTGGAATCAGGCGGATTCTATTTTTTGGCCGAAAAATGCAAATAATGAGGAACGATCATGGCGGGGCGGTGACTGTGGTTCCTTAGGTCATATTTTAGGGCCTGAAAAAATTTTAGGCTATCGGGGTCTGGGGGGGCCGGGACCACTCGGAAGGCGTGGGCTACAGCACACGAAAATATTGGAATCGCGCGGAATTTAAGTTTTTTGGCCGAAAAATGCAAAACATGAGGAACGATCATGGCGGGGCGGTGACTATGGTTCATTAGGTCATTTTTGATGGCCCAAATTTTTTTAGGAGATCGGGGTTCGGGGGTCTCGGGACCACTTGGAAGGCATGGGCTATAGCACACGAAAATATGGGAATCGGGCGGAATTCTAATTTTTGGCCGTAAAATGCAAAAACTGAGGAACGATCATGGTGGGGAGGTGACTATTGTTACTTAGGTCATATATAATGGCCCGAAAAAACTTTAGGCGATTCGAGTACGGGGGGCCCGGGACCACTTGGAAGGTGTGGGCTATAGCACACGAAAATATGGGAATCGAGCGAAATTCTAGTTTTTTGGCCGAAAAATGAAAAGAATGAGGAGCGTTCATGGCTGGGTGGTGACTATGGTTCCTTAGGTCATATTTAATGGCCCGAATAACTTTTAGGCAATCTGAGTCCTGGGGGGCCCAGCCCACTCGGAAGGCGTGGGCTAGCACACGAAAATATGGGAATCGAGCGAAATTCTAGTTTTTTTGCCGAAAAATGCAAAAAATGAGGAACGATCATGGCGGGGTGGTGACTATGGTTCCTTAGGTCGTATTAGATGGCCCGAAATACTTTTAGGTAATCCGGCTCCGTGGGGACCTACCCATTGGAAAGGCGTGGGCTATAGCACATGAAAATATGGGAATTAGGTAGAATTCTAATTTTTTGGCCGAAAAACGCAAAACAAATGAGGAATGATCATGGTGGTGTGGTGACTATGGTTCCTTAGGTCGTATTCGATGGCCCAGAAAACTTTTTGGCGATCGGGGTCCGGGGGTCACGAGACCACTTGAAAGGCGTAGGCTATAGTACACGAAAATATGGGAATCAGGCGAAAATATGGTTCCTTAGGTCATATTTGATGGCCCGAAAATTTTTTAGGCGATCCTAGTCCGAGGGGCCCGACCCACTCAGAAGGCGTGGGCGCACACGAAAATATGGGAATCGGGCGGAATTCTAATTTTTTGGCCGAAAAACGCAAAACATGAGGAACGATCATGGTGGGGCGGTGACTATGGTTCCTTAGGTCGTATTTGATGGACCAAAATTTTTTTAGGTGATTGGGGTCCGGGGGGCCCGGGACCACTCGGAAGGCGTGGGCTATAGCACATAAAAATATCGAAATTAGGCGGAATTCTAGTTTTTTGGCCGAAAATCCCAAAAGATGAGGAATGATCATGGAAGGGCGGTGACTATGGTTCCTTAGGTCGTATTTGATAGCCCAAAATTTTTTAAGGCGATCCCATTAAGGGTGGCCCAACCCACTCGAAAGGGGTGGGCGCACGCGAAAAAATGGGAATCGGGCGGAATTCTAGTATTTTGGCCGAAAAATGCAAAACATGAGGAACGATCATGGTGGGGCGGTAACTATGGTTCCTTAGGTCGTATTTGATGGACCGGAAAAATTTTAGGCGATCGAGGTCTGGGGGGACCGGGAACACTCGGAAGGCGTGGGCTATAGCACACGAAAAAATTGGAATCGCGCGGAATTCAAGTTGTTTGGCCGAAAAACGCAAAACATGATGAACGACCATGGCGGGGAGGTGACTATGGTTCCTTAGGTCGTATTTGATGGCCCGAAAAAGTTTTAAGAGATCGGGGTTTGGGTTTTCCGGGACCACTTGGAAGGCGTGGGCTATAGCACACGAAAATATGGGAATCGGGCGAAATTCTAGTTTTTTGGCCGTAAAATTCAAAAACTGAGGAACGATCATGGAGGGGCGGTGACTATGGTTCCTTAGGTTGTATTTAATAGCTCGAAAAAACTTTAGGCGATTCGAGTCCGGGGGTACCGGGACCACTTGGAAGGCGTGGGCTATAGCACACGAAAATATGAGAATCGGGCTAAATTCTAGTTTTTTGGCCGAAGTATGAAACAAATGAGGAGCGATCATGGCTGGGCGGTGACTATGGTTCCTTAGGTCATATTTAATTCCCCGAAAAAACTTTTAGGCAATCTGAGTCCGGGGGGCCCGGCTCACTCGGAAGGCGTGCACACGAAAATATGGGAATCGGGCGAATTCTAGCTTTTTGGCCGAAAAAAGCAAAAAATGAGGAACGATCATGACGGGACGATGACTATGGTTCCTTAGGTCGTATTGGATGGCCCGAAAAAGTTTTAGGTGATCCGGCTCCGAGGGGCCCGACACACTGGGAAGGCATGGGTTTAGCACACGAAAATATTGGAATCAGGCGAAATTCTAGTATTTTGGAAGAAAAACGCAAAAAATGAGGAACGATCATAGTGGGGCGGTGACTATGGTTCTTTAGGTTGTATTTTATGTCCCGGAAAAATTTAGGCGATCAGGGTTCCGAGGGTTCCGGGACCACTTGGAAGGCGTGGGCTATAGCACACGAAAATATGGGAATCGGACGAAATTCTACTTTTTTGGCTGAAAAATGCAAAAACTCAGGAACGATCAAGGCAGGGCAGTGACTATGGTTCCCTAGGTCGTATTTGACGGCCCGAAAAAATTTTAGGCAATCCGAGTCAGGGGGCTCGGCCCCCTCGGAAGGCATGGGCTATTGCACACGAAAATATGGGAATCGGGCGGAATTTTAGTTTTTTGGCCGAAAAATGTAAAACATAAGGAACAATCATGGCGGGGCAGTGACTATGGTTCCTTAGGTCGTATTTGATGGCCTAAAAAATTTTTAGGCGATCCCAGTCCGGGGGGCCCGGCCCAGTTAGAAGGCGTGGGCGCACACGAAAATATGGGAATCGGGCGGAATTCTAATTTTTTGGCCAAAAAATGCAAAAAATGTGGAACGATCATGGAGGGGCAGTGACTATGGTTCCTTAGGTCATATTTGATGGCCCGGAAAATTTTTAGGAGATCGGGGTTCGGGGGTCCTGGGACCACTTGGAAGGCGTGGGCTATAGCAAACGAAAATATGGGAATCGGGGGGAATTCTAGTTTTTGTGGTCGTAAAATGCAAAAAGTGAGGAACGATCATGGCTGGGCGGTGACTATGGTTCCTTAGGTCGTATTTAATGGACCAGAAAAATTTTAGGCGATCCGAGTCCGTGGGTCCCGGGACCACTTATATGGCGTGGGCTATATCACACGAAAATATGGGAATCGGGCAGAATTCTAGTTTTTTGGCCGAAAAACGCAGAGAAAACGAGGAATGGTCATGGCAGGGCAGTGACTATGGTTCTCTAGGTCGTATTTGATGGCCCGGAAAATTTTTACGCGATCCGGCTCAGGGGGCCCCACCCACTCGGAAGACGTGGGCTATAGCACACGAAAATATGGAAATTGGGCGGAATTCTAGTTTTTAGGCCGAAAAATGCAAAAAATGAGGAACGATCAGGGCGGGGCGGTGACTATGGTTACTTAGGTCATATTTGATGGCCCTAAAAAATTTTCGGGGATCTGAGTCATGGGGTCCTGACCCACTCGGAAGGCGTGGGCTATAGCACACGAAAATATGGGAATCGGGCGGAATTCTAGTTTTTTGGCAGAAAAACGTAAAACATAAGGAACGATCATGGTGGCGCGGTGACTGTGGTTCCTTAGGTCGTATTTGATGGCCCGAAAACTTTTTAGGCGATCCAGTCCAGGGGGCCCGGCCCACTCGAAAGGCGTGGGCGAAAATATGGGAATCGGGCGAAATTCTAGTTTTTTGGCCGAAAAACGCAAAAAATGAGGAACGATCATGGCAGGGCGGTGACTATGGTTCCTTAGATCATATTTGAAGGACTGGAAAAATTTTAGACGGTTGGGATCCGGACGGCCCAGAACCACTCGGAAGGCGTGGGCTATAGCACACAAAAATATGGGAATCGGGCGCAATTCTAGTTTTTTGGACGAAAAACGAAAAAAATGAGTAACGATCATGGCGGGGCGGTGAATATGGTTCCTTAGGTCGTATTTGATGGCCCAAAATATTTTTAGGCAATCCCAGTCCGGGGGGCTCGGCCCACTCGGAAGGCGTGGGCGCACATGAAAATATGCGAATCGGGCGAAATTCTAGTCTTTTGGCTGAAATATGCAAAAAATGGGGAACGATCATGGCGGGGCGGTGACTATGGTTCCATAGGTCGTATTTGAGGGCCCGGAAAAATTTTAGGCTATCGGGGTCCGGGGGGCCTGTGACAACTCGGAAGACGTGGGCTATAGCACACGAAAATATGGGAATTGCGCGGAATTCAAGTTTTTTTGCCGAAAAACACAAAAATGAGGAACGATCAGGGCAGGGCGGTGACTATGGTTCCTTAGGTCGTATTTGATGGCCCGAAAAAATTTTAGGCGATCGGGGTCCGGTGGTCTCGGCACCACTTGGAAGGCGTGGGCTATAGCATATGAAAATATGGGAATCGGGCAGAATTCTAGTTTTTTAGCCGTAAAACACATAAAATGAGGAAAGGTCATGCCGGGGCGGTTAATATGGTTCCTTAGGTCGTATTTCATGGCCCAGAAATATTTTAGGCAATCGGCTCCGTGCGGCCCTACCCATTGGCAAGGCCGAATCAGGCGGAATTCTAATATTTTTGCCGAAAAACGCAAAAAATGAGGAATGATCATGGCATGGCGGTGACTATGGTTTTTTAGGCCGTATTCGATGGCCCAGAAAACTTTTAGGTGATCGGGGTCCGGGCGTCCCGGGACCACTTGGAAGGCGTGAGCTATATAGCACATGAATATATGGGAATCGGGCGGAATTCTAGTTTTTTGGCCGAAAATCATAAAAAATGAGGAATGATCATGGCGGGGAGATGACTATGGTTCCTTAGGTTGTATTTGATGGCCCGAAATTTTTTAGGCTATCCCAGTACGGGTGGCCCGGCCCACTCGGAAGGTGTGGGCGCACACGAAAAAATGGGAATCAGGCGGATTATAATTTTTTGGCCGAAAATCGCAAATAATAAGGAACGATCATGGCGGGGCGGTGACTATGGTTCCTTAGGGCGTATTTGAGGGCCTGGAAAATTTTTAGGCGATCGGGGTCCTGGGAGCCCGTGACAACTCGGAAGACGTGGGCAATAGCACACGAAAATATGGGAATCGTGCGGAATTAAAGTTTTTTGGCCGAAAAACGCAAAAATTGAGGAACAATCATGGTGGGGCGGTGACTATTGTTCCTTAGGTCGTATTTGATGGCCTGAAAATTATTTAGGAGATCAGGGTTCGGGGGTCTCGGGACCACTTGGAAGGCGTGGGCTATAGCACACGAAAATATGGGAATCGGGTAGAATTTTAATTTTATGGCCATAAAACACAAACAGTGAGGAAAGGTCATGTCGGGGTGGTGACTATGGTTCCTTAGGTCATATTTGATGGCCCGGAAAATATTTAGGCAATCGATTCCGTGGTGCCCTACCCATTGAGAAGGCGTGGGCTAGAACACGAACATATGGGAATCAGGCGAAATTCTTGTTTTTTTGCCGAAAAATGTAAAAAATGAGGAACAATCATGGCGGGGCGATGACTATGGTTCCCTAGGACGTATTTGATAGCCCGAAAAAATTTTAGGCGATCCGAGTCGGGGTTGCCCGGCCCACTCGGAGGCGTGGGCGCACACGAAAATATGCGAATCGGGCGGAATTCTAGTTTTTTGGCTGAAAAATGCAAAAAATAAGGAACGATCATGGCAGGGCGGTGACTATGGTTCCATAGGTCGTATTTGAGGGCCCGGAAAAATTTTAGGCGATCGGGGTCCGGGGGGCCCGTGACAACTCGGAAGACGTGGGCTATAGCACACGAAAATATGGGAATTGCGCGGAATTCAAGTTTTTTTGCCGAAAAACACAAAAATGAGGAACAATCAGGGCAGGGCGGTGACTATGGTTCCTTAGGTCGTATTTGATGGCCCGGAAAAATTTTAGGCGATCGGGGTCTGGTGGTCTCGGGACCACTTGGAAGGAGTGGGCTATAGCACATGAAAATATGGGAATCGGGCAGAATTCTAGTTTTTTAGCCGTAAAACACAAAAAATGAGGAAAGGTCATGTCGGGGCGGTGAATATGGTTCCTTAGGTCGTATTTCATGGCCGGAAATATTTTAGGCAATCGGCTCCGTGGGTCCCTACCCATTGGCAAGGCGGGGGCTATAGCACACAAAAATATGGGAATCAGGCGGAATTCTAATTTTTTTGCCGAAAAACGCAAAAAATGAGGAATGATCATGGCATGGCGGTGACTATGGTTTTTTAGGCCGTATTCGATGGCCCAGAAAACTTTTAGGTGATCGGGGTCCGGGCGTCCCGGGACCACTTGGAAGGCGTGGGCTATAAAGCACACGAATATATGGGAATCGGGCGAAATTCTAGTTTTTTGGCCGAAAATCATAAAACAAATGAGGAATGATCATGGCGGGGCGATGACTATGGTTCCTTAGGTCGTATTTGATGGCCCGAAAATTTTTTAGGCTATCCCAGTATGGGTGGCCCGGCCCACTCGGAAGGTGTGGGCGCACACGAAAATATGGGAATCAGGCGGATTAAAGTTTTTGCCCGAAAATTGCAAAAAATGAGGAACGATCATGGTAGGGTGGTGACTATGGTTCCTTAGATTGTATTTGCAGGACTGGAAAAATTTTAGGCCGTTGGGGTCCGGACGGCCCGGAACCACTCGGAAGGCGTGGGCTATAGCACACAAAAATATGGGAATCGGGCGCAATTCTAGTATTTTTGACGAAAAACATAAAAAATGAGGAACGATCATGGCGGGGCAGTGACTATGGTTCCTTAGGTCGTATTTGATGGCCCGAAAATTTTTTAGGCGATTCCAGTCCGGGGGGCTCGGCCCACTCGGAAGGCGTGGGCGCACATGAAAATATACGAATCGGGCAAAATTCTAGTTTTTTGGCTGAAAAATGCAAAAAATGAGGAACGATCATGGCGGGGCGGTGACTATGGTTCCATAGGTCGTATTTGAGGGCCCGAAAAAATTTTAGGCGATCGGGGTCCGGGGGGCCCGTGACAACTCGGAAGACGTGGGCTATAGCACATGAAAATATGGGAATTGCGCGGAATTCAAGTTTTTTGGCCGAAAAACACAAAAATGAGGAATAATCCGGGCAGGGCGGTGACTATGGTTCCTTAGGTCGTATTTGATGGCCCGGAAAATTTTTAGGCGATCGGGGTCTGGTGGTCTCAGGACCACTTGGAAGGCGTGGGCTATAGCACATGAAAATATGGGAATCGGGCAGAATTCTAGTTTTTAGCCGTAAAACACAAAAAATGAGGAAAGGTCATGTTGGGGCGGTGAATATGGTTCCTTAGGTCGTATTTCATGGCCCGAAAATATTTTAGGCAATCGGCTCCGTGGGGCCCTACCCATTGGCAAGGCGGGGGCTATAGCATACGAAAATATGGGAATCAGGCGGAATTCTAATTATTTTGCCGAAAAACGCAAAAAATGAGGAATGATCATCGCATGGCGGTGATATGGTTTTTTAGGCCGTATTCGATGGCCCAGAAAACATTTAGGTGATCGGGGTCCGGGCGTCCCGGGACCACTTGGAAGGCGTGGGCTATATAGCACACGAATATATGGGAATCGGGCGGAATTCTAGTTTTTTGGCCGAAAATCTTTAAAAAATGAGGAATGATCATGGTGGGGCGATGACTATGGTTCCTTAGGTCGTATTTGATGGCTCGAAATTTTTTTAGGCTATCCCAGTACGGGTGGCCCGGCCCACTCGGAAGGTGTGGGCGCACACGAAAATATGGGAATCAGGCGGATTATAGTTTTTTGGCCGAAAATCGTAAATAATAAGGAACGATCATTGCGGGGCGGTGACTATGGTTCCTTAGGTCGTATTTGAGGGCCTGGAAAATTTTTAGGCGATCAGGGTCCTGGGAGCCCGTGACAACTCGGAAGACGTGGGCAATAGCACACGAAAATACGGGAATCTTGCGGAATTCAAGTTTTTTGGCCGAAAAATGCAAAAATTGAGGAACAATCATGGCGGGGCAGTGACTATTGTTCCTTAGGTCGTATTTGATGGCCTGAAAATTATTTAGGAGATCAGGGTTCGGGGGTCTCGGGACCACTTGGAAGGCGTGGGCTATAGCACACGAAAATATGGGAATCGGGTAGAATTCTAATTTTATGGCCATAAAACACAAACAGTGAGGAAAGGTCATGTCGGGGTGGTGACTATGGTTCCTTAGGTCGTATTTGATGGCCCGGAAAACATTTAGGCAATCGGTTCCGTGGGCCCCTACCCATTGGGAAGGCGTGGGCTAGAACACGAATATATGGGAATCAGGCGGAATTCTTATTTTTTTTGCTGAAAAATGTAAAAAATGAGGAATGATCATGGCGGGCGGTGACTATGGTTCCCTAGGACGTATTTGATGGCCCGAAAAATTTTTAGGCGATCCGAGTCGGGGTGGCCCGGCCCACTCGGAAGGCGTGGGCGCACACGAAAATATGCGAATCGGGCGGAATTCCAGTTTTTTGGCTGAAAAATGCAAAAAATGAGGAACGATCATAGCGGGGCGGTGACTATGGTTCCATAGGTCGTATTTGAGGGCCCGGAAAAATTTTAGGCGATCGGGGTCCGGGGGGCCCATCACAACTCGGAAGACGTGGGCTATAGCACACGAAAATATGGGAATTGCGCAGAATTTAAGTTTTTTTGCCGAAAAACACAAAAACGAGGAACGATCAGGGCAGGGCTGTGACTATGGTTCCTTAGGTCGTATTTGATGGCCCGGAAAAATTTTAGGCGATCGGGGTCCGGTGGTCTCGGGACCACTTGGAAGGAGTGCGTTATAGCACATGAAAATATGGGAATCGGGCAGAATTCTAGTTTTTTAGCCGTAAAACACAAAAAATGAGGAAAGGTCATGTTGGGGCGGTGAATATGGTTCCTTAGGTCGTATTTCATGGCCCGGAAATATTTTAGGCAATCGGCTCCGTGGGGCCCTACCTATTGGCAAGGCGGGGGCTATAGCACACGAAAATATGGGAATCACCCGATTCCCTTATTTTCGTGTGCTAGAGCCCACGCCTTCCAAGTGGTCCCGGGACCTCCGAACCCCGATCTCCTAAAAATTTTACGGGACATCAAATACGACTTAAAGAACCATAGTCACCGCCCCACCATGATCGTTCCTCTTTTTTTGTGTTTTTCGGCCAAACACCTAAAATTCCGTGCGATTCCCATATTTGCGTGTGCTACAGCCCACGCCTTCCGAGTGGGCCGGGCCTCCCGGACTCGGATCGCCTAAAATTTTTCTGTGCCATCAAATACGACCTAAAGAACCATAGTCACCACCCTGCCATGACCGTTCCTCGTTTTTTTGCATTTTACGGCCAAAAACCTAGAATTCCGCCCGATTTTCATATTTTTCGTGTGCTATAGCCCACGTCGTTTGGGTGGGCCCGATCCCCCGAACCCGGATCACCTAAAAAGTTTTTGGGTCTTAGAATACGACCTAAAGAACCATAGTCGCCGCCCCGCCATGACTGTTCCTCATTTTTTTGTATTTTATGGCCAAAAAACTAGAATTTTACCCGATTCCCATATTTTCGGGTGCTATAGCCCACGCCTTCCAAGTGGGCCCGAGCCCCCAAACCCGGATTGCCTAAAATATTTTCGGGACGAAGAATACGACCTAAGGAACCGTAGTCGCCACCCCACCAAGTCCGTTCCTCATTGTTTTGTGTTTTACGGCCAAAAAATTAGAATTCCGCACCATTCACAAGAAATTCGACCTGCTATAGCCCATGCCTTCATACTGGTCCCGGAACCTCCGGACCCCGATCGCCTAAAATTTTTTCGGGCTATCAAATATGACCTAAGGAACCATAGTCACCGCCTCGCCATGAACGTTCCTCATTTTTGGCGTTTTACGGCCAAAAACTAGAATTCAGCTCGATTCCCATATTTTCATGTGCTTTAACGCACGCCTTCCAAGTGGTCCCGGAACCCCCGAAGTCGGAGCGCCTAAAATTTTACGCGCCATTAAATACGACCTAAGGAACCATAATCACCGCCCCGTCATGATCGTTCCTCATTGTTTGCGTTTTTCGGCCAAAAAACTAGTATTCCGCCTGATTCCCATATTTTCATGTGCTAGCCCACTCCTTCCTAATGGGTAGGGCCCCACGGAACCGGATCGCCTAAAAGTTTTCTGGGCCATCAAATACCACCTAAGGAACCATAGTAACTGCCCCATCATGATAGTTCCTCATTTTTTGCATTTTTCAGCCTAAAAACTAGAATTTCGCCCAATTCCCATATTTTCGTGTGCTATAGCCCATGCCTTCCAAATGCTCCCGGGACCCCAGATCGCCTAAAATTTTTTCGGGACATCAAATAAGACCTAAGGAACCACAGTCACCGGCCCGCCAAGATCTTTCCTCACTTTTTGAATGTTTCGACCAAAAAACTAGAATTCCGCCCGATTTCCCGATTTTCGTGTGCTATAGCCCACGCCTTCCAAGTGGTACCAGGACCCCCGGACCCCGATCGCCTATTATTTTTCGGGGTCATCAAATACGATCTAAAGAACCATAGTCACCGCCCTGCCATGACCGTTCCTCGTTGTTTTGTGTTTTATGGCTAAAAACCTATAATTCCGCCTGATTCCCATATTTTCCTGTGCTATAGCCCACGCCTTCCAAGTGGTCTTGGGACCCCCGGACCCCGATCGCCTAAATTTTTTCCAGGCAATCAAATATGACCTAAGGAACCATAGTCACCTCCCCACCATGATCGTTCCTCATTTTTTGCATTTTTCAGCCTAAAAACTAGAATTTCACCCGATTCCCATATTTTTGTGTGCTATAGCCCATGCCTTCCAAGTGGTCCCGGGACCCCCAGACCCCGATCGCCTAAAAGTTTTTTGGGCCATCAAATACGACCTAACAAACCATAGTCACCTCCCTGCCATGATCATTCCTCATTTTTTGCATTTTTTCGTCCAAAAACCTAGAATTTCGCGCGATTCTCATATTTTCGTGTGCGAGCCCACGCCTTCAAAATGGGTAGGCGCCCACAGAGCCGGATCGCCTAAAAGTTTTCCGGGACATCCAATACGACCTAAGGAACCATAGTCACCACCCCGCCATGACCTTTCCTCATTTTTTGCATTTTACGGCCAAAAAACAAGAATTCCGCCCGATTTCCATATTTTCGTGTGTTGTAGCCCACGCCTTCCGTATGGTCCCGGGCCCCCCAGACCCCGATCGCGTAAAAAATTTTCGGGCATCAAATACGACCTAAGGAATGATAGTCACCGCCCCTCCATGATCGTTCCTCATTTTTGGCGTTTTACGGCCAAAATACTAGAATTCTGCCCGATTCCCATATTTTCGAGTGCTATAGCCCACGCCTTCCAAGTGGTCCCGGAACCCCCGAAGTCGGATCGCCTAAAATTTTAAGCACCATTAAATACGACCTGAGGAACCATAGTTACCGCCCCGCCATGATCGTTCCTCATTGCTTGCATTTTTCGGCCAAAAAACTAGTATTCCGCCCGATTCCCATATTTTCGTGTGCTAGCCCACTCCTTCCCAATGGGTAGGGCCCCACGGAGTCGGATGGCCTAAAAGTTTTCCGGGCGATCAAATACGACCTAAGGAACCATAGTCACTGCCCCGTCATGATCGTTCCTCATTTTTTTCATCTTTCAGCCTAAAAACTAGAATTCCGCCTGATTTCCAAATTTTCGTGTGCTATAGCCCGTGCCTTCCAAGTGGTCCCGGGACCCAGGATCGCCTAAAAATTTTCCCGGGACATGAAATATGACCTAAGGAACCATAGTCACCGCTCCGCCATGATCGTTCCGAATTTTTTGTGTTTTTCGGGCAAAAAACTAGAATTTCGCGCGATTCCTTTCGTGTTCTATAGCTCACGCCTTCCGAGTGGTCCCGGGCCCCCGGACCCTGATCGCCTATTATTTTTCCGGGTCATCAAATACGATCTAAACAACCATAGTCACCGCCCTGCCATGACCGTTCCTCGTTGTTTTGTGTTTTATGGCAAAAACCTAGAATTCCGCCCGATTCCCATATTTTCGTGTGCTATAGCCCACGCCTTCCAAGTGGTCTCGGGACCCCCGGACCCCGATCGCCTAAATTTTTTCCGGGTAATCAAATACGACCTAAGGAACCATAGGCACCTCCCCACCATGATCGTTCCTCGTTTTTTGCATTTTTCAGCCAAAAAACTAGAATTCCACCCGATTCCCATATTTTTGTGTGCTATAGCCCATGCCTTCCAAGTGGTCTCGGGACCCCCGGACCCCGGATCGCCTAAAATTTTTCAGGGACATTAAATACGACCTAAGGAACCATAGTCATCGCCCCGCCATGATCGTTCCTCAAGTTTTTCGTGTTTCGGCCAAAAAACTAGAATTTCGCCCGATTCCCAAATTTTCGTGTGCTATATAGCCCACGCCTTCCAAGTGGTCCCGGGAACCCCGGACCCTGATCGCCTAAAAGTTTTTTGGGCCATCAAATACGACCTAACGAACCATAGTCACCGATCCGCCATGATCGTTCCTCATTTTTTAGGTTTTTTCGTCCAAAAAACTAAAATTCTGTGCGATTCCCATATTTTCGTGTGCTAGCCCACGCCTTCAAAATGGTTAGGGCCCCATGGAGCTGGATCGCCTTAAAGTTTTCTGGGACATCCAATACGACCTAAGGAACCATAGTCACCGCCCCGCCATGACCTTTCCTCATTTTTTGCATTTTACGGCCAAAAGACTTGAATTCCGCCTGATTTCCATATTTTCGTGTGCTATAGCCCACGCCTTCCATATGGTCCCGGGCCCTCTAGACCCCGATCGCGTAAAATGTTTTCGGGCATCAAATACGACCTAAGGAATCATAGTCACTGCCCCGCCATGATCGTTGCTCATTTTTTGAATCTTTCGGCCAAAAAACTAGAATTTCGCCCGATTCCCATATTTTCATGTGCTATAGCCCACGCCTTCCAACTGGTCCCGGGACCCCCTGACCCCGATCGCCTAAAATTTATCCATTCCATCAAATACGACTTAAGGAACCATAGTCACCGCCCCCCATGATTGTTCCTCATTTATTGTGTTTTGCGTCCAAAATACTAAAATTCCGCCTTATTCCCATATTTTCGTGTGCTATAGCCCATGCCTTCCAACTGGTCCCGGAACCTTCGGACCCCGATCACCTAAAATTTTTCCGGGCCATCAAATACGACCTAAGGAAACATATTCACCACCCCGCCATGATCGTTCCTCATATTTTGCGTTTTACAGCCAAAAAACTAGAATTCTGCCCGATTCCCATATTTTCGTGTGCTATAGCCCACGCCTTCCAAGTGGTCCCGGAACCCCCGAAGTCGGATCGCCTAAATACGACCCGAGGAACCATAGTCACCTCCCGGCCATGATCGTTCCTCTTTGTTTGCATTTTTCGGCCAAAAAACTAGTATTCTTCCCGATTCCCATATTTTCGTGTGCTAGCCCACTCCTTCCCAATGGGTAGGGCCCCACGGAGCCGGATCGCCCAAAAGTTTTCTGTGCCATCAAATACGACCTAAGGAACCATAGTCACTGCCTCGTCATGATCGTTCCTCGTTTTTTGGGTTTTTCGGCCATAAATCTAGAATTCCGCCCGATTCCCATATTTTCGTGTGCAATAGCCCACGCCTTCCGAGTGGGCCGGGCCTCCCGAACTCGGATAGCCTAAAATTTTTCTGTGCCATCAAATACGACCTAAAGAACCATAGTCACCGCCCTGCCAAGACCGTTCCTAGTTTTTTTTTGCGTTTTACGGCCAAAAACCTAGAATTCCGCCCGATTTCCATATTTTCATGTGCTATAGCCCACACCTTCCAAGTGGTCCGGGTACCTCCCAGACCATGATCGCCTAAAATTTTTCTGGGCCATCAAATACGACCTAAGGACCATAGTCGCCACCCCGCTATGATTTCGGGCCATCAAATACGACCTAAGGAACCATAGTCACCACCCCGCCATAATCGTTTCTCAGTTTTTGCATTTTTCTGCCTAAAAACTAGAATTCCGCCCGATTCCCATATTTTCGTGTGCTAGAGCCCATGCCTTCCAAGTGGTCCAGGGACCCCCAAACCACGATCTCCAAAAAATTTTCCGGGACATCAAATACGACCTAAGGAACCATAGTCACCACCCCGCCATGATCGTTCATCAAAAATATGGAATGATCATGGCGGGGCAGTGACTATGGTTCCTTAGGATGTCCCGGAAAAGTTTTAGGCGATCCGGCTCCGTGGGGCCCTACCCATTTTTAAGGCGTGGGCTATAGCACACGAAAATATGGGAATCGCGCGGAACCATAGTCACTGCCCCGCCATGACCTTTCCTCATTTTTTGCATTTTACGGCCAAAAAACTAGAATTCTACCCCATTTCCATATTTTCGTGAGCTATAGCCCACGCCTTCCATATGGTCCCGGGCCCGCCAGACCCCGATCGCCTAAAAATTTTCCGTTCCATCAAATATGACCTAAGGAACCATAGTCACCGACCCCCCATGATTGTTCCTCATTTTTTGCGTTTTGCGGCCAAAAAACTAGAATTTCCCTCGATTCCCATATTTTCGTGTGCTATAGCCCATTCCTTCCAACAGGTCTCGGAACCCCCGGACCCCGATCGCCTAAAATTTTTCCGGGCCATCAAATACGACTTAAGGAACCATAGTCACCGCCCCGCCATGATCGTTCCTCATTTTTCGTGTTTTACGGCCAAAAAACTAGAATTTTGCCCGATTCCCATATTTTCGTGTGCTATAGCCCACGACTTCCAAGTGGTCTCGGAACCCCCGGAGTCGGATCGCCTAAAATTTTACACGCCATTAAATATGACCTAAGGAACCATAGTCACCGTCCCGCCATGATCGTTCCTCATTGTTTGCGTTTTTCGGCGAAAAAACTAGTATTCCGCCCGATCCCCATATTTTCGTGTGTTAGCCCACTCCTTCCTAATGGGTGGGGCTCCACGGAGCCGGATCGCCTAAAAGTTTTTCGGGATATCAAATACGACCTAAGGAACCATAGTCACTACCCCGTCATGATCGTTCCTCATTTTTTTCATTTTTCAGCCTAAAAACTAGAATTCCGCCTGATTCCCATATTTTCGTGTGCTATAGCCCGCGCCTTCCAAGTGGTCCCGGGACCCACGGACTCGGATCGCCTAAAATTTTTCTGTGCCATCAAATACGACCTAAAGAACCATAGTCACCGCCCTTCCATGACCGTTCCTAGTTTTTTTGCGTTTTACGGCCAAAAACCTAGAATTCCACCCGATTCTCATATTTTCTTGTGCTATAGCCACGCCTTCCAAGTGGTCCCGGGAACCCCGGACCCCGGACCACCTAAAATTTTTCCGAGCCATCAAATACGACCTAAGGAACCATATTCACCGCCCCGCCATGATCGTTCCTCATTTTTGGCGTTTTATGACCAAAAAACTAGAATTCTGCCCGATTCTCATATTTCCGTGTGCTATAGCCCACGCCTTCCCAGTGGTCCCAGAACCCCCGGAGTCGGATCGCCTAAAATTTTATGCGCCATCAAATACGACCTAAGGAATCATAGTCACTGCCCCGTCATGATCGTTCCTCATTTTTTGGGTTTTTTCGGCCAAAAATCTAGAATTCCGCCCGATTCCCATATTTTCGTGTGCAATAGCCCACCCTTTCCGAGTGGGCCGGGCCTCCCGGACTCGGATCGCCTAAAAATTTTCTGTGCCATCAGATACGACTGAAAGAACCATAGTCACCGCCTTCCATGACAGTTCCTAGTTTATTTGCGTTTTAAGGCCAAAAACCTAGAATTCTGCCCGAGTCCCATATTTTCGTGTGTTATAGCCACGCCTTCCAAGTGGTCCCGGGACCCCCGGACCCCGGATCGCCAAAAACTTTTCCGGGCCATCAAATATGACCTAAGGAATCATAGTCACCGCCCCGCCATGATCGTTCCTCATTTTTTGTGTTTTTCGGCCAAAAACTAGAATTTCGCGCAATTTTCATATTTTCGTATGGTACAGCCCACGCCTCCGAGTGGGCCGGGCCCCCCGGACTCGGATCGCCTAAAATTTTTCCGAGCCATTAAATATGACCTAAAGAACTATAGTCACTACCCCGCCATGCTCGTTCCTCATTTTTTGCAATTTTCGGCCTAAAAACTAGAATTCCGCCCGATTCCCATATTTTCGTGTGCTAGAGCCCATGCCTTCCAAGTGGTCCGGGGACCTCCGAACCCCGATCTCCTAAAAACTTTTCGGCACATCAAATACGACCTAAGGAACCATAGTCACCGCCCCGCCATAATCGTTCCTCATTTTTTGTGTTTTTCGGCTAAACACCTAGAATTCCGCGCGATTCCCATATTTGCGTGTGCTACAGCCCACGCCTTCCGAGTGGGCCGGGCCTCCCGGACTCGGATCGCCTAAAATTTTTCCGTGCCATCAAATATGACCTAAAGAACCATAGCCACCGCCCTTCCATGACCGTTCCTAGTTTTTTTGTGTTTTACGGCCAAAAACCTAGAATTCCGCCCGATTTTCATATTTCTTGTGCTATAGCCACGCCTTCCAAGTGGTCCCGGGAACGCCGGACCCCAGACCGCCTAATATTTATCCGGGCCATTAAATACGACCTAAGGAACCATAGTCACCGCCCCGCCATGATCGTTCCTCATTTTTTGAATCTTTCCCATATTTTCGTGTGCTATAGCCCACGCCTTCCAACTGGTCCCGGGACCACCTGACCCCAATTGCCTAAAATTTTTCCGTTCCATCAAATACGACCTAAGGAACCATAGTCACCTCCCCCCCCCATAATTGTTCCTCATTTGTTGCGTTTTGCGGCCAAAAAACTAAAATTCCTCCCGATTCCCATATTTTCGTGTGCTATAGCCCATGCCTTCCAACTGGTCCCGGAACCTCCGGACCCCGATCGCCTAAAATTTTTCCGGGCCATCAAATACGACCTAAGGAACCATAGTCACCGCCTTGCCATGAACGTTCCTCATTTATGGCGTTTTACGGCCAAAAAACTAGAATTCAGCTCGATTCCCATATTTTCATGTGCTTTAGCCCACGCCTTCCAAGTGGTCCCGGAACCCCCGAAGTCGGATCGCCTAAAATTTTACGCGCCATTAAATACGACCTGAGGAACCATAGTCACCGCCCCGCCATGATCGTTCCTCATTGTTTGCGTTTTTCGGCCAAAAAACTAGTATTCCGCCTGATTCCCATATTTTCATATGCTAGCCCACTCCTTCCCAATGGGTAGGGCCCCACGGAACCGGATCGCCTAAAAGTTTTTCGGGCCATCAAATACCACCTAAGGAACCATAGTAACTGCCCCGTCATGATCGTTCCTCATTTTTTGCATTTTTCAGCCTAAAAACTAGAATTTCGCCCAATTCTCATATTTTCGTGTGCTATAGCCCATGCTTTCCAAGTGCTCCCGGGACCCCGGATCGCCTAAAATTTTTCCGGGACATCAAATAAGACCTAAGGAACCACAGTCACTGGCCCGCCAAGATCTTTCCTCACTTTTTGAATGTTTCAGCCAAAAAACTAGAATTCCGCCCGATTCCCCGATTTTCGTGTGCTATAGCCCACGCCTTCCAAGTGGTACCAGGACCCCCGGACCCCGATCGCCTATTATTTTTCGGGGTCATCAAATACGATCTAAAGAACCATAGTCACCGCCCTGCCATGACCGTTCCTCGTTATTTTGAGTTTTATGGCTAAAAACCTATAATTCCGCCTGATTCCCATATTTTCGTGTGCTATAGCCCACGCCTTCCAAGTGGTCTCGGGACCCCCGGACCCCGATCGCCTAAATTTTTTCCGGGCAATCAAATATGACCTAAGGAACCATAGTCACCTCCCCACCATGATCGTTCCTCATTTTTTGCATTTTTCAGCCTAAAAACTAGAATTCCACCCGATTCCCATATTTTTGTGTGCTTTAGCCCATGCTTTCCAAGTGGTCCCGGGACCCCCGGACCTCGATCGCCTAAAAGTTTTTCGGGCCATCAAATACGACCTAACAAACCATAGTCACCGCCCCGCCATGATCATTCCTCATTTTTTGCATTTTTTCGTCCAAAAATTTAGAATTTCGCGCGATTCTCATATTTTCGTGTGCGAGCCCACGCCTTCAAAATGGGTAGGGCCCCACGGAGCCGGATCGCCTAAAAGTTTTCCGAGACATCCAATACGACCTAAGGAACCATAGTCACCACCCCGACATGACCTTTCCTCATTTTTTTTATTTTACGGCCAAAAAACTAGAATTCCGCCCGATTTCCATATTTTCGTGTGTTGTAGCCCACGCCTTCCGTATGGTCCTGGGCCCCCCAGACCCCGATCGCCTAAAAAATTTTCGGGCATCAAATACGACCTAAGGAATCATAGTCGCCGCCCCTCCATGATCGTTCCTCATTTTTTGAATCTTTCGGCCAAAAAACTAGAATTTCGCCCGATTTTCATATTTTCATGTGCTATAGCCCACGCCTTCCAACTGGTCTTGGGTCCCCCTGACCCCGATCGCCTAAAATTTTTCCGTTCCATCAAATACGACCTAAGGAACCATAGTCACCGCCCCCATGATTGTTCCTCGTGTTTTGCGTTTTGCGGCCAAAAAACTAAAATTCCACCCGATTCCCATATTTTCGTGTGTTATAGCCCATGCCTACCAACTGGTCCCGGAACCTCCGGACCCCGATCGCCTAAAAATTTTCCGGGCCATCAAATACGACCTAAGGAACCATAGTCACCGCCCCGCCATGATCGTTCCTCATTTTTGGTGTTTTACGGCCAAAATACTAGAATTCTACCCGATTCCCATATTTTCGAGTGCTATAGCCCACGCCTTCCAAGTGGTCCCGGAACCCCCGAAGTCGGATCGCCTAAAATTTTAAGCAACATTAAATAGGACCTGAGGAACCATAGTCACCGCCCTGCCATGATCGTTCCTCATTGTTTGCGTTTTTCGGCCAAAAAACTAGTATTTCGCCCGATTCCCATATTTTCGTGTGCTAGCCCACTCCTTCCCAATGGGTAGGGCCCCACGGAGCCGGATCGCCTAAAAGTTTTCCGGGCCATCAAATACGACCTAAGGAACCATAGTCACTGACCCGTCATGATCGCTCCTCATTTTTTTCATTTTTCAGCCTAAAAACTAGAATTCCGCCTGATTTCCATATTTTCGTGTGCTATAGCCCGCACCTTCCAAGTGGTCCCGAGACCCCGGATCGCCTAAAAATTTTCCCGGGACATGAAATAAGACCTAAGGAACCATAGTTACCACCCCGCCATGATCGTTCCGAATTGTTTGTGTTTTTCGGGCAAAAAACTAGAATTCCGCGCGATTCCTTTCGTGTGCTATAGCCCACGCCTTTCGAGTGGTCCCGGGCCCCCGGACCCTGATCGCCTATTAATTTTTCAGGTCATCAAATACAATCTAAAGAACCATAGTCACCGCCCTGCCATGGCCGTTCCTTGTTGTTTTGCGTTTTATGGCAAAAAACCTAGAATTCTGCCCGATTCCCATATTTTCGTGTGCTATAGCCCACGCCTTCCAAGTGGTCTTGGGACCCCCGGACCCCGATCGCCTAAATTTTTTTCGGGCAATCAAATACGACCTAAGGAACCATAGTCACCTCCCCACCATGATCGTTCCTCGTTTTTTGCATTTTTCAGCCTAAAAACTAGAATTCCACCCGATTCCCATATTTTTGTGTGCTATAGCCCATGCCTTCCAAGTGGTCTCGGGACCCCCGGACCCTGATCGCCTAAAAGTTTTTCGGGCCATCAAATACGACCTAACAAACCATAGTCACCGCCCCGCCATGATCATTCCTCTTTTTTTGCATTTTTTCGTCCAAAAAACTAGAATTTCGCGCGATTCCCATATTTTCGTGTGCGAGCCCACACCTTCAATATGGGTAGGGCCCCACGGAGCCGGATCGCCTAAAAGTTTTTCGGGACATCCAATACGACCTAAGGAACCATAGTCACCACCCCGCCATGACCTTTCCACATTTTTTGCATTTTACGGCCAAAAAACTAGAATTTCGCCCGATTTCCATATTTTCGTGTGTTGTAGCCCACGCCTTCCGTATGGTCCCGGGCCCCCCAGACCCCGATCGCCTAAAAAGTTTTCGGGCATCAAATACGACCTAAGGATTCATAGTCACCTCCCCTCCATGATCGTTCCTCATTTTTTGAATCTTTCGGCCAAAAAACTAGAATTTCGCCCGATTTCCATATTTTCGTGTGCTATAGCCCACGCCTTCCAACTGGTCCCGGGTCCCCCTAACCCCGATCGCCTAAAAATTTTACGGGCCATCAAATATGACCTAAGGAACCATAGTCACCGCCCCGCCATGATCGTTCCTCATTTTTGGCATTTTACGGCCAAAAAATTAGAATTCTGCCCGATTCCCATATTTTCGAGTGCTATATATAGCCCACGCCTTCCAAGTGGTCCCGGAACCCCCGAAGTCGGATCGCTAAAATTTTACACGCCATTAAATAGGACCTGCGGAACCATAGTCACCGCCCCGCCATGATCGTTCCTCATTGTTTGCGTTTTTCGGCCAAAAAACTAGTATTCCGCCCGATTCCCATATTTTCGTGTGCTAGCCCACTCCTTCCCAATGGGTAGGGCCCCACGGAGCCGGATCGCCTAAAAGTTTTCTGGGCCATCAAATACGACCTAAGGAACGATAGTCACTGCCCCGTCATGATCGTTCCTCATTTTTTGCATTTTTCAGCCTAAAAACTAGAATTCCGCCTGATTCCCACATTTTCGTGTGCTATAGCCCGCGCCTTCCAAGTGGTCCCGGGACCCCAGATCGCCTAAAATTTTTCCGGGACATCAAATAAGACCTAAGGAACCATAGTCACCGCCCCGCCATGATCGTTCTGAATTTTTTGTGTTTTTCAGGCAAAAAACTAAAACTCCGCGCGATTCCTTTCATGTGCTATAGCCCACGCCTTCCGAGTGGTCCCGGGCCCCCGGACCCTAATCGCCTATTATTTTTCCGGGTCATCAAATATGATCTAAAGAACCATAGTCACCGCCCTGCCATGACCGTTCCTCGTTGTTTTGCGTTTTATGGCAAAAAACCTAGAATTCCGCCCGATTCCCATATTTTCGTGTGCTATAGCCCACGCCTTCCAAGTGGTCTCGGGACCCCCGGACCCCGATCGCCTAAATTTTTTCCGGGCCATCAAATACGACCTAAGGAACCATAGTCACCTCCCCACCATGATCGTTCCTTATTTTTTGCGTTTTTCGGGCAAAAAACTAGAATTCCGCGCAATTCCCATATTTTAGTGTGCTACAGCCCACGCCTCCGAGTGGGCCGGGCCCCCCGGACTCGGATCGCCTAAAATTTTTCAGGGCCATTAAATACGACCTAAGGAACCATAGTCACCGCCCCGCCATGATCGTTCCTCACGTTTTTCGTGTTTCGGCCAAAAAACTATAATTCCGCCCGATTCCCAAATTTTCGTGTGCTATATAGCCCACGCCTTCCAAGTGGTCCCGGGAACACCGGACCCTGATCGCCTAAAAGTTTTTTGTGCCATCAAATACGACCTAACGAACCATAGTCACCGCTCCGCCATGATCATTCCTCATTTTTTAGGTTTTTTCGTCCAAAAAACTAAAATTCCGCGCGATTCCTATATTTTCATGTGCTAGCCCACGCCTTCAAAATGGGTAGGGCCCCACGGAGCTGGATCGCCTTAAAGTTTTCTGGGACATCCAATACGACCTAAGGAACCATATTCACCGCCCCTCCATGACCTTTCCTCATTTTTTGCATTTTACGGCCAAAAAACTTGAATTCCGCCTGATTTCCATATTTTCGTGTGCTATGGCCCACGCCTTTCGTATGGTCCCGGGCCCTCTAGACCTCGATCGCGTAAAATATTTTAGGGCATCAAATACGACCTAAGGAATCATAGTCACCGCCCCGCCATGATCGTTGCTCATTTTTTGAATCTTTCGGCCAAAAAACTAGAATTTCGCCCGATTCCCATATTTTCATCTGATATAGCCCACTTCTTCCAACTGGTCCCGGGACCCCCTGACCCCGATCGCCTAAAATTTATCCATTCCATCAAATACGACGTAAGGAACCATAGTCATCGCCCCCCATGATTGTTCCTCATTTTTTGCGTTTAGCGGCCAAAATACTAAAATTCCGCCTTATTCCCATATTTTTGTGTGCTATAGCCCATGCCTTTCAACTGGTCCCGGAACCTTCGGACCCCGATCACCTAATATTTTTCCGGGCCATCAAATACGACCTAAGGAACCATATTCACTGCCCCGCCATGATCGTTCCTCATTTTTTGCGTTTTACGGCCAAAAAACTAGAATTCTGCCCGATTCCCATATTTTCGTGTGCTATAGCCCACGCCTTCCAAGTGGTCCCGGAACCCCCGAAGTCAGATCGCCTAAATACGACCCGAGGAACCATAGTCACCTCCCATCCATAATCGTTCCTCATTGTTTGCATTTTCCGGCCAAAAAACTAGTATTCCGCCCGATTCCCATATTTCCGTGTGCTAGCCCACTCCTTCCCAATGGGTAGGGCCCCACGGAGCCGGATAGCCTAAAATTTTTCCGTGCCATCAAATACGACCTAAAGAACCATAGTCACCGCCCTGCCATGACCGTTCCTAGTTTTTTTGCGTTTTACCGCAAAAAACCTAGAATTCCGCCCGATTCCCATATTTTCGTGTGCTATAGCCCACACCTTCCAAGTGGTCCCGGGACCCCCAGACCATGATCGCCTAAAATTTTTCCGGGCCATCAAATACGACCTAAGGAACCATAGTCGCCACCCCGTCATGATCGTTTCTCATTTTTTGCATTTTATGGCAAAAAAACTAGAATTCTCCCGATTCCCATATTTTTGTGTGCAATAGCTCACGCCTTCCGAGTGGGACGGGGCCCCCGGACTCGGATCGCCTAAAATTATTTCGGGCTATCAAATACGACCGAAGGAACCATAGTCACCACCCCGCCATAATCGTTTCTCAGTTTTTGCATTTTTCTGCCTAAAAACTAGAATTCCGCCCGATTCCCATATTTTCGTGTGCTAGAGCCCACGCCTTCCAAGTGGTCCAGGGACCCCCAAACCACGATCTCCAAAAAAATTTCCGGGACATCAAATACGACCTAAGGAACCATAGTCACTGCCCCGCCATGATCGTTCCTCATGTTTTGTGTTTTTCGACAAAAAAACTAAAATTCCGCGCGATTCCCATATTTTCGTGTGCTATAGCCCACACCTTCCGAGTGGGCCTGGCCCCCCGAACTCGGATCGCCTAAATTTTTTTCGGGCCATCAGATACGACCTAAGAAACCATAGTCACCGCCCTGCCATGATCGTTCCTCATTTATTGCTTTTTTTGGCAGAAAAATTAGAATTCTGCTCGATTCCACTATTTTCGTATGCTATAGCCCACGCCCTCCGAGTGGGCCGAGCCCCCCGGACTTGGATCGCCTAAAAATTTTTCGTGCCATCAAATACGACGTAAGGAACCATAGTCACTGCCCCATCATGATCGTTCCTCATTTTTTGTATTTTTCGGCCAAAAAACTAGAATTTTGCCCGATTCCCATATTTTCGTGTGCTAATAGCCCACGCCTTCCAAGTGGTTTCGGGACCCCCGGACCCCGATCGCCTAGAGTGGATCGGGCCCCCCGGACTGGGAATGCCTAAAATTTTTCCGGGCCATCAAATATGACCTAAGGAACCATAGTCACCGCCCCGCCATGATCTTTTCTAATTTTTTTCATTTTACGGCAAAAAAACTAGAATTTTACCTGATTCCCATATTTTCGTGTACAATAGCCCACGCCTTCCGAGTGGGCCGGGGCACCCGGACTCGGATCGCCAAAAATTATTTCGAGCCATCAAATACGACCTAAGGAACCATAGTCACCACCTCTCCATGATCGTTCCTTATTCTTTTGCATGTTTCGACGTAAAAACTAAAATTCTGCCCGATTCTCTTATTTTCGTGTGCTATAGCCGACGCCTTCCTAGTGGGCCGAGCCCCCCCGGACTTGGATAGCCTAAAATTCTTTTTGGGCCATCAAATACGACCTAAGGAACCATAGTCACTGCCCCGCCATGATCGTTCCTCATTTTTTGAATTTTTCGGCCAAAAAACTAGAATTCCGCCCGATTCCCATATTTTCGTGTGCTAGAGCCCACGCCTTCCAAGTGGTCCCGGGACCACCAAACCACGATCTCCAAAAAATTTTCCGGGACATCAAAATACGACCTAAGGAACCATAGTCACCGCCCCGCCATGATCGTTCCACATGTTTTGTGTTTTTCGACAAAAAAACTAAAATTCCGCGCGATTCCCATATTTGTGTGTGCTATAGCCCACGCCTTCTGAGTGGGCCTGGCCCCCCGAACTCGGATAGCCTAATTTTTTTTCGGGCCATCAGATACGACCTAAGAAACCATAGTCACCGCCTCGCCATGATCGTTCCTAATTTATTGCTTTTTTTGGCAGAAAAATTAGAATTCTGCTCGATTCCGCTATTTTCATATGCTATAGCCCACGCCTTCCGAGTGGGCCGAGCCCCCGGACTTGGATCGCCTAAAAATTTTTCGTGCCATCAAATACGATCTAAGGAACCATAGTCACTGCCCCGCCATGATCGTTCCTCATTTTTGCATTTTTGGCCAAAAAACTAGAAATTTGCCCGATTCCCATATTTTCGTGTGCTAATAGCCCACGCATTCCAAGTAGTCCCGGGACCCCCGGACCCCGATCTCCTAGAGTGGGTCTGGCCCCCCGGACTGGGTACGCCTAAAATATGACCTAAGGAACTATTGTCACCTCCCTGCCATGATCTTTTCTCATTTTTTGAATTTTACGGTAAAAAAACTAGAATTCTACCTGATTCCCATATTTTCGTGTACAATAGCCCACGCCTTCCGAGTGGGCCGGGGCACCCGGACTCGGATTGCCAAAAATTATTTCGGGCCATCAAATACGACCTAAGGAACCATAGTCAGCACCTCGCCATGATCGTTCCTCATTCTTTTGCATTTTTCGGCGTAAAAACTAGAATTCTGCCCGATTCTCATATTTTCATGTGCTATAGCCCACGCCTTCCTAGTGGGCTGAGCCCCCCCGGACGTGGATAGCCTAAAACTTTTTTGGGCCATCAAATACGACCTAAGGAACCATAGTCACTGCACCGCCATGATCGTTCCTCATTTTTTGAATTTTTCGGCCAAAAAACTAGAATTTCGCCCGATTCCCATATTTTTGTGTGCTAGAGCCCACGCCTTCCAAGTGGACCCGGGACACCCAAACCACGATCTCCAAAAAATTTTCCGGGTCATCAAATACGACCTAAGGAACCATAGTCACCGCCACGCCATGATTGTTCCTCATGTTTTGTGTTTTTTGACAAAAAAACTAAAATTCCGCGCAATTTCCATATTTTCGTGTGCTATAGCCCACGCCTTCCGCGTGGGCCTGGCCCCCCGAACTCGGATCGCCTAAATTTTTTTCGGGCCTTCAGATACGACCTAAGGAACCATAGTCACCGCCCCGCCATGATCGTTCCTCATTTATTCCTTTTTTCGGCAGAAAAATTAGAATTCTGCTCTATTCCGCTATTTTCGTATGCTATAGCCCACGCCTTCCGAGTGGGCCGAGCCCCTCGGACTTGGATCGCCTAAAAATTTTTCGGGCCATCAAATACGACCTTAGGGAACCATAGTCACTGCCCCGCCATGATCGTTCCTCATTTTTTGCATTTTCGGCCAAAAAACTAGAATTTCGCCCTATTCCCTTATTTTCGTGTTCTAATAGCCCACGCCTTCCAAATGGTCTCGGGACCCCCGGACCCCGATCGCCTAGAGTGGGTTGGGCCCCCCGGACTGAGAACGCCTAAAATTTTTTCGGGCCATCAAATATGACCTAAGGAACCATAGTCACCGCCCCGCCATGATCTTTTCTCATTTTTTGCATTTTACGGCAAAAAAACTAGAATTCTACCTGATTCCCATATTTTCGTGTACAATAGCCCACGCCTTCCGAGTGGGCCGGGGCACCCGGACTTGGATAGCCTAAAAATATTTTGGGCCATCAAATACGACCTAAGGAACCATAGTCACTGCCCCGCCATGATCGTTCCTCATTTTTTGAATTTTTCGGCCAAAAATCTAGAATCCTGCCTGATTCCCATATTTTCGTGTGCTATAGAGTGGGCCGGGCCCAATGGAGTGGGAACGCCTAAATTTTTTTCGGGCCATCAAATACGACCTAAAGAACCATAGTTACCGCCCTGCCATGATACTTCCTCATTTTTTGTGTTTTTCGGCCAAACAAACTAGAATTCCGCTCGATTCCCATATTTTCGTGTGCTATAGCCAACGCCTTCTGAGTGGGCCGGGACCCCCGGACTCGGATCGCCTAAAAACTTTTTGGACCATCAAATATGACCAAAAGAACCATAATCGCCGCCCCGCCATGATCGTTCCTCATTTATTGCTTTTTCGGCCAAAAAATTAGAATTCTGCTCGATTCCCCGATTTTTGTATGCTATAGCCCACGCCTTCCAAGTGGTCCGAGCCCCCCAGACTTCGATCGCCTAAAATTTTTTCGGGCAATCAAATACGACCTAAGGAACCATGGTCACTGCCTCACCATGATCGTTCCTCATGTTTTGCATTTTTCGGCCAAAAAACTAGAATTCCGCCCGATTCCCATATTTTCGGGTGCTAATAGCCCACGCCTTCCAAGTGGTCCCGGGACCCTCGGACCCCAATCGCCTAAAATTTTTCCTGGCCATCAAATATTACCTAAAGAACCATAGTCACTGCCCCGCCATGATAGTTCCTCATTTTTTGCGTTTTTCGGCCAAAAAACTAGAACTTCGCCCGATTACCATATTTTCGTGTGCTATAGAGTGGGTCGGGCCCCCGGACTAAGAATACCTAAAAATTTTCCAGTCCTTCAAATACGACCTAAAGAACCTTAGTCACTGCCCCGCCGTAATCGTTCCTTATTTCTTGCATTTTTTGGCCAAAAAACTAGAATTTCCGCCCGATTCTCATATTTTCGTGTTCGAGAGCCCACACCTTCCAAATGGTCCCGGGACCCCCGAACCCCGATCTCCTAAAATTTTTCCGGGACATCAAATACGACCTAAGGAACCATAGTCACCACCCCACCATGATCGTTCCTCATGTTTTGTGTTTTTCGGCCAAAAAACTAGAATTCCGCGCGATTCCCATATTTTCGTGTACTATAGCCCACGCCTTCCCAATAGGTAGGGCCCCACAGAACCGGATCGCCTAAAAATTTTCTGGGCCATCAAATATGACCTAAGGAACCATAGTCACCGCCCTGCCACGATCGTTCCTCACTTATTGCGTTTTTGGGCCAAAAAACTAGAATTCCGCCCGATTCCCAATATTTTCGTGTGCCATAGCCCACGCCTTCCAAGTGGTCCCGGGACCCCCGAACCCCGATCTCCTAAAAATTTTCCGGCACATCAAATAAGACCTAAGGAACCATAGTCACCGCCCCGCCATGATCGTTCCTCATTTTTTGTGTTTTCGGCCAAAGAAGGAGAATTCCGCGCGATTCCTATATTTTCATGTGCTATATAGCCCACGCCTTCCGATTAGTCCCGGGACCCCCGGACCCCAATCGCCTAAAATTTTTTTGGGTCATCAAATACGACCTAAGGAACCATAGTCACTGCCCCGCCATGATTGTTCCTCATGTTTTGCATTTTTCGGCGAAAAAACTAGAATTCCGTTCGATTCCCATATTTTCGTGTGCTAATAGCCCACGCCTTCCAAGTGGTCCCGGGACCCCCGGACCCCGATCGCCTAAAATTTTTCCGGGCCATCAAATATGACCTAAGGAACCATAGTCACTGCCCCGCCATGATAGTTCCTCATTTTTTGCGTTTTTCGACCAAAAAACTAAAACTACGCCCGATTACCATATTTTTGTGTGCTATAGAGTGGGTCGGGCCCCCCGGACTAAGAATAACTAAAAATTTTCCGGGCCATCAAATACGACCTAAAGAACCATAGTCACCGCCCCGCCATAATCGTTCCTCATATTTTTCATTTTTCGGCCTAAAAACTAGAATTCCGCCCGATTCCCATATTTTCGTGTGCTAGAGCCCACGCCATCCAAGTCGTCTCGGGACCCCCGAACCCCGATCTCCTAAAATTTTTCCGGGATATCAAATACGACCTAAGGAACCATAGTCACCGCTCCGCGTGATTCCCATATTTTTCATTTTTCGGCCAAAAAACTAGAATTCCGCGTGATTCCCATATTTTCGTGTGCTATAGCCCACGCCTTCCCAATGGGTAGGGGCCCACGAAGCCGGATCGCCTAAAATTTTTTCGAGCCATCAAATATGACCTAAGGAACCATAGTCACCACCCCGTCATGACCATTCCTAATGTTTTGCACTTTACGGCCAAAAAACTAGAATTCCGCCCGATTACCATATTTTGGTATGCTATAGAGTAGGCCGGGCCCCGGACTAGGAACGCCTAAAATTTTTCGGGGCCAACAAATACGACCTAAAGAACCATAGTCACCGCCCCTCCAAATCGTTCCTCATTTTTTGCATTTTTCGGCCTAAAAACTATAATTCCGCCCGATTCACATATTTTCATGTGCTAGAGCCCACGCCTTCCAAGTGGTCCCGGGACCCCCGAACCCCGATCTCCTAAAAAATTTTCGGGACATCAAATAAGACCTAAGGAACCATAGTCACCGCCCCGCCATGATCGTTCCTCATTTTTTGTGTTTTTCGGCCAAAAAATGAGAATTCCGCGCGATTCCCATATTTCGTGTGCTATAGCCCACGCCTTCCGATTGGTCCCGGGACCCCCGGACCCCAATCGCCTAAAATTTTTCCGGGTCATCAAATATGACCTAAGGAACCATAGTCACCGCCCTGTCATGACCGTTCTTCATTGTTTTGCGTTTTATAGCTAAAAACCTAGAATTTCGCCCGATTCCCATATTTTATTGTGCTTTTAGCCCACGCCTACGAGTGGTCCCGGGACTCCCGTACCCCGATCGCCTAAAAATTTTCCGGACCATCAAATACGACCAAAGGAACCATATTCACTGCCCCACCATGATAGTTCCTCATTTTTTGCGTTTTACAACCAAAAAACTAGAATTCCGCCCGATTTCCATATTTTTGTGTGCTATATAGTAGGCCGGGCCCCCCGGACTATGAACGCCTAAAATTTTTCCGGGCCAACAAATACAACCTAAAGAACCATAGTCACCGCCCCGCTATAATCGTTCCCCAGATTTTGCATTTTTCGGCCTTAAAACTAGAATTCCACCCGATTCCCATATTTTCGTGTGCTAGAGCCCAAGCCTTCCAAGTGTTCCAGGGACCCCCGAACCCCGATCTCCAAAAAAATTTTCGGGACATCAAATACGACCTAAAGAACCATAGTCACCGCCCCTCCATGATCGTTCCTCATTTTTTGTGTTTTTCGGCCAAAAAACTACAATTCCGCGCGATTCCTATATTTTCGTGTGCTATAGCCCACTCCTTCCCAATGGGTAGGGCCCCACGGAGCCGGATCTCCTAAAATTTTTTCGGGCCATCAAATACGACCTAAGGAACCATAGTCACCACCCCGCCATGATCGTTCCTCACTTATTGCATTTTTCGGCCAAAAAACTAGAATTCCGCCCGATTCCCATATTTTCGTGTGCTATAGCCGATGCCTTCCAAGTGGTCCCGGGACCCCCGAACCCCGATCTCCTAAAAATTTTCCGGCACATCCAATAAGACCTAAGGAACCATATTCACCGCCCCTCCATGATCATTCCTCATTTTTTGTGTTTTTCGGCCAAAGAAGGAGAATTCCACGCGATTCCTATATTTTCGTGTGCTATATAGCCCACGCCTTCCGATTTGTCCCGGGACCCCCGGACCCCAATCGCCTAAAATTTTTCCGGGTCATCAAATACGACCTAAGGAACCATAGTCACTGCCCCTCCATGATCGTTCCTCATTTTTTGCATTTTTCGGCGAAAAAACTAGAATTCCGTTCGATTCTCATATTTTCGTGTGCTAATAGCCCACACCTTCCAAGTGGTCCCGGGACCCCCGAACCCCGATCACCTAAAAATTTTCCGGGCCATCAAATATGACCTAAGGAACCATAGTCACTGCCCCGCCATGATAGTTCCTCATTTTTTGTGTTTTTCGGCCAAAAAACTAAAACTCCGCCCGATTACCATATTTTCGTGTGCTATAGAGTGGGTCGGGCCCCCTGACTAAGAATAACTAAAAATTTTCCGATCCATCAAATACAACCTAAAGAACCATTGTCACCGCCCTGCCATAATCGTTCCTCATATTTTGCATTTTTCGGCCTAAAAACTAGAATTCCGCCCGATTCCCATATTTTCGTGTGCTAGAGCCCACGCCTTCCAAGTCGTCCCGGGATCCCCGAACCCCGATCTCCTAAAATTTTTCTGGGATATCAAATACGACCTAAGGAACCATAGTCACCGCCCTGCCATGATCGTTCCTCATTTTTTCTATTTTTCGGCCAAAAAACTAGAATTCCGCGTGATTCCCATATTTTCGTGTGCTATAGCCCACGCCTTCCCAATGGGTAGGGGCCCACGGAGCCGGATCGCCTAAATTTTTTTCGAGCCATCAAATATGACCTAAGGAACCATAGTCACCACCCCGTCATGACCATTCCTAATGTTTTGCAATTTACGGCCAAAAAACTAGAATTCCGCCCGATTACCATATTTTGGTATGCTATAGAGTAGGCCGGGCCCCGGACTAGGAACGCCTAAAATTTTTCTGGGCCAACAAAAACGACCTAAAGAACCATAGTCACCGCCCCTCCATAATCGTTCCTCATTGTTTGCATTTTTCGGCCTAAAAACTAGAATTCCGCCCGATTCACATATTTTCATGTGCTAGAGCCCACGCCTTCCAAGTGGTCCCGGGACCCCCGAACCCCGATCTCCTAAAAAATTTTCGGGCCATCAAATAAGACCTAAGGTACCATAGTCACCGCCCCGCCATGATCGTTCCTCATTTTTTGTGTTTTTCGGCCAAAAAACGAGAATTCCGCGCGATTCCCATATTTTCGTGTGCTATAGCCCACGCCTTCCGATTGGTCCCGGGACCCCCAGACCCCAATCGCCTAAAATTTTTTCGGGTCATCAAATATGACCTAAGGAACCATAGTCACCGCCCTGCCATGACCGTTCTTCATTGTTTTGCGTTTTATAGCTAAAAACCTAGAATTCCTCCTGATTCCCATATTTTATTGTGCTTTTAGCCCACGCCTACGAGTGATCCCGGGACCCCCGTACCCCGATCGCCTAAAATTTTCCCGGACCATCAAATACGACCAAAGGAACCATATTCACTGCCCCACCATGATAGTTCCTCATTTTTTGCGTTTTACAGCCAAAAAACTAGATTTCCGCCTGATTTCCATATTTTTGTGTGCTATATAGTAGGCCGGGCCCCCCGGACTATGAATGCCTAAAATTTTTCCGGGCCAACAAATACAACCTAAAGAACCATAGTCACCGCCCCGCTATAATCGTTCCTCAAATTTTGCATTTTTCGGCCTAAAAACTAGAATTCCACCCGATTCCCATATTTTCGTGTGCTAGAGCCCGCGCCTTCCAAGTGTTCCAGGGACCCCCGTACCCCGATCTCCTAAAATTTTTCTGGGACATCAAATACGACCTAAAGAACCATAGTCACCGCCCCTCCATGATCGTTCCTCATTTTTTGTGTTTTTCCGCCAAAAAACTACAATTCCGCGCGATTCCCATATTTTCGTGTGCTATAGCCCACTCCTTCCCAATGGGTAGGGCCCCACGGAGCCGGATCTCCTAAAATTTTTTCGGGCCATCAAATACGACCTAAGGAACCATAGTCACCACCCCGCCATGATCGTTCCTCACTTATTGCGTTTTTCGGCCAAAAAACTAGAATTCCGCCCGATTCCCATATTTTTGTGTGCTATAGCCGACGCCTTCCAAGTGGTCCCGGGACCCCCGAATCCCGATCTCCTAAAAGTTTTCTAGGACATGAAATAAGACCTAAGGAACCATAGTCACCGCCCCGCCATGATCGTTCCTAATTTTTTGTGTTTTTCGGCCAAAGAAGGAGAATTCCGCGCGATTCCTATATTTTCGTGTGCTATATATATATAGCCCACACCTTCCGAGTGGTCCCGGGAGCCGTGGACCCCGATCGCCTAAAATTTTTCTGGGTCATCAAATACGACCTAAGGAACCATAGTCACCACCCCGCCATGATCGTTCCTCATTTACTGCGTTTTTCGGCCAAATAATTAGAATTTCGCTCGATTACCATATTTTCGTGTGCTAATAGCCCACGCCTTCCAAGTGGTTCCGAGACCCCCGGACCCCGATCGCCTAAAATTTTTCCGGGCCATCAAATATGACCTAAGGAACCAAAGTCACTGCCCCGCCATGATAGTTCCTCATTTTTTGCGTTTTTCGGCCAAAAAACTAAAACTCCGCCCGATTACCATATTTTCGTGTGCTATAGAGTGGGTCGGGCCACCCGGACTAAGAATAACTAAAAATTTTCCGGGCCATCAAATACGACCTAAAGAACCATAGTCACCGCCCCGCCATAATCGTTCCTCATATTTTGTATTTTTCGGCCTAAAAACTAGAATTCCGCCTGATTCCCATATTTTCGTGTGCTAGAGCCCACGCCTTCCAAGTCGTCCCGAGACCCCCGAACCCCGATCTCCTAAAATTTTTCTGGGATATCAATTACGACCTAAGGAACCATAGTCACCGCCCCGCCATGATCGTTCCTCCTTTTTTCTATTTTTCGGCCAAAAAACTAGAATTCCGCGTGATTCCCATATTTTCGTATGCTATAGCCCACGCCTTCCCAATGGGTAGGGGCCCATGGAGCCGGATCGCCTAAACTTTTTTCGAGCCATCAAATATGACATAAGGAACCATAGTCACCACCTCGTCATGACCATTCCTAATGTTTTGCACTTTACGGCCAAAAAACTAGAATTCCGCCCGATTACCATATTTTGGTATGCTATAGAGTAGGCCGGGCCACGGACTAGGAACGCCTAAAATTTTTCCGGGCCAACAAATACGACCTGAAGAACCATAGTCACCGCCCCTCCATAATCGTTCCTCATTTTTTGCATTTTTCGGCCTAAAAACGAGAATTTCGCCCGATTCACATATTTTCATGTGCTAGAGCCCACACCTTCCAAGTGGTCCCGGGACCCCCGAACCCCGATCTCCTAAAAACTTTTCGGGACATCAAATAATACCTAAGGAACCATAGTCACCGCCCCACCATGATTGTTCCTCATATTTTGTGTTTTTCGGCAAATAACGAGAATTCCGCGCGATTCCCATATTTTCGTGTGCTATAGCCCACGCCTTCCGATTGGTCCCGGGACCCCCGGACCCCAATCGCCTAAAATTTTTCTGGGTCATCAAATATGACCTAAGGAACCATAGTCACTGCCCTGCCATGACCGTTCTTCATTGTTTTGCGTTTTATAGCTAAAAACCTAGAATTCCGCCCGATTCCCATATTTTATTGTGCTTTTAGCCCACGCCTACGAGTGGTCCCGGGACCCCCGTACCCCGATCGCCTAAAATTTTCCCGGACCATCAAATACGACCAAAGGAACCATATTCACTGCCCCACCATGATAGTTCCTCATTTTTTGCGTTTTACAGCCAAAAAACTAGATTTCCGCCCGATTTCCATATTTTTATGTGCTATATAGTAGGCCGGGCCCCCCGGACTATGAACGCCTAAAATTTTTCCGGGCCAACAAATACAACCTAAAGAACCATAGTCACCGCCCCACTATAATCGTTCCTCAGATTTTGCATTTTTCGGCCTAAAAACTAGAATTCCACCCGATTCCCATATTTTCGTGTGCTAGAGCCCACGCCTTCCAAGTGTTCCAGGGACCCCCGAACCCCGATCTCCTAAAAATTTTCCGGGACATCAAATACGACCTAAAGAACCATAGTCACTGCCCTCCATGATCGTTCCTCATTTTTTGTGTTTTTCGGCCAAAAAACTACAATTTCGCCCGATTACCATATTTTCGTGTGCTATAGCGTAGGCCGGGCCCCCCAGACTAGGAACGCCTAAAAATTTTCCGGGCCAACAAATAAGACCTAAAGAACCATAGTCACCTCCCCGCCATAATAGTTCCTCATTTTTTGTATTTTTCGGCCTAAAAACTTGAATTTCGCCCGATTCCCATATTTTCATGTGCTAGAGCCTATGCCTTCCAAGTGGTCCGGGGACACCCGAAACTCCAATCTCCTAAAAATTTTCCGGGACATCAAATACGACCTAAGGAACCATAGTCACCGCCCCGTCATGATCGTTCCTCATTTTTTGTGTTTTTCGGCCAAAGAACTAGAATTCCGCGTGATTCCCATATTTTCGTGTGCTATATCCCACGCCGTCCCAATGGGTAGGGCCCTACAGAACCGGATCGCCTAACAATTTTCCGGGCCATCAAATACGACCTAAGGAACCATAGCCACCACCCCGCCATGATTGTTCCTCACTTATTGCGTTTTTGGACCAAAAAACTAGAATTTCGCCTGATTCCCATATTTTCGTGTGCTATAGCCCACACCTTCCAAGTGGTCCCGGGACCCCCGAACCCCGATCTCCTAAAATTATTTTGGGACATCAAATAAGACCTAAGGAACCATAGTCACCGCCCCGCCATGATCGTTTCTCATTTTTTGTGTTTTTCGGCCAAAACATTAGAATTCCGCGCGATTCCCATATTTTCGTGTGCTATAGCCACGCCTACCGGGTGGTCCCGGCCCCCCCGGACCCCGATCTCCTAAAAAATTTTCGAGTCATCAAATACGATCTAAAGAACCATAGTCACCTCCCTGCCATGACTGTTCCTCGTTGTTTTGCGTTTTACGGATAAAAACCTAGAATTCCGCCCGATTCCCATATTTTCATGTGCTACAGCTTACGCCTTCCAAGTGGTACCGGGACCCCCGGACCCCGATCGCCTAAAAATTTTCCGGGCCATCAAATACGACCTAAGGAACCATAGTCACCGCCCCGCCATGATCGTTACTCATTTTTTGCATTTTTCATCCAAAAAACTAGAATTCCGCCCGATTTCCATATTTTTGTGTGCTATATAGTAGGCCGGGCCCCCCGGACTATGAACGCCTAAAATTTTTCCGGGCCAAAAAATACAACCTAAAGAACCATAGTCACCGCCCCGCTATAATCGTTCCTCAGATTTTGCATTTTTCGGCCTAATAACTAGAATTCCACCCGATTCCCATATTTTCGTGTGCTAGAGCCCACGCCTTCCAAGTGTTCCAGGGACCCCCGAACCCCGATCTCCTAAAATTTTTCCGGGACATCAAATACGACCTAAAGAACCATAGTCACCGCCCTCCATGATCGTTCCTCATTTTTTGTGTTTTTCGGCCAAAAAACTACAATTTCGCGCGATTCCCATATTTTCGTGTGCTATAGCCTTCCCAATGGGTAGGGCCCCACGGAACCGGATCTCCTAAAAATTTTTCGGGCCATCAAATACGACCTAAGGAACCATAGTCACCACCCCGCCATGATCGTTCCTCACTTATTGCATTTTTCGGCCAAAAAACTAGAATTCCGCCCGATTCCCATATTTTCGTGTGCTATAGCCGACGCCTTCCAAGTGGTCCCGGGACCCCCGAATCCCGATCTCCTAAAAGTTTTCTAGGACATGAAATAAGACCTAAGGAACCATAGTCACTGCCCCGCCATGATCGTTCCTCATTGTTTGTGTTTTTCGGCCAAAACACGAGAATTCCGCGCGATTCCTATATTTTCGTGTGCTGCAGCCCACGCCTTCCAAGTGTTCCAGGGACCCCGAACCCCGATCTCCTAAAATTTTTCCGGGACATCAAATACGACCTAAGGAACCATAGTCACCGCCCCGCTATGACCGTCCCTCATTTATCTCTTTTTTCGGGAAAAAATTAGAATTTTGCCCGATTCCCATATTTTTGTATGTTATAGCCTTCCGAGTGGATCGAGCCCCCCGGACTTGGATCGCCTAAAATTGTTTCGGGCCATCAAATACAACCTAAGGAACCATAGTCACCGCCCTGCCATGATCATTCCTCACTTATCGCATTTTTCGGCCAAAAAACTAGAATTCCGCCTGATTCCCATATTTTCGTGTGTTATAGCCCACGCCTTCCAAGTGGTCCCGGGACCCCCGATCTCCTAAAATTTTTCCGGGACATCAAATAAGACCTATGGAACCATAGTCACCGCCCCTCCATGATCGTTCCTCATTGTTTATGTTTTCGGCCAAAAAAGGAGAATTCCGCGCGATTCCCATATTTTCGTGTGCTATATAGCCTACGCGTTCCAAGTGGTCCCTGGATCCCCGGACCCCGATCGCCTAAAATATTTCCTGGCCATCAAATACGATCTAAGGAACCATAGTCACCGCCCCACCATGATCGTTCCTCATTTATTGCTTTTTTCGGCAAAAATATTAGAATTCTGCCCCATTCCCATATTTTTGTATGCTATAGCCCATGCCTTCCGAGTGGGCTGAGCCCCCAGGACTTGGATCGCCTAAAAATTTTTTGGGCCATCAAATACGACCTAAGAAACCATAGTCACTGCCCTGCCATGATCGTTCCTTATTTTTTGCATTTGTCGGCCAAAAAACTAGAATTCCGCCCGATTCCCATATTTTCGTGTGCTAATAGCCCTCACGCCTTCCAAGTAGTCCGGGGACCCCCGAACCCCGATCGCCTAAAATTTTTTCGGGCCATAAAATACGACCTAAGGAACCATAGTCACTGCCCCACCATGATAGTTCCTCAGTTTTTGCGTTTTTTGGCCAAAAAGACTAAAATTCCGCCGGATTACCATATTTTCGTATGCTATAGAGTGGGTCGGGCCCCACCGGACTGGGAAAGCCTAAAATGTTTCCGGGCCATCAAATACGACCTATAGAACCATAGTCACCACCCCACCATAATCGTTCCTCATTTTTTGCATTTTTCGGCCTAAAAACTAAAATTCCGCCCGATTCCCAAATTTCTTGTCCTAAAGCCCACGCCTTCTAAGTGGTCCCGGGACCTCCAAACCCCGATCTCCTAAAATTTTTACGTGACATCAAATACAAACTATGGAACCATAGTCACCGCCCTGCCATGATTGTTCCTTATTTTTTGTGTTTTCTGGTAAAAAACCTAGAATTCCGTGCGATTCCCATATTTGCGTGTGCTATAGCCCATGCCTTCCCAATGGGTAGGGCCCTATGGAGCTGGATCGCCTAAATTTTTTTCGGGCCATCAAATATGATCTAAGGAACCATAGACACCGCCCCGTCATGACCATTCCTCTTTTTTTGCATTTTACGGCGATAAAACTAGAATTCCGCCCGATTCCCATATTTTCGTGTGCTATAGCCGACGCCTTCCAAGTGGTCCTGGGACCCCCGAACCCCGATCTCCTAAAATTTTTCTGGTACATCAAATAAGACCTAAGGAACCATAGTCACCGCCCCGCCATGATCGTTTCTCATTTTTTGTGTCTTTCGTCCAAAACATTAGAATTCCGCGCGATTCCCATATTTTCGTGTGCTATAGTCACGCCTACCGAGTGGTCCCGGCCCCCCCGGACCCCGATCTCCTAAAAAATTTTCGGGTCATAAAATACGATCTAAAGAACCATAGTCACCTCCCTGCCATGACTGTTCCTCGTTGTTTTGCGTTTTACGGATAAAAACCTAGAATTCCGCCCGATTCCCATATTTTCATGTGCTACAGCTTACGCCTTCCAAGTGGTACCGGGACCCCCGGACCCCGATCGCCTAAAAATTTTTCGGGCCATCAAATACGACCTAAGGAACCATAGTCACCGCCCCGCCATGATCGTTACTCATTTTTTGCATTTTTCATCCAAAAAACTAGATTTCCGCCCGATTTCCATATTTTTGTGTGCTATATTGTAGGCCGGGCCTCCCGGACTATGAACGCCTAAATCTTTTCTGGGCCAACAAATACAACTTAAAGAACCATAGTCACAGCCCCGCTATAATCGTTCCTCAGATTTTGCATTTTTCGGCCTAAAAACTAGAATTCTACCCGATTCCCATATTTTCGTGTGCTAGAGCCCACGCCTTCCAAGTGTTCCAGGGACCCCCGAACCCCGATCTCCTAAAATTTTTTCGGGACATCAAATACTACCTAAAGAACAATAGTCACCGCCCCTCCATGATCGTTCCTCATTTTTTGAGTTTTTCGGCCAAAAAACTACAATTCCACGCGATTCCCATATTTTCGTGTGCTATAGCCCACTTCTTCCCAATGGGTACGGCCCCACGGAGCCGGATCTCCTAAAATTTTTTCGGGCCATCAAATACGACCTAAGGAACCATAGTCACCACCCCGCCATGATCGTTCCTCACTTATTGAGTTTTTCGGCCAAAAAACTAGAATTCCGCCCGATTCCCATATTTTTCGTGTGCTATAGCCGACGCCTTCCAAGTGGTCCCGGGACCCCCGAATCCCGATCTCCTAAAAGTTTTCTAGGACATAAAATAAGACCTAAGGAACCATAGTCACCGCCCCGCCATGATCGTTCCTCATTGTTTGTGTTATTCGGCCAAAATACGAGAATTCCGCGCGATTCCTATATTTTCGTGTGCTGCAGCCCACGCCTTCCAAGTGTTCCAGGGACCCCGAACCCCGATCTCCTAAAATTTTTCCGGGACATCAAATACGACCTAAGGAACCATAGTCACCGCCGCGCTATGACCGTCCCTCATTTATCGCTTTTTTCGGGAAAAAATTAGAATTTTGCCCGATTCCCATATTTTTGTATGTTATAGCCTTCCGAGTGGATCGAGCCCCCCGGACTTGGATCGCCTAAAATTGTTTCGGGCCATCAAATACAACCTAAGGAACCATAGTCACCGCCCTGCCATGATCATTCCTCACTTATTGCGTTTTTCGGCCAAAAAACTAGAATTCCGCCTGATTCCCATATTTTCGTGTGTTATAGCCCACGCCTTCCAAGTGGTCCCGGGACCCCCGATCTCCTAAAATTTTTCCGGGACATCAAATAAGACCTAAGGAACCATAGTCACCGCCCCTCCATGATCGTTCCTCATTGTTTGTGTTTTCGGCCAAAAAGGAGAATTCCGCGCGATTCCCATATTTTCGTGTGCTATATAGCCCACGCGTTCCAAGTGGTCCCTGGATCCCCAGACCCCGATCGCCTAAAATATTTCCTGGCCATCAAATACGATCTAAGGAACCATAGTCACCGCCCCACCATGATCGTTCCTCATTTATTGCTTTTTTCGGCAAAACTATTAGAATTCTGCCCCATTCCCATATTTTTGTATGCTATAGCCCACGCCTTCCGAGTGGGCCGAGCCCCCGGGACTTGGATCGCCTAAAAATTTTTTGGGCCATCAAATACGACCTAAGAAACCATAGTCACTGCCTGCCATGATCGTTCCTTATTTTTTGCATTTGTCGGCCAAAACACTAGAATTCCGCCCGATTCCCATATTTTCATGTGCTAATAGCCCTCACGCCTTCCAAGTAGTCCCGGGACCCCCGAACCCCGATCGCCTAAAAAATTTTCGGGCCATAAAATATGACCTAAGGAACCATAGTCACTGCCCCACCATGATAGTTCCTCAGTTTTTGCATTTTTCGGCCAAAAAAACTAAAATTCCGCCAGATTACCATATTTTATGTGCTATAGAGTGGGTTGGGCCCCACCGGACTGGGAAAGCCTAAAATGTTTCCGGGCCATCAAATACGACCGATAGAACCATAGTCACCACCCCACCATAATCGTTCCTCATTTTTTGCATTTTTCGGCCTAAAAACTAGAATTCCACCCGATTCCCAAATTTCTTGTCCTAGAGCCCACGCCTTCCAAGTGGTCCCGGGACCTCCGAACCCCGATCTCCTAAAATTTTTACGGGACATCAAATACGAACTATGGAACCATAGTCACCGCCCCGCCATGATCGTTCCTCATTTTTTGTGTTTTCTGGTAAAAAACCTAGAATTCCGTGCGATTCCCGTATTTGCGTGTGCTATAGCCCATGCCTTCCCAATGGGTAGGGCCCCACGGAGCTGGATCGCCTAAAAAATTTTCGGGCCATAAAATACGACCTAAGGAACCATAGTCACTGCCCCACCATGATAGTTCCTCAGTTTTTGCATTTTTCGGCCAAAAAAACTAAAATTCCGCCAGATTACCATATTTTCGTGTGCTATAGAGTGGGTCGGGCCCCACCGGACTGGGAAAGCCTAAAATGTTTTCGGGGCATCAAATACGACCTATAGAACCATAGTCACCACCCCACCATAATCGTTCCTCATTTTTTGCATTTTTCGGCCTAAAAACTAGAATTCCGCCCGATTCCCAAATTTCTTGTCCTAGAGCCCAAGCCTTCCAAGTGGTCCAGGGACCTCCAAACCCCGATCTCCTAAAATTTTTACGTGACATCAAATACGAACTATGGAACCATAGTCACCGCCCCGCCATGATCGTTCCTTATTTTTTGTGTTTTCTGGTAAAAAACCTAGAATTCCGTGCGATTCCCATATTTGCGTGTGCTATAGCCCATGCCTTCCCAATGGGTAGGGCCCCACCGAGCTGGATCGCCTAAATTTTTTTCGGGCCATCAAATATGATCTAAGGAACCATAGACACCACCCCGTCATGACCATTCCTCTTTTTTTGCATTTTACGGCGATAAAACTAGAATTCCGCCCGATTCCCATATTTTCGTGTGCTATAGCCGACGCCTTCCAAGTGGTCCTGGGACCCCCGAACCCCGATCTCCTAAAATTTTTCTGGTACATCAAATAAGACCTAAGGAACCATAGTCACCGCCCCGCCATGATCGTTTCTCATTTTTTGTGTCTTTCGTCCAAAACATTAGAATTCCGCGCGATTCCCATATTTTCGTGTGCTATAGCCACGCCTACCGGGTGGTCCCGGCCCCCCCGGACCCCGATCTCCTAAAAAATTTTCGGGTCATAAAATACGATCTAAAGAACCATAGTCACCTCCCTGCCATGACTGTTCCTCGTTGTTTTGCGTTTTACGGATAAAAACCTAGAATTCCGCCCGATTCCCATATTTTCATGTGCTACAGCTTACGCCTTCCAAGTGGTACCGGGACCCCCGGACCCCGATCGCCTAAAACTTTTTCGGGCCATCAAATACGACCTAAGGAACCATAGTCACCGCCCCGCCATGATCGTTACTCATTTTTTGCATTTTTCATCCAAAAAACTAGAATTCCGCCCGTTTCCCATATTTTTATGTGCTAATAGCCCACGCCTTCCAAGTGGTGCCGAGACCCCCGGACCCCGATCGCCTAAAATTTTTCCAGGCCATCAAATATAACCTAAGGAACCATAGTCACTGCCCCCGCCATGACAGTTCCTCATTTTTTGTGTTTTTCGGCCAAAAAACTAGAACTCCGCCCGATTACCATATTTTCGTGTGCAATAGAGTGGGTCGGGCCCCCCGGATTAAGAATACCTAAAAAGATTTCGGGCCGTCAAATATGACCTAAAGAACCATAGTCACCGCCCCGCCATAATCGTTCCTCATGTTTTGCATTTTTCGGCCTAAAAACTAGAATTCCGCCCGATTCCTATATTTTCGTGTTCTAGAGCCCATGCCTTCCAAGTGGTCCCGGGACCCCCGAACCCCGATCTCCTAAAATTTTCGGGATATCAAATATGACCTAAGGAACCATAGTCACCGCCCCGCCATGATCGTTCCTCATTTTTTCTGTTTTTCCGCCAAAAAACTATAATTCCGCGTGATTCCCATATTTTCGTGTGCTACAGCCCACGCCTTGCCAATGGTTAGGGCCCCACGGAGCCGGATCGCCTAAAATTTTTCCGAGCCATCAAATACGACCTAAGGAACCATAGTCACCACCCCGTCATGACCATTCCTAATGTTTTGCACTTTACGGCCAAAAAACTAAAATTTCGCCCGATTACCATATTTTCGTGTGCTATAGCGTAGGCCGGGCCCCCCAGACTAGGAACGCCTAAAAATTTTCCGGGCCAACAAATACGACCTAAAGAACCATAGTCACCTCCCCGCCATAATCGTTCCTCATTTTTTGTATTTTTCGGCCTAAAAACTTGAATTTCGCCCGATTCCCATATTTTCATGTGCTAGAGCCCATGCCTTCCAAGTGGTCCGGGGACACCCGAAACTCCAATCTCCTAAAAATTTTCCGGGACATCAAATACGACCTAAGGAACCATAGTCACCGCCCCGTCATGATCGTTCCTCATTTTTTGTGTTTTTCGGCCAAAGAACTAGAATTCCGCGCGATTCCCATATTTTCGTGTGCTATATCCCACGCCTTCCCAATGGGTAGGGCCCCACGGAACCGGATCGCCTAACAATTTTCCGGGCCATCAAATACGACCTAAGGAACCATAGCCACCACTCCGCCATGATTGTTCCTCACTTATTGCGTTTTTGGACCAAAAAACTAGAATTCCGCCCGATTCCCATATTTTCGTGTGCTATAGCCCACGCCTTCCAAGTGGTCCCGGGACACCCGAACCCCGATCTCCTAAAATTATTTTGGGACATCAAATAAGACCTAAGGAACCATAGTCACTGCCCCGCCATGATCGTTCCTCATTTGTTGTGTTTTTCGTGTGCTATTGCCCACGCCTTCCGATTGGTCCCGGGACCCCCGGACCCCAATCGCCTAAAAAATTTCCGGGTCATCAAATACGACCTAAGGAACCATAGTCACTGCCCCGCCATGATCGTTCCTCATTTTTTTCATTTTTCGGCGAAAAAACTTGAATTCCGTTCGATTCCCATATTTTCGTGTGCTACTAGCCCATGCCTTCCAAGTGGTCCCGCGACCCCCGGATCCCGATCGCCTAAAATTTTTTCCGGGCCATCAAATATGACCTAAGGAACATAGTCACTGTCCAGCCATGATAGTTTCTCATTTTTTTCATTTTTCGGCAAAAAAACTAGAACTCCACCAGATTACCATATTTTCGTGTGCTATAGAGTGGGTTGGGCCCCCCGGACTAAGAATAACTAAAAATTTTCTGGGCCATCAAATACGACCTAAAGAACCATAGTCACCGCCCCGCCATAATCGTTCCTCATTTTTTTGCATTTTTCGGCCTAAAAGCTAGAATTTCGCCCGATTCCCATATTTTCATGTTCTAGAGCCCACGCCTTCCAAGTGGTCCCGGGACACCCGAAACTCCAATCTCCTAAAAATTTTCCGGGACATCAAATACGACCTAAGGAACCATAGTCACCGCCCCGTCATGATCGTTCCTCCTTTTTTGTGTTTTTCGGCCAAAGAACTAGAATTCCGCGCGACTCCCATATTTTCGTGTGCTACAGCCCACGCCTTCCCAATGGGTAGGGCCCCATATAGCCGGATCGCCTAAAATTTTTCTGAGCCATCAAATACGACCTAATGAACCATAGTCACCACCCCGTCATTACCATTCCTAATGTTTTGCACTTTACGACCAAAAAACTACAATTTCGCCCGATTACCATATTTTGGTGTGCTATAGAGTAGGCCGGGCCCCCCGGACTAGGAACGCCTAAAATTTTTCTGGGCCAACAAATACGACCTAAAGAACCATAGTCACCGCCCCGCCATAATCGTTCGTCATTTTTTGCATTTTTCGGCCTTAAAACTAGAATTTCGCTCGATTCCTATATTATCATGTGCTAGAGCCCCCCGCCTTCCAAATGGTCCCGGGACCCCCGAACCCCGATCTCCTAAAAATTTTCCGGGACATCAAAATAAGACCTAAGGAACCATAGTCACCACCCCGCCATAATCGTTCCTCATTTTTTATGTTTTTCGGCCACAAAACAAGAATTCCGCACGATTCCCATATTTTCGTGTGCTATAGCCCACGCCTTCCGATTGGTCCCGGGACCCCCGGACCCCAATCGCCTAAAAATTTTCCGGGTCATCAAATACGACCTAAGGAACCATAGTCACCGCCTTGCCATGACCGTTCCTCATTCTTTTGCGTTTTACAGCTAAAAACCTAGAATTCCGCCTGATTCCCATATTTTCGTGTGCTTATATCCCATGCCTTCCGAGTGGTCCCGGGACCCCCGTACCCCGATCGCCTAAAATTTTCCCGGACCATCAAATATGAACAAAGGAACCATAGTCACTGCCCCACTATGATAGTTCCTCATTTTTTGCGTTTTTCAGCCAAAAAACTAGAATTCCGCCCGATTTCCATATATTTGTGTGCTATAGAGTAGGCCAGGCCCCCCGGACTATGAACGCCTAAAATTTTTCCAGGCCAACAAATACAACCTAAAGAAACATAGTCACCGCCCCGATATAATCGTTCCTCAGATTTTGCATTTTTCGGCCTAAAAACTAGAATTCCACCTGATTCCCATATTTTCGTGTGCTAGAGCCCATGCCTTCCAAGTGTTCCAGGGACCCCCAAACCCCGATCTCCTAAAATTTTTCCGGGACATCAAATACGACCTAAGGAACCATAGTCACCGCCCCGCCATGATCGTTCCTCATTTATTGTGTTTTTCGGCCAAAAAACTAGAATTTCGCACGATTCCCATATTTTCGTGTGCTATAGCCCACGCCTTCCCAATGGGTAGGGGCCCACGGAGCCGGATCTCCTAAAATTTTCCGGGCCATCAAATACGACCTAAGGAACCATAGTCACCACCCCGCCATGATAGTTCCTCACTTATTGCGTTTTTCGGCCAAAAAACTAGAATTCCCCCCGATTCCCAAATTTTCGTATGCTATAGTCCACGCTTTCCAAGTGGTCCCGGGACCCCAAACCTCGATCTCCTAAAAATTTTCTGGGACATCAAATAAGACCTAAGGAACAAGAGTCACCAACCCGCCATGATCGTTCCTCATTGTTTGTGTTTTTGGGCCAAAAAATGAGAATTCCGCGCGATTCTCATATTTTCGTGTGCTATAGCCCACGCCTTCCGATTGGTCCCGGGACCCCGGACCCCAATCGTCTAAAATTTTTTCGGGTCATCAAATATGACCAAAGGAACCATAGTCACCGCCCGGCCATGACCGTTCGTCATTTATTTGCGTTTTACGGCTAAAAAGCTAGAATTCCGCCCGATTCCCATATTTTCGTGTGCTATAGCCCACGCCTTCCAAGTGGTCCCGGGACCCCCGGACCCCGATCGCCTAAATGATTTCCTGGCCATCAAATACGACCTAAGGAACCATAGTCACTGCCCCGCCATGATCGTTCCTTATTTATTGCTTTTTTCGGCCAAAAAATTAGAATTTTGCCCGATTCCCATATTTTTGTATGCTATAGCCCACGCCTTCTGAGTGGATCGAGCCCCCCGGACTTTGATCGTCTAAAATTATTTCGGGCCATCAAATACGACCTAAGGAATCCCAGTCACCGCCCTGCCATGATCGTTCCTCACTTATTGCATTTTTCGGCCAAAAAACTAGAATTCCGCATGATTCCCATATTTTCATGTGCTATATCCCACGCCTTCCAAGTGGTCCCGGGACCCCCGAACCCCGATCTCCTAAAATTTTCCCGGGACATCAAATAAGACCTAAGGAACCATAGTCTTCGCCCCGCCATGATCGTTCCACATTGTTTGTGTTTTTCGGCCAAAAAATGAGAATTTCGCGCGATTTCCATATTTTCGTGTGCTATATATAGCCCACGCCTTCCGATTGGTCCCGGGACCCACGGACCCCAATCGCTTAAAAATTTTTTGGGTCATCAAATAGGACCTAAGGAACCATTGTCACCCTCTGCCATGACTGTTCCTCGTTGTTTTCCGTTTTATGGCTAAAAACCTAGAATTTCGCCCGATTCCCATATTTTCTTGTGCTATAGCACACGCCTTCCAAGTGGTCCCTGGACCCCCGGACCCCAGTCGCCTAAAATATTTCCTGGCCATCAAATACGACCAAAGGAACCATAGTTACCGCCCCGCCATGATCGTTCTTTATTTATTGCTTTTTTCGGCAAAAATATTAGAATTCTGCCTGATTCCTATATTTTTGTATGCTATAGCCCACGCCTTCCGAGTGGACCGAGCCCCCAGGACTTGGATCGCCTAAAACTTTTTTGGGCCATCGAATACGAACTAAGAAACCATAGTCACAGCCTTGCCATGATCGTTCCTCATTTTTTGCATTTGTCGGCCAAAAAACTAGAATTCCGCCCGATTCCCATATTTTCGTGTGCTAATAGCCCTCACGCCTTCCAAGTAGTCCGGGGACCCCCGAACCCCGATCGCCTAAAATTTTTTCGGGCCATAAAATACGACCTAAGGAACCATAGTCACTGCCCCACCATGATAGTTCCTCAGTTTTTGCGTTTTTTGGCCAAAAAGACTAAAATTCCGCCGGATTACCATATTTTCGTATGCTATAGAGTGGGTCGGGCCCCACCGGACTGGGAAAGTATAAAATTTTTCCCGGCCATCAAATACGACCTATAGAACCATAGTCACCGCCCCGCCATAATTGTTCCTCATTTTTTGCATTTTTCGGCTTAAAAACTAGAATTCCGCCCGATTCCCATATTTTCTTGTGCTAGAGCCCACGCCTTCCAAGTGGTCCTGGGACCTCCGAACCCCGATCTCCTAAAATTATTACGGGACATCAAATACGAACTATGGAACCATATTCACCGCCCCGCCATGATCGTTCCTCATATTTTGTGTTTTTCGGCCAAAAACCTAGAATTCTGCTCGATTCCCATATTTGCGTGTGCTTTAGCCCATGCCTTCCAAATGGGTAGGGCCCCACGGAGCCGGATCGTCTAAAAGTTTTTCGGGCCATCATATACGACCTAAGGAACCATAGTTACCGCCCCATCATGACCATTCCTGATTTTTTGCATTTTGCGGCGAAAAAACTAGAATTCCGCTCGATTCCCATATTTTCGTGTGCTAGCCCATGCCTTCCAAGTGGTCCTGGGACCCCCGAACCCCGATTTCCTAAAATTTTTCCGGGACATCAAATAAGACCTAAGGAACCATAGTCACCGCCCCGCCATGATCGTTGCTCATTTTTTGTGTCTTTCGGCCTAAAAATTAGAATTCCGAGCGATTCTCATATTTTGGTGTGCTATAGCCATGCCTACCGAGTGGTCCCAGACCCCCGGACCCCGATCGCCTAAAAATTTTCCGGGTCATCAAATACGATCTAAAGAACCATAGTCACCTCCTTGCCATGACCGTTCCTCGTTATTTTGCATTTTACGGCTAAAAACCTAGAATTACGCCCGATTCCCATATTTTCGTGTGCTATAGCCCACGCCTTCCAAGTGGTCCCGGGACCCCCGGACCCCGATCGCCTAAAAGTTTTCCGGGCCATCAAATACGACCTAAGGAACCATAGTCACCGCCCCGCCATGATCGTTACTCATTCTTTGCATTTTTCAGCCTAAAAACTAGAATTCCGCCTGATTCCCATATTTTCGTGTGCTACAGCCCACACCTTCCAAGTGGTCCAGCGACCCCCGGACCCCGTATCGCCTAAAATTTATCCGGGTGATCAATTAAGACCTAAGGAACCATAGTCACCGCCCCGCCATGGTCGTTCCTCATTTTTTGCGTTTTTTGGCCAAAAAACTAGAATTCCGCACGATTCCCATATTTTTGTGTGCCATAGCCCACGCCTTCTGAGTGAGCCGGGCCCCCCGGACACGGATCGCCTAAAATATTTTCGGGCCATGAAATACGACCTAAGGAACCTTAGTCACCACCCTGCCATAATCGTTCCTCATTTTTTGCATTTTCAGCCAAAAAACTAGAATTTTGCCCGATTCCCATATTTTAGTGTGCTATAGCCCACGCCTTCCAAGTGGTCCCGAGATCCCCGGACCCCGAATCACCTAAAATTTTACTGGGCCATCAAATACGATCTAAGGAACCATAGTCACTGCCCCGCCATGATCGTTCCTCATTTTTTGGTTTTTCAGCCAAAAAAGTAGAATTCCGCGCAATTCCCATATTTTCGTGTGCTACAGCCCACGCCTTCGAGTGGGCGGGGCCCCCCAGACTCAAATCGCCTAAAAAAATTACGGGCCATTAAATACGACCTAAGGAACCATAGTTACTACCCCGCCATGATCGTTTCTCATTTTTTGCATTTTTTGGCCTAAAAACTAGAATTCCGCCTGATTCCCATATTTTTCATGTGATATAGCCCACGCCTTCCAAGTGGTCTCGGGACTCCCGGACCTCGGATCACCTAAAATTTTTCTGGGCCATCAAATACGACCTAAGGAACCATAGTCAACGCCCCTCCATGATCGTTCCTCATTTTTTGCATTTTTTGGCCAAAAAACTAGAATTCTGCGTAATTCCCATATTTTCGTGTGCTACAGCCCACGCCTTCCGAGTGGGTCGGGCCCCCTAACTCGGATCGCCTAAATTTTTTTTGGGCCATTAAATACGCCCTACGGAACCATAGTCACTGCCCCGCCATGATCGTTCCTCACTTTTTGCATGTTTCGGCCAAAAAACTAGAATTCCGCCCGATTCCTTGATTTTCGTGTGCTATAGCCCACGCCTTCCAAGTGGTCCTGGGACCCCCGGACCCCGATTGCCTAAAAATTTTCCGGGCCATCAAATACGACCTAAGGAACCATATTCACCGCCCTGCCATGATCATTCCTTATTTTTTGCATTTTTTGGCCAAAAAACTAGAATTCCGCGCGATTCCCATATTTTCTTATGCTATAGTCCACGTCTTCCCAATAGGTAGGTCCCCACGGAGCCGGATCACCTAAAATTTTTCCGGGTCATCAAATACGACCTAAGGAACCATAGTCACCCCCCCCCCCATGATCGTTCCTCATTTTTTACATTTTTCGGCCAAAAAACTAGAATTCCGTGCGATTCCCATATTTTCGTGTGCTATAGCCCACGCCTTCGGAGTGGCCCGGGCCCCCCTAAATCGGATCACCTAAAACTTTTTCGGGCCATCTTAGAAGACCTAAGGAACCATTGTCACCTCCTCGCCATGATCGTTCGTCATTTTTTACATTTTTCGAGTAAAAAAACTAGATTTCCGCCCGATTCCCATATTTTCGTGTGCTATACCCACGCCTTCCAAGTGGTCCCGGGAACCCCGGACACCGATCGCCTAAAATTTTTTCGGGCCATCAAATACGACCTAAGGAACCATAGTCACTGCCCTGCCATGATCGTTCCTCTTTTTTTACTTTTTTCGGCCAAAAAACTAGAATTCCGCCCGATTACCATATTTTTGTGTGTTATTGCCCACGCCTTGCGAGTGGGCCGGTCCCCCCGAACTCGGATCGCCTAAAAAATTTTCGGGCCATCAAATAGGACCTAAGGAACCATAGTCACTGCATCGCCATGATCGTTCCTAATTTTTTGTATTTTTCGGCAAAAAAACTAGAATTCCGCCCGATTCCCATATTTTTGTGAGCTTTAGCCCACACCTTCCAAGTGGTCCTGGGAACCCCAGACCCCGACCGCCTAAAACTTTTCCAGGCCATCAAACACGACCTAAGGAACCATAGTAACCGCCCCGCCATAATCGTTCCTCATTTTTTGCATTTCTCGACAAAATAACTAGAATTCCGCCCGATTCCCATATTTTCGTGTGCTATAGCCCACGCCTTCCGAGTGGTCCTGGGACCGCCAGACCCCGATCGCCTAAAAATTTTTCAGACCATCAAATACGACCTAAGGAACCATAGTCACCACCCCGCCATGAACGTTCCTAGTTTTTTGCGTTTTTCGGCCAAAATACTAGAATTCCACGCGATTCCCAAATTTTCATGTGCTATAGCCCACACCTTCCTAGTGGTCCCAGGACCCCCGGACCACGATTGCCTAAAATATTTTCGGACCATCAAATACGACCTAAGGAACCATAGTCACTGCCCCGCCATGAAAGTTCCTAGTTGTTTGCGTTTTTCAGCGTAAAAACTAGAATTTCGCCCGTTTCCCATATTTTCGTGTGCTATAGCCCACCCCTTCCGAGTGGGCCGGGCCCCCGGGACTCGGAACGTCTAAAAATTTTTTGGGCCTTTAAATACGACCTAAGGAAGCATAGTCACCGCTCCGCCATGATCATTCCTTGCTTTTTGCATTTTTCGGCCAAAAAATTAGAATTCCGCCCGATTCTCATATTTTCGTGTGATATAGCCCACGCCTTCAAAGTGGTCCCGGGACCCCCGGACCCTAATCGCCTAAAAAATTTTCAGGCCATCAAATATAACTTAAGAAACCATAATCACCACCCCGCCATGATCGTTCCTCATATTTTGCATTTTTCGGCCAAAAAACTAGAATTCTGCCTGATTCCCATATTTTTGTGTGTTATAGCCCACGCCTTCCGAGTGGGCTGGGCCCCCCGGACTCGGATCACCTAAATTTTTTTGGGCCATCAAATAAGACCTAAGGAACCATAGTCAAATCCCCGCCATGATCGTTCCTCATTTTTTGCATTTTTCGACCAAAAAACTAAAATTTCGCCTGATTCCCAAATTTTCGTATGCTATAATAGCCCATGCCTTCCCAATGGGTAGGGCCCCCCGGAGCCGGATCGCCTAAAAATTTTCAGGGCCATCAAATACGACCTAAGGAACCATAGTCACCACCCTGCCATGAACGTTCCTAGTTGTTTGCGTTTTTCAGCAAAAAAACTAGAATTCCGTCCAATTCTCATATTTTCGTGTGCTATAACCCACACCTTCCGATTGGGTCGGCCCCCCTAGACTCGGAACGTCTAAAATTATTTCGGGCCATTAAATACGACCTAAGGAACCATAGTCACTGCCCCGCCATGATCGTATCTCACTCTTTGCATTTTTCGGCCAAAAAATTAGAATTCTGCCCTTTTCCCATATTTTCGTGTGCTATAGCCCATGCCTTCAAAGTGGTCCCGGGACCCTCGGACCCCAATTTCCTAAAAATTTTCCGGGCCTTCAAATATGATCTAATAAACCATAGTCACCGCCCCACCATGATCGTTCCTCATATTTTGCATTTTTCGGGCAAAACACTAGAATGCCGCCCGATTCCCATATTTTCGTGTGCTATAGCCCACGCCTTCCAATTGGTCCCGGGACCCCCGGATCGTGTAAAAATTTTCTGGGCCATCAAATATGACCTAAGGAACCATAGTTACTGCCCCGCCATGATCGTTCCTCATATTTAGCGCTTTTCGACCAAAAAACAAGAATTACTCCTGATTCCCATATTTTAGTGTGCTATAGCCCACGCCTACCAAGTAGGCCGGGCCCCCCGGATTCGAGTCGCCTAAAATTTTTCCGGGCCATTACAATCAACCTAAGGAACCATAGTCACCGCCCCGCTATGATCGTTCCTCACTTTTTGCAGTTTTCGGCCAAAAACCTAGAATTCCGCCTTTCGGCCAAAAAAGTAGAATTTCGTGCGATTCCCATATTTTCGTGTGCTATAGCCCACGCCTTCCAAGTGGTCCTGGGACCCCCGGACCCTGATCGCCTAAAATTTTTTAGGGTCATCGAATACGACCTAAGGAACCATAGTCACTGCCCCGCCATGATCGTTCCTCATTCTTTGCATTTTTCGGCCAAAAAACTAGAATTCCGTGCGATTCTCATATTTTCGTGTGCTATAGCCCACGCCTTCCGAGTGGGCCGGGCCCCCCCTAAATCAGATCACCTAAAAGTTTTTCGGGCCATCTTAGAAGACCTAAGGAACCATAGTCACCTCCTCGCCATGATCGATCCTCATTTTTTGCATTTTTCGAGTAAAAAAACTAGATTTTCGCCCGATTCCCATATTTTCGTGTGCTATACCCACGCCTTCCAGGTGGTCCCAGGAACCCCGGACACCGATCGCCTAAAATTTTTCTGGGCCATCAAATACGACCTAAGGAACCATAGTCACTGCCCTGCCATGATCGTTCCTCTTATTTTACTTTTTTCGGCCAAAAAACTAGAATTCCGCCCGATTACCATATTTTTGTGTGTTATTGCCCACGCCTTGCGAGTGGGCCGGTCCCCCCGAACTCGGATCGCCTAAAAAATTTTCGGGCCATCAAATAGGACCTAAGGAACCATAGTCACTGTATTGCCATGATCGTTCCTCATTTTTTGCATTTTTCGGCAAAAAAACTAGAATTCCGCCCGATTCTCATATTTTTGTGAGCTTTAGCCCACACTTTCAAAGTGGTCCTGGGACCCCCGGACCCCGATCGCCTAAAACTTTTCCAGGCCATCAAACACGACCTAAGGAACCATAGTAACCGCCCTGCCATAATTGTTCCTTATTTTTTGCATTTCTCGGCAAAACAACTAGAATTCCGCCCGATTCCCATATTTTCGTGTGCTATAGCCCACGCCTTCCGAGTGGTCCCGGGACTGCCAGACCCCGATCGCCTAAATTTTTTCAGACCATCAAATACGACCTAAGGAACCATAGTCACCACCCCGCCATGAACGTTCCTAGTTTTTTGCATTTTTCGGCCAAAATACTAGAATTCCACGCGATTCCCAAATTTTCATGTGCTATAGCCCACGCCTTCCTAGTGGTCCCAGGACCCCCGGACCACGATTACCTAAAATATTTTCGCACCATAAAATACGACCTAAGGAACCATAGTCACTGCCCCGCCATGAACGTTCCTAGTTGTTTGCGTTTTTCAGCGTAAAAACTAGAATTTCGCCCGTTTCCCATATTTTCGTGTGCTATAGCCCACCTCTTCCGAGTGGGCCGGGCCCCCGGGACTCGGAACGTCTAAAAAATTTTCGGGCCTTTAAATACGACCTAAGGAAGCATAGTCACCACTCCGCCATGATCATTCCTTGCTTTTTGCATTTTTCGGCCAAAAAATTAGAATTCCGCCCGATTCCCATATTTTCATGTGCTATAGCCCACGCCTTCAAAGTGGTCCCGGGACCCTCGGACCCCGATCGCCTAAAAAATTTCCAGGCCATCAAATATAACTTAAGAAACCATAATCACCACCCCGCCTTGATCGTTCCTCATATTTTGCGTTTTTCGGCCAAAAAACTAGAATTCCGCCTGATTCCCATATTTTTGTTTGTTATAGCTCACGCCTTCCGAGTGGGCTGGGGCCCCCGGACTCGGATCACCTAAATTTTTTTGGGCCATCAAATAAGACCTAAGGAACCATAGTCAAAGCCCCGCCATGATCGTTCCTCATTTTTTGCATTTTTCGGCCAAAAAACTAAAATTTCGCCTGATTCCCATATTTTTGTATGCTATAATAGCCCATGTCTTCCCAATGGGTAGGGCCCCCTGGAGCCGGATCGCCTAAAATTTTTCAGGGCCATCAAATACGACCTAAGAAACCATAGTCACCGCCCCGCCATGAACGTTCCTAGTTGTTTGCGTTTTTCAGCAAAAAAACTAGAATTCCGTCCAATTCCCATATTTTCGTGTGCTATAACCCACACCTTCCGAGTGGGTCGGGCCCCCTGGACTCGGAACGTCTAAAATTATTTCGGGCCATTAAATACAAACTAAGGAACCATAGTCACTGCCCTGCCATGATCGTTTCTCACTCTTTGCATTTTTCGGCCAAAAAATTAGAATTCCGCCCTATTCCCATATTTTCGTGTGCTATAGCCCATGCCTTCAAAGTGGTCCCGGGACCCTCGGACCCTAATTGCCTAAAATTTTTCCGGGCCTTCAAATATGATCTATTAAACCATAGTCACCGCCCCGCCATGATCGTTCCTCATATTTTGCGTTTTTCGGCCAAAACATTAGAATTCCGCCCGATTCCCATATTTTCGTCTGCTATAATAGCCCACGCCTTCCCAATGGGTAGGGCCCCCCGGAGCCGGATGGCCTAAATTTTTTTCGGGCCATCAAATACGACCTAAGGAACCATAGTCACTGCCCCGCCATGACCTTTACTCATTTTTTGCATTTTACGGCCAAAAAACTAGAATTCCGCCCGATTACCATATTTTCATGTGCTATAGCCCACGTCTTCCAAGTGGACCCGGGACTCCCGGACCCCGATCGCCTAAAATTTTTCCGGCCCATCAAATATGACCTAAGGAACCCGAGTCACCACCCCGCCATGATCGTTCCTCATTTTTTGCATTTCACTACAAAAAACTAAAATTTAGCCTGATTCCCATATTTTCGTGTGCTATAGCCCGCGCCTTCCAAGTGGTCCCGGGACCCCCAGAGCCCGATTGCTTAAAAAATTTCTGGGCCATCAAATAAGACCTAAGGAACCATAGTCACCTACCCGCCATGATCATTCCTCATTTATTGCATTTTTCGGCCAAACAACTAGAATTCCGCCCGATTCCCATATTTTCATGTGCTATAGCCCACACCTTCCGAGTGGGCCAAGCCCCCGGGACTCGGATCGTCTAAAAATTTTCCGGGCCATTAAATATGACCTAAGGAAGCATAGTCACCACTCCGCCATGATCATTCCTCGTTTTTTGTATTTTTCGGCCAAAATATTAGAATTCCGCCCGATTCCCGTATTTTCGTGTGCTATAGCCCACGCCTTCAAAGTGGTCCCACCCCCGGACCCCGATAGCCTAAAAATTTTTCGGGCCATCAAATATGACCTAAGAAACCATAGTCGCCGCCCCGCCATGATCGTTCCTCATATTTTGCATTTTTTGGCCAAAAAACTAGAATTTCGCTCGATTCCCATATTTTTGTGTGCTATAGCCCACGCCTTCCGAGTGGGCTTGGCCCCTCGGACTCGGATCACCTAAATTTTTTTGGGCCATCAAATAATACCTAAGGAACCATAGTCAAATCCCCTCCATGATCGTTCCTCATTTTTTGCATTTTTTGGCTAAAAAACTAAAATTCCGCCAGATTCCCATATTTTCGTATGCTATAATAGCCCACGCCTTCCCAATGGGTAGGGCCCCCCGAAGCCGGATCGCCTAAAATTTTTCAGGGCCATCAAATACGACCTAAGGAACCATAGTCACCACCCCGCCATGAACGTTCCTAGTTGTTTGCCTTTTTAAGCAAAAAAACTAGAATTCCGTCCGATTCCCATATTTTCGTGTGCTATAGCCCACACCTTCCGAGTGCTTCGGGCCCCCTAGACTCGAAATGTCTAAAATTATTTCAGGCCATTAAATACGACCTAAGGAACCTAAGTCACCGCCCTGCCATAATCGTTCCTCATTTTTTTGCATTTTTCGGCCAAAAAACTAGAATTTCGCCCGATTCCCATATTTTAGTGTGTTATAGCCCACGCCTTCCAAGTGGTCCCGAGATCCCCTGACCCCAATTGCCTAAAAAATTTTCGGGCCTTCAAATATGATCTAAGAAACCATAGTCACCTCCCCGCCATGATCGTTCCTCATATTTTGCGTTTTTCGGCCAAAACACTAGAATTCCGCCCGATTCCCATATTTTCGTGTGCTATAGCCCACGCCTTCTGAGTGGGCCGGGAATCCCTGACTCGGATCACCTAAATTTTTTTCGGGCCATCAAATAAGACCTAAGGATCCATAGTCACCTCCCCGCCATGTTCGTTCCTCAGATTTTGCATTTTTCGGCCAAAAAACTAGAATTCCGCCCGATTCCCATATTTTCGTGTGCTATAATATCCCACGCCTTCCCAATGGGTAGGGCCCTCCGGAGCCGGATCGCCTAAATTTTTTCCGGACTATCAAATACGACCTAAGGAACCATAGTCACCGCCCCGCCATGACCTTTCCTCATTTTTTGCATTTTACGGCCAAAAAACTAGAATTTCGCCCGATTACCATATTTTCATGTGCTATAGCCCACGTCTTCCAAGTGGTCCCGAGACTCCCGGACCCCGATCGCCTAAAATTTTTCTGGGCCATCAAATACGACCTAAGGAACCCGAGTCACCGCCCCGCCATGATCGTTCCTCATTTTTTGCATTTTACTACAAAAAAACTATAATTTAGCCTGATTCCCATATTTTCATGTGCTATAGCCCGCACCTTCCAAGTGGTTCCGGGACCCCCAGACCCCGATTGCCTAAAACATTTCTGGGCCACTAAATAAGACCTAAGGATCCATAGTCACCTACCTGCCATGATCATTCCTCATTTATTGTATTTTTCGGCCAAAAAACTAGAATTCCGCCCGATTCCCATATTTTCGTATGCTATAGCCCACACCTTCCGAGTGGGCCGGGCCCCCAGGACTCGGAACGTCTAAAACTTTTTCAGGCCATTATATACGACCTAAGGAAGCATAGTCACCGCTCCGCCATGATCATTACTCGCTTTTTGCATTTGTTAGCCAAAAAATTAGAATTCTGCCCGATTCCCATATTTTCGTGTGCTAGCCCACGCCTTCAAAGTGGTCCCGGGACCCCCGGACCCCGATCGCCTAAAAATTTTGCGGGCCATCAAATATAAACCTAAGAAACAGTAGTCACCGCCCTGCCATGATCGTTTCTCATATTTTACGTTTTTCGGCAAAAAAACTAGAATTCCGCCCGATTCCCATATTTTTGTGTGCTATAACCCACGCCTTCCGAGTGGGCTTGGCCCCCCGGACTCGGATCACCTAAATTTTTTTGGGACATCAAATAAGACCTAAGGAACCATAGTCAAATCCCCACCATGATCGTTCCTCATTTTTTGCATTTTTCGGCCAAAAAACTAAAATTCCGCCTGATTTCCATATTTTCGTATGCTATAATAGCCCATGCCTTCCCAATGGGTAGGGCCCCCCGGAGCCGGATTGCCTAAAATTTTTCAGGGCCATCAAATACGACCTAAGGAACCATAGTCACCGCCCCGCCATGAACATTCCTAGTTGTTTGCGTTTTTCGGCAAAAAAACTAGAATTCCGTTCGATTCCAATATTTTCGTGTGCTATAGCCCACACCTTCCGAGTGGGTCGGGTTCCCTAGACTCGGAACGTCTAAAATTATTTCGGGCCATTAAATACGACCTAAGGAACCATAGTCACCGCCCCGCCATGATCGTTTCTCACTCTTTGCGTTTTTCGGCCAAAAAATTAGAATTCCGCCCTATTCCAATATTTTCGTGTGCTATAGCTTATGCCTTCAAAGTGGTCCCGGGACCCCCGGACCGCAATTTCCTAAAAGATTTTCGGGCCTTCAAATATATCTAAGAAACCATAGTCATCGCCCCACCATGATCGTTCCTCATATTTTGCGTTTTTCGGCCAAAACACTAGAATTTCGCCCGATTTCCATCTTCTGAGTGGGCCGGGAATCCCGGACTCGGATTACCTAAAATTTTTTCGGGCCATCAAATATGACCTAAGGATCCATAATCACCTCCCCGCCATGATCGTTCCTCAGATTTTGCATTTTTCGGCCAAAAAACTTGAATTCCGCCCGATTCCCATATTTTCGTGTGCTATAATAGCCCACGCCTTCCCAATGGGTAGGGCCCCCGGAGCCGAATCGCCTAAATATTTTCCGGGCAATCAAATATGACCTAAGGAAACATAGTCACCGCCCTGCCATGATCGCTCCTCATTTTTTGCATTTTTCGTCCAAAAAACTAGAATTCGGCCCGATTCCCATATTTTCGTGTGCTATACCCACGCCTTCCAAGTGGTCCCGGGAACCCCGGACCCCGATCGTCTAAAATTTTTTCGAGCCATCAAATACGACCTAAGGAACCATAGTCACCGCCCCTCCATGATCATTTCTCATATTTTGCGTTTTTCGGCCAAAAACCTAGAATTCCGCCCGATTTCCATATTTTCCTGTTCTATACCCACGCCTTCCAAGTGGTCCCGGGAACCCCGGACCCCGATCGCCTAAATTTTTTCTGGCCCATCAAATACGACCTAAGGAACCATAGTCACTGCCCCGCCATGATCGTTCCTCATTTTTTGCATTTTTCGGCCAAAAAACTAGAATTCCGCGCGATTCCCATATTTTCGTGTGCTATAGCCCACGCCTTCCTAGTGGTCCCATGCCCCCCGGACCCCGATCGCCTAAAACTTTTTCGGGCCATCAAATATGACCAAAGGAACCATAGTCACCGCCCCGCGATGATCGTTCCTCATTTTTTGCGTTTTTCGGCCAAAAACCCAGAATTCCTCGATTTCCATATTTTCGTGTGCTATACCCACTCCTTCCGAGTGGTCCTAGGACCCCTGGACCTCGATTACCTAAAATTTTTTCGGGCCATCAAATACGACCTAAGGAACCATAGTCACCGCCCCACGATGATCGTTCCTCATTTTATGCGTTTTTCGGACAAAAACCCAGAATTCCTCGATTTCCATATTTTTGTGTGCTATACCCCCTCCTTCCGAGTGGTCCCAGGACCCCCGGACCTCGATTACCTAAAAGTTTTTCGGGCCATCAAATACGACCTAAGGAACCATAGTCACCGCCCCTCCATGATCGTTCCTCATTTTTTGTGTTTTTCGGCCAAAAACCTAGAATTCCGCCCGATTTCCATATTTTCATGTGCTATACCCACGCCTTCCAAGTGTTCCCGGGAATCCCGGACCCCGATCGCCTAAAATTTTTCTAGGCCATTAAATATGACCTAAGGAACCATAGTCACTGCCCCGCCATGATCGTTCCTCATGTTTTGCGTTTTTCGGCCAAAAAACTAGAATTCCACGCGATTCCCATATTTTCGTGTGCTATAGCCCATGCCTTCCGAGTGGTCCCAGGACTCCCGGACCCCGATTGCCTAAAATTTTTTCGGGCAATCAAATACGACCTAAGGAACCATAGTCACCGCCCCGCCATGATCGTTCCTCATTTTTTGCGTTTTTCGGCCAAAAACCTAGAACTCCGCCCGATTCCCATATTTTCGTGTGCTATAGCCCACGCCTTCCGAGTGGTCCCAGGCCCCCCGGACCCCGGTGGCCTAAAATTTTTCCGGGCCTTCAAATAAACCTATGGAACCATAGTCACCGCCTTGCCATGATCGTTCCTAAGATTTTGCATTTTTTGACCAAAAAACTAGAATTCCGCCCGATTCCCATATTTTCGTGTGCTATATCCACGCCTTCCAAGTGGTCCCGGGAACCACGGACCCCGATCGCCTAAAATTTTTCCGGGCGATCAAATACGACCTAAAGAACCATAGTCACAGCCCCACAATGATAGTTCCTCATTTTTTGCATTTTTCGGCCAAAAAACTAGAATTCCGCGCGATTCCCATATTTTCGTGTGCTATATCCCACGCCTTCCGAGTGGTCCCAGGCCCCCCGGACCCCGATCGCCTAAAATTTTTTCGGGCCATCAAATACGAACTAAGGAACAATAGTCACCGCCCCGCCATGATCGTTCCTCACTTTTGGGTTTTTTGGCCAAAAATCTAGAATTCCGCCCGATTCCCATATTTTCGTGTGCTAAAGTCCACGCCTTCCGAGTGGGCCAGACCCCGCAGACTCGGAGCACCTAAAAATCTTTCGGGCAATCAAATCAGACCTAAGGAACCATAGTCACCTTCCCGCCATGATTGTTCTTCATTTTTTGCATTTTTCGTCCAAAACACTAGAATTTCGCCCGTTTACCATATTTTCGTGTGCTATACCCACGCCTTCCAAGTGGTCCCGGGAACCCCGGACCCCGATTGTCTAAAAGTTTTCCAGGCCATCAAATACGACCTAAGGAACCATAGTCACTGCCCCGCGATGATCGTTCCTCATTTTTTGCATTTTTCGGCCAAAAACCTAGAATTTCGCTCGATTTCCATATTTTTGTGTGCTATACCCACTCCTTCCGAGTGGTCCCAGGACCCCCGGACCTCGATTACCTAAAAATTTTCCGGGCCATCAAATACAACCTAAGGAACCATAGTCACCGCCCCGCCATGATCGTTCCTCATTTTTTGCGTTTTTCGGCCAAAAACCTAGAATTTCGCCCGATTTCCATATTTTCGTGTGCTATACCCACGCCTTCCAAGTGGTCCCGGGAATCCCGTACCCCGATCGCCTAAAATTTTTCCGGGCAATCAAATACGACCTAAGGAACCATAGTCACCGCCCCGCCATGATCGTTCCTCATTTTTTGCGTTTTTCGGCCAAAAACATAGAACTCCGCCCGATTCACATATTTTCGTGTGCTATAGCCCACGCCTTCCGAGTGGTCCCAGGCCCCCCGGACCCCGGTCGCCTAAAATTTTTCCGGGCCATCAAATACGACCTAAAGAACCATTGTCACTGCCCCGCCATGATTGTTCCTCATTTTTTGCATTTTTCGGCCAAAAAACTAGAATTCCGCGCGATTCCCATATTTTCGTGTGCTATATCCCACGCCTTCCGAGTGGTCCCAGGCCCCCCGGACCCCGATCGCCTAAAATTTTTTCGGGCCATCAAATACGACCTAAGGAACAATAGTCACCGCCCCGCCATGATCGTTCCTCACTTTTGGGTTTTTTAGCCAAAAACCTAGAATTCCGCCCGATTCCCATATTTTCGTGTGCTATAGCCCACGCCTTCCGAGTGGGACAGGCCCCGCAGACTCGGAGCACCTAAAAATCTTTCGGGCAATCAAATCAGATCTAAGAAACCATAGTCACCTCCCCGCCATGATCGTTCCTCATATTTTGTGTTTTTCGGCCAAAACACTCGAATTCCGCCCGATTCCCATATTTTCGTGTGCTATAGCCCACGCCTTCTGAGTGGGCCGGGAATCCCGGACCCCGATCGTCTAAAAATTTTCTGGGCCATTAAATACGACCTAAGGAACCATAGTCACCGCCCCGCGATGATCGTTCCTCATTTTTTGCAGTTTTCGGCAAAAACCTAGAATTCCGCCCAATTTCCATATTTTCGTGTGCTATACCCACGCCTGCCAAGTAGTCATGGGAAACCCGGACCCCGATCGCCTAAAATTTTTCCGGGCCATGAAATACGACCTAAGGAACCATAGTCACCGCCCCGCGATGATCGTTCCTCATTTTTTGCGTTTTACGGCAAAAAACCCAGAATTCCTCGATTTCCATATTTTCGTGTGCAATACCCACTCCTTCCGAGTAGTCCCAGGACCCCCGGACCTCGATTACCTAAAATATTTCCGGGCCATCAAATACGACCTAAGGAACCATAGTCACCGCCCCTCCATGGTCGTTCCTCATTTTTTGCATTTTCGGCCAAAAACCTAGAATTCCGCCAGATTTCCATATTTTCGTGTGCTATACCCACGCCTTCCAAGTGGTCCCGGGAATCCCGGACCCCGATCGCCTAAAATTTTTCTAGACCATCAAATACTACCTAAGGAACCATAGTCATTGCCCCGCCATGATCGTTCCTCATGTTTTGCATTTTTCGGCCAAAAAACTAGAATTCCGCGCGATTCCCATATTTTCGTGTGCTATAGCCCACGCCTTGCGAGTGGTCCCAGGACTCCCGGACCCCGATTGCCTAAAACTTTTCCGGGCAATCAAATACGACCTAAGGAACCATAGTCACCGCCCCGCCATGATCGTTCCTCATTTTTTGCGTTTTTCGGCCAAAAAACTAGAACTCCGCCCGATTCCCATATTTTCGTGTGCTATAGCCCCCGCCTTCCGAGTGGTCCCAGGCCCCCCGGAACCCGACCGCCTAAAATTTTTCCGGGCCTTCAAATAAAACCTATGGAACCATAGTCACCGCCTTGCCATGATCGTTCCTAAGATTTTGCATTTTTTGACCAAAAAACTAGAATTCCGCCCGATTCCCATATTTTCGTGTGCTATATCCACGCCTTCCAAGTGGTCCCGGGAACCACGGACCCCGATCGCCTAAAATTTTTCCGGGCGATCAAATACGACCTAAAGAACCATAGTCACAGCCCCACAATGACAGTTCCTCATTTTTTGCATTTTTCGGCCAAAAAACTAGAATTCCGCGCGATTCCCATATTTTCGTGTGCTATATCCCATGCCTTCCGAGTGGTCCCAGGCCCCCCGGACCCCGATCGCCTAAAATTTTTTCGGGCCATCAAATACGACCTAAGGAACAATAGTCACCGCCCCGCCATGATCGTTCCTCACTTTTGGGTTTTTTGGCCAAAAACCTAGAATTCCGCCCGATTCCCATATTTTCGTGTGCTATAGCCCACGCCTTCCGAGTGGGCCAGGCCCCGCAGACTCGGAGCACCTAAAAATCTTTCGGGCAATCAAATCAGACCTAAGGAACCATAGTCACCTTCCCGCCATGATTGTTCTTCATTTTTTGCATTTTTCGTCCAAAACACTAGAATTCCGCCCGTTTCCCATATTTTCGTGTGCTATACCCACGCCTTCCAAGTGGTCCCGGGAACCCCGGACCCCGATCGTCTAAAAATTTTCCAGGCCATCAAATACGACCTAAGGAACCATAGTCACCGCCCCGCGATGATCGCTCCTCATTTTTTGCGTTTTTCGGCCAAAAATCTAGAATTTCGCTCGATTTCCATATTTTTGTGTGCTATACCCACTCCTTCCGAGTGGTCCCAGGACCCCCGGACCTCGATTACCTAAAAATTTTCCGGGCCATCAAATACAACCTAAGGAACCATAGTCACTGCCCCACCATGATCGTTCCTCATTTTTTGCATTTTTCGGCCAAAAACCAAGAATTTCGCCCGATTTCCATATTTTCGTGTGCTATACCCATGCCTTCCAAGTGGTCCCGGGAATCCCGTACCCCGATCGCCTAAAATTTTTCTAGGCCATTAAATACGACCTAAGGAACCATAGTCACCGCCCCGCCATGATCGTTCCTCATGTTTTGCGTTTTTCGCGCAAAAAACTAGAATTTCGCGCGATTCCCATATTTTCGTGTGCTATACCCACACCTTCCAAGTGGTCCCGGGAATCCCGGACCCCGATCGCCTAAAAATTTTCCGGGCAATCAAATACGACCTAAGGAACCATAGTCACCGCCCCGCCATGATCGTTCCTCATTTTTTGCATTTTTCGGCCAAAAACATAGAACTCCGCCCGATTCGCATATTTTCGTGTGCTATAGCCCACGCCTTCCGAGTGGTCCCAGGCCCCCCGGACCCCGGTCGCCTAAAATTTTTTCTGGCCTTCAAATAAAACCTATGGAACCATAGTCACCGCCCTGCCATGATCGTTCCTAAGTTTTTGTATTTTTCGGCCAAAAAACTAGAATTCCGCCCGATTCCCATATTTTCGTGTGCTATATCCCACGCCTTCCGAGTGGTCCCAGGCCCCCGGACCCCGATCGCCTAAAATTTTTTCGGGCCATCAAATACGACCTAAGGAACAATAGTCACCGCCCCGCCATGATCGTTCCTCACTTTTGGGTTTTTTGGCCAAAAACCTAGAATTCCGCCCGATTCCCATATTTTCGTGTGCTATAGCCCACGCCTTCCGAGTGGGACAGGCCCCGCAGACTCGGAGCACCTAAAAATCTTTCGGGTAATCAAATCAGACCTAAGGAACCATAGTCACCTTCCCGCCATGATTGTTCTTCATTTTTTGCATTTTGCTTCCAAAATACTGGAGTTACGCCCGTTTCCCATATTTTCGTGTGCTATATCCACGCCTTCTAAGTGGTCCCGGGAACCCCGGACCCCGATCGTCTAAAAATTTTCCAGGCCATCAAATACGACCTAAGGAACCATAGTCACCGCCCCGCGATGATCGTTCCTCATTTTTTGCAGTTTTCGGCAAAAACCTAGAATTCCGCCCGATTTCCATATTTTCGTGTGCTATACCCATGCCTGCCAAGTGGTCCCGGGAACCCCGGACCCCGATCGCCTAAAAATTTTCCGGGCCATGAAATATGACCTAAGGAACCATAGACACTGCCCCGCGATGATCGTTCCTCATTTTTTGCGTTTTTCGGCCAAAAACCCAGAATTCCTCGATTTCCATATTTTCGTGTGCTATACCCACTCCTTCCGAGTGGTCCCAGGACCCCCGGACCTCGATTACCTAAAACATTTCCGGGCCATCAAATACGACCTAAGGAACCATAGTCACCGCCCCTCCATGGTCGTTCCTCATTTTTTGCATTTTCGGCCAAAAACCTAGAATTCCGCCAGATTTCCATATTTTCGTGTGCTATACCCACGCCTTCCAAGTGGTCCCGGGAATCCCGGACCCCGATCGCCTAAAATTTTTCTAGGCCATCAAATACGACCTAAGGAACCATAGTCATTGCCCCGCCATGATCGTTCCTCATGTTTTGCGTTTTTCGGCCAAAAAACTAGAATTCCGCGCGATTCCCATATTTTCGTGTGCTATAGCCCACGCCTTCCGAGTGGTCCCAGGACTCCCGAACCCCGATTGCCTAAAACTTTTCCGGGCAATCAAATACGACCTAAGGAACCATAGTCACTGCCCCGCCATGATCGTTCCTCATTTTTTGCATTTTTCGGCCAAAAAACTAGAACTCCGCCCGATTCCCATATTTTCGTGTGCTATAGCCCACGCCTTCCGAGTGGTCCCAGTCCCCCCGGAATCCGACCACCTAAAATTTTTCCGGGCCTTCTAATAAAACCTACGGAACCATAGTCACCGCCCTGCCATGATCGTTCCTAAGCTTTTGCATTTTTCGACCAAAAAACTAGAATTCCGCCCGATTCCCATATTTTCGTGTGCTATATCCACGCCTTCCAAGTGGTCCCGGGAACCACGGACCCCGATTGCCTAAAATTTTTCTGGGCGATCAAATACGACCTAAAGAACCATAGTCACAGCCCCACAATGACAGTTCCTCATTTTTTGCATTTTTCGGCCAAAAAACTAGAATTCCGCGCGATTCCCATATTTTCGTGTGCTATATCCCACGCCTTCCGAGTGGTCCCAGGCCCCCCGGACTCCGATCGCCTAAAATTTTTTCGGGCCATCAAATATGACCTAAGGAACAATAGTCACCGCCCCGCCATGATCGTTCCTCACTTTTGTGTTTTTTGGCCAAAAACCTAGAATTCCGCCCGATTCCCATATTTTCGTGTGCTATAGCCCACGCCTTCCGAGTGGGCCAGGCCCCGCAGACACGGAGCACCTAAAAATCTTTCGGGCAATCAAATCAGACCTAAGGAACCATAGTCACCTTCCCGCCATGATTGTTCTTCGTTTTTTGCATTTTTCGTCCAAAACACTAGAATTTCGCCCGTTTCCCATATTTTCGTATGCTATACCCACGCCTTCCAAGTGGTCCCGGGAACCCCGGACCCCGATCGTCTCAAAATTTTCCGGGCCATCAAATACGACCTAAGGAACCATAGTCACCGCCCCGCGATGATCGTTCCTCATTTTTTACGTTTTTCGGCCAAAAACCTAAAATTCCGCCCGATTTCTATATTTTCGTGTGCTATACCCACGCCTTCCAAGTGGTCCCGGGAACCCTGGACCCCGATAGCCTTAAATTTTTCTTGGCCTTCAAATACGACCTAAGGAACCATATTCACTGCCCCACCATGATCGTTCCTCATTTTTTGCATAAATCGGCCAAAAAAATAGAATTTTGCGCGATTCCCGTATTTTCGTGTGCTATAGCCCACGCCTTCCGAGTGGTCCCAGGACCCCCGGACCCCGATCGCTTAAAATTTTTCCGGGCCATCAAATACGACCTAAGGAACCATAGTTACCACCCCGCGATGATCGTTCCTCATTTTTTGCCTTTTTCGGCCAAAAACCTAGAATTCCGCCCGATTTCCATATTTTCGTGTGCTATACCCACGCCTTCCAAGTGGTCCTGGGAATCCCGGACCCCGATTGCCTAAAATTTTTCTAGGCCATCAAATACGACCTAAGGAACCATAGTCACCGCCCCGCCATGATCGTTCCTCATTTTTTGCGTTTTTCGGCCAAAAAACTTGAACTCCGCCCGATTCCCATATTTTCGTGTGCTATAGCCCCCGCCTTCCGAGTGGTCCCAGGCCCCCCGGAACCCGACCGCCTAAAATTTTTCCGGGCCTTCAAATAAAACCTACGGAACCATAGTCACCGCCTTGCCATGATCGTTCCTATGCTTTTGCATTTTTTGACCAAAAAACTAGAATTCCGCCCGATTCCCATATTTTCGTGTGCTATATCCACGCCTTCCAAGTGGTCCAGGGAACCACGGACCCCGATCGCCTAAAATTTTTCCGGGCGATCAAATACGACCTAAAGAACCATAGTCACAGCCCCACAATGACAGTTCCTCATTTTTTGCATTTTTCGGCCAAAAAACTAGAATTCCGCGCGATTCCCATATTTTCGTGTGCTATATCCCATGCCTTCCGAGTGGTCCCAGGCCCCCCGGACCCCGATCGCCTAAAATTTTTTCGGGCCATCAAATACGACCTAAGGAACAATAGTCACCGCCCCGCCATGATCGTTCCTCACTTTTGGGTTTTTTGGCCAAAAACCTAGAATTCCGCCCGATTCCCATATTTTCGTGTGCTATAGCCCACGCCTTCCGAGTGGGCCAGGCCCCGCAGACTCGGAGCACCTAAAAATCTTTCGGGCAATCAAATCAGACCTAAGGAACCATAGTCACCTTCCCGCCATGATTGTTCTTCATTTTTTGCATTTTTCGTCCAAAACACTAGAATTCCGCCCGTTTCCCATATTTTCGTGTGCTATACCCACGCCTTCCAAGTGGTCCCGGGAACCCCGGACCCCGATCGTCTAAAAATTTTCCAGGCCATCAAATACGACCTAAGGAACCATAGTCACCGCCCCGCGATGATCGCTCCTCATTTTTTGCGTTTTTCGGCCAAAAATCTAGAATTTCGCTCGATTTCCATATTTTTGTGTGCTATACCCACTCCTTCCGAGTGGTCCCAGGACCCCCGGACCTCAATTACCTAAAAATTTTCCGGGCCATCAAATACAACCTAAGGAACCATAGTCACTGCCCCGCCATGATCGTTCCTCATCTTTTTCATTTTTCGGCCAAAAACCAAGAATTTCGCCCGATTTCCATATTTTCGTGTGCTATACCCATGCCTTCCAAGTGGTCCCGGGAATCCCGTACCCCGATCGCCTAAAATTTTTCTAGGCCATTAAATACGACCTAAGGAACCATAGTCACCGCCCCGCCATGATCGTTCCTCATGTTTTGCATTTTCGGCCAAAAACCTAGAATTCCGCCAGATTTCCATATTTTCGTGTGCTATACCCACGCCTTCCAAGTGGTCCCGGGAATCCCGGACCCCGATCGCCTAAAATTTTTCTAGGCCATCAAATACGACCTAAGGAACCATAATCATTGCCCCGCCATGATCGTTCCTCATGTTTTGCGTTTTTCGGCCAAAAAACTAGAATTCCGCGCGATTCCCATATTTTCGTGTGCTATAGCCCACGCCTTCCGAGTGGTCCCAGGACTCCCGGACCCCGATTGCCTAAAACTTTTCCGGGCAATCAAATACGACCTAAGGAACCATAGTCACCGCCCCGCCATGATCGTTCCTCATTTTTTGCGTTTTTCGGCCAAAAAACTAGAACTCCGCCCGATTCCCATATTTTCGTGTGCTATAGCCCCCGCCTTCCGAGTGGTCCCAGGCCCCCGGAACCCGACCGCCTAAAATTTTTCCGGGCCTTCTAATAAAACCTACGGAACCATAGTCACCGCCCTGCCATGATCGTTCCTAAGCTTTTGCATTTTTCGACCAAAAAACTAGAATTCCGCCCGATTCCCATATTTTCGTGTGCTATATCCACGCCTTCCAAGTGGTCCCGGGAACCACGGACCCCGATCGCCTAAAATTTTTCCGGGCGATCAAATATGACCTAAAGAACCATAGTCACAGCCCCACAATGACAGTTCCTCATTTTTTGCATTTTTCGGCCAAAAAACTAGAATTCCGCGCGATTCCCATATTTTCGTGTGCTATATCCCACGCCTTCCGAGTGGTCCCAGGCCCCCCGGACTCCGATCGCCTAAAATTTTTTCGGGCCATCAAATATGACCTAAGGAACAATAGTCACCGCCCCGCCATGATCGTTCCTCACTTTTGTGTTTTTTGGCCAAAAACCTAGAATTCCGCCCGATTCCCATATTTTCGTGTGCTATAGCCCACGCCTTCCGAGTGGGCCAGGCCCCGCAGACACGGAGCACCTAAAAATCTTTCGGGCAATCAAATCAGACCTAAGGAACCATAGTCACCTTCCCGCCATGATTGTTCTTCGTTTTTTGCATTCTTCGTCCAAAACACTAGAATTTCGCCCGTTTCCCATATTTTCGTATGCTATACCCAAGCCTTCCAAGTGGTCCCGGGAACCCCGGACCCCGATCGTCTCAAAATTTTCCGGGCCATCAAATACGACCTAAGGAACCATAGTCACCGCCCCGCGATGATCGTTCCTCATTTTTTACGTTTTTCGGCCAAAAACCTAAAATTCCGCCCGATTTCTATATTTTCGTGTGCTATACCCACGCCTTCCAAGTGGTCCCGGGAACCCCGGACCCCGATAGCCTAAAATTTTTCTTGGCCTTCAAATACGACCTAAGGAACCATATTCACTGCCCCACCATGATCGTTCCTCATTTTTTGCATAAATCGGCCAAAAAAATAGAATTTTGCGCGATTCCTGTATTTTCGTGTGCTATAGCCCACGCCTTCCGAGTGGTCCCAGGACCCCCGGACCCCGATCGCTTAATATTTTTCCGGGCCATCAAATACGACCTAAGGAACCATAGTTACCACCCCGCGATGATCGTTCCTCATTTTTTGCCTTTTTCGGCCAAAAACCTAGAATTCCGCCCGATTTCCATATTTTCGTGTGCTATACCCACGCCTTCCAAGTGGTCCCGGGAATCCCGGACCCCGATTGCCTAAAATTTTTCTAGGCCATCAAATACGACCTAAGGAACCATAGTCACTGCCCCGCCATGATCGTTCATCATGTTTTGCGTTTTTCGGCCAAAAAACAAGAATTCCGCGCGATTCCCATATTTTCGTGTGCTATAGCCCACGCCTTCCGAGTGGTCCCAGGACTCCCTGACCACGATTGCCTAAAAATTTTTCGGGCAATCAAATACGACCTAAGGAACCATAGTCACCGCCCCGCCATGATCATTCCTTATTTTTTGCGTTTTTCGGCCAAAAACCTAGAACGCCGCCCGATTCCTATATTTTCGTGTGCTATAGCCCACGCCTTCCGAGTGGTCCCAGGACCCCCGGACTCCGATCGCCTAAAATTTTTCCGGGCCATCAAATATGACCTAAAGAACCATAGTCACCACCCCGCGATGATCGTTCCTCATTTTATGCCTTTTTCGGCCAAAAACCTAGAATTTCGCCCGATTTCCATATTTTCGTGTGCTATACCCACGCCTTCCAAGTGGTCCCGCGAATCCCGGACCCCGATCGCCTAAAATTTTTCTAGGCCATCAAATACGACCTAAGGAACCATAGTCACTGCCCCGCCATGATCGTTCCTCATGTTTTGTGTTTTTCGGCCAAAAAACTAGAATTCCGCGCGATTCCCATATTTTCGTGTGCTATATCCCACGCCTTCCGAGTGGTCCCAGGCCCCCCGGACCCCGATCGCCTAAAATTTTTTCGGGCCATTAAATACGACCTAAGGAACAATAATCACCGCCCCGCCATGATCGTTCCTCACTTTTGGGTTTTTTGGCCAAAAACATAGAATTCCGCCCGATTCCCATATTTTCGTGTGCTATAGCCCACGCCTTCCGAGTGGGCTAGGCCCCGCAGACTCGGAGCACCTAAAAACCATTCGGGCAATAAAATCAGACCTAAGGAACCATAGTCACCTTCCTGCCATGATTGTTCTTCATTTTTTATATTTTTCGTCCAAAACACTAGAATTCCGCCCGTTTCCCATATTTTCGTGTGCTATACCCACGCCTTCCAAGTGGCCCCGGGAACCCCGAACCCCGATCGTCTAAAAATTTTTCGGGCCATCAAATACGACCTAAGGAACCATAGTCACCGCCCCGCGATGATCGTTCCTCATTTTTTGTGTTTTTCGGCAAAAAACCTAGAATTGCGCCCGATTTCCATATTTTCGTGTGCTATACCCACGCCTTCCAAGTGGTCCCGGGAACCCCAGACCCCGATCGCCTAAAATTTTTCTAGGCCTTCAAATACGACCTAAGGAACCATATTCCCTGCCCCACCATGATCGTTCCTCATTTTTTGCATTTTTCGGCCAAAAAAATATAATTTTGCGCGATTCCCGTATTTCCGTGTGCTATAGCCCACGCCTTCCGAGTGGTCCCAGGACCCCCGGACCCCGATCGCCTAAACTTTTTTCGGGCCATCAAATATGACCTAAGGAACCATAGTCACCGCCCCGCGATGATCGTTCCTCATTTTTTGCCTTATTCGGCCAAAAACCAAGAATTCCGCCCGATTTCCATATTTTCGTGTGCTATACCCACGCCTTCCAAGTGGTCCCGGGAATCCCGGACCCCGATCGCCTAAAATATTTCTAGGCCATCAAATACGACCTAAGGAACCATAGTCACTGCCCCACCATGATCGTTCCTCATGTTTTGCATTTTTCGGCCTAAAAACTAGAATTCCGCACGATTCCCATATTTTCGTGTGCTATAGCCCACGCCTTGCGAGTGGTCCCAGGACTCCCGGACCCCGATTGCCTAAAATTTTTCCGGGCAATCAAATATGACCTAAGGAACCATAGTCACCGCCCCGCCATGATCGTTCCTCATTTTTTGCGTTTTTCGGCCAAAAACCTAGAACTCCGCCCGATTCCCATATTTTCGTGTGCTATAGCCCACGCCTTCCGAGTGGTCCCAGGCCCCCCGGACCCCGGTGGCCTAAAATTTTTCCGGGCCTTCAAATAAAACCTACAGAACCATAGTCACCGCCCTGCCATGATCGTTCCTACGTTTTTGCATTTTTCGGCTAAAAAACTAGAATTCCGCCCGATTCCTATATTTTCGTGTGCTATATCCACGCCTTCCAAGTGGTCCCGGGAACCACGGACCCCGATCACCTAAAATTTTCCGGGCGATCAAATATGACCTAAATAACCATAGTCACAGCCCCTAAAATGATAGTTCCTCATTTTTTGCATTTTTCGGCCAAAAAACTAGAATTCCGCGCGATTCGCATATTTTCGTGTGCTATATACCACGCCTTCCGAGTGGTCCCAGGACTCCCGGACCCCGATCGCCTAAAATTTTTTCGGGCCATCAAATACGACCTGAGGAACAATAGTCACCGCCCCGCCATGATCGTTCCTCACTTCCGAGTGGGCCAGGCCCCGCAGACTCGGAGCACCTAAAAATCTTTCGGGCAATCAAATCAGACCTAAGGAACCATAGTCACCTTCCCTCCATGATTGTTCTTCATTTTTTGCATTTTTCGTCCAAAACACTAGAATTCCGCCCGTTTCCCATATTTTCGTGTGCTATACCCACGCCTTCCAAGTGGTCCCGGGAACCCCGGACCCCGATCATCTAAAAATTTTCCAGGCCATCCAATACGACCTAAGGAACCATAGTCACCGCCCCGCGATGATCGCTCCTCATTTTTTGCGTTTTTCGGCCAAAAATCTAGAATTTCGCTCGATTTCCATATTTTTGTGTGCTATACCCACTCCTTCCGAGTGGTCCCAGGACCCCCGGACCTCGATTACCTAAAATTTTCCGGGCCATCAAATACAACCTAAGGAACCATAGTCACAGCCCCACAATGATAGTTCCTCATTTTTTGCATTTTTCGGCCAAAAAACTAAAATTCCGCCCGATTCCCATATTTTCGTGTGCTATATCCACGCCTTCCAAGTGGTCCCGGGAACCACGGACCCCGATCGCCTAAAATTTTTCCGGGCGATCAAATACGACCTAAAGAACCATAGTCACAGCCCCACAATGATAGTTCCTCATTTTTTGCATTTTTCGGCCAAAAAACTAGAATTCCGCGCGATTCCCATATTTTCGTGTGCTATATCCCACGCCTTCCGAGTGGTCCCAGGCCCCCCGGACCCCGATCTCCTAAAAATTTTTCGGGCCATCAAATACGACCTAAGGAACAATAGTCACCGCCCCACCATGATCGTTCCTCACTTTTGGGTTTTTTGGCCAAAAACCTAGAATTCCGCCCGATTCCCATATTTTCGTGTGCTATAGCCCACGCCTTCCGAGTGGGCTAGGCCCCGCAGACTCGGAGCACCTAAAAACCTTTCGGGCAATAAAATCAGACCTAAGGAACCATAGTCACCTTCCTGCCATGATTGTTCTTCATTTTTTATATTTTTCGTCCAAAACACTAGAATTCCGCCCGTTTCCCATATTTTCGTGTGCTATACCCACGCCTTCCAAGTGGCCCCGGGAACCCCGAACCCCGATCGTCTAAAAATTTTTCGGGCCATCAAATACGACCTAAGGAACCATAGTCACCGCCCCGCGATGATCGTTCCTCATTTTTTGTGTTTTTCGGCAAAAAACCTAGAATTGCGCCCGATTTCCATATTTTTCGTGTGCTATACCCACGCCTTCCAAGTGGTCCCGGGAACCCCAGACCCCGATCGCCTAAAATTTTTCTAGGCCTTCAAATACGACCTAAGGAACCATATTCACTGCCCCACCATGATCGTTCCTCATTTTTTGCATTTTTCGGCCAAAAAAATATAATTTTGCGCGATTCCCGTATTTCCGTGTGCTATAGCCCACGCCTTCCGAGTGGTCCCAGGACCCCCGGACCCCGATCGCCTAAACTTTTTTCGGGCCATCAAATATGACCTAAGGAACCATAGTCACCGCCCCGCGATGATCGTTCCTCATTTTTTGCCTTATTCGGCCAAAAACCAAGAATTCCGCCCGATTTCCATATTTTCGTGTGCTATACCCACGCCTTCCAAGTGGTCCCGGGAATCCCGGACCCCGATCGCCTAAAATATTTCTAGGCCATCAAATACGACCTAAGGAACCATAGTCACTGCCCCACCATGATCGTTCCTCATGTTTTGCGTATTTTGGCCAAAAAACTAGAATTCCGCGCGATTCCCATATTTTCGTGTGCTATAGCCCACGCCTTGCGAGTGGTCCCAGGACTCCCGGACCCCGATTGCCTAAAATTTTTCCGGGCAATCAAATACGACCTAAGGAACCATAGTCACCGCCCCGCCATGATCGTTCCTCATTTTTTGTGTTTTTCGGCCAAAAACATAGAACTCCGCCCGATTCCCATATTTTCGTGTGCTATAGCCCACGCCTTCTGTGTGGTCCCAGGCCCCCTGGACCCCGGTCGCCTAAAATTTTTCCGGGCCTTCAATTAAAACCTACGGAACCATAGTCACCGCCCTGCCATGATCGTTCCTAAGTTTTTGCATTTTTCGGCCAAAAAACTAGAATTCCTCCCGATTCCCATATTTTCGTGTGCTATATCCACGCCTTCCAAGTGGTCCCGGGAACCACGGACCCCGATCGCCTAAAATTTTTCCGGGCGATCAAATACGACCTAAAGAACCATAGTCACAGCCCCACAATGATAGTTCCTCATTTTTTGCATTTTTCGGCCAAAAAACTAGAATTCCGCGCGATTCCCATATTTTCGTGTGCTATATCCCACGCCTTCCGAGTGGTCCCAGGCCCCCCGGACCCCGATCGCCTAAAATTTTTTCGGGCCATCAAATACGAACTAAGGAAAAATAGTCACCGCCCCGCCATGATCGTTCCTCATTTTTGGGGTTTTTGGCCAAAAACCTAGAATTCCGCCCGATTCCCATATTTTCGTGTGCTATAGCCCATGCCTTCCGAGTGGGCCAGGCCCCGCAGACTCGGAGCACCTAAAAATCTTTCGGGCAATCAAATCAGACCTAAGGAACCATAGTCACCTTCCCGCCATGATTGTTCTTCATTTTTTGCATTTTTCGTCCAAAACACTAGAATTCCGCCCGTTTCCCATATTTTCGTGTGCTATACCCACGCCTTCCAAGTGGTCCCGGGAACCCCGGACCCCGATCGTCTAAAAATTTTCCAGGCCATCAAATACGACCTAAGGAACCATAGTCACCGCCCCGCGATGATCGTTCCTCATATTTTGCGTTTTTCGGCCAAAAACCTAGAATTCCGCCCGATTTCCATATTTTTCGTGTGCTATACCCACGCCTTCCAAGTGGTCCCGGGAACCCCGGACCCCGATCGCCTAAAATTTTTCTAGGCCTTCAAATACGACCTAAGGAACCATATTCACTGCCCCACCATGATCGTTCCTCATTTTTTGCATTTTTCTGCCAAAAAAATAGAATTTTGCGCGATTCCCGTATTTTCGTGTGCTATAGCCCACGCCTTCCGAGTGGTCCCAGGACCCCCGGACCCCGATCGCCTAAAAAATTTTCGGGCCATCAAATACGACCTAAGGAACCATAGTCACCGCCCCGCGATGATTGTTCCTCATTTTTTGCCTTTTTCGGCCAAAAACCTAGAATTCCGCCCGATTTCCATATTTTCGTGTGCTATACCCACGCCTTCCAAGTGGTCCCGAGAATCCCGGACCCCGATCGCCTAAAATTTTTCTAGGCCATCAAATACGACCTAAGGAACCATAGTCACTGCCCCGCCATGATCGTTCCTCATGTTTTGCGTTTTTCGGCCTAAAAACTAGAATTCCGCACGATTCCCATATTTTCGTGTGCTATAGCCCACGCCTTCCGAGTGGTCCCAGGACTTCCGGACCCCGATTGCCTAAAATTTTTCCGGGCAATCAAATATGACCTAAGGAACCATAGTCACTGCCCCGCCATGATCGTTCCTCATTTTTTGCGTTTTTCGGCCAAAAACCTAGAACTCCGCCCGATTCCCATATTTTCGTGTGCTATAGCCCACGCCTTCCGAGTGGTCCCAGGCCCCCCGGACCCCGGTGGCCTAAAATTTTTCCGGGCCTTCAAATAAAACCTACAGAACCATAGTCACCGCCCTGCCATGATCGTTCCTACGTTTTTGCATTTTTCGGCTAAAAAACTAGAATTCCGCCCGATTCCTATATTTTCGTGTGCTATATCCACGCCTTCCAAGTGGTCCCGGGAACCACGGACCCCGATCACCTAAAATTTTCCGGGCGATCAAATATGACCTAAATAACCATAGTCACAGCCCCTAAATGATAGTTCCTCATTTTTTGCATTTTTCGGCCAAAAAACTAGAATTCCGCGCGATTCGCATATTTTCGTGTGCTATATACCACGCCTTCCGAGTGGTCCCAGGACTCCCGGACCCCGATTGCCTAAAAATTTTCCGAGCAATCAAATACGACCTGAGGAACCATAGTCACCGCCCCGCCATGATCATTCCTCATTTTTTGCGTTTTTCGGCCAAAAACTTAGAACACCGCCCGATTCCCATATTTTCGTGTGCTATAGCCCACGCTTTCCGAGTGGTCCCAGGCCCCCCGGATCCCGGTCGCCTAAAATTTTTCCGGGCCTTCAAATAAAACCTACGAAACCATAGTCACCGCCATGCCATGATCGTTCCTAAGTTTTTGCATTTTTCGGCCAAAAAACTAGAATTCTGCCCGATTTTCATATTTTCGTGTGCTATATCCACGCCTTCCAAGTGGTCCCGGGAACCACGGACCCCGATCGCCTAAAATTTTTCCGGGCGATCATATACGACCTAAAGAAACATAGTCACAGCCCCACAATGATAGTTCCTCATTTTTTGCATTTTTCGGCCAAAAAACTAGAATTCCGCGCGATTCCCATATTTTCGTGTGCTATATCCCACGCCTTCCGAGTGGTCCCAGGCCCCCCGGACCCTGATCGCCTAAAATTTTTTCGGGCCATCAAATATGACCTAAGGAACCATAGTCACCGCCCTGCCATGATCGTTCCTCATTGTTTGCGTTTTTCGGCCAAAAACTTAGAACTCTGCCGATTCCCATATTTTCGTGTGCTATAGCCCACGCCTTCCGAGTGGTCCCAGGCCCCCCGGACCCTGGTCGCTTAAAATTTTTCCGGGCCTTAAAATAAAACCTACGGAACCATAGTCACCGCCCTGCAATGATCGTTCCTAAATTTTTGCATTTTTCGGCCAAAAAACTAGAATTCCGCCCGATTCCCATATTTTCGTGTGCTATATCCACGCCTTCCAAGTGGTCCCGGGAACCACGGACCCCGATCGCCTAAAATTTTTCCGGGCGATCAAATACGACCTAAAGAACCATAGTCACAGCCCCACAATGATAGTTCCTCATTTTTTGCATTTTTCGGCCAAAAAACTAGAATTCCGCGCGATTCCCATATTTTCGTGTGCTATATCCCACGCCTTCCGAGTGGTCCCAGGCCCCCCGGACCCCGATCGCCTAAAATTTTTTCGGGCCATCAAATACGACCTAAGGAACAATAGTCACCGCCCCGCCATGATCATTCCACACTTTTGGGTTTTTTGGCCAAAAACCTAGAATTCCGCCCGATTCCCATATTTTCGTGTGCTATAGCCCACGCCTTCCGAGTGGGCCAGGCCCCGCAGACTCGGAGCACCTAAAAATCTTTCGGGCAATCAAATCAGACCTAAGGAACCATAGTCACCTTCCCGCCATGATTGTTCTTCATTTTTTGCATTTTTCGTCCAAAACACTAGAATTCCGCCCGTTTCCCATATTTTCGTGTGCTATACCCACGCCTTCCAAGTGGTCCCGGGAACCCCGGACCCCGATCGTCTAAAAATTTTCCGGGCCATCAAATACGACCTAAGGAACCATAGTCACCGCCCCGCGATGATCGTTCCTCATTTTTTGCGTTTTTCAGCCAAAAACCTAGAATTCCGCCCGATTTCCATATTTTTCGTGTGCTATACCCACGCCTTCCAAGTGGTCCCGGGAACCCCGAACCTTGATCGCCTAAAATTTTTTTTGGCCTTCAAATACATCTTAAGGAACCATATTCACTGCCCCACCATGATCGTTCCTCATTTTTTGCATTTTTCGGTCAAAAAAATAGAATTTTGCGCGATTCCCGTATTTTCGTGTGCTATAGCCCATGCCTTCCGAGTGGTCCCAGGACCCCCGGACCCCGATCGCCTAAAATTTTTCCGGGCCATCAAATATGACCTAAGGAACCATAGTCACCACCCCGCGATGATCGTTCCTCATTTTTTGCCTTTTTCGGCCAAAACCTAGAATTCTACCCGATTTCCATATTTTCGTGTGCTATACCCACGCCTTCCAAGTGGTCCCGGGAAACCCGGACCCCGATCGCCTAAAATTTTTCTACGCCATCAAATACGACCTAAGGAACCATAGTCACTGCCCCGCCATGATCGTTCCTCATGGTTTGCATTTTTCGGCCAAAAAACTAGAATTCCGCGCGATTCCCATATTTTCGTGTGCCGCCTTCCGAGTGGTCCCAGGACTTCCGGACCCCAATTGCCTAAACTTTTTCCGGGCAATCAAATACGACCTAAGGAACAATAGTCACCGCCCCGCCATGATCGTTCCTCATTTTTTGCGTTTTTCGGCCAAAAACCTAGAACTCCGCCCGATTCCCCTATTTTCGTGTGCTATAGCCCACGCCTTCCGAGTGGTCCCAGGCCCCCCGGACCCCGGTCGCCTAAAATTTTTCCGGGCCTTCAAATAAAACATACGGAACCATAGTCACCGCCCGTCCATGATCGTTCCTATATTTTTGCATTTTTCGGCCAAAAAACTAAAATTCCGCCCGATTCCCATATTTTCGTGTGCTATATCCACGCCTTCCAAGTGGTCCCGGGAACCACGGACCCCGATCGCCTAAAATTTTTCCGGGCGATCAAATACGACCTAAAGAACCATAGTCACAGCACCACAATGATAGTTCCTCATTTTTTGCATTTTTCGGCCAAAAAACTAGAATTCCGCGCGATTCCCATATTTTCGTGTGCTATATCCCACGCCTTCCGAGCGGTCCCAGGCCCCACGGACCCCGATCGCCTAAAATTTTTTCGGGCCATCAAATACGACCTAAGGAACAATAGTCACCGCCCCGCCATGATCGTTCCTCACTTTTGGGTTTTTTGGCGAAAAACCTAGAATTCCGCCCGATTCCCATATTTTCGTGTGCTATAGCCCACGCCTTCCGAGTGGGCCAGGCCCCGCAGACTCGGAGTACCTAAAAATCGTTCGGGCAATCAAATCAAACCTAAGGAACCATAATCACCTTCTCGCCATGATTGTTCTTTATTTTTTGCATTTTTCGTCCAAAAAACTAGAATTCCCCCCGTTTCCCATATTTTCGTGTGTTATACCCACGCCTTCCTAGTGGTCCCGGGAACCCCGGACCCCGATCGTCTAAAAGTTTTCCGGGCCATCAAATACAACCTAAGGAACCATAGTCACCGCCCCGCGATGATCGTTCCTCATTTTTTGCGTTTTTCGGCCAAAAACCTAGAATTCCGCCCGATTTTCATATTTTTCATGTGCTATACCTACGCCTTCCAAGTGGTCCCGGGAACCCCGGACCCCGATCGCCTAAAATTTTTCTGGGCCTTCAAATACGACCTAAGGAACCATATTCACTGCCCCACCATGATCGTTCCTCATTTTTTGCATTTTTCGGCCAAAAACAAAGAATTTTGCGCGATTCCCGTATTTTCGTGTGCATAGCCCACGCCTTCCGAGTGGTCCCAGGACCCCCGGACCCCGATCGCCTAAAATTTTTCCGGGCCATCAAATACGACCTAAGGAACCATAGTCACCGCCCCGCGATGATCGTTCCTCATTTTTTGCCTTTTTTGGCCAAAAACCTAGAATTCCGCCCGATTTCCATATTTTCGTGTGCTATACCCACGCCTTCCAAGTGGTCCCGGGAATCCGGACCCCGATCGCCTAAAATTTTCTAGGCCATCAAATACGACCTAAGGAACCATAGTCACTGCCCCGCCATGATCGTTCCTCATGTTTTGCGTTTTTCGGTCAAAAAACTAGAATTCCGCGAGATTCCCATATTTTCGTGTGCTATAGCCCACGCCTTACGAGTGGTCCCAGGACTCCCGGACCCCGATTGCCTAAAATTTTTCCGGGCAATCAAATACGACCTAAGGAACCATAGTCACCGCCCCGCCATGATTGTTCCTCATTTTTTGCGTTTTTCGGCCAAAAACTTAAAACTCCGCCCGATTCCCATATTTTCGTGTGCTATAGCCCACGCCTTCTGAGTGGTCCCAGGCCCCCCAGACTCGGAGCACCTAAAAATATTTCGGGCAATCAAATCAGACCTAAGGAACCATAGTCACCTTCCCGCCATGATTGTTCTTCATTTTTTGCATTTTTCGTCCAAAACACTAGAATTCCGCCCGTTTCCCATATTTTCGTGTGGTATACCCACGCCTTCCAAGTGGTCCCGGGAACCCCGAACCCCGATCGTCTAAAAATTTTCCGGGCCATCAAATACGACCTAAGGAACCATAGTCACCGCCCCGCGATGATCGTTCCTCATATTTTGCGTTTTTCGGCCAAAAACCTAGAATTCCGCCCGATTTCCATATTTTTCGTGTGCTATACCCACGCCTTCCAAGTGGTCCCGGGAACCCCGGACCCCGATCGCCTAAAATTTTTCTAGGCCTTCAAATACGACCTAAGGAACCATATTCACTGCCCCACCATGATCGTTCCTCATTTTTTGCATTTTTCTGCCAAAAAAATAGAATTTTGCGCGATTCCCGTATTTTCGTGTGCTATAGGGCCTTCCGAGACCCCCGGACCCCGATCGCCTAAAATTTTTCCGGGCCATCAAATACGACCTAAGGAACCATAGTCACCGCCCCGCGATGATCGTTCCTCATTTTTTGCCTTTTTCGTCCAAAAACCTAGAATTACGCCCGATTTCCATATTTTCGTGTGCTATACCCACGCCTTCCAAGTGGTCCCGGGAATCCCGGACCCCGATCGCCTGAAATTTTTCTAGGCCATCAAATATGACCTAAGCAACCATAGTCACTGCCCCGCCATGATCGTTCCTCATGTTTTGCATTTTTCGGCCAAAAAACTAGAATTCCGTGCGATACCCATATTTTCGTGTGCTATAGCCCACGCCTTCCAAGTGGTCCCAGGACTTCCGGACCCCGATTGCCTAAAATTTTTCCGGGCAATCAAATACGACCTAAGGAACCATAGTCACCGCCCCATTATGATCGTTCCTCATTTTTTGCGTTTTTTGGCCAAAAACCTAGAACTCCGCCCGATTCCCATATTTTCGTGTGCTATAGCCCACGCCTTCCGAGTGGTCCCAGGCCCCCCGGACCCCGGTCGCCTAAAATTTTTCCGGGCCTTCAAATAAAACATACGGAACCATAGTCACCGCCCGTCCATGATCGTTCCTATGTTTTTGCATTTTTCGGCCAAAAAACTAAAATTCCGCCCGATTCCCATATTTTCGTGTGCTATATCCACGCCTTCCAAGTGGTCCCGGGAACCACGGACCCCGATCGCCTAAAATTTTTCCGGGCGATCAAATACGACCTAATGAACCATAGTCACAGCCCCACATTGATAGTTCCTCATTTTTAGCATTTTTCGGCCAAAAAACTAGAATTCCGCGCGATTCCAATATTTTCGTGTGCTATATCCCACGCCTTCCAAGCGGTCCCAGGCCCCACGGACCCCGATCGCCTAAAATTTTTTCGGGCCATCAAATACGACCTAAGGAACAATAGTCACCGCCCCGCCATGATCGTTCCTCACTTTTGGGTTTTTTGGCGAAAAACCTAGAATTCTACCCGATTCCCATATTTTCGTGTGCTATAGCCCACGCCTTCCGAGTGGGCCAGGCCCCGCAGACTCGGAGCACCTAAAAATCTTTCGGGCAATCAAATCAGACCTAAGGAACCATAGTCACCTTCCCGCCATGATTGTTCTTCATTTTTGGCATTTTTCGTCCAAAACACTAGAATTCCGCCCGTTTCCCATATTTTCGTGTCCTAGACCCACGCCTTCCAAGTGGTCCCAGGAACCCCGGACCCCGATCGTCTAAAAATTTTCCGGGCCATCAAATACGACCTAAGGAACCATAGTCGCCCCGCGATGATCGTTCCTCATTTTTTGCATTTTTCGGCCAAAAACCTAGAATTCCGCCCGATTTCCATATTTTCGTGTGCTATACCCACGCCTTCCAAGTGGTCCCGGGAACCCCGGACCCCGATCGCCTAAAAATTTTCTGGGCCTTCAAATACGACCTAAGGAACCATATTCACTATCCCACCATGATCGTTTCTCATTTTTTGCATTTTTCGGCCAAAAACCCATAATTTCTCGACTTTCATATTTTCGTGTGCTATACCCACTCCTTCCGAGTGGTCCCAGGACCCCCGGACCTCGATTACCTAAAACTTTTTCGGGCCATCAAATACGACCTAAGGAACCATAGTCACCGCCCCTCCATGATCATTCCTCATTTTTTGCGTTTTTCGGCCAAAAACCTAGAAATCCGCCCGATTTCCATATTTTCGTGTGCTATACCCACGCCTTCCAAGTGGTCCCGGAAATCCCGGACCCCGATCGCCTAAAATTTTCTAGGCCATCAAATACTACCTAAGGAACCATAGTCACTGCCCCGCCATGATCGTTCCTCATGTTTTGCGTTTTTCGGCCAAAAAACTAGAATTCCGCGCGATTCCCATATTTTCGTGTGCTATAGCCCACGCCTTCCGAGTGGTCCCAGGACTCCCGGACCCCTATTGCCTAAAATTTTTCCGGGCAATCAAATACGACCTAAGGAACCATAGTCACCGCCCCGCCATGATCGTTCCTCATTTTTTGCGTTTTCGGCCAAAAACCTAGAACTCCGCCCGATTCCCATATTTTCGTGTGCTATAGCCCACGCCTTCCGAGTGGTCCCAGGCCCCCCGGACCCCGGTCGCCTAAAATTTTTCCGGGCCTTCAAATAAAACCTACGGAACCATAGTCACCGCCCTGCCATGATCGTTCCTAAGTTTTTGCATTTTTCGGCCAAAAAACTAGAATTCCGCCCGATTCCCATATTTTCGTGTGCTATATCCATTCCTTCCAATTGGTCCCGGGAACCACGGACCCCGATCGCCTAAAATTTTTCCGAGCGATCAAATACGACCTAAAGAACCATAGTCACAGCCCCATAATGATAGTTCCTCATTTTTTGCATTTTTCGGCCAAAAAACTAGAATTCCGCGCGATTCCCATATTTTCGTGTGCAATATCCCACGCCTTCCGAGTGGTCCCTGGCGCCCCGGACCCCGATCGCCTAAAATTTTTCCGGGCCATCAAATACGACCTAAGGAACAATAGTCACCGCCCCGCCATGATCGTTCCTCACTTTTGGGTTTTTTGGCCAAAAACCTAGAATTCCGCCCGATTCCCATATTTCCGTGTGCTATAGCCCACGCCTTCCGAGTGGGCCAGGCCCCGCAGGCTCGGAGCACCTAAAAATCTTTCAAGCAATCAAATCAGACCTAAGGAACCATAGTCACCTTCCCGCCATGATTGTTCTTCATTTTTTGCATTTTCGACCAAAAACCCAGAATTTCTCGATTTTTATATTTTCGTGTGCTATACCTACTTCCGAGTTGTGCCAGGACCCCCGGACCTCGATTACCTAAAAATTTTCCGGGCCATCAAATATGACCTAAGGAACCATAGTCACTGCCCCGCCATGATCGTTCCTCATTTTTTGCATTTTTCGGCCAAAAACCTAGAATTCCGCCAGATTTCCATATTTTCGTGTGCTATAGCCACACCTTCCAAGTGGTCCCGGGAATCCCGGACCCCGATCGCCTAAAATTATTCTAGGCCATCAAATACGACCTAAGGAACCATAGTCACTGCCCCGCCATGATCGTTCCTCATGTTTTACGTTTTTCGGCCAAAAAACTTGAATTTCGCGCGATTCCCATATTTTCGTGTGCTATAGCCCACGCCTTCCGAGTGGTCCCAGGACTCCCGGACCCCGATTGCCTAAAATTTTTTCGGGCAATCAAATACGACCTAAGGAACCATAGTCACCGCCCCACCATGATCGTTCCTCATTTTTTGCGTTTTTCGGCCAAAAACCTAGAACTCCGCCCGATTCCCATATTTTCGTGTGCTATAGCCGACGCCTTCCGAGTGGTCCTAGGCCCCCCTGACCCCAGTCGCCTAAAATTTTTCCGGGCCTTCAAATAAAATCTACGGAACCATAGTCACCGCCTTGCCATGATCGTTCCTAAGATTTTGCATTTTTTGACCAAAAAACTAGAATTCCGCCCGATTCCCATATTTTCGTGTGCTATATTCACGCCTTCCAAGTGGTCCCGGGAACCACGGACCCCGATCGCCTAAAATTTTTCCGGGCGATCAAATACGACCTAAAGAACCATAGTCACAGCCCCACAATGATAGTTCCTCATTTTTTGCATTTTTGGGCCAAAAACCTAGAATTCCGCCTGATTCCCATATTTTCGTGTGCTATAGCCCACGCCTTCCGAATGGGCCAGGCCCCGCAGACTTGGAGCACCTAAAAATCTTTCGGGCAATCAAATCAGACCTAAGGAACCATAGTCACCTTCCTGCCATGATTGTTCTTCATTTTTTGCATTTATCGTCCAAAACACTAGAATTCCGGACGTTTCCCATATTTTCGTGTGCTATACCCACGCCTTCCAAGTGGTCCCGGGAACCCCGGACCCCAATCGTCTAAAAATTTCCGGGCCATCAAATAAGACCTAAGGAACCATATTCACTGCCCCGCGATGATCGTTCCTCATTTTTTGCATTTTTCGGCCAAAAACCCAGAATTCCTCGATTTCCATATTTTCGTGTGCTTTACCTACTCCTTCCAAGTGGTCCCAGGACCCCCAGACCTCGATTACCTAAAAATTTTCCGGGCCATCAAATACGACCTAAGGAACCATAGTCACCGCCCCGCCATGATCGTTCCTCTCATTTTTTGCGTTTTTTCGGCCAAAAACCTAGAATTCCGCCCGATTTCCATGTTTTCGTGTGCTATACCCACGCCTTCCAAGTGGTCCCGGGAATCCCGGACCCCGATCGCCTAAAATTTTTCTAGGCCAACAAATACAACCTAAGGAACCATAGTCACTGCCCCGCCATGATCGTTCCTCATGTTTTGCGTTTTTCGGCCAAAAAACAAGAATTCCGCGCGATTCCCATATTTTCGTGTGCTATAGCCCACGCCTTGCGAGTGGTCCCAGGACCCCCGGACCCCGATCGCCTAAAATTTTTCTGGGCCATCAAATACGACCTAAGGAACCATAGTCACCGCCCCGTGATGATCGTTCCTCATTTTTTGCCTTTTTCGGCCAAAAACCTAGAATTCCGCCCGATTTCCATATTTTCGTGTGCTATATCCACGACTTCCAAGTGGTCCCGGGAACCACGGACCCCAATCGCCTAAAATTATTCCGGGCGATCAAATACGACCTAAAGAACCATAGTCACAGCCCCACAATGAAAGTTCCTCATTTTTTGCATTTTTCGGCCAAAAAACTAGAATTCCACGCGATTCCCATATTTTCGTGTGCTATATCCCATGCATTCCGAGTGGTCCCAGCCCCCCCGGACCCCGATCGCCTAAATTTTTTTCGGGCCATCAAATACGATCTAAGGAACAATAGTCACTGCCCCGCCATGATCGTTCCTCACTTTTGGGTTTTTTGGCCAAAAACCTAGAATTCCGCCCGATTCCCATATTTTCGTGTGCTATAGCCCACGCCTTCCGAGTGGGCCAGGCCCCGCAGACTCAGAGCACCTAAAAATCTTTCGGGCGATCAAATCAGACCTAAGGAACCATAGTCACCTTCCCGCCATGATTGTTCTTCATTTTTTGCATTTTCGTCCAAAACACTAGAATTCCGCCCGTTTCCCATATTTCCGTGTGCTATACCCACGCCTTCCAAGTGGTCCCGGGAACCCCGGACCCCGATCGTCTAAAAATTTTTCGGGCCATCAAATACGACCTAAGGAACCATAGTCACCGCCCCGCGATGATCGTTCCTCATTTTTTGCGTTTTTCGGCCAAAAACCTAGAATTCCGCCCGATTTCCATATTTTCGTGAGCTATACCCACGCCTTCCAAGTGGTCCCAGGAACCCCGGACCCCGATCGACTAAAATTTTTCTGGGCCTTCAAATACGACCTAAGGAACCATATTCACTGCCCCACCATGATCGTTCCTCATTTTTTGCATTTTTCGGCCAAAAACCCAAAATTCCTCGATTTCCATATTTTCGTGTTCTATACCCACTCCTTCCGAGTGGTCCCAGGACCCCCGGACCTCGATTACCTAAAACTTTTCCGGGCCATCAAATACGACCTAAGGAACCTTAGTGACCGCCCCGCCATGATCGTTCCTCATTTTTTGCGTTTTTCGGCCAAAAACCTAGAATTTCGCGCGATTTCCATATTTTTGTGTGCTATACCCATGCCTTCCAAGTGGTCCCGGGAATCCCAGACCCCGATCGCCTAAAATTTTTCTAGGCCATCAAATACGACCTAAGGAACCATAGTCACTGCCCCGCCATGATCGTTCCTCATGTTTTGCGTTTTTCGGCCAAAAAACTAGAATTCTGCGCGATTCCCATAATATCGTGTGCTATAGCCCACGCCTTCCGAGTGGTCCCAGGACTCCCGGACCCCGATTGCCTAAAATTTTTCCGGGCAATCAAATACGACCTAAGGAACCATAGTCACCGCCCCGCCATGATCGTTCCTGATTTTTTGCGTTTTTCGGCCAAAAACCTAGAACTCCGCCCGATTCCCATATTTTCGTGTGCTATAGCCCACGCCTTCCGAGTGGTCCCAGCCCCCCCGGACCCCGGTCGCCTAAAATTTTTTCGGGCCTTCAAATAAAACATACGGAACCATAGTCACCGCCCTGCCATGATCGTTCCTAAGTTTTTGCATTTTTCAGCCAAAAAACTAGAATTCCGCCAGATTCCCATATTTTCGTGTGCTATATCCACGCCTTCCAAGTGGTCCCGGGAACCACGGACCCTGATCACCTAAAATTTTTCCGGGCGATCAAATACGACCTAAAGAACCATAGTCACAGCCCCACAATGATAGTTCCTCATTTTTTGCATTTTTCGGTCAAAAAACTAGAATTCTGCGCGATTCCCATATTTTCGTGTGCTATATCCCACGCCTTCCGAGTGGTCCCAGGCCCCCCGGACCCCGATCGCCTAAAATATTTTCGGGCCATCAAATACGACCTAAGGAACAATAGTAACCGCCCCGCCATGATCGTTCCTCACTTTTGGGTTTTTTGGCCAAAAACCTAGAATTCCGCCCGATTCCCATATTTTCGTGTGCTATAGCCCACGCCTTCCGAGTGGGCCAGGCCCCGCAGACTCGGAGCACCTAAAAATCTTTCGGGCAATCAAATCAGACCTAAGGAACCATAGTCACCTTCCCGCCATGATTGTTCTTCATTTTTTGCATTTTTCGTCCAAAACACTAGAATTCCGCCCGTTTCCCATATTTTCGTGTGCTATACCCACGCCTTCCAAGTGGTCCCGGGAACCCCGGACCCCGATCGTCTAAAAATTTTTCGGGCCATCAAATACGACCTAAAAAACCATAGTCACCGCCCCGCGATAATCGTTCCTCATTTTTTGCGTTTTTCAGCCAAAAACCTAGAATTCCGCCCGATTTCCATATTTTCGTGTGCTATACCCACGCCTTCCAAGTGGTCCCGGGAACCCCGGACCCCGATCGCCTAAAATTTTTCCGGGCCTTCAAATATGACCTAAGGAACCTTATTCACTGCCCCACCATGATCGTTCCTCATTTTTTGCATTTTTCGGCCAAAAACCCAGAATTCCTCGATTTTCCATATTTTCGTGTGCTATACCTACTTCCGAGTTGTGCCAGGACCCCCGGACCTCGATTACCTAAAAATTTTTCAGGCCATCAAATACGACCTAAGGAACCATAGTCACCGCCCCGCCATGATCGTTCCTCATTTTTTGCATTTTTCGGCCAAAAACCTAGAATTCCGCCAGATTTCCATATTTTCGTGTGCTATACCCACACCTTCCAAGTGGTCCCGGGAATCCCGGACCCCAATCGCCTAAAATTTTTCTAGGCTATCAAATACGACCTAAGGAACCATAGTCACTGCCCCGCCATGATCGTTCCTCATGTTTTACGTTTTTCGGCCAAAAAACTTGAATTCCGCGCGATTCCCATATTTTCGTGTGCTATAGCCCACGCCTTCCGATTGGTCCCAGGACTCCCGGACCCCGATTGCCTAAAATTTTTCCGGGCAATCAAATACGACCTAAGGAACCATAGTCACCGCCCCGCCATGATCGTTCCTCATTTTTTGCATTTTTCGGCCAAAAACCTAGAACTCCGCCCGATTCCCATATTTTCGTGTGCTATAGCCGACGCCTTCCGAGTGGTCCCAGGCCCCCCGGACCCCCGTCGCCTAAAATTTTTCCGGGCCTTCAAATAAAACCTACGGAACCATAGTCACCGCCCTGCCATGATCGTTCCTAAGTTTTTGCATTTTTCGGCCAAAAAACTAGAATTCCGCCCGATTCCCATATTTTCATGTGCTATATCCACGCCTTCCAAGTGGTCCCGGGACCCACGGACCCCGATCGCCTAAAATTTTTTCGGGCGATCAAATACGACCTAAAGAACCATAGTCATAGCCCCACAATGATAGTTCCTCCTTTTTTGCATTTTTTGGCCAAAAACCTAGAATTCCGCCCGATTCCCATATTTTCGTGTGCTATAGCCCACGCCTTCCGAGTGGGCCAGGCCCCGCAGACTTGGAGCACCTAAAAATCTTTCGGGCAATCAAATCAGACCTAAGGAACCATAGTCACCTTCCCGTCATGATTGTTCTTCATTTTTTGCATTTTTCGTCCAAAACACTAGAATTCCGCACGTTTCCCATATTTTCGTGTGCTATACCCACGCCTTCCAAGTGGTCCCGGGAACCCCGGACCCCGGTCGTCTAAAAATTTCCGGGCCATCAAATAAGACCTAAGGAACCATATTCACTGCCCCGCGATTATCGTTCCTCATTTTTTGCATTTTTCGGCCAAAAACCCAGAATTCCTCGATTTCCATATTTTCGTGTGCTTTACCTACTCCTTCCAAGTGGTCCCAGGACCCCCGGACCTCGATTACCTAAAAATTTTCCGAGCCATCAAATACGACCTAAGGAACCATAGTCACCGCCCCGCCATGATCGTTCCTCATTTTTTGCGTTTTTCGGCCAAAAACCTAGAATTCCGCCCGATTTCCATATTTTCGTGTGCTATACCCACGCCTTCCAAGTGGTCCCGGGAATCCCGGACCCCGATCGCCTAAAAATTTTCTAGGCCATCAAATACGACCTAAGGAACCATAGTCACTGCCCCGCCATGATCGTTCCTCATGTTTTGCATTTTTCGGCCAAAAAACTAGAATTCCGCGCGATTCCCATATTTTCGTGTGCTATAGCCCACGCCTTGCGAGTGGTCCCAGGACCCCAGGACCCCGATCGCCTAAAATTTTTCCGGGCCATCAAATACGACCTAAGGAACCATAGTCACCGCCCCGCGATGATCGTTCCTCATTTTTTGCCTTTTTCGGCCAAAAACCTAGAATTCCGCCCGATTTCCATATTTTCGTGTGCTATATCCACGCCTTCCAATTGGTCCCGGGAACCACGGACCCCGATCGCCTAAAATTTTTCCGAGCGATCAAATACGACCTAAAGAACCATAGTCACAGCCCCACAATGAAAGTTCCTCATTTTTTGCGTTTTTCGGCAAAAAAACTAGAATTCCACGCGATTCCCATATTTTCGTGTGCTATATCCCATGCATTCCGAGTGGTCCCAGCCCCCCCGGACCCCGATCGCCTAAATTTTTTTCGGGCCATCAAATACGATCTAAGGAACAATAGTCACTGCCCCGCCATGATCGTTCCTCACTTTTGGGTTTTTTGGCCAAAAACCTAGAATTCCGCCCGATTCCCATATTTTCGTGTGCTATAGCCCACGCCTTCCGAGTGGGCCAGGCCCCGCAGACTCAGAGCACCTAAAAATCTTTCGGGCGATCAAATCAGACCTAAGGAACCATAGTCACCTTCCCGCCATGATTGTTCTTCATTTTTTGCATTTTCGTCCAAAACACTAGAATTCCGCCCGTTTCCCATATTTCCGTGTGCTATACCCACGCCTTCCAAGTGGTCCCGGGAACCCCGGACCCCGATCGTCTAAAAATTTTTCGGGCCATCAAATACGACCTAAGGAACCATAGTCACCGCCCCGCGATGATCGTTCCTCATTTTTTGCGTTTTTCGGCCAAAAACCTAGAATTCCGCCCGATTTCCATATTTTCGTGAGCTATACCCACGCCTTCCAAGTGGTCCCAGGAACCCCGGACCCCGATCGACTAAAATTTTTCTGGGCCTTCAAATACGACCTAAGGAACCATATTCACTGCCCCACCATAATCGTTCCTCATTTTTTGCATTTTTCGGCCAAAAAATAGAATTTTGCTCGATTCCCGTATTTTCATGTGCTATAGCCCACGCCTTCCGAGTGGTCCTAGGACCCCCGGACCCCGATCGCCTAAAATTTTTCCGGGCCATCAAATACGACCTAAGGAACCATAGTCACCGCCCCGCGATGATCGTTCCTCATTTTTTGCCTTTTTCGGCCAAAAACCTAGAATTTCGCCCGATTTCCATATTTTTGTGTGCTATAGCCCACGCCTTCCGAGTGGGCCAGGCCCCGCAGACTCGGAGCACCTAAAAATCTTTCGGGCAATCAAATCAGACCTAAGGAACCATAGTCACCTTCCCGCCATGATTGTTCTTCATTTTTTGCATTTTTCGTCCAAAACACTAGAATTCCGCCCGTTTCCCATATTTTCGTGTGCTATAACCACGCCTTCCAAGTGGTCCCAGGATCCCCGGACCCCGATCGCCTAAAATTTTTCCGGGCCATCAAATACAACCAAAGGAACCATAGTCACCGCCCCGCGATGATCGTTCCTCATTTTTTGCCTTTTTCGGCCAAAATCCTAGAACTCCGCCCGATTCCCATATTTTCGTGTGCTATAGCCGACGCCTTCCGAGTAGTCCCAGGACCCCCGGACCCCGGTCGCCTAAAATATTTCCGGGCCTTCAAATAAAACCTACGGAACCACAGTCACCGCCCTGCCATGATCGTTCCTAAGTTTTTGCATTTTTCGGCCAAAAAACTAGAATTCCGCCCGATTCCCATATTTTCGTGTGCTATATCCACGCCTTCCAAGTTGTCCCGGGAACAACGGACCCCGATCGCCTAAAATTTTTCCGGGCGATCAAATACGACCTAAAGGACCATAGTCACACCCCCACAATGATAGTTCCTCATTTTTTGCATTTTTCGGCCAAAAAACTAGAATTCCGCGCGATTCCCATATTTTCGTGTGCTATATCCCACGCCTTCCGAGTGGTCCCAGGCGCCCCGGACACCGATCGCCTAAAATTTTTCCAGGCCATCAAATACGACCTAAGGAACAATAGTCACCGCCCCGCCATGATCGTTCCTCACTTATGGGTTTTTTGGCCAAAAACCTAGAATTCCGCCCGATTCCCATATTTTCGTGTGCTATAGCCCACGCCTTCCGAGTGGGCAAGGCCCCGCAGGCTCGGTGCACCTAAAAATCTTTCGGGTAATCAAATCAGACCTAAGGAACCATAGTCACCTTCCCTCCATGATTGTTCTTCATTTTTTGCATTTTTCGTCCAAAACACTAGAATTCCGCCCGTTTCCCATATTTTCGTGTGCTATACCCACGCCTTCCAAGTGGTCCCAGGAACCCCAGACCCCGATCGTCTAAAAATTTTCTGGGGCCATCAAATACGACCTAAGGAACCATAGTCACCGCCCCGAGATGATCGTTCCTCATTTTTTGCGTTTTTCGGCCAAAAACCTAGAATTCCGCCCGATTTCCATATTTTCGTGTGCTATACCCACGCCTTCCAAGTGGTCCCGGGAACCCCGGACCCCGATCGCCTGAAATTTTTCTGGGCCTTCAAATACGACCTAAGGAACCATATTCACTGCCCCACCATGATCGTTCCTCATTTTTTGCTTTTTTCGGCCAAAAACCCAGAATTCCTCGATTTCCATATTTTCGTGTGCTATACCTACTTCCGAGTTGTCCCAGGACCCCCGGACCTCGATTACCTAAAAATTTTCCGGGCCATCAAATACGACCTAAGGAACCATAGTCACCGCCCCTCCATGATCGTTCCTCATTTTTTGCATTTTTCGGCCAAAAACCTAGAATTCCGCCAGATTTCCATATTTTCGTGTGCTATACCCACACCTTCCAAGTGGTCCCGGGAATCCCGGACCCCGATCGCCTAAAATTTTTCTAGGCCATCAAATATGACCTAAGGAACCATAGTCACCGCCCCGCCATGATCGTTCCTCATGTTTTGCATTTTTCGGCCAAAAAACTTGAATTCCGCGCGATTCCCATATTTTCGTGTGCTATAGCCCACGCCTTCCGAGTGGTCCCAGGACTCTCGGACCCCGATTGCCTAAAATTTTTCCGGGCAATCAAATACGACCTAAGGAACCATAGTCACCGCCCCGCCATGATTGTTCCTCATTTTTTGCGTTTTTTGGCCAAAAACCTAGAACTCCGCCCGATTCCCATATTTTCGTGTGCTATAGCCGACACCTTCCGATTAGTCCCAGGACCCCCGGACCCCGGTCGCCTAAAATTTTTCCGGGCCTTCAAATAAAACCTACGGAACCATAGTCACTGCCCTGCCATGATCGTTCCTAAGTTTTTGCATTTTTCGGCCAAAAAACTAGAATTCCGCCCGATTCCCGTATTTTCATGTGCTATATCCATGCCTTCCAAGTGGTCCCGGGAACCACGGACCCCGATCGCCTAAAATTTTTCTGGGCGATCAAATACGATCTAAAGAACCATAGTCACAGCCCCACAATGATAGTTCCTCATTTTTTGAATTTTTCGGCCAAAAAACTAGAATTCCGCGCGATTCCCATATTTTCGTGTGCTATATCCCACGCCTTCCGAGTGGTCCCAGGCCCCCCGGACCCCGATCGCCTAAAATTTTTTCGGGCCATCAAATACGACCTAAGGAACAATAGTCACCGCCCCGCCATGATCGTTCCTCACTTTTGGGTTTTTTGGCCAAAAACCTAGAATTCCGCCCGATTCCCATATTTTCGTGTGCTATAGCCCACGCCTTTCGAGTGGGCCAGGCCCCGAAGACATGGAGCACCTAAAAATCTTTCGGGCAATCAAATCAGACCTAAGGAACCATAGTCACCTTCCCGCCATGATTGTTCTTCATTTTTTGCATTTTTCGTCCAAAACACTAGAATTCCGCCCGTTTCCCATATTTTCGTGTGCTATACCCACGCCTTCCAAGTGGTCCCGGGAACCCCGGACCCCGATCGTCTAAAAATTTCCAGGCCATCAAATAAGACCTAAGGAACCATATTCACTGCCCCGCGATGATCGTTCCTACTTTTTTGCGTTTTTCGGCCAAAAACCTAGAATTCCGCCCGATTTCCATATTTTCGTGTGCTATACCCACGCCTTCCAAGTGGTCTCGGGAACCCCGGACCCCGATCCCCTAAAATTTTTCTGGGCCATCAAATACGACCTAAGGAACCATAATCACCGCCCCGCCATGATTGTTCCTCATTTTTTGCGTTTTTCGGCCAAAAACCTAGAATTCCGCCCGATTTCCATATTTTCGTGTGCTATACCCACGCCTTCCAAGTGGTCCCGGGAATCCCGGACCCCGATCGCCTAAAATTTTTCTAGGCCATCAAATACAACCTAAGGAACCATAGTCACTGCCCCGCCATAAACGTTCCTCATGTTTTGCATTTTTCGGCCAAAAAACTAGAATTCCGCGCGATTCCTATATTTTCGTGTGCTATAGCCCACGCCTTGCGAGTGGTCCCAGGACCCCCGGACCCCGATCGCCTAAAATTTTTTCGGGCCATCAAATACGACCTAAGGAACCATAGTCACCGCCCCGCGATGATCATTCCTCATTTTTTGCCTTTTTCGGCCAAAAACCTAGAATTCCGCCCGATTTCCATATTTTCGTGTGCTATATCCACGCCTTCCGAGTGGTCCCAGGCCCCCCGGACCCCGATCGCCTAAATTTTTTCGGGCCATCAAATACGACCTAAGGAACAATAGTCACCGCCCCGCCATGATCGTTCCTCACTTTTGGGTTTTTTGGCCAAAAACCTAGAATTCCGCCCGATTCCCATATTTTCGTGTGCTATAGCCCACGCCTTCCGAGTGGGCCAGGCCCCGCAGACTCGGAGCACCTAAAAATATGTCGGGCGATCAAATCAGACCTAAGGAACCATAGTCACCTTCCCGCCATGATTGTTCTTCATTTTTTGCATTTTTCGTCCAAAACACTAGAATTTCGCCCGTTTCCCATATTTTCGTGTGCTATACCCACGCCTTCTAAGTGGTCCCGGGAACCCCGGACCCCGATCGTCTAAAAATTTTCCGGGCCATCAAATACGACCTAAGGAACCATAGTCACCGCCCCGCGATGATCGTTCCTCATTTTTTGCGTTTTTCGGCCAAAAACCCAGAATTCCTCGATTTCCATATTTTCGTGTGCTATACCCACTCCTTCCGAGTGGTCCCAGGACCCCCGGACCTCGATTACCTAAAACTTTTTCGGGCCATCAAATACGACCTAAGGAACCATAGTCACCGCCCCGCCATGATCGTTCCTCATTTTTTGCGTTTTTCGGCCAAAAACCTAGAATTCCGCCCGATTTCCATATTTTCGTGAGCTATACGCACGCCTTCCAAGTGGTCCCGGGAACCCCGGACCCCGATCGCCTAAAATTTTTCTGGGCCTTTAAATACGACCTAAGGAACCATATTCACTGCCCCACCATAATCGTTCCTTATTTTTTGCATTTTTCAGCCAAAAACCCAGAATTCCTCGATTTCCATATTTTCGTGTGCTATACCCACTCCTTCCGAGTGGTCCCAGGACCCCCGGACCTCGATTACCTAAAACTTTTTCCGGCCATCAAATACGACCTAAGGAACCATAGTCACCACCCCGCCATGATCGTTCCTCATTTTTTGCGTTTTTCGGCCAAAAACCTAGAATTCCGCCCGATTTCCATATTTTCGTGTGCTATACCCACGCCTTCCAAGTGGTCCCGGGAATCCCAGACCCCGTTCGCCTAAAATTTTTCTAGGCCATCAAATACGACTTAAGGAACCATAGTCACTGCCCCGCCATGATCGTTCCTCATGTTTTGCGTTTTTCGGCCAAAAAACTAGAATTCCGCGCGATTCCCATATTTTCGTGTGCTATAGCCCACGCCTTCCGAGTGGTCCCAGGACTCCCGGACCCCGATTGCCTAAAATTTTTCTGGGCAATCAAATACGACCTAAGAAACCATAGTCACCGCCCCGCCATGATCGTTCCTCATTTTTTGCGTTTTTCGCCCAAAAACCTAGAACTCTGCCCGATTCCCATATTTTCGTGTGCTATAGCCCACGCCTTCCGAGTGGCCCCAGGCCCCCTGGACCCCGGTCGCCTAAAATTTTTCCGTGCCTTCAAATAAAACCTACGGAACCATAGTCACCGCCCTGCCATGATCGTTCCTAAGTTTTTGCATTTTTCGGCCAAAAAACTAGAATTCCGCCAGATTCCCATATTTTCGTGTGCTATATCCACGCCTTCCAAGTGGTCCCGGGAACCATGGACCCCGATCACCTAAAAATTTTCCGGGCGATCAAATACGACCTAAAGAACCATAGTCACAGCCCCACAATGATAGTTCCTCATTTTTTGCATTTTTCGGCCAAAAAACTAGAATTCCGCGCGATTCCCATATTTTCGTGTGCTATATCCCACGCCTTCCGAGTGGTCCCAGGCCCCCAGGACCCCGATCGCCTAAAATTTTTTCGGGCCATCAAATACGACCTAAGGAACAATAGTAACCGCCCCGCCATGATCGTTTCTCACTTTTGGGTTTTTTGGCCAAAAACCTAGAATTCCGCCCGATTCCCATATTTTCGTGTACTATAGCCCACGCCTTCCGAGTGGGCCAGGCCCCGCAGACTCGGAGCACCAAAAAATCTTTCGGGCAATCAAATCAGACCTAAGGAACCATAGTCACCTTCCCGCCATGATTGTTCTTCATTTTTTGCATTTTTCAACCAAAACACTAGAATTCTGCCCGTTTCTCATATTTTCGTGTGCTATACCCACGCCTTCCAAGTGGACCCGGGAACCCCGGACCCCGATCGTCTAAAAATTTTTCGGGCCATCAAATATGACCTAAGGAACCATAGTCACCACCCTGCGATGATCGTTCCTCATTTTTTGCGTTTTTCGGCCAAAAACCTAGAATTTCGCCCGATTTCCATATTTTCGTGGCTATACCCACGCCTTCCAAGTGGTCCTGGGAACCCCGGACCCCGATCGCCTAAAATTTTTCGGGGCCTTCAAATACGACCTAAGGAACCATATTCACTATCCCACCATGATCGTTACTCATTTTTTGCATTTTTCGGCCAAAAAAATAGAATTTTGCGCGATTCCCGCAATTTCGTGTGCTATAGCCCACGCCTTCCGAGTGGTCCCAGGCCCCCCGGACCCCGGTCGCCTAAAATTTTTCCGGGCCTTCAAATAAAACCTAAGGAACCATAGTCACCGCCCTGCCATGATCGTTCCTAAGTTTTTGCCTTTTTCGGCCAAAAAACTAGAATTCCGCCCGATTTCCATATTTTCGTGTGCTATATCCACGCCTTCCAAGTGGTCCCGGGAACCACGGACCCCGATCACCTAAAATTTTTCCGGGCGATCAAATACGACCTAAAGAACCATAGTCACAGCCCCACAATGATAGTTCCTCATTTTTTGCATTTTTCGGCCAAAAAACTAGAATTCCGCGCGATTCCCATATTTTCGTGTGCTATATCCCACGCCTTCCGAGTGGTCCCAGGCCCCCCGGACCCCGATCGCCTAAAAATTTTTCGGGCCATCAAATACGACCTAAGGAACAATAGTCACCGCCCCGCCATGATCGTTCCTCACTTTTGGGTTTTTTGGCCAAAAACATAGAATTCCGCCCGATTCTTATATTTTCGTGTGCTATAGCCCACGCCTTCCGAGTGGGCCAGGCCCCGCAGACTCAGAGCACCTAAAAATCTTTCGGGCAATGAAATCAGACCTAAGGAACCATAGTCACCTTCCCGCCATGATTGTTCTTCATTTTTTGCATTTTTCGTCCAAAACACTAGAATTCCGCCCGTTTCCCATATTTTCGTATGCTATACCCACGCCTTCCAAGTAGTCCCGGGAACCCCGGACCCCGATCGTCTAAAAATTTTCCGGGCCATCAAATACGACCTAAGGAACCATAGTCACCGCCCTGCGATGATCGTTCCTCATTTTTTGCGTTTTTCGGCCAAAAACCTAGAATTCCGCCCGATTTCCATATTTTCGTGTGCTATACCCACGCCTTCCAAGTGGTCCCGGGAATCCCAGACCCCGATCGCCTAAAATTTTTCTAGGCCATCAAATACGACCTAAGGAACCATAGTCACTACCCCGCCATGATCGTTCCTCATGTTTTGCGTTTTTCGACAAAAAACTAGAATTCCGCGCGATTCCCATATTTTCGTGTGCTATTGCCCACGCCTTCCGAGTGGTCCCAGGACACCCGGACCCCGATTGCCTAAAATTTTTCCGGGCAATCAAATACGACCTAAGGAACCATAGTCACCGCCCCGCCATGATCGTTCCTCATTTTTTGCGTTTTTCGGCCAAAAACCTAGAACTTCGCCCGATTCCCATATTTTCGTGTGCTATAGCCCACGCCTTCCGAGTGGTCCCAGGCCCCCCGGACCCCGGTCGCCTAAAATTTTTCCGGGCCTTCAAATAAAACCTACGGAACCATAGTCACCGCCCCGCCATGATCGTTCTTCATTTTTTGCGTTTTTCGGCCAAAAAGCTAGAATTCCGCGCGAATCCCATATTTTCGTGTGCTATAGCCCACGCCTTCAGAGTGGTCCCAGGCCCCGCAGGCTCGGAGCACCTAAAAATCTTTCGGGCAATCAAATCAGACCTAAGGAACGATAGTCTCCTTCCCGCCATGATTGTTCTTCATTTTTTGCATTTTTCGTCCAAAACAATAGAATTCCGCCAGTTTCCCATTTTTTCGTGTGCTATACCCACGCCTTCCAAGTGGTCCCGGGAACTCCGGACCCCGATGGTCTAAAAATTTTCCGGGCCATTAAATACGACCTAAGGAACCATAGTCACCGCCCCGCGATGATCGTTCCTCATTTTTTGCATTTTTCGGCCAAAAACCTAGAATTTCGCCCGATTTTCATATTTTCGTGTGCCATACCCACACCTTCCAAGTGGTCCCGGGAATCCCGGACCCCGATCGCCTAAAATTTTTCTAGGCCATCAAATACGACCTAAGGAACCATAGTCACTGCCCCGCCATGATTGTTCCTCATGTTTTGCGTTTTTCGGCCAGAAAACTAGAATTCTGCGCGATTCCCATATTTTCGTGTGCTATAGCCCACGCCTTCCGAGTGGTCCCAGGACTCCCGGACCCCGATTGCCTAAAATATTTCCGGGCAATCAAATACGCCCTAAGGAACCATAGTCACCGTCCCGCCATGATCGTTCCTCATTTTTTGCGTTTTTCGGCCAAAAACCTTGAACTTCGCCCGATTCCCATATTTTCGTCTGCTATAGCCCACGCCTTCCGAGTGGTCTCAGGCCCCCCGGACCCCGGTCGCCTAAAATTTTTCCGGGCCTTCAAATAAAACCTACGGAACCATAGTCACCGCCCCGCCATGATCGTTCCTTATTTTTTGCATTTTTCGGCCAAAAAGCTCGAATTCCGCGCGAATCCCATATTTTCGTGTGCTATAGCCCACGCCGTCCGAGTGGTCCCAGGCCCCGCAGGCTCGGAGCACCTAAAAATCTTTCGGGGAATCAAATCAGACCTAAGGAATCATAGTCACCTTCCCGCCTTGATTGTTCTTCATTTTTTGCATTTTTCGTCCAAAACACTAGAATTCCGCCCGTTTCCCATATTTTCGTGTGCTATACCCACGCCTTCCAAGTGGTCCCAGGACCCCCGGACCCCGATCGCCTAAAATTTTTCCGGGCAATCAAATACGACCTAAGGAACCATAGTCACCACCCCGCAATGACCGTTCCTCATTTTTTTGCCTTTTTCGGGCAAAAACCTAGAAATCCGCCCGATATCCATATTTTCGTGTGCTATAGCCCACGCCTTCCGAGTGGTCCCAGGCCCCCCGGACCCCGGTCGCCTAAAATTTTTCCGGGCCTTCAAATAAAACCTACGGAACCATAGTTACCACGCTGCCATGATCGTTCCTAAGTTTTTGCATTTTTCGGCCAAAAAACTAGAATTCCGCTCGATTCCCATATTTTCGTGTGCTATATCCACGCCTTCCAAGTGGTCCCGGGAACCACGGACCCCGATCGCCTAAAATTTTTCCGGGCGATCAAATATGATCTAAAGAACCATAGTCACAACCCCACAATGATAGTTCCTCATTTTTTGCATTTTTCGGCAAAAAAACTAGAATTCCGCGCGATTCCCATATTTTTGTGTGCTATATCCCACGCCTTCCGAGTGGTCCCAGGACCCCCGGACCCCGATCGCCTAAAAAATTTTCGGGCCATCAAATACGACCTAAGGAACAATAGTCACCGCCCCGCCATGATCGTTCCTCATGTTTTGCATTTTTCGGCCAAAAAACTAGAATTCCGCGCGATTCCCATATTTTCGTGTGCTATAGCCCACGCCTTCCGAGTGGTCCCAGGACTCCCGGACCCCGATTGCCTAAAATTTTTCCGGGCAATCAAATACGACCTAAGGAACCATAGTCACCGCCCCGCCATGAACGTTCCTCATTTTTTGCGTTTTTCGGCCAAAAACCTAGAACTTCGCCCGATTCCCATATTTTCGTGTGCTATAGCCCACGCCTTCCGAGTGGTCCCAGGCCCCCCGGACCCCGGTCGCCTAAAATTTTTCCGGGCCTTCAAATAAAACCTACGGAACCATAGTCACCGCCCTGCCATGATCGTTCTTTATTTTTTGCGTTTTTCGGCCAAAAAGCTAGAATTCCGCGCGAATCCCATATTTTCGTGTGCTATAGCCCACACCTTCCGAGTGGTCCCAGGCCCCGCAGGCTCGGAGCACCTAAAAATCTTTCGGGCAATCAAATCAGACCTAAGGAACCATAGTCACCTTCCCGCCATGATTGTTCTTCATTTTTTGCATTTTTCGTCCAAAACACTAGAATTCCGCCCGTTTCCCATATTTTCGTGTGCTATACCCACGCCTTCCAAGTGGTCCCGGGTACCCCGGACCCCGATCGTCTAAAAATTTTCGGGCCATCAAATACGACCTAAGGAACCATAGTCACCGCAACGCGATGATCGTTCCTCATTTTTTGCGTTTTTCGGCCAAAAACCTAGAATTCCGCCCGATTTTCATATTTTCGTGTGCTATACCCACGCCTTCCAAGTGGTCCCGGGAACCCCGGACCCCGATCGCCTAAAATTTTCCTGGGCCTTCAAATACGACCTAAGGAACCATATTCACTATCCTACCATGATCGTTCCTCATTTTTTGCATTTTTTGGCCAAGAAAATAGAATTTTGCGCGATTCCCGCAATTTCGTGTGCTATAGCCCACGCCTTCCGAGTGGTCCCAGGACCCCCGGACCCCGATCGCCTAAAATTTTTCCGGGCCATCAAATACGACCTAAGGAACCATAGTCACCGCCCCGCGATGATCGTTCCTCATTTTTTGCGTTTTTCGTCCAAAAACCTAGAATTCCGCCCGATTTTCATATTTTCGTGTGCTATACCCACGCCTTCCAAGTGGTCCCGGGAATCACGGACCCCGATCGCCTAAAATTGTTCTAGGCCATCAAATACGACCTAAGGAACCATAGTCACTGCCCCGCCATGATCGTTCCTCAAGTTTTGCGTTTTTCGGCCAAAAAACTAGAATTCCGCGCGATTCCCATATTTTCGTGTGCTGTAGCCCACGCCTTCCGAGTGGTCCCAGGACTCTCGGACCCCGATTGCCTAAAATTTTTCCGGGCAATCAAATACGACCTAAGGAACCATAGTCACCGCCCCGCCATGATTGTTCCTCATTTTTTGCGTTTTTCGGCCAAAAACTTAAAACTCCGCCCGATTCCCATATTTTCGTGTGCTATAGCCCACGCCTTCTGAGTGGTCCCAGGCCCCCCAGACTCCGGTCGCCTAAAATTTTTCCGGGCCTTCAAATAAAACCTACGAAATCATAGTCACCGCCCCGCCATGATCGTTCCTCATTTTTTGCGTTTTTCGGCCAAAAAGCTAGAATTCCGCGCGAATCCCATATTTTCGTGTGCTATATCCCACGCCTTCCGAGTGGTCCCAGGCCCCGCAGGCTCGGAGCACCTAAAAATCTTTCGGGCAATCAAATCAGACCTAAGGAACCATAGTCACCTTCCCGCCATGATTGTTCTTCATTTTTTGCATTTTTCGTCCAAAACACTAGAATTTCGCCCGTTTCCCATATTTTCGTGTGCTATACCCACGCCTTCCAAGTGGTCCCGGGAACCCCGGACCCCGATCGTCTAAAAATTTTCGGGCCATCAAATACGACCTAAGGAACCGTAGTCACCGCAACGCGATGATCGTTCCTCATTTTTTGCGTTTTTCGGCCAAAAACCTAGAATTCCGCCCGATTTTCATATTTTCATGTGTTATGCCCACGCCTTCCAAGTGGTTCCGGGAACCCCTGACCCCGATCGCCTAAAATTTTCCTGGGCCTTCAAATACGACCTAAGGAACCATATTCACTATCCCACCATGATCGTTCCTCATTTTTTGCATTTTTCGGCCAAAAAAATAGAATTTTGCGCGATTCCCGCAATTTCGTGTGCTATAGCCCACGCCTTCCGAGTGGTCCCAGGACCCCCGGACCCCGATCGCCTAAAATTTTTCCGGGCCATCAATATGACCTAAGGAACCATAGTCACCGCCCCGCCATGATCGTTCCTCATTTTTTGCCTTTTTCGGCAAAAAACCTAGAATTCCGCCCGATTTCCATATTTTTGTGTGCAGCCCACGCCTTCCGAGTGGTCCCAGGCCCCCCGGACCCCGGTCGCCTAAAATTTTTTCGGGCCTTCAAATAAAACCTACGGAACCATAGTCACCGCCCTTCCATGATCGTTCCTATGTTTTTTCATTTTTCGGCCAAAAAACTAGAATTCCGCCCGATTCCCATATTTTCGTGTGCTATATCCACGCCTTCCAAGTGGTCCCGGGAACCACGGACCCCGATCGCCTAAAATTTTTCCGGGCGATCAAATACGACCTAAAGAACCATAGTCACAGCCCCACAATGATAGTTCCTCATTTTTTGCATTTTTCGGCCAAAAAACTAGAATTCCGCGCGATTCCCATATTTTCGTGTGCTATATCCCACGCCTTCCGAGTGGTCCCAGGCCCCCCGGACCCCGATCGCCTAAAATTTTTTCGGGCCATCAAATACGAACCTAAGGAACAATAGTCACCGCCCCGCCATGATCGTTCCTCACTTTTGGGTTTTTTGGCCAAAAACCTAGAATTCCGCCCGATTCCCATATTTTCGTGTGCTATAGCCCACGCCTTCCGAGTGGGCCAGGCCCCGCAGACTCGGAGCACCTAAAAATCTTTCGGGCAATCAAATCAGACCTAAGGAACCATAGTCACCTTCCCGCCATGATTGTTCTTCATTTTTTGCATTTTTCGTCCAAAACACTAGAATTTCGCCCGTTTCCCATATTTTCGTGTGCTATACCCACGCCTTCTAAGTGGTCCCGGGAACCCCGGACCCCGATCGTCTAAAAATTTTCCGGGCCATCAAATACGACCTAAGGAACCATAGTCACCGCCCCGCGATGATCGTTCCTCATTTTTTGCGTTTTTCGGCCAAAAACCTAGAATTCCGCCCGATTTCCATATTTTCGTGTGCTATACCCACGCCTTCCAAGTGGTCCCAGGAACCCCGGACCCCGATCGACTAAAATTTTTCTGGGCCTTCAAATACGACCTAAGGAACCATATTCACTGCCCCACTATGATCGTTCCTCATTTTTTGCATTTTTCGGCTAAAAAAATAGAATTTTGCGCGATTCCCGTAATTTCGTGTGCTATAGCCCACGCCTTCCGAGTGGTCCCAGGACCCCCGAACCCCGATCGCCTAAAATTTTTTCGGGCTATCAAATACTACCTAAGGAACCATAGTCACCGCCCCGCGATGATCGTTCCTCATTTTTTGTGTTTTTCGGCCAAAAACCTAGAATTCCGCCCGATTTCCATATTTTCGTGTGCTATACCCATGCCTTCAAAGTGGTCCCGGGAATCCCGGACCTCGATCGCCTAAAATTTTTCTAGGCCATCAAATACGACCTAAGGAACAATAGTCACTGCCCCGCCATGATCGTTCCTCATGTTTTGCGTTTTTCGGCCAAAAAAATAGAATTTTGCGCGATTCCCGTAATTTCATGTGCTATAGCCCACGCCTTCCGAGTGGTCCCAGGACCCCCAGACCCCGATCGCCTAAAATTTTTCCGGGCCATCAAATACTACCTAAAGAACTATAGTCACCGCCCCGTGATGATCGTTCATCATTTTTAACCTTTTTCGGCCAAAAACCTAGAATTCTGCCAGATTTCCATATTTTCGTGTGCTATACCCATGCCTTCCAAGTGGTCCCGGGAATCCCGGACCCCGATCGCCTAAAATTTTTCTAGGCTATCAAATACGACCTAAGGAACCATAGTCACTGCCCCGCCATGATAGTTCCTCATGTTTTGCCTTTTTTGGCCAAAACACTAGAATTCCGCGCGATTCCCATATTTTCGTGTGCTATAGCCCACGCCTTCCGAGTGGTCCCAGGACTTCCGGACCCCGATTGCCTAAAATTTTTCCGGGCAATCAAATACGACCTAAGGAACCATAGTCACCGCCCCGCCATGATCGTTCCTCATTTTTTGCATTTTTCGGCCAAAAACCTAGAACTCCGCCCGATTCCCATATTTTCGTGTGCTATAGCCCACGCCTTCCGAGTGGTTCCAGGCCCCCCGGACCCCCGTCACCTAAAATTTTTTCGGGCCTTCAAATAAAACCTACGGAACCATAGTCACCGCCCTAAGTTTTTGCCTTTTTCGGCCAAAAAACTAGAATTCCGCCCGATTCCCATATTTTCGTGTGCTATATCCATGCCTTCCAAGTGGTCCCGGGAACCACGGACCCCGATCGCCTAAAATTTTTCCGGGCGATCAAATACGACCTAAAGAACCATAGTCACAGCCCCACAATGATAGTTCCTCATTTTTTGCATTTTTCGGCCAAAAAATTAGAATTTCGCGCGATTCCCATATTTTCGTGTGCTATATCCCACGCCTTCCGAGTGGTCCCAGGCCCCCCGGACCCCGATCGCCTAAAATTTTTTCGGGCCATCAAATACGACCTAAGGAACAATAGTCACCGCCCCACCATGATCGTTCCTCACTTTTGGGTTTTTTGGCCAAAAACCTAGAATTTCGCCCGATTCCCATATTTTCGTGTGCTATAGCCCACGCCTTCCGAGTGGGCCATGCCCCGCAGACTCGGAGCACCTAAAAATCTTTCGGGCAATCAAATCAGACCTAAGGAACCATAGTCACCATCCCGCCATGATTGTTCTTCATTTTTTGCATTTTTCGTACAAAACACTAGAATTTCGCCCGTTTCCCATATTTTCGTGTGCTATACCCACGCCTTCCTAGTGGTCCCGGGAACCCCGGACCCCGATCGTCTAAAAATTTTTTGGGCCATCAAATACGACCTAAGGAACCATAGTCACCGCCCCGCGATGATCGTTCCTCATTTTTTGCGTTTTTCGGGCCAAAAACCTAGAATTCCGCCCGATTTCCATATTTTCGTGTGCTATACCCACGCCTTCCGAGTGGTCCCGGGAACCCCGGACCCCGATCGCCTAAAATTTTTCTGGGCCTTCAAATACGACCTAAGGAACCATAGTCACTCCTCCGCCATGATCGTTCCTCATTTTTTGCATTTTTCGGCCAAAAAACAAGAATTCCGCGCGATTCCCATATTTTCGTGTGCTATAGCCCACGCTTTCCGAGTGGGCCGGGCCCCCCTGAACTCGGATCACCTAAAATTTTTCCGTGCCATCAAATACGACCTATGGAACAATAGTCACCACCCCGCCATGATCGTTCCTCACTTTTGGGTTTTTTAGCCAAAAACCTAGAATTCCGCCCGATTCCCATATTTTCGTGTGCTATAGCCCCCGCCTTCCGAGTGGGCCAGGCCCCACAGACTCGGAGCACCTAAAAATCTTTCGGGCAATCAAATCAGACCTAAGGAACCATAGTCACCTTCCCGCCATGATTGTTCTTCATTTTTTGCATTTTTCGTCCAAAACACTAGAATTTCGCCCGTTTCCCATATTTTCGTGTGCTATACCCACGCCTTCCAAGTGGTCCCGGGAACCCCGGACCCCGATCGTCTAAAATTTTTCCGGGCCATCAAATACGACCTAAGGAACCATAGTCACCGCCCCGCGATGATCGTTCCTCATTTTTTACGTTTTTCGGCCAAAAACCTAAAATTCCGCCCGATTTCTATATTTTCGTGTGCTATACCCACGCCTTCCAAGTGGTCCCGGGAACCCCGGACCCCGATAGCCTAAAATTTTTCTTGGCCTTCAAATACGACCTAAGGAACCATATTCACTGCCCCACCATGATCGTTCCTCATTTTTTGCATAAATCGGCCAAAAAAATAGAATTTTGCGCGATTCCCGTATTTTCGTGTGCTATAGCCCACGCCTTCCGAGTGGTCCCAGGACCCCCGGACCCCGATTGCCTAAAATTTTTCCGGGCCATCAAATACGACCTAAAGAACCATAGTCACCGCCCCGCGATGATCGTTCCTTATTTTTTTGCCTTTTTCGGCCAAAAACCTAGAATTTCGCCCGATTTCCATATTTTCGTGTGCTATACCCACGCCTTCCAAGTGGTCCCGGGAACCCCGGACCCCGATCGCCTAAAATTTTTCTGGGCCATCAAATATAACCTTAGGAACAATATTCACTGCCCCGCCATGATCGTTCCTCATTTTTTGCATTTTTCGGCCAAAAACCTAGAATTTCGCGTGATTCCCATATTTTCGTGTGCTATAGCCCACGCCTTCCGAGTGGTCCCAGGACCCCCGGACCCCGATTGCCTAAAATTTTTCCGGGCAATCAAATACGACCAAAGGAACCATAGTCACCGTCCCTCCATGATCGTTCCTCATGTTTTGCCTTTTTCGGCCAAAAACTTAGAACTCCGCCCGATTGCCATATTTTCGTATGCTATAGCCCACACCTTCAGAGTGGGTCGGCCCACCCGGGCTCGGAAGACCTAACATTTTTTTGGGCCATCAAATTAGACCTAAAGAACCATAGTCACCTCTCGGCCATGGTCGTTCCTCATGTTTTTCATTTTCGCCCAAAAAACTAGAATTCCGCCCGATTCCCATATTTTCGTGTTCTATATCCACGCCTTCCAAGTGGTCCCGGGAACCCCGGACCCCGATCGCCTAAAATTTTTCCGGGCCATCAAATACGACCTAAAGAACCATAGTCACAGCCCCACCATGATAGTTCCTCATTTTTTGCATTTTTCGGCCAAAAAACTAGAATTCCGCGCGATTCCCATATTTTCGTGTGCTATAGCCCACGCGTTCCGATTGGTGCCAGGAACCCCAGACCCCGATCGCCTAAAATGTTTCTGGGCCATCAAATACGACCTAAGGAACCATAGTCACTGCCCTCCATGATCGTTCCTCATTTTTTGCGTTTTTCGGCCAAAAAACTAGAATTTAGCCCGATTCCCATATTTTCGTGTGCTATACCCACGCCTTCTAAGTGGTCCCGGGAACCCCGGACCCCGATCGCCTAAAATTTTTCCGGGCCATCAAATAAGACCTAAGGAACCATAGTCACCGCCCCTCCATGATCGTTCCTCATTTTTTGCATTTTTCGTCCAAAAAACTAGAATTCCGCCCGATTCCCATATTTTCGTGTGCTATACCCACGCCTTCCAAGTGGTACCGGGAACCCCGGACCCCGATCGTCTAAAATTTTTTCGAGCCATCAAATACGACCTAAGGAACCATAGTTACCGCCCCTCCATGTTTGTTCCTCATTTTTTGCGTTTTTCGGCCAAAAACCTAGAATTCCACCCGATTTTCATATTTTCGTGTGCTATACCCACGCCTTCCAAGTGGTCCCGGGAACCCCGGACCCCGATCGCCTAAAATTTTTGTGGGCCATCAAATACGACCAAAGGAACCATAGTCACTGCCCCGCCATGATCGTTCCTCATTTTTTTGCGTTTTTCGGCCAAAAACCTAGAATTCTGCCCGATTTTCATATTTTCGTGTGTTATACCCACGCCTTCCAAGTGATCCCGGTAACCCCCGGACCCCGATTGCCTACAATTTTTTCGGACAATGAAATACGACCTAAGGAACCATAGTTACTGCCCCACCATGATCGTTCCTCATGTTTTGCGTTTTTCGGCCAAAAAACTAGAATTTCGCGCGATTCCCATATTTTCGTGTGCTATAGTCCACGCCTTCCGAGTGGTCCCAAGACCCCCGGACCCCGATTGCCTAAAATTTTTCCGGGCAATCAAATACGAACTAAGGAACCATAGTCACCACCCTGCCATGATCGTTCCTCATTTTTTGCGTTTTTCGGCCAAAAACATAGAACTCGGCCCGATTCCCATATTTTCGTGTGCTATATAGCCCACGCCTTCATAGTGGGTCGGGCCCTCCGGACTCGGAACACCTAAAATTTTTTTGGGCCATCAAATTAGTCCTAAGGAACCATAGTCACCTCTCGGCCATGGTCGTTCCTCACTTTTTTCGTTTTTCTCCCAAAAAACTAGAATTCCGCCCGATTCCCATATTTTCATGTGCTATATCCACGCCTTCCAAGTGGTTCCGGGAACCCCGTACCCCGATCGTCTAAAAATTTTTTGAGCCATCAAATACGACCTAAGGAACCATAGTCACCGCCCCTCCATGATAGTTCCTCATTTTTTGCATTTTTCGGCCAAAAACCTAGAATTCCGCACGATTTTCATATTTTCGTGTACTATAGCCCACCCCTTCCGATTGGTCCCAGGAACCCCGGACCCCGATCGCCTAAAGTTTTTCTGGGCCATCAAATATGACCTAAGGAACCATAGTCACTCCTCCGCCATGATCGTTCCTCATTTTTTGCATTTTTCGGCCAAAAAACAAGAATTCCGCGCGATTCCCATATTTTCGTGTGCTATAGCCCACGCTTTCCGAGTGGGCCGGGCCCCCCTGAACTCGGATCACCTAAAATTTTTCCGTGCCATCAAATACGACCTATGGAACAATAGTCACCACCCCGCCATGATCGTTCCTCACTTTTGGGTTTTTTGGCCAAAAACCTAGAATTCCGCCCGATTCCCATATTTTCGTGTGCTATAGCCCACGCCTTCCTAGTGGGCCAGGCCCCCCAGACTCGGAGCACCTAAAAATCTTTCGGGCCATCAAATCAGACCTAAGGAACCATAGTCACCTTCCCGCAATGATCGTTCCTCATTTTTTGCATTTTTCATCCAAAAAACAAGAATTCCACCCGATTTCCATATTTTCGTGTGCTATACCCACGCCTTCCAAGTTGTCCCGGGAACCCCGGACCCCAATCGCCTAAAAATTTTCTGGGCATTCAAATACGACATAAGGAACCATATTCACTGCCCCACCATGATCGTTCCTCATTTTTTGCGTTTTTCGGCCAAAAAACTAAAATTCCGCGCGATTCCCATATTTTCGTGTGCTATAGCCCACGCCCTCCGAGTGGTCCCAGGACCCCCGGACCCCGATTGCCTAAAATTTTTCTGGGCCATCAAATACCACCTAAGGAACCATAGTCACCGCCCCGCCATGATCGTTCCTCATTTTTTGCATTTTTCGGCCAAAAACCTAGAACTCTGCCGGATTCCCATTTTTTCGTGTGCGATAGCCCACGCCTTCCGAGTGGGTCGGGCCCCACGGACTCGGAACACCTAAAAAAATTTTGGGCCATCAAAAAAGACCTAAGGAACCATAGTCACCTCCCCACCATGATCGTTCCTCATTTGTTTCATTTTTCGGCAGAAAAACTAGAATTCCGTCCGATTCCCATATTTTCGTGTGCTATATCCACGCCTTCCAAGTGATCTCGGGAATCCCGGACCCCGATCGCCTAAAATTTTTCCGGGCAATAAAATATGACCTAAGGAAGCATAGTCACCGCCCTGCCATGATCGTTCCTAATTTTTTGCATTTTTCAGCCAAAAACCAAGAATTCCGCCCGATTCCCATATTTTCGTGTGCTATAGCCCACGCCTTTATAGTGGGCCGGCCCCCCTCGGACTCGGATCACCTAAAAAATTTTGGGCCATCAAATAATACCTAAGGAACCATAGTCACCTTCCCGCCATGATCGTTCCTCATTTGTTGCATTTTTCGGCCAAAAACCTAGAATTTCGCCCGATTCCCATATTTTCGTGTGCTATACCCACGCCTGCCAAGTGGTCATGGGAAACCCGGACCCCAATTGCCTAAAAATTTTCCGGGCCATCTAATACGACCAAAGGAACCATAGTCACCTCCCCGCCATGATCGTTCCTCATTTTTTGCGTTTTTCGGCCAAAAACCTAGAATTCCGCCCGATTTCTATATTTGCGTATGCTTAGCCCACGCCTTCCGAGTGGGCCGGCCCCCCGGACTCGGATCACCTAAAAATTTTCCGGGCAATCAAATAAGACCTAAGGATCCATAGTCACCGCCCCGCCATGATCGTTCCTCATTATTTGCATTTTTCGTAGAAAAAAATAGAATTCCGCCCGATTCCCATATTTTGGTGTGCTATACCCACGCCTTCCAAGTGGTCCCGGGAACCCCGGACCCGATCGTCTAAATTTTTTTTGAGCCATCAAATACGATCTAAGGAACCATAGTCACCGCCCCTCCATGATCGTTCCTCATTTTTTGCATTTTTCGGCCAAAAACCTAGAATTCCGCCCAATTTCCATATTTTCGTGTGCTATACCCACGCCTTCCAAGTGGTCCCGGGAACCCCGGACCCCGATCGCCTAAAATTTTTCTGGGCCATCAAATACGACCTAAGGAACCATAGTCACTGCCCCACCATGATCGTTCCTCATTTTTTTTGTTTTTCGGCCAGAAGACTAGAATTCCGCGCGATTCCCATATTTTCGTGTGCTATAGCCCATGCCTTCCGAGTGGTCCCAGGACCCCCGGACCCCGATTGCCTAAAACTTTTCGGGCAATCAAATACGACCTAAGGAACCTTATTCACCGCCCCACTATGATCGTCCCTCATTTTTTGCGTTTTACGGCCAAAAACCTAGAACTCCGCCCGATTTCCATATTTTCGTGTGCTATAGCCCACGTCTTTAAAGTGGGCCGGGCCCCCCCGGACTCGGAACACCAAAAAATTTTTCGGGCCATCAAATTAGACCTAAGGAACCATAGTCACCTCTCGGCCTTGGTCGTTCCTCATTTTTTTCATATTTCGCCCAAAAAACTAGAATTCCGCCCGATTCCCATATTTTCGTGTGCTAAATCCATGCTTTCCAAGTGGTCCAGTCAACCCCGGACCCCGATCGCCTAAAATTTTTTTGGGCCATAAAATACGACCTAAAGAACCATAGTCACAGCCCCACCATGATAGTTCCTCATGTTTTGCATTTTTTGGCCAAAAAACTAGAATTCCGCACGATTCCCATATTTTCGTGTGCGCCCACGCCATCCAAGTGGTCATAGGCCCCCCGGACCCTGATCGCCTAAAATTTTTACGGGCCATCAAATACAACCTAAGGAACCATAGTCACCGCCCTGCCATGATCGTTCCTAATTTTTTGCGTTTTTCGGCCAAAAACCAAGACTTCCGCCCAATTCCCAAATTTTCGTGTGCTATAGCCCGCACCTTCCGAGTGGGCCGGGCCCCGCAGACTCGGATCACCTAAAATTTTTCCGGACAATCAAATACGACCTAAGGAACAATATTCACCGCCCCGCCATGATCGTTCCTCACTTTTGGGTTTTTTGGCCAAAAACCTGAAATTCCGCCCGATTCCCATATTTTCGTGTGCTATAGCCTACGCCTTCCGAGTGGGCCAGACCCCCCAGACTCGGAGCACCTAAAAATCTTTCGGGCCATCAAATCAGACCTAAGGAACCATAGTCACCTTCCCTCCATAATCGTTCCTCATTTTTTGTATTTTTCGTCAAAAAAACTAGAATTCCTCCCGATTCCCATATTTTCGTGTGTTACACCCACGCCTTCCAAGTGGTCCCGGGAACCCCGGACCCCAATCGTCTAAAAATTTTCCGGGCCATCAAATATGACCTAAGGAACCATAGTCACTGCCCCGCGATGATTGTTCCTCATTTTTTGCATTTTTGGGCCAAAAACCTAGAATTCCGCCCGATTTCCATATTTTCGTGTGCTATACCCACGCCTTCCAAGTGGTCCCGGGAACCCCGTACCCCGATCGCCTAAAATTTTTGTGGGCCATCAAATACGACCTAAGGAACCATAGTCACTGCCCCGCCATGATCGTTCCTCATTTTTTGAGTTTTTCGGCCAAGAAACCTAGAATTCCGCGCGATTCCCATATTTTCGTGTGCTATAATCCACGCCTTCCGAGTGGTCCCAGGACCCCCGGACCCCGATTGCCTAAAATTTTTCCGGGCCATCAAATACCACCTAAGGAACCATAGTCACCGCCCCGCCATGATCGTTCCTCATTTTTTGCGTTTTTTGGCCTAGACCTAGAACTCCGCCCGATTCCCATTTTTTCGTGTGCTATAGCCCAAGCCTTCCGAGTGGGCCGGCCCCCCGGACTCGGATCACCTAAAATTTTTTCGGACCATTAAATAAGACCTAAGGAACCATAGTCACCGCCCCACCATGATCGTTCCGCATATTTTGCATTTTTCGTCCAAAAAACTAGAATTCCGCCCGATTCCCCTATTTTCGTGTGCTATACCCATGCCTTCCAAGTGGTCCCTGGAACCCCGTACCCCGATCGTCTGAAAACTTTTCGAGCCATCAAATACGACCTAAGGAACCATAGTCACCGCCCAGCCATGACCGTTCCTCATTTTTTGCATTTTTCGGCCAAAAACCTAGAATTCCGCCCGATTTCCATATTTTCATGTGCTATAGCCCACGCCTTCTGAGTGGGCCGGGCCCCCCCGGACACGGATCACCTAAAATTTTTTCGGGTCATCAAATATGACCTAAGGAACCATAGTCACTGCCCCGCTATGATTGTTCCTCATGTTTTGCAATTTTCGGCCAAAAAACTAGAATTCCGCGCGATTCCCATATTTTTGTTTGCTATGCCCACGCCTTCCGAGTGGTCCCAGGCCCCCCGGACCCTGATCGCCTAAAATTTTTCCGGGCCATCAAATACGGCCTAAGGAACCATAGTCACCGCCCCGCAATGATCGTTCCACATTTTTTGCATTTTTCTGCCAAAAACCTAGAATTCCGCCCGATTTCCATATTTTCGTGTGCTATAGCCCACGCCTTCCGAGTGGTCCGGGCCCTCCGGACTCGGATCACCTAAAATTTTTCGGGTCATCAAATAAGACCTAAGGAACCATAGTCACCTTCCCGCCATGATCGTTCCTCATTTTTTGCATTTTTTGTCCAAAAAACTAGAATTTCGCCCGATTCCCATATTTTCGTATGCTATACCCACGCCTTCCAAGTGGTCCCGGGAACCCCAGACCCCGATCTCCTAAAATTTTTCTGGGATATCAAATACGACCTAAGGAACCATAGTCACTGCCCCGCCATAATCGTTCCTCATCTTTTGCCTTTTTCGGCCAAAACACTAGAATTTCGCGCGATTCCCATATTTTTGTGTGCTATAGCCCATGCCTTCCGAGTGGTCCCAGGCCCCCCGGACCCCGATCACCTAAAAATTTTTCGGGCCATCAAATACGACCTAAGGAACCATAGTCACCGCCCCGCAATGATCGTTCCTCATTTTTTACATTTTCCGGCCAAAAACGTAGAATTCCGCCCGATTTCCATATTTTCATGTGCTATAGCCCACGCCTTCCGAGTGGGCCGGGTCCCCGGACTCGGATCACCTAAAATTTTTCCGGGCCATCAAATAAGACCTAAGGAACCATAGTCACCGCCCCTCCATGATTGTTCCTCATTTTTTGCATTTTTCGTCCAAAAAACTAGAATTTCGCCCGATTCCCATATTTTCGTGCGCTATACCCACGCCTTCCAAGTGGTCCCGGGAAGCCCAGACCCCTATCGCCTAAAATTTATCTGGGCGATCAAATACGACCTAAGGAACCATAGTCACTGCCCCGCCATGATCGTTCCTCATTTTTTGCATTTTTCGGCCAAAAAACTAGAATTGCGCGCGATTCCCATATTTTCGTGTGCTATAGCCCACGCCTTCTGAGTGGGCCACGCCCCCCGGACCCTGATCACCTAAAATTTTTCCGGGCCATCAAATAAGACCTAAGGAACCATAGTCACCTCCCCGCCATGATCGTTCCTCATTTTTTGCATTTTTTGGCCAAAAACCTAGAATTCCGCGCGATTCCCATATTTTCGTGTGCTATAGCCCACGCCTTCCGAGTGGTCCCAGGCCCCCCGGACCCCGATCTCCTAAAATTTTTTTGGGCCTTCAAATACAACCTACAAAACCATAGTCACCGCCCTGCCATGATCGTTCCTCATTTTGTGCATTTTTGGTCCAAAAAACTAGAATTCCGCCCAATTCTCATATTTTCGGGTGCTATACTCATGCCTTCCAAGTGGTCCCGGGAACCCCAGACCCCTATCGCCTAAAATTTATCTGGGCGATCAAATACGACCTAAGGAACCATAGTCACTGCCCCACCAAGATCGTTCCTCATTTTTTGCATTTTTCGGCCAAAAAACTAGAATTGCGCGCGATTCCCATATTTTCGTGTGCTATAGCCCACGCCTTCCGAGTGGGCCAGGCCCCCCGGACTCGGATCACCTAAAAAATTTTCGGGCCATCAAATAAGACCTAAGGAACCATAGTCACCTTCCCGCCATGCTCGTTCCTCATTTTATGCATTTTTTGGCCAAAAAACTAGAGTTCCACCCGATTCCCATATTTTCGTGTGCTATATCCACGCCTTCCAAGTGGTCCCGGGAACCCCGGACCCCGATCGCCTGAAATTTTTCCGGGCCTTCAAATACGACCTAAAGAACCATAGTCACCACCCTGCCATGATCGTTCCTAAGGTTTTGCGTTTTTCGGCCAAAAACCTAGAATTCTGCCCGATTCCCATATTTTCGTGTGCTATAGCCCACGCCTTTCGAGTGGGCCGGGCCCCCGGACTCGGATCACCTAAAAAGTTTTTGGGCCATAAAATAATACTTAAGGAACCATAGTCAACTCCCTACCATGATCGTTCCTCATTTTTTGTATTTTTCGTCCAAAAACCTAGAATTCTGCCCGATTCCCATATTTTCGTGTGCTATACCCACGCCTTCCAAGTGGCCCCGGAAACCCCGGACCTCGATCTCCTAAAATTTCTCCGGGCCATCAAATACGACCTAAGGAACCATGGTCACCGCCCCGCGATGATCGTTCCTCATTTTTTGTGCTTTTCGGCCAAAAACCTAGTATTCCGCCCGATTTCCATATTTTCGTGTGCTATAGCCCACACCTTCCGAGTGGGCCGGGCCCCCCGGACTCGGATCTCCTAAAAATTTTCCGGGCCATCAAATAAGACCTAAGGAACCATAGTCACCTTCCCGCCAAGATCGTTCGTATTATATGCATTTTTCGTCCAAAAAACAATAATTCCGCCCGATTCCCATATTTTCATGTGCTATACCCACGCCTTCCAAGTGGTCCCGGGAACCCCGGACCCCGATCGCTTAAAATTTTTCGGGCCATCAAATATGACCTAAAGAACCATAGTCATCGCCCTGCCATGACCGTTCCTTATGTTTTGCATCTTTCGGCCAAAAAACTAGAATTCCGCGCGATTCCCATATTTTTGTGTGCTATGCCCACGCCTTCCTAGTGGTCCCAGACCCCCCCGACCCTGATCGCCTAAAATTTTTCCGGGCCATCAAATACGGCCTAAGGAACCATAGTAACTGCCCCGCCATGATCGTTCCTCATTTTTTGCATTTTTTGGCCAAAAACCTAGAATTCCGCGCGATTTCCATATTTTCGTGTGCTATAGCCCACGCCTTCCGAGTGGTTCCAGGCCCCCCGGACCCCTATCTCCTAAAATTTTTTCGGGCCTTCAAATACAACATACAAAACCATAGTCACCGCCCTGCCATGATCGTTCCTATGTTTTTGCGTTTTTCGGCCAAAAACCTAGAATTCTGCCTGATTCTCATATTTTCGTGTGCTATAGCCCACGCCTACCGAGTGAGCCGGGCTCCCCGGAGTCGAATCACCTAAAAAATTATTGGGCCATCAAATAATACCTAAGGAACAATAGTCACCTCCCCGCCATGATCGTTCCTCATTTTTTGCATTTTTCGTCCAAAAAACTAGAATTCCGCCCGATTCCCATATTTTCGTGTGCTATACCCACGCCTTCCAAGTGGTCCCGGGAACCCCGGATCCCGATCTCTTAAAATTTCTCCGGGCCATCAAATACGACCTAAGGAACCATAGTCACTGCCCTGCCATGATTGTTCCTCATGTTTAGCATTTTTCGGCCAAAAAACTAGAATTCCGCGCGATTCCCATATTTTTGTGTGCTATGCCCACGCCTTCCGAGTGGTCCCAGACCCCCCGGACCCTGATCGCCTAAAATTTTTCTGGGCCATCAAATACGGCCTAAGGAACCATAGTCACTGCCCCGCAATGATCGTTCCACATTTTTTGCTTTTTTCTGCCAAAAACCTAGAATTCCGCCCGATTTCCATATTTTCATGTGCTATAGCCCACGCCTTCCGAGTGGGCGGGGCCCCCCGGACTCGGATCACCTTAAAATTTTACGGGCCATCAAATAAGATTTGAGGAACCATAGTCACTTTTCCGCCATGATCATTCCTCATTTTGTGCATTTTTCGTCCAAAAAACTAGAATTCCGCCCTCCCATATTTTCGTGTGCTATACCCCACGCCTTCCGAGTGGTCCCAGGCCCCCCGGACCCCGATCTCCTAATAATTTTCCGGGCCATCAAATACAACCTAAGGAACCATAGTCACCGCCCCGCCATGATCGTTCCTCGTTTTTTGCATTTTTTGGCAAAAAACCTAGAATTCCGCGCGATTCCCCTATTTTCGTGTGCTATAGCCCACGCCTTCCGAGTGGTCCCAGGCCCCCAGGACCCCGATCGCCTAAAAAATTTTCGGGCCTTCAAATACAACCTACAAAACCATAGTCACCGCCCTGCCATGATCGTTCCTAAGTTTTTGCGTTTTTCGGCCAAAAACCTAAAATTCCGCCCGATTCCCATATTTTCGTGTGCTATAGCCCACGCTTTCCGAGTGGGCCGGGCCCCACGAACTCGGATCACCTAAAATTTTTCCGAGCCATCAAATACGACCTAAGGAACCATAGTAACCGCCCCACCATGATCGTTCCACATTTATTTGCATTTTTCTCCCAAATAACTATAATTCTGCACGATTCCCATATTTTCGTGTGCTATAGCCCAATCCTTTCGAGTGGTTCCGGGAGCCCCCAAACCCCGATCGCCTAAAACTTTTCCAGACCATCAAATATGACCAAAGGAACCATAGTCACCGCCCAGCCATGATCGTTCCTCCATTTTTGCATTTTTCGGCCAAAAACCTAGAATTTCGCCCGATTTCTATATTTTCATGTGCTATAGCCCACGCCTTCTGAGTGGGCCGGGCCCCCCGGACACGGATCACCTAAAATTTTTCCGGGCCATCACTTATGACCTAAGGAACCATAGTCACTGCCCCGCTATGATTGTTCCTCATGTTTTGCATTTTTCGGCCAAAAAACTAGAATTCCGCGCGATTCCCATATATTTGTTTGCTATGCCCACGCCTTCCGAGTGGTCCCAGGCCCCCCGGACCCTGATCGAATAAAATTTTTCCGGGCCATCAAATAGGGCCTAAGGAACCATAGTCACCGCCCCGCAATGATCGTCCCACATTTTTTGCATTTTTCTGCCAAAAACCTAGAATTCCGCCCGATTTCCATTTTTTCGTGTGCTATAGCCCATGCCTTCCGAGTGGTCCGGGCCCTCCGGACTCGGATCACCTAAAATTTTTCCGGGTCATCAAATAAGACCTAAGGAACCATAGTCACCTTCCCGCCATGACGTTCCTCATTTTATGCATTTTTCGTCCAAAAAACTAGAATTCCGCCCGATTCCCATATTTTAGTGTGCTATACCCACGCCTTCCAAGTAGTCCCGGGAACCCAAGACCCCGATCTCCTAAAATTTTTCTGGGCCATCAAATACGACCTAAGGAACCATAGTCACTGCCCTGCCATGATCGTTCCTCATTTTTTGCCTTTTTCGGCCAAAACACTAGAATTTCGCGTGATTCCCATATTTTCGTTTGCTATAGCCCACGCCTTCCGAGTGGTCCCAGGCCCCCTGGACCCCGATCACCTAAAAAATTTTCGGAACATCAAATATGACCTAAGGAACCATAGTCACCGTCCCGCAATGATCGTTCCTCATTTTTTGCGTTTTTCGGCCAAAAACCTAGAATTCCGCCCGATTTCCATATTTTCATGTGCTATAGCCCACGCATTCCGAGTGGGCCGGGCCCTCCTGACTCGGATTACCTAAAAACTTTTCGGGCCATCAAATAAGACCAAAGGAACCATAGTCACTTTACCGCCATGATCGTTCCTCATTTTGTGCATTTTTCATCCAAAAAACTAGAATTCCGCCCGATTCCCATATTTTCGTGTGCTATACCCACGCCTTCCAAGTGGTCCCGGGAACCCCAGACCCCAATCACCTAAAATTTATCTGGGCGATCAAATGCGACCTAAGGAACCATAGTCACTGCCCCGCCATGATCGTTCCTCATTTTTTGCATTTTTCGGCCAAAAAACTAGAATTGCGCGCGATTCCCATATTTTCGTGTGCTATAGCCCACGCCTTCCGAGTGGGCCAGGCCCCCCGGACTCGGATCACCTAAAAAAATTTTGGGCCATCAAATAAGACCTAAGGATCCATAGTCACCTTCCCGCCATGATCGTTCCTCATTTTATGCATTTTTTGGCTAAAAAACTAGAATTTCGCCCGATTCCCATATTTTCGTGTGCTATATCCACGCCTTCCAAGTGGTCCCGGGAACCCCGGACCCCGATCGCCTAAAAATTTTTCGGGCCATCAAATACGACCTAAAGAACCATAGTCACTGCCCCGCCATGATTGTTCCTCATGTTTTGCATTTTTCGGCCAAAAAACTAGAATTCCGCGCGATTCCCATATTTTTGTGTGCTATGCCCACGCCTTCCGAGTGGTCCCAGACCCCCCGGACCCTGATCGCCTAAAATTTTTCCGGGCCATCAAATATGTCCTAAGGAACCATAGTCACAGCCCCGCAATGATCGTTCCACATTTTTTGCATTTTTCTGCCAAAAACCTAGAATTCCGCCCGATTTCCATTTTTTCGTGTGCTATAGCCCACGCCTTCCAAGTGGTCCGGGCCCTCCGGACTCGGATCACCTAAAATTTTTCCGGGTCATCAAATAAGACCTAAGGAACCATAGTCACCTTCCTGCCATGATCGTTCCTCATTTTTTGCATTTTTCGTCCAAAAAACTAGAATTCCGCCCGATTCCCATATTTTAGTGTGCTATACCCACGCCTTCCAAGAAGTCCCGGGAACCCCAGACCCCGATCTCCTAAAATTTTTCTGGGCCATCAAATACGACCTAAGGAACCATAGTCACTGCCCCGCCATGATCGTTCCTCATTTTTTGCCTTTTTTGGCCAAAACACTAGAATTTCGCGTGATTCCCATATTTTCGTGTGCTATAGCCCACGCCTTCCGAGTGGTCCCAGGCCCCCCGGACCCCGATCACCTAAAAATTTTTTGGGCCATCAAATACGACCTAAGGAACCATAGTCATCGTCCCGCAATGATCGTTCCTAATTTTGTGCATTTTTCGTCCAAAAAACTAGAATTCCGCCCGATTCCCATATTTTCATGTGCTATACCCACGCCTTGCAAGTGGTCCCTAGAACCCCGGACCCCGATCGCCTAAAATTTATCTGGGCCATCAAATACGACCAAAGGAAACATAGTCACTGCCCCGCCATGATCGTTCCTCATTTTTTGCATTTTTCGGCCAAAACACTAGAATTGCGCGCGATTCCCATATTTTCGTGTGCTATAGCCCACGCCTTCCGAGTGGTCCCAGGCCCCCCGGACCCCGATCACCTAAAATTTTTCCGGGCTATCAAATACAACCTAAGGAACCATAGTCACCGCCCCGCCATGATCGTTCCTCATTTATTTCATTTTTTGGCCAAAAACCTAGAATTCCGCGCGATTCCCATATTTTCGTGTGCTATAGCCCACGCCTTCCGAGTGGTCCCAGGCCCCCCGGACCCCGATCTCCTAAAAAATTTTCGGGCCTTCAAATTGAACCTACAAAACCATAGTCACCGCCCTGCCATGATCGTTCCCAAGATTTTGCGTTTTTCGGCCAAAAACCTAGAATTTCGCCTGATTCTCATATTTTCGTGTGCTATAAGCCCACGCCTTCCGAGTGGGCCGGGCTCCCCGGAGTCGGATCACCTAAAAAATTATTGGGCCATCAAATAATACCTAAGGAACCATAGTCACCTCCCCGCCATGATACTTCCTCATTTTTTGCATTTTTCGTCCAAAAAACTAGAATTCCGCCCGATTCCCATATTCTCGTGTGCAATACCCACGCCTTCCATGTGGTCCCGGGAACCCCGGACCCCGATCTCCTAAAATTTCTCCGGGCCATCAAATACGACCTAAGGAACCATAGTCACCGCCCCGCGATGATCACTCCTCATTTTTTGCGCTTTTCAGCCAAAAACCTAGAATTCCGCCCGATTTCCATATTGTCGTGTGCTATAGCCCACGCCTTCCGAGTGGGCCGGGCCCCCGGACTCGGATCTCTTAAAATTTTTACGAGCCATCAAATAAGACCTAAGGAACCATAGTCACCTTCCCGCCATGATCATTCCTCATTTTATGCATTTTTCGTCCAAAAAACTAGAATTCCGCCCGATTCCCATATTTTCGTTTGCTATACCCACGCCTTCCAAGTGGTCCCGGGAACCCCGGACCCCGATCGCCTAAAAAATTTTCAGGCCATAAAATACAACCTAAAGAACCATAGTCACTGCCCCGCCATGATTGTTCCTCATGTTTTGCATTTTTCGGCCAAAAAACTAGAATTCCGCGCGATTCTCATATTTTTGTTTGCTATTGCCCACGCCTTCCGAGTGGGCCGGGCCCCTCGGACTCGGATCGCTTGAAATTTTTTCGGGCAATCAAATAGGACCTAAGGAACCATAGTCACCGCCTCGCCATGATCGTTCCTCATTTCTTGCATTTTTCGGCCAAAAAACTAGAATTTCGCCTGATTCCCATAGTTTTGTGTGCTATAGCCCACGCCTTCCAAGTGGTCCCGGGACCCTCGGACCCCGATTGCCTAAAATTTTTTTGAGCCATCAAATACGAACTAATGAACCATAGTAACCGTCCCGCCATGATCGTTCCACATTTTTTGCATTTTTCGCCCAAACAACTATAATTCCGCGCGATTCCCATATTATCGTGTGCTATAGCCCACTCCTTTCGAGTGGTCCCGGGAGCCCCCAAACCCCGATCGCCTAAAACTTTTCCGGACCATCAAATACGACCTAAGGAACCATAGTCACCGCCCAGCCATGACCGTTCCTCATTTTTTGCGTTTTTCGGCCAAAAACCTAGAATTCCGCCCGATTTCCATATTTTCATGTGCTATAGCCCACGCCTTCTGAGTGGGCCGGGCCCCCCCGGACACAGATCACCTAAAATTTTTTCGGGCCATCAAATATGACCTAAGGAACCATAGTCACTGCCCCACTATGATTGTTCCTCATGTTTTGCACTTTTCGGCCAAAAAACTAGAATTCCGCGCGATTCCCATATTTTTGTTTGCTATGCCCACGCCTTCCGAGTGGTCCCAGGCTCCCCGGACCCTGATCGAATAAAATTTTTCCGGGCCATCAAATACGGCCTAAGGAACCATAGTCACCGCCCCGCAATGATCGTCCCACATTTTTTGCATTTTTCTGCCAAAAACCTAGAATTCCGCCCGATTTCTATTTTTTCGTGTGCTATAGCCCATGCCTTCCGAGTGGTCCGGGCCCTCCGGACTCGGATCACCTAAAATTTTTCCGGGTCATCAAATAAGACCTAAGGAACCATAGTCACCTTCCCGCCATGACGTTCCTCATTTTATGCATTTTTCGTCCAAAAACTAGAATTCCGCCCGATTCCCATATTTTAGTGTGCTATACCCACGCCTTCCAAGTAGTCCCGGGAACACAAGACCCCGATCTCCTAAAATTTTTCTGGACCATCAAATACGACCTAAGGAACCATAGTCATTGCCCCGCCATGATCGTTCCTCATTTTTTGCCTTTTTCGGCCAAAACACTAGAATTTCGCGTGATTCCCATATTTTCGTTTGCTATAGCCCACGCCTTCCGAGTGGTCCCAGGCCCCCCGGACCCTGATCGCCTAAAAATTTTCCGGGCCATCAAATACGGCCTAAGGAACCATAGTCACCGCCCCGCAATGATCGTTCCACATTTTTTGCATTTTTCTGCCAAAAACCTAGAATTCCGCCCGATTTCCATATTTTCGTGTGCTATAGCCCACGCCTTCCGAGTGGTCAGGGCCCTCCGAACACGGATCACCTAAAATTTTTACGGGTCATCAAATAAGACCTAAGGAACCATAGTCACCTTTCCACCATGATCGTTCCTCATTTATTGCATTTTTCCCCGGACTCGGATCGCCTAAATTTTTTGGTCGGGCAATCAAATAAGACCTAAGGAACCATAGTCACCTTCCTGCCATGATCGTTCCTCATTTTATGCATTTTTTGGCTAAAAACTAGAATTTCGCCCGATTCCCATATTTTCGTGGGCTATATCCACGCCTTCCAAGTGGTCCCGGGACCCCCGGACCCCGATCGCCTAAAATTTTTTCCGGACCATCAAATACAACCTAAGGAACCATAGTTACCGCCCAGAAATGATCGTTCCTCATTTTTTGCATTTTTCTTCCAAAAACCTAGAATTTCGCCCGATTTCCAAATTTTCGTGTGCTATAGCCCACGCCTTCCGAGTGGGCCGGGCCCCCGGACTCGGATCACCTAAAATTTTTCCGGGCCATCCAATAAGACCTAAGGAACCATAGTCACCTTCCCGCCATAATTGTTCCTCATGTTTTGCATTTTTCGTCCAAAAAACTAGAATTCCGCCCGATTCCCATATTTTCATGTGCTATACCCACGCCTTCCAAGTGGTCACGGGAACCCCGGACCCCGATCGCCTAGTATTTTTTCGGGCGATCAAATACGGCCTAAGGAACCATAGTCACCGCCCCTCCATTATCGTTCCTCATTTTTTTGCATTTTTCAGCCATAAACCTAGAACTCCGCCCGATTCCCATATTTTTGTGTGCTATATCCATGCCTTCCAAGTGGTCCCGGGAACCCCGTACCCCAATTGCCTAAAAATTTTTCGGGCCATCAAATATGACCTAAGGAACCATAGTCACCGCCCCCCCATGATCGTTCCTCATTGTTTGTGCTTTTCGGCAAAAAACCTAGAATTCTGACCGATTTCCATATTTTCATATGCTATAGCCCACGCCTTCCGAGTGGACCGGGCCCCCCGGACTCGGATTACCTAAAATTTTTTCAGGTCATCAAATAATACCTAAGGAACCTTAGTCACCTTCCCGCCATGATCGTTCCTCATTTTTTGCATTTTTCGTCCAAAAAACTAGAATTCCGCCTGATTCCCATATTTTCGTGAGCTATACCCACGCCTTCCAAGTGTTCCCGGGAACCCCTGACCCGATCACCTAAAATTTTTCTGGGCCATCAAATACGACCTAAGGAACCATAGTCACTGCCCCGCCATGATCGTTCCTCATTTTTTGCCTTTTTTGGCCAAAACACTAGAATTTCGCGTGATTCCCATATTTTCGTGTGCTATAGCCCACGCCTTCCGAGTGGTCCCGGGCCCCACGGACCCCGATCACCTAAAAATTTTTCGGGCCATCAAATACGACCTAAGGAACCATAGTCATCGTCCCGCAATGATCGTTCCTCATTTTTTGCATTTTTCGGCCAAAACCTAGAATTCCGCCCGATTTCCATATTTTCATGTGCTATAGCCCACGCATTCCGAGTGGGCCGGGCCCCCCGGACTCGAATCACCTAAAAATTTTCCGGGCCATCAAATAAGACCTAAGGAACCATAGTCACTTTACCGCCATGATCGTTCCTCATTTTGTGCATTTTTCGTCCAAAAAACTAGAATTCCGCCCGATTCCCATATTTTAGTGTGCTATACCCACGCCTTCCAAGAAGTCCCGGGAACCCCAGACCCCGATCTCCTAAAATTTTTCTGGGCCATCAAATACGACCTAAGGAACCATAGTCACTGCCCCGCCATGATCGTTCCTCATTTTTTGCCTTTTTTGGCCAAAACACTAGAATTTCGCGTGATTCCCATATTTTCGTGTGCTATAGCCCACGCCTTCCGAGTGGTCCCAGGCCCCCCGGACCCCGATCACCTAAAAATTTTTTGGGCCATCAAATACGACCTAAGGAACCATAGTCATCGTCCCGCAATGATCGTTCCTAATTTTGTGCATTTTTCGTCCAAAAAACTAGAATTCCGCCCGATTCCCATATTTTCATGTGCTATACCCACGCCTTGCAAGTGGTCCCTAGAACCCCGGACCCCGATCGCCTAAAATTTATCTGGGCCATCAAATACGACCAAAGGAAACATAGTCACTGCCCCGCCATGATCGTTCCTCATTTTTTGCATTTTTCGGCCAAAACACTAGAATTGCGCGCGATTCCCATATTTTCGTGTGCTATAGCCCACGCCTTCCGAGTGGTCCCAGGCCCCCCGGACCCCGATCACCTAAAATTTTTCCGGGCTATCAAATACAACCTAAGGAACCATAGTCACCGCCCCGCCATGATCGTTCCTCATTTATTTCATTTTTTGGCCAAAAACCTAGAATTCCGCGCGATTCCCATATTTTCGTGTGCTATAGCCCACGCCTTCCGAGTGGTCCCAGGCCCCCCGGACCCCGATCTCCTAAAAAATTTTCGGGCCTTCAAATTGAACCTACAAAACCATAGTCACCGCCCTGCCATGATCGTTCCCAAGATTTTGCGTTTTTCGGCCAAAAACCTAGAATTTCGCCTGATTCTCATATTTTCGTGTGCTATAAGCCCACGCCTTCCGAGTGGGCCGGGCTCCCCGGAGTCGGATCACCTAAAAAATTATTGGGCCATCAAATAATACCTAAGGAACCATAGTCACCTCCCCGCCATGATACTTCCTCATTTTTTGCATTTTTCGTCCAAAAAACTAGAATTCCGCCCGATTCCCATATTCTCGTGTGCAATACCCACGCCTTCCATGTGGTCCCGGGAACCCCGGACCCCGATCTCCTAAAATTTCTCCGGGCCATCAAATACGACCTAAGGAACCATAGTCACCGCCCCGCGATGATCACTCCTCATTTTTTGCGCTTTTCAGCCAAAAACCTAGAATTCCGCCCGATTTCCATATTGTCGTGTGCTATAGCCCACGCCTTCCGAGTGGGCCGGGCCCCCGGACTCGGATCTCTTAAAATTTTTACGAGCCATCAAATAAGACCTAAGGAACCATAGTCACCTTCCCGCCATGATCATTCCTCATTTTATGCATTTTTCGTCCAAAAAACTAGAATTCCGCCCGATTCCCATATTTTCGTTTGCTATACCCACGCCTTCCAAGTGGTCCCGGGAACCCCGGACCCCGATCGCCTAAAAAATTTTCAGGCCATAAAATACAACCTAAAGAACCATAGTCACTGCCCCGCCATGATTGTTCCTCATGTTTTGCATTTTTCGGCCAAAAAACTAGAATTCCGCGCGATTCTCATATTTTTGTTTGCTATTGCCCACGCCTTCCGAGTGGGCCGGGCCCCTCGGACTCGGATCGCTTGAAATTTTTTCGGGCAATCAAATAGGACCTAAGGAACCATAGTCACCGCCTCGCCATGATCGTTCCTCATTTCTTGCATTTTTCGGCCAAAAAACTAGAATTTCGCCTGATTCCCATAGTTTTGTGTGCTATAGCCCACGCCTTCCAAGTGGTCCCGGGACCCTCGGACCCCGATTGCCTAAAATTTTTTTGAGCCATCAAATACGAACTAATGAACCATAGTAACCGTCCCGCCATGATCGTTCCACATTTTTTGCATTTTTCGCCCAAACAACTATAATTCCGCGCGATTCCCATATTATCGTGTGCTATAGCCCACTCCTTTCGAGTGGTCCCGGGAGCCCCCAAACCCCGATCGCCTAAAACTTTTCCGGACCATCAAATACGACCTAAGGAACCATAGTCACCGCCCAGCCATGACCGTTCCTCATTTTTTGCGTTTTTCGGCCAAAAACCTAGAATTCCGCCCGATTTCCATATTTTCATGTGCTATAGCCCACGCCTTCTGAGTGGGCCGGGCCCCCCCGGACACAGATCACCTAAAATTTTTTCGGGCCATCAAATATGACCTAAGGAACCATAGTCACTGCCCCACTATGATTGTTCCTCATGTTTTGCACTTTTCGGCCAAAAAACTAGAATTCCGCGCGATTCCCATATTTTTGTTTGCTATGCCCACGCCTTCCGAGTGGTCCCAGGCTCCCCGGACCCTGATCGAATAAAATTTTTCCGGGCCATCAAATACGGCCTAAGGAACCATAGTCACCGCCCCGCAATGATCGTCCCACATTTTTTGCATTTTTCTGCCAAAAACCTAGAATTCCGCCCGATTTCTATTTTTTCGTGTGCTATAGCCCATGCCTTCCGAGTGGTCCGGGCCCTCCGGACTCGGATCACCTAAAATTTTTCCGGGTCATCAAATAAGACCTAAGGAACCATAGTCACCTTCCCGCCATGACGTTCCTCATTTTATGCATTTTTCGTCCAAAAACTAGAATTCCGCCCGATTCCCATATTTTAGTGTGCTATACCCACGCCTTCCAAGTAGTCCCGGGAACACAAGACCCCGATCTCCTAAAATTTTTCTGGACCATCAAATACGACCTAAGGAACCATAGTCATTGCCCCGCCATGATCGTTCCTCATTTTTTGCCTTTTTCGGCCAAAACACTAGAATTTCGCGTGATTCCCATATTTTCGTTTGCTATAGCCCACGCCTTCCGAGTGGTCCCAGGCCCCCCGGACCCTGATCGCCTAAAAATTTTCCGGGCCATCAAATACGGCCTAAGGAACCATAGTCACCGCCCCGCAATGATCGTTCCACATTTTTTGCATTTTTCTGCCAAAAACCTAGAATTCCGCCCGATTTCCATATTTTCGTGTGCTATAGCCCACGCCTTCCGAGTGGTCAGGGCCCTCCGAACACGGATCACCTAAAATTTTTACGGGTCATCAAATAAGACCTAAGGAACCATAGTCACCTTTCCACCATGATCGTTCCTCATTTATTGCATTTTTCCCCGGACTCGGATCGCCTAAATTTTTTGGTCGGGCAATCAAATAAGACCTAAGGAACCATAGTCACCTTCCTGCCATGATCGTTCCTCATTTTATGCATTTTTTGGCTAAAAACTAGAATTTCGCCCGATTCCCATATTTTCGTGGGCTATATCCACGCCTTCCAAGTGGTCCCGGGACCCCCGGACCCCGATCGCCTAAAATTTTTTCCGGACCATCAAATACAACCTAAGGAACCATAGTTACCGCCCAGAAATGATCGTTCCTCATTTTTTGCATTTTTCTTCCAAAAACCTAGAATTTCGCCCGATTTCCAAATTTTCGTGTGCTATAGCCCACGCCTTCCGAGTGGGCCGGGCCCCCGGACTCGGATCACCTAAAATTTTTCCGGGCCATCCAATAAGACCTAAGGAACCATAGTCACCTTCCCGCCATAATTGTTCCTCATGTTTTGCATTTTTCGTCCAAAAAACTAGAATTCCGCCCGATTCCCATATTTTCATGTGCTATACCCACGCCTTCCAAGTGGTCACGGGAACCCCGGACCCCGATCGCCTAGTATTTTTTCGGGCGATCAAATACGGCCTAAGGAACCATAGTCACCGCCCCTCCATTATCGTTCCTCATTTTTTTGCATTTTTCAGCCATAAACCTAGAACTCCGCCCGATTCCCATATTTTTGTGTGCTATATCCATGCCTTCCAAGTGGTCCCGGGAACCCCGTACCCCAATTGCCTAAAAATTTTTCGGGCCATCAAATATGACCTAAGGAACCATAGTCACCGCCCCCCCATGATCGTTCCTCATTGTTTGTGCTTTTCGGCAAAAAACCTAGAATTCTGACCGATTTCCATATTTTCATATGCTATAGCCCACGCCTTCCGAGTGGACCGGGCCCCCCGGACTCGGATTACCTAAAATTTTTTCAGGTCATCAAATAATACCTAAGGAACCTTAGTCACCTTCCCGCCATGATCGTTCCTCATTTTTTGCATTTTTCGTCCAAAAAACTAGAATTCCGCCTGATTCCCATATTTTCGTGAGCTATACCCACGCCTTCCAAGTGTTCCCGGGAACCCCTGACCCGATCACCTAAAATTTTTCTGGGCCATCAAATACGACCTAAGGAACCATAGTCACTGCCCCGCCATGATCGTTCCTCATTTTTTGCCTTTTTTGGCCAAAACACTAGAATTTCGCGTGATTCCCATATTTTCGTGTGCTATAGCCCACGCCTTCCGAGTGGTCCCGGGCCCCACGGACCCCGATCACCTAAAAATTTTTCGGGCCATCAAATACGACCTAAGGAACCATAGTCATCGTCCCGCAATGATCGTTCCTCATTTTTTGCATTTTTCGGCCAAAACCTAGAATTCCGCCCGATTTCCATATTTTCATGTGCTATAGCCCACGCATTCCGAGTGGGCCGGGCCCCCCGGACTCGAATCACCTAAAAATTTTCCGGGCCATCAAATAAGACCTAAGGAACCATAGTCACTTTACCGCCATGATCGTTCCTCATTTTGTGCATTTTTCGTCCAAAAAACTAGAATTCCGCCCGATTCCCATATTTTCGTGTGCTATACCCACGCCTTCCAAGTGGTCCCGGGAACCCCGGACCCCAATCGCCTAAAATTTATCTGGGCGATCAAATACGACCTAAGGAACCATAGTCACTGCCCCGCCATGATCGTTCCTCATTTTTTGCATTTTTCGGCAGAAAAACTAGAATTGCGCGCGATTCCCATATTTTCGTGTGCTATAGCCCACGCCTTCCGAGTGGGCTAGGCCCCCCGGACTCGGATCACCTAAAAAAATTTTGGGCCATCAAATAAGACCTAAGGAACCATAGTCACCTTCCTGCCATGATCGTTCCTCATTTTATGCATTTTTTGGCTAAAAACTAGAATTTCGCCCGATTCCCATATTTTCGTGGGCTATATCCACGCCTTCCAAGTGGTCCCGGGAACCCCGGACCCCGATCGCCTAAAAAATTTTCGGGCCATCAAATACGACCTAAAGAACCATAGTCACTGCCCCGCCATGATTGTTCCTCATGTTTTGCATTTTTCGGCCAAAAAACTAGAATTCCGCACGATTCCCATATTTTTGTGTGCTATGCCCACGCCTCCCGAGTGGTCCCAGACCCCCCGGACCCTGATCGCCTAAAATTTTTCCGGCCATCAAATATGGCCTAAGGAACCATAGTCACCGCCCCGCAATGATCGTTCCACATTTTTTGTGTTTTTCTGCCAAAAACCTAGAATTCCGCCCGATTTCCATATTTTCATGTGCTATAGCCCACGCCTTCCGAGTGGGCGGGGCCCCCGGACTCGGATCACCTAAAAATTTTCCGGGCCATAAAATACGATTTAAGGAACCATAGTCACTTTCCCGCCATGATCGTTCCTAATTTTGTGCATTTTCCGTCCAAAAAACTAGAATTCCGCCCGATTCCCATATTTTCATGTGCTATACCCACGCCTTGCAAGTGGTTCCTGGAACCCCAGACCCCGATCGCCTAAAATTTATCTGGGCCATCAAATACGACCAAAGGAAACATAGTCACTGCCCCGCCATGATCGTTCCTCATTTTTTGCATTTTTCGGCCAAAACACTAGAATTGCGCGCGATTCCCATATTTTCGTGTGCTATAGCCCACGCCTTCCGAGTGGTCCCAGGCCCCCCGGACCCCGATCACCTAAAATTTTTCCGGGCTATCAAATACAACCTAAGGAACCATAGTCACCGCCCCGCCATGATCGTTCCTCATTTTTTGTATTTTTTGGCCAAAATCCTAGAATTCCGCGCGATTCCCATATTTTCGTGTGCTATAGCCCACGCCTTCCGAGTGGTCCCAGGACCCCCGGACCCCGATCTCCTAAAAAATTTTCGGGCCTTCAAATTCAACCTATAAAACCATAGTCACCGCCCTGCCATGATCGTTCCCAAGTTTTTGTGTTTTTCGGCCAAAAACCTAGAATTTCGCCTTATTCTCATATTTTCGTGTGCTATAAGCCCACGCCTTCCGAGTGGGCCGGGCTCCCCGGAGTCGGATCACCTAAAAAATTATTGGGCCATCAAATAATACCTAAGGAACCATAGTCACCTCCCCGCCATGATCGTTCCTCATTTTTTGCATTTTTCGTCCAAAAAACTAGAATTCCGCCCGATTCCCATATTCTCGTGTGCTATACCCACGCCTTCCAAGTGGTCCCGGGAACCCCGGACCCCGATCTCCTAAAATTTCTCCGGGCCATCAAATACGACCTAAGGAACCATAGTCACCGCCCCGCGATGATCACTCCTCATTTTTTGCGCTTTTCAGCCAAAAACCTAGAATTCCGCCCGATTTCCATATTGTCGTGTGCTATAGCCCACGCCTTCCGAGTGGGCCGGGCCCCCGCACTCGGATCTCCTAAAATTTTTACGGGCCATCAAATAAGACCTAAGGAACCATAGTCACCTTCCCGCCATGATCATTCCTCATTTTAGGCATTTTTCGTCCAAAAAACTAGAATTCCGCCCGATTCCCATATTTTCGTTTGCTATACCCACGCATTCCAAGTGATCCCGGGAACCCCGGACCCCGATCGCCTAAAAATTTTTCAGGCCATCAAATACAACCTAAAGAACCATAGTCACTGCCCCGCCATGATTGTTCCTCATGTTTTGCATTTTTCGGCCAAAAAACTAGAATTCCGCGCGATTCTCATATTTTTGTTTGCTATTGCCCACGCCTTCCGAGTGGGCCGGGCCCCTCGGACTCGGATCGCTTGAAATTTTTTCGGGCAATCAAATAGGACCTAAGGAACCATAGTCACCGCCTCGCCATGATCGTTCCTCATTTCTTGCATTTTTCGGCCAAAAAACTAGAATTTCGCCTGATTCCCATAGTTTTGTGTGCTATAGCCCACGCCTTCCAAGTGGTCCCGGGACCCTCGGACCCCGATTGCCTAAAATTTTTCTGAGCCATCAAATACGACCTAATGAACCATAGTAACCATCCCGCCATGATCGTTCCACATTTTTTGCATTTTTCGCCCAAACAACTATAATTCCGCGCGATTCCCATATTATCGTGTGCTATAGCCCACTCCTTTCGAGTGGTCCCGGGAGCCCCCAAACCCCGATCGCCTAAAACTTTTCCGGACCATCAAATACGACCTAAGGAACCATAGTCACCGCCCAGCCATGACCGTTCCTCATTTTTTGCATTTTTCGGCCAAAAACCTAGAATTCCGCCCGATTTCCATATTTTCATGTGCTATAGCCCACGCCTTCTGAGTGGGCCGGGCCCCCCCGGACACGGATCACCTAAAATTTTTCCGGGCCATCAAATATGACCTAAGGAACCATAGTCACTGCCCCACTATGATTGTTCCTCATGTTTTGAATTTTTCGGCCAAAAAACTAGAATTCCGCGCGATTCCCATATTTTTGTTTGCTATGCCCACGCCTTCCGAGTGGTCCCAGGCCCCCCGGACCCTGATCGCTTAAAATTTTTCCGGGCCATCAAATACGGCCTAAGGAACCATAGTCACCGCCCCGCAATGATCGTTCCACATTTTTTGCATTTTTCTGCCAAAAACCTAGAATTCCGCCCAATTTCCATATTTTCGTGTGCTATAGCCCACGCCTTCCGAGTGGTCCGGGCCCTCCGAACTCGGATCACCTAAAAATTTTCTGGGTCATCAAATAAGACCTAAGGAACCATAGTCACCTTTCCGCCATGATCGTTCCTCATTTATTGCATTTTTTTCGCCGGACTCGGATCGCCTAAATTTTCTGGTCGGGCAATCAAATAGGACCTAAGGAACCATAATCACCGCCTCGCCATCATCGTTCCTCATTTTTTGCATTTTTCGGCCAAAAAACTAGAATTCTGCCTGATTCCCATATTTTTGTGTGCTATAGCCCACGCCTTCCAAGTGGTCCCGGGACCCCCGGACCCCGATCGCCTAAAATTTTTTCCGGACCATCAAATACAACCTAAGGAACCATAGTTACCGCCCAGAAATGATCGTTCCTCATTTTTTGCATTTTTCTTCCAAAAACCTAGAATTTCGCCCGATTTCCAAATTTTCGTGTGCTATAGCCCACGCCTTCCGAGTGGGCCGGGCCCCCGGACTCGGATCACCTAAAATTTTTCCGGGCCATCCAATAAGACCTAAGGAACCATAGTCACCTTCCCGCCATAATTGTTCCTCATGTTTTGCATTTTTCGTCCAAAAAACTAGAATTCCGCCCGATTCCCATATTTTCATGTGCTATACCCACGCCTTCCAAGTGGTCACGGGAACCCCGGACCCCGATCGCCTAGTATTTTTCCAGGCTATCAAATACGGCCTAAGGAACCATAGTCACCGCCCCTCCATTATCGTTCCTCATTTTTTTGCATTTTTCAGCCATAAACCTAGAACTCCGCCCGATTCCCATATTTTTGTGTGCTATATCCATGCCTTCCAAGTGGTCCCGGGAACCCCGTACCCCAATTGCCTAAAATTTTTTCGGGCCATCAAATATGACCTAAGGAACCATACTCACCGCCCCCCCATGATCGTTCCTCATTGTTTGTGCTTTTCGGCAAAAAACCTAGAATTCCGACCGATTTCCATATTTTCATATGCTATAGCCCACGCCTTCCGAGTGGACCGGGCCCCCCAGACTCGGATTACCTAAAATTATTTCGGGTCATCAAATAATACCTAAGGAACCATAGTCACTTTTCCGCCATGATCGTTCCTCATTTTTTGCATTTTTCGTCCAAAAAACTAGAATTCCGCCTGATTCCCATATTTTCGTGAGCTATACCCACGCCTTCCAAGTGTTCCCGGGAACCCCTGACCCCGATCACCTAAAATTTTTCTGGGCCATCAAATACGACCTAAGGAACCATAGTCACTGCCCCGCCATGATCGTTCCTCATTTTTTGCCTTTTTTGGCCAAAACACTAGAATTTCGCGTGATTCCCATATTTTCGTGTGCTATAGCCCACGCCTTCCGAGTGGTCCCGGGCCCCACGGACCCCGATCACCTAAAAATTTTTCGGGCCATCAAATACGACCTAAGGAACCATAGTCATCGTCCCGCAATGATCGTTCCTCATTTTTTGCATTTTTCGGCCAAAAACCTAGAATTCCGCCCGATTTCCATATTTTCATGTGCTATAGCCCACGCATTCCGAGTGGGCCGGCCCCCCCGGACTCGGATCACCTAAAAATTTTCCGGGCCATCAAATAAGACCTAAGGAACCATAGTCACTTTACCGCCATGATCGTTCCTCATTTTGTGCATTTTTTGTCCAAAAAACTAGAATTCCGCCCGATTCCCATATTTTCGTGTGCTATACCCACGCCTTCCAAGTGGCCCCGGGAACCCCGGACCCCAATCGCCTAAAATTTATCTGGGCAATCAAATACGACCTAAGGAACCATAGTCACTGCCCCGCCATGATCGTTCCTCATTTTTTGCATTTTTCGGCCAAAAAACTAGAATTGCGCGCGATTCCCATATTTTCGTGTGCTATAGCCCACGCCTTCCGAGTGGGCCAGGCCCCCCGGACTCGGATCACCTAAAAAAATTTTCGGGCCATCAAATAAGACCTAAGGATCCATAGTCACCTTCCCGCCATGATCGTTCCTCATTTTATGCATTTTTTGGCTAAAAAACTAGAATTTCGCCCGATTCCCATATTTTCGTGTGCTATATCCACGCCTTCCAAGTGGTCCCGGGAACCCCGGACCCCGATCGCCTAAAAATTTTTCGGGCCATCAAATACGACCTAAAGAACCATAGTCACTGCCCCGCCATGATTGTTCCTCATGTTTTGCATTTTTCGGCCAAAAAACTAGAATTCCGCGCGATTCCCATATTTTTGTGTGCTATGCCCACGCCTTCCGAGTGGTCCCAGACCCCCCGGACCCTGATCACCTAAAATTTTTCTGGGCCATCAAATATGGCCTAAGGAACCATAGTCACCGCCCCGCAATGATCGTTCCACATTTTTTGTGTTTTTCTGCCAAAATCCTAGAATTCCGCCCGATTTCCATATTTTCATGTGCTATAGCCCACGCCTTCCGAGTGGGCGGGGCCCCCCGGACTCGGATCACCTAAAAATTTTCCGGGCCATAAAATAAGATTTAAGGAACCATTGTCACTTTCCCGCCATGATCGTTCCTAATTTTGTGCATTTTTCGTCCAAAAAACTAGAATTCCGCCCGATTCCCATATTTTCATGTGCTATACCCACGCCTTGCAAGTGGTCCCTAGAACCCCGGACCCCGATCGCCTAAAATTTATCTGGGCCATCAAATACGACCAAAGGAAACATAGTCACTGCCCCGCCATGATCGTTCCTCATTTTTTGCATTTTTCGGCCAAAACACTAGAATTGCGCGCGATTCCCATATTTTCGTGTGCTATAGCCCACGCCTTCCGAGTGGTCCCAGGCCCCCCGGACCCCGATCACCTAAAATTTTTCCGGGCTATCAAATACAACCTAAGGAACCATAGTCACCGCCCCGCCATGATCGTTCCTCATTTTTTGTATTTTTTGGCCAAAAACCTAGAATTCCGCGCGATTCCCATATTTTCGTGTGCTATAGCCCACGCCTTCCGAGTGGTCCCAGGCCCCCCGGACCCCGATCTCCTAAAAAATTTTCGGGCCATCAAATACGACCTAAGGAACCATAGTCACCGCCCCGCGATGATCACTCCTCATTTTTTGCGCTTTTCAGCCAAAAACCTAGAATTCCGCCCGATTTCCATATTGTCGTGTGCTATAGCCCACGCCTTCCGAGTGGGCCGGGCCCCCGGACTCGGATCTCTTAAAATTTTTACGAGCCATCAAATAAGACCTAAGGAACCATAGTCACCTTCCCGCCATGATCATTCCTCATTTTATGCATTTTTCGTCCAAAAAACTAGAATTCCGCCCGATTCCCATATTTTCGTTTGCTATACCCACGCCTTCCAAGTGGTCCCGGGAACCCCGGACCCCGATCGCCTAAAAATTTTTCAGGCCATCAAATACAACCTAAAGAACCATAGTCACTGCCCCGCCATGATTGTTCCTCATGTTTTGCATTTTTCGGCCAAAAAACTAGAATTCCGCGCGATTCCCATATTTTTGTGTGCTATTGCCCACGCCTTCCGAGTGGGCCGGGCCCCTCGGACTCGGATCGCTTGAAATTTTTTCGGGCAATCAAATAGGACCTAAGTAACCATAGTCACCGCCTCGCCATGATCGTTCCTCATTTCTTGCATTTTTCGGCCAAAAAACTAGAATTTCGCCTGATTCCCATAGTTTTGTGTGCTATAGCCCACGCCTTCCAAGTGGTCCCGGGACCCTCGGACCCCGATTGCCTAAAATTTTTCTGAGCCATCAAATACGACCTAATGAACCATAGTAACCATCCCGCCATGATCGTTCCACATTTTTTGCATTTTTCGCCCAAACAACTATAATTCCGCGTGATTCCCATATTATCGTGTGCTATAGCCCACTCCTTTCGAGTGGTCCCGGGAGCCCCCAAACCCCGATCGCCTAAAACTTTTCCGGACCATCAAATACGACCTAAGGAACCATAGTCACCGCCCAGCCATGACCGTTCCTCATTTTTTGCGTTTTTCGGCCAAAAACCTAGAATTCCGCCCGATTTCCATATTTTCATGTGCTATAGCCCACGCCTTCTGAGTGGGCCGGGCCCCCCCGGACACGGATCACCTAAAATTTTTTCGGGCCATCAAATATGACCTAAGGAACCATAGTCACTGCCCCACTATGATTGTTCCTCATGTTTTGCACTTTTCGGCCAAAAAACTAGAATTCCGCGCGATTCCCATATTTTTGTTTGCTATGCCCACGCCTTCCGAGTGGTCCCAGGCCCCCCGGACCCTGATCGCCTAAAATTTTTCCGGGCCATCAAATACGGCCTAAGGAACCATAGTCACCGTCCCGCAATGATCGTTCCACATTTTTTGCATTTTTCTGCCAAAAACCTAGAATTCCGCCCGATTTCCATATTTTCGTGTGCTATAGCCCACGCCTTCCGAGTGGTCCGGGCCCTCCGAACTCGGATCACCTAAAATTTTTCCGGGTCATCAAATAAGACCTAAGGAACCATAGTCACCTTTCCGCCATGATCGTTCCTCATTTATTGCATTTTTTCCCCGAACTCGGATCGCCTAAATTTTTTGGTCGGGCAATCAAATAGGACCTAAGGAACCATAATCACCGCCTTGCCATCATCGTTCCTAAATTTTTGCATTTTTCGGCCAAAAAACTAGAATTCCGCCTGATTCCCATATTTTTGTGTGCTATAGCCCACGCCTTCCAAGTGGTCCCGGGACCCCCGGACCCCGATCGCCTAAAATTTTTTCCGGACCATCAAATACAACCTAAGGAACCATAGTTACCGCCCAGAAATGATCGTTCCTCATTTTTTGCATTTTTCTTCCAAAAACCTAAAATTTCGCCCGATTTCAAAATTTTCGTGTGCTATAGCCCACGCCTTCCGAGTGGGCCGGGCCCCCGGACTCGGATCACCTAAAATTTTTCCGGGCCATCCAATAAGACCTAAGGAACCATAGTCACCTTCCCGCCATAATTTTTCCTCATGTTTTGCATTTTTCGTCCAAAAAACTAGAATTCCGCCCGATTCCCATATTTTCGTGTGCTATACCCACGCCTTCCAAGTGGTCCCGGGAACCCCGGACCCCGATCGCCTAGTATTTTTCCGGGCTATCAAATACGTCCTAAGGAACCATAATCACCGCCCCTCCATGATCGTTCCTCATTTTTTTGCATTTTTCAGCCATAAACCTAGAACTCCGTCCGATTCCCATATTTTTGTGTGCTATATCCATGCCTTCCAAGTGGTCCCGGGAACCCCGTACCCCAATTGCCTAAAATTTTTCCGGGCCATCAAATATGACCTAAGGAACCATAGTCACCGCCCCCCCATGATCGTTCCTCATTGTTTGTGCTTTTCGGCAAAAAACCTAGAATTCCGACCGATTTCCATATTTTCATATGCTATAGCCCACGCCTTCCGAGTGGACCGGGCCCCCCGGACTCGGATTACCTAAAAATTTTTTGGGTCATCAAATAATACCTAAGGAACCATAGTCACCTTCCCGCCATGATCGTTCCTCATTTTTTGCATTTTTCGTCCAAAAAATTAGAATTCCGCCTGATTCCCATATTTTCGTGAGCTATACCCACGCCTTCCAAGTGTTCCCGGGAACCCCTGACCCCGATCACCTAAAATTTTTCTGGGCCATCAAATACGACCTAAGGAACCATAGTCACTGCCCCGCCATAATCGTTCCTCAATTTTTGCCTTTTTTGGCCAAAACACTAGAATTTCGTGCGATTCCCATATTTTCGTGTGCTATAGCCCACGCCTTCCGACTGGTCCCAGGCCCCCCGGACCCCGATCACCTAAAAATTTTTTGGGCCAACAAATATGACCTAAGGAACCATAGTCACCGCCCCGCAATGATCGTTCCTCATTTTTTGCGTTTTCCGGCCAAAAACCTAGAATTCCGCCCGATTTCCATATTTTCGTGTGCTATAGCCCACGCCTTCCGAGTGGGCCAGGCCCCCCGGACTCGGATCACCTAAAAATTTTCCGGGCCTTAAAATAAGACCTAAGGAACCATAGTCACTTTACCGCCATGATCGTACCTCATTTTGTGCATTTTTCGTCCAAAAAACTAGAATTTCGCCCGATTCCCATATTTTCGTGCGCTATACCCATGCCTTCCAAGTGGTCCCGGGAACCCCGGACCCCTATCGCCTAAAATTTATCTGGGCGATCAAATACGACCTAAGGAACCATAGTCACTGCCCCGCCATGATCGTTCCTCATTTGTTGCATTTTTCGGCCAAAAAACTAGAATTGCGCGCGATTCCCATATTTTCGTGTGCTATAGCCCACGCCTTCCGAGTGGGCCAGGCCCCCCGGACTCGGATCACCTAAAATTTTTTCGGGCCATCAAATAAGACCTAAGGAACCATAGTCACCTTCCCGCCATGATCGTTCCTCATTTTATGTATTTTTTGGCCAAAAAACTAGAATTCCGCCCGATTCCCATATTTTCGTGTGCTATATCCACGCCTTCCAAGTGGTCCCGGGAACCCCGGACCCCGATCGCGTAAAATTTTTCCAGGCCTTCAAATATGACCTAAAGAACCATAGTCACCACCATGCCATGATCGTTCCTAAGTTTTTGTGTTTTTAGGCCAAAAACCTAGAATTCTGCACGATTCCCATATTTTCGTGTGCTATAGCCCGCGCCTTCCGAGTGGGCCGGGCACCCCGGACTCGGATCACCTAAAAAGTTTTTGGGCCATAAAATAATACCTAAGGAACCATAGTCACCTCCCTGCCATGATCGTTCCTCATTTTTTGCATTTTTCGTCCAAAAAACTAGAATTCCGCCCGATTCCCATATTTTCGTGTGCTATAACCACGCCTTCCAAGTGGTCCCGGGAACCCCGGACCCCGATCGCCTAAAATTTATCTGGGCCATCAAATACGACCAAAGGAAACATATTCACTGCCCTGCCATGATCGTTCCTCATTTATTGCATTTTTCGGCCAAAAAACTAGAATTGCGCGCGATTCCCATATTTTCGTGTGCTATAGCCCACGCCTTCCGAGTGGTCCCAGGCCCCCCGGACCCCGATCGCGTAAAAATTTTCCGGGCTGTGAAATACAGCCTAAGGAACCATAGTCACCGCCCTGCCATGATCGTTCCTCATTTTTTGCATTTTTTGGCCAAAAACCTAGAATTCCGCGCGATTCCCATATTTTCGTGTGCTATAGCCCACGCCTTCCGAGTGGTCCCAGGCCCCCCGGACCCCGATCTCCTAAAAACTTTTCGGGCCTTCAAATAAAACCTACAAAATCATAGTCACCGCCCTGCCATGATCGTTCCTAAGTTTTTGCATTTTTCGGCCAAAAACCTAGAATTCCGCCTGATTCTCATATTTTCGTGTGCTATAGCCCACGCCTTCCGAGTGGGCCGGGCTCCCCGGAGTCGGATCACCTAAAAAATTATTGGGCCATCAAATAATACCTAAGGAACCATAGTCACCTCCCCGCCATGATCGTTCCTCATTTTTTTGCATTTTTCGTCCAAAAAACTAGAATTCCGCCCGATTCCCATATTTTCGTGTGCTATACCCACGCCTTCCAAGTGGTCCCAGGAACCCCGGACCCCGATCTCCTAAAATTTCTCCGGGCCATCAAATATGACCTAAGGAACCATAGTCACCACCCCGCTATGATTGTTCCTCATGTTTTGCATTTTTCGGCCAAAAAACTAGAATTCCGCTCGATTCCCATATTTTTGTTTGCTATGCCCACGCCTTCCGAGTGGTCCCAGGCCCCCCGGACCCTGATCGCCTAAAATTTTTTTGGGCCATCAAATACGGCCTAAGGAACCATAGTCACCGCCCCGCAATGATCGTTCCACATTTTTTGCATTTTTCTGCCAAAAACCTTGAATTCCGCCCGATTTCCATAGTTTCGTGTGCTATCGCCCACGCCTTCCGAGTGGTCCGGGCCCTCCGAACTAGGATCACCTAAAATTTTTCCGGGTCATCAAATAAGACCTAAGGAACCATAGTCACCTTCCCGCCATGATCGTTCCTCATTTTTTGCATTTTTCCCCCGGACTCGGATCGCCTAAATTTTTTGGTCGGGCAATCAAATAGGACCTAAGGAACCATAATCACCACCTCGCCATCATCGTTCCTCATTTTTTGCATTTTTAAGCCAAAAAACTAGAATTCCGCCTGATTCCCATATTTTTGTGTGCTATAGCCCACGCCTTCCAAGTGGTCCCGGGACCCCCGGACCCCGATCGCCTAAAAATTTTCCGGACCATCAAATACAACCTAAGGAACCATAGTTACCGCCCAGCAATGATCGTTCCTCATTTTTTGCATTTTTCTTCCAAAAACCTAGAATTTCGCCCGATTTTCAAATTTTCGCGTGCTATAGCCCACGCCTTCCGAGTGGGCCGGGCCCCCGGACTCGGATCACCTAAAATTTTTCCGGGCCATCCAATAAGACCTAAGGAACCATAGTCACCTTCCCGCCATAATTGTTTCTCATGTTTTGCATTTTTCATCCAAAAAACTAGAATTCTGCCCGATTCCCATATTTTCGTGTGCTATACCCACGCCTTCCAAGTGGTCCCGGGAACCCCGGACCCCGATCGCCTAGTATTTTTCCGGGCTATCAAATACGACCTAAGGAACCATAGTCACCGCCCCTCCATGATCGTTCCTCATTTTTTTGCATTTTTCAGCCATAAACCTAGAACTCCGCACGATTCCCATATTTTTGTGTGCTATATCCACGCCTTCCAAGTGGTCCCGGGAACCCCGTACCCCAATTGCCTAAAATTTTTCCGGGCCATCAAATACGACTTAAGGAACCATAGTCACCGCCCCCCCATGATCGTTCCTCATTGTTTGTGCTTTTCGGCAAAAAACCTAGAATTCCGACCGATTTCCATATTTTCATATGCTATAGCCCACGCCTTCCGAGTGGACCGGGCCCCCCGGACTCGGATTACCTAAAAATTTTTCGGGTCATCAAATAATACCTAAGGAACCATAGTCACCTTCCCGCCATGATCATTCCTCATTTTTTGCATTTTTCGTCCAAAAAACTAGAATTCCGCCGGATTCCCATATTTTCGTGTGCTATACCCACGCCTTCCAAGTGTTCCTGGGAACCCCTGACCCCGATCACCTAAAATTTTTCTGGGCCATCAAATACGACCTACGGAACCATAGTCACTGCCCCGCCATGATCGTTCCCCATTTTTTGCGTTTTTCGGCCAAAATCATAGAATTCCGCCCGATTTTCATATTTTCGTGTGCTATAGCCCATGCCTTCCGAGTGGGCCGGGCCCCCAGGACTCGGATCACCTAAAATTTTTTTGGGCCATCAAATAAGACCTAAGAAACCATAGTCACCTTCCCGCCATGATCGTTACCCATTTTTTGCATTTCTCAGCCAAAAAACTAGAATCCCGCCCGATTCCCATATTTTCGTGTGCTATATCCACGCCTTCCTAGTGGTCCCGGGAACCCCGGACCCCGATCGCCTAAAATTTTTCAGGGCCATCAAATATGACCTAAATAACCATAGTCACTACCCCGCCATGAATTTTCCTTATGTTTTGCATTTTTCGGCCAAAAAACTAGAATTTCGCGCGATTCCCATATTTTCGTGTGCTATACCCACGCCTGCCAAGTGGTCCCAGGGAACCCCGGACCCCAATCGCCTAAAATTTTTCCGGGCCATAAAATACTACCTAAGGAACCATAGTCACTGCCCCGCGATGATTGTTCCTCATTTTTTGCATTTTTCGATTAAACTCTAGAATTCCGCCCGATTACCATATTTTTGTGTGCTATTGCCCACGCCTTCCGAGTGGGCCGAGGCCCCCGGACTTGGATCGCCTAAAATTTTTGGCCAGGCAATCAAATAGGACCTAAGGAACCATAGTCACCGCCTCGCCATGATCGTTCCTCATTTTTTGCATTTTTCGGCCAAAAAACTAGAATTCCGCGCGATTCCCATATTTTTGTGTGCTATACCCACGCCTGCCAAGTGGTCCCAGGGAACCCCGGACCCAGATCGCCTAAAATTTTTTCGAGCCATAAAATACTACCTAAGGAACCATAGTCACTGCCTCGCCATGATCGTTCCTAATTTTTTGCATTTTTCGGCTAAAAAACTAGAATTCCGCCCGATTACCATATTTTTGTGTGCTATTGCCCACGCCTTCCGAGTGGGCCGGCCCCCCGGACTCGGATCGCTTAAAAATTTTTCGGGCAATCAAATAGGACCTAAGGAACCATAGTCACTACCTCGCCATGATCGTTCCTCATCTTTTTTGCATTTTTCGTCCAAAAAACTAGAATTCCGCCTGATTCCTATATTTTTGTGTGCTATAGCCCACGCCTTCCAAGTGGTCTCGGGACCCCCGGACCCCGATCGCCTAAAATTTTTCCAGGCCATCAAATACGACCTAAGGAACCATAGTCACTGCCCCGCCATGATCGTTCCTCTTTTTTTGCGTTTTTCGGCCAAAAAACTAGAATTCCGCGCGATTCCCATATTTTTATGTGCCCACGCCTTTTGAGTGGTCCCCGGACCCCGATCGCCTAAAAATTTTCCGGACCATAAAATAAGACCTAAGGAACCATAGTCACCTTCCCTCCATGATCGTTCCTTATTTTTTGTATTTTTTGGCCTAAAAACTAGAATTCCGCCCGATTCCCATACTTTCGTGCGCTATATCCACGCCTTCCAAGTGATCCCGGGAACCCCGCACCCCGATCGCCTAAAATTTTTCCGTACCATCAAATACGACCTATGGAACCATAGTCACCGTCCAGCCATTATCGTTCCTCATTTTTGGCGTTTTTCGGCCAAAAACCTATAATTCCGCCCGATTTCCATATTTTCATGTGCTATAGCCCACGCCTTCTGAGTGGGCCGGGCCCCCCGGACTCGGATCACCTAAAAATTTTCCGGGCCATAAAATACTACCTAAGGAACCATAGTCACTGACCCGCCATGATCGTTCCTCATTTTTTGCGTTTTTCGGCTAAAAAACTAGAATTCTGCCCGATTACCATATTTTTGTGTGCTATTGCCCACGCCTTCCGAGTGGGCCGGGCCCTCCGGATTCGGATCGCCTAAATTTTTTTCGGGCAATCAAATAGGACCTAAGGAACCATAGTCACTGCCTCGCCATGATCATTCCTCATTTTTTGCATTTTTCGTCCAAAAAACTAGAATTCTGCCTGATTCACAAATTTTTGTGTGCTATAGCCCACGCCTTCCAAGTGGTCCCGGGACCCCCGGACCCCGATCGCCTAAAATTTTTCCGGGCCATCAAATACGACCTAAGGAACCATAGTAACCGCCCCGCCATGATCGTTCCACATTTTTTGCGCTTTTTAGCCCAAACAACTAGAATTTCGCGCGATTCCCATATTTTCGTGTGCTATAGCCCACGCCTTCCGAGAGGGCCGGTCCCCCCGGACTCGGATCAACTAAAAATTTTCCGGGCCATCCAATAAGACCAAAGGAACCATAGTCACCTTCCCGCCATGATTGTTCCTCATGTTTTGCATTTTTCGCCCAAACAACTAGAATTCCGTGCGATTCACATATTTTCGTGTGCAATAGCCCACGCCTTCCGAGTGGGCCGGGGCCCCCGGACTCGGATCACCTAAAATTTTTTCGGGCCATCCAATAAGACCTAAGGAACCATAGTCACCTTCCTGCCATGATTGTTCTTCATGTTTTGCATTTTTCGTCCAAAAAACTAGAATTCCGCCCGATTCCCATATTTTCGTGTGCTATAACCCACGCCTTCCAAGTGGCCCCGGGAACCCCGGACCCCGATCGCCTAGTATTTTTCCGAGCTATCAAATACGACCTAAGGAACCATAGTCACCGCCCCTCCATGATCGTTCCTCATTTTTTTTTCATTTTTCAGCCATAAACCTAGAACTCTGCCCGATTCCCATATTTTTGTGTGCTATATCCACGCCTTCCAAGTGGTCCCGGGAACCCCGTACCCCAATTGCCTAAAAATTTTTCGGGCCATCAAATACGACCTAAGGAACTTTAGTCACCGCCCCGCCATGATCGTTCCTCATTGTTTGTGCTTTTCGGCAAAAAACCTAGAATTCCGCCCGATTTCCATATTTTCATATGCTATACCCCACGCCTTCCGAGTGGACCGGGCCCCCCGGACTCAGATTACCTAAAAATTTTCCCGGTCATCAAATAATACCTAAGGAACCATAGTCACCGTCCCGCCATGATCGTTCCTCATTTTTTGCATTTTTCGTCCAAAAAACTAGAATTTTGCCTGATTCCCATATTTTCGTGTGCTATACCCACGCCTTCCAAGTGTTCCCGGGAACCCCTGACCCCAATCGCCTAAAATTTTTCTGGGCCATCAAATACGACCTAAGGAACCATAGTCACTGCCCCGCCATGATCGTTCCCCATTTTTTGCGTTTTTCGGCCAAAATCATAGAATTTCGCCCGATTTCCACACCTTCCGAGTGGGCCGGGCCCCCGGGACTCGGATCACCTAAATATTTTTCGGGCCATCAAATAAGACCTAAGGAACCATAGTCACCTTCCCGCCATGATCGTTACTCATTTTTTGCATTTTTCCGCCAAAAAACTAGAATTCCGCCCGATTCCCATATTTTCGTGTGCTATATCCACGCCTTCCTAGTGGTCCCGGGAACCCCGGACCCCGATCGCCTAAAATTTTTTAGGGCCATCAAATATGACCTAAATAACCATAGTCAATGCTCCGCCATGATTTTTCCTCCTGTTTTGCATTTTTCGGCCAAAAAACTAGAATTCCGCGCGATTCCCATATTTTCGTGTGCTATACCCACGCCTGCCAAGTGGTCCCAGGGAACCCCGGACCCCGATCGCCTAAAATTTTTCCGGGCCATAAAATACTACCTAAGGAACCATAGTCACTGCCCCGCGATGATCGTTCCTCATTTTTTGCATTTTTCGGCTAAAACTCTAGAATTCCGCCCGATTACCATATTTTTGCGTGCTATTGCCCACGCCTTCCGAGTGGGCAGAGGCCCCCGGACATGGATCGCCTAAAATTTTTGGCCGGGCAATCAAATAGGACCTAAGGAACCATAGTCACCGCCTCGCCATGATCGTTCCTCATTTTTTGCATTTTTTGGCCAAAAAACTAGAATTCCGGGTGATTCCCATATTTTTGTGTGCTATACCCACGCCTGCCAAGTGGTCCCAGGGAACCCCGAACCCAGATCGCCTAAAATTTTTCCGGGCCATAAAATACTACCTAAGGAACCATAGTCACTGCCTCGCCATAATCGTTCCTCATTTTTTGCATTTTTCGGCTAAAAAACTAGAATTCCGCCCGATTACCATATTTTTGTGTGCTATTGCCCACGCCTTCCGAGTGGGCCGGCCCCCCGGACTCGGATCGCCTAAAAATTTTTCGGGCAATCAAATAGGACCTAAGGAACCATAGTCACTGCCTTGCCATGATCGTTCCTCATCTTTTTGCATTTTTCGGCCAAAAAACTAGAATTCCGCCTGATTCCCATATTTTTGTGTGCTATAGCCCACGCCTTCCAAGTGGTCCCGGGACCCCCGGACCCCGATCGCCTAAAATTTTTCAGGGCCATCAAATTCGACCTAAGGAACCATAGTAACCGCCCCGCCATGATCGTTCCACATTTTTTGCGTTTTTCGCCCAAACTACTAGAATTCCGCGCGATTCCCATATTTTCGTGTGCTATAGCCCATGCCTTTCGAGTGGTCCCGGGACCCCCGGACCCCGATCGCCTAAAATTTTTCCGGACCATCACATACCACCTAAGAAACCATAGTCACCGTCCAGCCCTGATCGTTCCTCATTTTTTGTGTTTTTTGGCCAAAAACCTAGAATTCCCCCCGATTTCCATATTTTCGTGTGCTATAGCCCACGCCTTCCGAGTGGGCCGCGCCACCCGGACTCGGATTACCTAAAATTTTTCCGGTCCATCAAATAAGACCTAAGGAACCATAGTCACCTTCCCGCCATGATCGTTCCTCATTTTTTGTATTTTTCGTCAAAAAAACTAGAATTACGCCTGATTCCCATATTTTCGTGTGCTATACCCACGCCTTCCAACTGGTCCTGGGAACCCCGGACCCCGATCACCTAAAAATTTTCTAGGCCATCAAATATGACCTAAGGAACCATAGTCACTGCCTCGTCATGATAGTTCCTCATGTTTTGCATTTTTCGGCAAAAATACTAGAATTCCGCGCGATTGCCATATTTTCGTGTGCTATAGCCCACGCCTTCCGATTGGTCCCAGGCCCCCCGGACCCCGATCGCCTAAAATTTTTCGGGCCATCAAATCATACCTAAGGAACCATAGTCACCTCCCCGCCATGATCGTTCCTCATTTTTGCATTTTTCGGCCAAAAACCTAGAATTCCGCTCGATTTCCATATTTTCGTGTGCTATACCCACGCCTGCCAAGTGGTCCTAGGGAACCCCGGACCCCGATCTCCTAAAAATTTTCCGGGCCATAATATACTATCTAAGGAACCATAGTCACTGCCCCGCCATGATCGTTCCTCTTTTTTTGCATTTTTCGGCTAAAAAACTAGAATTCCGCCCGGTTACCATATTTTTGTGTGCTATAGCCCACGCCTTCCAAGTGGTCCTGGGACCGCCGGACCCCGATCGCCTAAAATTTTTCCGGGTCATCAAATACGACCTAAGGAACCATAGTAACCGCCCCGCCATGATCGTTCCACATTTTTTGCATTTTTCGCCCAAACAACTAGAATTCCGCGCGATTCCCATATTTTCATGTGCTATAGCCTACGCCTTTCGAGTGGTCCCGGGACCCCCGGACCCCGATCGCCTAAAATTTTTCCGGACCATCATATACGACCTAAGAAACCATAGTCACCGTCCAGCCATGATCGTTCCTCATTTTTTGCGTTTTTTGGCCAAAAACCTAGAATTCCCCCCGATTTCCATATTTTCGTGTGCTATAGCCCACGCCTTCCGAGTGGGCCGGTGCCCCCGGACTAGGATTACCTAAAAATTTTCCAGTCCATCAAATAAGACCTATGGAACCATAGTCACCTTCCCGCCATGATCGTTCCTCATTTTTTGCATTTTTCGTCCAAAAAACTAGAATTACGCCCGATTCTCATATTTTCGTGTGCTATACCCACGCCTTCCAAGTGGTCCCGGGAACCCCGGACCCCGATCGCCTAAAAATTTTCTAGGCCATCAAATACAACCTAAGGAACCATAGTCACCGCCCGCCATGATCGTTCCTCATTTTTTGCGTTTTTCGGCCAAAATACTAGAATTCCGCGCGATTCCCATATTTTCGTGTGCTATAGCCCACGCCTTCCGAGTGGTCCCAGGCCCCCCGGACCCCGTTCGCCTAAAATTTTTTCGGGCCATCAAATAATTCCTAAGGAACCATAGTCACCTCCCCGCCATGATCGTTCCTCATTTTTGCATTTTTCGGCCAAAAATCTAGAATTCCGCCCGATTTCCATATTTTCGCGTGCTATACCCACGCCTGCCAAGTGGTCCTAGGGAACCCCGGACCCCGATGGCCTAAAACTTTTCCGAGCCATAATATACTATCTAAGGAACCATAGTCACTGCCCCGCCATGATCATTCCTCATTTTTTGCATTTTTCGGCTAAAAAACTAGAATTCCGCCCGGTTACCATATTTTTGTGTGCTATAGCCCACGCCTTCCAAGTGGTCCCGGGACCCCCGGACCCCGATCAACTAAAATTTTTCCGGGTCGTCAAATACGACCTAAGGAACCATAGTAACCACCCCGCCATGATCGTTCCACATTTTTTGCATTTTTCGCCCAAACAACTAGAATTCCGCGCGATTCCCATATTTTCGTGTGCTATAGCCCACGCCTTTCGATTGGTCCCGGGACCCCCGGACCCCGATCGCCTAAAATTTTTCCGGACCATCATATACGACCTAAGAAACCATAGTCACCGTCCAGCCATGATCGTTCCTCATTTTTGGCGTTTTTTGGCCAAAAACCTAGAATTCCCCCCGATTTCCATATTTTCGTGTGCTATAGCCCACGCCTTCCGAGTGGGCCGTGCCCCCCGGACTAGGATTACCTAAAAAATTTCCGGTCCATCAAATAAGACCTAAGGAACCATAGTCACCTTCCCGCCATGATCGTTCCTCATTTTTTGCATTTTTCGTCCAAAAAACTAGAATTACGCCCGATTCCCATATTTTCGTGTGCTTTACCCACGCCTTCCAAGTGGTCCCGGGAACCCCGGACCCCGATCGCCTAAAACTTTTCTAGGCCATCAAATATGACCTAAGGAACCATAGTCACTGCCCCATCATGATAGTTCCTTAGGTTTTGCATTTTTCCGCCAAAATACTAGAATTCTGCGCGATTCCCATATTTATTCGTGTGCTATAGCCCACGCCTTCCGATTGGTCTCAGGCCCCCGGACCCCGATCGCCTAAAATTTTTTCGGGCCATCAAATAATACCTAAGGAACCATAGTCACCTCACCGCCATGATCGTTCCTCATTTTTGCATTTTTCGGCCAAAAACCTAGAATTCCGCCCGATTTCTATATTTTCGTGTGCTATATCCATGCCTGCCAAGTGGTCCTAGGGAACCCCGGACCCCGATCGCCTAAAACTTTTCCGGGCCATAATATACTATCTAAGGAACCATAGTCACTGCCCCGCCATGATCGTTCCTCATTTTTTGTGTTTTTCGGCTAAAAAAACTAGAATTCCGCCCGGTTATCGTATTTTTATACGCTATAGCCCACGCCTTCCAAGTGGTCCCGGGACCCCCGGACCCCGATCGCCTAAAAATTTTTCGGGTCATCAAATACGACCTAAGGAACCATAGTAACCGCCCCGCCATGATCGTTCCACATTTTTTGCGTTTTTCGCCCAAACAACAAGAATTCCGCGCGATTCCCATATTTTGTTGTGCTATAGCCCACGCCTTTCGAGTGGCCCCGGGACCCCCGGACCCCGATCGCCCAAAATTTTTCCGGACCATCATATACGACCTAAGAAACCATAGTGACCGTCCAGCCATGATCGTTCCTCATTTTTTGCGTTTTTTGGCCAAAAACCTAGAATTCCCCCCGATTTTCATATTTTTGTGTGCTATAGCCCACGCCTTCCGAGTGGGCCGTGCCCCCCGGACTAGGATTACCTAAAAAATTTCCTGTCCATCAAATAAGACCTAAGGAACCATATTCACCTTCCCGCCATGATCGTTCCTCATTTTTTGCATTTTTCGTCCAAAAAACTAGAATTACGCCCGATTCCCATATTTTCGTGTGCTATACCCACGCCTTCCAAGTGGTCCCGGGAACCCCGGACCCCGATCGCCTAAAAATTTTCTAGGCCATCAAATACGACCTAAGGAACCATAGTCACTGCCCCGTCATGATAGTTCCTCATGTTTTGCATTTTTCGGCCAAAATACTAGAATTCCGCGCGATTCCCATATATATTCGTGTGCTATAGCCCACGCCTTCCGATTGGTCCCAGGCCCCCCGGACCCCGATCGCCTAAACTTTTTTCAGGCCATCAAATAATACCTAAGGAACCATAGTCACCTCCACGCCATGATCGTTCCTCATTTTTGCATTTTTCGGCCAAAAACCTAGAATTCCGCCCGATTTCCATATTTTCGTGTGCTATACCCACGCCTGCCAAGTGGTCCTAGGGAACCCCGGACCCCGATCGCCTAAAAATTTTCCGGGCCATAATATACTATCTAAGGAACCATAGTCACTGCCCCGCCATGATCGTTCTTCATTTTTTGTGTTTTTCGGCTAAAAAACTAGAATTTCGCCCGGTTACCATATTTTTGTGTGCTATAGCCCACGCCTTCCAAGTGGACCCGGGACTCCATGACCCCGATCGCCTAAAATTTTTCCGGCCCATCAAATATGACCTAAGGAACCATAGTCACTGCCTCGCCATGATCGTTCCTCATTTTTTGCATTTTTCGGCAAAAAAACTAAAATTATGCCTGATTCCCATATTTTTGTGTGCTATAACCCACACCTTCCAAGTGGTCCCGGGACCCCCGGACCCCGATCGCCTAAAAATTTTTCGGGTCATCAAATACGACCTAAGGAACCATAGTAACCGCCCCGCCATGATCGTTCCACATTTTTTGCGTTTTTCGCCCAAACAACTAGAATTCCGCGGGATTCCCATATTTTAGTGTGCTATAGCCCACGCCTTTCGAGTGGTCCTGGGACCCCCGGACCCCGATCGCCTAAAATTTTTCCGGACCATCATATACGACCTAAGAAACCATAGTCACCGTCCAGCCATGATCGTTCCTCATTTTTTGCGTTTTTTGGCCAAAAACCTAGAATTCCCCCCGATTTCCATATTTTCGTGTGCTATAGCCCACGCCTTCCGAGTGGGCCGTGCCCCCCGGACTAGGATTACCTAAAAAATTTCCGGTCCATCAAATAAGACCTAAGGAACCATATTCACCTTCCCGCCATGATCGTTCCTCATTTTTTGCATTTTTCGTCCAAAAAACTAGAATTACGCCCGATCCATATTTTCGTGTGCTATACCCACGCCTTCCAAGTGGTCCCGGGAACCCCGGACCCCGATCGCCTAAAAATTTTCTAGGCCATCAAATACGACCTAAGGAACCATAGTCACTGCCCCGTCATGATAGTTCCTCATGGTTTGCATTTTTCGGCCAAAATACTAGAATTTCGCGCGATTCCCATATATATTTGTGTGCTATAGCCCACGCCTTCCGATTGGTCCCAGGCCCCCCGGACCCCGATCGCCTAAAATTTTTTCAGGCCATCAAATAATACCTAAGGAACCATAGTCACCTCCCCGCCATGATCGTTCCTTATTTTTGCATTTTTCGGCCAAAAACCTAGAATTCCGCCCGATTTCCATATTTTCGTGTGCTATACCCACGCCTGCCAAGTGGTCCTAGGGAACCCCGGACCCCGATCGCCTAAAAATTTTCCGGGCCATAATATACTATCTAAGGAACCATAGTCACTGCCCCGCCATGATCGTTCCTCATTTTTTGTGTTTTTCGGCTAAAAAACTAGAATTCTGCCCGGTTACCATATTTTTGTGTGCTATAGCCCACGCCTTCCAAGTGGACCCGGGACTCCATGACCCCGATCGCCTAAAAATTTTCCGGCCCATCAAATATGACCTAAGGAACCATAGTCGCCGCCCTTCCATGACCTTTCCTCATTTTTTGCATTTTTAAGGCCAAAAGGCTAGAATTCCACCCGATTCCCATATTTTCGTGTGCTATAACCCACACCTTCCAAGTGGTCCCGGGACCCCCGGACCCCGATCGCCTAAAATTTTTCCGGGCCATCAAATACGACCTAAGGAACTATAGTAACTGCCCCGCCATGATCTTTCCACAGTTTTTGCGTTTTTCGGCCAAATAACTAGAATTTCGCGCGATTCCCATATTTTCGTGTGCTATAGCCCACGCCTTTCGAGTGGTCCCGGGACCCTCGGACCCCGATCGCCTAAAATTTTCCCGGACCATCAAATACGAACTATTGAACCATAGTCACCGCCCAGCCATGACCTTTCCCCATTTTTGGAATTTTACGGCCAAAAAACTAGAATTCCGCTCGATTCCCATATTTTCGTGTGCTATAGCCCACGCCTTCCAAGTGGACCCGGGACTCCAAGACCCCGATCGCCTAAAATTTTTCCGACCCATCAAATACGACCTAAGGAACCAGTGTCACCGCCCCGCCATGATTGTTCCTCATGTTTTGCATTTTTAGTCCAAAAAACTAGAATTCTGCGCGATTCTCATATTTTCGTGTGCTATAGCCCATGCCTTCCAAGTGGGTCGGTCCTCCCAGACTCGGACCGTCTACAATGTTTCCAGGCCATCAAGTACGACTTAAAGAACCATAGTCACCACCCTGACATGACCGTTCCTCGTGTTTTTGCGTTTTACGGCAAAAAAACTAGAATTCCGCGCGATTCCCATATTTTCGTGTGCTATAGCCCACGCCTTTCGAGTGGTCCCGGGACCCCTGGACCCCGATCGCCTAAAATTTTTCCAGACCATCAAATATGACCTAAGAAACCATAGTCACCGCCCCGCCATGATCGGTCCTCATTTTTTACATTTTACGGCAAAAAAACTAGAATTCTGTCCGATTCCCATATTTTCGTGTGCTATAGCCCACGCCTTCTGAGTTGGTCGGGCCTCCCGGACTCGGATCGCCTAGAATTTTTTCGGGCCATCAAATACGACCTAAGGAACCATAGTCACCGCCTCGCCAGGATCGTTCCTCATTTTTTGCATTTTTCAGCCAAAAAACTACAATTTCGCTCGGTTCCCATATTTTCGTGTGTTATAGCCCACGCCTTCCAAGTGGTCCCGGGACCCCCGGACCCCGATCGCCTAAAATTTTTCTGAGCCATCCAATACGACCCAAGGAACCATAGTCGCCGCCCTTCCATGACCTTTCCTCATTTTTTGCATTTTTAAGGCCAAAAGGCTAGAATTCCACCCGATTCCCATATTTTCGTGTGCTATAGCCCACGCCTTCCGAGTGGGCCGGGACCTTCGGGCTCGGATCACCTAAAATTTTTCTAGGCCATCAAATACGACCTAAGGAACCATAGTCACTGCCCCGCCATAATCGTTCCTCATTTTTTGCATTTTTCGGCTAAAACCTAGAATTCCGTGTGATTCCCATATTTACGTGTGTTATAGCCCCCGCCTTCCAAGTGGTCCCGGTACCCCCAGACCCCGATCGCCTAAAAAATTTTCGGGCCATTAAATACGACCCAAGGAACCATAGTAACCGCCCCCGCCATGATCGTTCCTCATTTTTTGCATTTTTTGGCCAAAAAACTAGAATTCCGTGTGATTCCCATATTTTCGTGTGCTATGCCCACGCCTTCCGAGTGGGCCGGGCCCCCCGGACTCGGATCGCCTAAAAAATTTTCGGGCCTTTAAATATGACCTAAGGAACCATAGTCACCGCCCCGCCATGATCATTCTTCACTTATTGCGATTTTCGGCCAAAAAACTAGAATTCCGCCCGATTCCCATATTTTCGAATGCTATAGCCCACGCCTTTCAAGTGTCGCCTAAAATTTTTCCGAGTCATCAAATACGATCTAAGGCATCATAGTCAAAACCCCGCCATTATCATTCCTCATTTTTTGCATTTTTTGGCCAAAAAACCAGAATTCCGCGCGATTCCCATATTTTCGTGTACTATAGCCCACGCCTTCCAAGTGGGCCGGGACCCCCAGAACCCGATCGCCTAAAAATTTTTCGGGCCATCAAATATGACCTAAGGAACCATAGTCACCGCCCCGCCATGATCGGTCCTCATTTTTTGTATTTTACGGCTAAAAAACTAGAATTCCGCCCGATTCCCATATTTTTGTGTGCTATATAGCCTACGCCTTCCGAGTGGTCCCTGGACCCCCGGACCCCGATCGCCTAAAATTTTTTCGGGCCATCAAATACGACCCAAGGAACCATAGTCGCCGCCCTTCCATGATCTTTCCTCATTTTTTTCATTTTTATGGACAAAAAGCTAGAATTCCACCCGATTCCCATATTTTCGTGTGCTATAGCCCACGCCTTCCGAGTGGGTCGGGCCCTCCGGGCTCGGATCGCCTAAAATACTTCTAGGCCATCATATATGACCTAAGGAACCATAGTCACTGCCTCGCCATGATCGTTCCTCATTTTTTGCGTTTTTCGGCTAAAAAACTAGAATTCTACGTGATTCCTATATTTTCGTGTGTTATAGCCCACGCCTTCCAAGTGGTCTCGGGACCCCCAGACCCCGATCGCCTAAAAAAAATTTGGGCCATTAAATACGACCCAAGGAACCATAGTAACCGCCCCCGCCATGATCGTTCCTCATTTTTTACGTTTTTGGCCAAAAAACTAGAATTCCGCGTGATTCCCATATTTTTGTGTGCTATAGCCCACGCCTTACGAGTGGGACGGGCCCCCCGGACTCGGATTGCCTAAAATTTTTCCGGGAAATTAAATATGACTTATGTACCATAGTCACCGCCCCACCATGATCATTCTTCACTTATAGCGATTTCCGGCCAAAAAACTAGAATTCCGCCCAATTCCCATATTTTCGTATGTTATAGCCCACGCCTTTCAAGTGGTCCCAGGAACCCCAGACCCCGATCGCCTAAAATTTTTCCGGGTCATCAAATATGATCTAAGGCACCATAGTCAAAACCCCGCCATAATCATTCCTCATTTTTTGCGTTTTTCGGCCAAATAACTAGAATTCTGCGCGATTCCCATATTTTCATGTGCTATAGCCCACGCCTTCCGAGTGGTCCCAGGCCCCCCAGACCCCGATCACCTAAAAAATTTTCGGGCGATCAAATACGACCTAAGGAACCAAAGTAACCGCCCCGCCATGATCGTTCCTCATTTTTTGCGTTTTTCAGCCAAAAACCTAGAATTCCGCCCGATTCCCATATTTTCGTGTGTTATACCCACGCCTTCCAAGTCGTCCTGGGAACCCCAAACCCCGTTCGCCTAAAAAAATTTTTGGGCCGTCAAATACGACCTAAGAAACCATAGTCACTGCCTCGCCATGATCGTTCCTCATTTTTTGCGTTTTTCTGCCAAAAAACTAGAATTCCGCCTGATTACCATACTTTCGTGTGCTATAGCCCACGCCTTCCAAGTGGGCCGGGCCCCTCAGATTCGGATTGCCTAAAATTTTTTCGAGCCGTCTAATAGGACCTAAGGAACCATAGTCACCGCCTCGCCATGATCGTTCCTCATGTTTTGCATTTTTCGGCCAAAAAACTAGAATTTCACCCGATTCCCATATTTTTGTGTGCTATATCCCACGCCTTCAAAGTGGTCCCGAGACCTCCGGACCCCGATCGCCTAAAATTTTTCCGGGCCATCAAATACGACTGAAGGAACCATAGTAACCGCCCCACCATGACCGTTCCTCATTTTTTGCGTTTTTCGGTCAAATAACTCGAATTCCGCGCGATTCCCATATTTTCGTGTGCTATAGCCCACGCCTTCCGAGTGGTCCTGGGACCCCCGGAGCCGGATCGCCTAAAAAATTTTCGGGCGATCAAATACGACCTAAGGAACCATAGTCACCGCCCCACTATGACCTTTCCTCATTTTTTGCATTTTACGGCCAAAAAACTAGAATTCCACCCGATTCCCATATTTTCGTGTGTTATAGCCCACGCCTTCCAAGTGGATCCGGGACTCCCGGACCCCGATCGCCTAAAATTTTTCTGGCCCATCAAATACGACCTAAGGAACCATAGTCACTGCCCCGCCATGATCGTTCCTCATTTTTTGCGTTTTCGACCAAAAAACTAGAATTCCGCCCGATTACCATATTTTTGTATGCTATTGCCCACACCTTCCGAGTGGGCCGGGCCCCCGGACTCGGATCAGCTAAAAACATTTCGGGCCATCAAATACAACTTAAGCAACCATAGTCACCACCCCGCCAAGATCGTTCCTCATGTTTTGCATTTTTCGGCCAAAAAACTAGAATTCCGCCCGAATACCATATTGTTGTGTGCTATTGCCCACGCCTTCCGAGTGGGCCGGGCCCCCGGACTCGGATCACCTAAAAAAATTTTGGGACATCAAATAGGACCTAAGGAACCACAGTCAGCGCCTCGCCATGATCGTTCCTCATTTTTTGTATCTTTCGGCCAAAAAACTAGAATTCCGCCCGATTCCCATATTTTTGTGTGTTATAGCCCACGCCTTCGAAGTGGTCCCGGGACTCCCAGACCCCGATCGCCTAAAATTTTTCCGGGCCATCAAATACGACCCAAGGAACCATAGTAACCGTCCCGCCATGATCGTTCCTCATTTTTTGCGTTTTCGGCAAAAAAACTAGAATTTCGAGGGATTCCCATATTTTCGTGTGCTATAGCCCATGCCTTCCGAGTGGGCCTGGCCCCCCGGACTCGAATCGCCTAAAATTTTTTCGGGCCATTAAATACGACCTAAGGAACCATAGACACTGCCCCGCTATGATCGTTCCTCACTTATTGCGATTTCCGGCCAAAAAACTAGAATTTCGCCCGATTCCCATATTTTCGTGTGCTATAGCCCACGCCTTCCGAGTGGTCCCAGGCCCCCCGGACCCCTATCACCTAAAATTTTTCGGGCCATCAAATAATACTTAAGGAACCATAGTCACCTTCCCGCCATGATCGTTTCTCATTTTTTTCATTTTTGGGCCAAAAAACTAGAATTCCGCCCGATTTCCATATTTTCGTGTGCAATACCCCCGCCTTCCAAGTGGTCCCGGGAACCCCGGACCCCTATCGCCTAAAATTTTTCTGCGCAATCGAATACGACATAAGGAACCATAGTCACTGCCCCGCCATGATCGTTCCTCATTTTTTGCATTTTCGGCAAAAAAAACTATAATTCCGCCCGATTACCATATTTTTGTATGCTATTGCCCACGCCTTCCGAGTGGGCCGGGCCCCCCGGACTCGGATCACCTAAAAAACTTTTGGGCCATCAAATACAACCTAAGCAACCATAGTCACCGCCCTGCCAAGATCGTTCCTCTGGTTTTGCGTTTTTCGGCCAAAAAACTAGAATTCCGCCCAATTACCATATTTTTGTGTGCTATTGCCCACGCCTTCCGAGTGGGCTGGGCCCCCAGACTCGGATCGCCTAAAATTTTGTCGGGCCATCAAATAGGACCTAAGGAACCATAGTCACCGCCTCGCCATGATCGTTCCTCATTTTTTGCATCTTTCAGCCAAAAAATTAGAATTCCGCCCGATTCCCATATTTTCGTGTGTTATAGCCCACGCCTTGCAAGTCGTCCCGGGACCCCCGGACCCCTATCGCCTAATTTTTTTCCGGGCCATCAAATACAACCCAAGGAACCATAGTAACTGCCCCGCCATGATCGTTCCTCATTATTTGCAGTTTTCGGCAAAAAAACTAGAATTTCGCGTGATTCCCATATTTTCGTGTGCTATAGCCCACGCCTTTCGAGTGGGCCTGGCCCCCCGGACTCGGATCGCCTAAAAATTTTTCGTGCCATTAAATATGACCAAAGGAACCATAGACACTGCCCCGCCATGATCATTTCTCACTTATTGCGATTTCCGGCCAAAAAACTAGAATTCCGCCCGATTCCCATATTTTTGTGTGCTATAGCCCACGCCTTTCAAGTGGTCCCGGGAACCCCGGACCCTGATCGCCTAATATTTTTCCAGGACATCAAATATGATCTAAGGAACCATAGTCACCGCCCCGCCATGATCGTTCCTCATTTTTTGCGCTTTTCGGCTAAAAAAATAGAATTCCGCCCGATTACCATATTTTTGTGCGCTAATGCCCACGCCTTCCGAGTGGTCCCAAGCCCCCCGGACCCCGATCGCCTAAAATTTTTCCGGGCCATCAAATACAACCTAAGCAACCATAGTCACTGCCCTGCAATGATCGGTCCTCAATTGTTGCATTTTTCGGCCAAAAACCTAGAATTTCGCCCGATTCCCATATTTTCGTGTGCTATAGCCCACGCCTTCCGAGTGAGCCGGGCCCCCCGGACTCGTATCCCCTAAAAATTTTTCGCGCCATAAAATAAGACCTAAGGAACCATAGTCACCTTCCCGCCATGATCGTTTTTCATTTTTTACATTTTTCGGCCAAAAAACTAAAATTCCGCACGATTCCCATATTTTCGTGTGCTATACTCACGCCTTCCAAGTGGTCCTGGGAATTCTGGACCCCGATCGCCTAAAATTTTTCCGGGACTTCAAATACGACTTAAAGAACCATAGTCACTGCCCTCCATGATCGTTCCTCATTTTTTGCATTTTCGGCCAAAAAAACTAGAATTCCGCCCAATTACCATATTTTTGTATGCTATTGCCCACGCCTTCCGAGTGGGCCGGGTCCCCCGGACTCGGATCACCTAAAAAAATTTCGGGCCATCAAATAGGACCTAAGAAACTATAGTCACCGCCTCGCCATGATCATTCCTCATTTTTTGCATTTTTCGGCCAAATAACTAGAATTCCGCGTGATTCCCATATTTTCGTGTCCTTCCGAGTGCTCCCGGGACCCCCGGACCCCTATCGCCTAAAAATTTTCTGGACCATAAAATACGACCTAAGGAACCATAGTCACCGCCTCGCCATGATAGTTCCTAGTTTTTTGCGTTTTTCGGCCAAAAAACTAAGTTTCCGCGCGATTCCCATATTTTCGAGTGCTATAGCCCATGCCTTCCAAGTGGTCCCGGGAACCCCGGACCCCGATCGCCTAAAATTTTTTCGCTCCATCAAATAAAACCTAAGAAACCATAGTCATCGCCCCGCCAAGATCGTTCCTCATGTTTTGCGTTTTTCGGCCAAAAAACTAGAATTCCGCCCGAATACCATATTGTTCGGTGCTATTGCCCACGCCTTCCGAGTGGGCCGGGCCCCCGGATTCGGATCGCCTAAAAAAATTTTGGGACATCAAATAGGACCTAAGGAACCACAGTCAGCGCCTCGCCATGATCGTTCCTCACTTATTGCGATTTCCGGCCAAAAAACTAGAATTCCGTCCGATTCCCATATTTTCGTGTGCTATAGCCCACGCCTTCCGAGTGGGCCGGGTCTCCCCGGACCCCTATCACCTAAAATTTTTCGGGCCATCAAATAAGACCTAAGGAATCATAGTCACCTTCCCGCCATGATCGTTTCTCATTTATTGCATTTTTGGGCCAAAAAACTAGAATTCCGCCCGATTCCCATATTTTCATGTGCTATACCCATGCCTTCCAAGTGGTCCCGGGAACCCCGGACCCCTATCGCCTAAAATTTTTCCGCGTAATCAAATACGACATAAGGAACCATAGTCACTGCACCGCCATGATCGTTCCTCATTTTTTGCATTTTCGGCAAAAAAAACTAGAATTCCGCCCGATTACCATATTTTTGTATGCTATTGCCCACGCCTTCTGAGTGGGCCGGATCCCCCGGACTCGGATCGCCTAAAATTTTTTCGGGCGATCAAATAGGACCTAAGCAACCATAGTCACCCCCCCGCCAAGATCGTTCCTCATGTTTTGCATTTTTCGGCCAAAAAACTAGAATTCCGCCCGATTACCATATTTTTGTGTGCTATTGCCCACGCCTTCCGAGTGGGCCGGGCCCCCGGACTCGGATCGCCTAAAATTTTGTCGGGCCATCAAATAGGACCTAAGGAACCATATTCACCGCCTCGCCATGATCGTTCCTCATTTTTTGCATCTTTCAGCCAAAAAACTAGAATTCTGCCCGATTCCCATATTTTCATGTGTTATAGCCCACGCCTTCCAAGTGGTCCCGGGACCTCCGGACCCCTATCGCCTAAAATTTTTCCGGGCCATCAAATACGACCCAAGGAACCATAGTAACTGCCCCGCCATGATCGTTCCTCATTTTTTGCATTTTTCAGCAAAAAACTAGAATTCGCGTAATTCCCATATTTTCGTGTGCTATAGCCCACGCCTTCCGAGTGGGCCTGGCCCCCCGGACTCGGATCGCCTAAAATTTTTCCGGGCCATTAAATACGACCTAAGGAACCATAGACACTGCCCCGCCATGATTGTTCCTCACTTATTGCGATTTCCGTCCAAAAAACTAGAATTCCGCCCGATTCCCATATTTTCATGTACTATAGCCCACGCCTTTCAAGTGGTCCCGGGAAACCCGGACCCCGATGGCCTAATATTTTTCCGGGACATCAAATACGATCTAAGGAAACATAGTCACCGTCCCGCCATGATCGTTCCTAGTTTTTTGCATTTTTCGGCCAAAAAACTAAATTTCCGCGCGATTCCCATATTTTCGAGTGCTATAGCCCATGCCTTCCGAGTGGTCCCGGGAACCCCGGACCCCGATCGCCTAAAATTTTTCCGTGCCATCAAATAAAACCTAAGCAACCATAGTCACCGCCCCGCCAAGATCGTTCCTCATGTTTTGTGTTTTTCGGCCAAAAAACTAGAATTCCGCCCGAATACCATATTGTTGTGTGCTATTGCCCACGCCTTCCGAGTGGGACGGGCCCCCGGACTCGGATCGCCTAAAAAAATTTTGGGACATCAAATAGGACCTAAGGAACCACAGTCAGCGCCTCGCCATGATCGTTCCTCATTTTTTGTATCTTTCGGCCAAAAAACTAGAATTCCGCCCGATTCCCATATTTTCGTGTGTTATAGCCCACGCCTTCGAAGTGGTCCCGGGACCCCCGGACCACGATCGCCTAAAATTTTTCCGGGCCATCAAATACGACCCAAGGAACCATAGTAACTGTCCCGCCATGATCGGTCCTCAGTTTTTGCGTTTTTCGGCAAAAAAAACTAGAATTTCGAGGGATTCCCATATTTTCGTGTGCTATAGCCCACGCCTTCCGAGTGGGCCTGGCCCCCCGGACTCGAATCGCCTAAAAATTTTCCGGGCCATTAAATACGACCTAATGAACCATAGACACTGCCCCGTCACGATCGTTCCTCACTTATTACGATTTCCGGCCAAAAAACTAGAATTCCGCCCGATTCCCATATTTTCGTGTGCTATAGCCAACGCCTTCCGAGTGGTCCCAGGCCCCCCGGACCCCTATCACCTAAAATTTTTCGGGCCATCAAATAAGACCTAAGGAACCATAGTCACCTTCCTGCCATGATCGTTTCTCATTTATTGCATTTTTGGGCCAAAAAACTAGAATTCCGCCCGATTCCCATATTTTCATGTGCTATACCCATGCCTTCCAAGTGGTCCCGGGAACCCCGGACCCCTATCGCCTAAAATTTTTCCGCGCAATCAAATACGACATAAGGAACCATAGTCACTGCTCCGCCATGATCGTTCCTCATTTTTTGCATTTTCGGCAAAAAAAACTAGAATTCCGCCCGATTACCATATTTTTGTATGCTATTGCCCACGCCTTCCGAGTGGGCCGGATCCTCCGGACTCGGATCGCCTAAAATTTTTTCGGGCCATCAAATAGGACCTAAGAAACCATAGTCACCGCCCCACCAAGATCGTTCCTCATGTTTTGCATTTTTCGGCCAAAAAACTAGAATTCCGCCCGATTACCATATTTTTATGTGCTATTGCCCACGCCTTCCGAGTGGGCCGGGCCCCCGGACTCGGATCGCCTAAAATTTTGTCGGGCCATCAAATAGGACCTAAGGAACCATAGTCACCGCCTCGCCATGATCGTTCCTCATTTTTTGCATCTTTCAGCCAAAAAACTAGAATTCCGCCCGATTCCCATATTTTCGTGTGTTATAGCCCACGCCTTCCAAGTGGTCCCGGGACCCCCGGACCCCTATCGCCTAAAATTTTTCCGGGCCATCAAATACGACCCAAGGAACCATAGTAACTGCTCCGCCATGATCGTTCCTCATTTTTTGCATTTTTCGGCAAAAAACTAGAATTTCGCGTGATTCCCATATTTTCGTTTGCTATAGCCCACGCCTTCCGAGTGGGCCCGGCCCCCCGGACTCGGATCGCCTAAAATATTTTCGGGCCATTAAATATGACCTAAGGAACCGTAGACACTGCCCCGCCATGATCGTTCCTCACTTATTGCGATTTCCGGGCAAAAAACTAGAATTCCGCCCGATTCCCATATTTTCATGTGCTATAGCCCACGCCTTTCAAGTGGTCCCGGGAACCCCAGACCCCGATGGCCTAATATTTTTCCAAAACATCAAATACGATCTAAGGAACCATAGTCACCGCCCCGCCATGATCGTTCCTCATTTTTTGCGCTTTTTGGCTAAAAAAATAGAATTCCGCCCGATTACCATATTTTTGTGCGCTATTGCCCACGCCTTCCGAGTGGTCCCAAACCCCCCGGACCCCAATCGCCTAAAATTTTTCGGGGCCATCAAATACAACCTAAGCAACCATAGTCACTGCCCTGCAATGATCGGTCCTCAATTGTTGCGTTTTTAGGCCAAAAACCTAGAATTCCGCCCGATTCCCATATTTTCGTGTGCTATAGCCCACTCCTTCCGAGTGAACCGGGCCCCTCGGACTCGTATCCCCTAAAAAATTTTCGGGCCATAAAATAAGACCTAAGGAACCATAGTCACCTTCTCGCCATGATCGTTTCTCATTTTTTACATTTTTCGGCCAAAAAACTAGAATTCCGCCCGATTCCCATATTTTCATGTGCTATACCCACGCCTTCCAAGTGGTCCCGGAAATTCCGGACCCCGATCGCCTAAAAATTTTTCGGGACTTCAAATACGACCTAAAGAACCATAGTCACTGCCCCTCCATGATCGTTCCTCATTTTTTGCATTTTCGGCCAAAAAACTAGAATTCCGCCCGATTACCATATTTTGTGTGCTATTGCCCACGCCTTCCGAGTGGGCCGGGCTCCCGGACTCGGATCGCCTAAAACATTTTCAGGCCATCAAATAGGACCTAAAGAACCATAGTCACTGCCTCTCCATGATCGTTCCTCATTTTTTGCATTTTCGGCCACAAAACTAGAATTCCGCCCGATTCCCATATTTTTGTGTTCTATGCCCACGCCTTCCAAGTGGACCCGGCACCCCAGACCCCCGATCGCCTAAAATTTTTCCGGGCCCTCGAATATGACCTAAGGAACCATAGTAACCACCCCACCATGATCGTTCCTCATTTTTCCATTTTTCGTCCAAACAACTAGAATTCCGCGCGATTCCCATATTTTTGTGTCCTTCCGAGTGCTCCCGGGACCCCCGGACCCCTATCGCCTAAAATTTTTCCGCACCATCAAATACGACCTAAGGAACCATAGTCACCGCCCCGCCATGATAGTTCCTTGTGTTTTGCATTTTTCGGCCAAAAAACTAGATTTTCGCGCGATTCCCATATTTTCCAGTGCTATAGCCCATGCTTTCCGAGTGGTCCCGGGAACCCCAGACCCCGATCGCCTAAAATTTTTACGGGCCATAAAATACGACCTAAGTAACCATAGTCACCGCCCCGCCAAGATCGTTCATCATATTTTGTGTTTTTCGGCCAAAAAACTAGAATTCCGCCCGATTACCATATTTTTGTGCGCTATTGCCCACGCCTTCCGAGTGGGTCGGGCGCCCGGACTCTGATCGCCTAAAAAATTTTCGGGCCATCAAATCAGACCTAAGGAATCCTAGTCACCACCTCGCCATGATCGTTCCTCATGTTTTGCATTTTTCGGCCAAAAAACTAAAATTCTGCCCGATTCCCATATTTTCGTGCGTTATAGCCCACGCTTTCCAAGTGGACCTGGGACTCCCGGACCCTGATTGCCTATAATTTTTCTGGCCCATCAAATACGACCTAAGGAACCAGAGTCACCGCCCCACCATGATCGTTCCTCGTTTTTTGAATTTTACTACAAAAAACTAGAATTCCGCCCGATTCCCATATTTTCGTGTGTTATAGCCCACGCCTTCCAAGTGGTCCCGGGACCCCCGGACCCCTATCGCCTAAAATTTTTCTGGGCCATCAAATACGACCCAAGGAACTATAGTAACTGCTCCGCCATGATCGTTCCTCATTTTTTGCATTTTTCGGCAAAAATTTAGAATTTCGCGTGATTCCCATATTTTCGTGTGCTATAGCCCACGCCTTCCGAGTGGGCCTGGCCCCCCGGACTCGGATCGCCTAAAATATTTCCGGGCCATTAAATACGACCTAAGGAACCATAGACACTGTCCCGCCATGATCGTTCCTCACTTATTGCGATTTCCGACCAAAAAACTAGAATTCCGCCCGATTCCCATATTTTCATGTGCTATAGCCCACGCCTTTCAAGTGGTCCCGGGAACCCCGGACCCCGATGGCCTAATATTTTTCCAGGACATCAAATACGATCTAAGGAACCATAGTCACCGCCCCGCCATGATCGTTCCTCATTTTTTGCGCTTTTCGGCTAAAACATAGAATTCCGCCTGATTATCATATTTTTGTGCGCTATTGCCCACGCCTTCCAAGTGGTCCCAAACCCCCCGGACCCCGATCGCCTAAAATTTTTCGAGGCCATCAAATACAACCTAAGCAACCATAGTCACTGCCCTGCAATGATCGGTCCTCAATTGTTGCGTTTTTAGGCCAAAAACCTAGAATTCCGCCCGATTCCCATATTTTCGTGTGCTATAGCCCACTCCTTCCGAGTGAACCGGGCCCCTCGGACTCGTATCCCCTAAAAAATTTTCGGGCCATAAAATAAGACCTAAGGAACCATAGTCACCTTCTCGCCATGATCGTTTCTCATTTTTTACATTTTTCGGCCAATAAACTAAAATTCCGCCCGATTCCCATATTTTCATGTGCTATACCCACGCCTTCCAAGTGGTCCCGGAAATTCCGGACCCCGATCGCCTAAAAATTTTTCGGGACTTCAAATACGACCTAAAGAACCATAGTCACTGCCCCTCCATGATCGTTCCTCATTTTTTGCATTTTCGGCCAAAAAACTAGAATTCCGCCCGATTACCATATTTTGTGTGCTATTTCCCACGCCTTCCGAGTGGGCCGGGCTCCCAGACTCGGATCGCCTAAAAAATTTTCGGGCCATCAAATAGGACCTAAAGAACCATACTCACTGCCTCGCCATGATCGTTCCTCATTTTTTGCATTTTCGGCCACAAAACTAGAATTCCGCCCGATTCCCATATTTTTGTGTTCTATGCCCACGCCTTCCAAGTGGTCCCGGGACCCCAGACCCCTGATCGCCTAAAATTTTTCCGGGCCATCGAATATGACCTAAGGAACCATAGTAACCACCCCACCATGATCGTTCCTCATTTTTCCATTTTTCGTCCAAACAACTAGAATTCCGTGCGATTCCCATATTTTCGTGTCCTTCCGAGTGCTCCCGGGACCCCCGGACCCCTATCGCCTAAAATTTTTCCGCACCATCAAATACAACCTAAGGAACCATAGTCACCGGCCCGCCATGATAGTTCCTAGTGTTTTGCATTTTTCGGCCAAAAAACTAGATTTCCGCGAGATTCCCATATTTTCGAGTGCTATAGCCCATGCTTTCCGAGTGGTCCCGGGAACCCGAGACCCCGATCGCCTAAAATTTTTACGGGCCATAAAATACGACCTAAGTAACCATAGTCACCGCCCCGCCAAGATCGTTCATCATATTTTGCGTTTTTCGGCCAAAAAACTAGAATTCCGCCCGATTACCATATTTTTGTGCGCTATTGCCCACGCCTTCCGAGTGGGCCGGGCGCCCGGATTCTGATCGCCTAAAAAATTTTTGGGCCATCAAATCAGACCTAAGGAATCATAGTCACCACCTCGCCATGATCGTTCCTCATGTTTTGCATTTTTCGGCCAAAAAACTAAAATTCTGCCCGATTCCCATATTTTCGTGCGTTATAGCCCACGCTTTCCAAGTGGACCTGGGACTCCCGGACCCTGATCACCTATAATTTTTCCGGCCCATCAAATACGACCTAAGGAACCAGAGTCACCGCCCCACCATGATCGTTCCTCATTTTTTGAATTTTACTACAAAAAACTAGAATTCCGCCCGATTCCCATATTTTCATGTGTTATAGCCCACGCCTTCCAAGTGGTCCCGGGACCCCCGGACCCCTATCGCCTAAAATTTTTCCGGGCCATCAAATACGATCCAAGGAACCATAGTAACTGCTCCGCCATGATCGTTCCTCATTTTTTGCATTTTTCGGCAAAAAACTAGAATTTCGCGTGATTCCCATATTTTCGTGTGCTATAGCCCACGCCTTCCGAGTGGGCCTGGCCCCCCGAACTCGGATCGCCTAAAATATTTCCGGGCCATTAAATACGACCTAAGGAACCATAGACACTGCCTCGCCATGATCGTTCCTCACTTATTCCGATTTCCGGCCAAAAAACTAGAATTCCGCCCGATTCCCATATTTTCATGTGCTATAGCCCACGCCTTTCAAGTGGTCCCGGGAACCCCGGACCCCGATGACCTAATATTTTTCCAGGACATCAAATACGATCTAAGGAACCATAGTCACCGCCCCGCCATGATCGTTCCTCATGTTTTGCGCTTTTCGGCTAAAAAAATAGAATTCCGCCCGATTACCATATTTTTGTGCGCTATTGCCCACGCCTTCCGAGTGGTCCCAAACCCCCGGACCCTGATCGCCTAAAATTTTTTGGGGCCATCAAATACAACCTAAGCAACCATAGTCACTGCCCTGCAATGATCGGTCCTCAATTGTTGCGTTTTTAGGCCAAAAACCTAGAATTCCGCCCGATTCCCATATTTTCATGTGCTATAGCCCTCTCCTTCCGAGTGAGCCGGGCCCCCCGGACTCGTATCCCCTAAAAAATTTTCGGGCCATAAAATAAGACCTAAGGAACCATAGTCACCTTCTCGCCATGATCCTTTCTCATTTTTTACATTTTTCGGCCAAAAAACTAAAATTCCGCCCGATTCCCATATTTTCATGTGCTATACCCACGCCTTCCAAGTGGTCCCGGAAATTCCGGACCCCGATCGCCTAAAAATTTTTCGGGACTTCAAATACGACCTAAAGAACCATAGTCACTGCCCCTCCATGATCGTTCCTCATTTTTTGCATTTTCGGCCAAAAAACTAGAATTCCGCCCGATTACCATATTTTGTGTGCTATTGCCCACGCCTTCCGAGTGGGCCGGGCTCCCGGACTCGGATCGCCTAAAAAATTTTTGGGCCATCAAATAGGACCTAAAGAACCATAGTCACTACCTCGCCATGATCGTTCCTCATTTTTTGCATTTTCGGCCACAAAACTAGAATTTCGCCCGATTCCCATATTTTTGTGTTCTATGCCCACGCCTTCCAAGTGGTCCCGGGACCCCAGATCCCAGATCGCCTAAAATTTTTCCGGGCCATCGAATATGACCTAAGGAACCATAGTAACCACCCCACCATGATCGTTCCTTATTTTTCCATTTTTCGTCCAAACAACTAGAATTTCGCGCGATTCCCATATTTTCGTGTTCTTCCGAGTGCTCCCGGGACCCCCGGACCCCTATCGCCTAAAATTTTTCCGCACCATCAAATACGACCTAAGGAACCATAGTCACCGCCCCGCCATGATAGTTCCTAGTGTTTTGCATTTTTCGGCCAAAAAACTAGATTTCCGCGCGATTCCCATATTTTCGAGTGCTATAGCCCATGCTTTCCGAGTGGTCCCGGGAACCCGAGACCCCGATCGCCTAAAATTTTTACGGGCCATAAAATACGACCTAAGTAACCATAGTCACCGCCCCGCCAAGATCGTTCATCATATTTTGCGTTTTTCGGCCAAAAAACTAGAATTCCGCCCGATTACCATATTTTTGTGCGCTATTGCCCACGCCTTCCGAGTGGGCCGGGCGCCCGGATTCTGATCGCCTAAAAAATTTTTGGGCCATCAAATCAGACCTAAGGAATCATAGTCACCACCTCGCCATGATCGTTCCTCATGTTTTGCATTTTTCGGCCAAAAAACTAAAATTCTGCCCGATTCCCATATTTTCGTGCGTTATAGCCCACGCTTTCCAAGTGGACCTGGGACTCCCGGACCCTGATCACCTATAATTTTTCCGGCCCATCAAATACGACCTAAGGAACCAGAGTCACCGCCCCACCATGATCGTTCCTCATTTTTTGAATTTTACTACAAAAAACTAGAATTCCGCCCGATTCCCATATTTTCATGTGTTATAGCCCACGCCTTCCAAGTGGTCCCGGGACCCCCGGACCCCTATCGCCTAAAATTTTTCCGGGCCATCAAATACGATCCAAGGAACCATAGTAACTGCTCCGCCATGATCGTTCCTCATTTTTTGCATTTTTCGGCAAAAAACTAGAATTTCGCGTGATTCCCATATTTTCGTGTGCTATAGCCCACGCCTTCCGAGTGGGCCTGGCCCCCCGAACTCGGATCGCCTAAAATATTTCCGGGCCATTAAATACGACCTAAGGAACCATAGACACTGCCTCGCCATGATCGTTCCTCACTTATTCCGATTTCCGGCCAAAAAACTAGAATTCCGCCCGATTCCCATATTTTCATGTGCTATAGCCCACGCCTTTCAAGTGGTCCCGGGAACCCCGGACCCCGATGACCTAATATTTTTCCAGGACATCAAATACGATCTAAGGAACCATAGTCACCGCCCCGCCATGATCGTTCCTCATGTTTTGCGCTTTTCGGCTAAAAAAATAGAATTCCGCCCGATTACCATATTTTTGTGCGCTATTGCCCACGCCTTCCGAGTGGTCCCAAACCCCCGGACCCTGATCGCCTAAAATTTTTTGGGGCCATCAAATACAACCTAAGCAACCATAGTCACTGCCCTGCAATGATCGGTCCTCAATTGTTGCGTTTTTAGGCCAAAAACCTAGAATTCCGCCCGATTCCCATATTTTCATGTGCTATAGCCCTCTCCTTCCGAGTGAGCCGGGCCCCCCGGACTCGTATCCCCTAAAAAATTTTCGGGCCATAAAATAAGACCTAAGGAACCATAGTCACCTTCTCGCCATGATCCTTTCTCATTTTTTACATTTTTCGGCCAAAAAACTAAAATTCCGCCCGATTCCCATATTTTCATGTGCTATACCCACGCCTTCCAAGTGGTCCCGGAAATTCCGGACCCCGATCGCCTAAAAATTTTTCGGGACTTCAAATACGACCTAAAGAACCATAGTCACTGCCCCTCCATGATCGTTCCTCATTTTTTGCATTTTCGGCCAAAAAACTAGAATTCCGCCCGATTACCATATTTTGTGTGCTATTGCCCACGCCTTCCGAGTGGGCCGGGCTCCCGGACTCGGATCGCCTAAAAAATTTTTGGGCCATCAAATAGGACCTAAAGAACCATAGTCACTACCTCGCCATGATCGTTCCTCATTTTTTGCATTTTCGGCCACAAAACTAGAATTTCGCCCGATTCCCATATTTTTGTGTTCTATGCCCACGCCTTCCAAGTGGTCCCGGGACCCCAGATCCCAGATCGCCTAAAATTTTTCCGGGCCATCGAATATGACCTAAGGAACCATAGTAACCACCCCACCATGATCGTTCCTTATTTTTCCATTTTTCGTCCAAACAACTAGAATTTCGCGCGATTCCCATATTTTCGTGTTCTTCCGAGTGCTCCCGGGACCCCCGGACCCCTATCGCCTAAAATTTTTCCGCACCATCAAATACGACCTAAGGAACCATAGTCACCGCCCCGCCATGATAGTTCCTAGTGTTTTGCATTTTTCGGCCAAAAAACTAGATTTCCGCGCGATTCCCATATTTTCGAGTGCTATAGCCCATGCTTTCCGAGTGGTCCCGGGAACCCGAGACCCCGATCGCCTAAAATTTTTACGGGCCATAAAATACGACCTAAGTAACCATAGTCACCGCCCCGCCAAGATCGTTCATCATATTTTGCGTTTTTCGGCCAAAAAACTAGAATTCCGCCCGATTACCATATTTTTGTGCGCTATTGCCCACGCCTTCCGAGTGGGCCGGGCGCCCGGATTCTGATCGCCTAAAAAATTTTTGGGCCATCAAATCAGACCTAAGGAATCATAGTCACCACCTCGCCATGATCGTTCCTCATGTTTTGCATTTTTCGGCCAAAAAACTAAAATTCTGCCCGATTCCCATATTTTCGTGCGTTATAGCCCACGCTTTCCAAGTGGACCTGGGACTCCCGGACCCTGATCACCTATAATTTTTCCGGCCCATCAAATACGACCTAAGGAACCAGAGTCACCGCCCCACCATGATCGTTCCTCATTTTTTGAATTTTACTACAAAAAACTAGAATTCCGCCCGATTCCCATATTTTCATGTGTTATAGCCCACGCCTTCCAAGTGGTCCCGGGACCCCCGGACCCCTATCGCCTAAAATTTTTCCGGGCCATCAAATACGATCCAAGGAACCATAGTAACTGCTCCGCCATGATCGTTCCTCATTTTTTGCATTTTTCGGCAAAAAACTAGAATTTCGCGTGATTCCCATATTTTCGTGTGCTATAGCCCACGCCTTCCGAGTGGGCCTGGCCCCCCGAACTCGGATGGCCTAAAATATTTCCGGGCCATTAAATACGACCTAAGGAACCATAGACACTGCCTCGCCATGATCGTTCCTCACTTATTCCGATTTCCGGCCAAAAAACTAGAATTCCGCCCGATTCCCATATTTTCATGTGCTATAGCCCACGCCTTTCAAGTGGTCCCGGGAACCCCGGACCCCGATGACCTAATATTTTTCCAGGACATCAAATACGATCTAAGGAACCATAGTCACCGCCCCGCCATGATCGTTCCTCATGTTTTGCGCTTTTCGGCTAAAAAAATAGAATTCCGCCCGATTACCATATTTTTGTGCGCTATTGCCCACGCCTTCCGAGTGGTCCCAAACCCCCGGACCCTGATCGCCTAAAATTTTTTGGGGCCATCAAATACAACCTAAGCAACCATAGTCACTGCCCTGCAATGATCGGTCCTCAATTGTTGCGTTTTTAGGCCAAAAACCTAGAATTCCGCCCGATTCCCATATTTTCATGTGCTATAGCCCTCTCCTTCCGAGTGAGCCGGGCCCCCCGGACTCGTATCCCCTAAAAAATTTTCGGGCCATAAAATAAGACCTAAGGAACCATAGTCACCTTCTCGCCATGATCCTTTCTCATTTTTTACATTTTTCGGCCAAAAAACTAAAATTCCGCCCGATTCCCATATTTTCATGTGATATACCCACGCCTTCCAAGTGGTCCCGGAAATTCCGGACCCCGATCGCCTAAAAATTTTTCGGGACTTCAAATACGACCTAAAGAACCATAGTCACTGCCCCTCCATGATCGTTCCTCATTTTTTGCATTTTCGGCCAAAAAACTAGAATTCCGCCCGATTACCATATTTTGTGTGCTATTGCCCACGCCTTCCGAGTGGGCCGGGCTCCCGGACTCGGATCGCCTAAAAAATTTTTGGGCCATCAAATAGGACCTAAAGAACCATAGTCACTACCTCGCCATGATCGTTCCTCATTTTTTGCATTTTCGGCCACAAAACTAGAATTTCGCCCGATTCCCATATTTTTGTGTTCTATGCCCACGCCTTCCAAGTGGTCCCGGGACCCCAGATCCCAGATCGCCTAAAATTTTTCCGGGCCATCGAATATGACCTAAGGAACCATAGTAACCACCCCACCATGATCGTTCCTTATTTTTCCATTTTTCGTCCAAACAACTAGAATTTCGCGCGATTCCCATATTTTCGTGTTCTTCCGAGTGCTCCCGGGACCCCCGGACCCCTATCGCCTAAAATTTTTCCGCACCATCAAATACGACCTAAGGAACCATAGTCACCGCCCCGCCATGATAGTTCCTAGTGTTTTGCATTTTTCGGCCAAAAAACTAGATTTCCGCGCGATTCCCATATTTTCGAGTGCTATAGCCCATGCTTTCCGAGTGGTCCCGGGAACCCCAGACCCCGATCGCCTAAAATTTTTACGGGCCATAAAATACGACCTTAGTAACCATAGTCACCGCCCCGCCAAGATCGTTCATCATATTTTGCATTTTTCGGCCAAAAAACTAGAATTTCGCCCGATTACCATATTTTTATGCGCTATTGCCCACGCCTTCCGAGTGGGCCGGGCGCCTGGACTCTGATCGCCTAAAAAATTTTCGGGCCATCAAATCAGACCTAAGGAATCATAGTCACCACCTCGCCATGATCGCTCCTCATGTTTTGCATTTTTCGGCCAAAAAACTAAAATTCTGCCCGATTCCCATATTTTCGTGCGTTATAGCCCACGCTTTCCAAGTGGACCTGGGACTCCCGGACCCTGATCGCCTATAATTTTTCCGGCGCATCAAATACGACCTAAGGAACCAGAGTCACCGCCCCACCATGATCGTTCCTCATTTTTTGAATTTTACTACAAAAAACTAGAATTCCGCCCGATTCCCATATTTTTGTGTGCTATAGCCCACACCTTCCAAGTGGGCTGGGCTCCCCGGACTCGGATCGCCTAAATTTTTTTCGGACCATCAAATACGACCTAAAGAACCATAGTCACCGCCCTGACATGACCGTTCCTCATTGTTTTGCGTTTTACGGAAAAAAACATAGAATTCCGCCTGATTCTCATATTTTTCTGTGCTATAGCCCAAGCCTTCCAAGTGGTACCGGGACCCCAAGACCCCGATCGACTAAGATTTTTCCGGGCCATCAAATATGATCTAAGGAACCATAGTCACCACCCCGTCATTATCGGTCCTCATTTCTTGCATTTTACGGCCAAAAAACTAGAATTCCGCCCGATTCCCTTATTTTCGTGTGCTATAGCCCACGCCTTCCAAGTGGTCTCGGAACCCCCGAACCCCGATCTCTTAAATTTTATGGGCCATCAAATACAACCTAAGGAACCATTGTCACCGCCCCGCCATGATCGTTCCTCATTTTTAGTGCTTTTCGGCCAAAAAACTAGAATTTCACCTGATTTTTATATTTTCATTTGCTATAGCCCACGCCTCCACAGTGGGTAGGGACCCCGAGAACCAGATCACCTAAAAAATTTTCGGGCAATCAAATATGACCTAAGGAACCATAGTTACCACCCCGCCATGACCTTTCCGCATTTTTTGCATTTTATGGCGAAAAAACTAGAATTCCTCCCAATTCCCATATTTTCGTGTGCTATAGCCCACGCCTTCCGAGTGGGTCAGACCCCACGAACTTAGATCTCCTAAAATATTTCCGGGGCATCAAATACGACCTTAAGAACCATAGTCACCACCCTGCCAGGGAAAAAAACATAGAATTCCGCTCGATTCCAATATTTTTGTGTGCTATAGCCCACGCCTTCCAAGTGGTCCCGGGACCCCAAGACCCCGATCACCTAAGATTTTTTCGGGCCATCAAATAGGACCTAAGGAACCATAGTAACCGCCCTGCCATGATCGTTCCTCATTTCTTGCATTTTACGGCCAAAAAACTAGAATTCCGCCCGATTCCCATATTTTCGTGTGCTATAGCCCACGCCTTCCAAGTGGTCTCGGGACCCCCGAACCCCGATCTCTTAAAATTTTTTTGGGCCATCAAATACAACCTAAGGAACCATTGTCACCGCCCCACCATGATCGTTCCTCATTTATTGCTTTTTTCGGCCAAAAAACTAGAACTCCGCCCGATTACCATATTTTTGTGTGCTATTGCCCACGTCTTCCGAATCGGCCGGGCCCCCTGACTCGCATCATCTAAAATTTTTCCGGGGCATCATATACGACCTTAAGAACCATAGTCACAGCCTCGCCATGATTGTTCCTAATTTTTTGCATTTTCTGGGCAAAAAACTAGAATTTCGCCCGATCCCCATAGTTTTGTGTGCTATAGCCCATGCCTTCCAAGTGGTCCTGGGACCCCCGGACCCCGATCGCCTAAAATATTTTCAGGCCATCAAATACGTCCTAAGGAACCATAGTCACCGCCCCGCCATGATCGTTCCTCATTTTTTGCATTTTTCGGCCAAAAAACTAAAATTCCGCCCGATTCCCATATTTTCGTGTGGTAGCCCACGCCTTCCAAGTGGTCCCGGGACCCTCGGACCCCGATCGCCTAAAATTTTTTCAGGCCATCAAATATGACATAAGGAACCATAGTCACCGCCCTGCCATGATACTTCCTCATTTCTTGTGTTTTTCGGCCAACCAAACTACAATTTCGCCTGATTCCTATATTTTCGTGTGCTATAGCCAACGACTTTCGAGTGGGCCGGGACCCCCGGACACGGATCGCCTAAAATTATTCTGGGCCATTAAATACAACCTAAGGAACCATAGTCACCGCCCCGCCATGATCGTTACTCATTTTTTGCATTTTTCGGCCAAAAAATTAGACTTTCGCCTATTTCCCATATTTTCGTGTGCTATAGTCCACGCCTTCCCAGTGGGTAGTTCCCCCGAAGCCGGATCTCCTAAAATTTTTCTGGGACATAAAATATGACCTATGGAACCATAGTCACCGCCCCGCCATTACCTTTCCTAATTTTTTGCATTTTACGGCCAAAAAACTTGAATTTCGCCCGATTCCCATATTTTCATGTGTTATAGCCCACGCCTTCGAGTGCCCCCCCGGGACCCCCGGACCCTGATCGCCTAAATTTTTCCGAGCCATAAAATACGACCTAAAGAACCATAGTCACCGCCCCGCCATGATCGTTCCTCATGTTTTGCATTTTTCGGCCAAAAACTAGAATTCCGCCCGACTCCCTTATTTTCATGTGCTACCCACGCCTTCCGAGTTGGCCGGGCCTCCGGACTCGGATCGCCTAAAATTTTTCCGAGCCATCAAATACGACCTAAGGAACCATAGTCACCGCCCAGCCATGATCGTTCCTCATTTTTGGCGTTTTAATGGCCAAATAACTAGAATTCCACCCGATTCCCATATTTTCGTGTGCTATAGCCCACGCCTACCCAGTTGGTAGGGCCCCCCGGACTCGGATCGCCTAAAAGTATTTCGGTACATATAATACGACCTAAGGAACCATAGTCACCACCCCGTCATGAGTGGTCCTTATGTTTTGCATTTTTCAGCGAAAAAACTAGAATTCAGTGCTATAGCCCACGCCTTCACTAAGGAACCATAGTCACCGCCCTGCCATGACCGTTTCTCGTTCCTTTGCGTTTTATGGTAAAAAAAATTAGAATTTCGCTTGATTCCTATATTTTCGTGTGGTATAGCCCACGCCTTCCGATTGGGCCCAGGACCCCCGGACCCCGATCACAAAAAAAAATTTCGGGCCATTAAATACGACCTAAGGTACCATAGTCACCGCCCTTCCATGACCGTTCCTCGTTTTTTTTGCATTTTACGGCCAAAAAACTAGAATTCCGCCCGATTCGCATATTTGCGTGTAATATAGCCCACGCCTTCCCAATGGGCAAAGCCCCCCTCACCCGGATTGCCTAAAAATTTTCTGGGCCATCAAATATGACCTAAGGAACCATAGTCACCGCCTGGCCATGACCTTTCCTCGATTTTCGCATTTTACGTCCAAAAAACTAGAACTCCACCCGATTCCCATATTTTCGTGTGCTAGCCCACGCCTTCCGAGTGGGCCTGAACCCCGATCGCCTAAAATATTTCGGGCCTTATAATATGAACTATTGAACCATAGTCACTGCCACACCATGACCAGAACTCGTTTTTTGCATTGTACGGCCAAAATAACAAGAATTCCGCCCCATTACCATATTTTCTTGGGCCTCCTTCCGAGTGGGTCGGGCCCCTCCGGACCCGAATCGCCTTAAATTTTTTCGAGCCATAAAATACGACCTATGGAACCATAGTCACCGCCCCTCCATGACCTTCCTAGTTATTTTTTTGTTTTACGGACAAAAAACTAGAATTCCGCCCGGTTCCCATATATTCGTGTGCTATAGCCCACGCCTTCCAAGTGGTCCCCGGACCCCGATCTCCTAAAATTTTTCCGGGCCATCAAATACGACCTAAGGAACCATAGTCACCACTCTGCCATGATCGTTCCTCATTTTTTGCGTTTTTCGGCCAAAGAACTAGAATTTCGCCTGATTCCCATATTTTCTTGTGCTATAACCCACGCCCTCCGAGTGGGCCGGGCCACCGAACTCGAATAGCCTAAAATTTTTGCGGGCTATTAAATATGACCTAAGGAACGATGGTCACCGCCCCGCCATGATCGTTCCTCATGTTTTGCGTTTTTTGGCCAAAGAACTAAAATTCTACTCGATTCCCATATTTTCGTGTGCTTTAGACCATGCCTTCCGAATGGGCCGGGCCCCCGGGACCCTGATCGCCTAAACGTTTTCCGGTACCACGATAGTCACCGCCCCTCCATGATCGATTCCCATATTTACGTGTAGCCCATGCCTTCCAAGTGGTCCGTGGCCTAAAAATTTTCCGGGCCATCAAATACGACCTAAGGAACAATAATCACTGCACCAAAATAATCGTTCCTCATTTTTTGTATTTTTCGGCCAAAGAACTAGAATTCCGCCCGATTCCCATATTTGCGTGTGCTATAGACCACGCCTTCCGAATGGGCCGGGCCCCCGGGACCCTGATCGCCTAAAATTTTTCCGGTACATCAAATACGACCTAAGGAACCATAGTCACTTCCCCGCCATGATCGTTCCTCATTTTTTGCATTTTTCGGCCAAAGAACAAGAATTCCGCCTGATTCCCATATTTTCATTTGTTATAGCCCACGCCTTCCGAGTGGGCCGGGACCCCTGGACTCGGATCGCCTAAAATTTTTCCAGGCCATCCAATACGGCCTAAGGAACCAAAGTCACTGCCACGCCATGACCGTTCCTCATTTTTTTTCGTTTTGCGGCCAAAAATCTAGAATTTCGCCTGATTCCCATATTTTCGTGTGCTATAGCCCACGCCCTCCCAGTTGGTAGGGGCACCCTGAGCCGGATCGCCTAAAAAATTTCCGGGCAATCAAATACGACCTAAGGAACCATAGTCACCACCCCGCCATGATCGTTCCTCATATTTTCATTTTTCGGCAAAAAAACTAGAATTCCGCCCGATTCCCATATTTTCGTGTGCTGCCCACGCCTTCCCATTGGGTACTGGCCCCCATAGCCGGATCGCCTAAAATTTTTAAGGGCCTTCAAATATGACCTAAGGAACCATAGTCACCGCCCCGCCATGACCATTCCTCATCTTTTGCCTTTTTTGGCCAAAAAACTAGAACTCCGCCCGATTTCCATATTGTTGTGTGCTATAGCCCACGCCTTCCAAGTGATCCAGCGACCCTCGGACCCCGATCTCCTAAAATATTTCTGGGCCATCAAATACAACCTAAGAAACCATAGTCACCGCCCCGCCATGATCGTTCCTTAGGTTTTGCATTTTTCGGCCAAAAAAACAAGAATTCCGCCCGATACCCATATTTTTGTGTGCTATAACCCATGCCTTCCAAGTGATCCCGGGATGCCCGGACCCTGATCTCCTAAAAAATTTATCGGGCCATCAAATACGACCTAAGGAACCATACTCACCGCCCCGCCATGACCTTTCCTCAGTTTTTGCGTTTTTCGGCCAAAAAACTAGAATTTCGCATGATTCTTATATTTTCGTGTGTTATAGCCCACGCCTTCCCAGTGGGTAGGGTCCCCCGGAGCCGGATTGCCAAAAACCATTCCAGGCCATCAAATACGACCTAAGGAACCATAGTCACCGCCCCGCCATGACCTTTCCTCATTTTTTGCATTTTATGGCCAAAATACTAGAATTCCGCCCGATTCCCATATTTTTGTGTGTTATAGACCACGCCTTCCGAGTGGGTCAGGCCCCCCGGACTCGGATCGCCTATAATGTTGCCGAGCCATCAAATACGACCTAAAGAACCATAGTCACCGCCCTTCCATGACCGTTCCTCTTTTTTGTTTGCGTTTTACGGCCAAAAAACAAGAATTCCGCCTGATTCCCATATTTTCGTGTGATATAGCCCACGCCTTCCAAGTGGTCCCGGGACCGCCAGACCCTAATCGCCTAAAAATTTTCTGGGCTATCAAATACGACCTTAGGAATCATAGTCACCGCCTCGCCATGATCGTTCCTCATGTTTTGCGTTTTTCGGCCAAAGAATTATAATTTCGCCCGATTCTCATATTTTCATGTGCTATAGTCCACGCCTTCCGAGTGGGCCGGGCCCCCCGGACTCAGAGCGCCTAAAATTTTTCCGGGCAATTAAATACGACCTAAGGAACCATAGCCACCGCCCCGCCATGATCATTCCTCAATGTTTGCATTTTTCGGCCAAAAAACTAGAATTCCGCCCGATTCCCATATTTTCGTGTGTTATAGCCCACGCCTTCCGAGTGGTCCCGGGACCCCGGACCCTGATCGCCTAAAAATTTTACGGGCCATCAAATACAACCTAAGGAACCATAGTCAACGCCCTGCCATGATCGTTCCTCAATTTTTGCGTTTTTTGTCCAAAAAATCTAGAATTCCGCCCGATTCCCATATTTTCGTGTGCTATAGCCCACGCCTTCCAAGTGGTCCTGGGACTCCCGGACCCCGATCTCCTAAAAAATTTTCAGGCAATCAAATACAACCTAAGGAACCATAGTCAGCGCCCCTCCATGACCTTTCCTCATTTTTTGCATTTTACGGCCATAAAACTAGAATTTCGCCCGATTCCCATATTTTCGTGTGCTATAGCCCACGCCTTCCAAGTGATCCCGGGTCCCCCGGACCGCGATCTCCTAAAACTTTTTCGGGCTATCAAATACGACCTAAGTAACCATAGGCACCACCCCGCCATGATCGTTCCTCAGTTTTTGCCTTTTTCGGCCAAAAAACTAGAATTTTGCCTGATTCCCATATTTTCGTGTGCTATAGCCCACCCTTCCCAGTGGGTAGGGGCCCCCAAAGCCGGATTGCCAAAAATATTTCCGGGCCATCAAATACAACCTATAGTCATCGCCTCGCCATGATCGTTCCTCGTTCTTTACGTTTTTCGGCCAAAAAACTAGAATTGCTCCAGATTGCCATATTTTCGTGTGCTATAGACCACGCCTTCCGAGTGGGCCGGGCCCCCTGGAATCGGATCGCCTCAAATGTTTCCAGTCCATCAAATACGACCTAAAGAACCATAGTCACTGCCCTGCCATGAACGTTCCTCATCTTTTACATTTTTCGGCCAAAGAACTATAATTCCGCCCGATTCCCATATTTTTGTGTGCTATGGCCCACGCCCTCCGAGTGGGCCGGGCTCCCAGACTCGAATCGCCTAAAATTTAACCGGGCCATTAAATACGACCTAAGGAATGATAGTCACCGCCCCGCCATGATCGTTCCTCATTTTTTGCGCTTTTCGGCCAAAAACCTAGAATTCCACCCGATTCCCATATTTTCGTGTGCTAGCCCACGCATTCCAAGTGGTCCCGGGACCCCCGGACCCTGATCGCCTAAAAATTTTCCGGGCCATCAAATACAACCTAAGGAGCCATAGTCACCGCCCCGCCATGATCATTCCTCATCTTTTGCATTTTTCGGCCAAAAAACTATAATTCCGCCCGATTCCCATATTTTTGTGTGCTATAGCCCACGCCTTCCGAGTGGTCTCGGGACCCTCAAACCCCGGATCGCCTATAATATTTTTGGCCCATCAAATATGACCTAAGGAACCATAGTCACCGCCCTGGCATGATCGTTCCTCAATTTTTGCGTTTTTTGGCCAAAAAACTAGAATTCCGCCCGATTCCCATATTTATGTGTGCTATAGCCCACGCCTTCCAAGTAGTCCCATGACCCCCGGACCCCGATCTCCTAAAAAAATTTCAGGCAATCAAATACTACCTAAGGAACCATAGTCAGCGCCCCTCCATGACCTTTCCTCATTTTTGCATTATACGGCCATAAAACTAGAATTCCGCCCGATTCACATATTTTTGTGTGCTATAGCACACGCCTTCCAAGTGATCTCGAGTCCCCCGGACCGCGATATCCTAAAATTTTTTTGGGCCATCAAATATGACCTAAGGAACCATAGTAATCGCCCCGCCATGATCGTTCCTCATCTTTTGCATTTTTCGGCCAAAAAACTAGAATTCCGCCCAATTCCCATATTTTTGTGTGCTATAGCCCACAGCTTCTTAGAGGGCCGGGCCCCACAAACTTGGATTGCCTAAAATGTTTCTGGGGCATCAAATACGACCTAAAGAACCATAGTCACCGCCAAGCCATGACTGTTCCTCGTTGTTTTGCGTTTTACGGCCAAAAAATAAGAATTCCGCCCGATTCCCATATTTTGGTGTGATATAGCCCACGCCTTCCAAGTTGTCCCGGGACCCCCGGACCCTGATCACCTAAAATATAATCGGGCCATTAAATACGACCTAAAGAACCATAGTCACCATCCCGCCATGATCGTTCCTCATGTTTTGCGTTTTTCGGCCAAAGAACTATAATTCCACCCGATTCCACGTCTGATTCCAATATTTTCATGTGCTATTGCCGACGCCTTCCCAGTGGGTAGAGCCCCTCGGAGCCGGATCGCCTAAAATTTTTTCGGGCAATCAAATACGACTTAAGGAACCCGACTCACTACCCCGCCATGACCTTTCCTCATTTTTTGCATTTTATTGCCATAAAACTAGAATTCCGCCCGATTCCCATATTTTTGTGTGCTATGGCCCACGCCTTCCGAGTGGGCCGGGCCCCCTGGACTCGGATTGCCTAAAAAATTTCCGGGTCATTAAATACGACCTAAGAAACCATAGTCACCGCCCCGCCATGATCGTTCCTCATTATTTTGCATTTTACGGCCTAAAAACTAGAATTCCGCCCAATTCCCATATTTTCGTATGCTATAGCCCACGCCTTCCAAGTAGTCCCAAGACCCTTGGACCCCGATCGCCTAAAAATATTTTGGTCCATCAAATACGACCTAAGGAACTATAGGCACCTCCTCGCCATGATCGTTCCTCATGTTTTGCATTTTACGGCCAATAAACTTGAATTCTGCACGATTCCCATATTTTCGTGTATTACAGCCCACACATTCCAAGTGGGCGGGCTTCCGGACTCGGATCGCCTAAAAAATTTTTGGGCCATCAAATACGGCCTAAAGAACCATAGTCACCACCCTTCCATGACCGTTCCTCATTTTTTTACATTTTACGGCCAAAAAAATAGAATTCTGCCTGATTCCCATATTTTCGTGTGCCCATGCCTTCCGAGTGGTCCCGGGACCCCCGAACCCCGGATCGCCTATAATTTTTTTGGGCAATCAACTATGACCTAAGGAACCATAGTCACCGCCCCGCCATGATCGTTCCTCAATTTTTGCATTTTTTGGCCAAAAAACTTGAATTCCACCCGATTCCCATATTTCCGTGTGCTATAGCCCATGCCTTCCAAGTGCTCCCAGGACCCCCGGACCCCGATCTCCTAAAAAACTTTCAGGCAATCAAATACAACCTAATGAACCATAGTCAGTGCCCCTCCATGAACTTTCCTCATTTTTTGCATTATACGGCCATAAAACTAGAATTCCGCCCGATTTCCATATTTTCGTGTGCTATTGCCCACGCCTTCCGAGTGGTCCCGGGACCCCCGAACCCTGGGTCGCCTATAATTTTTTTGGGCCATCAAATACGACCTATGGAACCATAATCACCACCCCGCAATGATCGTTCCTAAATTTTTGCATTTTCGGCCAAAAAACTAGAATTCTGCCCGATTCCCATATTTCCGTATGCTATAGCCCATGCCTTCCAAGTGGTCTCAGGATCCTCGGACCCCGATATCCTAAAATATTTTTGGGCAATCAAATAAAACCTAAGAAACCATAGTCAGTGCCCGTCCATGACCTTTCCTCATCTTTTGCATTATACGACCATAAAACTAGAATTCCGCCCGATTCCCATATTTTCATGTGCTATAGCACACGCCTTCCAAGTGATCCCGAGTCCCCCAGACCGCGATCTCCTAAAAAATTTTTGGGCCATCAAATACGACCTAAGGAACTATAGTCATCGCCCCGCCATGATCGTTCCTCATTCTTTATGTTTTTCGGCCATAAAACTAGAATTCCGCCTGATTCCCATATTTTCGTGTGCTATAGCCCACGCCTTCCAAGAGGACCGGGCCCCACAAACTCGGATCTCCTAAAATGTTTCCGGGCCATCAAATACGACCTAAAGAACCATAGTCACCGCCAAGCCATGACCGTTCCTCGTTTGTTTTGCGTTTTACGGCCAAAAAACAAGAATTACGCCCGATTCCCATATTTTGGTGTGATATAGCCCACGCCTTCAAAGTGGTCCTGGCCCACACCTTCCAAGAGGACCGGGCCCCACAAACTCGATTCTCCTAAAAATTTTCTGGGCCATCAAATACGACCTAAGGAACCATAGTCAGCGCCCCGCCATGATCATTCCTCATTTTTGCGTTTTTCGTCAAAAAAATTAGAATTCCACCTGATTCCCATATTTTCCTGTGCTATAGCCCACGCCTTCCCAATGGGTAGGGCCCCACGGAACCGGATCACCTAAAATTTTTTCAGGCCATCAAATATGACCTAAGGAACCATAGTCACCGCCCTGACATGACCTTTCCTCATTTTTTGTATTTTACGGCCAAAAAACTAGAATTCTGCCTGATTCCCAAATTTTCGTGTGCTATAGCCCACGCCTTCCAAGTTGTCCCGGACCCCCGAACCCCGATCTCCTAAAAGTTTTTCGGGCCATCAAATACGACCTAAGGAACCATAGTCACCGCCTTGCCATTATCATTCCTCATTTTTTATATTTTTCTGCCAAAAAACATGAATTCCGCGCGATTCTCATATTTTTGTGTGCTATAGCCCACGCTTTCCAAGTGGTCACGGGCCCCCCGGACCCCGATCGCCAAAACTTTTTTCGGGCCATCAAATATGACCTAAGGAACCATAGTCACTGCCCCGCCATGATCGTTCCTCATGTTTTGCATATTTCGGCCTAATAACTAGAATTCCGTCCGATTCCAATATTTTCGTGTGCACCCACGCCTTCCGAGTGGGCCGAGCTCCCCGGACTGTGATCGCCTAAATAATTTTCGGGCCATAAAATACGACCTAAGAACCATAGTCACCGCCCCACCATGATCGTTCCTCATGTTTTACATTTTTAGGCCAAAAAACTAGATATGCGCCTGATTCTCATATTTTCGTGTGCAATAGCACACGCCTTCCGAGTGGTCCGGGCCCCCCTGACTCGTATCGCCTAAAAGTTTTTCGGGCCATCAAATATGACCTAAGGAACCATTTTCACCGCACTGCCATGATCGTTCCTCATTTTTTGCATTTTCTGGAAAAAAAAACTAGAATTCTGCCCGATTCCCATATTTTCGTGTGCATAGCCCACGCCTTCCAAGTGGTCCCGGGACCCCCGGACCCCGATCACCTAAAATTTTTCCGGGCCTTAAAATACGACCTAAGGAACCACAGTCAGTGCCCCACCATGATCATTCCTCATTTTTTGCGTTTTTCGGCCAAAAAACTAGAATTCCGCCCGATTTTCATATTTTCATGTGCTATAGCCCACGCTTCCCAATAGGTAGGGCCCCACGGAGCCGGATCGCCTAATATTTTTGCGGGCCATCAAAGACAACCTAAGGAATTATAGTCACCGCCCCGCCATGACCTGTCCTTATTTTTTGCATTTTAAGGCCAAAAACTAGAATTCCGCCCGATTCCCATATTTTCGTGTGCTATAGCCCACGCCTTCCAAGTGGTCCCGGGACTCCCGGATCCTGATCACCTAAAAACTTTTAGGGCCATCAAATACGACCTAAAGAACCATAGTCACCACCCTACCATGACCGTTCATCGTTTTTTTGCATTTTACGGCCAAAAACCTAGAATTCCGCCCGATTCCCATATTTTCGTGTGCTATAGCCCACGCCTTCCAAGTGGTCCCGGGACCTCCGGACCCCGATTGCCCAAAATTTTTCCGGACCATAAAATACGACCTAAGGAACCATAGTCAGTGCCCCGCCATGATCATTCCTCATTGTTTGCGTTTTGCGGCCAAAAAACTAGAATTCCGCCCGATTCCCATATTTTCGTGTGCTATATCCCACGCCTTCCGAGTGGACCGGGGCCCCCGGACTCGGATCGCCTAATATTTTTGCGGGCCATCATATACAACCTAAGGAACCATAGTCACCACCCCGCCATGACCTGTCCTCATTTTTGCATTTTACGGCCAAAAACTAGAATTCCGCCCGATTCCCATATTTTCGTGTGCTATAGCCCACGCCTTCCAAGTTCTCCCCGGACTCCCGGACCCCGATCACCTAAAATTTTTCTGGGCCATCAAATACAACCTAAAGAACCATAGTCACCCCCCTTCCATGACCGTTCCTCATTTTTTTTGCGTTTTACGGCCAAAAACCTAGAATTCCACCTGATTTCCATATTTTCGTGTGCTATAGCCCACGCCTTCCAAGTGGTCACGGGACACCTGATCGCCTAAAATTGTTCTGGGCCATCAAATACGACCTAAGGAACCATAGTTACTGCCCCACTATGATTGTTCCTCATTTTTTGCGTTTTTCGGCAAAAAAAAAAACTAGAATTCCGCCTGATTCCCATATTTTTGCGTGCTATATCCCACGCCTTCCGAGTGGGTCGGGCCCCCCATACTCGGATCATCTAAAAAATTTTCAGGCCATCAAATACGGCCTAAGGAACCATAGTCACCTCCCCGCCATGATCGTTCCTCATATTTTGAATTTTTCGGCCAAAAAACTAGAATTCCGCCCGATTCCCATATTTCTGTGTGCATAGCCCACGCCTTCCAAGTAGTCCCGGGACCCCCGGACCCCGATCGCCTAAACATTTTCCGGGCCATCAAATACGACCTAAGGAACCATAGTCACTGCCCCGCCATTATCGTTCCTCATTTTTTGCGTTTTTCGTCCAAAAAATAAGAATTCCGCCCGATTCCCATATTTTAGTGTGCAATAATAGCCCACGGCTTCCCAATGGGTAGGGCACCACGGAGCCGGATCGCCTAAAATTTTTTCAGGCCATCAAATATGACCTAAGGAACCATAGTCACCGCCCCGCCATGACCTTTCCTCATATTTTGCATTTTACAATGAAAAAACTAGAATTCCGCCCTATTGCCTTATTTTCATGGGCTATGGCCCACGCCTTCCAAGTGATCCAGGGACCCTAGGACCCCAATCGCCTAAAACATTTTCGGGCTATTAAATTCGGCCTAAGGAACCATAGTCACCGCCTCGCCATGATCGTTCCTAATGCTTTGCATTTTTAGGGAAAAAATCTAGAATTCCAATTGATTCCCATATTTTCGTGTGCTATAGCCCACGCCTTCCGTGTGGGCAGGCCCCCCGGACTCGGTTCGCCTAAAAATTTTCCGAGCCATCAAATACGACATATGGAACCATAGTCACCGCCCCACCATGATCGTTCCTCCTTTTTTGCATTTTTCGGCCAAAAAACTAGAATTCCTCCCGATTCCCATATTTTCGTGTGCTATAGCACACGCCTTCCGAGTGGGCCGGGCCCCCTGACTCATATCGCCTAAAACATTTTCGGGCCATCAAATACGAACTAAGGAACCATAGCCACCGCACCGCCATGATCGTTCCTCATTTTTTGCATTTTCTGGCATAAAAACTAGAATTACGCCTGATTCCCATATTTTCGTGTGCTATATCCCACGCCTTCCAAGTGGTCCCGGGACCCCCGGACCCCGATTGCCTAAAATTTTTCCGGGCCATAAAATACGACCTAAGGAACCATAGTCACTGCCCCTCCATGATCATTCCGCATTTTTTGCATTTTTTTGGCCAAAAAACTAAAATTCCGCCCGATTCCCATATTTTCGTGTGCTATTGCCCACGCCTTCCCAATAGGTAGGGCCCCACGGAGCCGGATTGCCTAATATTTTTGCGGGCCATCAAATATGACCTAAGGAACGATAGTCACCGCCCCCGCCATGACCTGTCCTCATTGTTTGCATTTTACGGCCAAAAAATAGAATTCCACCTGATTCCCATATTTTCGTGTGCTAGCCCACGCCTTCCAAGTTGTCCCGGGACTCCCGGACCTCGATCGCCTAAAAAAAATTTGGGCCATCAAATACGACCTAAAGAACCATAGTCACCTCCCTCCTATGACTGTTCCTCTTGTTTTTGCGTTTTACGGCCAAAAAACTAGAATTTTGCCCGATTCCCATATTTTCGCGTGCTATAGCCCACGCCTTCCAAGTGGTCTCGGGACCCCCGGACTGTGATCGCCTAAAATATTTTAGGGGCATCAAATACGACCTAAGGAACCATAGTCACCGTATCGCCATGACCGTTCCCCATTTTTTGAATTTTTCGGCCTAAAAACTAGAATTCTGCCTGATTCCCATATTTTTGTGTGCTATAGCCCACGCCCTCGGATCGCCTAAAAAATTTTCGGGCCATCAAAAACGACCTAAGGAACCATAGTCACCGCCCCGCCATGATCGTTCCTCATTTTTTGCATTTTACGGCCAAAAAACTAAAATTCCGCTTGATTCCCATATTTTCGTGTGTAGCCCACGCCTTCCAAGTGGTCCCGGAACCCCGCGGACCCTGATCGCCTAAAAATTTTTCGGGCCATCAAATACGACCTAAGGAACCATAGTCACTGCCCCGCCATGACCGTTACTCATTGTTCTGCGTGTTACGGAGAAAAAACTAGAATTCCGTCCGATTCCAATATTTTCGTGTGCTATAGCCCACGCCTTCCGAGTGGGCCGACCACCCTAGACTCAGATCGCCTAAATTTTTTTCGGGCCATTAAATACGACCTAAGGAACCATAGTTACCACCCCGCCATGATCGTTCCTCATTTTTCCTTTTTTCCGCCAAAAAACTAGAATTCCGCCCAATTCCCATATTTTCGTGTGCTAAAGCCCACGCCTACCAAGTGGTCCCGGGACCACCAGATCCTGATCGCCTAAAATTTTCTCGGGCCATCAAATACCACTTAAGGAACCATAGTCACCGCCCTGCCATGACCGTTCCTCGTTTGTTTTGCATTTTACGGCCAAAAAACTAGAATTCCGCTCGATTCCCATATTTTCATGTGCTATAGCCCATTCCTTCCGAGTGGGCCCGGCCCCCAGACCCCGATTGCCTAAAAAAATTTCGGGCCATCAAATACAACCTAAGGTACCATATTCACCACCCCACCATGAACGTTCCTCATTTATTTGCATTTTACGGCAAATAAACTAGAATTCTGCCCGATTCCCATATTTTAGTGTGCTATTCCCCATGCCTTCCTAGTGTGCAGGGCCCCCAGACCCAGATCGCATAAAATTTTTGTAGGCCATCAAATACGACCTAAGGAACCATAGTCACCACGCCGCCATGAACCTTCCTCATTTTTTGCATTTTATGGCCAAAAAACAAGAATTCCGCCCGATTCCCATATTTTCGTGTGCTATATCCCATGCCTTCCGAGTGGGCCCGGGTCCCCCGGACCCCGATCGCCTAAAATTATTCCGGGCCATCAAATATGACCTAAGGTATCATAGTCACCGCCCCTCCATGACCGTGCCTCATTGTTTTGTGTTTTACGGCAAAAGAAATAGAATTCCGCCCGATTGCCATATTTTCGTGTGCTATAGCCCACGCCTTCTGAGTGGGCCCGGGCCCCCCAGACCCTGATAGCCTAAAATTTTTCCAGGCCATCAAATAGACCTAAGGTACCATAGTCACCACCCCACCATAACCTTTCCTCGTTTTTTGCATTTTACGGCAAAAAAACAAGAATTTCGCCTCATTCCCATATTTTCGTGTGCAATAGCCAACGCCTTCCAAGAAGGCCCGGCCCCCCCGGACCTGGATCGCCTAAAAAATTTTCACGCCATTAAATACGACCTAAGGAACAATTGTTATCGCCCCGCCATGACCGTTCCTCATTTGTTTTGCATTTTACGGGCAAAAAAGTAGAAGTCCGCTCGATTCCCATATTTTCGTGTGCTATAGCCCATGCCTTCCGAGTGGGCCCATCCCCCCAGACCCCGATCGCCTAAAAAATTTTTGAGCCATCAAATATGACCTAAGGTACCATAGACACCGCCCTGCTATGAACATTCCTTATTTATTTGCGTTTTACGGGAAAAAAACTAGAATTCTGCCTGATTCCCATATTTTCGTGTGCTATAGCCCATGACTTCGCAGTGTGCAGGACCCCCGGACCCAGATCGCATAAAATTTTTTCAGGCCACAAAATAGACCTAAGGTACCATAGTTACCGCCACTCCATGACCGTTCCTCATTTATTTGCATTTTACGACAAAAAAACTAGAATTCTACTTGATTCCCATATTTTCGTGTGCATGCCTTCCTAGTGTGCAGGCCCCCCGGACCCGGATCGCCTAAAAATTTTTTGGGCCATCAAATACGACCTAAGGAACAATAGTCACCGCCCCGCCATAACCTTTCCTCGTTTTTTGAATTTTACGGCAAAAAAATAAGAATTCTGCCTCATTCCCATATTTTCGTGTGCTATATCCCATGCCTTCTGAGTGGGCTCGGGCCCCCCAGACCCCGATCGCCTAAAATTATTCCGGGCCATCAAATACGACCTAAGGTATCATAGTCACCGCCCCTCCATGACCGTGCCTCATTTTTTTGCGTTTTACGGCAAAAGAAATAGAATTCCGCCCGATTGCCATATTTTCATGTGCTATAGCCCACGCCTTCTGAGTGGGCCCGGGCCCCCCAGACCCTGATAGCCTAAATTTTTTTCAGGCCATCAAATAGACCTAAGGTATCATAGTCACCGCCCCGCCATAACCTTTCCTCGTTTTTTGCATTTTACGGCAAAAAAATAAGAATTTCGCCTCATTCCCATATTTTCGTGTGCAATAGCCAACGCCTTCCAAGAAGGCCCGGCCCCCCAGGACCTGGATCGCCTAAAAAATTTTCCCGCCATTAAATACGACCTAGGGAACAATTGTTATCACCCCGCCATGACCGTTCCTCATTTGTTTTGCATTTTACGGCCAAAAAACTAGAATTCCGCTCGATTCCCATATTTTCGTGTGCTATAGCCCATGCCTTCCGAGTGGGCCCGTCCCCCCAGACCCCGATCGCCTAATAAATTTTCGAGCCATCAAATATGACCTAAGGTACCATAGACACCGTCCTGCGATGACCATTCCACATTTATTTGCGTTTTACGGCAAAAAAGCTAGAATTCTGCCTGATTCCCATATTTTCGTGTGTTATAGCCCATGCCTTCCCAGTGAGCAGGACCCCCGGACCCCGATCGCATAAAAACTTTTTGGGCCATCAAATACGACCTAAGTTATCATAGTCAACGCCCCGCCATGACCGTGCCTCATGTTTTTTTTTCATTTTACGGCAAAAGAAATAAAATTCCGCCCGATTGCCATATTTTTGTGTGCTATAGCCCACGCCTTCTGAGTGGGCACGGGCCCCCCGGACCCTGATATGCTAAAATTTTTCCGGGCCACAAAATAGACCTAAGGTACCATAGTCACCGCCACGCCATGACCGTTCCTCATTTATTTGCGTTTTACGACAAAAAAAGTAGAATTCGTCTTGATTCCCATATTTCTGTGTGCTATAGCACACGCCTTCCTAGTGTGCAGGCCCCCCGGACCCGGATCACCTAAAATTTTTCCGGGCCATCAAATACGACCTTAGTAACAATAGTCACCACCCCGCCATAACCTTTCCTCGTTTTTTGAATTTTACGGCAAAAAAACAAGAATTCCGCCTCATTCCCATATTTTCATGTGCTATATCCCATGCCTTCCGAGTGGGCCCGGGCCCCCCGGACCCCGATCGTCTAAAATTATTCCGGGCCATCAAATACGACCTAAGGTATCATAGTCACCGCCCCTCCATGACCGTACCTCATTTTTTTGCGTTTTACAGCAAAAGAAATAGAATTCCGCCTGATTGCCATATTTTTGTGTGCTATAGCCCACGCCTTCTGAGTGGGCCGGGCCCCCCCCAGACCCTGATAGCCTAAAATTTTTTCGGGCCATCAAATAGACCTAAGGTACCATAGTCACCGCCCCACCATAACCATTCTTTGTTTTTTGCATTTACGGCAAAAAAACAAGAATTTCGCCTCATTCCCATATTTTCGTGTGCAATAGCCAACGCCTTCCAAGAAGACTCGGGCCCCCCGGACCTGGATCGCCTAAAAATTTTTCAGGCCATTAAATACGACCTAAGGAACAATTGTTATCGCCGCGGCATGACCGTTCCTCATTTGTTTTGCATTTTACGGCCAAAACACTAGAATTTCGCTCGATTCCCATATTTTCGTTTGCTATAGCCCATGCCTTCCGAGTGGGCCCGTCCCCTAGACCCCGATCGCCTAAAAAAATTTTGAGCCATCAAATATGACCTAAGGTACCATAGACACCGCCCTGCTATGACCATTCCTCATTTATTTGCGTTTTACGGCAAAAAAATAAGAATTCTAGCTGATTCCCATATTTTCGTGTGCTATAGCCCATGCCTTCCCAGTGTGCAGGACCCCCGGACCCAGATCGCATAAAATTTTTCTGGGCCATCAAATACTACCTAAGGAACTATAGTCACCGCCCCGCCATGACCTTTCCTCATTTTTTGTGTTTTATGAGGAAAAGAAATAGAATTCCGCCCGATTGCCATATTTTCGTGTGTTATAGCCCACGCGTTCAGAGTGGGCACGGGCCCCCCGGACCCTGATGGCCTAAAATTTTTCCGGGCCACAAAATAGACCTAAGGTACCATAGTCACCGCCCGCCATGACCGTTCCTCATTTATTTGTGTTTTACGACAAAAAAACTAGAATTTCGCCTGATTCCCATATTTTCGTGTGCTATAGCCCACGCCTTCCTAGTGTGCAGGCCCCCCGGACCCGGATTGCCTAAAAATTTTTCCGGACCATCAAATACGACCTAAGAAACAATACTCATCGCCCCGCCATAACCTTTCCTCGTTTTTTGAATTTTACGGCAAAAAACAAGAATTCCGCCTCATTCCCATATTTTCCTGTGCTATTGCGCACCCCTTCCGAGAAGGCCCGGGCCCCCCGGATCGGAATCGCCTAAAATATTTTCAGGCCATTAAATACGACCTAAGGAACAATTGTTATCGCCCTGCCATGACCGTTCCTCTTTTTTTGCATTTTACGGCCAAAAAACTAGAATGCCGCCCGATTCCCATTTTTTCGTGTCCCACGCCTTTCGAGTGGGCCCGGTCCCCCAGACCCCGATCGCCTAAAAATTTTTTGGGCTCTCAAATACGACCTAAGGTACCATAGTCACCGCCCTGCCATGACCGTTCCTCATTTATTTGCGTTTTACGGCAAAAAAACTAGAATTTCCCCCGATTCCCATATTTTCGTGTGCAATAGCCCATGCCTTCCCAATGTGTAGGGCCTCCAGACCCAGATTGCATAAAAAAATTTGGGGCCATCAAATACGACCTAAGGAACCATAGTCACCGCCCCGCCATGACCTTTCCTTATTTTTTGCGTTTTATGGCCAAACAACTAGAATTCTGCCCGATTCCCATATTTTCGTGTGCTATATCCCATGCCTTCTGGGTGGGCCAGGGCCCCCCGGACCCCGATCGCCTAAAATTATTCCGGGCCATCAAATATGACCTAAGTTATCATAGTCAACGCCTCGCCATGACCGTGCCTCATGTTTTTTTTCGTTTTACGGCAAAAGAAATAAAATTCCGCTCGATTGCCATATTTTCGTATGTTATAGCCCACGCCTTCTGAGTGGGCACGGGCCCCCCGGACCCTGATAGCCTAAAATTTTTTCGGGCCACAAAATAGACCTAAGGTACCATAGTCACCGCCACGCCATGACCGTTCCTCATTTATTTGCATTTTACGACAAAAAAACTAGAATTCCGCTTGATTGCCATATTTTCGTGTGCTATAGCCCACGCTTTCCTAGTGTGCAGGCCCCCCGGACCCGGATCGCCTAAAATATTTTCGGGCCATCAAATACGACCTTAGGAACAACCATAACCTTTTCTCGTTTTTCAAATTTTATGGCAAAAAAACAAGAATTCCGCCTCATTCCCATATTTTCGTGTGCTATATCCCATGCCTTCCGAGTGGGCCTGGGCCCCCCGGACCCCGATCGCCTAAAATTATTCCGGGCCATTAAATACGACCTAAGGTATCATAGTCACCGCCCCTCTATGACCGTACCACATTATTTTGCGTTTTACGGCAAAAGAAATAGAATTCCGCCCGATTGCCATATTTTTGTGTGCTATAGCCCACGCCTTCTGAGTGGGCCCGGGCCCCCAGACCCTGATAGCCTAAAATTTTTCCGAGCCATCAAATAGACCTAAGGTACCATAGTCACCGCCCCGCCATAACCTTTCCTCGTTTTTTGCATTTACGGCAAAAAAACAAGAATTTCGCCTCATTCCCATATTTTCGTGTGCAATAGCCAACGCCTTCCAAGAAGGCCCGGGCCCCTCGGACCTGGATCGCCTAAAAAATTTTCAGGCCATTAAATACGACCTAAGGAACAATTGTTATCGCCGCGCCATGACCGTTCCTCATTTGTTTTGCATTTTACGGCCAAAAAACTAGAATTCCGCTCGATTCCCATATTTTCGTTTGCTATAGCCCATGCCTTCCGAGTGGGCCCGTCCCCCCATACCCCGATCGCCTAAAAAATTTTCGAACCATCAAATATGACCTAAGGTACCATAGACACCACCCTGCTATGACCATTCCTCATTTATTTGCGTTTTACTGCAAAAAAACTAGAATTCTACCTGATTCCCATATTTTCGTGTGCTATAGCCCATGCCTTCCCAGTGTGCAGGACCCCCGGACCAAGATCGCATAAAATTTTTCTGGGCCATCAAATACTACCTAAGGAACTATAGTCACCGCCCTTCCATGACCTTTCCTCATTTTTTGTGTTTTATGAGGAAAAGAAATAGAATTCCGCCCGATTGCCATATTTTCGTGTGTTATAGTCCACGCGTTCAGAGTGGGCACGGGCCCCCCGGACCCTGATGGCCTAAAATTTTTCCGGGCCACAAAATAGACCTAAGGTACCATAGTCACCGCCCGCCATGACCGTTCCTCATTTATTTGTGTTTTACGACAAAAAAACTAGAATTTCGCCTTATTCCCATATTTTCGTGTGCTATAGCCCACGTCTTCCTAGTGTGTAGCCCCCCCCCGGACCCGGATCGCCTAAAATTTTTCCGGGCCATCAAATACGACCTAAGAAACAATACTCATCGCCCCGCCATAACCTTTCCTCATTTTTTGAATTTTACGGCAAAAAAACAAGAATTCCGCCTCATTCCCATATTTTCCTGTGCTATTGCGCACGGCTTCCGAGAAGGCCCGGGCCCCCCGGACCGGAATCGCCTAAAAAATTTTCAGGCCATTAAATACGACCTAAGGAACAATTATTATCGCCCCGCCATGACCGTTCCTCGTTTTTTTGCATTTTATGGCCAAAAAACTAGAATTCCGCCCGATTCCCATTTTTTCGTGTCCCACGCCTTTCGAGTGGGCCCGGTCCCCCAGACCCCGATCGCCTAAAAACTTTTTCGGCTATCAAATATGACCTAAGGTACCATAGTCACCACCCCGCCATGACCGTTCCTCATTTATTTGCGTTTTACGGCAAAAAAACTAGAATTTCCCCCGATTCCCATATTTTCGTGTGCAATAGCCCATGCCTTCCCAATGTGTAGGGCCTCCAGACCCAGATTGCATAAAAATATTTGGGGCCATCAAATACGACCTAAGGAACCATAGTCACCGCCCCGCCATGACCTTTCCTCATTTTTTGCGTTTTATGGCCAAACAACTAGAATTCCGCCCAATACCCATATTTTCGTGTGCTATATCCCACGCCTTCCGAGTGGTTCTGTGCCCCCGGACCCCGATCGCCTAAAATTATTCCGGGCCATCAAATACGATCTAAGGAACCATAGTCAACGCCCCGCCATGACCGTGCCTCATGTTTTTTTCGTTTTACGGCAAAAGAAATAAAATTCCGCCCGATTGCCATATTTTCGTGTGCTATAGCCCACGCCTTCTGAGTGGGCACGGGCCCCCCGGACCCTAATAGCCTAAAATTTTTCCAGGCCACAAAATAGACCTAAGGTTCCATAGTTACCGCAACGCCATGACCGTTCCTCATTTATTTGCGTTTTACGACAAAAAAACTAGAATTCCGCTTGATTCCCATATTTCCGTGTGCTATAGCCCACGCCTTCCTAGTGTGCAGGCCCCCCGGACCCGGATCGCCAAAAAATTTTCCGGGCCATCAAATACGACCTTAGGAACAATAGTCACTGCCCCTCCATAACCTTTCCTCATTTTTTGAATTTTACGGCAAAAAAACAAGAATTCCGCCTCATTCCCATATTTTCGTGTGCTATATCCCATGCCTTCCGAGTGGGCCCCGGCCCCCCGGACCCCGATTGCCTAAAATTATTCCGGGCCATCAAATACGACCTAAGGTATCATAGTCACCGCCCCTCCATGACCGTACCTCATTTTTTTGCATTTACGGCAAAAGAAATAGAATTCCGCCCGATTGCCATATTTTTGTGTGCTATAGCCCACGCCTTCTGAGTGGGCCCGGGCCCCCAAACCTTGATAGCCTAAAATTTTTCCGAGCCATCAAATAGACCTAAGGTACCATAGTCACCGCCCCGCCATAACCTTTCCTCGTTTTTTGCATTTACGGCAAAAAAACAAGAATTTCGCCTCATTCCCATATTTTCGTGTGCAATAGCCAACGCCTTCCAAGAAGGCCCGGGCCCCTCGGACCTGGATCGCCTAAAAAATTTTTCAGGCGATTAAATACGACCTAAGGAACAATTGTTATCGCCACGCCATGACCGTTCCTCATTTGTTTTGCATTTTTCGGCCAAAAAACTAGAATTTCGCTCGATTCCCATATTTTCGTGTGCTATAGCCCATGCCTTCCGAGTGGGCCCGTCCCCCCAGACCCCGATCGCCTAAAAAATTTTCGAGCCATCAAATATGACCTAAGGTACCATAGACACCGCCCTGCTATGACCATTCCTCATTTATTTGCGTTTTACGGCAAAAAAAACTAGAATTCTTCCTGATTCCCATATTTTCGTGTGCTATAGCCCATGCCTACCCAGTGTGCAGGACCCCCGGACCCAGATCGCATAAAATTTTTCTGGGCCATCAAATACTACCTAAGGAACTATAGTCACCGCCCCGCCATGAACTTTCCTCATTTTTTGCGTTTTATGAGGAAAAGAAATAGAATTCTGCCCGATTGCCATATTTTTGTATATTATTGCCCACGCGTTCAGAGTGGGCACGGGCCCCCCGGACCCTGATGGCCTAAAATTTTTCCGGGCCACAAAATAGACCTAAGGTACCATAGTCAGCCCGCCATGACCGTTCCTCATTTATTTGCGTTTTACGACAAAACAACTAGAATTTCGCCTAATTCCCATATTTTCATGTGCTATAGCCCACGCCTTCCTAGTGTGCAGGCCCCCCCGGACCCGGATCGCCTAAAATTTTTTCGGGCCATCAAATACGACCTAAGAAACAATACTCATCGCCTCGCCATAACCTTTCCTCATTTTTTGAATTTTACGGCAAAAAAACAAGAATCCCGCCTCATTCCCATATTTTCCTGTGCTATTGCGCACGCCTTCAGAGAAGGCCCGGGCCCCCCAGACAGGAATCGCCTAAAAAATTTTCAGGCCATTAAATACGACCTAAGGAACAATTGTTATCGCCCCGCCATGACCGTTCCTCATTTTTTTGTATTTTACGGCCAAAAGACTAGAATTCCGCCCGATTCCCATTTTTTCGTGTCCCACGCCTTTCGAGTGGGCCCGGTCCCCCAGACCCCGATCGCCTAAAAAATTTTCGGGCCATCAAATACGACCTAAGGTACCATAGTCACCGCCCCGCCATGACCGTTCCTCACTTATTTGCGTTTTACGGCAAAAAAAATAGAATTTCCCCCAATTCCCATATTTTCGTGTGCAATAGCCCATGCCTTCCCATTGTGTAGGGCCTCCAGACCCAGATTGCATAAAAAAATTTGGGGCCATCAAATACGACCTAAGGAACCATAGTCACCGCCCCGCCATGACCTTTCCTCATTTATTGCGTTTTATGGCCAAACAACTAGAATTCCGCCCGATTCCCATATTTTCGTGTGCTATATCCCATGCCTTCCGGGTGGGCCAGGGCCCCCGGACCCCGATCGCCTAAAATTATTCTGGGCCATCAAATACGACCTAAGTTATCATAGTCAACGCCCCGCCATGACCGTGCCTCATGTTTTTTTTTCGTTTTATGGCAAAAGAAATAAAATTCCGCCCGATTGCCATATTTTCGTGTGCTATAGCCCACGCCTTCTGAGTGGGCACGGGCCCCCCGGACCCTGATTGCTAAAATTTTTCCGGGCCACAAAATAGACCTAGGGTACCATAGTCACCGCCACGCCATGACCGTTCCTCATTTATTTGCGTTTTACGACAAAAAAAACTAGAATTCCGCTTGATTCCCATATTTCCGTGTGCTATAGCCCACGCCTTCCTAGTGGGCAGGCCCCCCGGACCCGCATCGCCTAAAAATTTTTCGGGCCATCAAATATGACCTTAGGAACAATAGTCACCGCCCCGCCATAACCTTTCCTCATTTTTTGAATTTTACGGCAAAAAAACATGAATTCCGCTTCATTCCCATATTTTCGTGTGCTATATCCCATGCCTTCCTAGTGGGCCCGGGCCCCCCGGACCCCGATCGCCTAAAATTATTCCGGGCCATCAAATACGACCTAAGGTATCATAGTCACCGCCCCTCCATGACCGTACCTCATTTTTTTGCATTTACGGCAAAAGAAATAGAATTCCGCCCGATTGCCATATTTTTGTGTGCTATAGCCCACGCCTTCTGAGTGGGCCCGGGCCCCCAAACCTTGATAGCCTAAAATTTTTCCGAGCCATCAAATAGACCTAAGGTACCATAGTCACCGCCCCGCCATAACCTTTCCTCGTTTTTTGCATTTACGGCAAAAAAACAAGAATTTCGCCTCATTCCCATATTTTCGTGTGCAATAGCCAACGCCTTCCAAGAAGGCCCGGGCCCCCCGGACCTGGATCGCCTAAAAATTTTTCAGGCCATTAAATACGACCTAAGGAACAATTGTTATCGCCACGCCATGACCGTTCCTCATTTATTTTGCATTTTACGGCCAAAAAACTAGAATTCCGCACGATTCCCATATTTTCGTGTGCTATAGCCCATGCCTTCCGAGTGGGCCCGTCCCCCCAGACCTCGGTCGCCTAAAAAAATTTTGAGCCATCAAATATGACCTAAGGTACCATAGACACCGCCCTGCTATGACCATTCCTCATTTATTTGCGTTTTGCGGCGAAAAAAATAGAATTCTACCTGATTCCCATATTTTCGTGTGCTATAGCCCATGCCTTCCCAGTGTGCAGGACCCCCGGACCCAGATCGCATAAAATTTTTTTGGGCCATCAAATACTACCTAAGGAACTATAGTCACCGCCCCTCCATGACCTTTCCTCATTTTTTGTGTTTTATGAGGAAAAGAAATAGAATTCCACCCGATTGCCATATTTTTGTGTGTTATAGCCCACGCGTTCAGAGTGGGCACGGGCCCCCCGGACCCTGATGGCCTAAAATTCTTTCGGGCCACAAAATAGACCTAAGGTACCATAGTCACCGCCCGCCATGACCGTTCCTCATTTATTTGTGTTTTACGACAAAAAAACTAGAATTTCGCCTGATTCCCATATTTTCGTGTGCTATAGCCCACGCCTTCCTAGTGTGCAGGCCCCCCGGACCCGGATTGCCTAAAATTTTTCTGGGCCATCAAATACGACCTAAGAAACAATACTCATCGCCCCGCCATAACCTTTCCTCGTTTTTTGAATTTTTCAGCAAAAAAACAAGAATTCCGCCTCATTCCCATATATTCCTGTGCTATTGCGCACGCCTTCCGAGAAGGCCCGGGCCCCCCGGATCGGAATCGCCTAAAAAATTTTCAGGCCATTAAATACGACCTAAGGAACAATTGTTATTGCCCCGCCATGACCGTTCCTCATTTTTTTGCATTTTATGGCCAAAAAACTAGAATTCCGCCTGATTCTCATTTTTTCGTGTCCCACGCCTTTCGAGTGGGCCCGGTCCCCCTGACCACGATCGCCTAAAAAATTTTCGGGCCATCAAATACGACCTAAGGTACCATAGTCACCGTCCCGCCATGACCGTTCCTCATTGATTTGCGTTTTTCGGAAAAAAAAACTAGAATTTCCCCCGATTCCCATATTTTTGTGTGCAATAGCCCATGCCTTCCCAATGTGTAGGGCCTCCAGACCCAGATACCATAAAAAAATTTGGGGCCATCAAATACGACCTAAGGAACCATAGTCACCGCCCTGCCATGAACTATCCTCATTTTTTGCATTTTATGGCCAAACAACTAGAATTCCGCCTGATTCTCATATTTTCGTGTGCTATATCCCATGCCTTCCGGGTGGGCCAGGCCCCCCGGACCCCGATCGCCTAAAATTATTCCGGGCCATCAAATACGACCTAAGTTATCATAGTCAACGCCCCGCCATGACCGTGCCTCGTATTTTTTTGCGTTTTACGGCAAAAGAAATAGAATTCCTCCCGATTGCCATATTTTCGTGTGCTATAGCCCACGCCTTCTGAGTGGGCCCGGGCGCCCGGACCCGGATAACCTAAAATTTTTCTGGGCTATCAAATAGACCTAAGGTACCATAATCACCGCCCCGCCATGACCATTCCTCATTTATTTGTGTTTTACGACCAAAAAACTAGAATTCCGCCTGATACCTATATTTTCTTGTGCTATAGCCCATGCCGTCCCAGTGTGCAGTGCCCCCTGACCCGGATCGCCTAAAATTTTTCCGGGCCATCAAATACGACCTAAGGAACCATAGTCACCGCCCCTCCATAACCTTTCCTCATTTTTTGCATTTTACGGCAAAAAAACAAGAATTCCGCCTCATTCCCATATTTTCGTGTGCTATAGCCTACGCCTTCAGAGTGGGCCCGGGCCCCCCGAATCCGGATCGCCTAAAAAGTTTTCATGCCATTAAATACGACTTAAGGAACATTATTATCACCCCGACATGACCGTTCCTCGTTCATTTTGCATTTTACGGCCAAAAACTAGAATTCCGCTCGATTCCCATATTTTCGTGTGCTATAGCCCACGCCTTCCGAGTGGGCCCAGCCCCTGGACCCCGATTGCCTAAAATATTTCCGGGACATCAAATACGACCTAAGGTACCATAGTCACCGCCCCGCCATGACCGTTCCTCTTTTATTTGCGTTTTACAGAAAAAAAATAGAATTCCGCCTGATTCCCATATTTTCGTGTGCTTTAGCCCACGCCTTCCCAGTGTGCAGGGCCCCCGGACCCAGATTGCCTAAAAAAATTGGGCTATCAAATACGACCTAAGGAACCATAGTCACCGCCCCGCTATGACCTTTCCTCATTTTTTGCGTTTTATGGACAAAAAACTAGAATTCCGCCTGATTCCCATATTTTCGTGTGCTATATCCCACGCCTTCCGAGTGAGCCTGGGCCCCCTAGACCCTGATCGCATAAAATTTTTCTGGGCCATCAAATACGACCTAAGGAACCATAGTCACCGCCCCGCCATCACCTTTCCTCATTTTTTTTGTTTTACGGAAAAAAACAAGAATTCCGCCTCATTTTTATATTTTTGTGTGCTATAGCCCACGCCTTCCGAGTGGGCCCAGGCCTCCCGGACCCGGATCGCCTAAAATTTTTTCGGGCCATAAAATACGACCTAAGGAACCATAGTTACCGCCCCTCCATAACCTTTCCTCGTTTTTGCATTTTACGGAAAAAAATACAAGAATTCCGCCTCATTCCCTTATTTTCGTGTGCTATAGCCCACGCCTTTCGAGTGGGCCCGGGCCCCCTGGACCCGGATCGCCTAAAAATTTTTCAGGCCATTAAATACGACCTAAGGAACAATTGTTATCGCCCCGCCATGACCGTTCCTCATATTTTTGCATTTTACGACCAAAAAACTAGAATTCCGCTCTATTCCCATATTTTCGTGTGCTATAGCCCACGCCTTCCGAGTGAGCCCGCCCCCCGGACCCCGATCGCCTAAAAATTTTCCGGGCTATCAACTACGACCTAAGGTACCATAGTCACTGCCCCGGCATGACCGTTCCTCATTTTTTGCATTTTTCTGCCAAAAAACTCGAATTTCGCTTGATTCCCATATTTTCGTGTGCTATTGCCCACGCCTTCCCGGTGTGCAGGGCCCCCGGACCCAGATTGCCTAAAACATTTTTGGGCCATCAATTACTACCTAAGGAACCATAGTCACCGCCCCGCAATGACCTTTCCTCCTTTTTTGCGTTTTATGGACAAACAACTAGAATTCTGCCTGATTCCCATATTTTCGTGTGCTATATCCCACGCCTTCCGAGTGAGCCTGGGCCCCCCGGACTCTGATCGCCTAAAGTTTTTTCGGGCCATGAAATATGACCTAAGGTACCATAGTCACCGCCCTGCCATGACTGTGCCTATTCGTTTTTTGTTTTACGGCAAAAAAAACTAGAATTCCGCTCGATTCCCATATTTTCATGTGCTATAACCCACGCCTTCCCAGTGTGCACGACCCCCGGACCCAGATCACCTAGAAAATTTTTGGGCCATCAAATATGACCTATGGAACCATACTCATCGCCCCGCTATGACCTTTCCTCATTTATTGCATTTTATGGCCAAAAAACTAGAGTTTTGCCTGATTCCCATATTTTCGTGTGCTATAGCCCACGCCTTCCGAGTGGGCCCGGGCGCCCCGGACCCCAATCACCTAAAATTTTTCCGGGCCATAAAATACGATCTAAGGTACCATAGTCACCGCCCCACCATGATCGTGCCTAAGATTTCTGCGTTTTACGGCCAAAAAACTAAAATTCTGCCCGATTCCCATATTTTCATGTGCTATTGCCCACGCCTTCCGAGTGGGCCCGCGCACCACAGACCCCAATTGCCTAAAAATATTTTGGGCCACTAAATACGACCTAAGGAACCACTATTATCGCCTGCCATGACCGTTCCTCATTTTTTTGCATTTTACGGCCAAAAAACTAAATTCCGCCCAATTCCCATATTTTCGTGTGCTATAGCCCATGCCTTCCGAGGGGGCTCGGGCCCCAGACCCTGTTCACCTAAAAAATTTCCGGGACATCAAATACGACCTAAGGTACCATAGTCACCTCCCCGCCATGACCGTTCCTCTTTTATTTGCATTTTATGGCAAAAAAAAACTAGAATTCCGCATGATTCCCATATTTTCGTGCGCTATAGCCCACACCTTCCCGGTGTGCAGGGCCCCCGGACCCAAATCGCCTAAAAAAGTTTGGGCCATCAAATACGACCTAAGGAACCATAGTCACCGCCCCGCTATGACATTTTCTCGTTTTTTGTGTTTTATGGCCAAAAACCTAGCATTCTGCCTGATTCCCATATTTTCGTGTGCTATATCCCACGCCTTCCGAGTGAGCCCGGGCCCCCCGGACCCTGATCGCCTAAAGTTTTTCCGGGCCATGAAATATGACCTAAGGTACCATAGTCACCGCCCCGTCATGACCGTGCCTAATTATTTTGTGTTTTACGGCAAAAAATCTAGAATTCCGCTCGATTCCCATATTTTCATGTGCTATATAGCCCACGCCTTCCCAGTGTGCAGGGCCCCCGGACCCAGATCGCCTAAAAAATTTTTGGGCCATCAAATACCACCTATGGAACCATAGTCACCGCCCCCTATGACCTTTCCTCATTTTTTGCATTTTATGGCCAATAAACTAGAATTCCGCCCGATTCCCATATTTTTTTGTGCTATAGCACACTCCTTCCGAGTGGGCCCGGGCCACCAGACCTCGATCGCCAAAAAAATTTCTGGGCCATCAAATACGACCTAAGGTACCATAGTCACCGCCCCGCCATGACCGTTCCTCATTTATTTGCATTTTACGGCAAAAGAAATAGAATTCCGCCTGATTGCCATATTTTCGTGTGCTATAGCCCACGCCTTTTGAGTGGGCCCGGGCCCCCCGAACTCCGATAGCCTAAAATTTTTCCGGGCCATCAAATAGACCTAAGGTACCATAGTCACCGCCTCTCCAGGACCGTTCCTCATTTATTTGCGTTTTACGACAAAAGAACAAGAATTCCGCCTGATTCCCATATTTTCGTGTGCTATAGCCCACGCCTTCCCAGTGTGCAGGGCCTCCCGGAACAACCTAAGGAACCATAGTCACCACCCCGCCATAACCTTTCCTCGTTTTTTGCATTTTACGGCAAAAAAATAAGAATTCTGCCTCATTCCCTTATTTTCGTGTGCTATAGCCCACGCCTTCCGAGTGGGCCCGTGCCACCCGCACCCGGATGGCCTAATATTTTTTCAGGCCATTAAATACGTCCTAAGGAACAATTGTTATTGCCTCGGCACGACCGTTCCTCATTTTTTTGCATTTTACGGCCAAAAAACTAGAATTCCGCTCGATTCTCATATTTTCGTGTGCTATAGCCCACGCCTTCCGAGTGGGCCCGGCCCCCGGACCCCGCTATGACCTTTCCTCGTCTTTTGCGTTTTATGGACAAAAAACTAGAATTCTGCCTGATTCACATATTTTCGTGTGCTATATCTCACGCCTTCCGAGTGGGCCCTGGCGCCCCGGACCCCGATCGCCTAAACTTTTTCCGGGCCATGAAATACGACCTAAGGTACCATAGTCACCACCCCGCCATGACCGTTCCTCATTTATTTGCGTTTTACGACAAAAAAACTAGAATTCTGCCTGATTCTCATATTTTCGTGTGTTATAGCCCACGCCTTCTCAATGTGCACGGGCCCCCGGACCCCGGATCGCCTAAAACTTTTTCATCCATCAAATACGACCTAAGGAACCATAGTCACCGCCCCAACATAACCTTTCCTCATTTTTTGCGTTTTACGGCAAAAAAATAAGAATTCCGCCTCATTTCCATATTTACGTGTGCTATAGCCCACGCCTTCCCAGTGGGCCGGCCCCCCTGACCCCGGTCGCCTAAAATTTTTCCGCGCCATCAAATATGACCTAAGGTACCATAGTCACCGCCCCGGCATGACTGTTCCTCTTTTATTTGCGTTTTACGGGGAAAAAACTAGAATTCTGCCTGATTCCTATATTTTCGTGTGCTATTGCCCACGCCTTCCCGGTGTGCACGGCACCCGGACCCAAATTGCCTAAAAAAAATTTGGGCCATCAAACACGACCTAAGGAACCAAAGTCACCACCCCACCATAACCTTTCCTCGTATTTTGCGTTTTACAGCAAAAAAATAAGAATTCCGCCTCATTCCCATATTTTCGGGTACTATAACCCACGCCTTCCGAGTGGGCCCGGGCCCCCCGGACCCGGATGGCCTAAAATTTTTTCAGGCCATTAAATACGACCAAAAGAACAATTGTTATCGCCCTGCCACGACCGTTCCTCCTTGTTTTGCATTTTACGGCCAAAAAACTAAAATTTCGCTCGATTCCCATATTTTCGTGTGCTATAGCCCACGCCTTCCGAGTGGGCGCGGCCCCCGGAGCCCGCTATGACCTTTCCTCGTCTTTTGCGTTTTATGGTAAAAAACTAGAATTCCGCTTGATTCCCATATTTTCGTGTGCTATATCCCACGCCTTCCGAGTGAGCTCTGGCGCCCCGGACCCCGATCGCCTAAACTTTTTCTGGGCCATGAAATACGACCTAAGGTACCATAGTTTCCACTCTGCCATGCCCGTTCCTCTTTTATTTGCGTTTGACGACAAAAAAACTAGAATTCCGCCCGATTCCCATATTTTCGTGTGTTATAGCCCACACCTTCCCAGTGTGCAGGGCCCCCCCAGACCCGGATCGCCTAAAAAATTTCCGGGCCGTCAAATACGACCTAAGAAACCATAGTCACCGCCCCGCCATAAACTTTCCTCGTTTTTTGCATTTTATGGCCAAAAAACAAGAATTCCGCCCGATTCCCATATTTTTGTGTACTATATCCCAAGCCTTCTGAGTGGGCCCGGGCCCTCCGGACCCCGATCGCCTAAAATTTTTTCGGGCCATCAAATAGACCTAAGGTACCATAGTCACCGCCCCGCCGTGACTGTTCCTAATTTATTTGTGTTTTACGACAAAAAAACTAGAATTTCGCCAGATTCCCATATTTTCGTGTGCTATTGCCCACGCCTTCCCAGTGTGCAGGGACCCCCGGACCCGGATCGCCTAAAATTTTTCTGGGCCATCAAATACGACCTAAGGAACCATAGTCACCGCCCCGCCATAAACTTTCCTCATTTTTTGCGTTTTACGGCAAAAACAACAAGAATTCTGTCATATTCCCATATTTTCGTGTGCTATATAGCCCACGCCTTCCGAGTGGGCCCGGGCCCCCGGACTCGGATGGCCTAAAAAATTTTCAAGCCATTAAATATGACCTAAGGAACAATTGTTATCATCCCGCCACGACCGTTCCTCTTTTTTTGCATTTTACGGCCAAAAAACTAGAATTCTGCTCGATTCCCATATTTTCGTGTGCTATAGCCCACGCCTTCCGAGTGGGCTCAGCCCTCGGACCCCGATCGCCTAAAAATTTTCCGTGCCATCAAATACGACCTAAGGTACCATAGTCACCGCCCCGCCATGATCGTTCCTCTTTTATTTGCGTTTTACGGTAAAAAACCTAGAATTTCGCCTGATTCCCATATTTTCATGTGCTATATCCCACACCTTCCCGGTGTGCAGGGACCCCGAACCCAGATCGCCTAATTTTTTTGGGCCATCAAATACGACCTAAGGAACCATAGTCACCGCCCCGCTATGACATTTTCTCGTTTTTTGTGTTTTATGGCCAAAAACCTAGCATTCTGCCTGATTCCCATATTTTCGTGTGCTATATCCCACGCCTTCCGAGTGAGCCCGGGCCCCCCGGACCCTGATCGCCTAAAGTTTTTCCGGGCCATGAAATATGACCTATGGTACCATAGTCACTGCCCCGTCATGACCGTGCCTAATTGTTTTGTGTTTTATGGCAAAAAAACTAGAATTCCGCTCGATTCCCATATTTTCATGTGTTATAGCCCACGCCGTCCCAGTGTGTAGGGCCCCATGACCCAGATCGCCTAAACAAATTTTGTGCCATCAAATACGACCTATGGAACCATAGTCATCGCCCCTCTATGACCTTACCTCATTTTTTGCATTTTATGGCCAATAAATTAGAATTCCCCCCGATTCCTATATTTTCGTGTGCTATAGCCCACGCCTTCCGAGTGGGCCCGCGCCACCAGACCCCGATCGTCTAATATTTTTTCGGACCGTCAAATATGAGTCACCGCCCCGCCATGACCGTTCCTCATTTATTTGTGTTTTACGGCAAAAGAAATAGAATTCCTCCTGATTGCCATATTTTCGTGTGCTATAGCCCACGCCTTCTGAGTGGGCCCGGGCCCCCCGGACCCCGATAGCCAAAAAACTTTTCGGGCCATCAAATAGACCTAAGGTACTATAGTCACCTCCCCGCCATGACAGTTCTTCATTTATTTGCGTTTTACGATAAAAAAACTAGAATTCCGCCGGATTCCCATATTTTCGTGTACTATAGCCCTCGCCTTCCCAGTGTGCAGGGCCCCCCAGACCCGGATCGCCTAAAAATTTTTCGGGCCATCAAATATGACCTAAGGAACCATAGTCACCGCACCGTCATAACCTTTCCTCATTTTTTGCGTTTTACGGTAAAAAGACATGAATTCTGTCATATTCCCATATTTTCGTGTGCTATATAGCCCACGCCTGTCGAGTGGTCCCGGGCCCCCCGGACCCAGATGGCCTAAAAAAATTTCAGGCCATTAAATATGTCCTAAGGAACAATTGTTATCATCCCGCCATGACCGTTCCTCGTTTTTTTTGCATTTTACGGCCAAAAAACTAGAATTTCGCTCGATTCCCATATTTTCGTGTGCTATAGCCCACGCCTTCCGAGTGGGCTCGGCCCTCGGACCCCGATCACCTAAAAATTTTCCGTGCCATCAAATATGACCTAAGGTACCATAGTCATCACCCCGCCATGACATAGCCCACACCTTCCCGGTGTGCGAGGCCCCCGGACCCAGATCGCCTAAAAAATTTTTGGGCCATCAAATACGACCTAAGGAACCATAGTCACCGCCCCGCTATGACATTTCCTCATTTTTTGCGTTTTATGGCCAAAAACCTAGCATTCCGCCTGATTCCCATATTTTCGTGTGCTATATCCTACGCCTTTCGAGAGAGCCCGGGCCCCCCGGACCATGAAATATGACCTAAGGTACCATAGTCACCGCCCCGTCATGACCATGCCTAATTGTTGTGTTTTACGGTAAAAAAAACTAGAATTCCGCTCAATTCCCATATTTTCATGTGTTATAGCCAGCGCCTTCCCAGTGTGCAGGGCCCCCGGACCCAGATCGCCTAAAAACAATTTGTGCCATCAAATACGACCTATGGAACCATAGTCACTTCCCCCTATGACCTTACCTCATTTTTTGCATTTTATGGCCAATAAACTAGAACGCCCCCCGATTCCCATATTTTCGTGTGCTATAGCCCACGCCTCCGAGTGGGGCCGGGCCACCAGACCCCGATTGTATAATATTTTTTCGGACCATCAGATATGAGTCACTGCCCCGCCATGACCGTTCCTCATTTATTTGCGTTTTACGGCAAAAGAAATAGAATTCCTCCCGATTGCCATATTTTCATGTGCTATAGCCCACACCTTCTGAGTGGGCCCGGGCCCCCGGACCCCGATAGCCTAAAAATTTTCCATGCCATCAAATAGACCTAAGGTACCATATTCACCGCCCCGCCATGACCGTTCCTCATTTATTTGCGTTTTACGACTAAAAAACTAGAATTCCGCCGGATTCCCATATTTTCGTGTACTATAGCCCACTCCTTCCCAATGTGCAGGGTCCCCCGGACCCGTATCGCCTAAAATTTTTCCGGGCCATCAAATACAACCTAAGGAACTATAGTCACCGCCCCGCCATAACCTTTCCTCGTTTTTTGCATTTTACGGCAACAAAACAAGAATTCCGCCTCATTCCCATATTTTCGTGTGCTATAGCCCACGTCTTCCCAGTGTGCAGGGCCCCCCGAACCCGGATGGCCTAAAATTTTTTCAGGCCATTAAATACGACCTAAGGAACAATTGTCATCGCCCTGCCACGACCGTTCCTTGTTTTTTTGCATTTTACGGCCAAAAAACTAGAATTCCGCTCGATTCCCATATTTTCGTGTGCTATAGCCCACGCCTTCCGAGTGGGCCCGGACCCCGCTATGACTTTTCATTGTCTTTTGCGTTTTATGGTCAAAAAACTAGAATTCCGCCTGATTCCCATATTTTCGTGTGATATATCCCACGCCTTTCGAGTGGGCCCGGGCGCCACGGACCCCGATCACCTAAACTTTTTCCGGGCCATGAAATACGACCGAAGGTACCATAGTCACCACCCCGCCATGACCGTTCCTCATTTATTTGCATTTTATGACTAAAAAACTAGAATTCTGCCTGATTCCCATATTTTCGTGTGTTATAGCCCACGCCTTCACAATGTGCAGGGGCCCCGGACCCGGATCGCCTAAAAATTTTCCGGGCCATCAAATACGACCTAAGGAACCATAGTCACCGCCCCGCCATAACCTTTCCTCATTTTTTGCGTTTTATGGTCAAAAAACTAGAATTCCGCCCGATTTTCATATTTTCGTGTACTATATCCCATGCCTTCCGAGTGGGCCCGGGCTCCCCGGACCCCGATCGCCTAAATTTATTTCGGGCCATCAAATACGACCTAAGGTATCATAGTCATCGCCCTGCCATGACCGTGCCTCATTTTTTTGCGTTTTACGGCAAAAGAAATAGAATTCCGCCCGATTGCCATATTTTCGTGTGCTATAGCCCAAGCCTTCTGAGTGGGATCGGGCCCCCCGGACCCCAATAGCCTAAAATTTTTCTGGGAGATCAAATAGACCTAAGGTACCATAGTCACCGCCCCGCCATGACCGTTCCTCATTTATTTGCGTTTTATGACAAAAAAACTAGAATTCTACCTGATTCCTATATTTTCGTGTGCTATAGACCACGCATTCCTAGTATGCAGGGCCCCCAAACCCGGATCGCCTAAAAATTTTCCGGGCCATCAAATACGACTTAAGAAACAATAGTCACCACCCCGCCATAACCTTTCCTCGTTTTTTGCATTTTACGGCAAACAAACAAGAATTCCGCCTTATTCCCATATTTTCGTGTGTTATAGCCCACGCCTTCCGAGTGGGCCCGAGCCCCCCGGACCCGGATGGCCAAAAATTTCTTCAAGCCATTAAATATGACCTAAGGAACAATTTTTATCATCCCTCCACGACCGTTCTTCATTTTTTTGCATTTTGCGGCCAAAAAACTAGAATTCCGCTCGATTCCCAAATTTTCGTGTGTTATAGCCCACACCTTCCGAGTGGGCTCCGCCCCTGGACCCGGATTGCCTAAAAATTTCAGGGCCATCAAATACGACCTAAGGTACCATAGCCACAACCCCGCCATGACCGTTCCGCTTTTATTTGCATTTTACGGCAAAAAAATTAGAATTTCGCCTGATTCTATTATTTTCGTGTGCTATAGCCCACACCTTCCCGGTGTGCAGGGCCCTCGAACCCAGATCGCCTAAAATATTTTTGGGCCATCAAATACGACCTAAGGAACCATAGTCACCGCCCCGCTATGACCTTTCCTCGTTTTTTGCGTTTTATGGCCAAAAAGCTAGAATTCCGCCTGATTCCCATATTTTCGTGTGCTATATCCCATGCCTTCCTAGAGAGCCCGGGCCCCCCGGACCCGAATCGCCTAAAGTTTTTCCGGGCCATAAAATATGACCTAAGGTACCATAGTTACCGCCCCGTCATGACCGTCCCTAATTGTTTTGTGTTTTACGGCAAAAAAAATAAAATTCCGATCGATTCCCATATTTTCATGTGCTATAGCCCACGCCTTCCCAGTGTGCAGGGCCCCCAGTCACAAATCGCCTAAAAACTTTTTAGGCCATCAAATACGACATATGGAACCATAGTCACCGCCCCGCTATGACCTTTCCTCATTTTTTGCATTTTACGGAAAAAAAAACTAGAATTCCGCCCGATTCCCATATTTTCGTGTGCTATAGCCCACGCCTTCCGAGTGGGACCGGGCCCCCAGACCCCGATCGTCTAAAAAATTTTCGAGCCATCAAATACGACCTAAGGTACCATAGTCACCGCCCCGCCATAACCGTTCCTCATTTATTTGCGTTTTATGGCCAAAACACTAGAATTTCGCCTGATTTCCATATTTTCGTGTTCTATAACCCACGCCTTCCGAGTGAGCCCGGGCCCCCCGAACCTAAATTGCCTAAAGTTTTTCCAAGCCATTAAATATGACCTAAGGTACCATAGTCACCGCCCCGCCATGACCGTGCCTATTTGTTTTGTGGTTTACGGCAAAAAAACTAGAATTCCGCTCGATTCCCATATTTTCATGTGCTATAGCCCACGCCTTCCCAGTGTGCAGGCCCCCGGACCCAGATCGCCTAGAAAATTTTTAGGCCATCAAATACGACCTATGGAACCATAGTCACCACCCCGCTATGACCTTTCCTCATTTATTGCATTTTATGGCGAATAAACTAGAATTCCACCCGATTCCCATATTTTCGTATGATAGCCCACGCCTTCTGAGTGGTCCCGGGCCCCCGATCGCCTAAAAAATTTCGGGCCATAAAATACGACCTAAGGAACCATAGTCATCGCCCCGCCATGACCGTGCCTAATTTGTTTGCATTTTACGGCAAAAAAACTAGAATTCCGCCTGATTCTCATATTTTCGTGTGCTATAGCCCACGCCTTCCGAGTGGGCCCGGGCCCCCGGACCCCGATCGCCTAAAAATATTCTGGGCCATTAAATATGACCTAAGGAACCATTGTTATCGCCCTGCCATGATCGTTCCTCCTTTTTTTGCATTTTACTGCCAAAAAACTAGAATTCCGCCCTATTCCCATATTTTCGTGTCCCACGCCTTCCGAGTGGGCCCTGGCCCCCAGACCCCGATCATCTAAAAATTCTCTGGGCCATCAAATATGACCTAAGGTACCATAGTCACTGCCCCGCCTTGACCGTTCCTCATTTATTTATGTTTTACGGCAAAAAGACTAGAATTCTGCCTCATTCCCATATTTTATTGTGCTATAGCCCACGCCTTCCCGATGTGCAGGGCCCCCGGAACTAGATCGCCTAAAACCTTTGTGGGCCATCAAATACGACCTAAGAAACCATAGTCACTGCCCCGCTATGACCTTTCCTCATTTCCTTGCGTTTTATGGCCAAAAAACTAGAATTCTGCCTAATTTCCATATTTTCGTGTGCTATAGCCCACGCCTTCCCGGTGTGCAGGGCCCCCGGACCCAGATCGCCTAAAAAAAATTTGGGCCATCAAATACGGCCTATGGAACCATAGTCACCGCCCCGCTATGACCTTTCCTCATTTTTTGCATTTTATGGCCAATAAACTAGAATTCTACCTGATTCCCATATTTTCGTGTGCTATAGCCCACGCCTTCCGAGTGGGCCGGGGACCCCGATCGCCTAAAATTTTTCCGGGCCATGAAATACGACCTAAGGTACCATAGTCACCGCCCCGCCATGACCGTGCCTAATTTGTTTGCGTTTTACGGCAAAAAAACTAGAATTCTGCCCGATTCCCATATTTTTGTGTGCTACAGAACCATAGTCACCACCCCGCCATGACCGTTCCTTGTTATTTTTTGTTTTATGGCCAAAAAACTATAATTCCGCCCGATTCCCATATTTTCGTGTGCAATAGACCACGCCTTCCGAGTGGGCCCAGGGCCCACTGAACCGGATCGTCTAAAAATTTTCCGGGCCATAAAATACGACCTATGGAACCATAGTCACCACCCCACTATGACCGTTCCTTTTCTTTTTGCGTTTTACGGCCAAAAAACTAGAATTCCGCCCAATTTCCATATTTTCATGTCCTATAGCCCACGCCTTCCCAGTGGGCAGGCCCCCCGGACCCGGATAGTCTAAAAATTTTCTGGGCCATCAAATATGACATAAGGAACCATAGTCACTGCCCCGCCATGACCGTTCCTCGTTATGTTACGTTTTACAGCCAAAAAAGTATAATTCCACCTGATTTCCATATTTTCGCGTGCTATAGCCCACGCTTTTCGAGTGAGCTCGAGGCCTCCGGAACCTGATCGCCTAAACTTTTTTCCAGACCATCAAATACGACCTATGGAATCATAGTCACCACCCCGCCATAACCGTTCCTCGTTTCTTTGAGTTTTACGGCCAAAAAACTAGAATTCCATCTGATTCCCATACTTTCGTGTGCTATAGCCCACGCCTTCCGAGTGGGTCCCAGCCCCCTAACCCCGATCGCCTAAAACTTTTTCGGGCCATGAAATACAACCTAAGGAACCATAGTTACCTCCCCGCATGACCGTTCCTCGTTTTTTGCATTTTACGGCCAAAAAACTAGAATTCCGCCCGATTCCTATATTTTTGTGTGCTTTAGCCCACGCCTTCCCAGTGGGCAGGGACCCCCGGACCCGGATAGCCTAAAAGTTTTCCGAAACAATCAAATATGACCTAAGGAACCATAGTCACCGCCCTGCCATGACCGTTCCTCATTATTTTGCGTTTTACGGCAAAACAACTATAATTCTGCCCGATTCCCATATATTCGTGTGCTATAGCCCACGTCTTCCGAGTTAGCCCGGGGCCCCCGGAACCAGATCGCCTAAAAATTTTCTAGGCCATCAAATAGGACCAAAGGAACCATAGTCACTGCCCCGCCCTGACCGTTCCTCGTTTCATTATGTTTTACGGCCAAAAAACTAGAATTCCGCCCGATTCCCATATTTTCGTGTGCTATAGCACACGCCTTCCGATGGGCCCGGGCCCCCTAACCCCGATCGCCTAAATGTTTTCTGGGCCATGAAATACTACCTAAGGAACCATAGGTACCACTCTGCCATGACCGTTCCACTTTTTTTTTGCGTTTTACGGCCAAAAAACTAGAATTCCGCCAGATTCTCATATTTTAGTGTGTTATTGCCCACGCCTTCCAAGTGGGCAGGGCCCCCCGCACCCGAATAGCCTAAAAATTTTCCCGGCCATCAAATACGACCTAAGGAACCATAGTAACCGCCCCGCCATGACCGTTCCTCGTTGTTTTTACGTTTTACAACCAAACAACAAGAATTTCGCTCGATTCCTATATTTTCGTGTGCTATAGCCCACGTCTTCCCGGTGGGCAGGGCCCCCGGACTCGGATCACCTAAAAAAATTTTGGGCCATAGAATACGACCTAAGGAACCATAGTTACCGCCCCTCCATGACCTTTCCTCATGTTTTTGAGTTTTACGGCCATAAAACTAGAATTCCGCCCGATTCCCACATTTTTGTGTGCTACAGCCCACGCCTTCCGAGTGGGCCCAGGACCCCTGACCCCAATCGCCTAAAAAAATTTCGGGCCTTGAAATACGATCTAAGGAACCATAGTCACTGCCCCGCCATGACCGTTCCTCGTTGTTTTTGCATTTAACGACCAAAAAACTAGAATTCCGCCCGATTCCCGTGTTTTCGTGTGCTATAGCCCACGCCTTCCGAGTGGGGCCGCGCCCCGATCGCCTAAAAATTTTCCAGGCCATCCAATATGACCTAAGGAAAATACTCACCGCCACGCCATGACCGTTCCTCGTTATTTTGTGTTTTAAAGTCAAAAAAGTATAATTTTGCCTGATTCCCTTATTTTTGTGTGCTATAGACCACCCCTTCCCAGTGGGCAAGGGCCCACTGATCCGGATCACCTAAAAAGTTTTCGGGCCATGAAATACGACCTAAGGAACCATAGTCACTGCCTCACCATGACCGTTCCTTTTATTTTTGCATTTTATGGCAAAAAAACTATAATTCCGCCCGATTCCCATATTTTCGTGTGCTATAGCCCACGCCTTCCGAGTGGGCAGGGCCCCTCGGACCCGGATAGCCTAAAAATATTCTAGGCAATCAAATACGACCTAAGGAACCATATTCACTGCCCCGCCATGACCGTTCCTAGTTATTTTGCGTTTTACGGCCAAAATATTATAATTCCGCATGATTCCCATATTTTCGCGTGCTATAGCCCATGCCTTCTGAGTGGGCCCGGGGCAACCATAACCGGATCACCTAAAAAATTTTCCGGGCCATCAAATACGACCTAAGGAACCATAGTCACCGCCCCGCCATGAACGTTCCTCGTTATTTTGCGTTTTATGGCCAAAAAATTATAATTCCGCCCGATTCCCATATTTTCGTATGCGATAGCCCACACCTTCTGAGTGGGCCCGGGGCCCCCGAAACCAGATCGCCTAAAAAATTTTTGGGCCTTGAAATATGACCTAAGGAACCATAATTACCGCCCTGCCATGACCGTTTCTCGTTTTATTGCGTTTTACGGCCAAAAAATAGAATTTCGCTCGATTCCCATATTTTTTGTGCTATAGCCCACGCCTTCCCAGTGGGAAGGGGTCCCCGAACCCGGATAGCCTAAAAATTTTCCGGGCAATCAAATACAACCTAAGGAACCATAGTCATCGCCCCGCCATGACCGTTCCTCGTTATTTTGTGTTTTATGGCCAAATAACTATAATTCCGCTCGATTCCCATTTTTTCGTGTGCTATAGCCCACGCCTTCCAAGTGGGCAGGGCCCTTCGGACCCGGATAGCCTAAAAATCTTCTAGGCCATCAAATACGACCTAAGGAACCATAGTCACCGCCTCGCCATGACCGTTCCTCGTTATTTTGCGTTTTACGTCCACAAAACTATAATTCCGCCTGATTCATATATTTTCGCGTGCTATAGCCCATGCCTTCCGAGTGGGCCCGGGGCACCCGGAACCGGATCGCCTAAAAAATTTTCCGGGCCATCAAATATGACCTAAGGAACCAAAGTCACCGCCCCCCATGAACGTTCCTCGTTATTTTGCGTTTTATGGCCAAAAAACTATAATTCCGCCCGATTCCCATATTTTCGTGTGCTATAGCCCACACCTTCCGAGTGGGCCCGGGGCCCCCGGAACCAGATCGCCTAAAAAATTTTCAGGCCATGAAAAATGACTTAAGGAACCATAGTTACCGTCCCGCTATGACCGTTTCTCGTTTTATTGCGTTTTATGGCCAAAAAACTAGAATTCCGCCTGATTCCCATATTTTTGTGTGCTATAGCCCACGCCTTCCCAGTGGGCAGGGGACCCCGAACCCGGATAGCCTAAAAATTTTTCGGGCAATCAAATACGACCTAAGGAACCATAGTCACCGCTCCGCCTTGACCGTTCCTCGTTATTTTGTGTTTTATGGCCAAATAACTATAATTCCGCCCGATTCCCATATTTTCGTGTGCTATAGCCCACGCCTTCCGAGTGGGCCCTGGACCCCCGGAACCAGATCGCCTAAAAAAATTTTGGAACATGAAATACGACCTAAGGAACCATAGTTAGCTCCCCACCATGTCCATTTCTCGTTTGTTTTCGTTTTACGACCAAACAACAAGAATTTCGCCTGATTCCCATATTTTCGTGTGCTATAGCCCACGCCTTCCCAGTGGGCAGGGCCCCTCAGACCCGAATCGACAAAATGTTTTTCCAGGCTATCAAATAGGACCTAAGGAGCCATAGTCACTGCCCCGCCATGACCGTTCCTCATAGTTTTGCTTTTTCGGCCAAAAAACATGAATTCCGCCACATTCCCATATTTTCGTGTGCTATAGCACATGCCTTCCGAGTGGGCTCGGGCACCCGGACGCCCGATCGCCCGATCGCCTAAAGGATTTTCGGGCCATCAAATACAACCTAAGGAACCATAGTCACCGCCCCGCCATGACCGTTCATCATTTTTTGCATTTTATGGCCAAAAAACTATAATTCCGCCCGATTCCCATATTTTCATGTACTATAGCCCACGCCTTACGAGTAGGCCCGGGCCCACGGAACCAAATCGCCTAAAAATAATTTGGGCCATGAAATACGACCTATGGAACCATAGTTACCGCCCTGCCATGAACATTTTTCGTTTGTTTGCATTTTACAACCAAACAACAAGAATTTCGCCCGATTCCCATATTTTCGTGTGCTATAGCCCACGCCTTCCCAGTGGGCAGGGCCCCTCTGACCCGAATCGAAAAAATATTTTTCCAGGCCATCAAATACGACCTAAGGAACCATAGTCACCGCCCTGCCATGACCGTTCCTCATAGTTTTGCGTTTTCGGCCAAAAAAATTAGAATTCCGCCACATTCCCATATTTTTGTGTGCTATAGCCCATGCCTTCCGAGTGGGCTCGGGCACCCCGGACCCCCGATCACCTAAAGGTTTTTCGGGACATCAAATAAAACCTAAGGAACTTTAGTCACCGCCCCGCCATGACCGTTCCTCGTTTTGTTGGCATTTTATGGCCAAAAAACTAGAATTCCGCCTGATTCCCGTATTTTCGTGTGCTATAGCCCACGCCTTGCGAGTTGGGCCGTGCCCCGATCACCTAAAAATATTTCGGGCCATCCAATACGACCTAAAGAACCATAGTCACTGCCACGCCATGACCGTTCCTCATTATTTTGTGTTTTATAGCCAAAAAACTATAATTTTGCCCGATTCCCTTATTTGCGTGTGCTATAGACCACCCATTCCGAGTGGGCCCGGGGCCCACTGAACCGGATCGCCTAAAATATTTTCAGGCCATGAAATACGACCTAAGAAACCATAGTCACTGCCTCTCCATGACCGTTCATCGTTATTTTGCATTTTAGGGCCAAAAAGGTATAATTCCACCCGATTCCCATATTTTCGCGTGCTATAGCCCACGCCTTCGACTAGGCTTGGGGCCCCCGGAAACGGATCGGCTAACCTATTTTTTGGGCCATAAAATATGACCAAAGGAATCATAGTCACCGCCCCGCCATGATCGTTCCTCGTTATTTTGCGTTTTACGGCCACAAAACTATAATTCCGCCCGATTCCCATATTTTCGTGTGCTATAGCCCATGCCTTCTAAGTGGGCTGGGGGCCCCCGGAACCGGATCGCCTAGTATTTTTTTGGGCCATCAAATATGACCTAAGGAACCATAGTCACCACCCCACAATTACCGTTCCTCGTTGTTTTCGTGTGCTATAGCCCATACGACCAAACAACAAGAATTCCGCCTGATTCCCATATTTTCGTGTGCTATAGCCCACGCCTTCCAAGTGGGCAGGGCCCCTCGGATCCGAATCGATAAATTTTTTTTTCGGGCCATCAAATACGACCTAAGGAGCCATAGTCACCGCCCCGCCATAACCGTTCCTCATAGTTTTGCTTTTTCGGCCAAAAACCTAAAATTCCGCCACATTCCCATATTTTTGTGTGCTATAGCCCATGCCTTCCGAGTGGTCCCAGGCCCCCCGGACCCCCAATCGCCTAATGGTTTTTCGGGCCATCAAATACAACCTAAGGAACCATAGTCACAGTCCCGCCATGACTGTTCCTCATTTGTTTTGCATTTTATGGCCAAAAAACTATAATTTCACCTGATTCCCATATTTTCGTGTGCTATAGCCCACGCCTTGCGAGTGGGGCCGGGCCCACCGGACTTGGATCGCCTAAAAAATTTTTGAGCCATCAAATACGACCTAAGGAACCATAGTCACCACCCTGCCATGACCGTTCTTCATTTGTTTGCGTTTTACAGCCAAAAAACTAGAATTCCGCCCGATTCCCATATTTTCGTGTGCTATTGTCCACGCCTTCCGAGTGGGCCCGAGCCCCCCAGACACCGATCGCCTAAAAATTTTCCAGGCCACGAAATATGACCTAAGGAACCATATTTACCACCCCGCCATGATCGTTCCTCATTTTTCTGAGTTTTAAGGCCAAAAAACTAGAATTCTGCCCGATTACCATATTTTCGTGTGGCCCACGCCTTCCCAGTGCCCCCACGCCCAAACCCGGATAGACTAAAATATTTTCGGGCCATAAAATATGACCTAAGAAGCCATAGTCACTGCCTCGCCATGACCGTTTCACGTTATTTTGCCTTTTACGGCCAAAAAACTATAATTCTGCCTGATTCCCATATTTTCGCATGCTATAACGCACGCCTTTCGTGTGGGCCCAGGGCCGCTGGAACCAGATCGCCTAAAATTTTTTTCGAGCCATCAAATATGACCTAAGAAATCATAGTCATCACTCTTCAATGACCGTTCCTCATTGTTTTGCGTTTCACGGCCAAAAAACTAGAATTCCGCCCGATTCCCATATTTTCGTGTGCTATAGCCCACTCCTGCCGAGTGGGTCCGGGCCCCCTGGACCACGATCATCTAAAATTTTTTAAGCCATCAAATACGACCTAAGGAACCATAGTCACCGCCCCGCCATGACAGTTCCTCGTTATTTTGCGTTTTACGGCCAAAAAACTATAGTTCCGCCCAATTTCCATATTTCCGTGTGCTATTACCCCACGCCTTCTGAGTGGGCCGGGGGCCCCCGAAACCGGATCCCCTAAAAATTTTCTGGGTTATCAAATACGACCTAAGGAACCATATTCACCGCCCCATCATAACCGTTCCTCATTCTTTTGTGTTTTATGGCAAAAGAACTATAATTCCGCGTGATTCCCATATTTTCGTGTGCTATATACCATGCCTTCCGAGTGGGCCCGAGGCCCACTGAACCGGATCACCTAAAACTTTTTCGGGCCATGAAATACGACCTAAGGAACCATAGTCACTTCCCCACCATGACCGTTCCTTTTATTTTTGCTTTTGACGGTCAAAGAACTAGAATTCCGCCTGATTCCTATATTTTCGTGTCCTATAGCCCACGTCTTCCCAGTGGGCAGGGGCCCCCGGACCCGGATAGCCTAAAAAATTTTCGGGACATCAAATACGACCTAAGGAACCATAGTCTGTGCCACGCCATGACCGCTCCTCATTATTTTGCATGTTACGGCCAAAGAACTATAATTCCGCCCGATTCCCATATTTTTGGGTGCTATAGCCCACGCCTTCCGAGTGGGCCCGGGGCCCCCAAAACCGGATCGCCTAAAATTCTATCCAGGCCATCAAATATGACCTAAGGAACCATATTCATTGCCTTGCCTTGAGCGTTCCTCATTTGTTTGCGTTTTACGACCAAACAATAAGAATTTTGCTCGATTCCCATATTTTCGTGCGCTATAGCCTACGCCTTCCCAGTGGGTATGGACTCCCGGACCCGAATCGACAAATTTTTTTTCCGGGACATTAAATGCGACATAAGGAACCATAGTCACCGCCCGCCATGATCGTTCCTCGTTATTTTGCATTTTACGGCCAAAACCCGGGCCATCAAATACAACCTAAATAACCATAGTCACCGCCGCGCCATGACCGTTCCTCGTTATTTTGCATTTTATGGCCAAAAAACTATAATTACGCCCGATTATCATATTTTCGTGTGCTATAGCACACGCCTTCCGAGTGGGTCCGGGCCCCCCGGACCTCGATTGCCTTTGACGGCCAAAAAACTAGAATTCCGCCCGATTCCCACATTTTTGTGTGCTAACCCAAGCCTTCCGAGTGGGCCCGGGGCCCCCGGAACTAGTTTGCCTAAAATTTTTCTGAGCCATCAAATACGACCTAAGGAACCATAGTCACTGCCCCGCCATGACCGTTCCTCATTTGTTTGCGTTTTACGACCAAACAACAAGAATTCCGCCTGATTCCCATATTTGCGTGTGCTATAGCCCACGCCTTCCCAGTGGGTAGGGGGCCCCGGACCCGAATTGAAATATTTTTTCCGGGCCATCAAATATGTCCTAAGGAACCATAGTCACCTCCCTGCCATGACCGTTCCTCATAGTTTTGCATTTTTGGCCAAAACACTAGAATTCCGCCACATTCCCATATTTTCGTGTGCTATTGCCCTTACTTTCCGAGTGGGCTCGGGGCCCCCAGACCCCCGATCGCCTAAAGGTTTTTTGGGCCATCAAATACGACCTAAGGAACCATAGTCACCGCCCCTCCATGACTTTTCCTCATTTGTTTTGCATTTTACGGCCAAAAAACTAGAATTACGCCCGATTCCCATATTTTCGTGTGCTATAGCCCACGTCTTCTGAGTGGGCCGGGGGCCCCCGGAACCGGATCGCCTAAAAATTTTCCAAGCCATGAAATATGACCTAAGGAACCATAGTCACCGCCCCGCCATGACCGTTCCTCATTTTTTTGTGTTTTATTGACAAAGAACTATAATTCCGCCCGATTCCCATATTTACGTGTGCTATATTTCACGCCTTTCGAGTTGGCCCGGGGCCCACTGAATCGGATCACCTAAAAATTTTCTGGGCCATGAAATACGACCTAAGGAACCATAGTCACTGCCCCCACCATGACCGTTCCTTTTATTTTTTCTTTTGACGGCCAAAAAACTAGAATTCCGCCCGATTCCCATATTTTCTTGTCCTAAAGCCCACGTCTTCCCAGTGGGCAAGGCCCCCCGGACCCGGATTGCCTAAAAATTTTCTGGGCCATAAAATACGACCTAAGGAACCATAGTCACCGCCACGCCATGACCGTTCCTCGTTATTTTGCATTTTATGACCAAAAAACTATAATTCTGCCCGATTCCCATATTTTCGAATGCTATAGCCCACGCCTTTCGAGTGAGCCCGGGGCCCCCGGAACCGGATCGCCTAAAAAAATTTTGGGGCCATCGAATATGACCTAAGGAACCATAGTCACCGCCCCGCCATGACCTTTCCTCGTTATTTTACATTTTACGGCCAAAAAACAATAATTTTGCCCGATTCCCATATTTTCGTGTGCTATAACCCACGCCTTCTGAGTGGGCCTAGGGCCCCTAGAACCGGATCGTCTAAAATTTTTCCGGGGCCATCATATACGACTTTAGGAACCATAGTCACTGCCCCGCCATGACCGTTCCTCATTTATTTGAATTTTACAACCAAACAACAAGAATTTCGCCCGATTCCCATATTTGCGTGTGCTATAGCCCACTCCTTCCCAGTGTGCAGGGGGCCCCGGACACGAATTGACAAAATACGACCTAAGGAACCATAGTCACTGCCACACCATGACCGTTCCTCGTTATTTTGCATTTTATGGCCAAAAAACTATAATTCTGCCCGATTCCCATATTTTCGCATTCTATAGCCCACGCCTTCCGGGTGGGCCCGGGGCCCCCGGAACCGAATCGCCTAATAAATTTTCAGGGCCATCAAATATGACCTAAGGAACCATAGTCACCGCCCATCCATGACCGTTCCTCGTTATTTTACATTTTACGGCCAAAAAACTATAATTCCGCCTGATTCCCATATTTTCGTGTGCTATAACCCACGCCTTCCGAGTGGGCCCGGGGCCCCCGAAACCGGATCGCCAAAATTTTTTCTGGGCCATCAAATATGACCTAAGAAACCATAGTCACCTCCCCGCCATGACCGTTCCTCAAAGTTTTGCGTTTTCAGCCAAAAAACTAGAATTCCGCCACATTCCCATATTTCTGTGTGCCATAGCCCTTGCTTTCTGAGTGGGCTCGGGCCCCCCAGACCCCCGATCGACTAAAAGTTTTTCAGGCCATCAAATACGACCTATGGAACCATAGTCACTGCCCCACCATGACTGTTCCTCATTTGTTTTGCATTTTATGGACAAAAAAATAGAATTTCGCCCGATTCCCATATTTTCGTGTGCTATATAGCCCACGCCTTGCGAGTGGGGCAGGGCCCACCGGACTCGGATTGCCTAAAATTTTTCCGAGTCATCCAATACGACCTAAGGAACCATAGTCACCGCCCCTCCATGACCGTTCCTCGTTATTTTGTGTTTTATGGCCAAAGAACTATAATTCTGCCCGATTCCCATATTTTTGTGTGCTATATATCACGGCTTCCGAGTGTGCCCGAGGCCCACTGAACCGGATTGCCTAAAAAAATTTTGGGCCGTGAAATACGACCTAAAGAACCATAGTCACTGCCCCACCGTGACTGTTCCTTTTATTTTTGCTTTTGACGACCAAAAAACTAGAATTCCGCCCGATTACCATATTTTCGTGTGCTATAGCCCACGCCTTCCCAGTAGGCCCCCCAAACCCGGATAGCCTAAAATTTTCCTGGGCCATCAAATACGACCTAAGGAACTATATTCACTACCCCGCCATGACCGTTCCTCGTTATTTTGCGTTTTACTGCCAAAAAACTATAATTTCGCCTGATTCCTATATTTTAGTGTGCTACAGCCCACGCCTTCCCAGTGGTCAGGGCCCCCCGCACCCGGCTAGCCTAAAATTTTCCCGGGCCATCAAATACGACCTAAGGCACTATAGTCACCGCCCCGCCATGACCGTTCCTCATTTCTTTGCGTTTTACGACCAAACAACAAGAATTTCGCTCGATTCCTATATTTTCGTGTGCTATAGCCCATGTCTTCCCGATGGGCAGGGCCCCCGGACCCGGATCGCCTAAAATTATTTTTGGCCATAGAATTCGACCTAAGGAACCATAGTTACCGCCCCGCCATGACCGTTCATCATGTTTTTGCATTTTACGGCCATAAAACTAGAATTCCGCCCGATTCCCATATTTTCGTGTGATATAGCCCACGCTTTCCGAGTGGCCCTAGGACCCCTGACCCCGATCGCCTAAAAAAATTTCGGGCCTTGAAATATGACCTAAGGAACCATAGTCACCGCCCCGCCATGACCTTTCCTCGTTTTTTTTGCATTTAACGACTAAAAACTAGAATTCCGCCTAATTCCCGTATTTTCGTGTGCTATAGCCCACGCCTTTCGAGTGGGGCCGCGCCCCGATCGCCTAAATTTTTCCGGGCCATCCAATATAACCTAAGGAACCATAGTCACTGCCACGCCATGACCGTTCCTCGTTATTTTGCATTTTACGGCCAAAAAACTATAATTCTGCCCGATTCCTATATTTTTGCGTGCTATAGCGCACGCCTTCCGAGTGGTCCCGGGACCTCCGGACCCCTATCGCCTAATATTTTTCTGGGCCATCAAATATGACCTAAGGAACCATAGTCACCACCCCACAATTACCGTTCCTCGTTGTTTTCGTGTGCTATAGCCCATACGACCAAACAACAAGAATTCCGCCTGATTCCCATATTTTCGTGTGCTATAGCCCACGCCTTCCCAGTGGGCAGGGCCCCTCGGATCCGAATCGATAAATTTTTTTTTCGGGCCATCAAATACGACCTAAGGAGCCATAGTCACCGCCCCGCCATAACCGTTCCTCATAGTTTTGCTTTTTCGGCCAAAAACCTAAAATTCCGCCACATTCCCATATTTTCGTGTGCTATAGCCCATACCTTCCGAGTGGTCCCAGGCCCCCCAGACCCCCAATCGCCTAAAGGTTTTTCGGGCCATCAAATACAACCTAAGGAACCATAGTCACAGCCCCGCCATGACTGTTCCTCATTTGTTTTGCATTTTATGGCCAAAAAACTATAATTCCACCTGATTCCCATATTTTCGTGTGCTATAGCCCACGCCTTGCGAGTGGGGCCGGGCCCACCAGACTTGGATCGCCTAAAATTTTTCCGAGCCATCAAATACGACCTAAGGAACCATAGTCACCACCCTGCCATGACCGTTCTTCATTTGTTTGCGTTTTACATCCAAAAACTAGAATTCCGCCCGATTCCCATATTTTCATGTGCTATTGTCCACGCCTTCCGAGTGGGCCCGAGCCCCCCAGACACCGATCGCCTAAAAATTTTCCAGGCCACGAAATATGACCTAAGGAACCATATTTACCACCCCGCCATGATCGTTCCTCATTTTTCTGAGTTTTAAGGCCAAAAAACTAGATTTCCGCCAGATTACCATATTTTCGTGTGGCCCACGCCTTCCCAGTGCCCCCCCCCCCAAACCCGGATAGCCTAAAATATTTTCGGGCCATACAATATGACCTAAGAAGCCATAGTCACTGCCTCGCCATGAATTTTACCTTTTAATGGCCAAAAAACTATAATTCTGCCCGATTCCCATATTTTCGCATGCTATAGCGCACGCCTTTCGTGTGGGCCCAGGGCCGCTGGAACCAGATCGCCTAAATTTTTTCCGAGCCATCAAATATGACCTAAGAAATCATAGTCACCGCTCTTCAATGACCGTTTCTCATTGTTTTGTGTTTTACGGACAAAAAACTAGAATTCCACCCGATTCCCATATTTTCGTGTGCTATAGCCCACTCCTGCCGAGTGGGTCCGGGCCCCCCTGGACCACGATCATCTAAAATTTTCCAAGCCATCAAATACAACCTAAGGAACCATAGTCACCGCCCTGCCATGACCGTTCCTCGTTATTTTGCGTTTTACGGCCAAAAAACTATAATTCTGCCCAATTCCCATATTTTCGTGTGCTATTACCCCACGCCTTCTGAGTGGGCCGGGGGCCCCCGGAACCGGATCCCCTAAAAATTTTCCGGGTTATCAAATACGACCTAAGGAACCATATTCACCGCCCCGTCATAACCGTTCCTCATTCTTTTGTGTTTTATGGCAAAAGAACTATAATTCCGCGTGATTCCCATATTTTCGTGTGCTATATACCACGCCTTCCGAGTGGCCCGGGGCCCACTGAACCGGATCGCCTAAAACTTTTCCGGGCCATGAAATACGACCTAAGGAACCATAGTCACTTCCCCACCATGACCGTTCCTTTTATTTTTGCTTTTGACGGTCAAAGAACTAGAATTCCGCCTGATTCCTATATTTTCGTGTCCTATAGCCCACTCCTTCCCAGTGGGCAGGGGCCCCCGGACCCGGATAGCCTAAAAAATTTTCGGGACATCAAATACAATCTAAGGAACCATAGTCAGTGCCACGCCATGACCGTTCCTCATTATTTTGCGTGTTATGGCCAAAAAACTATAATTCCGCCCGATTCCCATATTTTTGCGTGCTATAGCCCACGGCTTCCGAGTGGGCCAGGGGCCCCCGAAACCGGATCGCCTAAAATTCTATCCAGGCCATCAAATATGACCTAAGGAACCATATTCATTTCCCCGCCTTGACCGTTCCTATTTGTTTGCGTTTTACGACCAAACAACAAGAATTTCGCTCGATTCCCATATTTTCATGCGCTATAGCCCACGCCTTCCCAGTGGGTAGGGACCCCTGGACCCGAATCGACAAATTTTTTTTCCGAGCCATCAAATACGACATAAGGAACCATAGTCACCGCCCGCCATGACCGTTCCTCATTATTTTGCATTTTACGGCCAAAAAATTATAATTTTGCCTGTTTCCCATATTTTCGCGTCCTATATCCCACGCTTTTCCAGTGTGCATGCCCCCCCGGACCCGGATAGCCTAAAAATTTTCCGGGCCATCAAATACGACCTAAATAACCATAGTCACCGCCGCGCCATGACCGTTCCTCGTTATTTTGCATTTTATGGCCAAAAAACTATAATTATGCCCGATTAACATATTTTTGTGTGCTATAGCCCACGCCTTCCGAGTGGGTCCGGGCCCCCCGGACCTCGATTGCCTTTGACGGCCAAAAAACTAGAATTTCGCCCGATTCCCATATTTTTGTGTGCTAACCCAAGCCTTCCGAGTGGGCCCGGGGCCCCCGGAACTAGATCGCCTAAAATTTTTCTGAGCCATCAAATACGACCTAAGGAACCATAGTCACTGCCCCGCCATGACCGTTCCTCATTTGTTTGCGTTTTACGACCAAACAACAAGAATTCCTCCTGATTCCCATATTTGCGTGTGCTATAGCCCACGCCTTCCCAGTGGGTAGGGGCCCCCACTGGGGCCCACTGAACCGGATCACCTAAATATTTTTCGGGCCATGAAATATGACCTAAAGAACCATAGTCACTGCCTCACCATGACCGTTCCTTTTAGTTTTGCATTTTACGGCCAAAAAACTAGAATTCCCCCCGATTCCTATATTTTCGTGTCTTATAGCCCACGCCTTCCCAGTGGGAAGGGCCCCACGGACCCGGATAGCCTAAAACTTTTCTAGGCCATCAAATAGGACCTAAGGAACCATAGTCACCGCCCCTCCATGACCGTTCCTCGTTATTTTGCGTTTTACGGCCAAAAAACTATAATTCCGCCTGATTCCCATATTTTCGCGTGCGATAGCCCATGCCTTCCGAGTGGGCCCGGGGCACCCGGAACCGGATCGCCTAAAATTGTTTTCGGGCCATCAAATACGACCTAAGGAACCATAGTCACCGCCCCGCCATGAATGTTCCTCGTTATTTTGCATTTTATGGTCAAAAAACTATAATTTCACCCGTTTCCCATATTTTCATGGGCTATGGCCCAGACCTTCCGAGTGGGCCCGGGGCCCCCGGAAGCAGATCGCCTTAAAGTTTTTCGGGCCATGAAATATGACCTAAGGAACTATAGTTACCGCCCCGCCATGAACGTTTCTCGTTTTATTGCGTTTTACGGCCAAAAAACTAGAATTCCGCCTGATTACCATATTTTCGTGTGCTATAGCCCACGCCTTCCCAGTGGGCAGGGGCCCCCAAACCTGGATAGACTAATATTTTTCCAGGCAATCAAATACAACCTACGAAAGCATAGACACCGCCCCGCCATGACCGTTCCTCGTTATTTTGTGTTTTATGGCCAAATAACTATAATTCCGCCCTATTCCCATATTTTCGTGTGCTATAGCCCACGCCTTCCAAGTGGGCAGGGCCCTTCGGACCCGGATAGCCTAAAAATCTTCTAGGCCATCAAATACGACCTAAGGAACCATAGTCACCGCCTCGCCATGACCGTTCCTCGTTATTTTGCGTTTTACGTCCACAAAACTATAATTCCGCCTGATTCATATATTTTCGCGTGCTATAGCCCATGCCTTCCGAGTGGGCCCGGGGCACCCGGAACCGGATCGCCTAAAAAATTTTCCGGGCCATCAAATATGACCTAAGGAACCAAAGTCACCGCCCCCCATGAACGTTCCTCGTTATTTTGCGTTTTATGGCCAAAAAACTATAATTCCGCCCGATTCCCATATTTTCGTGTGCTATAGCCCACACCTTCCGAGTGGGCCCTGGACCCCCGGAACCATATAGCCTAAAAAATTTTCGGAACATGAAATATGACCTAAGGAACCATAGTTAGCACCCCACCATGTCCATTTCTCGTTTTTTTTCGTTTTACGACCAAACAACAAGAATTCCGCCTGATTCCCATATTTTCGTGTGCTATAGCCCACGCCTTCCCAGTGGGCAGGGCCCCTCGGACCCGAATTGACAAAATATTTTTCCAGGCCATCAAATACGACCTAAGGAGCCATAGTCACTGCCCCACCATGACCGTTCCTCATAGTTTTTCTTTTTCGGCCAAAAAACTTGAATTCCGCCACATTCCCATATTTTCGTGTGCTATAGCACATGCCTTCCGAGTGGGCTCGGGCCCCCGGACCCCCGATCGCCTAAAGGATTTTCGGGCCATCAAATACAACCTAAGGAACCATAGTCACTGCCACGCCATGACCGTTCCTCATTTGTTTTGCATTTTATGGCCAAAAAACTATAATTCCGCCCGATTCCCATATTTTCGTGTGTTATAGCCTACACCTTCTGAGTAGGCCCGGGGCCCACGGAACCAGATCGCCTAAAAAAATTTCGGGCCATGAAATACGACCTATCGAACAATAGTTACCGCCCTGCCATGACCTTTTTCATTTGTTTGCATTTTACAACCAAACAACAAGAATTCCGCCCGATTCTTATATTTTCGTGTGCTATAGCCCACGCCTTCCTAGTGGGCAGGGCCCCTCGGACCCGAATAGATAAAATATTTTTTCAGGCCATCAAATATGACCTAAGGAACCATAGTCACCACTCTGCCATGACCGTTCCTCATAGTTTTGCATTTTCGGCCAAAAAACTAGAATTCCACCACATTCCCATATTTTCGTGTGCTATAGCCCATGCCTTCCAAGTGGGCTCGGACACCCCGGACCCCCGATCACCTAAAGGTTTTTCGGGCCATCAAATACAACTAAAGGAACCATAGTCTTCGCACCGCCATGACCGTTCCTATTTTCTTTTGCATCTTACAGCCAAAAAACTAGAATTTCGCCTGATTCCCATATTTTCGTGTGCTAGAGCCCACGCCTTGCGAGTGGGGCCGGGCCCACCAGACCCGGAACGCTGATAATTTTTCCGAGCCATCACATACGACCTAAGGAACCATATTCACTACCTCGCCATGACCGTTCCTCATTTTTTTGCGTTTTACATCCAAAAAATTAGAATTTCGCCCGATTCCCATATTTTCGTGTGCTATAGCCCACGCCTTCCGAGTAGGCTCGGGTCCCCCAAACACCGATCGCCTAAAAATTTTCCAGGGCATGAAATACGACATAAAAAACCATAGTCACCGCCCCACCATGATCGTTCCTCGTTTTTCTGAGTTTTACGGCCAAAAAACTAGAATTCCGCTTAATTACCATATTTTCGCGTGCTATAGCCCACGACTTCCCAGTGGGCCCCCTTAAACCCGGATAGCCTAAAATTTTTCCAGGCCATCAAATATGACCTAAAGAACCATAGTCACCACCTCGCCATGACCGTTCATCGTTATTTTGCATTTTACGGCGAAAAAAGTATAATTCCACCCGATTCCCATATTTTCGCGTGCTATAGCCCACGCCTTCCAACTAGGCCTGGGGTCCCCGGAATCGGATCGCCTAACCTTTTTTCCGGGCCATAAAATATGACCTATGGAATCATAGTCACCGCCCTTCCATGATCGTTCCTCGTTTGTTTGTGTTTTACGGCCAAAGAACTAGAATTCCGCTTGATTCCTATATTTTCATGTGCTATAGCCCACGCCTTCCGAGTGGGTCCGGGCCCCCTGAACCTCGATCATCTAAAATTTTCCGGGCCATCAAATACGACCAAAGGATCCATAGTCACTGCCCCGCCATGACCGTTCCTCGTTATTTTGCATTTTACGGCCAAAAAATTATAATTCCGCCCGATTCCCATAATTTCGTGTGCTATAGCCCATGCCTTCTGAGTGGGCCGGGGGCCCCCGGAACCGGATCGCCTAATATTTTTTCGGGCCATCAAATATGACCTAAGGAACCATAGTCACCGCCCCACAATTACCGTTCCTCGTTGTTTTGTGGTTTATGGCCAAAGAACTATAATTCCACCCGATTCCCATATTTTCGTGTGCTATATACAACGCCTTCCGAGTGGGCCCGGGGCCCACTGAACCGGATCGCCTAAGAATTTACCGGGACATAAAATACGACCTAAGGAACCATAGTCACTGTCCCACCATGTCCGTTTCTTTTGTTTTTGCGTTTTACGGCCAAAAAACTAGAATTTCGCCCGATTACCATATTTTCGTGTCCTACAGCCCACGCCTTCCCAGTGGGCAGGGCCCCTCGGACCCGAATCGACAAATTTTTTTCCCATGCCATCAAATACGACCTAAGGAACCATAGTCATCGCCCCTCCATGACCATTCCTCATAGTTTTGCGTTTTCAACCAAAAAACTAGAATTCTGCCACATTCCCATATTTTCGTGTGTTATAGCCCATGCCTTCCGAGTGGGCCTGGGCCCCCGAACCCCCGATCACCTAAAGGTTTTTCGGGCCATCAAATACAACCTAAGGAACCATAGTCACCGCCCCTCCATGGCCGTTCCTCGTTTGTTTTGCATCTTATAGTCAAAAAACTTGAATTCCGCCCGATTCCCATATTTCCGTGTGCTATAGCCCACGCTCTACGAGTGGGGCCGGGCCCACCGGACTCGGATCGCCTATAATTTTTCCGAACCATCAAATATGACCTAAGGAACCATAGTCACTACCCCACCGTGAACGTTCCTTATTTGTTTGCGTTTTACAGCTAAAAAACTAGAATTCCGCCTGATTCCCATATTTTTGTGTGCTATAGCTCACGCCTTCCCAGTGGGCCCCCTTAAACCCGGATAGCCTAAAATATTTCCAGGCCATAAAATATGACCTAAAGAACCATAGTCACCGCTTCTCCATGACCGTTCATTGTTATTTTGAATTTTAGGGCCAAAAAAGTATAATTCCACCCGATTCCCATATTTTCGCGTGCTATAGCCCACGCCTTTCGACTAGGCATGGGGCCCCGGGAACCGGATCGCCTAACCTTTTTTTCGGGCCATAAAATATGACCATAGGAATCATAGTCACCGCCCTGCCATGATCGTTCCTCATTTGTTTGTGTTTTACGGCCAAAGAACTAGAATTCCGCTCGATTCCTATATTTTCGTGTGCCCACGCCTTCCGAGTGGGTCCGGGCCCCCAGACCTCGATCATCTAAAATTTTCCGGGCCATCAAATATGACCTAAGGAGCCATAGTCACCAGCCCGCCATGACCGTTCCTCGTTATTTTGCGTTTTATGGCCAAAAAACTATAATTCCGCCCGATTCCCATATTTTCGTGTGCTATAGCCCATGCCTTCTAAGTGGGCCGGGGCCCCCCGGAACCGGATCCCCTAAAAATTTTCCGGGCCATCAAATACCACCAAAGGAACCATATTCACCGCCCCGCCATAACCGTTCCTCGTTCTTTTGTGTTTTATGGCAAAAGAACTATAATTCCGCCTGATTCCCATATTTTCGTGTGCTATATACCACGCCTTCCGAGTGGGCTCGGGGCCCACTGAACCGGATCGCCTAAAAAATTTTCGGGCCATAAAATACGATCTAAGGAACCATAGTCACTGCCCACCATGTCCGTTTCTTTTATTTTTGCGTTTTACGGCCAAAAAATGAGCATTTCGCCTGATTCTCATATTTTCGTGTCCTATAGCCCACGCCTTCCCAGTGGGCAGGGCCCCTCGTACCCGAATCGAAAAAATATTTTTTCAGGCCATCAAATACGACCTAAGGAACCATAGTCACCTCCCCTCCATGACCATTCCTCATAGTTTTGTGTTTTCGGCCAAAAAACTAGAATTCCGCCACATTCCCATATTTTCGTGTGCTATAGCCCATGCCTTCCGAGTGGGCCTGGGGCCCCCGGACCCCTGATCGCCTAAAGGTTTTGCGGTCCATCAAACACAATCTAAGGAACCTTAGTCACCACCCCTCCATGACCGTTCCTCATTTCTTTTACATTTTACGGCCAAAAGACTATAATTTCGCCTGATTCCCATATTTTCGTGTGCTATAACCCACGCCTTCCGAGTGGGCCCGGGGCCCTAGGAACCGGATCACCTAAAAAATTTTCGGGCCATCAAATATGACCTTAGGAACCACAGGCATTGCCTCGCCTTGACCGTTCCTCATTTGTTTGTGTTTTACGATCAAATAACAAGAATTCCGCTCGATTCCCATATTTTTGTGCGCTATAGCCAACGCCTTCCCAGTGGGTAGGGACCCCCGGACCCGAATCGACAAAAAAATTTTCCGGGCCATCAAATACGACATAAGGAACCATAGTCACCGCCCTCCATGACGGTTCCTCATAGTTTTGCATTTTTGTCCAAAAAACTAGAAATCCACCACATTCCCATATTTTCGTGTGCTATAGCCCACACCTTCCCAGTGCCCCCCCCAAACCCGTATAGCCTAAAAAAATTTGAGCCATCAAATATGACCTAAGAAACCATAGTCACTATCTCGCCATGACCGTTCCTCGTTATTTTGCGTTTTACGGCCAAAAAATTATAATTCTGCCCGATTCCCATATTTTCGCGTCCTATATCCCACGCTTTCCCAGTGGGCAGGGCCCCCCGGACCCAGATAGCCTAAAATTTTTTCAGGCCATCAAATACGACCTAAGGAATCATAGTCACTGCCCCGCCATAACTTTTCCTCGTTGTTTTGCATTTTACGGCCAAAAAACTAGAATTACACCTGATTCCCATATTTTCGTGTGTTATAGCCCACGCCTTCCGAGTGGGTCCGGTCCCCCCGAACCTCGATTGCCTAAAATTTTTCGGACCATCAAATACGACCTAAGGAACAAAAAGTCACCGCCCTGCCATGACCGTTCCTCGTTATTTTGCATTTTACGGCCAAAAAACCATAATTCCGCCCGATTCCCATATTTTCGTGTGCTATAGCCCACGCCTTCTGAGTGGACCGGAGGCCCCCAGAACCGGATCACCTAAAAATTTTCCAGGCCATGAAATATGACCTAAGGAACCATAGTCATCGCCCCCACCCCCATGACCGTTCCTCGTTTTTTTGTGTTTTATGGCCAAAGAACTATAATTCTACCTGATTCCTATATTTTCGTGTGCTATATTCCACGCCTTCCGAGTGGGCCCGGGGCCCACTGAACCTGATCTCCTAAAAAATTTTCAGGCCATGAAATACGACCTAAGTAACCATAGTTACTGCCCCACCAAGACCGTTCCTTTTATTTTTGCTTTTGACGGCCAAAAAACTAGAATTCCACCCGATTCCCATATTTTATTGTCCTATAGCCCACATCTTCCCAGTAGGCATAGCCCCCCGGACCCAGATAGCCTAAAATTTTTCCGGGCCATAAAATACGACCTAAGGAACCATAGTCACCGCCATGCCATGATCGTTCCTCGTTATTTTGCATTTTATGGCCAGAAATCTATAATTCATCCTGATTCCCATATTTTCGCATGCTATAGCCCACGCCTTCCGAGTGGGCCCGGGGCCTCCGGAACCGGATCGCCTAATATTTTTTCAGGGCCAACAAATATGACCTAAGGAACCATAGTCACCGCCCCGCCATGACCGTTCCTCGTTATCTTGCGTTTTACGGCCAAAACCCTATAATTCCGTCTGATTCCCATATTTTCGTGTGCTATAGCCCACGCCTTCCGAGTGGCCCGGGTCCTCCGGAACCGGATCGCCTAAAATTTTTATGGGCCATCAAATATGACCTAAGGAACCATAGTCACTGCCCCTCCATGACCGTTCCTCATTTGTTTGCGTTTTACGACCAAACAACAAGAATTCCGCCCGATTCCCATATTTGCATGTGCTATAGCTCACGCCTTCCCAGTGGGCAGGGGCCCTCAGACCCGAATTGAAATTATTTTTTTCCGGGCCATCAAATATGTCCTAAGGAACCATAGTCACCTCCCTTCCATGACTGTTCCTCGTTATTTTATGTTTTACGGCCAAAAAACTATAATTCCGCCCGATTCCCATATTTTCGTGTGCTATTACCCCATGCCTTCTGAGTGGGCCAGGGGCCCCCGGAACCGGATCGCCTAAAATTTTTCCGTGCCATCAAATACGACCTAAGGAACCATAGTCACCTTCCCGCCATGACCGTTCCTCAAAGTTTTGCATTTTCGGCCAAAAAACTAGAATTCCGCCACATTCCCATATTTTCGTGTGCTATAGCCCTTGTCTTCCGAGTGGACTCGGGCCCCCAGACCCCCTATAGCCAAAAAGTTTTTTGAGCCATCAAATACGACCTAAGGAACTATAGTCACCACCCTGCCATGACCGTTCATCGTTTGTTTTGCATTTTATGGCCAAAAAATTAGAATTCTGCCTGATTCCCATATTTTCGTGTGCTATAGCCCACGCCTTGCGAATGGGGCAGGGCCCACCGGACTCGGATCGCCTAAAAAATTTTTAAGCCATCCAATACGACCTAAGGAACCATAGTCACCGCCCCGCCATGACCGTTCCTCGTTCTTTTGTGTTTTATGGCCAAAGAACTATAATTCCGCCCGATTCCCATCTTTTCGTGTGCTATATATCATGCCTTCAGAGTGGGCCCGGGGTCCACTAAACCGGATCGCCTAAAAAAATTTGGGCCATGAAATACGACCTACGGAACCATAGTCACTGCCCCACCATGACCGTTCCTTTTATGTTTGCTTTGGACGGCTAAAAAACTAGAATTCCGCCCAATTCCCATATTTAATTGTCCTATAGCCCATGTCTTCACCCGGATAGCCTAAAACTTTTTCGGTCCATAAAATACGACCTAGGGAACCATATTCACCACCACGCCATGACCGTTCCTCGTTATTTTGCATTTTATGGCGAAAAAACTATAATTCTGCCTGATTCCCATATTTTCGTGTGCTATAGCCCATGCCTTCCTAGTGGGCTCGGGCCCCCCAGACCCCCGATCGCCTAAAAGTTTTTCGGGCCATAAAATATGACCTAAGAAACCATAGTCACCGCTCTGCCATGACCGTTCCTCGTTACTTTACATTTTACGACCAAAAAACTATAATTCTGCCTGATTCCCATATTTTCGTGTGCTATTACCCCACGCCTTCTGAGTGGGCCGAGGCCCCCCAAAACTGGATCCCCTAAAAATTTTCCGGGCCATCAAATACGACCTAAGGAACCATAATCACTGCCATGCCATGACCGTTCCTCGTTAATTTGTGTTTTATGGCCAAAGAACTATAATTCTGCCCGATTCCCATATTTTCGTATGCTATATACCACGCCTTCCGAGTTGGCCCGGGGCTCACTGAACCGGATCGCCTAAAAATTTCTGGGCCATAAAATACGACCTAAGGAATCATAGTCACTTCCCCACCATGACCGTTCCTTTTAGTTTTGCTTTTGACGGCCAAAAAACGAGAATTCCGCCCGATTCCCATATTTTCTTGTAGCCCACGTCTTCCCAGTGGGCAGGGGCCCCCGGACCCGGATAGCCTAAAAAAATTTCGGGCCATAAAATACGACCTAAGGAACCATAGTCACTGCCACGCCATGACCGTTCCTTGTTATTTTGCATTTTATGGCCAAAAACCTATAATTCTGCACGATTCTCATATTTTTGCATGTCATAGCCCACGCCTTTCGAGTGGGCCCGGGTCCCCTGGAACCGGATCGCCTAAATATTTTGCAGGGCCATCAAATATGACCTAAGGAACCATAGTCACCGCCCCGCCATGACCGTTCCTCATTATTTTACGTTTTACGGCCAAAAATCAATAATTCCGCCTGATTCCCATAGTTTCGTGTGCTATAACGCGTGGGCCCGGGGCCCCCAAAACCGGATGGCCTAAAATTTTTCCGGGACATCAAATACAACCTAAGGAACCATAGTAACTTCCCCGCCATGACCGTTCCTCCTTTGTTTGCATTTTACGACCAAACAACAAGAATTTCGCCCGATTCCCATATTTGCGTGTGCTATAGCCCACGCCTTCCCAGTGGGCAGGGGCCCCCGACCCGAATTGACAAAAAAAAAAATCCGGGCCATCAAATACGTCCTAAGGAACCTTAGTCACCTCCCCGCCATGACCATTCCTCATAGTTTTGCATTTTCGGCCAAAACACTAGAATTCCGCCACATTCCCATATTTTCGTGTTTTATAGCCCTTGCCTTCCGAGTGGGCTCGGGCCCCCCAGACCCCTGATCACCTAAAAGTTTTTTGTGCCATCAAATACGAACTAAGGAACCATAGTCACCGCCCCGCCATGACCGTTCCTTGTTTGTTTTGCTATTTACGGCCAAAAAACTAGAATTCCGCCCGATTCCCATATTTTCGTGTGCTATAGCCCACGCCTTGCAAGTGGGGCAGGGTCCACCGGACCCGGATCGCCTAAAATTTTTCCGAGCCATCAAATACGACCTAAGGAACTATATTCACCGCTGTGCCATGACCGTTCCTCATTTGTTTGCGTTTTACAACCAAAAAACTAAAATTCTGCCCGATTCCCATATTTTCAAGTGCTATTGCCCATGCCTTCCGAGTGGGCCCCGGCCCCCCAGACACTGATCGCCTACAAATTTTCCAGGCCATGAAATACGACCTAAGGAACCATAGTTACTACCCCGCCATGATCGTTCCTCGTTTTTTGAATTTTACGGCCAATAAACTAGAATTCCGCCCGATTACCATATTTTCGTGTGCTATAGCCCACGCCTTCCCAGTAGGCCCCCCAAACCTGGATAGCCTAAAAATTTTCCGGGAAATCAAATACGACCTAAGGAACTATAGTCACTACCCCGCCATGACCGTTCCTTGTTATTTTGCATTTTACGGAGAAAAAAAATATAATTCCGCCCGATTCTCATATTTTCGCAAGCAATAGCCCACGCCTTCCGAGTGGGCCCGGGGCCCCCGAAACCGGATCGCCTAAAAAATTTTCCGGGCCATCAAATACAACCTATGGAACCATAGTCACTGCCCCACCATGACCGTTCCTCGTTGTTTTGCGTTTTACGGCCAAAAAACTATAATTTTGCCCGATTTCCATATTTTCGTGTGCTATAACCCACTCCTTCCGAGTGGGCCCGGGGCCCCCGGAACCGGATCGCCTAAAATTTTTCCGGGCCATAAAATACGACCTAAGGAACCATAGTCACTGCCTCGCCGTGACCGTTCCTCATTTGTTTGCGTTTTACGATCAAACAACAAGAATTCCGCCCGATTCCCATATTTGCGTGTGCTATAGCCCATGCCTTCCCAGTGGACAGGGGCCCCCGGACCCGAATTGACAAAAAAAAAATTCGGGCCATCAAATATGACCTAAGGAACCAGAGTCACCGCCCCGCCATGACCGTTCCTCATGGTTTTGCATTTCCTCCAAAAAAACTAGAATTCCGCCACATTCCCATATTTTCGTGTGCTATAGCCCATGCCTTCCTAGTGGGCTCGGGCCCCCCAGACCCCCGATCGCCTAAAAGTTTTTCGGGGCATCAAATATGACCTAAGGAACCATAGTCACCGCCCCTCCATGACCGTTCCTCATTTGTTTTGCATTTTACGGCCAAAAAACTAGAATTCCACCTGATTCCCATATTTTCGTGTGTTATAGCCCACGCCTTGCGAGTGTTGCGGGCCCATCGGACCCGGATCGCCTAAAATTTTTTCGAGCCATCAAATATAACCTAAGGAACCATAGTCACCACCCCGCCATGACCGCTCCTCTTTTTTTGCGTTTTACAGCCAAAAAACTAGCATTCCGCCCGATTCCCATATTTTTGTGTGCTATAGCCCACGCCTTTCGAGTGGGCCGGGCCCCCCGAACCTCGATCATCTAAAAATTTTCCAAGCCATGAAATACGACCTAAGGAACCATAGTTACTGTCCCGCCATGATCGTTCCTCATTTTTTTGAGTTTTACGACCAAAAACTTAAAATTCCGCCAGATTACCATATTTTCGTATGCTATAGCCCACGCCTTCCCAGTGGGGCCCCCAAACCCGGATAGCCTAAAAATTTTTCGGGCCATCAAATATGACCTAAGGAACTATAGTCACTGCCACGCCATGACCGTTCCTCGTTATTTTGCGTTTTACGGCCAAAAAACTAGAATTCTGCCTGATTCCCATATTTTTGTGTGCTATAGCCCACGCCTTCCGAGTGGGCCCGGGCCCCCAGACCCCGATCGCCTAAAAATTTTTCGAGCCCTAAAATACGACATAAGGAACCATAGTTATCGCCTCGCCATGACCATTCCTCGTTGTTTTCGTATTACGGTCAAAAACCTAGAATTTCGCCCGATTCCCATATTTGCGTGTGCTATATAGCCCAACGCCTTCCGAGTGGGCCCAGGACTCCGGAATCGGATCGCTTAAAAAAATTTCGGGCCATGAAATACGACATAAGGAACCATAGTTATTACCCCTCCATGAGCGCTACTCGTTGTTTTTCTTTTTACGACAAAAAAACTAGAATTCCGCCTGATTCCCATATTTTCGTGTGTTATTATGCCTACGCCTTCCGAGTAGGCCCGAGCCCCCCCAGACACCGATCGCCTAAAAATTTTTCGGGCCATGAAATACAACCTAAGGAACGATAGTCACCACCCACCATGGCCATTCCTTTTTTGTTTTGCGTTTTACAGACAAAAAACTAGAATTCCGCCCGATTCCCATATTTTCGTGTCCTATAGCCCACGCTTTCCCAGTGGGCAGGGCCCCCCGGACCCAGATAGCCTAAAAATTTTTCGGGCCATCAAATACGACCTAAGGAATCATAGTCACCACCCCTCCATGACCGTTCCTCATTGTTTTGCGTCTTACGGCCAAAAAATAGAATTATGCCCGATTCCCATATTTTTGTGTACTAGAGCCCACGCCTTCCGAATGGGTCCGAGCCCCCCGGTCCTTGATTGCCTAAAATTTTCCGGGCCATCAAATACGACCTAAAGAACCATAGTCACCGCCCCACCATGACTGTTCCTCGTTATTTTGCGTTTTACGGCCAAAAAACTATAATTCCGCCCGATTCCCATATTTTCGTGTGCTATAGCCCACGCCTTCTGAGTGGGCCGGAGGTCCCTGGAACCGGATCGCCTAAAATTTTTCTGGGCCATAAAATATGACCTAAGGAACCATAGTCACCGCCCTTCCATGACCGTTCTTCGTTATTTTTTGTTTTATAGCCAAAGAACTATAATTCCGCCCGATTCCCATATTTTCGTGTGCTATAGACCACGCCTTCCGAGTGGGCCCGGGGCCCACAGAATCGAATCGCCTAAAAATTTTCTGGGCCCTGAAATACGACCTAAGGAACCATAGTCACTGACCCACCATGATCGTTCCTTTTAGTTTTGCGTTTTACGGCCAAAAAAACTAGAATTCCGCCCGATTCCCATAATTTTGCGAGCTATAGCCCATGCCTTCTGAGTGGGCCCGGGGCCCCCGGAACCGGATCGCCTAAAATTTTTCCAGACCATCAAATACAACCTAAGAAACTATAGTCACCGCCCTGCCATGACCGTTCCTCGTTATTTTGCATTTTACGGCCCAAAAACTATAATTTTGCCCGATTCCCATATTTTCGTGTGCTATAGCCACGCCTACCGAGTGGGCCCAGGCCCCCGGAACCGGTTCGCCTAAAAAAATTTTTGGCCATGAAATACGACCTAAGGAACCATATTTATCGCTTCACCATGACCGTTCCTCATTTTTGTTTTGCATTTTACGGCCAAAAAACTAGAATTCCGCGTGATTCCCATATTTTCGTGTGCTATTGCCTACGCCCTCCGAGTGGGTCCGGGCCCCCTGACACCGATCGCCTAAAAATTTTTCGGGCCATGAAATACGACCTAAGGCACCATAGTCACCGCCCAACCATGACCGTTCCAATTTATTTTGTGTTTTACGACCTAAAAACTATAATTCCACCCAATTCCCATTTTTTCGTGTGCTATAGCCCACGCCTTCCGAGTTGGACCAGGCCCCAGGAACCGGATCGCCTAAAAAAAATTTCGGGCTATCAAATACGACCTAAGGAATCATAGTCACCGCCCCGCCATGACCGTTCCTTTTAATTTTGCTTTTGATGGCCAAAAAACTAGAATTCCGCCCAATTCCCATTTTTTCATGTCCTATAGCCCACGTCTTCCCAGTGGGCATGGCCCCCCGGACCCATATAGCCTAAAATTTTTCCGGGCTATCAAATACGACCTAAGGAACCATAGCCACCTCCACTCCATGACCGTTCCTCGTTATTTTTTGTTTTACGGCCAAAAAACTATAATTCCGCCCGATTCCCATATTTTCGCATGCTATAGCCCACGCCTTCCGAGTGGGCCGGAGCCCCCGGAACAGGATCGCCTAAATTTTTTTCCAGGCCATCAAATACGACCTAAGGAACCATAGTCACCGCCCCGCCATGACCATTCCTTGTTATTTTGCGTTTTACGGCCAAAAAACTATAATTCCGCCCGATTCCCATATTTTCGTGTGCTATAACTCACGCCTTCAAAGTGGGCCCGGGCCCCCCGGAATCGGGTCGACAAAATAAATTTCCGAGCCATCAAATACGACATAAGTAACCATAGTCACCGCACCGCCATGACCGTTCCTCGTTATTTTACGTTTTACGGCCAAAAAACTATAATTCCGCCTGATTCCCATATTTTTGTGTGCTATAGCCCATGCCTTACGAGTGTGCTCAGGCCCCCCAGACCCCTAATCTCCTAAAAGTTTTTCGGGCCATCAAATACGACCTAAGGAACCATAGTCACCGCCCCTCCATGATCGTTCCTCATTTTATTTGCATTTTACGGCCAAAAAACTAGAATTTCACAGGATTCCCATATTTTCGTGTGCTAGTACCCACGCCTTCTGAGTGGGCTGGGGGACCCCGGAACCGGATTCCCTAAAAATTTTTTGGTCCATCAAATACGACCTTAGTAACCATAGTCACCGCCCCGCCATGACTGTTCCTCATTTTTTTGTATTTTATGGCCAAAGAACTATAATTCTGCCCGATTCCCATATTTTCGTGTTCTATATACCACGCTTTCCGAGTGGGCCCAGGGCCCACTGAATCGGATCGCCTAAAAATTTTACGGGCCATGTAATATGACCAAAGGAACCATAGACACTGCCCCACCATGATCGTTCCTCATTTTTTTGAGTTTTAAGGCCAAAAAACTAGAATTTCGCCTGATTACCATATTTTCATGTGCTATAGCCCACGCCTTCCCAGTGGGCCCCCCAAACCCGGATAGCCTAAGGAACTATAGTCACTGACCCGTCATGACCATTCCTCGTTATTTTGTGTTTTACGGCCAAAAAATAATAATTACGCTCGATTCTCATATTTTCGTGTGCTATAATCCACAGCTTCCGAGTGGGCCCGGGCCCCCTCAACCGGATCGCCTAAAAATTTTTCGGGCCATCACATACGACCTAAGGAACAATAGTCACCACCCCGCCATGACCGTTCCTCATTGTTTTGCATTTTACGGCAAAAAAGACTTGAATTCCGCCCGATACCCATATTTTCATGTGCTGAGTGGGCCCGGGCCCCCAGACCTCGATCGCCTAATAATTTTTCGAGCCATAAAATATGACTTAAGGAACCATAGTTATTGCCTCTCCATGACCGTTCCTTGTTGTTTTCGTTTTACGGTCAAAAACCTAGAATTCCGCCCGATTCTCATATTTTCATGTGCTATATAGCCCAACGCCTTCCGAGTGGGCCCGAGGAACCGGAACCGGATTGCCTAAAAATTTTCTAGGCCATGAAATATGACCTAAGGAACCATAGTTATCGCCCCGCCATGATCGTTCCTCGTTTGTTTTGCATTTTACGGCAAAATAACTAGAATTCCGACCGATTTCCATATTTTCGTCTGCTATTGCCTACGCCTTCCGAGTGGGCCCGGGCCTCCCGACACCGATCGCCTAAATATTTTCCGAGCCATGAAATACGACCTAAGTAACCATAGTCACTTCCCACCATGACCATTCCTTCTTTTATTGCGTTTTAGGGCAAAAAACTAAAATTCCGCCCGATTCCCTTATTTTCGTGTCTTATAGCCCACACTTTCCCAATGGGCAGGGGCCCCCGGACCAGGATAGCCTAAAAATTTTCCGGGCCATCAAATGCGACCTAAGAAACCATAGTCACCACCATGCCATGACCGTTACTCGTTATTTTACGTTTTACGGCAAAAAAACTATAATTCCGCCGAATTCCCATATTTCCGCGTGCTATAGCCCACACCTTCTGAGTGGGCCCTGGGCCCCCAGAATCGGATCGCCTAAAAATTTTTCTGGGCCATCAAATACGACCTAAGGAATCATAGTCATCGCCCTGCCATGACCGTTCCTCGATGTTTTGCGTTTTACGGCCAAAAAACTAAAATTACGCACAATTCCCATACTTTCGTGTGTAATAGCCAACGCCTTCCGAGTGGGACCAAGCCCCCCGGACCTCCATTGCCTAAAATTTTCCGAGCTATCAAATACGACCTAAGGAACCATAGTCACCGCCCCGCCATGACCGTTCCTCGTTATTTTGCATTTTACGGCCAAAAAACTATAATTTCGCCCGATTCCCATATTTTCGTGTGCTATAGCCCACGCCTTCTGAGTGGGTCGGGGGCCCCCGGAACCGGATCGCCTTAAATTTTTCTGGTCCATCAAATACGACCTAAGGAACCATAGTCACCACCCCGCCATGACCGTTCCTCGTTATTTTGTGTTTTATGGCCAAAGAACTATAATTCCGCCCGATTCCCATATTTTCGTGAGCTATAGACCAAGCCTTCCGAGTGGGCCCGGGGCCCACTGAACTAGATCACCTAAAAATTTTCAGGGCCATGAAATACGACCTAAGGAACCATAGTCACCGCCCCACCATGACCGTTCCTTTTAGTTTTGCGTTTTACAGCCAAAAAACTAGAATTCCGCCCGATTCCCATATTTTCGTGTCCTATAGACCACGCCTTCCCAGTGGGTAGGGCCCCCCGGACCCGGATAGCCTAAAAAATTTTTGGGCCATCAATTACGACCTAAGAAACCATAGTCACCGTCCCACCATGACCGTTCCTCGTTATTTTGTATTTCACGACAAAAAAACTATAATTCTCCCCGATTCTCATATTTTCGCGAGCAATAGCCCATGCTTTCGAGTGGGCCGGAGCCCCCGGAACCAGATCGCCTAAACTTTTTTTCGGGCCATCAAATACGACCTAAGGAACCATAGTCACCGCCCTGCCATGACCGTTCCTCGTTATTTTGCATTTTACGGCCAAAAAACTATAATTTTGCCCGATTCCCATATTTTCGTATGCTATAGCCCACGCCTTCCGAGTGGGTCCGGGGCCCCGGGAACCTGATCACCTAAAAATTTTTCAGGCCATCAAATATGACCTAAGGAACCATAGTTACCGCCCCGCCATGACCGTTCCTCATAGTTTTGCATTTTCCTTCAAAAAACTAGAATTCTGCCACATTCCCATATTTTCATGTGTTATAGCCCATGCCATACGAGTGGGCTCAGGCCCCCCAGACACCCGATTGCCTAAATGTTTTTCCAGCCATCAAATACGACCTAAGGAACCATAGTCACCGCCCCTCCCTGACCTTTCCTCATTGTTTTTGCATTTTATGGCCAAAAAACTTGAATTCTACCCGATTCCCATATTTTCGTGTGCTATTGCCTATGCATTCCGAGTGGGCCCGGGCTCCCTAACACCGATCGCCTAAAAATTTTCCGGGTCGTCAAATACAACCCGCCATGACCGTTCCTCCGTTCTTTTGCATTTTACGGCCAAAGAACTAAAATTTCGCCCGATTCCCATATATTCGTGTGCTGTAGCCCACGCCTTCCTAGTGGGTTCCGGGCCCCCCGGACCCCGGTCGCCTAAAATATTTCCGGGCTATCAAATACAACCTAAGGAACCATAGTCACCGCCCCTCCATGACCGTTCCTCATTTTTTGCATTTTACGGCCAAAAAACTAGAATTCCGCCCAATTCCCATATATTCGTGTGCTATAGCCCACGCCTTCCGAGTGGGTCCGGGCCACCCGGACCCCGATCACCTAAGGCGTGGTCTATAGCACATGAAAATATGGTAATTAGGTAGAATTCTACTTTTTTTGTCGTAAAACGCAAAACAACAAGGAGTAGTCATTCCCATATTTTCGTGTGCTGTAGCACACGCTTTCCTAGTGGGCAGGGCCCCCCGGACCCCGATCGCCTAAAAAATTTTTTGGCCATAAAATACGACCTAAGCAACCATAGTTATTGCCTCGCCATGACCGTTCCTCATTTTTTTCATTTTGCGGCCAAAAACCTAGAATTCTGCCAGTTTCCCATATTTTTGTATGCTATATAGCCCAATGCCTTCCGAGTGGGCCCGGGGCCCCCAGAACCGGATCGCTTAAAACTTTTCTGGGCCATGAAATACGACCTAAGGAACCACAATTATCGCCTCGCCATGACCGTTCCTTGTTTTTTAATATTTTACGGCCAAAAAACTAGAATTCCTCCCGATTCCCATATTTTCGTGTGCTATTGCCCATGCCTACCGAGTGGGCGCGGGCCCCCTAACACGAAATATGACCTAAGGAACCATAGTCACCGCCCACCCATGACTGTTCCTTTTTTTGCGTTTTACAGATAAAAAACTAGAATTATGCCCGATTCCCAATAATTTCGTGTCTGATAGCCCACGCCTTCCCAGTGGGCAGGCCCCCCAGACCCGGATAGCCTAAAAAATTTTCGGGCCATCAAATACGACCTAAGGGACCATAGTCACCGCCCCGCCAAGACCGTTTCTCGTTATTTTGCGTTTTACGGCCAAAAAACTATAATTTCACTCGATTCCCATATTTGTCATGTGCTATAGCCCACGCCTTTCGAGTGGGCCGGGGCCCCCCGAACCCCGATCGCCTAAAAAATTTTCGGGCCAACAAATTTGACCTAAGGTACCATAGTCAGCGCCCCGCCATGACCGTTCCTCATTTATTTGTGTTTTACGGAAAAAAAACTAGAATTCCGCGTAATTCTCATATTTCGTGTGCTATAGCCCACGCCTTCCCAGTGTGCAGGGCCCCCGGACCCAGATCGCCTAAAATTTTTCTGGGCCATCAAATACGACCTAAGGAACTAAAGTCACCGCCCCGCCATGACCTTTTCTCGTTTTTTTTTGCATTTTACGGCCAAAAAATAGAATTCCGCCCGATTCCCATATTTTCGTGTGCTATAGCCCACGCCTTCCGAGTGGGCCCAGTCCCCCGGACCCCGATCGCCTAAAATTTTTTCGAGCCATAAAATACGACCTAAGGAACCATAGTTCTCGCCTCGCCATGACCGTTCCTCGTTGTTTTCATTTTACGGTCAAAAACCTAGAATTCTGCCAGTTTCCCATATTTTCGTGTGCTATATAGCCCAATGCCTTCCGAGTGGGCCCGGGGTCCCCGGAACCGAATCGCCTAAACCTTTTCTAGGCCATGCAATACGACCTAAGGAATCACAGTTATTGCCCCGCCATGACCGTTCCTCGTTGTTTTGCGTTTTACGGCCAAAAAACTAGAATTCCGCCCGATTCCCATATATTCGTGTGCTATAGCCTACGCCTTCCGAGTGGGTCCGGGCCCCATGGACCACCAATCACCTAAAAAATTTTCGGGCCATGAAATATGACCTAAGGCACCATAGTCACCGCCCACCATGACCGTTCCTTTTTTTTGTGTGTGTTTTACGGACAAAATACTAGAATTCCGCTCGATTCCCTTATTTTCGTGTCCTATAGCCCAAGCCTTCCTAGTGGACAGGGTCCCCCGGACCCGGATAGCCTAAAAGATTCTGGGCCATCAAATATGACCTAAGGAACCATAGTCACCGCCCCGCCATGACCGTTCCCCGTTATTTTGCATTTTACGGCCCAAAAACTATAATTCCACCTGATTCCCATATTTTCGCGTGCTATAGCCCACACCTTTCGAGTGGGCCCAGGGCCCCCCAGAACTGGATCGCCTAAAAAAAATTCCAAGCAATCAAATACGACCTAAGGAATCATAGTCACCTCCCTGCAATGACTGTTCCTCGTTTGTTTGCGTTTTACGGCCAAAAAACTAGAATTACGCCCGATTTTCATTTTTTCGTGTGTTATAGCCCACGCCTTCCGAGTGGGTCCGGGCCCCCCGAACCTCGATTGCCTAAAATTTTTCGGGCCATCAAATACGACCTAAGGAACCATAGTCACCGCCCCGCCATGACCGTTCCTTATTATTTTGCGTTTTATGGCCAAAAAATATAATTCCGCTCGATTCCCATATTTGCGTGTGCTATAGCCCACGCCTTCTGAATGGGCCGGGGGCCCCCAGAACCGGATCGCCTAAAAAAATTTTCGGGCTATCAAATACGACTAAAGGAATCATAGTCACCGCTCCGCCATGTCTGTTCCTCTTTTTTTGCGTTTTACGGCCAAAACACCAGAATTATGCCCGATTCCCATATTTTTGTATGCTATAGCCCACGCCTTCCGAGTGGGTCCGGGCCCTCCGGACCTCGATTACCTAAAATTTTCTAGGCCATCAAATATGACCTAAGGAACCATAGTCACCGCCCCGCCATGACCGTTCCTCGTTATTTTGCATTTTACGGCCAAAAAACTATAATTCCTCCCGATTCCCATATTTTCGTGTGCTAAAGCCCACGCCTTCTGAGTCCACTGGGAAGTCATGTGCTATAGCACACGAAAATATGGGAATCGGGAGAAATTCAAGTTGTTTGGCCGTAAAATACAAAAAATGAGGAACGATGATGGCGGGGGCGGCGACTATGGTTCCTTAGGTCGTATTCTATTACCCGAAAATATTTTAGGCGATCCGGGTCCGGGGGAGGGCCCACTTGGAAGGCGTGGGCTATAGCACACGAAAATATGGGAATCGGTCAGAATTCTAGTTTTTTTGCCGTAAAACACAAAACAAACAAGGAACGATCATGGCGGGGCGGTGACTATGGTACCTTAGGTCATATTTGATGGCCCAGAAAATTTTTAGGCAATCAGGGTCCGGGGTGCCCGGGCCCACTCGGAAGGCCTGGGCTATAGCACACAAAAATATGGGAATCGGGCGGAATTCTAGTTTTTTGGCTGTAAAACGCAAAATAATGAGGAACGGTCATGCCGGGGCGGTGACTATGGTTCCTTAGGTCCTATTTGATGGCCCAGAAAAATCTTTGGTGATCTAGGTCCGGAGGGCCCGACCCCACTTGGAAGGCGTGGGCTATAGCACACGAAAATATGGGAATCAGGTGGAATTCTAGTTTTTTGGCCGTAAAATGCAAAAGAAGAGGAACGGTCATGGCAGGGTGGTGACTATGGTTATTTAGGTTGTATTCGATGGCCCGAAAAAATTTTAGGCGATCCGAGTTCGGGGGGCCCGACCCACTCGGAAGGCGTGGACTATGCACACGAAAATATGGGAATCGGGGGGAATTCTAGTTTTTTGGCCGTAAAACGCAAAAACAAAAAGAGGAACGGTCATGGCGGGATGGCGACTATGGTTCCTTAGGTCGTATTTGATGGCCCGAAAAAATTTTAGGCGATCGGGGTCCCGGCGTCCGGGCCCACTCTGAAGGCGTGGGCTATAGCACACGAAAATATGGGAATCGGGCGAAATTCTAGTTTTTTGGCCGCAAAACGGAAATTAATGAGGAAAGATAATGGAGGGATGGTAACTATGGTTCCTTAGGTTGTATTTGATGGCCCGGAATGTTTTTAGGCGATCCAGGTCCGGGTGGCCCTGCCCACTGGGAAAGCGTGTGCTATAGCACAGGAAAATATGGGAATCGGGATGAATTCTAGTTATTTGGCCGTAAAATGCAAAACATGTGAAACGATGATGGCGGGGGCAGAGACTATGGTTCCTTAGGTCATATTCTATGGCCCAAAAAAATTTTAGGCAATCCGGGTCCGGGGGTGGGCCCACTCGGAAGGCGTGGGCTATAGCACACGAAAATATGGGAATTGGTCAGAATTATATTTTTTTGTGGTAAAACACAAAACAACGAGGAACAATCATGGAAAGGCAGTGACTATGGTACATTAGGTCTTATTTGATGGCCCGAAAAAATTTTAGGCAATCAGGGTCTGGGGGGGCCAGGCCACTCGGAAGGCCTAGGCTATAGCACACAAAAATATGGGAATCGGGCGGAATTCTAGTTTTTTGGCCGTAAAATACAAAAAAAGGAGGAACGGTCATGGCAGGGCGGCGACTATGGTTCCTTAGGTCGTATTCTATTACATGAAAAAAGTTTTGGCAATCCGGATCTGGGGACGGGCCCACTCGGAAGGCGTGGGCTATAGCACACGAAATTATGGGAATCGGGCGAACTCTAGGTTTTGGGGCGAAAAATGCAAAAACACGAGGAACGGTCATGCCGGGGCGATGGCTATGGTTCCTTAGGTCGTATTTGATGGCTCAATCGGGGTCCGGGGGTCCGGGCCTACTCGGAAGGCGTGAGCTAGCACACGAAAATATGGGAATCGGGCGGAATTCTAGTATTTTGGTCCGTAAAACAAACAAAAACGAATTAAGGTCATGGAGGGGCGGTTGATATGGTTCCTTAGGTCGTATTTGAAGGCCCGGAAATGTTTTGGGCGATCCGGGTCCGGGGGGCCCTGCCCAATGAGAAGGCGTTGGCTATAGCACACGAAAATATGGGAATCGGGCGGAATTCTAGTTTTTTAGTCGTAAAACACCAAAAAGACGAGGAACGATCATGGCGGGGTGGTGACTATGGTACCTTAGGTCGTATTTGATGGCCCGAAAAAATATTAGGCAATCGGGGTTCGAGGGGCCAGGCCCACTCGGAAGGCCTGGGCTATAGCACACGAAAATATGGGAATCAGGCGGAATTCTAGTTTTTGGCCGTAAAACGCAAAATAACGAGGAATGGTCTTGGCGGGGCGGTGACTATGTTTCCTTAGGTCTTATTTAATGGCCTAGAAAAATCTTAGGCGATCCAGGTCCGGAGGGCCCGGGCCCACTCGGAAGGTGTGGGCTATAGCACACGAAAATATGGGAATCAGGCGGAATTCTAGTTTTTTGGCCGTAAAACACAAATAAAGAGGAACGGTCATGGTAAGGTGATGACTATGGTTCTTAAGGTCGTATTTGATGGCCCGAAAAAATTTTAGGCGATTCGAGTCCATGGGTCCCGACCCACTCGGAAGGCGTGGACTATGCACACAAAAATATGGGAATCGGGCGGAATTTTAGTTTTTTTGCCGTAAAACATAAAAAATGAGAAACGATCATGGCGGGTGGTGACTATGGTTCATTAGATCGTATTCGATGGCCTGGAAAAATTTTAGGCGATTCGGGTCCGGGGGGCCGGGGCCCACACGGAAGGCGTGGGCTATAGCACACAAAAATATGGGAATGGTGCGGAATTCGAGTTTTTTGGGAGTAAAACGCAAAAAATGAGGAACGACAATGGCGGGGCCGCAAATATGGTTCCTTAGGTCGTATTCTATGCCCCGAAAAAAATTTAGGCGATCCGGGTCCGGGGGGCAGGCCCACTCGGAAGGCGTGAGCTATAGCACTCGAAAATATGGTAATCGGACGGAATTCTAGTTTTTTTGCCATAAAACATAATAAAAATAGAGTAACGGTCATGGTGGAGCGGTGACTATGGTTCCTTAGGTCGAATTTGATGGCCCGTAAAAATTTTAGGCGATCGGGGTCCGGGCCCACTCAAACGGCGTGGGCACACACGAAAATATGAGAATCGTGCCGTAAAACGGAAAAACAACGAATAAAGGTCATGGCGAGGCGGTGACTATAGTTCCTTAGGTCGTATTTGATGGCCTGGAAAAATTTTAGACGATCGGGGTACGGGCCTATTCGGAAGACGTGGGCTATAACACACGAAAATATGAGAATCGGACGGAATTCTAGTTTTTTGGCCGTAAAATGCAAAAAAACGAGGACAGGTCATGGCGGTGTGGTGACTATGGTTCCTTAGGTCGTATTTGATTGCCTGGCAAAATTTTAGGCGATCGGGGTCCGGGCGTTCGGGCCCACTCGGAAGGCATGGGCTATAGCACATGAAAATATGGGAATCGGACGGAATTCTAGTTTTTTGGCCGTAAAACGGAAATAAAACTATGAAAGGTCATGATGTGGTGGTGACTATGGTTCCTTATGTCGTATTTGATGGCCCGGAAAAAATTTAGGCGATCCAGGTCCGGGTGGCCCTGCCCACTGGGAAGGCGTGGGCTATAGCACACGAAAATATGGGAATCGGGAAGAATTCTAGTTGTTTGGTCGTAAAATACAAAAAATGAGGAACGATCATGGCGGGGCAGTGATTGTGGTGCCTTAGGTCGTATTTGATGGCCCAAATGAATTTTAGGAGATCGGGGTCCAAGGGTACGGGCCCACTCGGAAGGCGTGGGCTATAGCATACGAAAATATGGTAATCGGGCGGAATTCTAGTTTGTTTGGCCGTAAAACATAAAAAAACGAGGAACGGTCATGGCGGGGCAGTGACTATGGTTCCTTAGGTTGTATTTGATGGCCCGAAAAAATTTTAGGCGATCGGGTTCCGGGGGGCCCGGGCCCACTCGGAAGGCGTGAGCTATAGCACTCGAAAATATGGTAATCGGACGGAATTCTAGTTTTTTTGCCGTAAAACATAATAAAAATAGAGGAACGGTCATGGTGGACCAGTGACTATGGTTCCTTAGGTCGAATTTGATGGCCCGTAAAAATTTTAGGCGATCGGGGTCTAGGGGGTCCGCGCCCACTCGGAAGGTGTGGGCTATAGTACACGAAAATATGGAAATCGGGCGGAATTCTAGTTTTTTGGCCGTAAAACGGAAATAAAACAATGAAAGGTCATGGTGTGGCGGTGACTATGGTTCCTTATGTCGTATTTGATGGCCCGAAAAAGTGTTAGGCGATCCGGGTCCGGGGGCCCTGCCCACTGGGAAGGCGTGGGCTATAGCACACGAAAATATGAGAACCGGGCGGAATTCTAGTTTTTTGGCCGTAAAACGCACAATAACGAGTAACGGTCATGGCGGGGCAGTGACTATGGTTCCTTAGGTCCTATTTGATAGCCCAAAAAAATCTTTGGCGATCCAGGTCCGGAGGGCCCGGGCCCACTCGGAAGGCGTGGGCTATAGCACACGAAAATATGGGAATCGGGCGGAATTCTAGTTTTTTGCCGTAAAACGCAAAAAAAAAAAGGAACGGTCATGGCAGGGCGGTGATTATGGTTCTTTAGGTCGTATTTTATGGCCCGAAAAAATATTAGGCGATCCATGTCCGGGGGGCCCGGCCTACTCGGAAGGCGTGGACTATGCACACAAAAATATGGGAATCGGGCAGAATTCTAGGTTTTTGGCCGTAAAACGCAAAAAACAAGAAACGATCATGGCGGGGAGGCGACTATGGTTCCTTAGGTCATATTCGATGGCCCGAAAAAATTTTAGGCGATCCGGGTCTGGGGGGTCGGGCCCACTCGGAAGGCGTGGGCTATAGCACACAAAAATATGGGAATCGGGCAAAATTCTAGTTTTTTAGCCATAAAATGCAAAAAAACGAGGAATGATCATGGCGGGGCGGCGACTATGGTTCCTTAGGTCGTATTCTATGGCCCAAAAAAATTTTAGGCGATCCGGGTCCGGGGGCAGGCCCACTCGAAAGGCGTGGGCTATAACACACGAAAATATGGGAATCAGACGGAATTCGAGTTTTTTGGCCGGAAAACGCAAAAAAGTGAGGAATGGTCATGGCGGGTCGGTGAGTATGGTTCCTTATGTCGTATTTGATGGCCCGGAAAAATTTAAGGCTATCGGGGTCTGGAGGGGCCCGACCCACTTGGAAGGCGGCACACGAAAATATGGTAATTGGGCGAAATTCTAGTTTTTTGGCCGTAAAACACAAAAACATGAGGAATAGTCATGGCGGGGCGGTTACTATGGTTCCTTAGGTCGTATTGGATGGCCTGGAAAAGTTTTAGGCGATAGGGGTCCTGGGGTTCGGGCTCACTCGGAAGGCGTGGGCTATAACACACGAAAATATGAGAATCGGGCGCAATTCTAGTATTTTGGCCGTAAAACGATAAACAACGAGGAAAGGTCATAGCGGGGCGGTGACTATGGTTCCTTAGGTCATATTTGATGGCCCATAAAAATTTTAGGCGATCCAGGTCCAGGGGGTCCGGGCCCACTCGGAAGGCGTGGGCTATAGCAAATGAAAATATGGGAATCGGGCGGAATTCTAGTTGTTTGGCCGTAAAACACAAAAAAATGAAGAACGGTCATGGCGGGGCGGTGACTATGGTACCTTAGTTCGCATTTGATGGCCCAGAAAATTTTTAGGCGATTGGGGTCCGGGGGGGCCAGGCCCACTCGGAAGGCGTGGGCGATAGCACACGAAAATATGGGAATCGGGCGAAATTCTAGTTTTTTGGCCTTAAAATGCAAAAAAACGAGGAACGATCATGGCGGGGCGGTGACTATGGTTCCTTAGGTCGTATTTGATGGCCCGAAAAATTTTTAGGCGATCCGGGTCTGGGGGCTTGGCCCACTAAGAAGGTGTGGGCTATAGCACATGAAAATATGGGAATTGGGTGGAATTCTAGTTTTTTGTTCATAAAACGCAAAAAACTGTCACGACCCAAAATCCCACCACAGGTTTCGTGATGGCACCTAGTCTCTAAGACTAGGTAAGCCGATTTCAATTACATTTTGAAGCGATTTTTTTTTATTTGAATTAAATAAGTAATCAAATCTAATAGCGGAACAAATATGAATATATAACCTTCCAAGACTGGTAGTACTGAGTCACGAACTCTAACTGAATACATGGAATGATCACGAGGACCGAATATACAATATTATTTGATTAAAATTAACAGTACAATGAAATAAAAATACTCCAAGGGACTGCGACGACCAAGCAGCTCTACCTTGAATCCTTACGACCCCTCTTTAACTCTGCTCAAGTCTGATATCTCCAATACTTGGCTCTGCACAAAAATGTGCAGAAGTGTAGTATGGGTACACCACGGTCGGTACCCAGTAAGTATCAAGACTAACCTCAGTGGAGTAGAGACGACGTACAGTCAAGACACTCACTAGTCTAATAGCATGTGCAATATAATATACAAAATAATAGGAAACAGATAACAATAAGGGCAAGATTAAAAAACTAGTGATATGCACATCAAGACAACAAGAACACCATAAATATCGCTCAACAATTAATAAATACAATTACACCCAATTAAATCAAGTCCTTCAAATAAATGTCTTTCACATATAATTCTTCCAAATAATTCTTTTTCATATATAATTTTCTCAAATAATTATCTTCCAAATATAATTCTTTCAATAAATCTCTTCCAATATAATTTCCTCAAATAATATCTTTCAATAACAATTCTTTCATATAATACTTTCTAAATAAAAATCCTTCCAAATAAATATTTTGAATATAATTATTTCAATTAAGAAGTCACCCCGTGACACCTCATTTCATAATTTTAAAAATACGGGTCTCGGCCCATTTTCATATAGTTCCATGGCACTTCGTGCCCATAATTAAATCATTATATTTCCCCGGCACCTCGTGCCCTCATTTCATATCACATCTGCACGGACAATTCACGTGCCAAATATCATTATCTTTTACTCACAGCACCTCGTGCCCACATTTCATATCACAACTGCACGGACAATTCATGTGCCAATATCCTCATTATTTATTCACGGCACCTCGTGCCCACACTTCATTTTATAATCCTCCTGACAATAGCCACATGCTCTCAATTTCAACATAAATCAGATTGTTATCAATTTACCAACAACAAGACAAATTGCACAAGGTATAAAAATAAACATAAGAAAATCATAACATCACATGAAAATCACCAACACCACGACTCCACATCATCACATATCATCCCTGACAATAGCCACCCTTATCTATCAAATAGCCACCTTTATCCCTCCGCCCCGACAATATCAATAGCCACCCTTATCGATCCTATAGTCACCCTTAGGCCTTATCACTCCTCCCAGACAATATTCCAACAAACACAACAATACTGAAATGCCACCCTTATACCCACATAATATCAATGGTGAAATGCCGCCCTTATCTCCTCAAAATAATAACTCACACAACACAACAATTTACACAGAAAATTATCACGGCAACATACAAAATCAATTCATATCACAATTTGCCCAATGGCCACAACCAAAATTCCAAAGATACAACCAAGTCAATTAATTTCACAACAAATAGCCGAAGGCTCCACATAATGTGTATAACACCCCAAAATAATCAACAGAGATAGAAATTACTCAGCATAAAGCAAGCCTTCATTAACCCAAATTTAGATAATTATATTAACACTTCTTTTTAAACTTGCTTAAATTAATTATTTGCATAGGGAAAATTCATATTGGAATTAAATTCCAATAAATATCAAACCAACAATAATCACGAAATTACATAATTTTTCAAGTAACAATCACACCAAATTGTCATGTAAACATAAATTCAACAACAAGGATTTAGACATGGCAAATAGACGATTTAACAAATACTAACAATTATCCAAATTACTATACAATTTGCCCAAGACTTTAACTCAATGAATTTTGCATATATAAGCCTGAGTACGTACTCGTCACCTCGCGTACACGGCTTTTCACATTTCACAAATGGCACATAAGGCTCGATGCCTAAGGGGTAATTCCCCCACTCGAGGTTAAGCAAGACACTTATCTTTTTTAAGTTATGCCGATATTCCAAAATTGCCTTCTTGCTTGAATTGACCTCCGTACAGCTCAAATCTATCTAAATTAATTGCATAACTTCATTAGAATTCATCAGAAACAATTCCGGATAATAATACGTCGACTTAAAAATTTTATTCCAAAAAGTCAACAAAAGTCAACGCGGGGCTCGCCTCTCGAAGGCCGACATAATTTTCATGGATTCATGAAATATAAACACTTTAGGATATAGAACACTTACCCCAACCAAGCTTGTGAAAATCCCTCCAGAATCACCCAAATCCAAGCTCCAAAAATCCAAAATGAAAATGGCAAAATGACCAATTTTGGTCCTTAATGATTCTATCTAGTTTTGCTTCTGCGAGCATTGTTCACGCTTATGCAGGCACTGTTCACGCTTCTGCGCTGCCTCCGCTTCTGCGAGTACTGTTCACGCTTCTGCGATCACTGTTCACGCTTTTGCGAATCACTGCTCATGTTGCTGCCCAGAAATTCCAGCAGCTTATCTTCATGTCCGAATTGATCCGTTAACCTTCCGAAATCCACCTGAGGCCCTCGGAACCTCAACCAAATATACCAACACGTCCCAAAATATAATATGAACTTAGTCGAGGCTTCAAACCATGTCAAACAATACCGAAATTACGAATCGCACGTCGAATCGAATTATGAGTTTTCAACTCTTCCAACTCATAATACATCATTTTGAACTCTTCCAACTCTTCCAACTATTCAAATTTTCGGAATCAAAATTCGACCTCGTTATAAAAAATTCAACCTTCGATCGGACTTTCCAAAAATCTTCCATTTTCCAACTTTCGCCAAAATACGTCGAATTGTCCAACGGACTTCCAAATCCAAATCCGAACATACGCCTCTAAGTCCGAAATCATCATACGAAGCTATTGCCATCATCGAAATTCCATTCCGGGGTCAATTGCTCAAAAGTCAACTCTCCAGTCAACTCTTTCTATTTTAAGCTTCTAAATATGAATTGTTCTTTCAATTTAATTCTGAATCTTCCGAAAATCAAACTCGACCACACCCGCGGGTCATAATACATATTACGAAGCTGCTTGAGACCTTAAGTCACTGAACGGGACGTTAATTCTTAAAACGACAAGTCGGGTCATTACATTCTCCACCTCTTAAACAAACGTTCGTCCTCGAACGTGCTAAGAATTATTCTAAGGACATTAAATTACTGAGTGTATTATTACACACCTACTAGCGTGCGATTCTATGTTTTGCAATTTAACATGGGTCCGATAACACCATCTCAATTGAGATTATTTCTTTTATCTATACATATAAATCTTAAAACCAATTTCTTACACTCCTAACATGTTCAAAAGGCCTGATTTTCACATCAACGCATGATATTAGTCTCAACTGGCTATAGCAACTCGTGCCTATGCACACATCAACTTTCTTGATAGTGTTGAAGTGCTTCAAAAATTTTCTGGGGTGTTACATTCTCCCCTGCTCAGGATCATTCGCCCTTAAACACATAACATAACTTATCTCTTCTTTTGCACGTCTCAATCCCCCAAATTTTACTAACTCCCAAATTTTTCAGAAATTTCGGCAGAGTCTCCCCTGTAATTGGGCCTATCCACCTGCCAGAGTAACACCAAAATAATTCCTAACAACACATCCACAACCCAACAAAATACCACAATGTATATATCAATAACACTAATCTCAGCGTCACAAGCACTGCATTATCATAATGATATCAAGACATGAAGTACATCATATGTATGCCTATCACCACATTTCTGGTATTAATAGTTGTTCATAATCGATTACAACATCGCCAATTAACCTCATATTAACCCAAACCTCGTTTCACATTTTCACAACACTGACAGTAAAATATGAGGCATGAAGACCTCATAACTATTTACCCGACTTAACGAGCCACATTTAACGCCGCCTGGGCACTCACCTCATAGGTTAAAACTCAATATTTTCTCACAATTATGGATAAATATGCACAGAAACACATAAAAGAATTATCAAATAAGCCTAAGAGGCATGTCTCCATATTACTACTATAGTACAAATTTTAATTTCACAAAAGGAGAATTTAAACTCATAAAATTTTCACAAGGACCTCGTCCTTATATAACTTACACCGCGGCTCGTAGCCCAATTTAAATATTTCACATCATATAAAAATGAGAGGATCTCGTCCTCAATTCCGAATCAGAAGTATTTTGCACATTGTACCAACTGAAATTTCAATTTTCTTTCTTTCTTCTTTTCAATAAATTTCGTAAATATTTTTCATAACACATAATGAACCCTCATATCGGTAGGACATATAATTCATAAAATTGGAATCAATTATTTCGAAACACATTAAACCCACTATAATGAATAATAAAAGTTACTTTTGGACTCATAGCCCTCAATGGTGTACAAAAATAAAAATGACAGATACGATCTCACATCTTCAAATCTCCCAACAGGGATAAACATATAAGCGGGTCATAAAATTACGAAGCTCGCCCATAAGCGGAGCATAATAGGAGGACTCGCTTCAATATTCAGAACCGAATCAAATTAAGGGAAAATATTCGTTTATAACCAATCAGGATCGTACTTGTAACGACACCATCCGGTGTATCGGCCTTAGCCAAATCATAGCGATTATATCAACGGGTCGGGCCTCCACCTCTTAGGCGCCCACTACCCGCCTGTCCTCCACCTCTAACGGACTGTGCACGTGGAGTATTAACTAGAATAAAGCTTGTAGCTGGAGTGCTCTGATAAAATCCACCCCTCCCAAGACTGGGACAATCTCTCATGATGTGCCTAGTATCACCACACTCATAACAACCCCTCTGAGGTCGCGGTTGCTCGTACGGAGTCTGTGCCAGATAATTGAAATAATCATTATAAGAATCTCATGCCGGTGGTATATAAGAACTTATTGGAGCACTCCGAGTAATTTGATGTGCGGACTGAGCTGGCCGACTGCTCGAGCCTCCGCTATAATGGGTCCTAGCTGAAGAGTAAAATCCATTGAACCCTCCAGATCTTCGAGACCTTTTGGTCTCCTTAGACTCCCTTTCCTCTCCTAAAACACCCTCAATCTTACTTGCAATCTCCACTACTTATTTAAATGGAGTATCAGTTTGCAACTCTCGAGCCATGCAAATTTTAATATCATAATCGAGCCCTCAATGAATCTGCAGACCCGCTCTCTGATTGTAGGAACCAAGATAGGTGTATGACGAGCTAACTCGCTGAACCTAATAGCATATTCTGACACTGTCATAGTGCCTTGACGCAACCGTTCAAACTCTGTGCGCCACACATCTCTGAGAGTCTGGGGAACAAACTCTTTCAAGAACATTTCCGAAAATGGAGCCCAAGTTGGTGGTGTTGCATCGGCTGGTCTACCCTCTTCATAGATTTGCCACCACCGATATGCTGCGCCTGACAGTTGAAATGTAGTAAAGACAACTCCGCTCATCACCAGCAACCGGATATCCCGCCAAACAACTTAAGGTATCAAGATTCGACCCAGCATGAGCTCTAATCAAATTATATTCACAGGTTTAGGTAATTAAACTAATAAGTTGAGTGCAAGTAATACAAATATCACATGATAGAGTCCTAAGTCTACTCGGACTTAAGCATGATTTTAGCTACGTACGGACTCTCGTCACCTTGTGCGTACGTAGACCTCACAACAAGTAGCACATAACAAATACATCACCTATGGGGTAATTTTCCCCTCACAAGGTTAGACACGAGACTTACCTCACTCTAAAATTCCATAACTGGCTCTAATGCCTCTCCAACACCTCAATTCAATGCCAAACGATCCAAAACTAATTAAACAACGTGCAAACAAATCAAAATATACTCCAATACTCTTAATTTAATAATTTATAACAATTTCCAACTCCGCTCGAAAAGTCAACAAAGTTAACCCCCAGCCCACGTGCCCTGATTCCGAAACTTTTCAAGGATAAACATTACTCATAACACCACGAACTCAAATATGTAATTTATTCCTAATTCTATATCCAATTTCGTGTTCAAAATCCAAAAATTCAATTTCTAGGTTTTCTTCAAAAGTTCCATAATTTCTACAAATTTTCATGTTTAAATCCATATATAACTTATGTATTTAGCTCACAATGTACAGGAATTCACTTACCACATGATGGATGATGGAATGACACTTCAAAATCGCCCCAAGCTCGGCTCCCATGGAAGAATTGAGATAAAATGAACCAAAAATCCATTTTTGCAAAATTATACACTGCCCAGTCGACCCTTCTTCGCGAACACGGCAAGTCCATCGCGTTCGCGGAGCACAATCATCTTCTGCTCCCCAATTCCTCTAGAGAATGCAAGAAAGGACTTGCGAACGCAAAGCTTTACCAGGCTTCGGTTCGCAAATGTGGCATCGCCTACGCGAATGCGAAGGCCAAGTCACCGCGAACGCGAACCTGGCATAGCGAACGCGAAGCATTACTGACCATACACACGAGACCTCAATCGCGAACACGAAGAATAGATCTCCACTAACTCCAAATCCTTCTTCGCGAACGCGAGCTTCCCTACGCTTTCGCAAAGAACAAAATCAGAACCAGCAAACCAACAACAACAATTCACCTAAACTTGGTCCGAAACCATCCCGGAATACACCCGAGGCCCCCAGGACTCCGTCCAATCACACCAACAAGTTTCACTACCTCATTCAAACTTATCCAAAGGCTCGAAACGCCACAAATAATATCAAAACCATGAATCGACGATCAAAATTCTTCTTTTAACTTCCAAACATCAAACTTCGTCGAACGCGTCCGAATCACACCTAGACATTCCAGAATGACGTCAAATTTTACGTACAAGTCACAAATCACAATACGAACCTATTCCAAGTCTCGGAATCCCATATGGATATCGATATCACCAAAGTCTACTTCAAATCGAACTTAGAAAATTTTAAAATCTTCACAATGCCAACTTTCCACAAGAAGCGTCAAAACGCTCCTGGACCATCCGATTCTCAAACCGAACATATGCCCAAGTCCAAAATCATCATACGAACCTACTGGAACCTTCAAATACCAATTCCGAGGTGATTTACTCAAAAGTCAAGTGTTGGTAAAGTCTTTCAACTTAAAGCTTCTGAATTGAGAATTATACTTCCAAATCAACTCCGAACTTTGCGAAAACCGAAACCGACCACACGTGCAAGTCATAATACATAAAGTGAAGCTATTCAAGGCCTCAAACTGCCGAACGACCGCGCTAGAACTCAAAACGACTGATCGAATCGTTACATTATCCTCCTAGAATATTTACTTCGAAAATTTATAGATTCTCTAAGGTCGTTTATGTCACATTACATTTTACCTGCTTGATGGCCAAATTTTTTTAATTGATTACTTATATATGGAAGATGCATGACTAATTTGATTTTATTGGGAAATGGAAGGGTAATCACGTATTTGTGTTGAATTATTCTTGCTTAGGCAGCCGGATAAGTGATTTAAAAAAAAAATTATTCTCTCCCTTATAAAAAATTTCACAGGTAAAACAATGTAGATTAGTAGTAATTTGGTACTTATATAGTTTCCCATTTCAAAACTTACAAATTCCATTTTAAGTAATCATTCCAACAGTCATTAATAGAAGTAAGTACTCATCCAAATGTTGATTATTTGTATTAACGAAAACACAAAGAAAAGAGAAAAAAGAAGAAAGAAAAATGAAGGGCCTTAAAAGACAAAGACAACACTAAAGGGGTTTTAGAAGGGTTTTAGCAAGTGCAAGGTAAATACGACGTCGCAGAAGCATGACTTATCTAGTCCGGAGACGAGAAAAGGAAATCAGAAATCAGGAATTAGCCATTGTTGGAGTTTTGTCTCAGCTCCCAATAGTGAAGCATGACCCATTTTCTCAGCTTGGATACATCAATTTCCGCCACCACAAATCTCTCAATCTTTCACACCCCCTTTTCACCTTCCAATGCAGTAATATTACCCTTAGTTTCTCCCAAATCTCTGGCTTTGCCCTTAGAGAATTCCAAGAAATCAGCATCAAGAACACCAACTAGAACTAGTACTAAAACCCCATTAACCAGTAACTACTTTGTCATCTTTTCTTTTATTGTTATCTTTTTATTTTTTTCACTTTTCTTGATTTATAATTTTTTTTATGGTTCCTTTTTAGAGGTATTGGCCAGTGGTGTAGCTGCTACTTCAGTGGAGGGAGAAGGTGATGTTGAAGTTGCTCAGGGATATACAATTACTCAGTTTTGTGATAAAATGATTGATTTATTCCTAAATGAAAAACCCAAGTCAAAAGAATGGAAAAAGTACTTGGTTTTTAGAGAAGAATGGAAAAAATACAGGGATAGATTTTACAGTCGGTGTCAAACTCGAGCTGATTCAGAAGCTGATTCTCAAATGAAGGAGAAATTAATTAGCTTGGCTAGAAAAGTTAGGAAGGTATGTTGAATTTCCTTTAATGCATATTTCAGTTGATGGTTGAAAATGAGAAGTCAGTGTTTTACTTTGGAAAGGCTTTGGCTTTGAATATTTATGTGGTTTTAGTTCGGTAAAGGCTTTAGTTTTGGATATTCCCAAGTTGTTCTTGATCAGGAATGAGCCATTTGCAGATTGATGATGAACTGGAAAGGCATACTGAACTTCTCAAAGAGATACAAGATAACCCGAGGGATTTGAATGCAATCGTTACTAAGAGGCGCAAGGACTTCACTGGTGAATTCTTTCGTCATTTGACTCTGCTTTCAGAAGTTTATGATAGCTTGGAGGAGCGGGATGGTAAAGTGTCTTTCACTTAAGGCATTAATTTTATTTTAGCTCTATTGGTCTTAGTTATATGATGTTTGCAATTCAAGGGAATCAAAATCGTTTTGCAGCATGCTGCTGCATTCTGAACTTTTCTGCTATAAAAATGAAATTGGACTATATTTTCATGGCATACTGTTCAAGCTAAAGCAGTCAGGCTTGCAACCAATTATTAGTTAAAAGCTTGTTTCTGGGGGCGCTTAAGCCCTGAAGCTCAGTGCACACACTAAGTTATTAAGGTGTGTCTCGATGCCGACGGGCTTTGTTCTAAAGAGGGCCAGACTAAGGATAAGTATAGCTGGCGAAATGAAATATCAATTGTTAAGGAATCATTATGGACGAATATGTCAGTGATTACGAACTGAGATTAGGAAGTTAGAAATTTAGAATAAGATGGATAGTCACCAGTATCAATCTAAATTAGAAACCTAAACTTGCTCTTTGCAGTAGAATTATAAATTAAGATGTTTTTTAATTAATTGGAATCATACTTTATGTAGTTCACTTAATTGCAGATTTTTATTTCGCTTTCTTGGACTCTGCATAACATATATTTCTAATTTTTGTCCTCATTTGCGCCTTTCTGCACTAAGGAGCTTGCTTTAATCCACTTCGGGCTTAAAGCCCCAATAGGCACAAAACTGATCAGCCTGTATAAGTCCTTTTTTCCCTTTCCTCTTAGCTCGAAGTCTTGTCTGTTCTAAGAGGTATCTAATGAGCATGTCATTCATTTTGTTTATTTATTTTATGATAAAGATCATGTTATTGATTTAGTGGTTATTTCACGTTATCATATTTTGTGAACTTTTTATGAGCAGCAATTGCCAGACTTGGGACTAGATGCTTGTCTGCAGTCAGTGCTTATGATAACACATTGGAGATTGTGGGAACACTAGATACCGCCCAGGCCAAATTTGATGACATCTTGAACTCTCCATCAATTGATGCATCATGTGAGAAGATTAAAAGCCTTGCCAAGTCTAAAGAACTTGACTCTTCTTTGGTCCTGCTGATAAATGGTGCTTGGGCTTCAGCAAAAGAATCCTCTACCATGAGAAATGAGGTATGGACTTTTGTAGTCTACTCCACTTGATTCACAAACAAGAGATTTCCTTGTTGATCTATTTTTTGAAGTGAAATGCTGAATTTCGTCATATGTTCAGGAACTTATAATTTGTCCAAACAGTGTTATGGACTAGACATTATTGTAATGTTGATGATGTTCCATAAACTGTTCTGGATTTGTTTTGTGTCTTAAACTTGTCAAGAAGATGGACTCTTTCATATTGCACATATATAAATGGTTTTCCTACTTCATTTTTTCTCCCACATCCATTAATGTGCTAGGAAATTTATAGTTTGTGCATTCAAGTTGTACCCTAGTGAAATAGAGAGAACTCGCACTTGTCAAATTCGGGATGTGCACTGTTAAGTTGCAACTTATTTAACCGTCCTAACCAAATTATGATACGGTTATATTTGTTTTAAGCACTTTGAGATTGTTGAAATGTGTTTTTTCGGTTATTGTGATGTTGAAATAGTTTTACATCATTGTTTGTCATGTTGGAATATATGGATTGGTGGAGTATGCCCATCAGGGCTTTAGGGGTGTCAATTTTGATCAATAAAAGCATATGGTATTCAAACTTAAGTTGGGCCATGTTACGTTTATTGACTCAATTCGTTTTAACTCATCCAAACCTGACGAGATCCAACCTATGTTTGATTCATGAATTGTGACGATCCCAAACTCGAGTTGGACTAGCTGGATTATGACTAGTTTCTTAATCCATTTTAATCCAAGCAAACATTGGGTGTGTTGGTCATGACCCGATTATTAACTTCACCCCTTTTAATGTGCCTCAACTTAAGTCAATCCATCTATTTGATACCCCTATTTGAATTTTCCTATTAGTAGTTCTCCTTTTTTCCTTGTTTTTAATTTCTTTTAAAAAAAGAAAAATAAAATATGACTGCTTTTCGTTTTTGGAGACTTGAGGATTGATGGTATGGATGTATATACAGGTTGGGGTATAGCCTAACCCCCCCCCCCCCCAAAACCATGGTGGATATTTTGATTGGAAAAAAAAAAAAAGATGTACAGTTGCAGACATTCTTCTATGTTGAATAGTAAACTCCTTCTATTCCGATTTTTGGCACACATTCCATGTGCTATATTCCAAAACATTTGACACCAATATGATGTACATGTCAAAACTTTGTGCCAATGAAATTATCACGTAACATGCTATGTGGGGAGTAGATGGTTTATTAGAACCTGTAGCTCATATACAAGAAAAACATTAGTAGTATGACAATTGCAACGAGGAATACTACTATACAGTTTAGAAAGTGTAGAACATCCTGAAGCTACTCATAATTCCTGGGCCATTCGATGCCATTGGTTCCAATTAAGTAAATTTAACTGTTTTTCAATTGTCTTAAATTAAATTCCATGTCCTCATGCTTTCTTCTTATTCTATTTGGAGGGGGTGAAAGGGAGGACTTCAATATAATTGTAAAAACTGGAAAATGTCTTCAGATGAAAATATGTTTTAACTAAACCATTGGTTGTGTTTGCACAAGTAATTTGTGGAGTCCACTTATCAATTTATCCTGAAAATGTTAGCAGTAGCCTTATTCTAGACGTTCTTCTGTTTTCCTCCTTTTCTTTAACTATATAGGCCAATTTGACTTCAGTAATTTAAACCATATCTGTCCCAAATGTTAAATATGTTCTATCTTGTACTCGAATTTCCCTCCCTCTGATGGAAATCTTTTATTCAGTTGAAGTCCCAGATAATTTTTACTAGAGCTGATGCTGACATATGGGTGTAGGTAAAGGAGATAATGCACCGTCTATACAAGGCTACACAAAGTAGTCTAAGGAGTATGGCACCAAAAGAAATAAAGTTGCTTAAGTACTTGCTAAACATCACAGATCCTGAAGAGCGATTCTCAGCATTGGCAACAGCTTTCAGTCCTGGTCATGAACATGATGCTAAGGATCCTAATGCTATTTATACGTAAGAGCTTAGCGCTTTCTTGTCGGAAGAATTCATGATATTCATTTAGATAATCTAGGAATTAGTTGGTATTTGCATGGGTTATGACGCACCTCAAAACTTATTTTCTTTGTTGTGTGGAGCAGAACTCCAAAAGAGCTGCACAAGTGGATTAAAATCATGCTTGACGCGTACAACCTGAATAAAGAAGAGACTGAAATTAGGGAAGCCAAGCAGATAAATCAACCTGTTGTTATTCAGAGACTTTTCATTCTGAAGGAGACAATTGAAGCAGAATACTTGGAAAAAGAAGCTAACAAAGAAAAAGATTCAAAACCAGAGGAAGTAGTGATATGAGTACCGACTCTGCCAACATATCTGTTGCTTACCACCATTTATTGTTATTGCTAGCTACCAGTTATCTGCTTCAAAATTTGTAATAATAGGCAATGTCTTTGGTGATTTATGTATCTCCTTCAGCATGCAGGTTTACAATGCATAGCATGTGTTGCAATAGTGAAGGCATTATGTTTAGTTGGTTTTGTAGAAATAGCAAAAAGTTGTTTGCTCACCTAGATGTAACTGATAGCTTGTTGGAATTTTCTCTTCTGAAAGACAGAGAGAGCTTTCTACACTTGCCCGAAGTTCTGCGTATTGGTTTCAAAGATCTATAGGGTTCATGTTTCTATATGTACTCAGGTGTATCTAGAATTCGAGATGCTTGCAAGTTGCATGGCCTCAAAGACATATCTAGACTGTTTGGCCAAGCTTTTAAAAAGAAAAAAAGTGCTTTTGAGTAGGAACAAAAGCAGTTTTTTAGAAGTAGAAAGAAAAAGTTTGGTCAAATATTAATTGTTGCTCAAAAGTGCTTTTCAAATTAAATAGCCAAACATAAAATGCTTCTCACGAACAATAGTTTTTTTGAAAAGTACTTCTGAGAAAAACATTCTCAAAATAAGTTGATTTTAGAAGCATGACTAAAGGGCTAAAAAAATTCATTTTTCATGAATCAAGGACTCAATTTATTATTAGCAAATCGTCTTGTATTTTCACTGCCATTAAAAAACTCTAGCCTGAAATGGATGGATTCCGTAAGTCAAAATATTTGATGACAAAAGGTCTAAATTTGCTTTCCTATCTTTTACTATAGGTTAAAATTACACTCAGTGTGAAGCTTGTTAGGGATAAAGGATAGAAAGGAGATTTTTTTCCTAAACATGGTTAATATTAGACCCAAAATATATATTAGCAACAAAAAAGAAAGATCCCAAGTATATACTTATCAAAATAAAATAAGCAAAAAGTAGTTCCAAAGAGCCCGTTTGGATTGACTTAAAAAAAGTGGCTTTTAAGCATTAGTGCTTAAAAACATTTTTTAAGTGCTGAAACTTATTTTATAAATAAGCAGTTACGTGTTTTGATAAAAGTGCTGAAACTGAAAAAAAGTTGTTGAAATGTTGTAAACAAGTGCTGGTAAGCACTTTTTTCTGTTAAAATGACTGCAATATCTTTAAAGTTATTAACATTATAATATTAACATTATAATGAAGACGATTACTATAATATTTTATTCTAAGTTGACACATATACAAATAATTTATAATTTATAATTTAACTCACTTTCAATTTAAACTGATTGCCTAAATATAACATATTCATTTAAATAACATGTAATAATTAATTATTTGTCAAAAAAGTGGTTTTTTCGTTCATAACTTCAAATTCTGTGGTAATATATAAACTCATCGAATGATTTGATTTAGAATATAGTTACACCAATTAAAAAAAGGAAGGATTCAACGACCAAAAAATAAATGTTATGGAACCAAAAAAGAAGCTAAAAGAATATAATATTTACAAAATATTGGAATGTATCAAACATTGGTTTAAAAAACTATTGTTTGCTTCACGTTAAGAAATTCACGAAATTGACAAATTTTTGAGAATGACATCAGCAACGGCAAGATTAAAAATGGTGATTAGAACTGACACGAGGATTTAATTTGTAAGGGAAGGGTAGTTTTGGGTTTTAGAAAAAAGTGAAAGGGATAGTAGGGTAAATTATTTGGTCAAACATAAAAAGCTTTTACGCCAAAAAGTAATAAGTTGGACAACCCCAACTTATTACTTTTAGCTTGTTTTGAGTATTTCAGCCTAAAAGCATTTGGCTTAAAAGTAATTTTATGATCTATCCAAACATTCAAATAAGCCAAAAAGTCATTTTAAGCTAATTTGACCTGTTTTTAAGCCAATCCAAACATAAGCCAATCCAAACACCAGACGGGTAAATTTGACCCTTTTTCGAAAGAAAAAAAAAAGCATGTAATCAGAGGGTAGTTTTGTCATAAGAAAAGCATGGTGGACTTGATGAAGTCTAGAACTCGTCGTACTACTACTCTTATTCGCGGCTTCGTCCACATGCTAATCTATAAATATTGATTGATGTTCAAACTCGAAGCTTTCGTTGAAATTACTCGGCAAAATCTACTTATATTTGGAGTCACAAAGACTTTGAAAACCTCAAACTCCTACACAATATAAAAAAGAGTCGCTATCTCCATAGAGTTGTCCGGCGATCATCGTTTCTTTTGTTTTCTCTGTAAGTTCAACAAGCAAATTACTTAGTACTAATTGTGCATTTTTCCTTCTGTGCGATTCTGAATTAACTTTCTCCAAACTGGTGATTTGCCTTGGCTTTTCTATACCCAATCTTTTTAAAATTTATAGAATATCATTCTGCAATTTACCAATTGCGTTGTCAACCCAATAGCTTGTGGTCGAAGAAGGCATGGAGATGGAGCAGCAGTTGGAGTGGGATGAAGCACAGAAGATTGTGATAAATGTAGACCTTGTTGCTGCAGCCAAACTGCATCTTGAGTTTCTTGCTACCCTTGATAGGAACCGTTGGCTCTATGAGGGCCCTGGTCTGGATATGGCTATTTATAGGTAATCCCCAATTTTGAAATGTGACGTCTGTTGCAATTGTTCACTTAGCTATGATATTTTTTTATTATAACGGTGGTGTCCGGCCAGCTTGCACGCAACTTGACTATTCTATTGGGTACCTGCTAAATCGTATCCGCACAAGTACTATCAGCATGTTTGGATGGTTGTTACTTGTTGTATTGTATCCTATTATTACTTTAAATACAATGTTTGTTTTGATTGTTACTTAAATTTTATTGTATCATATCGTTAAATCCGTCGTTACGTAACGACGAAAAGTGTCATGACCAATTTGTATGGTCGCGTCGTTACCTTATTTTTTTCTCTCACCATGCCCTTCCTTATTCTTAAACAATCTTATTTTATGTTTTACCCTACCTTTTTATATAATAATTTTACTTCGTACCTTACTTTTTTTTATAATGACATCGAAGTGAGGCTGGACACACAAGTCATACCTAAGAGAGAAAGTTTTAAGTATCTTAGATCTATAATCCAAGGAAATAGGGAAATTGACGAGCATGTCACACATCTATTGGAGCGGGGTGGATGAAGTGGAGGCTCGCATCCAGCGTTTTGTGCGACAAGAATGTGCCACCAAGACTTAAAAGTAAGTTTTACGGATTAGTGGTTAGACCGGTCATGTTGTATGTGGCAGAATGTTGGCCAGTCAAGACCTCTCATGTTCAGAAGTTAAAAGTTGCGGAGATGAGGATGCTGAGATGGATGTATGGTCATACTAGGAGGGATAAGATTAGAAATGAAGATATTCGAAATAAGGTGGGAGTGGCTTGTGTGGTGGACAAGATGCGGGAAGCGAGGCTGAGATGGTTCAGGCACGTGAAGAGGAGAGGCACAGATGTCCCAGTGAGGAGGTGTGAGATGTTGGCTATGGTGGGTCCTAGGAATGGTAGAGGTAGGCAGAAGAAATATTGAGGAGAGGTGATCAGATAAGACATGACACATTTTCACCTAACCGAGGACATGACCCTTTCAAGGATTAGGGTTGTAGGTTAGTAAGTAGTCGAGCGTATTTCTTTTCCAAACCTGTACTTTCTTCCATAGCTGTAGTACTAGTGTTATCCTCGTGTTCCCTATTTTTAGATCGATATTATTACCTTATGTTTCCTTTGCTTCGTTGTGTTTTTTTTCTCCCTCTGGATGTTGTTACTATTTCGCTTACTGTAGTTTTTTTGCCATAACTGATGCGTTTTTGCTTTATTGAGCCGAGGCTCTTCCGGAAACAGTTTCTCTACCTTCACAAGGTAGGGGTAAGGTTTGCGTACATATTACCCTCCCCAGACCCCACTTGTGGTAATACACTGGGTATGTTGTTGTTGTACCTTACTTTTTCTTTATAATATTGCAAGTTTATTCTTCATATTATTTGTGCATGACATCATGAAACGGCGGAAACTAATACAATCTATCCAAACATTACTATACATCAAAACGATACACTACATTACAATACAATACAATACAATACAATACTATACGATACATTATGAAGCGATACATAACAACCATCCAAACAAGCTGTAAGTACTCTGCCTACCAAGGTTTAGGCAAATTAGAAAAATCACCTAGTGGTTTTTTGCCGCTACTGGGATTTGAACCTAAGACCTCATGGTTCTCCGCCCAGTTCACTTAGCTATGATGTTACTACTTGTTGAGAATGCTTTCTTAATTCGACATTTTATCGTGTCTTCTGGTCTTAGGGTGATACTGGCAGTTAATATTGCATTGGTTTAAGTATAATATTCAGTGCTAGATACTGATTCAGATTTTATTTTCTTTGGCTTCTCGCTCATGTCGTGTATTATACTATTATGTTTCGTGATCCTTGAAAAAGACTTGAGATTGTTTCTGTTATCTTGGGGGATTTGACCTTGATTCATGTATTTCAGTTTTCTTTATTTGGAAAACTTGCAATGAAAATCTCCATTTCAGGTATTATTCGTGTTGGCTACCGTTATTGGCAAAACACTCTGAGTCCCCCTTCTTTGAAGGACCTTTGGTCATTCCCCTTGATTGTGAATGGGTTTGGCATTGTCACAGACTCAATCCTGTAAGCTTCTGAACAGTTGAAACATTTGTTTTCAATTATACCTTTGTGACTGATTGCTTTTATTGACACGTGAAATGGTTATTCTACCTTTCCAGGTTAGATACAAGACTGACTGCGAGCAATTATATGGGAGACTTCTTGACAACCATAATGTTGTATCTTCTTTGAAAGGAATATCAAATAGGGAAACGGAAGAAATATGGAAGCACTCGTATCCAAATGAACCCTATGACTTGGAGTCAGAAAGAGCTCTTTCAGATAATATCCCTGTACAAATTCTAGAATCTGAAAAGTGCAGTAACTATGATTTAGTCTCTGCTGTTAAAAGGCAAAGCCCTTTCTTCTACCAGGTGAGCAAGAGGATGCTAACACTTCATTTTAAGTAAATCACAGGCCAAACAATTAGCAAAATTCAGTTTTATAAAAATCACAAACTTTAATTTTTGTTACAAGTCTTATTTGAATGTAATGCTTGAGTGCTTGACAATCAATGGTACGTGACAAACTTTATAAACAGAATGATATAAGACAATTCTGAAAGGGATAAATAAGGAAAAACCTGAAATGGGAGGTAGAGGGATCATTTCTCCTGCCTGCCTGCTCATCCTTGTCATATATAAAGGAGATAGAGAAGCGAAGTAGCAAAGATCAACTATCTAGGACAATTCTGAAAGGGACAATTATGAAACAGATAAATAAGGAAAAACCTGAAATGTGAGGTAGAGGGATCATTTCTCCTGCCTGCCTGCTCATCCTTGTCATATATAAAAGAGGTAGAGAAGCGAAGTAGCAAACTTCAACTATCTCTTGCAAATTATTGTGGATGGTGAAGTGGCTATTTGGTCTTTATATCTTTTGCATTATTAGGAGTGGCCTATAAGTTAGCACGTTTTCTTAAACTTTTTATTAATACCACATTGTTCAGACATGCTAGTATAGTATGTATCATTTGCTGTCTTATATCATATCTTTCTTCCAGGTGTCTAGACCCCACATGAACAACGAGCTCTATCTTGAAGGAGCTGTGGCTCGATACAAGGGTTTCTTACACTTAATCCGGAGAAACAGAGAAAGATCAATCAAGAGCTTCTCTGTTCCGACTTATGACATTGACCTTATCTGGCACACTCACCAGTTACATCCGATTTCTTATTGTAAAGACCTTGTTGATATTATGGGTAAGGTGTTAGATCATGACGATACTGATTCAGACAGAACAAAAGGGATGAAGCTGGACACTGGGTTTTCTGGAACTACAAAGCTAGGGGAGGAAATGTATGGTTTAAGATATTGGAGAGCAGGTGCAATGTATAGAGGAAATGCACCATCTCCTCTTAGAATTTGTCCTTATCCTTCCAATTCCATGAGCAAGAAGGCAGATACATTCCATGCAGATCAGAAGATAATTCATCTTCCAGAGATGAAAGTTCTTGAAGTAATTTTCTGAATCTTTCTAGTGTTTCTAAAGCCTGTTCTGTTTTTGTTTTATTTGTTGGATTGTTGATATAATTTTGTATATACATCCAATGAAATTCATTACCAGCTTTATATCTTAAAAAATAGTGCAAAAAGGGGATCTGGAGTATGTGATGACCATATAAAATTGAGTTGTTTCCATCAATCGGTGTGCAGGGAAAGTTAGAGATGATAGGGGAACCACTACTTCCGAGCCACTTTAATCGGGCATAGATTATTTGATTAAAACTTTAACCTTGATTAGGAAATTTAAGACTGCTGTCCTTTATAGTATTTTGTTAGCTTGGAATTGGGTTAAATCATTTTTGTGTAACCTAGACCGCTTGATCGCCAAAAATAGAACAGAAGCCTCCTTTTCTTCTGTCTCAATCTTCGAGCCTTCGACAGAACTGTTGCCATTTCTTCGGTTCTTCATCATCCATACCTTATCTAGTTATCATCTGTTAATCTGATTTTAGCTTTGGACTATGTGATGTTCAAAAGTTTGTAACTTCTAGCAATTTCTTTTGCAGGTCATGTTGGAGATCATAGGCATAAGAAACTTACCCGAAGGTCAAAAGGAATGCTTCTTTGTTTCTTTTAGCAAGACACAGCCTGATAGGATCTTTAATGCAAAAAAGAAACTTACTATTTTCTCTGAGAGTGGAGAAAAGCAGGTTGCTTATTTCCAATGTGAACCTAGTGGCCATCTTCTATTAGAACTCATGTCCCAATCATCTCATGGTTTGCCGATTTCAAAATCTGGTGAAGTTCTGGGTTCTACTGCCTTCTCTTTAGAAGATTTGATTTGCCCAGCTTCGAAACTCACAATGGAAAAATGGTTGGAAGTTGTGCCAAGCACTAAAATAAAAGTACTGGAACCAATCTGTATACGAGTAGCTGTATCGGTTACAACACCTACTGCAGCACCATATGTTTTTCACATGGTTCGCTCCCGAGCATTCTCAAAAACTTCTTGTTTTTTCCCACTACCTGGAAGTATTCAATATGCAAAGAATTGGACTCGTGTCATTGATGATGCTGGTGATGAGCTCATTAGCCTGCAAATGAGGTATGTAGCTTTTGGTATTCTTTGTTGTTAGTGCTGTTCTAGTTTTTGACTTGCTCATAAATCTGCATGTTGTTTGTGTATATATCTACTTTACTTTTCTTTTCCCTCTAATTCAAGATTAAAATTTTAATCAATCGTAACATCTTGTGTGGTCATATAGTTAACACATCGGTAACCTTTAACATCACCATCAAAATATTGAGAAAGTTATTGTTCCTTTAAAACAAATTTAAAGGAACAATAACTTTCTCAATATTTTGATGGTGGAAGGGGACCATCTGATATTTGAATGTGCGTAGAAGGATGTGCTTGTTTTGACTTAAGTGAGAGTTCTAACCACTTCTACAATTCCATGGAACACTTTCAATTAAAACAGTTAAAAGACTATTGTCACCTTTACTTCTTGCTGTTTGAAACTGTCAGCTGTATTGAACTTGAGCTATTCTCATGAAATTCATGTTTTGACTGCAGGAACTCCAAGAAATCAAAGAGATTGAGAAACTCTACATTGCAAAAGGAGGTGATTGGCATCAGCAAGTCTGGTGAGACGCATTCTCTTGCGGAGTTAGTCGGGAAAGAGTGGTTGCTGTTAGATTCCCACTGGTCCCTCCAACTTCAAACTTGCAGTGGTGATGAAGGTTACCTTTTGGAGTTGGTTGGTGGTTCCAGGATTGTGAGTATTCATCCACTACACCTTACAAATTTTTTCTTCTTAAAACAGGATAGATTGGTAAACATGCGCATTAAATGCCTATGATTTTCACTTATCACTCTTTAATTTCACTCATCGACTGAATGATTGATATTTTCCATCAGATTTTAGGAATACTTCTTGCGGATAAGCACTATGTGTTGTTCCTTATACATTCATTCAAAACATTTCTCATTGATTTTTATGGGAATACAGTTTTGCTACATCTGAGTTCTTCTATTTAGACTTACTCCAGTCAATATCATACTATTTTGCTTCCAGCTGTACTGTCCAAACTTCAAAAGCTTAATATGAGCAGCCTTTGTCAGATTTGATTGTGTCAAAATTAGGTGCACAAAACTTCCAGTCGCCAAAAATCAATGAAAGACCTAAAAAACTTATACCTTGTGTGGTCGTTGTCGTCTTCTGAAGAATTAAGATTGTGTTTGAAGTCTCCTCAATCATTAGGAATTGGAGGTGGTGGTTAGTACTCCTGAGATTGCCTATTTTCCTTTATGTTGAGAATTTTATAAGAATAGCTCCTTGTTTTGCTTTTTTCTCATCTTGCTTTATGAAAATTTGTTTGGAAGAAAAATGAGAAATCTACCTTATCTCCACAACTTTAAATTATGTAAATAAATAACAAAGCATTAGCATGCACCATGAATGTTCAGCAATGAGCAATCTAAGGAATTAGAATCAACCAAAAAAAAAAACCAAGGGAAAATAAGAAAAGAACTTAAGGAAGTAGCACAGAGGGGATACGGTTTAATAAACTAGAAAGAAGCAAAAAACCATAGTTGAAGATAATCTTGGTTTTGGATTAAATCTGTTCTCACTCACTTCGTCAAAGCATGATAATGAATTGCTTATTTGACAGGAGATAGAAATGGGTCAGTGGTTCTTAACTTGGAGAAAGAGAAGAGGCGCAATTAAGGTTTAGAGAGAAAGAAGTGAATCCAATTGGCAGGTGGAAGTTGGTGAGGAGGGGAGGGGAGGCGGGTGTTCAATGGTTTTCTGCTATGTAGGACTAACGAAAAGAGAGGATAGGAAGATGGATAATGCATAGCTTCTAATTATTTCTTTTGATTGTAGTTTTGAGGATCTCACAAGTTTGCATCGTCTTTGCTCTCCATGACTTTACACTTTCCATACTCATTTCACAGGTAAAATTCTTCCCTGGTCAGAGATTGGATTATGAGCACAAGCATTGTGCAAAGCGAAGAAATCAAGATGATTTTATGACAGCAGTTGAATTCTCTTCAGAGCACCCATATGGAAGGGCACTGGCGTTGCTCGACTTAAAATGTGGTGTAATCAACGTAAGTCTATTAAATTCATTTACAATATGTTGCTTGTTTCAATTTCAAAACATGGGGTTACATCTGCCTGACTGCACGTGTTTCTTTGAAAAATCAGGTGAAAGAGGAGTGGTTACTTTTGCCTGGCACCATAACAACTTTTATACTAGGTGATATTTTGAGAAAGGAAGGGTATAGTAGCTTGCTGAGCAGCGGCAACAATTTGAAGGATAAGAATAATTCAACTGAATAAACTAATGCATGCAATGAATAGAGCAGTAAAAATAATCTACAATTTCAGATGCTGAGAAGACAACGCATGTTGATGTAGAGACTGCGAAAGGAAACGAGTAAATGCTGCCAAAAGGAGGAGCAAACAGCTGAGGCAGTGGCACTAGCAATGGCTGTGGTAGTGTCGTAAATAGCTTTTGACCTTAAAGATTTGCTCACGGGCAAATGAGGATCAAAAAATTAAGACCATCTATTTTCAAGGTCAATGAATGTAATTTTCTGTAGTTTTATTCGATGGCCTAAATTTAGTGTAAAAATGGCGCGACTGACCACTTTTGGTGGTATTTATTTTTTATCCAGCAATTCTAATGTTGAGCAAAAATAGCCACTACTCTATTAAAATTAATATGAAAAGACATTTTTACCCTTTCTTCCATTGCTTTTCTTCCCAAACCCTCGCTTCTCTCTCTCAAGTTCGATGCAGAGACATGTTTTATTGGATGCATATGTTGTTTGTGATAAAAATGTTGGATTGGGTTTTTTGATTCTTGTGAATTTGATGACTTTGAACAGTTACGAAGATGAAAAATGATATCTTGCTGTTTTTCTAACGAGGGTCAGCTTTGTCTTGTTTCGTGTGATTGCCACCTTTATTCGGTTTTTGCCTTCAATTTTAAGTATGGATTCAATGCTGAATTGGGTTTCTGATTCTTGTTGATGCATGTGTTGTTGAAAGGATTTTGTCCTTAACTTATAGTTACAAGCACAGAAATTAAGGACAAGTAGTCCTGAACTTAGAGTTACAAGTTCAAAAGTTAAGGACATGTAGTCCTGGATTTAGAGTTACAAGCTCAAAAACTAAGGACAGGTAGTCCTTACCTTAGACGTACAAGCTCATAAATTAAGGACAGTTAGTCCTGAACTTATAATAACAAGCTTATAAGTTAAGGACACTTGGTCCTGAACTTAGAATTGGAAGTTCAAAAATTAAGGACACTTGGTCCTTAACCACAAAAATTAAGGATATGTAGTCCTGAACTTCGAGTTCCAAGCACAGAAGTTAAGGACATGTAGTCCTGAATTTAGAGTTACAAGTTCAAAAGTTAAGGACAAGTAGTCCTAAACTTAAACTTACAAGCTCATAAATTAAGGACAGCTAGTCCTGAACTTACCGTAACAAGCTCATAAGTTAAGGACACTTGGTCCTGAACTTTATGAGCAGAAGAGTATTTTCGTTCGGGCGGGTAAAGTTTATTAAAGTAGTGGCTAAAGACTAAAGACATTTTAAACAGTGACTTAAAAGTAAATACATGTCTTATTAGTGGTTAACTGTGCACTTCCCACGGAGAAAGGTCTGGCCCAAAATAGTATTTGAGCTAATTTGGTCCTACTGATGGGTTGATGCTTGTATGTTTGTAGAGGTGGAACCACTCCCAATGTGTACATATAAGCACTTCGGGTTCTTGATGCTAGAGTGTCTTAATCATGATCTGGATGTTTGGAAATGTATTTATATAGTTATATGGTCTTCTGTGTGAAGCTTTCTGAGTTCTCAATTATTTACTTGCTTTGGTGGGGACTGTTACAGTCAAATTTATGAAAACCGGGTAGTAACAATAATACTTTGAGAGAGACTAACTAAATTGACAGATTCTAATGGTTGTAGGAGAAAAGCATACCGATGACCTCTTGACCACACATCTCGACTTAATGATGCATAATTTATTTTAATCGGTTTTGACTCTGATTCTTTACCCAAGTAGTATAATTTTACTTTGAGAAGCTCGACATCAAAAGTCTAACCGCAAAGAGATTCATAACGTGGCACAGTGGAATCATTGTCATTCAGCACAACGTGGTCCTACACACTTAACAAAGTGGGAATTGGGGTGTTGTAAGCATTTGCAAACTTTTTCACTTAGCCGATTGGTACAGTAAAACTTGCTATTCATTTTCATGATGTATATAGTATATTAAGATAGCGAAATTTTACCCACTCATTTTAGCTCCAAATTATGTATACATTGTTAAAAATTGAAACCATTATATGCGTGGTTCAATAGGTTCGAACCATTGACCTAAATCCTAAATTTACATGTCTGTGAAAGAGAGTAAAGATGCAGACAAATGATAGTGCATAACGCATCCAAGGAGTTGGTTCAGACAACTGTATTTGACCATTCCAAATGAGTATTTTTCGCAAAGATAAATATGATTTCATGAGTTAGTTGAGGTATCATTTCCCAATTTCCAAAATATTCTGTCATCTCTTCTATTCCAAGTTATACTCTATGCTTCTCCTTAATTTTGCCGTCAGCAGAAAGAACAAGAGGCAAGAGAGAACAAAAAAAACCACTCAAAATTTATCTAAGAATGACCCTTACCTAAAAGTTGATACGACTTTAATACTGATCACACAAAGTGGTGCTCTCTCAAAAGAATCAGGTCTCAAGTCTGAACATGTCCCTACTCTGTTCCTATAGCTTTTAAATTCCTTAGAATTAAAAACCCGTGTCTTTTTTTGCTCTAAATTTATATGGATTTGCTTATTTACTAAATGAAAATCATAGTGAGTTGATCTCCAAAAGAAAAAAAAAACTTGTGTGTGAGCTGGGTATAGCTTTTATTAACCAATTAAAGTTCTGTTAGTCATTTGATTTCAGATATGTAAAGTAAATCCAACTCTGAGTTCTTCTGAAGGTTGATTTGGAGATTCGGATGGCTTTTTTTTTCTCCAGAAACTTGCTGCGTCAAATTGAAGGTATGTTTTCCTGCATCTACTCCTTTTGAGGATTTACTTTGCGATCTGCAATTTTTTTTTTCCTTTTGTGCTTTATTGGTGTTAGAGTATGAATTTAGTCCTTTTGATTCAGTCACGGATCTATTGTGACGTGATCTACTGTGATGTGATGTTTATCAATGCTCTGTGATCCACTCTGCAGGAGTTTCTCGTGACTCTACTTTCTGTAACTTAGGGTCCATAAGCTTCTATTATCTTACCTGCAGTGAATTAGGACGTCGAAGTCTTCATTGTTTTAAGTAAAATTTATGCAATTAGGATTTAAATAAAAATACTATGAGTTACAATTTTTATGGTTTAAATTGTATCAGAAATTGTTATAAAAGGAAAAACATATGTCAAACTATTGAGACAAGGAGTATTTTGTCATCAACTTGAAGTTAGAGGTGTTAAAGATGAACAAGTGTTTCCATTTGATTAGCAATGGGAGGAGATAGCATCTAAAGATGTTCAGTAATCCTCAATCTCATTCTAGAAGTCACAGGTTTCATAGGAGGAGATAACTAGTTCTTAGATTGTTTTATGTTCAGCACTTGTGAAAATAAGTGGGAGATCTGATGGATTGAAAAGGATCTTGCTCCCTTCTTGGGTGCATGGTTTGCAAAGAAGCGTCTTGTTACCATCCAACAAGTGTCACAGCACGACCTTTCTGTAGATTAGCTATGTAAACAATTTACATGTGTGATTTGTCTCTCCTCATTCAAATAAATCAGAGATGCTTAGTTGTAGTTGAGGGAATAGAAACCTTTATTTTTGTACATCCGGAATCTAACCTTTCCCGTTGCCAGTTCTTTTGGGATTGAGTAATTCCACAGCTTTAACATTGTCATTCTGAAAGCTAAGAGGGAATCAGTTTTAGATGGAGCTTGTATGAGTAAAACTTCTGCGAGCCTTATCTGTGGGTCGTCATAGTGGTCTTTATCGCAGATGTTGGAGTAGATGAATAAAAGACGAAAGGATCGTGTGGAGTTTTTTTCCAGAAATTCCATAGCCTAATCTTCCAAATGCTGGTTTTAGTTCTTATAGAAGAAAACATCCTTCCTGAATTTGATCTTTTTGTCCTTCAGCTTAGAGAATATGAAATCATGCAATCTCTCTAAGCTAGACATTATTGATTGACAAATTCAACTATTACTCTTTTTCTCTGGAATCAGCTATTAGTGTAGAAGATTTTTAAGGCAAACATGTAACAGGTTTTGTTTCATGTCTTTTGTAACAAAGCTATCACATTTCTCTGGCAAATGGATGTGGATTTTGAGAGGTTTCATAAGAACCGGAATAAATAAATAAAAACTGACTCTTTTGCCATTACATATTCACAAGATAAGTTGGGAGATCTATTTGAACGGACATATATTAATCCTTGTTCCATCCCCGACTTTTGAGCAGGTCAACATTTTGCCATCTATACATGGTACTATTTATTAAACGTATATATACTTGACTCCACATATCCATAACTGCAGTCAGTCTGGATCCTACTTCCACGGACACTGATTAAGTGATTATTCTTTCCACTAGCATCATTTACTTTAATGTACAATTAGATATTTAGGAAGAAATTTCTGGTTTCAAATTATGAATCTCCCCTTAGGTTGACTATAACAAAGTCGCAACCTAAGTTGAATCAAATGGTAAGCGCGTAAAGTGTTTTTTTCACAATGGCCATAAACAATTGCTTCGAGGATGGCCAAAAAACACTTAGCTGATCAGATTTACTGTATTTTCAACAATCTGGATTGGCAGAATGATCTGTGTCATTTCCCAACTTTGTTTTTATAAATGATATAACTCCTAGTTTGTTGGTAGCAGACCTGTTTGATAGCTAAACCACTATCTCCCGTCTAACTCACCTTCAGCAACTCAAATTTTTTATTTTTCTTATTTCTGATCAAAGGAATGACATCTTTTTAAATCCTAACTATTATTAGCACGATATTGGAAATCTTATTGCTATTACTCAAACAAGCATGAAACTTCTGGGGTTTTCAACAGATGAACGGCTAACTAGATCTGATTTGTCAGATCAACATGAAAGGCATTTGCAGTGGCAGCATCTGTTGTCTTTCGGGTTTGGTAAGGGGAGCAGTTCATAGAGCTTATAGATGCTTATTTGACTGTACTGATACTGCAGACTGTTCCATTGTTCTTTCTTGCTGCAAGCTTTGGCTAGATAACATCATTGTGATTCACGATATTCAGAACTTTAGTGTTAGTAATGTTTTATCTGGATATTCAGATCTTTAGTTTTAGTAATGTTTTATCAGGATATTCAGAACTCTACTTATTGTCAACAATGTTATCCATTTTGTCACTTACTCATTCAAAAGGAAATAACTGTTGAGCGATAACTCTTCATAAAATACACTCTCCATAAGATAAGCAGCTAATCTTCTCGACTCTCAAATTGGTTCATAACAAAATGTGATCGTCATTGTAGGAGAAAATAGTTGATGTATAATTAGATAACAGTTAAATGCCCTTGTTTTTAGGCATATTCGAATGCTTTTGTTAGGTACTTGATGCTATCAGTTGCTACCAACTTGCTGTTGCAAGATCTCTAGTGTATAGTAATCTTTGTTGGGATAGGCAGCCACTCAATCGACTCCTAATCTTTAATAAGGGAATCAGACATTTGTATTTACGATGTTGCCTATGGGGATGACATTCTCTTTCTGTAAATCCTAGCAGTTTTAGCACTTCCCCTCTTTCTGAACGATTAAATAACACTACAAAAGCCTTTAGAGTCAGAGTAGCAAATTTCTGATGCAATAATATCACAACAGGACTACAGGAGCCTTTTGAGTAGGCATAGGAAGCTTATCTTTTCATGTGGTAGCAGGTTCCACTATTTATAGTAGTATTATCTTTTTCCTTTGCAAAGAATCTCTATTACCGATGTTTTACTAGTGTGCCTCATAATTTTGAGTTTTAATTTATCAGTTGGACCTTGTGGCCATTGAATCAGTTCTAGGAGCTGTCACCTCACCCTCTAGTATTGGCAATTACTTGGTTCATGAGGTGAAAAGCATTTGCCTTCTCTTTGCTTTCATTTGAGGTCGCTATCCTGCTTTAATCAAATATTTGATTGATTTGCCTGTTTCAAATTTGTGCTAATTGTTTTTCCATAGTGGCCCAATTTAAGGGTGAAATGGTATTCCTTTCAGCAGAGCTAGGGATAAGGAAGAAACTCAAAACAAAAGCTTTAGAGAAATAACAAGCTTTCAAATAGAAGAGCCAAACGAGAGATTTCTTCATCTTTGGGTCAATAGAGACTACAACTTTGTTTCGTAAACTCAGTCATGTCTTCACTGTACAAGTTACTCCTATCCTCCCTAAACACTGAAAATCAGCAGGTGGTTTTCTGTATACAAGCAAAAAATAAACCCAAATCTTTGTTGTCAGTCCCCAATTGTAACATCTACTCTGAAGTTAACTAAAACCTCTCAATTCCTAATCTTGAGCTAGTCATAATTCCAAAAAGCCAAACCCAGCCAAACTATGATCATCTTCTGAGCTGCTGCAAAAACAGATGTACAAAAACCAGCCAAGGAAAAAACCTAATACAAAAACACCATATTCACTATTCAATTGACCTAAAACCCAGCAGCACCGACATTTCTTAATCAAACCCATAAATGGCTTATATCTCTTTTGCTTCAACATAAGGTGACTGTACACTATCCTCATCAGAATCACTCTCAGACGAACTTCCTGAATCTGAATCTGCAAATTTACCATGGCAAGAGTAAATAATACATCATACCGATTTACCAAAATGAATGACGAAAAAAAAGAAATATCAGAATTTTACCACTGGAAGAGGAATCGCTGCCAGAACTTGAGCTACTAGAACTGCTTGACCCACTACTTGCACATGGGGCATCCTTCTCAATCTGCACCGGAGGAAAGTTTTCAACTGGTATTTCCTCCCCGATATCAACATCCTCTTCCCCAATGTCCCCCTTCTTGTTTTTCTGCATTGCATGCTCTGGTGTTGGTGCCTTCTCAGGCGACTTAAATCACAGAACCAACAGGGTGATCAGAAAATGAGGCATAATAATATTGATTAGTTAACAAATGTATGAAAACTCCAAATGCTATGCTTACCTTGTTGAGCTGTGTGGCAGCAACATCTTCAGTGATTCCTTGTCTCTGCATTGCGCTCAGAGCCTTCCTATGGTAACTTACAAATCTATCCAGTTCCCATAGCGTTTCATTGTCAAGGACCTCGAAGTCGAGCTCAATCTCGTCATCTTCCTGTGCCACATTAGGGTTCCTCCTCTTCACAATTTGCACCACATGACCCATCTTCTCTGGTGGAAGATTCTGCAAGTTAACCCCTAACTTTGCCTTCTCCTCAAAGGTCATCTGCCTTTTGTTTGGATCCTTAGTCTTAGGCTTGGGCAATTTAGCTGTGCGAGGCATAATGACAGGCTGCTGTGGAGGAGTTTTCACTGCAGGGGTTACAAAAAAAGGTGCAGGTGGTGCACTCAAATTCTGTACCTGAAATTGGTGTTGATTCAACAATGTGGAATGCAATCGCTCAGGGTCTGATCTTTTTGTAACTGGCAATGGTCCACGTAACACATTTGGTGGCGGAATTAGTGCAGGCTGAGACAGATTCTTCTGGCAATTCACCTGCATAATAGTTGCAACCTTCTGATGCTCAGCTTCATACTTTTTGTAAGCTGGTTTAAACATCTCTTCAAAGTCAACTAGGAACTTTTCAGCCATAGCATGCACATCCTGGCCTTTAGGGTTATAAGTCATGGCATTGTTGAAAGTCAGTCTCACATCAGCTGCAAAATCTTGTGGCGTTCTGTACTCATTCCTGTCCAGCCTTAATTTCACAGTTCCGAGATCCATAGGGTGCTTTATGATATCAAAATAGTCATAAAGTCCCAGGCTCTTAACATCCACTGGTGTATTAAACACCCAGCCATTCTTATGCTTCATTAATTTCGCCAATATCTGCCGGCACTTCCTCATCAGAGTTACAAAAAACTTATCCCCTTCGACCACTGGCTGCCGCTTAGGTTCTTTCCCCGATGCTAATGCCGCTAAAGCTCGCTTTTGTCCAGAGAGCTTCTTGCTCTTGCTCTTTCCACCAGGTTTCTCATGATGCGGGGGCAATGCCGGTTGGTTCTGCTGAAGCTCTGGTGCTACCGTCGGCTGTACGAGTTCTCTGGACGTCCTGGAGACGAAATCATGGGATTCGATGCTGTTCAGAACGCCCCGGACCCGATTTAGATCAGAGATTAGCCGCTTCTTGAGATCCTTCAACTCTCTTCTCGAATAAGAAGCCAAATTGAAAGTCACGTACTCTCTGTGAAACGAGTCGCTGAGATCATGAACAGCATTTGGTTTCCAACTGAACGGCGGCACATTAGTGTTAGCCGTTTCCACCGCCGGCGACGGAACAGCCCTAGGCAATGGCTCGTTGCCTTGCCGGAGGTGAGGTAAGGCTGAAACATTTTGGACTTGTCTGCTAAGGTTAAAATTGGGGTTAGGGTTAGGGTTAGGGTTAGGGTTGAACCGGCTGTTGAGCTGAGAATGAGCAGTGGAATTACTTGTATATTTCCTCATAAAAACATCCCAGTGCGCTTCATTTCTGCTCGGTAAAACGGCCGATGCCATAGAAGTTTACAGGTTTCATATAAGGGTTTTCGAAATTCCGACAACTAATCTCCGGCGAGGAAATGGCGGGAGCCCATCATTTCAACGGAAAATTCAATTGCACCGGCCGGAAGATCAAAAGTGAGAAACCATAGGGAATTTTTTTTTTCCCCAGCGGAATGAAGTGGAGAAGAAGCAAAGAAAAGGCGAGGGTTTCCAAGACCCTCTCTTTAACCTGAACGAGGAAAAATGTGAAGGCCACGATCTCCTCTTAAAGACAACAAGATCTGCCCCTTTCTGTTTCGGGCAGTTTTTGAGCCCTTTATTCTAAATCACACGGTTGAGATTTTCATCATATATGCTGCCCGACATACTAACCTTGCCATCTGTCACGGACGGCCTAGATTTACGTTACGTACACGTGGAGAGAGATAAAAGCTGTTGAGGAAACTGTGTTTTCCTTTTGGTGGGAAAAGTAAGGACTCGTTTGGCTATAGATTTTGTCAAAATAAACTTGGGTTTTATTTGGCAAACACATGTTTGGCCATAGATTTTGCCTATATTTTGGCCAAATTCCAAATCCCAAAACCAGTAGCTGGTTTTGGACCAAAATATCACTATTGTTTTTTTTAAAAATTACTCCAAACTTTTGTATTTTATAAAAGAGCCCACCATTTGTTATTTTGTAACGATGTTGCTTCGTTTTCTCGGTCATATGATAGTGTATCATGTAGTTCATTATAAAAATGATAATTTTGTATCAAATTTATATATGTTCAGGATTATGGTTTGCGATAATATAATGAATGTTATTGATAATGGTACTGTTGGGTATTTGTGATAGTTTTTAGAACTTGTGGGTATAAGTCATGTTTCATGTTTTTCCAAACCAAACTTCACCCAACACAGATGTCCAAACGCATTTTCATCTTCAAACCAAACTTCACCCAAATCAATTTTTTCAGAATAAATTTGGGAATCTATGGCCAAACGCTAGTTAAATTTTGGTTCGGGAATTTGGTTTCAAGTATATTTGGCAGGCGGTTGGACATGAATTCCATTTTTTATTTTTTCAAATTTAAAATTTCACTAAAATTTGAATTGAAGATGAAATTGTGTTTGGTTATAATTTTTGCAAACATATTTGAATGTCATTTTTTCAATATGTTTTGCAACTAAACACTAACAACCTTCCCATTTTTAATTGAAAAATTGATTCTCACCAGTTTTTTAAATTTAAAAATATATTTTCAAGTGAGATTGAAAAAATTATAAAATTTTGATAAGCAAACATTATTTTTTTAAAAAAATTGAAAAAAAGAAAAAAAAATTTGTATGTCCAAATGACTCTTGGTTGGCAAAAAATGGAGCCTTACAGGTTGGACGTGATGACGTATTATGGATGGGACCCATTGGACCGTCGAAAATATCTATTGCGATGTGCGGTGATGTAGCGGAATTTTGTACCGGCCTAGAATCAGAGGATTATCTTTTCTTTCTTTTCGTTGCCAGGTCACCACCGTTAAAAATTTAGTCCACATGTGCATCCCATTATTTTGTGAAAGGTGACATTAGGGGTGTGTAAATGAAATTGACAAATCATACCAACTCGATAATTCGAGTCAAATCGAAAAAAAAATTCGACTATAGTTTGGTTTAATTTGGTTTGGTGTTACAAAAAAAATCCGACCATATTTGATTTGGTTTTGTTTTAACTAAAAAAAGTCAAATCGAAATCAAACCAACCGGATATTATATGTATAGAAGTTTTAAATATAGTTAATACATAAAAATATTTATGGTAGTGTAGTTTATAAATATTTCTTAAGCTTTTTCATAGTTTTATCTTTTAACGTATTATTTCAAGCTTGGACTTATAATTTTTGGATGCTCCAATAAGTTTTATAGTCCATAAATGTTAGTAACTCAAATAAATCCTAAACCAAAATCAAATCAATACTAATGCTAATTAAAAATATTCAATTCAATTGTACTATGAATGAAAATAGTGTTGGATATATAGTTTTTTAGTTTTTTCATGGTTTAGATAAAATGTATAACTTATTTTTCTTTTAGTGGTTAGTCATGTAAATAATACTAGTACTTATTAGTCATAATTTTAAATTATGTTTGTTTTTATTATGGCTTATTAATAGTAATATTTTTTTTATGCGGTTTATTATCTTTATTGTTGAATATTTTAATACAATGCTATGACTCATCTCATATTTATGTTATTTTTATTGAAAAACACCTTATATAGTTCTGTCTTATTAGGATTAAAGAAATATTTGGAGCACAAATTTTACGTTTTGTGCTATGAAGACTTTATGAGGAAAAAACAAAAAAAATTCGAAAATCCGAGATTAAAAAAATTGACTTTTATTAGTTTGATTTGGTATTTAAATTTAATAATCCGATATAATTGATTTGATTTGGTAATTAAAAAATCCGAACGTCATGTACACCTAGTGGACATAAGGAGGGAAGAGGGAAAGACTACTTCGGCTGACTATATTGGCAAAGATAAGCATAGAACTTTGCATAGATCGCCTGATAAAAATAAAAAGCTAGATAGTAATGCATGTTTGATTATCCACATGCGTAAGCACAACGTTTGTTATGTGATATTAAATACTAATAATAATCTAAAGACATAGATGCTCTTAAAGAGATAATTCTTGTGTAATATTCTTTATATTATCATTCGTTGCATAACAATTTATTCATCAACGATATTTAATTATTCACAACTTAATCCCTTTTTTTTTTTTTTTTGTGATAACGCTAGCAAAACTAGTATATGTACCAAACGACTGAGATTTAAACCTACATCTACATTTAGAGTTGAGTTATGATATCTACTAGAACTCTAATCGATCCAAGTCATGGACTCATGAGATGCCTCTCTAGATGTTTTTTTTCTTTTTTCTTTTTTGATGCCATTAAAAATAATAAAACATCAACTCAATATTTTCCAACAAGTTTCGTTTATTTCAAATTGTGCAACGAGATTCTTTTAAAAAAAATTATTTCGGTGGGAGAAGCCCAGTAAAGGAAAGGAAAAGAAAGAACAGGTGAAACGCTGAACCTCTGTCGCATCTTATTACCCTGTTTTTTTTTTTCATGTATCCTCCTTTGTCGCACCTTTGCGCATTACGCTGGTTACTCTTCTGCAAACGAGGTCTAAGCAAGTGTTAAATCTGACATTGAGGATGAGCTTGAAGCTCGATCTGGAGTTCCAATGGAGTACTTCTAAAGGATTCTATGAGAGAGAGTTTGTGAGAGATAAAAGTAGAAATTGGAAAGTGAAAATCTGACTCCTTTCTCATTACTATACCGAGTATATACATGTGTGGATACAACTAATGCTGAGTTGGCCACTAACTACACAACTAACTCTACTCAATTATAATTAACTAACATCACTAACTATACAATTAACATATAACAATATAATTATACAAGTCTTAACACCCCCCTCAAGTTGGAGGTGTTGTGTACACTGCCAACTTGCTCAAAATTGCTGAGTGCTTCACTCCTGTTAGAACCTTGGTAAGGACATCAGCCAACTGATTGTCTGTTGCTACATGCTGAAGTGAGATCAGTCCCTCTTGTAGCTTGCTTCTGACAAAGTGACAATCCACATCTATGTATTTTATCCGCTCATGAAACACAGGATTTCTTGCTATATGTAGAGCTGATTGGCTATCACAAAAGACTTCTACTGGTTTACCAAAGGACACATTGAGCTCTTCAAGTAATCTGCACAGCCACACCAATTCCCCTACTACTTTTCTGAGTGCCTTGTACTCTGCCTCTGCTGATGACAATGAAATAGTCTCTTGTTTCTTAGATTTCCAGCATATAGGACTGTTCCCTAATAGAATTAAGTAACCACTCACTGATTTTCTTGAGTCTGGGCAAGCAGCCCAATCAGAATCACAATAGGCTCTAACATTATAGTTTGGATCATGTGACATGAATATTCCCATGGAGGGGCCACCCTTCAAGTATCTAAGCAGGTGAAAGGCTGCTTTCAAGTGGGGTTCTCTTGGATCTTGCATGAATTGGCTAAGATGTTGTACACTGTAGGCTATGTCTATTCTTATGTTGGTGAGAAAATTCAATTTCCCAACCAGCTTTCTGTAATAGGTGGGATCAGTTAATGCAGTCCCCTCTTTAGCTTTCGACTTCACCGTTGGATCAAGTGGAGAGGCTAGGCTACTATAATCTATGCAGTTGTACTCTTTTAGCAAATCAAGCACAAACTTTCTTTGTGAAATTACAACTCCATCAGCTTTATAGAATATTTCCAGCCCCAGAAAATAGTGGAGCTTACCCAAGTCTTTAATCTTGAAACTTTCATGTAGAAATGCCTTCAGTTCCTCTATCTCCTCCTTGTTTGTTCCTGTCAGTATTACATCATCTACGTATACTTCCACATATATTGTTGATTCAGTTGTCTTCTTGTAGAAAAGTGAATAATCATACATAGAGTGGGTATATCCCTTACAGCATAATGCTTCACTCAATTTTGCATACCATTGTCTGCTTGCCTGTTTGAGGCCATACAAGGACTTCTTGAGTTTGCATACTAGATGTCCATTGTCTACTACCAAACCTTGTGGCACTTCCATATACACCTCTTCATGGAGGTCTCTGTGAAGAAAGGCATTGTTCACATCTAACTGAAATATATCCCAGCCTTTCTTGACTGCTACAACTATGAGAGCTCTTACTGTTGTAATTTTCACCACATGACTGAATGTTTCTGTGTAATCAATTCCAGCTTGTTGGGTATATCCCTTTATCACTAACCTGGCCTTGAACCTTTCTACACTGCCATCTGCCTTATGCTTCACTTTATACACCCATTTACACTCTATGGCTTGTTTCTCAACTGGTAATGGTACTAGCTCCCAAGTGTTGTTGGCATGCAATGCCTCAAACTCTTGTGTCATTGCTGCTTGCCAGGCAGGATACATAGCTGCTTCCTCATATGAGTTAGGCTCTTTGTCACTGTAAGTGCTTCTCACAGGGCACTGATTATCCTGATTTAGATTCTCAGTAGATATGTGAATGTGAGGAGAGGATAAGGCATTAACAGAAAGAGAGGCATTAGTGTTTTTGGCATTTGGTTTCAGTTGGGGTAGTTTGTGAACATAATCCCTCAAGTATGTGGGAACTTTGTGTGTTCTATGAGATTGCCTTGGTGCCAAGACATGTTCAGGTGAGGTATTCCTAATATATCTTACTGGTGAGTCATTTTGTGGATCTTCTGGAGTATGTGAATCAAGTGAATCTATGTTATTGGGGGAAAGGGATAAAGGATCAGATGACAAATCTGGATGTGTGACATTTGAAACCCCTTGATCATTTGATTCACTAGTTTAACTTTGCTCATTCTCACTAGACATATGATCAATAAAAGGAATGGATTGAATGACATAGGGAAATGAAGCAGTATCCTTAGACATACTAAAAGGGAAGATATTTTCATTGAAAATTACATCTTTAGATACATGTGTTTTCTTGATGGCCAGACTGAGCACTTTGTATCCCTTTACCCCAAAGGGATATCCAACAAAAACATGTGGTGTGGTTCTAGGTTCAAATTTATCTCTGTGGACCTTGGGTACTGTAGGATAGCACACGCACCCAAAACTCATCATGTGAGAGTAGGTAGGTTTTCTGTTATGTAATAGTTCATATGGTGACTTTCCCTTGAAGTGAGAAGAAGGCAGTCTATTTATTATATAGGTTGCACATAGGATACATTCACCCCAATATCTTAGAGGTAATTTTGACTGGAATAAGAGGGCTCTGGCTGTTTCCAATAGGTACTTATGCTTTCTTTCCACTATGCCATTTTATTGTGGTGTATAAGGACATGTCTTTTGGTGGATAATCCCTTTAGAAAGGAAGAACTGATTTGCTTCTGTATTATTAAACTCTAGGCCATTGTCTGACCTTATATATTGGATAGTGGTATTGAATTGGTTTTCAATCATTGACACAAAGTTTTTGATGACTTGTAGGGCATTACTTTTGTTGGTTAGTAGGTGAGTCCAGGTGGATCTACTGTAATCATCCACCATGGTGATGAAATATCTGAAATTGTCATAAGTTGGCATATGGTAAGGACCCCAGAGATCAACATGAAGAAGTTGGAAGATCTTGGTAGAATTAGTGGATTGTTTTGGAAATGGTAATCTCCCATGTCTTGCCATTGGACAGACAGAGCAGGTAAATGGTTGTTTTGGTGAGAAAGATGCTGGAATACTGGATATTCCCTTCATCTTGGTAAAGGGCACATGACCCAGTCTGTTATGCCACAACACATTTATGTCATTACTTGAAGGAATGGAAGGATTGATACTATTCACAATGGGGAGTTGCACTTTATTATTTGGGGAACATGTATTTACAGCTGAATGAGATGTGCAATTATCCCTGGACAATGAGCTATTTACAGTGGAATGATGAAAACAGTGTGAGTTGTGCGTGCAACAATTGAAAGAAACAGAACTAGCAATTGAACTATTTACAATTGATTCTGAATGGTTGTTCCTGAGACACCTTGGGTAGAGGAGATAGAGTCCATTACTCACTTTACCAATTTTCAGAGGCCTCTTTATTGAAGGGGCATGCAGAATACAGATGTTATCAGTAAAGGCAACTATGCTATGAGGAGTTAAACTAGTTAATGAATGAATTGATATGAGGTTGTATTTGAAGGAAGGTATGTACATAACCTTATGCAAAATGATCTTAGGAACACTGTCACACTTCTAATTTGTGTTACTCTTACCTTATATCCGTTTGGAAGAACTACCAATAAGGGATATGGTAAGGTTACAATGTTGGTTAATAAGGACATATTGAAGGTCATATGATTAGATGCTCCTGAATCTAATATCCAAGAGTCTGCCTTGTTTTTGAAGCACTCACAGGACAATTTGCTAAAATCAATAGAGGAAGTGCATACTATTATACCTGCAAAGTTCATAGCACCATTGACATAGTTTGTGCAACTGGAGCTTTCTCCTCCTGTTCCAATTTAAAAATGTTGCAGCAACTTTAGGATCTGTCCATACTGTTCCTTAGAGAGGTTGACTTGCCCGACCTCATTTCCATCTTCTAATGGCATTGCCTCATAAGGAGTTCCCTGCACACTAGCTACTATTCTCCTTCCTTTGTTGAACCTTTCAGCTTGGTTCATGTTCTGTCCTCTATTTGGATTCTGAGTGTGTGAATTTCCAAAGTTCTGAGGGTACCCGTGTAACTTGTAGCATTTTTTCTTAGTATGTCCTAGCTTCTTGCAGTAGTCACAAAATGGACGGGACTTATTGCCTCCAGTTGAACTGTTATTGGCAGCATAATTTGTTCTGTAAGAACCAGATTTTGATGTGTTGACACTTAGGGAAGCAGATCAAATAGCATTTGATTATTTGTCTTGATCTCTCTCTGTTTCTCATCCTGAATGAGTAGTGCGAAGGCTTGTGCAAGATTTGGTAGCGGATTCATCATGAGAATGCTTCCACGTACGACCGTGTAGACTTCATTAAGTCCCATAAGAAATTATTTCAATCTTCTGTCCTGCTCGGCCTTGTGCATATTCTCCTTGGCACCACATGTACAGATACAACTGCAATGAGTCTTTTTGCTCAAAGTATTTAGTTCTTCCCACAGCTTCTTCAGCTTAGTATAATAACCTGTAATATCCAGCACACCCTGAGACAAGTCGTTTATCTCCTTTTGGATCAGGTATAGCCTAGCACCATTAGTCCGCTCATATCGATCCTCCAATTCTCTCCACAACTCAACATCATTATTAGCATATTCCACACTGTCCGCGATGTCTTTAGAGAGTGAATTTAGAATCCAAGACGTTACCATATCGTCGCATCGCTCCAATTGTCGGAATCTCTGAGATTGAGGCTCTGGTGGTTTACATTCTCCACTTATAAACCCAAGCTTATTTTTGACGGACAGACCACGCATAACACTGCGTCTCCAAGACCTATATCCAATTCCACTAAAAGGAACCGAGACGAGCATCGCTCCAGGATTATCTGACGGATGTAGATAAAGAGGATCGCTTGGATCTATTCCAAAGTTTGTCGCAGCGGTGACACCAGCAAATGTGTCTTCCTGATCTAATGTGGCCATGAGTGTAAGATTTCGTTGAGTTACACACTAGTTCCAGTAGAAATTTGAAGAATAGATTGTCAATTTGCGATTTGAAGAAATTAGGGCAAAAAAAAAATCCATCAGACCAGAAAAGCAGAATTATGGGAAGGAAAAAATGGGAAAAATTGATGGAGACGATGATGGATAGTCGAGCATGAGCGTCCCTTGCTTTGATACCATGTTAAATTTGACATTGAGGATGAGCTTGAAGCTCGATCTGGAGCTCCAATGGAGTCCTTCTGGAGGATTCTATGAGAGAGAGTTTGTGAGAGATAAAAGTAAAAATTAGAAAGTGAAAATCTGACTCCTTTCTCATTACTACACCTAGTATATACATGTGTGGATACAAATAATGCTGAGCTGACCACTAACTACACAACTAACTCTACTCAATTTCAATTAACTAACATCACTAACTATACAATTAACATATAACAATATAATTATACAAGTCTTAACAAAAAGTATAGCTTTGCTGGGACTTGGGAGTTGGGGACCAAATGTGTGCCCAGCTGGAAAAGTTGGTCCTAGTGAATCTTATGTGGTGGGCACTCTTAGCTTGACTCATAACTGGAACGACAAAAGGTCTTGTTATAGAATATTGCAAGCAGCAAATTTGGTCGAACTTTCTTCTATCGGTTCAAACCAAAAAGAAGTTCAAATTGGTTAGCAACAATTATCAATAAATGCACATCCATTGGGATTTTATTTCTTTAATGCGCTGAATGGTATTGATTGCTCGTTCCGTGCTAATGAAGTGACTCTCATCAACCAATCAATATGACCGATGAAACTGTAGCTATTGAATGGTAATCTTGTAATCAAGTTATAGTTGTTGTACTCTATTAGTACATCTTCTTGGCTAAAAGGCGTTTTCGGGGCGAGCCCTAAGGCGAGACGCACCAAAAATACTCTAGTGCGATGGTGTGAGGCGAAAGTCTCAAGAGGCATACGCCCAACAATTTGGGGCGTACGCTCGGGCATTCGGGGCGTAAGCCCGGGCGTTTGAGGCGCGTTTTTGTAGTGAGGCGTAAGCCCCAGAGACTTTTTCAAATTAAAACAAAATTTATTGTATAATTGTATAAGTCCTTCATATAATACCCAAATTCTCAAAAGTCAACTTGTAATTACTCACTATACTATATTAAAAGCACGAAACACCTTAGCGAAATATTGTTCACCTTTTTTATCCTCTAAAAATAAATTTAACACTTGACAAAATTATAATTTTAAATATTTTTCTAATATTTAGGACTTCTAAATCAAATAAAATTTTAGTCATTAAACTTTTTCTTATTTGGACTAGGTAAGAAGTCCTAATATTTAGAATATTAAACGAGTAATATTACTTTCCCATGTTTACTTTTGTGGAAGTTGTAAAAGTACGTACAACAACAAAATATATTATCAAGCAAACTTGTGTCATGTATATGAGGTACAAATTTCATACGGAAAATAATGGCAAATGCTTTAAAAATGTTATTCATTTTTAATCAGCTATAAGTTTGTTTATTTAGTCATTGCTTTGAACCATGTAAAAAACCAAGTAAGAAATTTTAAATAGGAATTAAAATCAATTATTATTTAATTATTGAATATAAATTATTTATTTATTTTAAAAAATGTAACTTAACTGTAGTGTGCTAATTTTATAAAAATAATGGTTACCACTTAAGAAAGTTATCCCTTTTTCAAAATTAATTAAAATTTTATTTATTAGAGAATTTTTTATTTGAACTATGTAAGAAATCTTAATATAAGCATTTAAAATCATTTAATATCTAAATTATCTAATATAAATTATTTATTTATTTGGACAATGCAATATAATTGTAATTATTTATTTATCTTTGATTCATAAAAAATAAAAGATAATACATTTTCATATCAAATTTGGGCTATTTTTCATCAAATAATAAATTTTTTATATAATATTTGAAAACTGCATTTAATAATTAGAGCAAGCAACTACACTTAAAAATATAAAAGATTATAGATCGGAAGAAAGAGAGATCAGAAACGTAGTTGGCAAGAATCAATAACACTAATTGTTTTGCAAACACACAAAATTCAAAAAACAAATATGACTATATCAGTTTTTTGACCCTTTTCACATAATTCATAGTGGATAAATTATAATTATAGTTAAATATTTATATCATGAGATTATATTTAAGAATTTGAATCAATAAAAAATAAATTATTTTTGTTAATGCTGTTAATAAATAGTTAAGTCTCTAAATTATATAACTAATTCGCAAAAGAATCCTATTAAATTCTTTTTCAAATTTATGAAAAATTAAATTTCAAGTTGACAAACTCTTAATTAAGGTCATTAATTTATTTTCATAGAAAGAGCATTGGTACTAAAAGCAACCAGAAAATAAAGCAAACCCAGTTATAATATAGTATTAAGAGTCAAATTGGTAAAATGCAAACTTAAAACAATAAAGATGAAATAACAAAAGACAAGATATATTTTATTTGATTTGTCATAAATTAATTTTTTCTTTTGTCGCATTTGTTCCAACAAATGATAGGTCCCTATATTTATTCTATAATTAATTAATTATTATAAAATATCAACCAAACATTAGTCATTTTTAGACTTTAGATTATCACTTATCAAAATTATAAGAGATGTAAACGAACCTCCCCATTCACAAATCTCTAAAAGATCAAAAGATTATTTTTTTTATTAGTATTATTTGCCAAATATTTGAAGAATAGTGATAGAGGTATTTTTTTTTGTTTATTTTCAGTATTAACTCAATAAAATATCAAAAACAATTATAAAATATTCCTAGAAAAGTCCTCAAATCACAATAAGGCATTTGCGGACTTTAGTGGGACACGATTACTTTCTTTATTGAGCTAGCTAAATGGAGTCAACATTCATCATTTTTAAGAACTTATATTTTTAAAATTCTTAATTTATAACTCAAACGCATTAGTTGATAATATCTAAGTGATTTCTTAAACTTATGTACTCATTAAAATGGGTACACGCGCAAAGCGCGTACCCTAAGACTAGTTACTCAAAAATTTTAAAACGGAACTGAAATGTATTAAATTTAAAAGTCAAGACATTTTTTATTGATTGAAACCTTAATTTATGGTCTTTCCCAGTTCTTTATCTTGTCCGGTAGTCTACTAATATCCCCAAAAAGCAACGGATATTCAATATTTTGTTTTTTTACAAATACAAAGAGAACTCTATTCTCCTTCATAGCAGCAAGTTCAAAGTTCAAATTGCAGGTTAGTCATCCTTTTTATTCCTCCATGTAAAAAAATTGTATTTTTTTCGACTCAAGTTATTTGGGCTTGTAAGTAGCGTATAATAGATTGTTTTGACTAATTTTTTATTGGGATGGAGCATATATACACATATGTATAGTTTTCTTCAATTTTTATGCAATTTTACCTGTTTATAAGTATTTACTGTAATTATATTATTTCTTAAAATATTAAAAATTAAATACCCATGGGGCTTATGCCTCGCTGAGGCATATGTAAAACGCTCCGACTTATGCCCGCCCTTTAAAATACTGATCAGAAACAATCAAAAATAGTAGGTTTTTCGCTTTCTATTTCCTTAATATGCATATTCACTCGGAGCAAATTAAAGTCAGTGTTAGGGTAGGAATGGTTCTTTAGTAGGTCCAAAATGGTGGTGTGTTTTGAGGAGGCCCAATAAGTTTGCTAATAGATGTCCAAACATGAATGAACTTGAAGCAGTGAGAGTAAATAAAATGGCAGCAAAATGAATAATAAAATCTTCTTACACGACCAAATCTGTATCTGTGACGTATTGTATTAAGGTTGGCGGTGGCCAATGTTCAATTATTTTGTGAAATATTAAAATCTCGGGATAAAAATCCAACTTTATAAATGTTAATCGAGTCGTTCACCTCCATATTATTTACCAATTTAATTTATCGCACCTGTTTTGGCCATGGTGGAGAACTAATACGACCTAGATCATAAATAACAATCAAACGAAAGGGGAAAAAGACAGCCTTCTAAATACAGACTGCTGAGAGCTAAGGAGCACGAAGGTAAATGAGGAAGCAATTTTGGTTCTCTCGATGTAAGATTTATAAAACTGCAGAACTTAATATTTAAACTTCTACTGGAATTATTTGTCCGGACCTAGTTCATGCACTAAAGCAATGAGTGATGGCATGTGTCCTTCATATAAAGTTTATCACTTAATCATGAATTAGTTAGGTAATATATGTATTTTAACTTAAGTTTATCGTGTAATCATGTAAATAGGAAGCGGAAGTGGACGTGAGACTTGAATCACAGGCCATCCCCAAGAGGGGCCGTTTCAAGTATCTTGGGTCGGTTATTCAGGGGATGGTTAGATCGACGAGGATGTCACACACCGTATAGGGGTGGGATAGATGAAGTGGAGGTTAGCGTCTGGAGTACTGTGTGATAAGAAAGTACCACCGATACTCCAAGGTAAGTTCTATAGAGCGGTGGTTAGACCGGCCATGTTGTATGGGGTTGAGTGTAGGCCAGTTAAGAACTCTCATATCTAGAAGATGAAAGTAGCCAGGTGGATGTGCGGGCACACTAAGATGGATAAGATTAGGAATGAAGATATTCGAGAGAAGGTGGGCGTGACCCCCATGGATGACAAGCTGCGAGAAGCAAGGCTCAGATGGTTCGGGCACGTTCAGAGGAGAAGCCCAGATGCCTCGGTAAGGAGGTGTGAGCGGCTGGCTTTGGTGGGTACAAAGAGAGGTAGAGGGCGGCCTAAGAAGTATTGGGGAGAGATGATCGGGCAGGACATGGCGTGTCTTTAGATTACCGAGGACATGACCCTAGATAGGATGTTGTAAAGGTCGAGCATTAAGGTTGTAGTTTAGTAGGTAGTTGTGCATATTTCTACGGCGCTCCAGAGTGAGGCTAGTCTGTTAGGGTTTAGTCTTAGATTGCTAGTAGTTTATGTTGAGTTCGCATCACTCTTTCATTTCTCATAGTGCCGGGCTTTATCTATCGATTATTATTTTGATTTTCATCTATTTTCTTGTTCTTGAGATGCTGCTATGTTTTTCTATGATTTTTATTGATGATACTGATATATTGCCTCTTTTCGTCTTCTTGAGCCGAGTGTCTATCGGAAACATCCTCTCTACTCCTCGGGATAGGGATAAGATCTGCGTACACATTATCTTTCCCAGACCTTACTAGTAAAATTTTACTAGGTCGTCGTTGTTGTTGTTGCATCATATGCAGTATATTATTCAATGCCAGAAAAATTGAAGAGAATGAGAAAGAATACTTAGTGGCGTGTATGATACACTATCCTTAAAGAAATATTGTTTGTGTATTCTTTTGGGGAAAACAGACAAGTTTCTTCAGGATTTCTCAAAGTTAATTGTTACTGCAGAATATTTAGCCACTTCCTGGGATGGTGAATTTATAGAGGAAGAAGAGAACTATTCGTAAACGGCAATTCACTTCTGAACAGTCACTTAATTAAAATTTAAAATTTAAATTAATAACTACTGCAGAAATAAAATCGAAAAAACATAATAGTCCGTTTGAAGGTCCAAATCCAAGTCATTTAATATATAATATATATAATCATATATTACAAAGGAAAGGACAATTGGTGGGACTCATCTGTTCAATTTCAAAAGCTAACAGATCAAAGAAGTTCAAGATATATAAGTGTTTACCCTTGAAATTGGATAACAATTAAACTTATAGTGTGACTCTAAGAACACGTGATTTCACTTAATACCAATTGATAAATATGAGAATTAATAGCAGAAATGAACTGTAAAATAAAGCAAACCAGTGTTAGAATGGAACTCAGCCCTCGAGTCGGGATACCCTCGAACTGGTTGATGCAAGAACAATTAAAATATAGCAAGCTGATGAACAAGAGAGTATAAGCTAGAGAGAAAGTTACATTCTTTTTTATGCGAGAATAATGTGTCTTACAAATGGTTAACATTCCCCTTTATATAGTAGAGGAGTTCTACTTATGGTATAATTCTAATTACAGAAGGAAATCCCATGATTAGCTAATTAACCGTTTATGATTTGATCCGTTCCGAGATTTACGCCACGATCCTCGACCAATCACCGAGATTTACGCCGTGATCTTCGACCAGTCACGGATATCTCGCCTCCCTGTTATTATGCTATCTTTGATCTTGCTCGATGTCTGTCTCATTTGGCTTCGATCGCTACTAGCCTAGATCTCGACAGGTACCTCGGTTCTGAACTTGGTACCTAGTCCTCGTGATTTAGTCTGTTCCATTACGAGGCCGCCCTTCGATGCAATCTCCTGGTCTCGGTCAAATAGTAAAATCGGGTCGCCCTGGCTTCAACCGTATACAGATAGTCCCCTCGTTTTTTTTGAAGTGTAATGACAAGAAACGAATTGAGCCTTCGATTTTTCTACCTCGACCTGTCATGACATCATCCTCGTGACGTAAGCGATGGAAGTGACCGAAACGTCCTGTCTGTACAGTTACCAAGGCATTAAATGCGCGTCAGTCGATGGTCGGCCACCGCCAGTTTTGAACCGTCGTTGTGTAATCTATAAATAGATCCTCTCTTCACCATTTCAAACTTTTACTTTCAGATTTCCAATCTCCAAAGCTTTTTACATCTTCTAAGTTTTTCATCTGTAAATCTATGATTCTCACTGCTAACCTCTTCTTAGAAAATCAAATCTTATCATCCCCATCTACTTTTAACTTTAAATTCAAATGGCGAAAACGTCAAAAACTGTTCCTCAAAAGGAAAATGCTTCTTTATCGCAGCCGGCCGGCGACAAAACACCGGTGGAGCCGCGCCCTGAGGAGTGTGTTCCCGGGGGGTACGTTCTCACTTCCGACTTTAAAACTGATAAAGCCTCGTCGATTCCTGGTTGATGTGAGCCAGTGTCGAGGTATATATGCTCGATAACCGAATGATACCTTAAGCAGGTAAAGAAAGACAGCAACTGGGAGGGCAAAGAGGTGGTGATCCCGACCCCCGAAGAGGATATCACCACCCACGTGAAAGGGTTTCTAAGTGTTTACACTTACCCTTTCACGATGGGCCCCCTCGACCCCGTCGTCGTTGATTTTTGCCGTCAATACCAAATAACCCTAGGCCAAATCCATCCTTCCTTTTGGCGAATTGTTATTCTGCTCCGATTCTTCGTGAGCAAAGTCGAGGGGATGCCTTTCACCCTCGACCACCTCATCAGGTTATACAGTCCCCGCCTCTATCGAGGCGGATTAATAAAGCTCCAACGCTGGGCTACCAAAGTGTTGTTCTCGAGCATAGACGAGGACAAGGACCGAGGCTGGATGGGTCGGTTCGTTCGAGTGAGGACTTCCGACCTAATCCCGACCGAGAAGATGCCATTTCCCGAGAAATGGAATATGAAGCGTAAGTACAATCCCACTGCTAGCTCCTATTTATTGTTTTGCTCTTTTGCTTCTTCTCATTGATATCCTTTTCTGTGATGTAGCGGTCGCTTGGATGCTCGGTGCAATCCCTAACCTCAAGAGTTGGGTTCGGGACCTGGCCTTGACCTCTACGTATGCCGAGCGCTCATGGCACGATTTATCAAACGGCCGATGGGAGGCCAAAACTCATGGTAAGATTCTTTTCCATATCTTTGGTGATTTTGTTAAAGCGTCTCTTAATTTTTTTTCATACAGGCCTTGACAAAGATGTTGTCATGAGGCCCATATCTAGTGAGGAGAAGACTTCGATCCCAGAACCGAAACTGGCGAAGGACGAAAAGAGGAAAAAGATCTCAACCTCCGAGGATCCAGAACCTAAGAAGAAGAAGGCTCGTAAGCCGAGGAAGAACATCATCCTCCTGACCGAAGACTCTGTTCAGCGTCTAAGGGATAAAGATGAAGAAGAAGATGACTCCGGGCTAGTGGCCTGAGTGAGAATGAGCACCGAGGCCCAAAAAGCCACTGAATCGGTGAAGACCGTAGAGACTCTGTCTCGAGATGAGGGGGTCTCGGGAAGAGACTTGGGCGAAATCCCCGAGTCATCGAGGATGCCTCCCATCATAATGAGCCAACAGTGGGTACGACAGTAGGGGCTGGTCTCGAGGCCCCTCGAGATGGAGAAAACGTCCCAAGTGATCCACTTGGGGCAATAGAAATAGGAGGCTCCCCGCTGCTCCTCTCGTTTTCCGAGGAGATGATTCAAGAGGATTAGGCCTTGAATACCCTCTACATCGAAGGAACCCACGGAAGGGAAGATCCCTTCCGTGATTACTTTATTGGGGTCGAAGATGCTACCGGCCTGAGTGACTTGGAGGTCTCGAGGAAGGACTCGGGCAAGGCATCGAGCCTCTTCAACGAAGCGCAGCAAGCTCTGAATCGGGTAAGCCTTAACTCACCTTGTTGGTGTTACATTTTTGTTCATTTTTCTCTTCCTATCTAACTTCTTTTCTTCTTTCTACGTAGGCCTCAGTGCTTCATCGGGAAGCATTTTCTCGGTCTCGAGCTGAGCTGAGTCGGTATGAGGCTGACCTCCGAGGGTTCACGGAGGAGAGAAATGCCCTTAGACTTCTCTGTGGGCAAAAAGAGGAGGAGACCAAGGACCTCCGAGCCGAGTTGTCTAAGGCTCACCAAGATCAGACCGACCTGATCGAGCAGGTAATAAAAATCTTAAAAGCTCATGGGCTCAATTCGGGAATGGTGGCTAATATTTCAATCTCACAGCTGCATCAGAAGGTCGAGAGGATCGAGAAGCTCCGCGAAGAGGTCAATATGATGAAGGCTGAGACCTTGGGTTGGAAAGAAGGCATGGACCGCTTCGCTATAGAAAAAGAGACAGCTTTATCCCAATTGTCATCGGCCGAAAGTCAGCTTCGAGGCATGAAGAAGAAGAGCTCGACTCAGGAAAAGAAAATATGGGAGCTCGAAGCTCGGTTGGCTTCCGAACTTGCGAAGGCCAAATCTGAAGCTGAAAAGGCTAAAGCCGAGGCAAATGCGATCGTGGCAGTCTACCGGGCCGATGCTGAAGCCGCTCAAGTCCAAGCGAAAGAGGCAGCCGCGACCGCTCAAACTCGAGCATATTGGATTACTGAACTCGCCAAATGCCAATCTCGGAGGGAAACCCTCGAGGAGATCCACGCTCGAGGTTTCGATCTTACCGACGAGATAATAAAGGCTAGAGAGAATGAAGTCGATGCTGGAGCGTTGGCCTCCTCCGATGATGATGATGATGCTGAGAGCAAGAGCGGGTCCGAGAGAGGGGGAGACCTCGATGAAAAAGAAGCTACCCCTGGAGAAAATTAGGAACCTTGATATTTTTTACTTTTGATTTTTTGTGTAGGATCCTGATCGGACCTTGTAAATATTCTCATATATATAAAGATCTCTTTCCGACTTGTTCTTTATTTCATTTTCTGCCTCATGAAAATTTTGTTTCATTCATGTCTTATGAAAGTTTTGTTCATAAGTTCGAGGCTTAAGCAATTTGATCGAAGCCGGACTAGTGTAGTTTTTATAATCGAGTGAGTACTTGCTCGAACTCGGAGTAGGGTGACCCTTAGGTTTTAATTGAGTGAGGATGATTTCTTGAACTCAAAAATAAAATGGCCCTTTAGGCTCTTAAATTAGGCCAATACGGCCATAGTAAAAAGAATGGCTTTCTCCCCTTTTTTGCTTGAAAAGTTTATTGTTTAATCATATAAAATCTGTTGTGCCTTAGCATGAAATAAAGAATTTGCTCGAGAGTTCGAACGACTTTGTATCCATTAGGGTTTTCGGGGGTCGATATTATCGAGACCCTTATTAATTCAGCCAAGGGTAGCCTTTTTAACCAGTTTATGAAAATATTCAAAGGCCTGTTTTATAACAGAAATCGGACGTCTTCGAACCGTGTTAGTTTAGCCGTAGCCTTTAACTTGGGACTCGTCTTTTAGTCTTGTTCCCCTGTTATACTTCAAACTTGTTCGAAGTATCAGTCCCCGAGTGGGGCGGCCATGGACGTGGCCTATAAAATCGAGGGTTGCCTTTTTAAGGTCTTACGATCTCGAGGTTTTAGTAATTCGATCATGTCGATTCTTTTGATGGTGGTCCCCGAGTGCGGGGTTAATTGTTCGAACTTTAGTTGTGACCGGCCCTTAAGCCAGTTTCCGTAATAGATCACAAGCACGACATTGTAAAGTAAAAATTTCTCTAAGGCATGAAAATCCGACAAGACAAAATACTTTTTTCAATAGATTAACATGCATACATGTTTGACATTAGGGCTCGAGTAATCTACATGGGCATGATTTGTTCAACCATTTGACCCTTACAAAATTTGCCTATCGAGTCCCTGTCGGCACGAAGTATTTTCCTATCCGAGGGTGATATCCCCCAGTATTCGAGGTTGATTGTAAAGGAGTCTCGAATACTGTTGAATTGCTCTAAGTTAGCACGAACAATGGTTGCCTCGTTAAAAACCTCACCGGAAAAAACCCATTTGGGATAAAAACTGGTCTAAGGGAAAAAAAGTGCAACGCGTGCTTTCAGACCTAAGGACTTTGTGTTTGAAGAATCCTTTGATGTATTTGATTAAACACCTGCAAATGGTTAGTATGAAATATAAATAAAAATGGAGAAGGTCGTACCTTAGCAGTAATATCGTTTGAGGAGTGATATATTCCAATTGTTTGGTAACTGTTCGTCGTTCATCGTGCCAAGTTTGTAGGATCCCTTTCCGATGATATCGAGGACCTAATATGGCCCCTCACAGTTCGGGCCAAGTTTTCCTTCATTTGGGTCTCGAATATTGAGGGTGACCTTCCTCAGAACCAAGTCCCCGATTTTAAAGTGTCTAAGATTAGCTCTTTGGTTGTAATACCTTTCGATCCGTTGTTTCTGTGCGGCCTTCCGAACGAAGGCGGCTTCCCATTTTTCATCTAGCAATTCGAGGCTTGTATTCATAGCCTCATGATTTGACTCTTCTGTTGCATATCGAAACCTGATGCTAGGTTCCCTAACTTCAACCGGGATCAGAGCTTCGGCGCCATATACTAAAGAGAACGGTGTTTCCCTCATACTGGATTTTGACGTTTTTCGATACGCCCAAAGGACTTCGGACAATATTTCTCTCCATTTTTCCTTAGCGCCGTTCAATCTTTTCTTTAGATTTTGAATGATGGTCTTGTTTGTCGATTCGGCCTGTCCATTCCCACTAGGATGAAACGACGTCAACAAGATCCTTTTTATTTTGTGATCTTCGAGAAACTTTGTCATTTTGCTGCCTACGAATTGCTTTCCATTGTTACATACGATCTCGGAAGGAATCCCGAATCGACATATAATATGGTCCCAGATGAAGTCTATGACTTCTTTCTCTCTAATTTTCTCGAAAGCCCGTGCTTCAACCCACTTAGAGAAATAGTCAGTCACAAACAAAATAAATTTAGCTTTACCTGGGGCCGATGGTAGAGGGCCGACGATATTCATTCCCCATTTCATGAATGGCCATGGGGATAAGACTGAGAGGAGTTGCTCTCCGGGTTGGTGAATCATCGGCGCATACCTTTGACATTTGTCGCACTTTCGAACAAACTCTTTTGTATCTTTTTCCATATCGGCCCAATAGTATCCTGCTCTGATGACTTTGTGAACCAATGATTCGGCACAAGAATTATTTCCACAGGTGCCCTCGTGGATTTCTCGTAGGACGTAGTCAGTATCTCATAGTCCCAAATATATTTCCAATGGTCCATCGAACATCCTTCTATACAGTGTTCCATCTTCGGCCAATATGAATCGTGCGGCCTTCTTACGTAGAGTCCTCGATTCCCTGGGGTCTAATGGAAGCTTCCTGTTCTTTAGGTATTTGATATATTTGTTACTCCAATCCCAGGCCAAACTTGTGGATTTGATTTCGGCGTGGCCTTCTTCGATTACTGACCTTGAAAGTTGTACGACAGTCCCCGAGCTAATCTCGTGGTCTTCGACTAATGACCCCAAATTTGTGAGGGCATCGACCTCACTGTTTTGTTCTCGAGGCACATGCTGTAGGGTCCATTCTTTAATCCAATGTAGAGTCACCTGTAGTTTGTCCAAGTATCTCTGCATTCGATATTCTCAAACCTCAAAGGTTCTGTTGACTTAGTTCACCACAAGCAAGGAGTCACATTTGGCCTCGATAACTTCTGCTCCCAAACCTTTAGATAACTCGAGACCTGAAATCATGGCCTCATACTCGGCCTCATTGTTAGTTAACTTGGAAGTTTTGATAGCTTGTCTAATTGTATTACCCGTGGGTGGCTTCAAAATTATGCCTAACCCGCACCCCTTCACGTTTGAAGCATCGTCTGTGAAGAGGGTCCACACCCGATGATGTACCCGACTTTATTAATAGTTCCTTTTCGACCTTGGGTACGAGGGTTGGCTTAAAGTCGGCCACGAAGTCTGCTAAGATTTGAGACTTGATGGTTGTTCGGGGTCGATACTCGATATTGTTCCCACTGATCTCGACGGCCCATTTGGCCAATCGGCCCGAAAGCTCGGGCTTATGTAAAATATTGCAAAGAGGATAAGTAGTCACCACGCATATTGGGTGACATTGAAAATGTGGTTTTAATTTCCTAGAGGCACTTATTAGGGCAAGCGCTAATTTTTCTAAGTGTGGGTACCGAGTCTCGGCCTCACCTAAAGTCCGACTAACATAGTAAATAGAAAATTGCGTACCTTGCTCTTCTCGAACTAGGACCCCACTTACCGGGATTTCCGAGACTGCTAAGTACAAGTAGAGTCGCTCATCCGCTTTCGGGGTATGAAGCAGTGGCGGGTTCGAGAGGTACCGCTTTAATTCTTCCAATGCTTGTTGGCATTCCGTGGTCCATGCAAAACTGTTCTTCTTTTTTAGCAGTGAGAAGAACCTGTGACTTCTATCTGAAGACCTCGAGATGAATTGGCCTAGGGCGGCTATGCGCCCTGTTAATCTTTGTACGGACTTAACATTGTCCACGACCGTGATGTCTTCGATTGCCTTGATATTATCGGGGTTAATTTCGATTTACCGATTTGATACCATAAAGCCGAGGAACTTGCCCGAGACAACCCCAAATGCACATTTCTCCGAGTTGAGCTTCATATTGTATTTCCTTAGTATATCGAAGGTCTCCTGCAAATGTGTTAAATGGTAGCATATCGTCAATATAAACCTCCATTAATTTACCTATTTGTTCTTCGAACATTCGATTTACTAAGCGTTGATAAGTGGCACCAGAATTTTTTAGTCCAAAAGGCATTACATTATAATAATAGGTACCGTACTTAGTGATGAACGAAGTCTTTTCCTGATCTTCCGGGTTTATTTGTATTTGATTGTACCCAGAGTAGGCATTAAGAAAATTAAGGATCTCGTGGACGGCCGTGGCATCGATCATGCGATCGATATTCGGCAGAGGAAAAGAGTCTTTAGGATATGCTTTGTTTAAATCTTTATAGTCTACGCACATTCTAAGTTTATTTTCCTTTTTAGGGACTACAACTACGTTTGCTAACCATTCGGGATAATTTACCTCCCGGATGGATCCTATTTTAAGAAGTTTGGTTACCTCGTCCTTGATGAATGCATGTTTTACCTCGGACTGAGGCCTTCTCTTTTATTTTACCAAGCGAAACTTCGGGTCCAAGCTCAGTCGATGTGTAGTGATCTCCGGCTGGATTCCTGTCATATCTAGGTAGGACCAATCAAAACAATCCATATTATCGATAAGAAATCTAATGAATTTTTCCCTGAGCTTGGGGGTTAACCCCGTACCCAGGTATACCTTTCGATCGTGTAGATGCTCGATCAATATGACTTGCTCCAGTTCCTCGACAGTCGATTTGGTGGCATCATAATCCTCGGGGATTATGAAGGATCGAGGGATCCAGTAGTTATCGTCCTCGTCCGTTCCATGATTCTCCGACCGAGTCGAGGTTGGTGGTTGTGTTTGCTATTTAGCTTCCTGTTTTTCTTTGGACTCTGATCCCTTTGTTTACGAAAGCGCCGACACCGGTATTACTTCGTCGATCGTGAACATATCTTTTGCAGCATGATGTTCCCCATACACCGTTTTTACTCTATCCGGTGTTGGGAACTTCAGCATTTGGTGAAGGGTTGAAGGGACCACCCTCATGTTATGAATCCAGGGTCTTCCGAGAAGTGCGTTGTATCTCATATCGCCCTCGATCACATGGAACTTTATTTCTTGAATAGCCCCGACTACATTTACTGGTAGGGTGATTTCACCTTTAGTTGCTTTACTCGCCATGTTGAAGCCATTGAGAATTCGAGCTGCGGGTACGATCTGATCTTGTAGGCCAAGCTGCTCCACATTGAATAATATTGGCCGAGCTTCCTGGATCAATTAAAACATGTTTAACCTAAATTTTATTCATAAGTATAGAGATTACCAAAGCATCATTGTGGGGTTGTGAGATCCCTTCTGCTTCATCATCATTGAATGATAAAGTGCCTTCTGGCACATAGACTTGAGTTCATTTTTCCCTGGCGATTGATACTTTAGTGCATTTGAACACGCGTCCTTGTGGAATATCGACCCCGCCAACGATCATGTGAATCATGTGTTGTGGTTCTTCCTGCTCGTTTTTCCTGTTTGCATTCTTGTCTCTTAAATGGTTCTTAGCTCGGTCACTTAAGAATTCTCGAAGGTGACCCTCGTTGAATAGACGGGCCACCTCCTCCCTTAGTTGTCTGCAGTCTTCGGTTCTATGACCATGTGTACCATGGTATTTGCATATTTGATTGGGGTTTCTTTGTGATGGATCGGTTTGTATGGGTCTGGGCCATCTAGTATCTTTGATTCTCCCAATGGCTGACACAATACCTGATGTGTCGATGCTGAAGTTGTATTCTAATAATTGTGGTGCTTCTGCAGGATTGGCATGTTTATCGAAGCCATTTTTGCTCATGAGCCCTCAAGAGCTCTGTCCTCGATCATTCCTTTGATCATTTCGGATGGGATTGCGTCATGTGCCGCTGTTTCTACGACCTGCGTTTATGGTTGATACTGATCTCTGTTCGACCGGGGTTCTCTGTTGATATCCCTTTGAGTTCTGCCGATGGGCCTATTTGGATAAACGGAACTGGAAGGGGTCCCCAATTGATCATCCTCGATCCTGATCTCTCACTAGTACGATTATGTACATCGACCGAGGGTCTTGGAGCAGCTCGGCCTACAATATCAGATCTTACCCGCAGCTCGAATTCTCAATGGCTTCAACATGGCGAGTGAAACAACTAAAGGTGAAATCGCCCTACCAGTAAATGTAGCCGAGACTATTCAAGAAACAAAGTTCCATGTGATCGAGGGCGATATGAGATACACCGCACTGCTCGGAAGACCCTGGATTCATAACATGAGGGCGGTCCCCTCAACCCTTCACCAAATGCTGAAGTTCCCAACACCGGATGAAGTAAAAATGGTGTATGGGGAACATCAAGCTGCAAAAGTGATGTTCGCGATCGACGAAGTAATACCGGTGTCAGCGCTTTCATCAACAAAGGGATCTGAGTCCAAAAGAAAACATGAAGCTAAATAACAACCACAACCACCAGCCTCGACTCAGTCGGAGAAGCAGGGAACAGGCGAGGATAATAATTACGGGATCCCTCGATCCTTCATAATCCTCGAGGATTCCGACGCCACCAAATCAACTGTCGAGGAACTGGAGCAAGTCATATTGATCGAGCATCTACACGATCGAAAGGTATACCTGGGTATGGGGTTAACCCCCAAGCTCAGGGAAAAATTCATTAGATTTCTTATCGATAATATGGATTGTTTTGACTGGTCCCACCTAGATATGACAGGAATCCAGCCGGAGATCACTACACATGGATTGAGCTTGGACCCGAAGTTCCGCCTGGTAAAATAAAAGAGAAGGCCTCAGTCCGAGGTAAAACATGCATTCATCAAGGACGAGGTAACCAAACTTCTTAAAATAGGATCCATCCGGGAGGTAAAATATCCTGAATGGTTAGCAAACGTAGTCGTAGTCCCTAAAAAGGGAAATACACTTAGAATGTGCGTAGATTATAAAGATTTAAACAAAGCATGTCCTAAAGACTCTTTTCCTCTACCGAATATCGATCGCATGATCGATGCCACGGCCGGCCACGAGATCCTTAGTTTTCTCGATGCCTACTCTAGGTACAATCAAATACAAATGAACACAGAGGATCAGGAAAAGAGTTCGTTCATCACTAAGTACAGTACCTATTGTTATAATGTAATGCCGTTTGGACTAAAAAATTCTGGTGCCACTTATCAACTCTTAGTAAATCGAATGTTCGAAGAATAAATAGGTAAATAAATGGAGGTTTATATTAACGATATGCTAGTTAAGTCCCTGCAAGAAGAGGACCATTTGACACATTTGTAGGAGACCTTCGATATACTAAGGAAATTCAACATGAAGCTCAACCCGGAAAAATGTGCATTTGGGGTCGGATCAGGCAAGTTCCTCGGCTTTATGGTATCAAATCGGGGAATCAAAATCAACCTCGATAAGATCAAGAAAATCGAAGACATCACGGCCGTGGAAAATGTTAAGTCCGTGCAAAGATTAACAGGGAGCATAACTGCCCTAGGCCGATTCGTCTCGAGGTCTTCAGATAGAAGTCACAGGTTCTTCTCACTGCTCAAAAAGAAGAACAGTTTTGCATGGACCCCGGAATGCCAACAAGCATTGGAAGAATTAAAGCGGTACCTCTCGAACCCACCACTGTTTCATACCCCGAAAGCGGACGAGCGACTCTACTTGTACTTAACAGTCTTGCAAATCGCGGTAAGTGGGGTCCTAGTTCGAGAAGAGCAAGGTAAGAAATTTCTTGTTTACTATGTTAGTCGAACTTTAGGTGAGGCCGAGACTCGGTACCCACACTTAGAAAAATTAGCGCTTGCCCTAATAAGCACCTCTAGGAAATTAAAATCATATTTTCAGTGTCACCCAATCTGCGTGGTGACTACTTATCCTCTTCGCAATATTTAGCATAAGCCCAACTTTCGGGACGATTGGCCAAATGGGTCGTCGAGATCAGTGGGTACGATATCGAGTATCGACCCCGAACGACCATCAAGTCTCAAATCTTAGCGGACTTCGTGGGCAAATTTACGCCAGCCCTCGTACCCGAGGTCGAAAAGGAACTATTAATAAAGTCGGGTTCATCATGAGGGGTGTGGACCCTCTTCACAAACGGTGCTTCAAACGTCAATTCACATTGGCCGAAGACGGAACACTGCATAGAAGAATGTTCGATAGACCATTGGCAATATGTTTGGGACTAGGAGATACCGACTACGTCCTAGGAGAAATCCACGAGGGAACCTGTGGAAATCATTCCGGTGCCGAATCATTGGTTCACAAAGTCATCAGAGCAGGATACTATTGGGCCGATATGGAAAACGATACAAAAGAGTTTGTTCGAAAGTGCGACAAATGTCAAAGGTATGTGCCGATGATTCACCAACCCGGAGAGAAACTCTACTCAGTCTTATCCCCATGGCCATTCATGAAATGGGGAATGAATATCGTCGGCCCTCTACCATCGGCCCCAGGTAAAGCTTTTTTTATTTTGTTTATGACTGACTATTTCTCTATGTGGGTTGAAGCATAGGATTTCGAGAACATTAGAGAGAATAAGTTATAGACTTCATCTGGGACCACATTATATGCCGATTCGGGATACCTGCCGAGATCGTATGCGACAATGGAAAGCAATTCGTCGGCAGCAAAGTGACAAAGTTTCTCGAAGATCACAAAATAAAAAAGATCCCGTCGACGCCATATCATCCTAGTGGGAACGGACATGACGAATCGACAAACAAGACCATCATTCAAAATCTAAAGAAAATATTGAACGACACTAAGGAAAAATGGAGAGAAATATTGCCTGAAGTCCTTTGGGCGTATCGAACAACGTCAAAATCCAGTATGGGGGAAACACCGTTCTCTTTAGTATATGGCGTCGAAGCTCTGATCCCGGTTGAAGTCGTGGAACCTAGCGTCAGGTTTCGATATGCAACAGAAGAGTCAAATCATGAGGCTATGAATACAAGCCTCGAATTTCTATATGAAAAACGGGAAGCCGCCTTCGTTCGGATGGCCGCACATAAACAACGGATCGAAAGGTACTACAACCGAAGAGCTAATATTCGACACTTTAAAATCAGGGATTTGGTTATGAGGAAGGTCACCCTCAATACTCGAGACCCAAATGAAGGAAAACTTGGCCCGAACTGGGAGGGACCATATCAGGTCTTCGATATCATCGGAAAGGGATCCTACAAATTTGGCACGATGAACGGCGAACAGTTACCAAACAATTGGAATATATCACTCCTCAAACGATATTACTGCTAAGGTACGACCGTCTCCATTTTCATTTATATTTCATACTAACTATTTGCAGGTGTTTAATCAAAGACATCGAAGGATTCTTCAAACACAAAGTCCTTAGGTCTGAAAGCACGCGTTGCACTCCTTTTCTCTTAGACCTGTTTTTGTCCCAAATGGTTTTTTTTTTCAGAGAGGTTTTTAACGAGGCAACCATTGTTCGTGCTAACTTAGAGAAATTCAACAGTATCCGAGGCTCCTTTACAATCAACCTCGAATACTGGGGGGGTATCACCCTCGGATAGGAAAATACTTCGTGCCGATAGGGTCTCAATAGGAAAATTTTGTAAGGGTCAAATGGTTGAACGAACCATGCACATGTACATTACTCGAGCCCTAATGGCAAACATGTACGCATGTTAATCTATTGAAAAAAGTATTTTGTCTTTCCGGATATTTCATGCCTTATTGAAATTTTTACTTTACAATGTCGGGCTTGTGATCTATTGCGAAAACTGGCTTAAGGGCCGGTCACAACTAAAGTTTGAACAATTAACCCCGCACTCGGGGACCACCATCAGAAGAATCGACATGATCGAATTACTAAAACCTCGAGATCGTAAGACTTTAAAAAGGCATCCCTCGATTTTATAGGCCACAGCCACCCCACTCGGGGACTGATACTTCGAACAAGTTTGAAGTATAACAGGGGAACAAGCCCAAAAGACGAGTCCCAAGTTAAAGGCTACGGCCAAATTAACACTGTTCGGAGACGTCCGATTTCTGTTATAAAACACCTTCGAATATTTTTCTAAACCGGTTAAAAAGGCTACCCTCGACTGAATTACTAAGGGTCTCGATAATATTGACCCCCGAAAACCCTAATGGGTACAAAGTCGTTCTAACTCACGAGCAAATTCTTTATTTCATGCTAAGGCACAACAGATTTTATATGATTAAACAATAAACTTTTCAAGCCGAAAAAGAGAGAAAGCCATTCTTTTTACTATGGCCGTATCGGCCTAATTCAAGAGCCTAAAAGGCCATTTTACTTTTGAGTTCGAGAAATCATCATCACTCAATTAAAACCTAAGGGTCACCCTACTCTAATTTCGAGCAAGTACTCACTCGATTATAAAAACTACACTAGTCCGGCTTCGATCAAATTGCCTAAGCCTCGAACTTATGAACAAAATTTTCATATGTATGAATGAAACAAAATTTTCACAAGGTAGAAAATGAAATAAAGATCAAGTCGGAAAAAGATATTTATATATATGAGAATATTTACAAGGTCCGATCAGGGTCCTACACAAAAAACCAAAAGTAAAAAATCCTAAGGTTCCTAATTTTCTCCGGGGGCAGCTTTTTCTTCATCGAGGTCTCCCCCGCTCTCGAACCCGCTCTTGCTCTCGGTGTCATCATCATCATCATCGGAGGAGGCCAGCGCTCCAGCATCGGCTTCATGCTCTCTAGCCTTTATTATCTCGTCGGTAAGATCGAAACCTCAAGCGTGGATCTCCTCGAGGGTTTCCCTCCGAGATTGGCATTCGGTGAGTTCAACAATCCAATATGCTCGAGTTTGAGCGGTCTAGACTGCCTCTTTCGCTTGGACTTGAGCAGCTTCAACATTGGCCCGGTAGACTGCCATGATAGCATATGCCTCTGCTTTAGCATTTTCAGCTTCAGATTTGGCCTTTGAAAGTTCGGAAGCCAACCGAGCTTCGAGCTCCCCTATTTTCTTTTCCTGAGCCGAGCTCTTCTCATTCATGCCTCAAAGCTGACTTTCGGCCGATGACAATTGGGATAAAGCAATCTCTTTTTTTGCAGTGAAGAGGTCCATGCCTTCTTTCCACCCCAAGGTCTCCGCCTTCATCATATTGACCTCCTCGCGGAGCTGCTCGATCCTCTTGACCTTCTGGTGCAGCTGTGAGATTGAAATATTAACCACCGTTCCCGAATCGAGCCCATGAGCTTTTAAGATTTTCATTACCTGCTCGATCAGGTCGGTCTGATCTTGGTGAGCCTTGGCCAACTCGGCTCGGAGGTCCTTGGTCTCCTCTTCTTTTTGCCCACAGAGAAGTCTAAGGGCATTTCTCTCCTCCGTGAGCCCTCGGAGGTCGGCTTCATACCGACTCAGCTCAGCTCGAGACCGGAAAAATGCTTCACGATGAAGCACTGAGGCCTACGCAGAAAGAAGAAAAGAAGTTAGATAGGAAGAGAAAAATGAACACAAGTGTAACACCAATAAGGGGAGTTAAGGCTTACCCGATTCAGAGCTTGCTGTGCTTCGTTGAAGAGGCTCGATGTCTCACCCGAGTCCTTCCTCGAGACCTCCAAGTCACTCAGGCCGGTAGCATCTTCGACCCTAGTAAAGTAATCACGGAAGGGATCCTCCCTTCCGTGGGCTCCTTCGATGGAGAGGGTATTCAAGGCCCGAGCCTCTTGAATCATCTCCTCGAAAAACGAGAGGAGCAGTGGGGAGCCTCTTATTTCTATTGCCCCAAGTGGATCACTTGGGGCGTTTTCTCCATCTCGAGAGGCCTCGAGACCAGCCCCTACAGCTGTACCCACCGTTGGCTCATTATGATGGGAGCCATCTTCAATCCTCGATGACTCGGGGACTTCGCCCATGTCTCTTCCCGAGACCCCCTCATCTAGAGACGGAGTCTCTGCAGTCTTTATCGATTCAGTGGCTTTTGGGGCCTCGTTGCTCATTCCCACTCTGGCCACTAGCGCGGAGTCATCATCTTATTTATATTCATCCCTTAGATGCCGAACAGAGTCTTCGGTCAGGAGTATGATGCTCTTCCTCGGCTTACGATCCTTCTTCTTCTTAGGTTCTGGATCCTCGGAGGTTGAGATCTTTTTCCTCTTTTTGTCCTTCACCGGTTTCGGTGTCGGGATCGACGTCTCCTCCTCACCAGATAAGGGCCTCATGACAGCATCTTTGCCAAGGCCTGTATGAAAATAAATTAAGAGATACTTTAACAAAATCACTAAAGACGTGGAAAAAAAGCTTACCATGAGTTTTGGCCTCCCATCGGTCCTTTGATAAATCGCGCTATGAGCGCTCGACATACGTAGAGGTCGAGACCATGTCCTGAACCTAGCTCTTGAGATTAGGGATTGCACCGGGCATCTAATCGACCGCTACATCATAGAAAAGGATTTCAATGAGAAGAAGCAAATGATCAAAACAATAAATAGGATCTAACAGTGGGATTGTACTTATGCTTCATATTCCATTTCTAGGGAAATGGCATCTTCTCGGCCTGGATTAGGTCGGAAGTCCTCACTCGAACGAACTGACCCATCCATCCTCGGTCCTTGTCCTCGTCTATGCTCGAGAATAGCACTTTGGTAGCCCAGCATTGGAGCTTTATTAATCCACCTCGATAGAGGCAGGGACTGTATAACCTGATGAGGTGGTCGAGGGTGAAAGGCATCCCCTCGACTTTGCTCACGAAGAATCGTGCAGAATAACAATACGCCAAAAGGAAGGATGGATTTGGCCTAGGGTTATTTGGTATTGATGGCAAAAATCAACGACGACGGGGTCGAGGGGACTCGGCGTGAAAGGGTAAGTGTAAACACTTAGAAACCCTTCCACATGTGTGGTGATATCCTCTTCGGGGGTCGGGATCACCACCTCTTTGCCCTCCCAGTTGCAGTCTTTCTTTACCTCCTTAAGGTATCATTCGGTTATCGAGCATATATACCTCGACACTGGCTCACATCAACCAGGAATCGACGAGGCTTTATCAGTTTTAAAGTCATAAGTGAGAACGCACCCCCCGGGAACACACTCCTCAGGGCGCGGCTCCACCGGTGTTTTGTCGCCGGCCGGCCGCGATGAAGAAGCATTTTCCGTTTGAGGAACAATTTTTGACGTTTTCACCATTTGAACTTGAAGTTAAAAATAGATAGGGATGATAAGATTTGGTTTTCTAAGAAGAGGTTAGCAGTGAGAATCGTAGATTTACAGATGAAGAACTTAGAAGATGTAAAAAGCTTTGGAGATTGGAAATCTGAAAGTAAAAGTTTGAAATAGTGAAGAGAGGAGCTATTTATAGATTTCACAACTACGGTTCAAAACTGGCTGTGGCCGACCATCGACTGACGCGCATTTAATGCCTTGGTAACTGTACAGACTGGACGTTTCGGTCACTTCTGTCGCTTACGTCATGAGGATGACATTATGACAGGTCGAGGTAGAAAAATCGAAGGCTCAATTCGTTTCTTGTCATTACACTCCAAAAAAACGAGGGGACTATCTGTATACGGTTAAAGCCGGCCCCATCCAATTTTACTATTTGACCGAGATCGGGAGATTGCATCGAAGAGCGGCCTCGTAACGGAACAGACTAAATCACGAGGACTTGGTACTAAGTTCAGAACCAGGGTACCTGTCGAGATCGAGGATAGTAGCGATCAAAACCAAATGAGACAGACATCGGACAAGATCAAATATAACATAATAATGGGAAGGTAAGATATCTGTGACTGGTCGAAGATCACGGCGTAAATCTCGATGACTGGTCGAGGATCGTAGCGTAAATCTCAAAACGGATCAAATCAGAAACGGTTAATTAGCTAATCATGAGATTTTCTTCTGTAATTAGAATTATACCATAAGTAGAACTCCTCTACTATATAAAGGGGAGTATTAACCATTTGTAAGACACATTGTTCTCGCATTAGAAAGAATATAACTCTCTCTAGCTTATACTCTCTTGTTCATCAGCTTGCTATATTTTAATTGTTCTTGCATCAACCAGTTCGAGGGTATCCCGACTCGAGGGCTGAGTTCCATTCTAACACTGGTTTGCTTTACTTTACAGTTCATTTCTGCTATTAATCCTCATATTTATCAATTGGTATTAAGTGAAATCACGTGTTCTTAGAGCCACGCTGTAAGTTTAATTGTTATCCAATTTCAAAGGTAAACAATTACAAACCAATAGAAGAAGAGAGTAGAATGATTGGTCTAATTTCTAATGGGGAAGAGTAGCACATTTATACAGTGATATCAAGAGTAAAGTTATATCTCGCGCTCACTGATATATTGACTCTAATATATACTTTATGTGTCATGAGACCTATTCGTCTTTAAAGTGCATTCTTAATTTTCTCTCTCTCCCTTACATGCGTGATAGTATGTGTGCCCTTATTTTTGTCATTAATTGAGCTCATGCAAAGAAGACTTTTGTTGGAAAATTTCACTCCATAAAATTTACATTCGTCTAACTTTATTAGTAGGTAAAATAGAGTCCCCACCACTGATGTCATGGACAATATTATCTATATATCCCTTTAGTTAACTCTCTTTGGTCGATTTCTTTTAAGTTTTGTCGAGTCCTTAATTATTTTTAGTTTTTTTCGAAAGGGAGGTCGGGGGGTTGAAGAAGAACTTCTATACGTATCAAAGTCCAAAGAGTGCAGATCATTTGAGCTTTGCCTCTATAGTTTTGAGCTTAAACTAGTTCCTCCTTTAGTTTTCACTAGAAAAAGAAAAGAAAGAAGGAATTGAAAACAATTGAATTCCCCATGAACTCGAGGAAAATGTTCAAGAGAAACCCTAAGAATATTTGTGTGTATAGAGAGAAAGAAGTATGAGCTGAACAGAGCAATTTTATTAATGTTTAAGAAATGTACAAAATAATATGAAAGTCTGTATTTATATTTATACAATCCGGGTAGGGTAAAGACTTAAATTAAAGGACCGGGTCCAGACTAAGAAGGCTTCATCAGCTTCAGCTTCTTCAAGTGGGCCTCTCCTTCATTAGGCCCGTGTATTGCTTCATGGACTCCAACATCCTTCATTGGGACTGTGTATTGCTTATTAGACTCCAACACCCCCTTCAATCTGGAAGGAGAAGCCACTCCAAGCTTGGAGATAAAGGTCTGTTGACTGCTACCTAGAAGAGGCTTAATAAAAATGTCAGCAAGTTGAGAATGAATAGAGATAGAATGCAGAGTAATGAGCCCAGCCTTTAAAGCATCCTCAACAAAATGGCAATCCACTTCAATATCCTTAGTACGCTCATGGAAAATAAGATTCTTGGCGATGTGTATGGCAGATTTACTATCACAGAAAACATCAACAGGGACAAGACCTGCCACACTAAGCTCAGCCAAGAGTCGAAGGACCCAAGAAACCTCAACAACCAACAATATAAGTACCCTGTACTCGGCCTCAGCAGAGGATAAAGCAATGGTGGGTTGTTTCTTAGACTTCCAGGCAATGGGGAAGCCACCAAGAAACACAATAAGGCCATCAACAGACCTTCTAGTATCAACACAGCTTGCCCAATCGGCAACACAATAACCTTGGAGAGTAAAGTCAGGAGAGTTACACAATAACAAACCAACTGAGGGGGTGCTAGCCAAGTACCTCAAGACATGATAAGCATCATTTCAAATGGTCCAGTCGTGGGGCATAGGGCTGTTCAAAATCGAACCGAAACTATTAGTCGAACTGAACCAAACCGATGGCTTATTGGCTTATTGATATCGGATTATCGGGGTAATGGATGGTGAACAAATTGAGATTTTATAATTAACGGCGTAACGGTTTGGGGGCGGATTACTCAATTTTCTTATTGGGTAAACCGTTAACCCGTTAATTTTTTTTATATTTACACTTTTACCCTTATGTATACAAAGTACTATTGAAACCCTATATGGCTAAATCCCTAATTTTTATTTTCTAATTCTCAATTATCTGCAGCCACCAGAGGCAGAGAAGTCGTTAGTCTCGTCCCTCTCTTGAATTAAGAACTGAGAAGTCAAAAAAATCGAAATCTGAATCTGCTCGTGGCCTCGTGCTCATCAGTCATCACTCGTTACTCGTTAATCGTCACACAGTAAGGCAGTCTCGCTCTCGTCTCATTCTGAATCTGCTCGTAGAATTTCATCATCTGATAATAGGATGATTAGTACTTCTTGTGAACTACTTTTCATCAATTTGGAAGTGTTTTCTTGGAAATTTAGAAAGCTTATCTCAACTTTCTACTAAATCTTCGTTGTTTAACGGTTTAGGAAATTATGCCATTGTTTATCTGTCTTCTTTTTTTATTTCCATGCATTTCCATTATTGTTTGTATATTACTAATCTTTTTCCAACTTCTTGATTCAATTACAGGTGGCTGCCCAGTTTTATATGAATATTGATTTTTCTCACATGCTGTACCTTTTATTTGCATATTACAGAATCGAATTACAACTTCTAGCTAAGTTAAGCGTAAGAGCTTTGAGGGCGAAGGCTGAAGCTTTTGCCTTTTGGTAAGGTTTTTCCCTTCACGAACTGAGAAGTCGTCAGTCACCAGAGCTTAGAAAATCCTTCAGCAATTCAGCTTCAGGTAAGGTTTTTGAGTTTTTCCTTTAGTTTGTTCTTTATGAAAGTCAACTATGTTTGGATTAATATAGTGTTTGAATATCAACATAGTCTGCTGGGAAACCTTAGGAACGTAATCGGTTGTTTGCCGGCATATGTACCATCTATGATAATGGCACGCCCTTTTTTCGCATCGTGTTAACAGATTAATTTGGCTACATATGTATTCATTAATTATTTTTTCTTATCGTAGTGAGTCATAACATGACTGAAAATATACAAAGTGATAAAAGGTGATGGGTGAAAGTAGAGCTTCTAATTCAAATGCAGCAAGTCAAGCTGAAACAACTGAGTCAAATCTAACAAAAAAGAGGAGAAAAAGGTCTGTTGCATGGGATCATTTTACAGAAGTTGTTGCTTCTGAAGGGAATACAAGCAAAATGTGACTATTACTTTTATGAGTATTGTTTTAAGACAAAAGACGGTACATCGACAATTCTTTATCAAATGGTTAAGTGTCCTAAACGTTGATAAAAAACAATCAAACTTAGGCTTTCAATCTGTTGCGGGGGGTAGCCAAGGTGATGTAGTTGTTGTCACTTGGAAATTTGATCAAGAAGAGTGTAGGAAGGCGTTATGTCATTTGGTAATAGTTGATGAGCTCCCTTTCAGCTTTGTTGATAAAGAAGGTTTAGAGACTTTATGAAAATGGCACAACCTTATTTGCGGATCCCTTCTCGTAGCACCGTGAATAGGGATTTTTTAATAAAGAAAAGCAAAAGTTGAGGAGGTCTTTTATGAAAAAAAAAACAAAGAGTATGTATTACCACTGGCACCTGGACTTCTATACAAAGAATTAATTATATGTGTATCACTGCCCATTGGATTGATACTGAATGGAATATCATAAGAGAATACTTAATTTCTGTCATATTGTTAGCCATAAAGGCGAAGATATGAAAAATGGTATTGGTAGGTGCTTACGTGAGTGAGGGATAAATAAGATCTTCACTATCACAGTTGATAATGCAAGCTCAAATGATATGACAGTAAAAGAATTGTCTAAGCAATTAATAAAAATGGGAACTAATTTGATGAACGGTAATCACCTTCATGTGAGATGTATGGATTACATCATGAATCTTGTAGTCCATGATGGTTTAGAAGAATCTTCTTTGTCTATTGAACGTGTGAGGCATGCAGTGAGATACATTAGGCAGTCACCTGCGAGGTTGAAGAGATTTCAAGAAAGTTTTGATGATGAACAACTCAATTGCAAAAAAAAATAATTTATGCTTGGATGTTCCAACTAGGTGGAATTCTACCTACTTGATGTTGAGTAGGGCTGTTGAATTTGAGAATGCATTTTCACATTATGCTTCTCATGAAATTGGCTTGAGGCATTATCTTGAGCATTCTTATATTGAAGATGGAGTTCCTACGGGTGAACTTTTGAGTAGTGATTGGAAAAATGTAAAAAGAATTACGATACTTCTTGAAATCTTCTATCTTCTTACTTTGAAAATATTTGGATCATGTTATGTTACATCAAGTATCCATTTTCTTTAAATTTGTGCGGTTGTTATTTATTTGAAGCAATTGATAGAAAGTGAAGATATTGTTTTAAGTGAAATGGCAATAAAGATGAAAGAAAATTTTGATAAATATTGGAGTGTTCTAGGGAAAATGAACAAGATAATTTTTATTTCATGTATTTTGGATCCTCGTTACAAGCTCGAATCAGTTGGTTATGCACTTCTAAAGATGTTTGGTGAAAACCCAGGGGCAACTATACAAGCAAAAGTTAAGAAGTGCATAACTTCATTATTTAATGAGTATTTAAAGTCCAGCTCAAAAGGTGTCGCGCTTGCTTCATCTTCAAGTTTCTCTTCATTGGACACTTCTACTTCTGGGCTTAGTGGCAGTCAAGTAAGTGCCCAAAGTACATGACTTTTAGAATCACTCACTCATGATCTAAAGAAATATAAAACTGTGAGTGGAGGTGTGGATGCTAGAACAGAGTTAGATAAATATTTTGGTGAAGAAACTGAGGATGACACTAAAGAATTTGATGTCCTTCGCCGGTGGAAAATGAACTCAGCTAGATTTCCTATTCTTGTGGATCTGGCTCGTGATGTATTAGCTGTTCCAGTTTCAAGTGTGGCATCCGAATGTGCGTTTAGTACATGAGGACGTCTTCTTGATTCATTTAGGAGTTCATTGACTCCTAAATTGGTACAAGCTCTAGTGTGTCTTCAAGATTGGCTTCGAAATGAAAAATTAAAACAACTTGTAAATGTTGAGGAAGATCTTGATAAAATTGAGTAGCTTGAACAAGGTAATAATATTATTAATATATTTATTGTATACTGTTGTTGTAAATAGTTTATATTTATTGTATGACTCATTATTATAATTTTTAGCGCCGGAAAAGACCCTTCCGTAGTTGATGTGTAACTGACTGACTGAAAATAGGGAAACAGAGGGTTTAGGCGGCAAAACCATTATAAGTTTTGTAGTTCAGTAGAATTAATATGGAATGCAGACAGCCGCAAATGTTTCGCAGTTTGTGGAATTGCTCTGCTGGTGGCATTATATATTCTAATACCTTTTGTTAGATGAACAGGAGGATGATTGATAAGCTTTGTGGAATTGATTAGTGATCATATTGTAGATTTTTATTGAAGAACTTTTCTAATGGTGATAACTATGTCCACATCATAAATTGTGTCACGTGTGTGACAGACAAGGTATTAACAGATTATTGACAACGGCATCTTCCAATTGGAGCCCAATCCTTCTTGCCAATTCCATCTTGGATGAAGAAGAAGCCTTCAAAATGTTAGCTGCTTTAAGCAATTTCAATAAGAAACTGCACCCTTTTCAGCTGGTAACAATGTGATAATTGACTCCAATAGCATCCTGTATTTTCCAATCGAATCCGAGTCTTTCTGATTATATTATAGCTGCTTCTTAGGATTTGCATATTTTGAAATGTTTGGTAGTCATCTTGATGCATAAATTCGCAATGCATCACCGATAACATTAGCAGGTACTTTCCCACCAGATTTGATAGCTATCATAGTTCTCCAATAAAGATCAATGAACTGGAAGTACTTGACTGGATTGTCTGTTTTATGTTCTTTTTTGCATGCATCTAACAAATTAAAGTATGATTTTCTAGATATTTGGTTTTACAATCCGGATATCTTGTGAAGAACGAATGTTAATAAAAGTTTGATTGATTAATACTTGTATGTTTGTATGAGTAGTCTTGATGATATTAAAAATTTGGTTAATACGCGTATGACAGTATGCATAGTCTTGAAAACTCTTCAATTCAAAAATACCATTTGGTTAGTCTTGAAAACTCTTCAATTCAAAAATACCATTTGGTTAGATCCTAGATGGTACTAAAAATTTAGTATTGATTTGAAACTGTTTGGTATTGATTGAATGATTTTTCAATTTTGTTAATTTGGTTTAGCCGATAAGTCGCCCGATAACCGCCTGATAATTATTAATCTGATACCAATCAGCCTGTTATCTTATTGGATGGCTAACGGATTACTATATTTATAATCTGATAACCGTTAGGCCGAACGGTTAAGCTTAAGTATCCGTATGATACGCCAAATAGTCCAGTCGTTGGGCAGACATGTATTCGCTCAAATGTTGAATAGTGAATGATATGTCAGGTCTAGTATGTTGCAAGAAATTTAACTTCCCTACCAACCTTCTATAGACAGAGGGAAGCAACAAATATCTAGAAACAACTAACTTAACATGAGGATCTAGGGGAGAAATAACAGCAGAACAATGGAACTCAGAAAGAAGTTCCACAAGAAATTTATGTTCATTAACCAGAAAACCATTTGCTTGCTTTACAACTTCAAGTCCAAGGAAAAAAATAAATTTCACCAAGATGTTTTATCTTAAACTGATCATCTAAAAACTGCTTCAAGGTAGCAATTTCACATAAATCATCCCCAGTCACCAGTATATCATCAACATAAACTGCTACTATAGTCACGGAATTCCCATGCAACTTCCTAAATAAAAGAATAGTCATTAACACTAGTCTGAAAACCCTTAGACTGAAGAGCTGAAGTCAACTTAGCATACTATTGTCTAGAGGCTTGTCTAAGACCATAGAGGGATTTATTAAGCTTACAGGCTAAAGGAGTATTAGAAGTAGAGGATTGAACAGTCAAACCAGGAGGTATTTTTATATACACCTCTTCATCAAAATTGCCATGTAGAAAAGTATTGTTAACATCAAGTTGGAATATTGTCCAATGTATTTAATTGCTATGGGCAGTAGACATATAATAGTGGTCAATTTGACCACTGGAGAGAAAGTTTCAGTAAAGTCTACTCCTTCCTGTTGACTATCCCCTCTAATCACCAACCTAGACTATCTCTCAATAGAGCCATCTGCCATCTGTTTTATCTTGTACACCCACATAGCTTTCTTCCCTGAAGGAAGAGGCATGATAGTCCATGTGTTATTGGAATCTAAATCTTGAAACTCATTCATAATGGCCTCTTGCCAAGCAGGATTAGACACAGCTTAATGATAAAATTGAGGCACTAGTAAGTAATTAACATCAGACGAGGACAACACTTTAGAACTAGAAACAGAGGTACATACATAATCATTAAGATAAGTAGGAGTTTTGGAGGGGCTACCAGATCTTCAAAGAGGAGGATTAGCAACACATGATGGATCATTAGAAGTGGAGATAGAGGAAGATGTAGATACATGAATAACATCAGGCATTGGAACATTATCAGGCATAGAAGAATGTGGGACTTGTGGAAACAAATGAGTAGAAGTAGATGCATCAGAATAGGGAATATGTGTTCATGGAACACCACATCCCTTGAGTGAAAAATGACTGAGCTGGATAAGTTGAGCAACTTATAAGTTTTCTTACTAGAACTTTATCCAATAAAAACATATGGATTAGTCCTGGATTTGAACTTATCTATGTAAGGCTTAGGCACAACAGCAAAACATAAGCAGCCAAATGTTTTCAAGTGTGCAAATGAAGGAGAGTAACCATGCAGCAACTCAAAAGGTGACTTATTTTGAAGTAGAGGTGAAGGAAGCCTGTTTATGAGGTATGTGGCAGTCAAAAATACTCATTCTAATATTTGAGAGGCAATTTGAATTGAAAAAGGAGTGCCCTGGCACCTTCAAGAAGATGTTTGTGTTTCTTCTCCACTACACCATTTTGCTGTGGTGTATGTGAACAGGAAGTCTGGTGAAGGATACCTTGAGTAGAGAAGAAGGTTATATCCTCATTACTACCTCCCAACTCTAAGGCATTATCTGATCTCACAGTTTTAACAGGAAGAGAAAACTGAGTGCTAACCATAGCAATAAAGGATTTCAAAACAGAAAAGGCATTTGATTTAGATGAAAGTAAGTGAGTCCAAGTGGCTCTAGTAAAATCATCTACAATAGTCAGAAAATAGTTAAAACCATTATAAGTTTGAGTGTGATAGGGTCCCCACAAATCTACATGAATTAGTTGGAAAGGCATATTGGAGTGAATGGTACTTTCAGGAAAGAGTATCCTTTGCTGTCTAGCCATGGGACAAATGGAGCAAATGAAAGATTGTTTATTAGGCAATTTATCAGAAATAAAAGAAATATGTTTCATTTAGCAAAATGAGCATGTCCTAATCTCAAATGCCATGCATGGTCAATAGACAAGGCAGAAGTAGAAAGATTAGCAAACACACAGAAGAATAGAGAGTAGAACCGCTCTTATTCTTTATATCAACATTGACAGTTATGGTTTTTATAGAGGAATTAAAAGAAGAAACATCACATTTACAAAGATCATTAGGCTGAAGGATGTAGAGACCCTTCAGAAGTCTACCACGCACCACTGACTTCTTCAGAAAAAGGCCCTGCAAAAAAGCACAAGCAGAGACAGTAAAAAAGGCATTACATTTAAGATGAACAAGTAGTTGATTTAAAGATATGAGATTATAATGAAAAGAAGGAACAAGTAGGACATTAGGAAGAGATATGATTGGAGAAAGAGAACCAGTACAATGGAAGAGTCACAAGGTAAGGGAAAAGTAAGGGTCTAATATCAGTTAGTAAATATTTGGGGGGGGGGGGGTCATATGATTAGTAGCACCAGAATCTATGATCCAAAAGTCATATCTCTACTTTAGTAAAATTGCAAACATAAGAATCACAACTATTGAAAGGAGAAATACCTATTAGACCTGCAAAATTTCCTGAACCAGATGGAATTTCTTGAGAAGCAGAGGACATCTTGGACTGTTGAAGAAAATTGAGCAGTTGATCATATCGATCCTTTATTAGAATGTTACCCCCAATGTCAAGTGGAATTACCTTGGAGCTCTCAGAAGTAGAGTTATCAGTAACTCCCATATCAGGTGAATCTGAGACTTGAGCAAATGCAGCTGACCTTTTGAATGCAGCTTATAACAGTTTTCAATCAGATGCCCATGTTTCTTATAACATCTGCACATCAAACTAGAGTTCCCCTTCTTAGCAGAATCAAAATTTATCCTTGGAGTGAAAGACCTTTGAACTCTAGTATTGTCCCTAGTAGTGTCAAATGGTACCCTTGAATTCATAGGCTTCTGAACATTTGTGGCAAAAGAGGAAGACTCTGGACTGAAGGAAAAATTTGAAATTTGAACTTCAGCTTGGCTTTCATCCTCAATTAGCATTGCATACACACTGTCATTATCAGGCAAAGGCTTCATCAACAAAATGTTTCTCCTAACCCCAGTGTAGGTTTCATTTAACCCCATCAAGAATTGATGAACCTTTTGCTCTTCTTCTAGCTTCTGAAAAGCCTCTTTATAACCACATGTATTGTCTAGATAAGCAATTGAGTAAGCCAACTCATCCAAAGATTTTTAATACGACTGAAATAGGAAGCAATGTTAGAAGGCCCCTGGGAAATGGAAGCAAGGTCCTTCATGATTTGAAATACCTTAGTCCCATTTGCTTTCCCATAACGTTGTTCGATTTCTTTGCAAAGTTTTTGAGCAGATTCTGTATACATCACACTCTCCCTAATCTCAGTGTCTAGGCTATTTTGTATCCACGCAGTCATCATATTATTATAAGGAACCCAGGGTTCAAACAACACAGAGTTTTCACTAGGTTTAGGGATTTTTCCATTCATTATCCCCAATTTGTTTTTACATGATAACCCAATCAAGATGCTTCGTCTCTAACCCCCATAACCCATGCCATTAAAGGTATTCATGACCAAAATTGTACCATGTGAGTCAGACGGATATAGGTACAAAGGGTGTGACGGTTCAACAGAAGAAGAAATAGTTGAGGTTGAAGCTAGAGTAGAGTGGTAGAATCGTCGATATGAGCCATTGATAGAAAATTACTCGGTCGAAAATTAGGGTTTTGAAAGAATTAGGGCTTCCACAAAATTCAATCAATTCTCACAGCAAAGCAAATGTAGACAACAAAAGTTATAGCAGAAGTAAGTTATCGGTCTCTGACGACTAATTTCAACAGAACACATCGTTAAGAAAACACCGAAGCAAACTCACCACCAAAAAATCCAAAACCACGAACCAACATCCAAGGATAGAATCGATCGATATGGAATGCTCATATGTCTTCAATTTTGAGCTTTGATAACATGAAAATAGTCAAATTCCCCATGAACTCGAAGAAAATCTTCAAGAGAAACCCTAAAAATATTTGTTCGTATAGAGAGAAAGAAGTATGAGTTGAACAGAGCACTTTATTAATGTGTAAGAACTGTACAAAATAGTATGAAAGTCTGTATTTATATTTATACAATCCGGGTCGGGTAAAGATTTAAATAAAAAGGATCGGGTCCAGACTAAGGAGGCTTTATCAGCTTTAGCATTTTCAAATGGGCCTCTCCTTCATTGGGCCTGTGTATTGCTTCATGGACTCCCAAGAATAATTTACCTTTCCCTTTTCTTTTTTATTTTTATTTTGGATACAACAATATATGTCCTGCAAATCCTTTGTTTCGAATTAATTAAATATGTAAAAGATTGGTCCTTGCGTTTTGCTCTTATTAGCTTGTGAAATGGTGTTTAGAATGGAAAAGGGAGGAAGAGGAGGAGAAAAAGATATTGAACTTAAGAAAGAATAATTATACTAGTAGTACAGATGATGGTGCAATTGACTTTTGTCCTTTGGGTGGAAAAATTCTATAATGGTCTTGGTTGATTGGAGTTAGTGACACTGCAAATATCATATATATTATATTTTGGAACAATAATTTTGGAAGTATGATCCACAAGTTCCCCCCGTTTCCTTTATAATATAGTAGCTTATATAATAGTAAAACTAAACAGCTATGATGAGATTTGTGTAGACACATAAAAGCAAAAAGGACATAAAAATTAACCAAAAAAAATCTTAGGTTAGTAATTATCAATTAGCCACAAAAGAGAAGAGTCAAAGCCTGCTATCGAGTTCCCAAATGAAAAACTAAAGTCCACCTTTGCTAAAAGACTCATCGTAAGTCTTATCCCGTGTCAACAAAAACCAATAGAAACACAAAAAAAAGTCAAAAATAGGGCTAAACTATCCAAAATCAGCAAACTTCTTCAAAGGTGATTTAAAAGTTTAAAAAGCACCGTAAGGGTGATGGCAAAGAAGATATATCATTTTTGAATCGTGAAGCCAAACCTCAATTCGGATAGGTTAATTAATAATGTAAAGTCAAACGAGAAAATTATAAAAAATAGTTTAACAGTTTAAACTTTTAACTAAAACTATAAAAAGCGGACACTAGCTTCAGTTCATCTAGCCACATGATCAAAGCCAATTTATAGAACACACACAAAAAAGGAAGATTATGATTCTGCTTAGGTCTCCTCCTTGCCCATGCACCAAGTCGGAAACGAAGTTATGTTGTTTAGAGTTAACCAACCTTCCAACATGCTTATGAACCTTTTTAGGGGGTAAAAGATCACACTACAAATCTTTTTTTTTTTCCGATAACCTCGTACCAATCAATCGAATATTGGTTAATACGACAATCTATCGATTGAATAAGCACTTAAACTTATAAGTTCATACCTCTAGAAAACAAAAATATGTGCGCGTGCATGTTTCTATATGGAAAACATTCTCACCCATGTCTCAAATATTGCTCATTTTCTCCAAGTTATTCTTGGCCGACGTCAAATAATTGGAGTTTTAAAGCACTCGGGATCAAGACTTTGCTGATTCATAGCTTGTTTGGTCGGACTTCTGCGAAGTCAAAAGTGCTCATTTCAGAGTGTTGAGGTGTTTAGCCAAGCGTCTAGAAAAAAAAGTATTTTTAGGTAGTAGTAGAAGCTATTTTTGAGAAGCTGAAAAAAGTAATTTCTCCCTAACTTGTTTGGATGGTTGTTACCTATTGTATTGTATTGTATTGTATTGTTATTTTAAATATAATAGTTATTTTGATTGTTACTTAAATTTTGTTGTATCGTATTGTTAAATCCATCGTTACGTAATGACGAAAAATGCCACTTTTTGGAACGAAAAATTTGGTGTGGTAATGTCGTTTTCTTGCTTTTTTTCTCCCATCTTACCCTTTCTTATTATTACATAATAATATTTTATTATTTACCTTACTTTTTTATATAATGATTTTACTCTGTATCCTATTTTTTTTAGTAATGTTGTAAATTTATTCTCCATATTGTTGGTGTGTGATATTATGAAATGATGGCAAATAATACAATTTACCCAAACATTGTATTCATCAAATAATACAATACAATACAATACCATACATTATGAAACGACATGTAACAACAATCCAAACAAGCTATAGAAGCACTTTTGAATGTTTGCCCAAGTACAAATTGATGCCTAATATTGATAAAGTATTTTTCAAATTTATTAGAGAAACACAAACTGTTATCTATAGGTGAAACTCTAGGACATTATCATGAAGTTTCACTTATGAAATTTGAAACTTCATGTCAATGACCATTTTTCAATTATAGAGTCGAAAGTGGCTAGCTCACACCATTACTACACTTTTGCTAGATGTACTAAATTTGTTGTCAGGACCCAAAATCTACGGTAGGTCGTGATGACGCCCAACATCACCGTTAGGCAAGCAAACACTTAATTATTCATTTTATTATTTTTAAAATAATGAATCTTATTTAGATACAGAGGTCAATGCATTAAAATAAATTATTGTTAAGTACAATTTTAGTTAAAATAATAAGTAAAAGTGTATTAATGTAAACAATCCATAAACAAATTCTAGAACACCCCCAAAACTTGGTGTCACAAATACATGAGCATCTACTAGAAGGTACAATAACAATACAACATCTGTGCAGAATATAAGTTAGACAGAAAAATATAAATAATTCTGATGGAGACTCTGTATGCTGCGGATCGTAATATGTGATGCAACTCACCGTAAAGTCCACGCAATAGCCGCGCCTTTGCGCCAAAAATACTATATAAATATATATATATATATATATATATATATATATATATATATATATATATATATATATATATATATATACACACACACACACACACACACCAGAAGTGTAGCATGAGTACGTAAATCAACGTGTACCTAGTAAGTATCTAGCCTAACCCCGGAGAAGTAGTGACGAGGGGTCGACATCGACACTTAATAGTGGTCCAATAAATCAAGTACAATAGAAAGTAAATAAGTATGGGGCATGGTAAATAAACAATATAAACAAATATAGGTACGTGGTACGATCCTCCTCTGAACAGTAAACACAAGCTCTAAATTATCGGTTACCTCCTCAACCAGAGTATATATATAAAATAGTCCCCACCAGATAGGTCGTCACAATTCAAATCGGGAAAACTCATGGATACACTGGCTTCTTGTCAAATATCACACACGATTCTGCCAAGGCGAGCAGCCCGATCCCATAAGAGTCTTTCATGAAGTTGCCGAGGCGAACAACCCGATCCCATAAGAATATTTCAAATAAATGTCGAGGCAAATGGTCCGATCCCATAAAAATATGATACATGATACTGCCGAGGTGAACGGCCCGATCCCATAAGAATATGATACTTGATACTGCCGAGGCGAACGACCCGATCCCATAAGATTGTGTTACATAATCATGTCGAGGCGAACGGCCTGATCCCATAAGAGTGTGTTATATAATCCTGCCGAGGCGAATGACCCGATCCCATTAGAATAAGAAGCTTTAACGGGTCCTTGACCCCACACACGAATATACATGTGAGTTATGAAATTTAAGGAAGCTTTTCGATAAAAACGCACAATGCGGGAGAAATTCGTACGGAAAGTACACTTATTCCGCGGCTAATCAAGTAGCCTGTTAATTCTCTACAATAGCGAGTCTATCACTCTATGCAAGCCTAGTCTCAAGTCGTAACGCAAAATCAAATATCTAAGCAGGCAATAATAACTCAACTAGTACAAATAAAGCATGACGTGAATCCTAGTCTACCCGTACATACTCAGGAATTCTAGCATGCGCACGGATACTCGTCACCTCATACGTGCGTAGCTCCCACAACATGTAGCATATAACAAGAATAATACCTACGGGGTAATTTTCCCTCACAAGGTTAGACAGGAGACTTACCTTGCTCCGCATAAGGCAAAAATCCTGGCCCATCATTCCTTCTCCGTGATCGCAGTTCCCAAGTCGCGATCGCGTAGCATAAACCAGAAGACCCCAAATTCCTTCTTCGCGATCGCGTACATCACCTCGCAATCGCGATGCACAACACCAGCACCAGCAACCAGCAAGATCCAAAGCACCCAAACTTGGTCCGAAACCATCTTGAGACACACCCGAGGCCCCCGGGACCCCATCCAAACACACCAACAAGTCCCAAAATATAACACGAACCTGCTCGAGGCCTCAAATCACACTAAACAACATCAAAACTGCGAATCATCGATCAAAACCTTTCTTTAAACTTTCATACTTCCAAACTTTGACGAACGCATCCGAATCATATCAAAATATTCTGGAATATCGCCAAACTTTGCATACAAGTCATAAATCACAATACGAACCTATTCCAAGGCACGGAACCCCAAACGAACATCGATAACATCAAAATTCACTTCAAATCAATCTTAAGAAATTCTCAAACTTTTAAAATGCCAACCTTCCATAATAAGCATCGAAATACTCCCGAGCGACCCGATACTCAACCCAAACATACGCCCAAGTCCGAAATCATCATACAAATCTATTGGAACCTTCAAATCCTAATTTTGAGGTCGTTTACTTAAAGGTCAAATCCTTGGTCAACTCTTCCAACTTAGAGCTTCCGAATTGAGAATTTTCCTTCCGAAACAACTCTGAACTTCCCGAAATTCAATTCCGACCACTTGTACAAGTCATAATACATGAAGTGAAGCTACTCAAGGCCTCAAACAGCCGAACGACGCACTAGATCTCAAAACGACCGGTTGGATCGTTACATTCTCCCCCACTTAAACATATGTTCGTCGTCGAACGTGCCAAGAACTGCTCTGGAGTTGCCTCAAAATCACTACTCAACACCATGTGCACCTACCCGTGCCACCACAACCCAGGTGAGCACATTAGCTCGAGCCAAACTGAAGATCCTCCTTTTTATTTTAGCCAACAAGCCTTAGGACCAAATTCCAACATCCGGAATTCTCTACCAGGTCTGATTCCAACATACGATCATTGTATCAATCTCAACCCACTGTACCAAATATGATCATACACCCATGCTGAAACCACACGATGCACCGCATAATTTGTATGCCCATAATAACATCCTCCAACCATGGAAGTTGCAAATTGACTAACCCGATGCCCGTAGTACACCTCATATGCGCATAAGCCCTAATCTAACCCTCGCGATACTGCAACGATGAAAACGACGCGTAGAAGCTCATAACCACCCGCCAAACCAATAAATCGTAGAGTCCTCCGCTCAACAAGAACTCTTGCCTCATTCTGAACTGAATAGTGACATTTTCCCTCTAATATACCTTATATAAATCTGATTGCACTAATTCCATGTCTAATAACCTAGTCTCACCCAACATAATCTTCTCAGGAAATAAGCCACTTCAAACACTAACCAAAATCTCATATGCCGCCATCAATGCACCAATAAGCTATAACTCGAATATGACACATAAGGAAGAACGAACTCTCGAAAAAAACTACCCAGCCCGTGTAACGAATAAAACAACCGAACAAATGCTATGAACCTTTCTCCAGGAATGAGAAACAAAATACGCAAAAATAAATATAGGGAACCATACTCAACATCTCAATGTTGCGACATGAAACCCGATCCACACATGATATCGTTGCGGCGTGCAACCCGATCCAAACACCATACTTGTGACAGCGTGTTATTCGATCCACACATAACAGTCCATGAAGAAATACCCATCGAGCCATAATTCTCATACCTACGAGATGCCCAAATATCGACCACAAGCACACCAGGTACATAAATGCGACCCTGGAGAGACGGATAGCGCCACACGCTACAAAAACTCAAGTACGCCTAAGGTACAATAACGACAAGCTACACATGACTACAACATACATGCGAATAATCAAGCCTTCTCACAATCCACATGGCATAATATAGTGTTACAGAGAAAGGCCACGATAGGAATAACATCCAACACCCGAAGATTCATGCATAAGTAGTGTTATGCTGAATGAACACATTTGACCTGATTTGATGTAGAGCACCATTTACATTAAGTCTACTAGCGGACCTCAAGTCGATCCCGATCATCCCATATTGGGTCACTAACCTTTCAAGGATCCAAAATAACCCTATTCATGACACCTAAGAGCAGCCGTCAAATCCGGAACAACTCACACAGTCCACAACCAAAGGAATAGTGTGCCTCTCCGTGATTACCTCTCCCATTGGCGACAGTACCAAAATCTCCATATCTGATTTGAATCTCTAATAATCGAATAACTAGCACGTCACACTTATACGATCTTCTCATGGGATATACCCCCACAACCTTCTACACCAGGTAGTAAAATCTAAATATTAATGGTCATTGACAATGCTATTTCCATAGTGCTAGTCAAGCATTCGCATTTCAATACCCAACACTTCTTCCACAAAATAGACCATCCTCCGGCCGCCCAAAAAATATGCCAGCATATTCCGAACATCTGGAATCTTCCCGTGCTCCTCCGAGCTCGTGACATTCTTATCGAAACTAAACCGTAACCTTGATCCTCAACTTCCAACTATTGTACCGCTCACCGCACCTATCATGCCGCTACGCAAGAGCATACGAATATGATCATAACTTCTGATCCACTAACAGAATAAATACTTCATCATCTAGAACCTTTTCACTCAACACATCTCAGAGGAACAATTGCAACACGCAACCGAATTCCCATAATCGCGGAAAATCAAACCTCAGGTCATAGTGCAAACTGCCATAACTCTTCCGGGGATCTATTTACACATCACATAACTAAAAAAATCAAATACCTCCAAATCAATCAAATCATGGAGGTTGTTAAGCCCACACGTACAACCACAAATCACCTGTATAGTCTTACCACACCGAAGGAACCGACCCTTCCCTCAACCATGCTAGTTCAACCCACTACTAACTCACTCAACTACTTCTAATTTACTCTTGACTTTCCCTTGAAAAGATAATTCCATTCAAACACATAAGGGACCTCAAACAACACTCATCCCAAGTGACCCAAATCACAAGACTACCTCGTGTTCATACCCATAATCCATCTCATACCCTCCTCATGCACTCAATAGCATTTGCAGTTGATACAACTGTTTTGAGAGAGCTCATACAAACCCAAAGTTGTTTCCTCCATCTCTCAACCATCACATCGTAGACCCGGTGACCTTCATGGAAATAATCCAAGTCTCTTTCACACTTCGCTGCAAAACTAATTCCTTAGCCACACGACGAACTCGAAGATCCTGAGGCACCGTACTTTACTTCTTGAACCCACTAAAACCATTGTTAAGAGTCACCCACTCTGCCATGGTCCCGAGTACATAACCAAATGCTGGTTCTTCGTAAGCACATGAACACTTCCAAAGAAGCAACCAGATGAATTCTTTTCCTTGTACATCACATACACCAAAAGCATGAACTCTGAGTCATCCCAACATCTGCACATGAATCGTTAAGGCGAGATGTAGCACACATCCCTCAAGTCCTTTGTCCGAATTACCCCTGATGTTTCCTTTTCTTAGTCATAATTTATTCTACCAATGCACCGACAACTAGAAAATGCACAAGCACACAACCATGTGACCTAACCATAAATGGTGGGCTCCCCCACTTAGCTTTACACTGCAATCCTATAGATCTAGACCCCCACAACGACCTTTTCTTCCCAGTTATCACGATCCCACACCGTCGCTCAGCCAAATTTTTCATAAGTTCTTGTTGGACTAATCATAACACATCCCGAATTATCTGCCACAATCGTACACTCGACCTCCTAACTGTCGTACCATCTTCTTCAAGCGACCCAAGCTCACATCGCAGTACATTTGTAAAGACCCGACCAGTCGTTTTAAAAGTTGTAGTCCCATTCCCCTAATTACTGCTCATTCTATACTTTATAACTGATATATGATTTTTCGGAGTAATTGGTTTAGGTCCAGAGAGATTTTAGAATGAATTGGAACACTTAGTTCCAAAGTTTAAAACATAAGTTGAAAAGGTTGGCTGGATGTCGACCTAGGTGCAAACAACCCTGGAATAGAATTTTGATAATTTCAGTAGCTTCGTATGGTGATTTTGGACTTAGGAGCGTGTCTGAAATTTTATTTGAAATTTCGTAGTTAAATTAGGCTTGAAATGGCTAAAATAAGAATTTAAGTTTGGAAGTTTGACCGGGGAGTTGACTTTTTTATATCGAGGTCAGAATTCAGATCTGAAAATTTTCATAGCTCCGTTATGTCATTTATGACTTGTGTGCAAAGTTTGAGGCCAATCGGACTTGATTTGATTAGGTTTCGGCATCGAATGTATAAGATGGAAATTTGGGAAAATTTTAGAAATCTCATAGAAACGAATTTTTGAGCTTTCGGTGTTGATTCAGATTCGGATTTGAGTGAAACAGGTATGGTTGGACTCGTAATTGAATGGGTTGTCGGATTTTGTAAGTTTCGCCGGATTATGAGATGTGGGTCCCACGGGCATTTTTGAGCTATTTTCGGATTTTATTGAAAAATATAGTATTTTCTTATGAAATTGATTCCTATAATTTTTGTTGACTGTATCGAATTATTTTGGCTAGATTCGAGCCATTTAGAGTTGGATAATCAAGGAAAAGGCCTACTAGTGGATTAAATTGGAGCAAGTCGAGGTAAGTGACTTGTCTAACCTTGTGTGGGAAAAATTTTTCCTAGGATTGGTATTGATGTGATAATTGAAATGTGTTGAAAGTAGTGTACATGAGGTGACGAGTGTGTACACGGGCTAAATGTGAAAGATTATATTTTTAAATTGTGTAGATCACTGTTGCATATTAATTAAATTATTAAATCTTGTTATATTCTTCATCATTGATCTGATTTATATACTTAAAATTTGCTTGACTTTCTCCTGCTAATTGTTTTTACCTGTTTAGCTGAAACTTGGTTTCTTTTATTCTGTGCATTATTTGAAAGTGGAATTTCTTTAATTTAAATATTATTAATATGAAGTATTTGATATTTTAAATTTGGAACTGAGAAAACGTATTAAAAAATTTTAAATTTTTTTGTTGAGTTATTTATTCTCGAATATTTTTGTGATATTTTTGTACTCATTGTGATTGAGCCATGAGCTCCCTGTTGTGGAAAATATTGTTGATATTATTTATTTTGGCAAATTAAAATATTTGAGCACTTGAGGTGCATATTGTGATATTTTGTGATATTGATACACATGCGGTGAAATAAGGGTGGCTTGATACGCGTGGCTAGTAGGGGAACTACTAGAAGTCATGCGGTGTGATAAGGGTGACTAAAACGCGGGATGCTATTTCGGAAAAAATATTTTTCTTTAAAATTAAATGTGAAGGCTCCCGCGGTGTTATAAAGAAATGAGATATTGTGAATTTATTTATGATTTGGGACTACGAGGTGGTATCTCGGGAGTGCCCTTGTTGATATTGATTTATGGCCGCAGTTGCCTTTGATTATTGTTGTGATTTCTTAAAGTTGAAAAGAATTCTGTTTTGTTTCCACGAGGTATTGTTTGCCATTATTTTGCGTAGTTAATTGGTGACATACTACTTACTCGATTCATTTTCATTGTCATTTCATTTTTATTATATTGTTAAACATTTCACCTTGACTTTTATTATTCCAGTAGGGCCTAACCTGACCTCGTCACTACTCTACTGAGGTTAGACTTGACACTTATTGTGTACCGCTGTGGTGTACTCATACTATGCTTCTGCATATCTTTTTGTGCAGATCCAGGTACAACCTACCAGACCAGACATCAGTGAGCTACCTGTGTACGGAGACTTCGAGGTATATCTGCCAGCGTCCGCAGACTCCGGAGTCCCCTTCTATCATTATTATGTTGCTTCCTTATTTTCCTTAGACCTTGATATATATAGATACATTGAGGATAAATTCTTAGAAGCTTGTGACTTATTTCTACCAGGTTTTGGGAGTTGTAATTATGTGAATTTGAAGATTATTTATTTCAGATTTCTATTGTTATTCCGCATTGATAGGCTTACTTAGTCTTAGTGATTAGGTATCATCACGACATTCTACGGAGGGAATTTGGGGTCGTGACAAGTTGGTATCAGAGCTCTAGGTTCATAGGTATTATGAGTCACAAGCATGTTTAGTAGAATCTTACGGATCGGTACGGAGACGTCTGTACTTATCTTTGGGAAGCTATGGAACTGTTAGGAAAATATTCGCTTCTTTGATTCCCTATCGTGCGCATTTGTTGACTTCAATGTTCTAAACTATTATCTTTCTATTCTCTCACAGATGGTGAGGACACGCACAACTGGATCTGATGATCAGATACCCGCGTCCCCTGTTGGAGCCGCAAGAGGCCGGGGTCGGGGCAGAGACCAAGCCAGAGTCCGAGGAAGACCACGTGGTGCGGTCAGATAACCTGCACGAGCTTCTACAGAGGAACCACAAGTAGGTCCAGTTGGAGAACATGCACCTGAGACGCATGTTACTACTCCTGCACTTCAGGAGACTCTTGCCCAGATTTTGAGCATGTTTGGCACTCTAGCTCAGGCAGGGTTAATTCCACTTGATCCTGCCACATCTCAGGCCAGGGGAGGAGCACAGACTCCCGCCGCCCGTACCCCAGAGCCACGGGCCCAAGTTGACCATGCCCCTGAGGTTATACCAGTGCAGCTAGTTGTCCCAGTTCGGCCTGAGGTTAGGAAAACAGTTTCAGAGGGGGAGCAACTCAGGCTAGAGAGGTAGAAAAAGTACCACCCTCCCATTTTCAATGGTTTAGCTTCAGAAGATGCTCAGGGTTTTCTGGAGGAATGTCATTGTATCATCCGTACTATGGGTATTGTGGATTCCAGTGGGGTTTCTTTCACGATATTTCAGCTTAGAGGAGCAACCTACCAGTGGTGGCGGGCATATGAGTTAGATAGTCCGACGTAAAGGAATATGTTCTTCAGAGTCTTAGAGCTGCATGACGCACAAAGTTTGAGCAGCTGTGCTAGGGTTCTATGACCGTATCGAAATATGCGGTCCATTTTCATCATGACTGTTTAGAGTGTGCGGATCTATTTACTGTTTGCCAGGTGTTCAGCCTTTGGAGTTTGCTTTGTTCTCCTTTTTTTTTTCTCCTTTTCGGGTTTCATTTTCTTTTTACTTAGATGATGTTAAATTGTTTTGTGAATTTACATTGGTACCTCAATTTACATACCTTACTTTTGAATGTTATTTTCTTAAATCTATTCCTTATAAATTGTTTGAGTGTAGTTTTTTTGTTCATTTTTTATTCACGATGTGATCGTTATTGATTTTGCATTGTTGCTTCTAAAATAATGGCCTAATTAATGATTATTTATATTGCTTTAGGCATTTTAGAATATTGAAAGTTTTGACAAAAATATCGTAAAAGTTTATCACGACTGTTTTGTTTGTGCGGATCAATTTATCTTTTATTTTGCCTTAGGATTTTGCTTTGTTTTCTTCCTTGTTTTCTTTGAGGTTTCATTTATTTTTCACTATATTAGATGACCTTACTTTACTTGTGAATTTTGCATATTGACTTTTGAAAAAAAAATTTGGAAATTAATGTATCAAATAGACCAAATAATCGATTGAATTTTATTTCAAAGATCCAAAATTAAATCCTAGAAAATGAATAATAAAATATAGATAAAGAATGAAACACGTTACATAGGTTTTTATTTTCTTTTTGTTTCACTTTTCTTTTGGGTGCAGGTGTAAGCAGTGATGCTAAAGTTTTGTAGTTGATGATGCAGTCGGTGAAGCATCCCAAAATAAATTTCTGCAAGTGGTATTAGTTTTTCAGGTAGTAAAATTATTGTCTCTGCCATTCACTGAACATTTCTATGTGAAAGTTATGTTCTTAATCAATTTGTGGTTTGATTTGTTATGAGCATCACTGGCCATTGCTAAATTTATAGCAATGAAAGAGAATAGTTGCATAAATATCAATGACAGACTAGTAGGATCCTCTATTGAGAGCGATTGCGCAAAACCACAATGCACACGGTCAATACGTATAACTTGTGTAACGATCCGGCCGGTTGTTTTTAGTATTTCAGTCCGGATTCTCTAATTTATGCTCCCTCTATGTTATATTGTAGTTAGTGACTTGCTAGGGTGCTTGGTGTCGGGTTCGGGAGAGTTTCGGAGTGTTATGGGACACATAGTTCCTAAGTTAGAAGTTTAAGTCTTAGGAGTTGCCCGTAGTTTGACTTGTGTGAAGATAACTCCTGAATGGAGTTTTGACGGTTCCAATAACTCCGTAGGGTAATTTTGGTCTTAGGAGCGTAACCGGATGTTGATTTGGAGGTTCGTAGGTCATTTCGGCGTTAATTGGCGAAAGTTGGAAGACTTTGGAAAGTTTTACTGGGAGTGGACCTTTTGATATCGGGGTTGGATTCCGATTCTGGAAGTTGAAATAGATCTGTAATATCATGTATGACTTGTGTGCAAAATTTGGTATCAATCGGAGTTGTTTTGGTATGAATCGGCGTTGGTTTCGAAATTCGAAAGTTAATAAGTTCTTAGGCTTGAATCGATGTGCGGTTCATGATTCTAATATTGTTTGATGTGATTTGACACTTCGAGTGTGTTCGTAAGATGTTTTAGGACCTGTTGGTATATTTGGTTGAGGTCCCGGGGGCCTCGGGTGTAATTCAGACCTTGTTCGACGCATTTCAGATCATTTAGGAATATCTAAAGTTCTGATTTTTCTCAGGTCTGGTTTCCTTCTATCGATCGCGAGGACTGGTCCGCGATCGCGAAGGGGTTTTTGTGGACTGATGGTTTTTACTCTATGTGTTCGCAGAGAGAGGGACGCGATCGCGGAAGGTTGGTTGCCAGTGAATCTTGTAATGACCCGGCCGGTCGTTTCGAGAGTTGTAGCCTTGTTTCCCCATTTTCTGCCTCTATTGTGTTCTATAGCTGCTATATGACTTACCAGGTTAGTTGGTTCGGGTCTGGAGTGATTTCAGAGTGAATTGAGACACTTCGTCTCATAATTGAAAGCTTAAGTTGGAAAAGTTGACCGGATGTCGACTTATGTGTAAACGACCTCGGATGTGAATTTTATGATTCCGTTAGCTTCATTAGGTGATTTTGGATTTAGGAGCATGTCCGGATTGTGATTTGGAGGTCGGGAGTAGAATTAGGCTTGAAATAGCGAAAGTCAAATTTTTGGGAAGTTTGACCGGGGGTTGACTTTTTGATATCGGGGCCGGATTCCGATTTCGGAAGTTGCAGTAGGTTCGTGGGGTCATTTGTAACTTGTGTGCAAAATTTGAGGTCAATCGGACGTGATTTGATAGGTTTCGGCGTTGTTTATAGAATTTGGAAATTTTGAAGTTTATTAGGCTTGAATCCGTGTGTAATTCGTGTTTTCGATATTGTTGGAGGTGATTTGAAGATTCGACTAAGTTCGTATGATATTTTAATACGTGTTGGTATGTTTGGTTGAGGTCCCGGGAGCCTTGGGTTGATTTCGGGTGATTAACGGTTCAAGATTTGAAGTTGAAGAACTGTTAAAGTTTGAGGGCTACTGGTGTAATCGCATCTGCGGATTGGGGACCGCAGATGCGAGCTCGCAGAAGCAGCCAGGGATGCTTTGGTCAGAGGCCGCAGATGTGGCCATTCGCGCGCAGAAGCGGTTTGCGCAGAAGCAGTTTGCGCAGGAGCGCACGTTGGGCGCAGATGCAGAGAATGGCGTAGGTGCGAGGGTTGTTTCGCACATGCGGTTAGCGCAGAAGCGGGCAAGGGGCGCACCTGCGAGACCGCATAAGCGGCCAAGTTGTCGCAGGTGTGAAAGGCCTGGGCAGAGCATATAAATATGGGACTTCGAGATTTTTCACCATTTTCACCACTTTGAGCTCGGATTTTGGAGGATATTTAGAGGGATTTTGAAGTGATTACTGAGGTAAGCTCCTTGTGTCCATTTATCTTCAATTTCTCCACTGATTTTACACCTAGTTGGTGAGTTTTTGAGGTGAAATTTAGGGGTTTAGGGCTAGAGAATTAGAGAATGAATTTTGGGGATTTGGATGACCAAATAATATCGGATTTTGATAAATTTGGTATGGTTAGACTCGTGAGTGTATGAGCTTTCAGGTTTTGTGACTTTTATCGGATTTCGAGACGTGAGCCCGGGAGTCGGTTTGAGCCAATTTCTGATTTTGGCTTTTAATTTCGTATTTTTCTTATGGAATTGATTCCTTTAGCCTATATTAATTGTATTGTACTTCTTGTGGCTAGATTCGAGCATTTAGAGACCGATTCGAGAGGCAAAGGCACTTTGGAGTAGAGTTTTGCGTGGTTTGAGGTAAGTAATAGTTTTAAATCTGGTCCTGAGGGTATGAAACCCCGGATTATTGTATTATGTGAGTATTTTGGAGGTGACGCACATGCTAGGTGACAGGCGTGCACCGTGGGAATTGGGACTTGGTCTATTCCGTGAAACAGGAAAGTTGAATAAGCTTGTTGTTAGCTATGTGCCATTTCTGTGCTATAGAAATTTGACAGTGAATCATGCTAGAAATCATGCTTAGGCTATGTGTTGGTACTGTAAAAACACCAGTGGTTGCGATACCTGTTGAACCTTCCTGCTTATTGTTACTTGTACCTAGTCGTAGTATTACTTGCATATTATACCTCAGTCTCTGAATAACTATTGATATGTTATATCATTTTATTTTCGACTGATTCCCTTTATTACTGAGGGCCGTGGGACTAGAGAGATTGATGACTGAGTGAGGCCGAGGACCTATTTGTGAGGTATTGATACCATAGCACGTGAGTTGTCAGTGCGGATCTTGATATAAAACTGTAGCACGTTAGTTGTCCGTGCAACACGTGAGTTGTCCGTGCGGATCCACATATTCATACTATAGCACGTAAGTTGTCCGTGCAACACGTGAGTTGTCCGTGCGGATTATAGCGCTTGGGCTGTAGGAGCCCCTCCGGAGTCTGTACACCCCTAGTAAGCGCAGGTACCTATTGAGTGTGAATATTGAGGGCTGGGAGCAGAGTGTTGAGCTATTGAGAGAGCCTGAGGGACTATTTCCCTGAGAGGTTGCACTTATTTCATTTGTTGCTGCACTTAGATGATTTATGTCATTGTTCTGAAACTTCTGGAAAATATTGTATCTGGTTTTACCTGAACTTGGTAATGTGTAACTAACTTGACTTAAATTGCCGGAATTGAAACATGTCTACTTTTATTGCTGAAATTACTAAAATGAACTGTATTTGTATAGCTCGTTACTACCTTTTAGTTCCTTAATTATTATTGTTACTTACTGAGTTGGTTGTACTCACGCTACACCCTGCACTTCCTGTGCAGATCCATGTTTTTCTGGTCACGGAGGATGTTGATCTCGTGCGTGGTTGAGTATCGGAGATTCACGAGGTAGCTGCCAGCGTTCGCAGTCCTTGTCTCTCCTTTCTTGTTATCTTTTCTTTTCTATATTGGTATTTTGACACAGACTCTTGTAGACACTGTTTCTTAGACTGATATTTTAGATGCTCATGACTTGGTGACAGCCGATGTTTGCGGCTATTTTCTGCACTGTATTTTGAGTGTAACTCCTATTTGTACAAAAACTCTGTCATGTAAAAGCTTTTGACTTATCTTTTGTGAAACATTGAGAATCAGCTTGCCTAGTACCATCGATAGGTGCCATCACGACAGGTTAGGATTTGGGGTCGTAACAAGTTAGTATCAGAGCCTAGGTTACATAGGTCTTACAAGTCTTGAGCAAGTTTAGTAGAATCTTGCGGATCAGTACGGAGACGTCTGTACTTATCTTTGAGAGTTTGTCGAACCCTTAGGAAATTCCACATTCTTGAATTCTTGTCGTGCGAATCTTTTGATTTTGGTAACTAAATTTCTGTTGTTCTAATTCTCTCACAGATGGTGAGGACGCGTACTACAGGGCAGGATGGACAGCCACCAGTACCACCAGTCAGGGCCGCGAGAGGCCGAGGCTGTGGTAGGGGCAGAGGTGCATCTCGTACAACAGCTAGGGCAGCACCTGCGGATCCACCAATTGCCCCAGTTCAGAAGCAGGCTCCAGTTATAGATGAGCCTGTGGGACCAGCTCATGCACCACCCGTGCCCATTGTGATTCCAGGCCTTCAGGAGGCCTTAGCTCAGATTTTGACCGCGTGTATCAGTCTTGCTCAGGTAGTCTCTGTTCCATCCGCAGCAGCCACTTCTCAGGACGGGGGAGGTGCTCAGACTCCCGTCGGCCGTACACCAGAGCAGGTGGTATATGGACTCCAGACACCGGGGGTACCGCCAACCCATCCTGTTGCAGCCGCTCAAGACTATGTGGTTCCTGTCAGGCCTGATGATGAACATCGCAGATTGGAGAGGTTTGGGAGACTCCAGCATCTATCTTTCAGTGGTACAGAGAGAGAAGATGCACAAGGCTTCTTGGATAAGCGCCATAGGATACTCCGTGCAGCAGGTATTCTAGAGACCAGTGGGGTCTCGTTCACTACTTTTCAATTCTCTGGGCTGCCTTCAGTTGGTGGGAGGCTTACGAGAGGCGTAGGCCGGTCGGCGCAGCACCCCTTACCTGGAAACTGTTCTCTATTATCTTCCTCGAGAAGTTCGTGCCTCAGTCCCGCAGAGAGGAGCGCGCAGGCAGTTCGAGCAGCTTCGTCAGGGTGATATATCTATGACACAGTATGAGATGAGATTTTCGGAGTTGGCCTGTCATGCTGTCTGGTTGGTTCCCACCGATAGGGAGTGGATCATGAGGCTCATAGATGGCCTCACTTTTCAGCTGCGATTGCTTATGACTAGAGCGAGAGTGTCTGGTGCTACTTTTGATGAGGTTGTCGACATTGCTCATCAAATTGAGATGGTTCGCAGCCAGGAGCGGGTTGAGAGGGAGGCCAAGAGGCCTCGTGGACAGGATGGATTCAGCGGTGTTCCTTCTGGGGGTCAGTTCCACCACGATAGGGGTCGTCCTTTCAGACATGCTCAGACGGCTCGCCCAGTTCACCGTGGTGCATCATCTAGCCATGGTTCACACAACTATCAGCAGGGCCAGTCTTCATTCAGTGCATTACCAGCACAGAGTTCTCACCCTTCCTCATCAGCTCAGGTGTCTACGGGTAGTTCCTCGGGGTATCGGGGGCAGCAGTTCCGTCAAAGGAGGGGTTGTTTCGAGTGTGGAGATTTTGGTCATATTAAGAGAGATTTCCCTAGGTTGTTGGGTGGGACTTCACAGTAGAGTTCTCGGCTGATGGCACCAGCACCAGCAGCTTCACCACCCGCCCAGCCAGCTCGGGGTGGGGCTCAGTCAGCTAGGGGTCGCCTTAGAGGGGGAGGGCGATCAGGGGGTGGCCATGACCATTTCTATGCTCTCCCTGCCAGACCAAATACCATTGCTTCGGATGCTGTGATCATAGGTATTGTCTTAGTTTGCCACAGAGATGCCTCTGTATTATTTGACACTAGTTCCACTTATTCATATATGTCCTCGTATTTTGCTCATTATCTGGATATGCCTCGTGAGTCTCTAGTTCACCTGTTCATGTGTCTACACCGGTGGGCGATACTATTATTGTGGTCCGTGTATATCAGTCATGTGTGGTGACTATTGGGAGTCTGGAGACTAGAGTGGATCTCTTGTTGCTTAGTATGGTCGATTTTGACATGATTTTGGGTATGGATTGGTTGTCTCCATGTCGTGTGGTTCTAGATTATCACGCGAAGACCACGACATTCGCGATGCCGGAGTTGCCGAGGGTTGAGTGGAGCGGCTCTATAGACTATGTTCCTAGTAGAGTGATTTCATACTTGAGGGCTCGAGGGATAGTTGAGAAGGGTTGTCTTTCTTATCTGGCCTTTGTGAGGGATGTTAGTGCAGAGACCCCTGCTATTGATTCTGTTTCAGTGGTGCGAGAATTCCCGGATGTGTTTCTTGCAGACCTCCCGGGCATGCTGCTTGACAGGGATACTGATTTCGGTATTGATTTGGTGACGGGTACTCAGCCCATTTCTATTCCACTGTATCGTATGGCACCAGCGGAGTTGAAAGAATTGATGGATCAGCTTCAGGAACTCCTTTAAAGGGGGTTTATTCGGCCTAGTGTGTCACCTTGGGGTGCACCAGTTCTATTTCTGAAGAAGAAGGATGGTACTATGAGAATGTGCATTGATTACAGACAGTATAACAAGGTCACAATCAAGAACAAGTATCCTTTTTCGCGTATTGATGATCTATTTAACCAGCTTCAGGGGGCGAGGGTGTTCTTCAAGATCGATTTGCGATCAGGATATCACCAACTGAAGATTCGGGACTCAGATATTCTTAAGACAACTTCCAGGACCCGATATGGCCATTATGAGTTCCTTGTGATGTATTTTGGGCTGACCAATACCCCAGTATTGTTCATTCATCTGATGAGCATTGTGTTTCAGCCTTATCTTGACTCGTTCGTTATTATATTCATTGATGAAATCCTGGTGTACTCTCGTAGCCAGGATGAGCATGCCCAACATTTGAGGATCGTGTTGCAGCGGTTGAGGGAGGAGAAGCTTTATGCAAAGTTCTCCAAGTGAGAGTTTTGGCTGAGTTTAGTGGCGTTCTTGGGGCACATGGTGTCCAGTGAGGGTATTCAGGTGGATCCGAAGAAGATAGAGGCAGCTCAGAGTTGGCCCAGACCGTCCTCAGCCATGGAGATTCGGAGTTTTCTTGGTTTGGCTGGTTATTACCATTGTTTTATAGAGGGTTTCTCATCTATCGCATCACCCTTGACCAAATTGACCCAAAAGGGTGCTCCTTTCAGGTGGTCGGATGAGTGCGAGGAGGGCTTTCTAAAGCTCAAGAAGTGTATTGTGATGCTTCTCTGATCGGTATTGGGTGTGTTCTGATGCAGGAGGGCAGAGTGATTGCTTATGCTTTGCGCTAGTTGAAGCCCCATAAAAAGAACTATCCTATCCATGACCTTGAGTTAGCAGCTATTGTTCATGCCTTGAAGATCTGGCGGCACTATTTGTATGGTGTCCATTGTGAGATTTACACTGATCACCGGAGTTTGCAGCATCTGTTCAAACAGAAGGATCTTAACTTGCGTCAGCAAAGGTGGTTGGAGCTTCTTAAGGGCTATGATATCATTATTTTTACTATCCCGGGAAGGCCAATGTGGTGGCCGATGCCTTGAGTCACCGGGCGGAGAGTTTGGGGAGCTTAGCATATCTTCCAGCAGCAGAGAGGCCATTGGCATTGGATGTTCAGGCCCTAGACAACCATTTTGTTAGATTGGATGTTTCTGAGCCGAGTCGCCTATTGGCTTGTGTGGTATCTCGGTCTTCTCTTTATGATCGTATCAGGGAGCGTCAGTATGATGACCCCCACCTGCTTGTCCTTAAGGACACGGTCCAGCACGGTGATGCTAAGGAGGTCACTATTGGGGATGATAATGCATTGAGGATGCAGGGTAGGCTATGTGTGCCCAATGTAGATAGTTTGCGTGAGTTGATTCTCCAGGAGGCTCACAGTTCGCGGTATTCTATTCATCCGGGTGCCGCGAAGATGTATCAGGACTTGAGACAGCATTACTGGTGGAGGAGAATGAAGAAGTACATAGTAGAGTATGTGGCTCGGTGTCTAAATTTCCACCAGGTGAAGTATGAGCATCAACGACTAGGTGGGTTGCTTCATAAATTAGAGATTCCGGAGTGGAAATGGGAGCGGATCACTATGGATTTTGTTTTTGGGCTTCCATGGATTCAGCGAAAGTTTGATGCAGTTTGGGTGATTGTGGACAGGCTGACCAAGTCAGCTCATTTCATTCTTGTAATGAATACCTATTCTTCCGAGCAGCTGGCTCGAGTGTATATCCACGAGATCGTCAGGCTTCATGGCGTACACAGTTTACATCACTGTTCTGGAGGGTTGTGCAGCATGAGTTGGGTACTCGAGTGGAGTTGAGCACAACATTTTACCCTCAGACGGACGGACAGTCCAAGCTCACTATTCAGATATTAGAGGATATGCTTCGTGCGTGTGTGATGGAGTTTGGGGGTTCGTGGGATCAGTTCTTGCCTCTAGTGGAGTTTGCTTACAACAACAGTTATCATCGAGCATCCAGATGGAACCGTATGAGGCTCTATATGGTAGGCGGTGTGGGTCTCCAGTGGGTTGGTTCGAGCCGGGCGAGGCTAGATTATTGGGTACAGACTTGGTTCAGGATGCTCTGGAGAAGGTTAAGGTGATTCAGGATAGACTACGCACAACTCAGTCCAGACAGAAGAGTTATGTGGATCAAAACGTTCGCGATGTTGCATTCATGATTGGAGAGCGGGTCCTGCTCTGGGTGTCACCCATGAAGGGTGTTATGAGGCTCGAAAAGAAGGGCAAGTTGTGCTCGAGGTTTATCGGCCCATTTGAGGTGTTGGGGAGGTTGCTTATGAGCTTGCCTTGCCTCCCAGTCTAGCAGGATTTCATCTGTCTCACGTGTTGGATTTCAGCTCAGTCCAGTTGGACAAGGATTGATCTTATGTTGAGAAGCCGGTGGCGATCTTGGATAGGCAGGTTCGAAAGCTGAGGTCAAAGAATATTGCTTCTGTGAAGGTTCAGTGGAGGGGTCAGCCGGTCGAGGAGGCGATTTGGGAGATAGAGCAAGATATGCGTAGCAGTTATCCTCATCTTTTCACCACTTCAGGTATGTCTCTGTACTCGTTCGAGGACGAACGTTTGTTTAAGAGGGGGAGAAGGTAACGACCCGGCCGGTCATTTCGAGAGTTGTAGCCCTGTTTCCCTATTTTCTGCCTCTTTTGTGTTCTATAGCTGCTATATGACTTACCGGGTTAGTTGGTTCGGGTCCGGAGTGATTTCAGACACTTAGTCTCATAATTGAAAGCTTAAGTTGGAAAAGTCAACCGGATGTCGTCTTATGTGTAAACGTCCTCGGATTTGAGTTTTGATGGTTCTGTTAGCTCATTTATGTGATTTTGGACTTAGGAGCGTGTCTGGATTGTGATTTGGAGGTCGGGAGTAGAATTAGGCTTGAAATGGCGAAAGTCGAATTTTTAGGAAGTTTGACCGGGGGGTTGACTTTTTGATATCGGGGTCAGATTCTGATTCGGGAAGTTGCAGTAGGTTCACGGGGTCATTTGTGACTTGTGTGCAAAATTTGAGGTCAATCGGACGTTATTTGATAGGTTTCGGTGTCGTTTGTAGAATTTGGAAATTTCGAAGTTCATTAGGCTTGGATCCGTGTGTAATTCGTGTTTCGATGTTGTTGGAGGTGATTTGAAGATTCGACTAAGTTCGTATGATGTTTTAAGTCGTGTTGGTATGTTTGGTTGAGGTCCCGTGGGCCTCGGGTTGATTTCGGATGATTAACGGTTCAAGATTTTAAGTTGAAGAACTGCTGAAGTTTGAGGGCTACTGGTCTAATCGCATCTGCAGATTGGGTACCGAAGATGCGAGCTCGCAGAAGTGGCCAGGGATGCTTTGGTCAGAGGCCGCACATGCGGCCATTCGCGCGCAGAAGCGGTTTGCGCAGGAGCGCACGTTGGGCGCAGATGCGGAGAATGGCGCAGGTGCAAGGGTTATTCCACACATGCGGTTGGTGCAGAAGCGGGCAAGGGGAACACATGCGAGACCGCAGAAGCTGCCAAATTGTCGCAGGTGCAGAAGGCCTGGGCAGAGCATATAAATACGGGACTTCGAGATTTTTCACCATTTTCACCACTTTGAGCTCGGATTTTGGAGGATATTTAGAGGGATTTTGAAGTGATTACTGAGGTAAGCTCCTTGTGTCCATTTATCTTCAATAATGATGTTTTCCCACTGATTTTACACCTAGTTGGTGAGTTTTTGAGGTGAAATTTGGGGGTTTAGGGTTAGATAATTGGACAGTGAATTTTGGGGATTTGGATGACCAAATGGTGCCGGATTTTGATAAATTTAGTATGGTTAGACTCGTGAATGAATGGGCTTTCAGGTTTTGTGACTTTTGTCAGATTTAGAGACGTAGGCCCAAGGGCCAGTTTGAGCCAATTTCGGATTTTGGCTTATAATTTCGTGTTTTTCTTATGGAATTGATTCCTTTAGCCTATATTAATTGTATTGTACTACTTGTGGCTAGATTCAGGGCGTTTGGAGACCGATTCGAGAGGCAAAGGCACTTTGGAGTAGAGTTTTGCGCGGTTTGAGGTAAGTAACAGGTTTAAATCTAGTCTTGAGGGTATGAAACCCCGGATTATTGTATTATGTAAGTATTTTGGAGGTGACACATGATGTCGCCCAAATTTACACCACTGATTGGGATTGTGAAGCGGCCGATGCAATTATAATTACCCAACTTTGAGTCGGGGGCGATTCCTCAGAGAGCTTATATTGGATTAGGTATATACTTAGACTAGGTGTATGATGTGCCTAAAATGCACTTCCACATACTTGGTTGTTTCTTTATACTTCTAAATTTATGCTATTGTTTGTAAATGTAAAGCTATAGAACGATAGTTTTGGTGTTATTGTTTTTCAAGTTTATAAAAGATCTAGGGTTGTGACTTCCACCTAGGTGGTTACCTAACGGGTTGTGGACTTTAGGGCATGTTTCGTTGGTCTGGTGTAATATAGCAATCAACACGCGATTACCCACTCGATACCTCTCGGTAGTTAGAGTGGTTTTGCCCAATTTGCCTTTCTCAAGTCCAAATGGGTAATTCACAAAACCGTTGATATATGCTCAAGTCGGGTCTTACTATCTCTAGATTCAACCCTTTAATTGGGCTATTAATTTCTTGAGTTCACCTCAATTTCTTGTTAGTCAAGTTTTCCTAGACTTAGTCTTTCTTTCTCAAGTAGAGACTAAGTCAATTAGGCATGAATCAATGTTTGCAACCATTAATTCCTAAATTCAAGCAAGAACTAGGCTAAATATCATACACCCAACCTTAAACAAGCCCTAAATCAAACACCCATTAGGTACCCACACTAGGGTTGAGTCACAACCCTAGCTAGAGATTTAGCTACTCATAGGCAAAAATGAAGAAACTAAGAAAGAAAATAAGATTAAACTCATAATTGATGATAAAGGGATGAAAATCCAATGTTAAAATGATAAAGTAATACAAAGTTTCCCAAAGCAGTAAAGAAAAAATGGCTATCTACTTTCTGGAGTTCAAAACTTAACCTAAATTTGACAAAAAGAACTATCTATACACAGCTGAAATGACATTTTTTCCTCCAGAAATCTCAAATTTTCAAAATTCTTAAAACAAAATAAATATTCATCAATTAGTGAATTATTTTGCAAGCGGCGATGATAAATCACTAAGGACCGCAATGATGACTTCGTCCTCCTATCTAACACAACTACTAGGAGTTGCCACACAATTATAGGTACCCTCAATCACTTCAATTGAACTCAGGGCAAAAAATTAACTTTCAAAAATCTAAGGTTTTTTTATCCAAAAATTGCTCCAACAACAACAAAAATTTTGTCATAACCTCATTTCCTGGGTGTTCCTCGTGAGTCGTTGGGTACTCCTGTTTATGTGTCTACTCCAGTGGGCGATTCTGTTGTTGTGGATCAGGTCTATCAGTCTTGTATCGTGACTTTTTGTGGTTATGAGACTAGAGACGATCTTCTGTTGCTTGATATGACCGACTTTGAGGTCATCCTGGGCATGGACTAGTTGTCTCCATATCACTCCATCCTTGATTTCCGTGCCAAGACTGTTACCTTAGTGATGCCAGAGTTGCCTAGATTGGAGTGGATGAGTTCGTCTCTCAGTGCATCTAGCCGGGTTATCTCTTTTCTGAAGGCTCGACACATGGCCGAGAAGGGTTGTTTGGCTTATCTAGCTTATGTTCGGGATACTACTGTAGATACTCAGGCGATTGATTCAGTGCCCGTGGTCCGGGAGTTCTCCGATGTGTTTCTTTCTGATCTTCCAGGCATGCCACCAGATCGTGATATCGATTTTTGCATTGATTTGGCTGCAGGTACCCAACCTATCTCTATTCCACCGTACCGCATGGCTCCGAAAGAGTTGAAGGAGTTGAAAGAACAACTTGAGGAGTTGCTAGCAAAGGGTTTTATCAAATCGAGTGTGACGCCTTGGGGCGCTCCAGTGTTATTCGTGAAGAAGAAAGATGGGACTATGCGGATGTACATTGATTACCGCCAGTTGAACAAAGTTACCATTAAGAACAAGTACCCGTTGCCGCATATTGATGATTTGTTTGACCAGTTGCAGGGTGCCAGGGTGTTCTCTAAGATTGACTTGAGATTGGGGTACCATCAGTTGAAGATTCATGATTCGGATGTTCCGAAGATGGCTTTTCGGACTAGATATGGCCACTATGAGTTCCTAGTGATGTCCTTCGGTTTGACTAACGCCCCAATGACGTTTATGGATTTGGTGAACCGGGTATTCAGGCCGTATATTAATTCGTTTATGATTGTCTTTATTGATGATATTTTGATCTACTCGAGTAGCATGGAGGAGCACGAGCAGCATTTGAGAGTGGTGCTTCAGACCTTGCGGGAACAGAAACTATATGCTAAGTTCTCAAAGTGTGAGTTTTGGTTATATTCTGTGGAATTCTTAGGGCATGTTGTATCAGGTGAGGGTATTAATGTAGATCCCAAGAAGATCGAGGCAGTTCAGAGTTGGCCTCATCCTACCACAACGACCGAGATCAGGAGCTTCTTGGGGTTAGCAGGTTATTATCGTCGGTTTGTGGAGGGATTCTCATCTAGTGCAGCACCTTTAACTAGATTGACCTCCCTCATGCTTCTCAGGCCATGAATACTGCACCAGTTGCCACTCCACCTGCACAGCCAGCTAGGGGTGGAGGTCAGACAGGTAGAGGTCACCCTAGAGGGGGAGGCCAGGCCGGATATTATGCCCTTCCTGCTAGGACAGAGGTTGTTGCATCCAATTCTGTTATCACATGTATTATTCTGGTCTGTCATAGAGATGCATCAGTCTTATTTGATCCAGGCTTTACTTATTCTTATGTGTCATCTTATTTTCCCCCGTATTTGGGCATATCCCATGATTCCTTGAGTTTTTCTATTTATGTATCTACACCCGTGGGTGAATCTATTATTGTGGACTGCGTGTATTAGTCGTTTTTAATTATTATCAGTAGTTTTGAGACTAGAGCTGATTTATTATTGGTCGGTATGGTGGATTTCGATATTATTTTGGGCATGGACTAGTTGTCGCCCTATCACGCTATTCTTGATTGTTACGCCAAGACGGTGACGTTGGCTATGCCAGGTCTACTGTGGCTAGAGTAGAGAGGTACCTCAGATTATTGACAACATTCTTGTGTATTCCCGGAGTCAGGAGGATCATGAGCAGCACTTGAGAACTGTACTTCAGACCTTGAGAGAAAAGAAGTTATATGCAAAATTTTCAAAGTGTGAATTCTGGCTTGATTCAGTGGGATTTTTGGGTCATATAGTTTCATGCGAAGGGATTAAAGTGGATCCAAAGAATATTGAAGCAGTGCAGAGTTGGTCCAGACCATCCTCAGCTACGGAGATCCGGAGTTTTCTTGGTTGGGCAGGGTATTATCGCCGATTTGTAGAGGGGTCTCTTCTATTGCTGCACCTATGACCAAATTGACCCAGAAGGGTGCTCCGTTCAGGTCGACCGAGGAATGTGAGGAGAGCTTCCAAAAGCTCAAGATAGCTTTGACTACAGCCCTAGTGTCGGTATTACCTACAGGTCCAGGGTCTTATATGGTGTATTGTGATACATAGCGTATTGGTCTCAGCGCAGTGTTGATGCAAGACAGTAGGGTAATTGCCTATGCGTCCAGACAGTTAAAGGTACATGAGAATAATTATCCGGTCCACGACCTTGAGTTAGCAGCTATTGTTCATGCCTTGAAGATTTGGTGGCATTATTTGTACGGTGTCCATTGTGAGGTCTACACCGATCACCGGAGTTTACAGCATCTGTTTAAATAGAAGGATCTTAATTTGCGGTAGCGGAGATGGTTGGAGTTGCTTAATTTGCGGTAGCGGAGTTTAGTGGCCGATGCCTTGAGTCGTAAGGCGGAGTGTTTGGGCAACCAGTTTGTCAGGTTGGATATTTTCGAGCCGAGCCGAGTTTTGGCTTGTGTGGTTTTTCAGTCTTCTCTTTATGATCGTATCATGGAGCGTTAGTATGATGACCCCCATCTGCTTATCCTTAAGGACACAGTTCAGCACGGTGATGCCAAGGAAGTTACTATTGGAGATGGCGGTGTATTACGGATGCAGGGTAGGCTATGTGTGCCTAATATAGATGGTTTGCGTGAGTTGATTCTCCAAGAGGCTCACAGTTCGCGGTACTCCATTCATCCGGGTGCTACAAAGATGTATCAGGACCTGAGACAACACTATTGGTGGAGGCGGCTGAAGAAAGACATAGTGGAGTGTGCAACTCGGTGTCTCAATTGTCAGCAGGTAAAATATGAGCATCAATGGCTAGGTGGATTGCTTCAGAAGTTAGAAATTCCGGAGTGGAAATGGGAGCGGATCACTATGGATTTCGTTGTTGGGCTTCCATGGACTCAACGGAAGTTTGATGCAGTTTGGGTGATTATGGATAGGCTGACCAAGTCAGCTCATGTCATTCCTGTGATGACTACCTATTCTTCCGAGCAGTTGGCTCAAGTCTATATTCGCGAGATTGTCAGACTTCATGGTGTACCGGTATCCATCATCTCTGACCGGGGTACGCAATTCACATCATGGTTCTGGAGGGTTGTACAGCATGAGTTAGGTACTCAGGTTGAGTTGAGCACAACATTTCACCCTCAGACGGACGGACAGTCCGAGCGTACTATTCAGATACTGGAGGATATGCTCCGCGCTTGTGTGATAGATATTGGGGGTTCTTGGGATCAGTTCTTACCACTTGCGGAGTTTGCTTACAACAACAGTTATCAGTCGAGCATTCATATTGTGCCGTATGAGGCCTTATATGGCAGGCGGTGCCGGTCTCCAGTGGGTTGGTTCGAACCGGGCGAAGCTAGACTATTGGGTACAGACTTGGTTCAGGATGCCTTGGAAAAGGTTAAATTGATTCAGGATCGACTTCGTATAGCCCAATCTAGACAGAAGAGTTATGCGGATCAGAAAGTTCGTGATGTTGCATTCATGGTTGGTGAGCGGGTCTTGCTCCGGGTTTCGCCTATGAAGGGTGTGATGAGGTTCGGGAAGAAGGGCAAGTTGAGCCCTAGGTATATTGGGCCTTTTGAGATTCTTGAGAGAGTTGGAGAGGTGGCTTACAAACTTGCACTATCATCTAGTCTCTCTGCAGTTCATCCAGTATTCCATGTTTCTATGCTCCGGAAGTATCAAGGCGATCTGTCTCATGTATTAAACTTCAGTTCAGTTCGGTTGGACAAAGATCTATCTTATGTTGAGGAACCAGTGGCTATTTTAGACAGGCAGGTTCGAAAGTTGAGGTCAAAGAACATTGCTTCCATGAAGGTTCAGTGGAGGGGTCATCCGGTCGAGGAGGCGACTTGGGAGACCGAGCAGGATATGCGCAGCCATTATCCTCATCTTTTCACCACTTCAGGTATGTCTCTATGCCCGTTCGAGGATGAACATTTGTTTAAGAGGGGGAGGATGTAACGACCCGGCCAGTCGTTTAAAGGTTGTAGCCCCATTTCCCTAATTAGTGACCATTCTATACTTTATAACTGATAAATGATTTGCCTGAGTAATTGGTTTAGGTCCGGAGAGATTTTAGAATGAATTGGAACACTTAGTTCCAAAGTTTAAAACTTAAGTTGAAAAGGTTGACTGGATGTCGACCTAGGTGCAAACAAACCCGGAATAGAATTTTGATAATTCCAATAGCTCCGTATGGTAATTTTGGACTTAGGAGCGTATACGGAATTTTATTTGGAAGTCCGTAGTTAAATTAGGCTTGAAATGGCTAAAATAGGAATTTAAGTTTGGAAGTTTGACTGGGGAGTTGACTTTTTTATATCGAGGTCAGAATTCAGATATGAAAATTTTCATAGCTCCGTTATGTCATTTATGACTTGTGTGCAAAATTTGAGGCCAATCGGACTTGATTTGATAGGTTTCGACATCGAATGTAGAAGATGGAAATTTGGGAAAATTTTAGAAATCTCATAGAAACGAATTTTTAAGAATTCGGAGTCAGATTTGAGTGAAACTGGTATGGTTGGACTCGTAATTGAATGGGTTGTCGGATTTTGTGAGTTTTTCCGGATTCCGAGACGTGGGTCCCACAAGCGATTTTTGAGCTAATTTATGATTTTATTGAAAAATATAGTATTTTCTTATGAAATTGATTCCTATAATTTTTGTTGACTGTATCGAATTATTTTGGCTAAATTCGAGCCATTTAGAGGTTGATAATCGAGGAAAAGGCCTACTAGTGGATTAAATTGGAGCAAGTCAAAGTAAGTGACTTGTCTAACTTTGTGTGGGGGAAATTTTTCCTAGGATTGGTATTGTTGTGATAATTGTAATGTGATAAAAGTCGTGTACACGAGGTGACGAGTGTGTACACGGCCTAAATGTGAAAGATTATATTTTTAAATTGTGTAGATCATTGTTGCATATTAATTAAATCATTAAATCTTGTTATATTCTCCATCATTGATCTGATTTATGTACTTTAAATTTGCTTGACTTTCTCCTACTAATTGTTTTTACCTGTTTAGCTGAAACTTGATTTCTTTTATTTTGTGCATTATTTGAAGGTGGAATTTCTTTAATTTAAATATTATTAATATGAAGTATTTGATATTTTAAATTTGGAACTGAAGTAACATATTAAAAATTTTTAAATATTTTTTTTTGTTGAGTTATTTATTCCCGAATATTTTTGTGAGATTTTTATACTCATTGTGATTGTGCCGTGAGCTCCGTGTTGTGGAAAATATTGTTGATATTGTTTATTTTGGCAAATTCAAATATTTGAGCACTTGAGGTGCAGATTGTGATATTTTGAGATATTGATACGCATGCGGTGGTATAAGGTCTGAGTGTTAAAACGCATGCGGTGAGATAAGGGTGGCTTGATACGCGTGGCTAGTAGGGGAACTACTAGAAGTCATGCAGTGTGATAAGGGTGGCTAAAACGCGGGATCCTATTTCGGGAAAAATATTTTTCTTTAAAATTAAATGTGAAGGCTCCCGCGGTGTTATAAGAAAATGAGATATTATGAATTTATTTATGATTTTGGAATACGAGGCGGTACCTCGGGAGTGCCCTTGTTGATATTGATTTATCGCCGCAGTTGCCTTTGATTATTGTTGTGATTTTCTTAAAGTTGAAAAGAATTCTGTTTTGTTTCCACGAGGTATTATTTGCCATTATTTTGCGTAGTTAATTGGTGACATACTACCTACTTGATTCATTTCCATTGTCATTTTATTTTTATTATATTGTAAAACATTTCACCTTGTCTTTTATTATTCCAGTAGGGCCTGACCTAACCTCGTCACTACTCTACCGAGGTTAGGTTTGGCACTTATTGGGTACCACTGTGGTGTACTTATACTACGCTTCTGCACATCTTTTTGTGCAGATCCAGGTACATCCTACCAGTCCAGACATCTGTGAGCTACCTGTGTACGGAGACTTCGAGGTATATCTGCCAGCGTCCACAGACTTCGGAGTCCCCTTCTATCATTATTATGTTGCTTCCTTATTTTACTTAGACCCTGATATATATAGATACATTGAGGATAAATTCTTAGAAGCTTGTGACTTATTTCTACCGGGTTTTGGGAGTTGTAATTATGTGAATTTGAAGATTATTTATTTCATATTTCTATTGTTATTCCGCATTAAAAGGCTTACCTAGTCTTAGAGACTAGGTGCCATCACGACATCCTACGGAGGGAATTTGGGGTCGTGACAAAATTTATCCCATGTTGGGAAGAAAGTAGAACTCTTCATAGGCATCTTATCAAAATCACGCAAGTGCTAACCTGCTCACAGGAGATAACCCACATGCGCGCCCTCATCTCGACCTCCTTTAACTTCATTACTATAGTCGCATCTAGTACGAAATCAACTAACCTCCGTGGTTCACACTGATCCGCCATCCATAAGAATCCCTTCATTAATTAACATCATCCGTAGGTCCAATATATGTTATCAATCCCTTCTTGCCACATTCAAACTTTCCTAGGAATAGAAACCACCCCAGAGATCATCTCCTTCAAGCCATCAAAACTGGAAACGCCGATTCGGTCCTGAAGTCGCAACACACAAGCATCTCGGATAACTTCCTCTTAGGTTCCATCTCATCACACCGCGCCCATAGGCAAACCAATGAAGACCAACATGCCGATGAGCCTCAACACATTCAATCAAAGACGGTGACACCACAATATTAACAAGAATTCCTCCAAATTCGAATTTCTCAAATCTCGACCATAGGCAACACAAATAATGGGCTGAAATGACAGAACACCCCTCCACATGGCGACGATAATAGCCCACTGAATATGCAGGAAGAAACTTCTTGCACCACATCTGCGGTACCATTACAACTCCTCGATGCCCAATTGATAGCAAGCACTTCCACATCATATAAGAATGAGTAGGAAGGAAACGAAGGCATAAGCCTTAATGGAATCAAATCGCACGGCGAGGAATCAAGTAGGGAAATGCTCCTAACAACCCTGTAGCCTCTTGAAGATAAGTACAAACGGCTCCGTACGGATGCGGAAGACTCCACTAGACTTGCTCATGACTCATGAGACCTAAGTGAACCTAACGCTCTGATACCAAGCTGTCACGACCAAAAATCCACTATAAGCCGTGATGGCGCCCAACGTCGCTGTTAGGCAAGCAAACATTTAATTATTCATTTTTTTATTTTTAAAATCATGAATCTTATTTAGATAGAGAGGTCACTGCATTAAAATAAATCGTAGTTATGTACAATTTAGTTAAAATAATAAGTAAAGGTGTATCAATGTAAACTATCCATAAACAAATTCTAGAACACCCCCAAAACCTGGTGTCACAAGTGCATGAGCATCTACTAGAAGGTACAATAACAATACAACATCTTTCTAGAATATAAGTTAGACAGGAAAATATAAATAATTCTGATGGAGACTCTGTATGCTGCGAATCATAACATGGGATGCAACTCACCGTAAAGTCCCCGCAATAGTCGCGCCTTTGCACCCAAAAGGCCACTAGAAATATATATATACCTGCACAATAAGTGCAGAAGTGTAGCATGAGTACGTAAATCAACACGTACCCAGTAAGTATCTAGCCTAACCCCGGAGAAGTAGTGACGAGGGGATGACATCGACACTTACTAGTGGTCCAATAAATCAAGTACAATAGAAAGTAAACAAGTATGAGGCATGGTAAATAAATAATGTAAACAAATATAGGTACGTGGTACGATCCTCATCTGAACAGTAAACACAAGATCTAAATTATCGGTTACCTCCACAACCAGAGTATATATATAAAATAGTCCCCACCAGATAGGTCGTCACAATTCAAATCAGGAAAACTCACGGATACACTGGCTTCTTGTCAAATATCACGCACGATTCTGCCGAGGCGAATGACCCGATCCCATAAGAGTCTTTCATGAAGTTGTCGAGGCGAACAACCCGATCCCATACGAATATTTTATAGAAATGCTGAGGCGAACGGCCCGATCCCATAAGAATATGATACATGATACTGCCGAGGCGAACGACCCGATCCTATAAGAATATGATACTTGATACTGCCGAGGCGAACGACCCGATCCCATAAGAGTGTGTTACATAATCATGCCGAGGCGAACGACCTGATCCCATAAGAGTGTGTTACATAATCCTGCCAAGGCTAACTGCCCGATCCTATTATAATAAGAAGCTTTAACGGGTCCTTGACCCCACTCACAAATATACGTGTGAGTTATGAAATTTAAGGAAGCTTTTTGATGAAAACGCACAACGCGGGAGAAATTCGTAGGGGAAGTACACTTATTCTGCGGCTAATCAAGTAGCCCGTTAATTCTCTACAATAGTGAGTCTATCACTCTACGCAAGCCGAGTCTCAGGTCGTAATGCGAAATCAAGTAACTAAGTAGGCAATAATAACTCAACTAGTACAAATAAAGCATGTCGTGAATCCTAGTCTACCCCGGACATACTCAAAAATTCTAGCATGCGCACGGACACTCGTTATCTCATACGTGCGCAGCTCCCACAACATATAGCATATAACAAGAATAACACCTACGGGATAATTTCCCCTCACAAGGTTAGACAGGAGACTTATCTTGCTCCGAAATTCCATAACCGGATCCAACGCCTCTCTAGCACCTCAAACCATTGTCCATCGATCCGAAACTAGTCAAACAAGCATGAAAACCAATAAAAAAATATACTCCAACATCATAATTAATTAATTTATAACACTTCGAACTCCGCTTGAAAAGTCAAAAAAGTCAACCCTCAGGCCCACGTACCCGGATTCCGAAAATTTTCAAAGATAAACATTACCCATAACATTACAAACTCAAATATATAATTTGTTCTCAATTTCATATCCAATTTCGTGGTCAAAATCCAAAACTACCAAATTCTAGGTTTTCTTCAAAAACTCCACAATTTCCACAAAAATTCATGAATTTACAAGTCTCAATTCGTATATTTAACTCACAACTTGTATAAATCACATACCTCATTATTGACGATGAAAATGGCACTCCAAAATTGCTCCAGGGTCGGCTCCCATGGAAGAAATGAAATGAAAATGAGCCAAACCCCCGTTATTAAAAACATTCTGCCCAGGCCCTTCCCCTTCGCGATCGCGTAAATCCCCTCGCGATCGAAAAATCCAACAACCAGCTGCCTAAAATACCTCAATCGTGATGGTGAACCTTCACATGCGATCGCGAAGATTTACCTCCCAGAACTACGCGTTCGCGTACCAAACGACGTATTCGCATAAGGCAAAAATCCTGGCCTATCATTCCTTCTCCGCGATCATGGTTGCTAAGTTGCGATCGCGTAGCACAAACTAGCAGCCCCCAAATTCCTTTTTGTGATCGAGTACATCACCTCGCGATCGTGATGCACAACGCCAACAACCAGCAACATTCAAACACCCAAACTTGGTCTTAAACCATCCCGCAACATACCCGAGGCCCCCAAGACCCCATCCAAACACACCAACCAGTCCCAAAACATAACACGAACCATCTCGAGGCCTCAAATCACACCAGACAACATCAAAACTGCATATCGATGATCGAAACCTCTCTTTAAACTTTCAAACTTCCAAACTTTGACGAATGCATCCGAATCATATCAAAATATTCCAGAATGACGCCAAACTTTGCGTACAAGTCTTAAATCACGATATGAACCTATTCCAAGGCTTTGAATGCCAAACATACATCGATAACATTAAAATTCACTTCAAATCAAACTTATAAAATCCTTAAACATTTAAAATGCCAACCTTGCATAATAAGCGCTGAAATACTTCCGGGCGATCCGATACTCAACCCGAACTTACGCTCAAGTCCAAAATCATCATACGAACCTATTGGAACCTTCAAATCTTGATTCCGAGGTCGTTTACTCAAAATTCAAACCCTTGGTCAAATCTTCCAACTTAAAGCTTCTGAATTGAGAATATTCCTTCCGAAACAACTCCTAACTTCCCGAAATTCAATTCCGACTACACGTACAAGTATTAATACATTAAGTGAAGCTACTCAAGGCCTCAAACTACCGAACAACGTGCTAGAACTCAAAATAACTGATCGGTCGTTATATTTGTGTAGACTCAAACTGATAAGTTATGTGTCTTTTGTTTTGATAATTTATCAAACCTCATATGAGAACTAGATAGGAAACTTGATAAAATTGATTTCTTTATGTTTATAGCAACAAGTCAAATATCTGGTACAAGTCTCATGTTATGTCTATGGTGGTCGAAAGGAGTAATTAGGTAAAAGGGGAATTGGGGATTATATTAGGGCATCAGCTATCTCACGTTCAATAGAGACAACGCGTGCATGAGTATTAATAAGATGAGCTGGGTAGTTGAAATCAATGGTAGAGATAAGGCTCCGTGATTAGTTAATATTGGACGACCGAGATAAATTCATTAATCCACTATGGACGAATCGACCCAAATTCAGTTAGGCGTGTTTTGACCGGTAATTTCTCTTCCCTAGACAACTTCCTCAACTCTTCTTCTCATCTCTCTTATTTTCTCTCTCTTCAACCCAATTAATTCTTCATCTAATCCATATTCCATTTCCATTACAGGTGTGTTGCAGAGATTGAGAGCTCCATTTCCATTTCTGTAATTCTATGTTGAATGTAGTTGATTAGTGGATGTAATAGAATTCAAATATTCAATAAAATTCCCCAACTTTTCCCAAATTTGATTTTTCAATTTCGTAAGAACATTACATTTGGTATTAGAGACCGTCCTGGCTCACATACAATGACAGTTGCAGAAACAAGATCTAAAACAATGGAGGAAAATGTCAAGAAGCTAGAACCACAGTTACAAGTCCACATTTCATAAACGAGTAATAAATCAGAATCTACTTATGCGAAGATCAATGACCTAACTAGAAAAATTGACTTTATGATGGAGAAACTGATTCCCAATCAGGTAAGCATCCTAGGGAGTGCTCCAATGGAAGCTCAAAATCTTGAAGAATCTTGAAGTAGATTGAGGTTGAACCAGTTTGCTCATTTTAGAGGGATGGAGAGAAATCACCTGGGTAACCACAACTCTAGAATGGATTTCCCTTACTTTGAAGGAATTGGAGTAGCATACCATTGCTCTTGGCTTAGGAAGTGAGAGAGATACTTCCATTACAATCACATCCTTGATCTAGATCAAAAGCTTGAAGAGGAAGTACTTCATTTGACTGGTAAGTTTAAAGCCCGGTACTTTTCCTATCAATTAAGTAAAGGCAATGTTAGTTGGCAAGAATTCTATGAGGAATTGTGTAGAAGATTTCAAGATACCAATAATAGCAGATTCAATTTGATAGGAGAATTTAAAATGATAGAACAAAAGGCTCAATTAATGACTACTTGGAAAATTTGAAGATTTGAAGCCATGGGGTTCTCATCAGGACACCTACCATTCCTGAGGATTTCTTCCTAGAAGTTTTTGTGGAAGGACTCAAAGAGAAAATAAGACACACGGTTAAAATGTTGAATCCCTTTACATTAAGTAAAGCTATGAAAAAGTCTAGGCACCAAGAAAAGGTGTTTATTGACAAGGGAAAAAGTTCACAAGAGGTAGTTCAGTGGACAAATCAGAGTAGTACAACTAACAAAATATCAGGAGGTAACCCTTCAAGCTCACAGACAAACAAGTTGTTTCAAACTAGGAAAGCTCAAGGACTTTGTTATAGGTATGGAGAAAAGTATCATCCAGGCCATCAATGTAAACAAAAACAAATCAACTCAATGACTGCTACCTTGGAGCAGGTGGAGGAGGAGTATGAAGAGCCCTTGGATGGAGATAATAGTGAAGTCCTGGAGGCAATAGATGAAGCTTTCAGTCTCAATGCCCTATCTCGGACTGAAGTGCCTAATACCATTACACTAAAAGGATAATCTATGAAGCATACAATGCCCATTTACAGCATAACGACCCGGCCAGTCATTTCGAGAGTTATAACCCCGTTTAACCTATTTCTACTTCTTTTTGTGTTATTCAGCTATATTATGTTATATCGGGTTAGTTGGTTCGGGACCAGAGTGGTTTCAGAGTGAATTGAGACACTTAGTCTCTTAAGTAGAAACTTAAGTTGGAAAAGTTAACCGGATGCTGACCTATGTGTAAACGATCTAGGAATTGAATTCTGATGGTTCTGTTAGCTCCGTTAGGTAATTTTGGACTTAGGAGTGCATTCGGAATGTGATTTGGAGGTCTATGATAGAATTAGGCTTGAATTGGCGAAATTAAAAATTTGACAATTTTGGTCGGCAGTGAAAAAATTGATATCGGGGTCGAAATGGAATTCCGAAAGTTGGAGTAGGTTCGTAGTGTCATTTTTGACGTGTGTGCAAAATATGAGGTTATTCGGACATGATTTGGTTGGTTTTGGCATCGGTTGCCAAATTTGGAAATTTAGAAGTTCTTAGGCTAGAATCCGAGGGTAATTTGATGATTTGATTTTGTTTTGAGTGATTCGAAGAATCGACTAAGTTGGTATGTTGATATATGACTTGTTGGTATTTTTGGTTGACTTCCCGAGGGACTCGGGGTGATTCCGGGTGGTTAACGGATTTGTTAAAGTTGGAAAATGCAGCTGGAGCTGCTGTTCTGGTGTGTCCACACCAGCGGATTGGGAACCGCAAGTGCGATGATCGCAGGAGCGTGGAAGGCTCGCAGATACGGATATGGTCGCAGATGCGAAGAATGGATCGCACCTACGAGCTCGCAGGTGCGAGGAGACTGCCGCAGGTGCGAAGTCTGGTCAGTTAAGTGGAATGCACAGGTGCGCACCGGTGTCCGCAGATGCGGAAGCGCTGGTGCGAGAAAGGGTCCGTAGGTGCATAATTTCTGGGCAGAAACCATAAATAGAACCCTTCGCGAATTTTGGTCATTCTTCACAATTTCAACTCGGTTTTTGGAGCTTTTGGAGAGGTTTGAAGAGGGAATCAAAGGGATTTCGTTGAGGTAAGTTACTTTAGCCCTAATACTTATATATATGGTGATTTCCCATTGTTTTAATCATGGCAATTAGTGAAAATGAGGGTTTAGGGGTTGGAATTTTTGAAGAGTAATTTAAGGATTTGAAGGACCAAACGATGTCGGATTTTGATGAATTTGGTATGGTTAGACTCATGAGTGAATGAGCTTTCTAGTTTTGTAAATTTTGTCGGATTTTGAGACGTGGGACCGGGGGCCGGGTTTGAGCCAATTTCGGGTTTTGGTCTAATTTTATAGTTTTTCTTGTGGAATTCATTCCATTAGCGCGTATTGATGGTATTGTACTGATTGTGAATAGATTCAGAGCATTTGGAGGCCGAATCCAGAGGCAAGAGCATTGCGGGTTAGAGATTTGACTGGTTGGAGGTAAGTAACGATTGTAAATCTAGTCCTAAGGGTATGAAACCCCAGATTTTTGTATCATTCTATTATTTTTAGTGACGCACATGCTAGGTGATGGGCCTGTGGGCGTGCACTATTGGGGATTTGTGACTCGGTCCGTCCCGTAGCAACTGTAAAGGTGCATACTTTGTTGAAACCATGTGATACTAATATGTTTTAGAAAGAATTTCTATAAATTGGGCTGAATGCTATGTTTGGGCCTTGCGCCAATGCTGTTTGGAACCTTAGGGGTTGTTTCTTACCATCCTCTAATTGTTTTCGATTGAAAATCTATACTCAGTCATGTTTATACTTGTTTACCGCATAACTCAGTTTTATGACTCTATTTTAATGCATATAAATGTTTTGGGCTGAATGCCCTATTTTACTGAAATGCCCGAGTGGCATGAGAGGTTTATAACTGAGTGAGGCCGAGGGCCTGATTTGTGAGGATGAGTGTGGATCGGGGCTGCCCGCCTGCAGTATACTTTATTATTACAGCATGTGAGTTGTCCGTGCAGATTATAAAGCTTGGGCTGAAGGAGCCCCTCCGGAGTCTGTACACACCCCCAGTGAGCGCAAGTACCTACTGAGTGCGAGTGTCGAGTGCCGAGTGCTGAGTGACTGGGAGGCATGAGTGATCGTGAGGTATGCCTGAGTGGCAAGAGTGATTGTGAGGTATGGCCGAGTGGCATGAGTGACTGTGAGGTTTGCCCGAGGGGCTGTATATGAGTGATGTTTTGTCCGAGGGGATGTTTATGATTTCATCATTTTTGCTCACCTTTGCATTGAGCCTTTGTTTGAAAACTGTTGGTAAAATATATTTAAATGATTTTTACTGGAACCGGGTTTAAACGAGATAATTTGATTCAAACACTGATTTTTAAAGCATGTTGTACTTTACTGAGATTTTATGATATGAACGTTATATGCTTTATTGCTCGTCACTACGGCTCAGTCTTTATTTATTGTTGTTACTTACTGAGTTGGCGTACTCACGTTACTCCCTGCACCTTGTGTGCAGATTCAGGTATAGCTGGACACATTAGCGGTTATTGAGTGTTCTGGTTGCAGATTTTCTTTGAGATAGTAAGGTAGTTGTTTGGCGATCGCAGCCCCTGCTCTTCTCCCTCTTATCTTCCTCTAGTTGTATTTAGCTATTTTCGGGCTGAGTTAGCCTTGATATTGCTAGATAGATTGTAGTAGATGCTCATGACTAGTGACACCCCGATGTCGGGCTTTTCTTTTTCGCACTTCTATTTTCTTTGATTTGAACTCCTTAAATGAAGGTTTTATGTTAAATAGTATTGAAATTATCTTTGAAATAGAAATACCGGTTGGTTTGGAAATGATTCGGCTTGCCTAGTTCCACGATAGGCGCCATCACGACAGAGGTTAGTTTGGGTCGTGACAGATTGGTATCAGAGGCTAAGTTACATAGGTCTCACGAGTCATGAGAGGGTTTAGTAGAGTCTTGCGGATCGGTACAGAGATGTTTGTACTTATCTTCAGGAGGCTACAGAACCTTTAGGAAACTTCACATTCTTGAATTCTTGTCGTGCGAATTAGTTGATTCTAGTAACTAAACATCTGATGTTTCATTCTCTCACAGATGGTGAGGACTCGTGCTACCAGTCAGGAGGGCCAGCCACCAGTGCCTATTGTGATTCCAGTCCTTCAGGAGGCCCTAGCTCAGATTCTGACAACGTGTACTGGCCTTGCTCAGGCGGTCTCTATTTCGACGACCGCAGCCACTTCTCAGGCCAGAGGAGGCACTCAGACTCCCGTCGCTCGCACACCCGAGCAGGTTATTCAGGGGCTTCAAATACCATAGGCACCACCAGCCCAACCGGTTGCTGTTGCTCAGGATTATGTGGTTCCTGCTATGCCTAAGGATGATCAGCGTAGGTTGGAGAGGTTTGGGAGACTTCAGCCACCACCTTTCAGTGGCATAGAGAGAGAGGATGCTCATGACTCTTTGGACAAATGCCAGAGGATACTCTGTACTGCTGGTATTTTGGAGACTTGTGGGGTCTCATTCACTTCCTTTTAGTTTTCTAGGGCTTCACTCAGATGGTGGGAGACTTACGAGAGGAGAAGGTTTGTTGGCGCAACACCCCTTACTTGCAGCAGTTCTCCGTAGTCTTTTTGGAGAAGTTCGTGCCTCGATCCTGCAGAGAGGAGCTGCGCAGACAGTTTGAGCGGCTTTGCCAGGGCGATATGTCTGTGACACAGTATGAGATGCGATTCTCTGAGTTGGACCGTCATGCTATCTGGTTGGTTCCCACGGACAATTGATCATGACCAGGGAGCGGGTTTCAGGTGCTACCTTTGATGAGGTTGTCGACATTGCTCGGAAGATTGAGATGGTTCGCGGTCAGGAGAGGGTTGAGTGGGAGGCTAAGAGGCCTCATGGTCAGGGTGGATTCAGCAGTGCTCCTTTTGGGGGTCAGTTCCAGCACGGTAGAGGTCATCATTTCAGACTGGCTCAGTCAGCTCGGCCATTTCATCGGGGTGCATCATCTGGCCATGGTTCTCATAGTTATCATCAGGGCCACTCATCACTTAGTGCCCTTCCAGTTCAGAGTTCGTCCTGTGCTACAGTTGTTCAGGGCTCTTCTATGCCAGGTTCTTCTACCAGTTTCCGCTGCCAGCACCAGGGAGTTATTTTGAGTGTGGGGAGATTGGGCATATGTGGAGGCAGTGTCCTCGTCGTCATGGAGGTCTATCACAGCAGAGGAGTCAGCCTCCGACTACAACACCAGTTACCTCACCACCCGCCCAGTCAGCTCGGGGTGGAGGTCAGTCAGCTAGGGGTCGCCCTAGAGGGGGAGGCAGATCAGGGGGTGGTCAGGGCCGTTTCTATGCTCTCCCTGCCAGACCATATGCTATTACTTCAGATGCTGTGATTACAGGTATTGTCTCAGTTTGTCACCGAGATGCCTCAGTATTATTTGACCCTGGTTCCACGTATTCATGTGTTTTTTCATATTTTGCCCATTTTCTGGATATGCCCCGTGAGTCCTTAGTTTCATCTGTACATGTATTTACTCCTGTGGGTGATACTATTATTGTAGCCCGCGTATATCGGCCATGTGTAGTGACTATTGGGGGTCTGGAGACCCGAGTAGATCTATTGTTGCTCAGTATGGTTGACTTTGATGTGATGTTGGGTATGGATTGGTAATCTCCATGTCATGCTGTTCTAGATTGTAACGCTAAGACGGTGACGTTAGCTATGCCGGGAATTCCGAGGGTTGAGTGGAGCGGTTCTATAGATTATGTACCAAGTAGAGTGATTTCATATTTGAAGGCTCAGCGCATGGTTGAGAAAGGTTGCCTATCTTATTTGGCTTTTGTGAGGGATGTTAGTGCAGAGACTCCTGTCATTGATTCTGTTCCGGTGGTACGTGATTTTCCGGATGTATTTCCTGCAGATCTGTCGGGCATGCCGCGTGACAGGGATATTGACTTTAGTATTGATTTGGTGCCGGGCACTCAGCCCATTTCTATTCCACCGTATCGTATGGCACCGGTGGAGTTGAAGGAATTGAAAGAACAACTTCAGGAACTCCTTGCTAAGGGGTTTATTCGGCCTAGTGTGTCACCTTGGGGTGCACCGGTTCTATTTGTGAAGAAGAAGGATAGTTCCATGAGAATGTGTATTGATTACAGGCAGTTGAACAAGGTCACAGTCAAGAATAAGTATCCTTTGCCTCGCATTGATTTTTTATTCGACCAGCTTCAGGGAGCGAGGGTGTTCTCCAAGATTGATTTGAGGTCCGGTTATTACCAGCTGAAGATTCAGGATTCAAATATTCTTAAAACAGCTTTCAGGACCCGATATGTCCATTATGAGTTCTTGGTAATGTCTTTTGGGCTGATCAATGCCCCAGCAGCGTTCATGTATTTGATGAACAATGTATTCCGGCCCTATTTGGACTCATTCATCGTTGTATTCATTGATAACATCCTGGTGTACTCTCGTAGCCAGGAGGAGCACGCTCAACATTTGAGGATTGTATTACAGAGATTGAGGGAGGAGAAGCTTTATGCAAAGTTCTTCAAATATGAGTTTTGGCTCAGTTCAGTAGCATTCCTGGGGCACGTAGTGTCCAGCGAGGGTATTCAGGTGGATCCGAAGAAGATAGAGGCGGTTTAGAGTTGGCCTAGACCGTCCTTAGCCACAGAGATTAGGAGCTTTCTTGGTTTGGCGGGTTACTACCGTCGCTTTATGGAGGGATATTCATCTATTGTATTGCCCTTGACCAAATAAAGGGTGCTCCATTCAGGTGGTCGGATGAATGTGAGGAGAGCTTTCAGAAGCTCAAGACTGCTTTGACCACAGCTCCAGTGTTGGTTCTGCCATCAGCTTCAGGTTCTTACACCGTGTATTGTGATTCCTCGAGGATAGGCATTGGTTGTGTTTTGATGCAGGAGGGTAGGGTGATTGCCTATGCCTCGCGCCAGTTAAAGACCCATGAGAAGAACTATCCTGTCCATGATCTTGAGTTAGCAGTCATTGTTCACGCCTTGAAGATTTGGCGTCATTATTTGTATGGGGTTCATTATGAGATCTATACTGATCATCGGAGTCTGCAGTATCTGTTAAAGCAGAAGGATCTTAATTTGCATTAGCGGAGATGATTGGAGCTTCTTAAGGACTATGATATCACTATTTTGTACCATCCGGGGAAGGCCAATGTGGTGGCCGATGCTTTGAGTCGCCGGGCAGAGAGTTTGGGGAGTTTAGCATATCTTCTAGCAGCAGAGAGACCTTTGGCATTAGATGTTCATACCTTAGCAGGCCAGCTTGTCAGATTGGATATTTCGGATCCTAGTCAGATATTGGCTTGTGTGGTCTCCAGGTCTTCTCTTTATGACCGTATCAAGGAGCATCAGTATGATGACCCCCACTTGCTCGTTCTTCAGGACAGGGTTCGAAGAGGTGATGCTAGGGTTGTGACAATTGGTGATGATGGCGTGCTGAGAATGCAGGGCCGGATATGTGTGCCTAATGTAGATGGGCTTCGAGAGTTGATTCTTGAGGAAGCCCACAGCTTGCGGTATTCCATCCATCCAGGTGCCGCGAAGATGTACCAGGATTTGAGGCAGCACTATTGGTGGAGGCGGATGAAGAAGGATATAGTTGGGTTTGTGGCTTGGTGTCTAAACTGTCAGAAGGTTAAGTATGAGCATCAGAGACTGTGTGGCTTGCTCCAGAGATTAGAGATGCCAGAGTGGAAGTGGGAGCTGATCACTATGGACTTTGTAGTTGGGCTCCCACGGACTTCGAAGAAGTTTGATGCTATTTGGGTTATTGTGGATCGGCTGACCAAGTCCGCGCACTTCATTCCAGTTAGTACTACTTACTCTTCAGAGCGGTTGGCTGAAATTTACATCCAAGAGATCGTTCGCCTGCATGGTGTCCCGGTTTCCATCATTTCAGATAGGGGTACTTAGTTCACATCGCAGTTTTGGAGGGCCGTGCAGCAAGAGTTGGGTACTCAGGTTGAGTTGAGCACAACTTTTCACCCTCAGACGGACGGGCAGTTCGAGCACACTATTCAGATATTGGAGGACATGTTGTGTGCTTGTGTCATTGACTTTGGGGGTTCATGGGACCAGTTTCTGCCACTCACGGAGTTTGCATATAACAACAGTTATCAGTCGAGCATTTAGATGGCTTCGTACGAGGCTTTGTATGGGAGGAGATGTAGATCTCCGGTTGTATGGTTTGAGCCGAGTGAGGCTAGACTCTTAGGTACAGACTTGGTTCAGGACGCATTAGATAAGGTGAAATTTATTCAGGAGCATCTTCGCACGGCGCAATCTAGGCAGAAGAGCTACGCGGATAGGAAGGTCCGTGATATGTCTTTTATGGTTGGGGAGAAGGTTTTGCTGAAGGTATCACCCATGAAGGGTGTTATGAGGTTTGGGAAGAGGGGAAAGTTGATCCCCCAGTTCATTGGGCCTTTTGAGGCGCTTCAGAGGATAGGAGAGTGGCTTATAAGCTTGCCTTGCCACCTAGCTTGTCGAGTGTGCGTCCAGTGTTTCATGTTTCCATGCTCCGGAAGTATATAGGAGATCTGTCCCATGCTTTGGATTTCAGCACGGTTCAGTTGGAGGGTGATATGACTTATGATGTGGAGCCGGTGGCTATTTTGGATCGGCAGGTTCGAAGGTTGAGGTCAAAGGATATAGTTTCAGTGAAGGTGCAATGGAGAGGTCAGCCTGTAGAGGAGGCCACCTGGGAGACCGAGTAGGAGATGCGGAGCAGATATCCACGCCTATTCGAGACTCCAGGTATGTTTCTAGACTCGTTCGAGGACGAACGAATGTTTAAGAGGGGGAGGATGTAATGACCCGGCCGGTCGTTTCGAGAGTTATAACCCCGTTTAACCCATTTCTACTTCTTTTTGTGTTATTCAGATATATTATGTTATATTGGGTTAGTTGATTCGAGACCGGAGTGGTTTCAGAGTAATTGAGACACTTAGTCTCTTAAGTAGAAACTTAAGTTGGAAAAGTCAACCGGATGTTGACCTATGTGTAAACAATCTCAGATTTGAATTCTGATGATTCTGTTAGCTCCGTTAGGTGATTTTGGACTTAGGAGTGCATCCGGAATGTGATTTGGAGGTTCATGGTAGAATTAGGCTTGAATTGGCGAAATTAGAAATTTGGCAATTTCGGTCAGAAGTGAAAATTTTGATATCAGGGTCGGAATGGAATTTCGGAAGTGGGAGTAGCTTCGTAGTGTCATTTGTGATGTGTGAGCAAAATTTGAGGTTATTCGGACGTGATTTGGTTGGTTTTGGCATCGGTTGCCGAATTTGGAAATTTAGAAGTTCTTAGGCTTGAATCCGAGGGTAAAATTTGATGATTTGATGTTGTTTTGTGTGATTCGAAGGTTCGACTAAGTTTGTATGTTGCTATATGACTTGTTGGTATTTTTGGTTGAGGTCCCGAGGGCCTCGGGGTGATTCCGGGTGGTTAACGGATTTGTTGAAGTTGGAAAATGCAGCTGGAGCTGCTGTTCTGGTGTGTCCGCACCTGCGGATTGGGAACCGCAGGTGCGATGATCGCAGGTGCGTCGAAGGATCGTAGATGCGGATATGGTCGCAAATGCAAAGAATGGATCGCACCTGCGGGCTCGCAGGTGCGAGGAGACTACCGCAGGTGCAAAGTCTGGTCAGTTAAGTGGAATGCGCAGGTGCGCACTGGTGTCCGCAGATGCAGAAGCGCAGGTGCGAGAAAGGGTCCGCAGGTGCGGAATACCTAGGCAAAAACCATAAATAGAACCCTTCGCGAATTTTGGTCATTCTTCACAATTGCAACTCGGTGTTTGGAGCTTTTGGAGGGGTTTGAAGAGGGAATCAAGGGGATTTCGTTGAGGTAAGTTACTTTAGCCCTAATACTTATATATATGGTGATTTCCCATTGTTTTAATCATGGCAATTAGTGAAAATGAGCGGTTAGGGGTTGGAATTTTTGGAGAGTAATTTAAGGATTTGAAGGACCAAACGATGTCGGATTTTGATGAATTTGGTATGGTTAGACTCGTGAGTGAATGAGCTTTCTAGTTTTGTAAATTTTGTCGGATTTCGAGACGTGGGACCGGGGGCCGGGTTTGAGCCAATTTCGGGTTTTGGTCTAATTTTATAGTTTTTCTTGTGGAATTTATTCCATTAGCGCGTATTGATGGTATTGTACTGATTGTGAATAGATTCAGAGCATTTGGAGGCCGAGTCCAGAGGCAAGAGCATTGCGGGTTAGAGATTTGACCGGTTGGAGGTAAGTAGCGATTGTAAATCTAGTCCTAAGGGTATGAAACCCCGAATTTTTGTATCATTCTACTATTTTTAGTGACGCACATGCTAGGTGACGGGCGTGTGTGCGTGTACTATTGGGGATTTGTGACTCGGTCCGTCCCGTAGCAATTGTAAAGTTGCATACTTTGTTGAAACCATGTGATACTTATATGTTTTAGAAAGAATTTCTATAAATTGGGTTGAATGCCATGTTTGGGCCTTGCGCCAATGCTGTTTGGAACCTTAGCGGTTGTTTCTTACCATCCTCTAATTGTTTTCGATTGAAAATCTATACTCAGTCATGTTTATACTTGTTTACCGCATAACTCAGTTTTATGACTCTATTTTGATGCATATAAATATTTTGGGCTGAATGCCTTGTTTTACTGAAATGCCCGAGTAGCATGAGAGGTTTATGACTGAGTGAGGCCGAGGGCCTGATTTGTGAGGATGAGTGTGGATCGAGGCTTCCCGCATGCAGCATACTTTATTATTACAGCACGTGAGTTGTCCGTGCAGATTATAGAGCTTGGGCTGAAGGATCCCCTCCGAAGTTTGTCCACACCCCCAGTGAGCGCAGGTACCTACTGAGTGCGAGTGCCGAGTGCTGAGTGACTGGGAGGCATGAGTGATTGTGAGGTATGCTTTAGTGTCAAGAGTGATTGTGAGGTATGGCCGAGTGGCACGAGTGACTGTGAGCTTTGCCCGAGGGGCTGTATATGAGTGATGTTTTGTCCGAGGGGTTGTTTATGATTTCATCATTTTTGCTCACCTTTGCATTGAGCCTTTGTTTGAAAACTGTTGGTAAAATATATTTAAATGATTTTTACTGGAACCGGGTTTAAACGAGATAATTTGATTCAAACACTGATTTTTAAAGCATCTTGTACTTTACTGAGATTTCATGATATGAACGTTATATGCTTTATTGCTCGTCACTACTGCTCAGTCTTTATTTATTATTGTTACTTACTGAGTTGGCGTACTCACGTTACTCCCTGCACCTTGTGTGCAGATTCAGGTGTAGTTGGATACGGTAACGGTTATTGAGTGTTCTGGTTGCAGATTTTCTTGGAGATAGCAAGGTAGCTGTTTGGTGATCGCAACCCCTGCTCTTCTCCCTCTTATCTTCCTCTAGTTGTATTTAGCTATTTTTCGGGCTGAGTTAGCCTTGATATTGTTAGACAGATTGTAGTAGATGCTCATGACTAGTGACACCCCAATGTCGGGCTTTTCTTTTCTACACTTCTGTTTTCTTTGATTTGAACTCCTTAAATGAAGGTTTTATGTTAAATAGTATTGAAATTATCTTTGAAATAGAAATACCGATTGGTTTGGAAATGAGTCAGCTTGCCTAGTTCCACAATAGGCGCCATCACGACAGAGGTTAGTTTGGGTCGTGACATACAGCTAGGCTGAATGTCAAACAACTACTCAGGAAGGGGCAAGCACTTTGTGTTCACTTATTTGCTATTTCAGCTATTGAAATGAAGACAGAATAAGAAGAAATACTTGTAGCTATTGCTAATATTCTACAGCAGTATGCAAATGTCTTTGCAGAGTGATAGGTGTAGATTTTAGCCACTTATTAGTACCTTCTTGCTTTAGTTTTAGTCCGAAAGTGTTGATTCTTGTTCCCAAAACTAATGAAATTGTGAAAATCGCAGGCATGTTGGAGAATTGGACCTTAACAAAGAATTCTAACTCAAAAAGGAGTGTTCCAGCTCATAAAGACAAGAAGAAGTGCAACAGGCCAAAGTGCAGTCCGCAAAAGAAAGTGTGGTCTGCAGAAATACTTCTGCGGCCGTAGACCTGGTACCTGAAGCTTAGAGGATTTTTAGAAAAGTGCGGTCGGCATGTTAAATGTGCGGCCGCAAAACAAGGTCGCACTGACAAGAATTCAAAAAAGTTCAGAGACTTGTGGAAAATGACCAAGTGTGAAGCCTTGCCAAAAGTGCAGTCGTAGGAGAAAAAGTGCGGCCGCAGAAGCTGAAGTGCAGCTACAGACTGAATTGTGCGGCTGCAGAAGTTCTCCACTTGCAAAAGCCAAGAAAAGTGTGTACTGTACATTGAATTGTACGGCCACAGAACCTCCTGAAGGGCATTTCTGTCGGTGAATTTTGGGCCAATATAAATAGATGGGAACTATTTGTTTAGGGCAAATTATATATTTTTTTAAGTTGTAGCCGTTATACTTTACTATTTTGGGTAATTAGTGACATTTTTGGGTTAAGAATTATTAGTTTTATTAATTTAATCTTGTTTTATGGCTTTAATTAGTTCTTCTTCTTTATTTTCTTCAATATCTACCATGAGTATCTAGATTTTCTCAAGGGTTGTGACCCAACTCTAGTGTGTAAACCTTATAAGTGATTAATTTAATACTTGTTTATGATTGGGTGTTTATTATTTAGCCTTGTTCATGCATTATTTCTAGAATTAATGGTTGCAAATATTGATTCATGCCTATTTGACTTGGTTCTTACTTGAAAAAGAGGGACTTAGTCTAGAAAAACTTAGCGAAGAAAAAATTGGACTAGTTAAGGTTTTTGCTAGTCTAATTAAAGGGTTTTAACTAGAGATAGAAAAAATCCGACTTGAGCTCATATTAACTATTTGAATTGATACGCAGTTGACGACCAATTTTGACCCTCCCCTTGTAATGTAATTTATTTATACTTAATACTTTACAATAATTATTTTCAAAGTATCTTTTAGTAATAAATATCTATTTTTCATAAATTAACCAAGCATTAGTTTTAAAATTAATCATACAGTATTAACATTATGTAATTATAAATATATTCACTATTTTTAATATTATTAAAATAATTTTTATACATACGTTATATAGGTTCCATAATCAATCTGATAAATTGCTCTTTAATTTTTAGTTAATTAGATTATTATGTGAAAATTTGAAAACTAGTGTTACAATGTAAAAAATAAAGTATTTTATAAATAATTAATTTCAAATAATTAGTATTATATAATAATAATTGTAATTTTACCAGATTTATTGAAAACTATTAAGTTTATTTAAAGTAAATTCAAAAGGGGTTAAAAGACCAAGAGGCCACAATTGCAATTCTTGAATCAAATGTAAAATGGCCATTTTTTAAATTACTTTGGCCCAATTACTCAAGCCCAATCCAAAAATTACCCAACCCAAACACCCATCTCTTTCCCTATTGGCAATCCAAGCCATCCCATTTGCACCAATCACAACACGCCACGTCACCCGTCTCCCACCCTCACATAAGAAACACAAATGATCTGAGCCATTAACCCAAACCATCGACGACCCACGTTATTTCTCATTTTTCTCTTTTAATTCCAACTCGTTACAAGATATTATCTCCACCATTGGATCACACAAATCCAACGGTTCCTGTATTTCCCAAACTAACTTCTTTAAAAAATATAAAGCCCCAATTTATCAGGGTCGTTGATCAAATGATCAAACGGTCCATATTCCATCTTACAATATTAACCTTAGAGACTGATCCCCAACTACCCAAAACCCTAAATTATTTTCCTCTGACCTCGGCGCCTCTCTTTCCCTTTCCCCTCTCTTTTCTCTTAACCTCACAAACCAAATCAATCACAAAACCTTGCACAAATTAGTGCAAGGTCACAAATAGATCCGAGATTTCATCTCCATTGCCTTCTGAATCCAAGAATCTCGCTGTTATTTCACATTTTGTTCACTAAATCTGAGTCATCAGATTCTAATCCCTTAAGATTAAAATACCATTCCATCTTTGCTCTCAAATCCAATTGGCAAAGTCAAGTCGCTTTATCCCTAGGCTATGAAGTTTGAGACCATATTTCCATTCTCATTGATGGAGATTCAAAATCCCAAATCCGAAACCCTAGACCAAATCGTGCAAGGGTCAAATCTCTGAATACCTCCTCTATTTTGTAAATCTATGGCATGCTTGAACGTTTCTTAGGGTTATTATGATTATTCTGGGTCCAGAGGTCAAGCGAAGTGACCTCTGGACATTAAGGCTCTTACCCGATGGTTTTTCCCTCAACAGTCGACTTCTCTCCTCTCAAGTAGACTCGTCACTATTTTCCCTCTATGTTCAATGATTTTACCTCTACTTTGCTATCATCACTCGGCTATCATCATCTTCCACTATCTGATTTAAATTCTTTGAAACCCTAGAGTCTTAAATTGCACTATAAATAAGGCCTTTAATGTTTTCATCTACAACCACCTAACACTGAATAAAAACACACACAGAGACACGAACGCTATCAATCATCTAAGAAATTTATAGTTCAAAAGTCTAGGTTTTTCTTACTGTTCTTTCCTTTCCGTTTGATGAGTACTATCATTGGTTCAAACTTGAGGTTCTTGGGGACTTAAGCAACGAGAAAGAGCCTTCGTTTGGTTTGTTGTTCTCAAAAAAGTCGGCACATCTCTCATCCTTCTCTTTTGTTCATCTCCTTTGAATGCTACAAATATGTTAGTTATATTCTGAGGATTACAGTTGTTTTATGGTGTTTGTGATCAGCATGTTAATGATTATGTTCTATTAGTTTAATGTCCACTTGTGATTATTTGTCCTGCTTTTGAATCTTTAATCAATGATTGATCAAACCATTAATTGATTCCTGCTAATTTTTGTTCCTGAGTTTCCAACAATCTACCTGTTTGAGTTATTATATGTTCATGTTCACGTGAACTTCATACCTTTTCATTGAACTGCATTGACCTTTACCCTTATCTGTTACATCTCTGTAGTTTGTGAGTCTTGAAATTGAGCTTATTATTTGATAACCATGACTGAGATTAATCTGAAGGTGTTTAAGTTTATATCATCTTTATCCTTTATCCTTAAGCATGAACTCTAAGTGTTTATATATTTTTCTTCTCTACCTATATTTGTTAAACTATTTCTGAGTTGCCACTATGGTATTTTTATTTTGTCTAGTTGTTGTTGCATATGTTGACCTAGTCTTGTTTGAATTAAACTTTCTTCTCTTTATGAATCCTAATAGTCCTATTGTACACATTTGTTAAAAACTAAATTATCTTTCCTCATAACACAATCTGATCCTGTTTCTTTTCTTTATTATAAATGGTTGATAACTTGTTAGGCTGAACTTGGTTGTTTTCTTGATTAGCTAACATCTTCAGCTGAATGTTCAATCTAAAACTTACTTGGTATAATACCTCCCTACCTCTAATCCTTTTAGGTTATCATTGGTCTTTGAAAAGATGACATGTATTTTATCTTTTAAGATTGTCTTCCCTAAATACAAGACATAGTTGCTCTGCCATAACCAAGTGATAACTTGTGAAAACAAAAGCATGATCATTTCATACTTAGATACTAATCTAGACTTAGGTTTGAGTTAAACCTATTTTAATGCAATGCTTTTTCTTTATTTGTAACTCTTTCTCCTCATGTCATACTTAACCTGACTCCATAAATGTGTAAAGCTTCCATATCTGTATGAAAGTATTAATTCACTTGAAGTGTTCATTTAACTAACTAAGTATTGCATGTTCCTGTTTGATTTCTGATTTCATGTTTTGTCTAGAACTACCCCAGCCATTTCCCTACTGTTAGATTTAAAACCAAATCTGATCCCTAAAACCTTATAAGGACCTTTGCTGATGTTATCTAAACATGATGATTTGTTTGAAGCTAAAACTATAAGAAGTATGACTCTGTTGAAGTCCTTAGGGATTCCATGTTTTAATCTATAAACTTGTAGACCTATTGAGAGAGTTGATCTTGTCATAGATATCTTTGATAACCTCTGTAAATGGTTAGCCATGACTGTGTTTCCTGAACCTTCATTGATGACCTTTAAAGTGTTAAGGGTATTTGGGAGTGGAGTTCGAATCTAGGTTGGGCTTCCATCCCCGACACAAGCATTGCCATGGGCCTTGAGTCCCTTGGGAACTTTGAAGTGTCGGGGGATTCAAAGGGAACATCGACCTTTAATAGAACTTCCTTCTTAGCCCTTAATTCATTGACACATTTAGTTCTTTGTTGGTTTAATTTTTAATGACAATGAAAGGTTTTCAATGTGACTTATTTGCCGAGTAGAACCACCACATTAATATAATTTTCCACAGTATTGATTATTCTCTTGTTCCAATTATTTGTCTATATACATCTCATATATGTTTTGAATATGTTGAGAATGTGGGATATACTTCTAATGATCTTCTTTATTTTTGGGCATGTATACATTTGGGCCTGCTGAGTTCCTAAGGAACTCAGGCCCAAACCAGCTTTGCTGCATTTTCTGAAGAGTCAAGTCAGCTATAGTCGCACCTCTCAATTGCTAGCCCTACCTTATTGAGGTCCAACCATCAGAGTCCAGCCCTCTCTCCCTTACTTCTTTCGTTACTGTTCATTATTTCCATAACCTAGTTTACTGCTTCATTATTTTCGCTTACTGCCTTTGTCGTTTTATCATATTTCATTATCATGTATTTAACACTCATATATTTAATTATGTGCTTTACCTTCATGCTTTATATCACATGAAACACAGGCAAACTTTAACTAATATAGGACTTAAAGAGAATTAGTTAGTAATTAATCTTCGCTCTGCTAATTATAACTTGTTCATCTTGTACACTCACCTCTCTTAAAGATTTTTGAAGCTCAAGCTCTAATAAAAAACAGCAGCCCGTTTTCAGAAAATTAGAAAAAAGAATCGCCGGTCTTTTCTAACAGGGAATGAAACTAGATTTTTTATGAAAAACAGTAAGGAATGGTCACCCAAATGAATTTTCAAAGATTTTCCCTTCTTCAGATTTTTTTTAAACCAAAGTACATTTAGAATCACTTTTCTTACGAACATCTTTTAAAATTATACAAGCATTTATTCTCTAAGTTACTCACTAACTTAACAATTACAAGCCTTAAAATATGGACTACTTTCATAACTCTCTTAACCTTCAATAACTCTTTTATAATCTCACATCCCCCTTAAGTTTTACATCCTTTATGTACACCCCCTTTAATATATAGTAAGTCCTATGGAGCTACCTTAGGTAGATTTTAAGGGGTGTCTAACACCTTCCCCTTAGAAGAACAAGAACCCTTACCCATAATCTCACCGGTTTGCAGGCCTATAAGGAATATAACTTAGTAATTAAATAGGTACCCTTATATACCTTTAAATATTAGGTAGCGACTTTCTTTCATCAACAACAGAGAAACCACAAGTTGAATCATATCTTGACTAGTGCAAAATAGGGTTCAACATACGCAATTAGGCTTGAAAAAGCAATTTGGGAAAAATCACTCTATAACCGAGAAGTATTGAGTGGGTAATTTAGATTTGAGAGTTATAATATACCCTGGTCACTAAAACAAGCGTTAACATGATTTATCCATTAGGCTAACACCTAGGTGAAGGTTACATCCCTTGGCCTTTTACCTATTTGATAAAAATAACAAAAATAATTACTCGTTTTCTAGTTTCTTCTCCTTAGTTGATAATTGTTAGTGTTAATTTTAGAAGTGGAAAACAAAATCCCTTGTTTGGAAGCGCAATTGAGCTATTTATTTACTCTCATCAAGTGTACACCCTAATACCTATATTAAACTCCTTGTGGAAATCGACCCATACTTTTGTTAGGTACTATTCTTCCAACGACCGATTCCACTCACAATTGAGTGCGGATTGGACGTGGATCAATTTTTAGCGCCGTTGTCGGAAAGTTTTAACGGTGTTAGCTATATATTTGAGTGTGTTCTTAAAATATTTTCTTTCCCTTCTGTGATACTAACTCGTTGAAGAAATTGTAGGTACAAAAATGGAGAACAATGAGCTCGGAAATATGCCATTGGGGGACTTGGACGGTGATGAGGAACAACTCAATAAAGTATCCCAAGTACCACAACCGAATCGTCGAGGTCGGGGTCAACAAGACAATGTGCCAGTACTACCCCCACCTCCACCACCTCAACCACAAACGGCACAACACCGGATATTTCCTAACAAAGTTTATGCTAGTACAATAGTTCCCCCTTGTATTAGAGCGGGCAACTTTCAAATTACCAATGTGATATTAACTTTGCTAGAGCAACGAGTCTTTTTCACCGGTGCGCCAAGTCAAAATGCCTAAAACCATTTGAAGGGCTTTGTGGATACGTGTTGGGTGAGCAAGCAAACTATGGCTTTCGAGGATGCTTTGAGGCTAAGGCTTTTTTCTTTATCTCTAAGGGGTAAAGCTTTAGATTGGTTGGAATATTTTCCGAATTATTAAATACATACTTGGGATGAATTGGCGGCAAAGTTTATTGCTAAGTTTTTCTCTCTCAGGCATATAGCTAATCTTCAGGATGAAATATTGGCGTTCAAGCAAGAACCCAATAAACTTTTGCATGAGATTTGGGAAAGATATCGGACAATGGTAAAGGAGTTCCCAAACAATGATATGACCGATAATATGATCCAACAAACTTTCTACTGTGGTATCAATACTACGAATGTGATCAATCAATTGGCCGTTGGCAACTTTATGACAAGACCTTATGCGGAGACATGTGATATTCTTAATGAGATGGTGGAAACGTCTTCATCTTGGCAATCTCAAGCTAATGTTCCATAAGGTGATCCCAACATGATACACCTCCACAAAGACTTGCAAGTGTAACGACCCGACCGATAATTTTCAGCTCTAGAACGACGTTCGGTGGTTTGAGGCCTTGGGTTGCTTCACTTCATGTATTATGACTTGTACGCATAGTCAAAATTGAATTTCGGGAATTTGGAGTTGATTCGGATGGAAAATTTTTAATTCGGAAGCTTTAAGTTGGAAGAGTTGATTAAGATTTGACTATTGAGTAAACGACCTCAGATTGGAGTTTTGATGGTTCCGTTAGGTCCGGATGGTGATTTTGGACTCGATCGTATGCCAGGAATTTCATTTGGATATTTCTAGAAGGTTTAGGCACTAATTGGCGAAAGTTAGAAATTTGAAGGTTTAAAATATTCGTAGGTTTCACCGGGAGTTGACCTTGATAATATAGGATTCAGATTGTGATTCCGAAATTTAAATAGCTTTGTTATGTCATTTTTGACTTGTGTGTAAAATTTGAAGTCCATCGGAGTTGTTTTGGTATGAATCAACATTAGTTTTCAAATTCGGAAGTTCATAAGTTCAATAAGTTTGATTTGAGGTGCGATTCTTTTATGTGTGATTTGAAGCTTCGAGTAAGTTCGTATCGTGTTTTTGAAATTGTTGGTATGTTTGGATGGGGTCCCGGTGACCTCGGGTGTGTTTCGGGTGAGGTTTGAACAAGTTTGGACATTTCGGCACTTTGATAATGTTCTGGATCGAGGGAAGTGCGGAGGGCACATTTTGGAGTGCCGAGGCAAAGCCTCATGTGTGGCCACAAACTCCTAGAGTGCGGGGGCAGTGAAAAATGTGCGGACCGCAATGGGGGAAATCCGCAGGTTTGATGGTCTAACTTTGGAAGCTTATATCTTTTAATCCATAAGGAATTTGGAGATGATTCAAAAATAAAAGTTGTAGCCCTTTGAGTCTAGTTTTCATAAAGGTAAACAATTTATTATTTGGACATTTGTAGCGAATGTTATGGTCAATTTACTAAAGCCTAGTAGTGCAGATGTTGCTGAAGTGCGGCCGCACAATTTGGATCGCGGTCGCAGAACCTGGAAGTGCAGACCACACAAAAAATGTGCGGTCAGCACTGTGGGAGATCAGATTTTGTACTTTATAAACGAGAGTTAGAGCATTATTTCACATTTGAACTTTGGGAGCTCGGATTGAGGAGATTTTTCATAGGGTTTTCAAGAAATTTATTGAGGTAAGTGATTCTAACTCGGATTTGGTTAATATACATGAATATATCATTATTTTCATCATTTAACGAGTGTTTTGAGAGGAAAATTTGGGGAAAATTGTAGAAACTTCATAGGCTTTAATTTGAGGATTTGAAGGTCGAGTTGTTATCGGATTTGACTAATTTTGGTATGGTTGGACTCGTGGTCGAATGGGTTGTCAGATTTTGTGAGTTTTGTCGGGTTCCAAGAAGTGGGCCCCTCATTGAGTTTTAGTTGAATTTACAAGTGGAGTTGGAAATTTTTATAAATTGTTAAATTATTCGCATTGGAGTATATTTTGATTGATTTGCACCTTGTTTGACTAGTTACGGATCGATGAGCATTGGTTTGAGGTGTTGGACAGGTGTTGGAGCCGATTATGGAACTTCGAAGCGAGGTAAGTCTCTTGTCTAGCCTTGTGAGGGGGAAACTACCCCCCTAGGGTAATTGTTATGTTCTACTAGTTGTGGGTGCTACGTACGCACGAGGTGACGAGAGTTTGTATGTAGCTAAAGCATGTTTATGTCCGGATAGATTTAGGACTTTATCATGTAATATTTGAATTGTTTGGACTCATTTTGCTAGCTTAATTAATTTAAATTTTAACTTTATTTGATATATATATATATATATATATATATATATATATATATATATATATATATATATATATATATATATATTAGGCCAAGCCTTATCACCTCGAGTTGTTGGAAAGTTATTTGAGAAACGGTAAAGATTATATTCACGTGGTGCTCATGTTCGGTATTGTAGGCATGTGTCCCGTAATTCGATAATTTTCTTACTTCCTTGTGGAGCGGGCCAAATGCCTCGGCAGTATAATAGATGCATCTATGGTATGTGCCGCTCGACCCTCGGCATTGTATACATTATTCTGCATCGGGCCAAACGACCTCGGCATAATCGTGCGTTATATCGCTGGCAGTCCGAATATTCACGAGATTATCCTTCCACCAATGCCTGGCCTTTTATATGGTATTCCTTATCCGCTTGATATTGGCCCTTGATATATTTGAGCTGTTGAGGTAGAATACAAGACTGAGAAAATCATACCCTTTAAAAGAAATATTTGGAAGATTATGTAACTTACAGATTTACCCCATTATTGTTGTAAGCCTCATATCTGCTTATGATTTATTATATTGCTTTATTGGATCTCTAGTAAGTGTCGATATCGACCCCTTGTCATTACCTCTCTGGGGTTAGGCTAGATATTTACTGGATACGCGTTAATTCACGTACTCATGCTATACTTCTGCACTAAATGTGCAGGATCTGACAGGTTCAATTGGTGGTTATCTTGGCGCGTAGGCATAGCTGTTGAGGAGACTTTATGGTGAGCTGCATTCCAGGCTACGTATCGCAGCCCGCAGAGTCTCCATCATAATATTTACTCTATCCTATCTTATTTACATTCTAGATAGATATTGTATTATTATTTTACTCCTTAGTAAATGCCCATGCACTTGTGACACCGGGTATTGGAATGTTCTAGAAGTTGTTTGTGATTTTGCTTAGCATTTACACACTTTATTATCTATTCTGTTAAAATTATAAGTTTCCATGATTTTAATGCGTTGATTTCTTTATCTAATAAAATTCAAGAATTTGAAAATAATAAATTTCATAATTAAGTTTGTAGTTCACTGTTGGCTTGCCTAACGGCGACGTTGGGCGCCATCACGACCTATAGTGAGTTTTGGATCGTGACAGCAAGACCATGGTAAGCCATTGCCGAATTCACAACAACCATGACTCAACTAGCAAAGGCCCAACTTAATCAAGTGCAAGCTCTTATGCAGGGAGTAGATGTATTGGTGAACAAGAAGAGGACCAAGGGTCCACAAATGCAAACCCGAGTGGAGAATTATGTGCAAGATGATGGTGGTTTTCATCAAGATGATTCTTATCATGAGCAAGAAGAGGAAGTTCAATATGTGAACAATTTTCAAGGGCAAAGAAACAACTTCCAAAGCTCAAATCAACAATAATGGAGATCACAAAAAAAAAACAAGGTAATGGGAGTTCTAACATTCAAGGAAATTATCATAATAACAATAATCAAGGAAATTAGAGTGGAAACAACCAAGTAAATTGGGGAGGAAATAATCAAGGTGGTTTGGGAAACAATCAAGGCAACCGGGGGTCGGGTTTCAAAATCTCCCAATGCATCAACAACCGAGCAACCCACCTCCTTATCCTTTCCTAGGTTTAAGTTCTTCAAACAATGATATGGATCGTATTGAAAAATATGTTTAAGCAAATGATGGAAAAGAATACCAATTCAGATGCACTTGCCTCACACAACACATCAATCCGTAATCTAGAAGTTCAAATGGGGCATAACTCTCAAGCTCTAAATTCTCATCCTAAGGGTGCACTACCAAGTGACATGGTGATAAAACCAAAGGGTGGTAACAATACGGGGCATTCTATGGCGGTTTTCACAAGAAGTGGAAGAGGCAGGAATACACCCCCCTCAAGTGAAAGACAACTTGTAGATGATGACCAAGTGGTACAAGAGGAGGAGATCCCAAACAATGTTGTTCAAGCAAATGATGAGGTTCGTCTATGGAGGTGAACCCATCTAGGGAGCACATCATTAACATACCAAAGCCAGTAATGCAAAAGGCTAAGGCACCATTGCCTAAGCCTCCACCTCTCTATCCTCAAAGACTTTCCAAGGAAAATGGTGAGAATCAATTCAAGAAGTTCATTCAAATGATGAAGGTCTCTCAATTAATGTGCCATTGATAAAGGCTTTGGAACAAATGCTCGGTTATGCAAATTTTATGAAAGATCTTGTGACCAAGAAGATGTCAATGAATTTTGAAACCATCAAGGTCACTCATCAAGTGAGTGCAATTGTTTATTCCATAGATCCTAAGTTGGAGGATCTCGGTGCTTTCACGATTCCTTGTACAATTAGGAGTGCCGAATTTGCAAAAAACTCTTTGTAATCTTGGGGCGAGTATTAATTTGATGCCCTATTAGGTTTTAAAGACTTTGGGAACTAGGCAACCAAGACCCACATCTATGAGGTTGCAAATGGCCGATCGTACCATGAAAAGGCCATTGGGAGTGATTGAGGATGTTTTGGTCCAGGTTGATAAGTCCATTTTATCGACGGACTTTGTTATTCTACATTGTGAAGTTGATTATGAAGTGCCTATCATTCTTGGGACCTTTCCTTGCTACGGGTAAGGCTCTTTGTGATGTAGAAGTCGGAGAACTCACCTTCCGGGTTGGTGATGAAAAAGTGGTATTCCATGTGTGTAAGTCTATGTGGCAACCAAATAGCAATGAGGTGTGTTATTTTATGGATTTTGTGACTGATGTTATTGTTGATGATACAAGTGCTACAATCAACGTTGGTGATATGTTGGAAGCTGTTTTGCTCAGTTTTGATGATGACAAGATGGATGGTTTCATGGAGTGTGTGAATTCTTTGCAAGGAATGGGGTCGTACAACTATGCACCATGAAAATTATCTTTGGATCTTGAGAATAGGAAGACTTCTCCTACAAAGCCTTCTATTGTAGAGCCACCTACTTTGGAGTTGAAGCCATTACTTCTACACCTTCAGTATGAATTTCTTGGCCCTTGTTCTACATTATCAATTATTCTTTCCTCTTGTTTGACTAATGTGCAGGATGATTCCATATTGGAGGTGTTGCAAAAAAGGAAGAAGGCTATTGGGTGTACTTTGGAAGATTCGGGGTATAAGCCCTGCATTTTTCATGCATAAGATCAAGTTGGAGGACGGTGCTAAACCGTCCATTGAACATCAAAGAAGACTCAATGAGTCTATGCAAGACGTTTTCAAGAAGGAAATTATCAAGTGGTTGAATGTCGGAGTTGTTGACCCCATCTCCGATAGTTCATGGACCTTTCCGGTTCAATGTGTCCCAAAGAAAGGGGCATGACGGTTGTTACCAATGATAATAAAGAGTTGATTCCTTCAAGAATTGCGACCGGTTGAAGGGTTTGTATGGATTATCGTAAGCTCAACAAAGTCACAAGGAAAGATCATTTTTCACTTCCTTTCTTAGACCAAATGCTAGATAGATTGGCCGGCCATGCTTTCTATTATTTCTTGATGGGTACTCGGGCTACAACCAAATTCTTATTGATCTGGAAGATCAAAAGAAAACAACCTTTACATGTCCTTATGGTACTTTTTCTTTCGAGAGGATACCTTTTGGTTTGTGAAATGCACCAACGACTTTTCAACAGTATATGATGGCTATTTTCACGGACATGGTGGAGGAATACTTTGAAATTTTCATAGATGACTTCTCGGTGGTTGGGGATTCTTTTGATGATTGTCTTGCAAATTTGGACAAAGCATTGGCTAGATATTAATAGACCAATTTGGTGCTCAATTGGAAAAAATGTCATTTCATGGTTGAGGAAGGAATTGTCCTTGGCCATAAAATCTCAAAGAACGGAATTGAAGTTGACAAGGAAAATATTGAGATGATTTCTAAGCTTCCACCCCAACTTCGGTGAAGGGTGTGTGGAGTTTCTTAGGCCATGCGGGTTTCTACATGCGCTTTATTAAAGATTTCTCTGAAGCGGTGAACCCATTGTGTAAGCTCCTTGAGAAGAATGCCAAAGATTTCTCTTAAGTGATGAACCCATTGTGTAAGCTCCATGAGAAGTATGAAAAGTTCTATTTCAATGATGATTGTATGAGGGCTTTTGAACTATTGAAGCTCAAGTTGACAACCACTCCTATCATTACCGCTCCAAATTGGAGTTTGCCTTTTGAACTCATGTGTAATGCAAGTGACGTAGCGGTTGGGGCTGTTTTGGGGAAATATATTAACAAAGTTTTTCATCCGGTTTACTATGCTAGTAAGATCATGAATAGTACCCAAGTTAATTATACCGTTACGGAGAAAGAGCTCCATGCTATTGTATTTGCAATTGAGAAGTTTCGCCCGTACTTGATGGGTGTCAAGGCTATTGTCCACACAGATCATGTGGCGCTTCGCTATCTTATGAGAAAAAAGGATTCTAAAGCTCGGTTGATAAGATGGGTACTCTTGTTGCAAGAATTTAATATTAATATTCAAAATAGGAAAGATAGTGAAAACCAAGTGGCGGACCACTTGTCTCGTTTGGAGGAGGAGGGGAGGTCATGTGATGGCCTTGAAATCAATGACTCCTTTCTCGGTGAGTAACTTTTGGCAATTTCAATGAAAGAGGTGTAGTGGTTTGCGAATTTGGTAAATTTTCTTGTGAGTGGAATCATTTCGGATGAGTTCTCTTCAAACCAAAGGAAGAAGGTCAAAAAAGATTGTCAAGATTATTATTGGGATGAATCATACCTTTTCTGGATTTGTACGGATGAGGTTATTATAAAGTGTGCACCGGAAGAAGAGCATGGCGATATTCTTGGTGCTTGTCATTGTTCGCCATATGGTAGTCATCATGGTGGAGAAAGAACGATGTCCAAAGTTCTTAGTTGTGGCTTCTATTGGCCTACTCTCTATAAGGATGCAAGTGACTTAGTGAAAAGATGTGATGAATGTCAACAGGCAGGTGGAATTTCAAAGAAAAATGACATGCCTCCCACAACCATTTTGGAGATTGATATTTTCAATGTTTAGGGCATTGACTTTATGGGCCCTTTTGTGAGTTCTTGTGGGAACACTTATATCTTGGTCGCGGTGAGTGTCTAAATGGGTTGATACTGTCACCTTACCCAACAATGAGGCAAGAAGTGTAGTGGCTTTCTTGAAGAAGAATATTTTTACAAGATTTGGTACTCCACGTGCAATCATAAGTGATGAGGGGTCACACTTTTGCAACAAGACTTTTGACACTTTACTTAGGAAGTATGGTGTTACTCACAAGGTCATTACTCCCTATTATTCACAAGCTAGTGGTCAAGTGAAAGTCTCAAACCGGGAGATAAAGAGTATCTTGTCTAAAACGGTGAATGCTAATCGGATGGATTGGTCCAAGAAGCCTGATGATGTGCTATGGGCTTATAAGACGGAGTACAAAACACCTATCAGAATGTCTCCATACCGGTTTAGTGTATGGAAAAGCTTGTAATCTTCAAGTGAAACTAGAGCACAAAGCAATGTGGGCTTGAAAGAAATTGAATCTTGATTGGGATGCAGCCGCTAACTTGCGGGTTGCACACTTGAATGAGTTGGATGAGTTTCGGTACCATGCATATGATAGTTCATCCTTATATAAAGAAAATATGAAATATCTTCATGACAAATACATTTGGAACAAAGATTTCAAGGCGGGTGATCTTGTATTGTTGTTTAACTCAAGGTTGAGATTGTTTCCCGGGAAGCTCAAGTCTAACTGGAGTGGTCCGTTTGAAATTATTTGTGTGACACCTTTCGGTGCATTGGATTTGAAGAACAAGAACAATGAAGTATTCCGAGTCAATGGTCACCGGGTGAAGCACTACTTAGGTAAAGTTGGAGAGAGCCACGTGGTGGCGGTTATTTATTTCACTTGAAAATACTTAGACATTGCGCCGTGATGTTAAATCAGGCGCTTCTTGGGAGGCAACCCAAGTACTTTTCCTTTTTCTTTTGTAGTTACGTGTTATTTATTGTTTCTAACTTGATTTGAAGTGTTCTACAAGGTTGAGTGTTACTTGCAAGAATGGTATACAAAATGGCTAAGTGTTGAAGGAAATGAAGACCGCATATTTTAATTGTGCGGCCATAAAATTAATTGTGCCACAGCAGAAGAGCTTATGCAGCCGCACTTTTCACATGGGGACCGTACTTCTGAAATCTCGACAAAATGTTAAATTGAAAACTCGCTGAAGTTTGAGCCTATCAGTGCGGGGATAATCTGCGGCCGCGAGAGAAATTATGCGGGCGCACTCAAAATTGTGTGAACCGCACAAGTGACACAAACCATGGCTGCCCAGGTGAAGGAGTGTGGACCGCACTCGGATTTGTGCGGTCACACTCAACCTTTTAACCTTTCAATAGTTCTCAGTATAAAATATGAGTTCTTCATTTATTTTACACTTTTCACCCTCATTACGATCACTGTTACTCTAGAAGCTTCACCGAGGATTTTTCACTGTCAAACACACACACCCATATGTGCTCACACGATCTAGTACACACACTTCCTTTGGTATGCTTCACTTCATGTTAATCTTTTGTGTTATTTTAATTTTTGAATTTTTATCTTCTTTTTAGGCCATCTGTTATTAGAGTTCATCCATGTATCCATGTGGGATAGATCTGTACTGGGTAGTCATTATTACATGATAATTGTTAGTGTTAATTTTAGAAGTAAAAAACAAAATCCCTTATTTGGAAGCACAATTGAGCTATTTCATTTACTCTCATCAAGTGTACACCCTAATACCCATATTAAACTCCCTTTGAAAATTGACCACGGCTCTTGTTGGGTACTATTCTTCCAACGACCGTTTCCACTCATTATTGAGTGCGGATTAGACGTGGATCACAGATCTCACTACACTTCCACCCAAAAGACCACATGACCATTACATACCCCTAAAACCTACAGCAACACCAGTAAGCGTCATACCATACAGGTACAATTATTTTCAGAAAAAGGAAATAGAGAAACAAGTCTCAGATATGATGAACAATAGAATTGTACAACCAAGGCATTCTCTATTTTCCTCTCCAGTATTGTTTTTAAGAAAGAAGGATGGAATTTGGAGGTTTTGTATAGACTACAGGGAACTTAACAACATGACTCTGAAGGATATGTTTCCTATACCATTGGTGGATGACCTCATGGATGAGTTAAATGGCCCACGTGTGTTTTCTAAGATAGACCTAAGGACAGAGTATCATCAAATAAGGATGCATGAAGGGGATATTCATAAGACAACTTTTATAACTCATCTAGGGCACTATGAGTTCAAGATTATGCCTTTTGTCTTAACCAATGTCCCAGCCACTTTTCAGAGTCTTATAAATCATGTGTTCAGAGAATTTTTAAGGAAGTTTGTCATGATGTTCTTTGATAATATATTGGTATATAGTTTCAATATAATAGAGCATGTTGTACATCTCAAGCAAGTGTTGGAAGTGTTAGGGAGGGAGAAGTTATTTTCTAGAAAGTCCAAGTTTTCTGTGGGCAAGAGAAAGTGGAATATTTGGGTCACATCATCACTGAAGAAGGAGTGGCCACAGATCCAACCAAGATTGAGGCTATGGTGAATTGGCCCATACCAAAGACACTGAATGCCTTGAGGGGGTTCCTAGGCTTGACTAGATATTATAGGAGTTTTATACAACCTTATAGAATAATCAGCAAACCATTGACAAGCTTATTGAGAAAGAATTCCTTTCATTGGAATGCAGAAGCAGAAATAGCCTTCAACACCTTCAAAAAAGCCATGACCACTACTCCAGTACTAGCCTTGGCCAGTTTCAACAAGCCATTTATTGTAGAAATTGATGCTTGTGCAAAGGGAATTGGAGCAGTTCTTATGCAAGAAGGGAAGCCATTGGAATTCTTTAGCAAAACATTAGCTCCTAAACATGGGGGGTTGTCTACTTATAAAAAAAAAGTACATGGTAGTGTTGGAAGCAGTAGACAAGTGGAGGCACTGCATACAAAGGGGACATTTTGTTATAAGAACTGATCACCAAAGCTTAAAATATCTGTTGGAGCAGAAGATTACTATTGTCTTGCAACATAAGGGGTTGACGAAATTGCTTGGGTTGGATTATGAGGTACAATATAAAAAGGGAACTGAGAATAGTGGCAGATGCATTATCTAGAAGGGTAGAGGAAGAGTCTTCAGCGAATGGCATGACTATTGTTGAGCCTACTTGGATGCAAGAAATACTACACAGCTGTCATGACCCAAAACTCACTATAGGTCGTGATGGCGTCCAACGTCGTCGTTAGGCAAGAGAACGATGAACTACCAACTTAATTACGCATTTTATTATTTTTGAAATCGTGAATTTTATTAGATAAGAAAATCAATGCATTAAAATATTGGACACTTACACTTTAAATAGAGATGATAATAAAAGTGTGTAAATGCTAAGTAAAATCACAACCACATCTAGAACATCCCAAGACCCGGTATCACAAGTGCATGAGCATTTACTAAGGAGTAAGATAATAATACAACATCTGTCCAGAATATAAATAAGACAGGATAGAGTAAATAGTACGATGGAGACTCTATAGGCTACGATACGTAGCCTAAAATGCATCTTACCATAAAGTCTCCTTAGCAGATGCGCCTATGCGCCAACATAACGACCAATTGAACCTGTCAGATCCTGCACATTTAGTGCAGAAGTGTAGCATGAGTACGTAAAGCAATGCGTACCCAGTAAGTATCTAGCCTCACCCCGGAGAAGTAGTGACGAGGGGTCAACATCGACTCTTACTAGAGGTCCAATGAAGCAATATAATAAATCATAAGCAGATATGGAGCACAAAACAATAATGGGGTAAATCTATAAGTTACATAATCTTCCGATTTTTTTTAAAGGTGTGAATTTCTCAGTCTTGTATTCTACCTCAACAGCTCAAACATATCAAGTTCCAGTATCAATCGAATAACAAATACCATTTAGAATGCCAGGCATTAGTGGAAGGATAACCTCGTGAATATTCGAACTGCCAGCGAAATAACGCACGATTATGCCGAGGTCGTTCGGCCCGATCCAGAATAATATGTACACTGCCGAGGTTCGAGTGGAATGAACCATAGATGCATCTATTATACTGCCGAGGCGTTCGGCTCGCTCCACAAAAAAAGAAGGAAATTATCGAGTTATGAGACACGTGCTTACAATACAGTACATGAGCACAAAATTAATATAACCTTTACCGTTTCCCAAATAACTTTCCAACAACTCAAGGTGATAAGGCTCGGTCTAATATATACATATATTTCTAAGTCAATTTCAATTATAAATTCAATTAATTAAGTTAGGAGAATGAGTTCAAATAATTCGAATATTACATGATAAAGTCCTAAATCTACCCGGACATAAACATGCTTTAGCAACATACGTACTCTCATCACCTCGTGCGTACGTAGCACCCACAACTAGTAGCACATAACAATTACATCACCTAGGGGGTAGTTTTCCCCTCACAAGGTTAGACATGAGACTTACCTCACTCCGAAGTTCCAATAACCGGCTCCAAAGCCTCTCTAACTCCTCAATTCAAAGCCAAACGTTCCGAAACTAGTCAAACAACGTGCAAATCAATCAAAATATACTCAAATGCTTACAATTTAACAATTCATAATGATTCCCAACTTCGCTCGAAAAGTTAATAAAGTCGACCATCGTGCCCACATGCCCGGATTCGGAAATTTTTCAAATATAAACTTTACCCATAACATTACGAACTCAAATATATGATTTATTCCTAATTTCATGTCCAATTTCATGGTAAAAATTAAAAAATACCAATTTCTAGGTTTCTTTCAAAATCTCACAATTTCAACTAATTCCCATGCTTAAATCCTTGTAGAATCTATGTATTTAGCTAAAAATATGCGGGAATTACTTACCTTGCAATAGATGATGAAAATCTCCCCTTGAAGCTCTCCAAAAATCGCCCCAACCAAGTGAATATGAAAATGGGCTAAATCACTTATAAAACCAAGTCTGCCCAGGCCCGTTCTTCTTCGCGATCACGGGAGCATCTTCACAATCGCGAAGCCTTAAAGTCACTGCCTCCAAAATTCCTCTTCGCATTCGTGTCACCTACGCCGCGTTTGTGATGCCTCCAGGTCCTGATGCTTCGCGTTTGCGGTCACACAACCGCGTTCGCGAAGGCTTAACACCTCCAGGCTCCCAGCTCCCCTTATTTCTTCGCCTTCGTGTAGGCTACCCTAGGTTCTCTTCCGCATTCGCGACCCCTATGTCACGTTCGCGAAAAAGAAAAATTCCAGCAACCCAAAATCCTTCTTCGCGAACGCATGAAACCCTTCGCGTTCGCGAAGAACAAAACCAGACACCAGCACCAATAGCTGCACATCACCCAAACTTGGTCCGAAACCATCCCGAAACATACCCGAGGCCCCCGGGACCCCGTCCAATCATACCAACCAGTCCCAAAACATGACACTAACCTGCTCGAGGCCTCAAATCACACCAAACCACATCGAAACTACGAATCAACGATCGAAACCTTTCTTAAAACTTTCAAACGTTCAAACTTCGACAACGCATCCAATTCATACTTAAACAGTCCGAATTGACGTCAAACTCTACGCACAAGCCACAAATCACGATATGAACCTATTCCAAGGCTAGGAACCCCAAACAGACATCGATAACACCAAAATTCACTTCAAATCAAACTTTAGAAATTCTTAACTTTCAAAATGCCTACTTTCCATAATAAGCATCGAAATGCTCCCTGACCACCCGATACTCAATCCGAACATACGACCAAGTACAAAATCATCATACGAACCTATTGGAACCTTCAAATCCTAATTCCAAGATCGTTTACTCAAAAGTCAAACCTTAATTAACTCTTCCAACTTAAAGCTTCCGAATTTAACATTTTGCTTCCGAAACAACTCCTAACTTCCCAAAATTCAATTCCGACCACACGTACAAGTCATAAAATATGAAGTGAAGCTACTCATGGCCTCAATCCACCAAACAACACACTAGAGCTCAAAACGATCGGTCGGGTCGTTACAACAGCTATTATCCTGACCCCACATGTCACGACCCAAACTGAAGGGTCGTGACGGACACCCGGTACCTTACTCAATCGAGTACCAACATAACGTATCTTTCTAATCATACTATCATGGGTAAATGCGCCGGAAATGACATCATGAGATAACCATAATAAAACATAAGGGAATACTTGACACAGAATGATAACAACATGATATACAAACTTATACATGTGACATACGGGCTTACAAGGCCGACATGATCATTTGTACACTCAAAACATAGGCCAATAAGGCCCTACAAGTATCCATATACATGACATCTATCTATAAGCCTCTAAGAGTACAAAAACGTCATAAAGGTCTGGACAAGGCCCCGCCACCAATCAATACATGTCCCAAGCATACTGACCAAATAGACAACTTCAGAGCAAATGGAGTGCACCAACACCTTCTACAGAGTTGATAGCCTACTAGGAGGGCAGTCAACATGTCTATCGGGACTTGCGGGCATGAAACGCAGCGTCCCCATGCAAATGGGACGTCAGTACGAATAAAATATCGAGTATGTAAGGCAGGAAACATAAATAAGAACCGTAATGTAAAGAGAGTTAGAGAAGATACAACATGTAACATCTGAGTGCCTCTGAGGGCTACTGACATAAATGCATGATACATACATATATATATATACACACACACACACACACACACACACACACACACACACACACATAAACTTTTAAAAACATACGCCTCTTTGGGAATCATCATTATCATATTGTACCCTACCTCGAAGAGGACTCCGTAAAAATGTACCCGATGATCATAAGGCTCGGTAGAATCTTATTCGGCCACATGGAGCTTGGAAAAACCCAACTGATTAGTGGTTACACAACAGGTGTCGTACCTGGCCAACTATAGCGCGGCTCGGTAGAGTAAAATAGATACATATATATATAATGCATGCTAGACTCATGAAATCACGTTCTAAACCTTTCGGAGTGACTAAGGTCGTCGCATCTTCGATTAAAATTATGGACATCCATACCATCAATATGAACCTCAATAGGATTCAAGTACTTACTTGCTTAGAATAACATTATAAGGAAAGAACAACATGGAGAATTTGTAGGAGTAGATCTGTTATGAAATAGCGTATTGTTTACGTTCATTTCACTTTAGATCATGCCAAAAGAAATAAGGAAGTGCCTTAACATACCTTTTCAATATTCTCTCCAATCGTCAACCAAGCTCAATATTATCTTACGTCTATAATGAGGAAACCGTCTTCGTCGTCATCATATAACCGTTGTAGCTCTCATATGTCGAAACCAATATTCTACAAGAAAATGGACAACACCTTCCCTGTTTGTACTACATCCCATAAGTTACTAAAAGTCACCAAACAACCCAAATAACAACAATATAATTCACAATAAGCTCTTTGATTACTTCAACAACCATTTTGAGCGGCAAACTCGATGTGCGATTAACAAAATATGGTTTGAATCCAATTCTTTTCCATGAATCTTCCTACAGCATCTATAACATTATAATTATGCTTACCATATCATTTTTAGCCAAAAACATCAAGAGAATAATCTACAAAAATAAACCACACGCCTAACACCTTAACCTTTATTGGCAACCTCTTATTTTTCATGTTATCTTCTTCAATCAACTTAATTAACACATAGATAAGCTTAACAACAGCATCCATAACATAATAAAACTATTTATAACAATTTTCAGCCACAAGAAACTATATATATAGCCTCAACACAGCCCACAGAAAGAGAGAACGATTCTTTATGCCATGTCAACTACTATATTGTAGAATTCCTCCCAAACAACTTAACCAACACATGATTAACCTTAAGCACAACAAATAAAATGATTTACTTACCTTAGGCAATAGATACAACTTGAAATCCTCAGCTGGTGTAGCTCACAACAAGCCTCAATCACACCACAACACTATAGGAGTTGTATTCTTTTCTTGAATCAACTTTTATGTTCAAGTTGGTGTGTAAACACTTGTATTTCGCCTTGAAACTCTAATATATATAAAGGAGAGACTGATTATTACCTTAATAAACAAGAACAACATGAAATCTTAGGCTACTTCACTTGAAGAATCCTCCAAAACAGCCACAAGATGAAGAACTACGATCTAGCAAGCGCCACAGGATCTCTAGCGTTTGATTCATGTTTTTCTCTTTGGTTTTCACTGTAGAATCATGGAGACTGCTTTGAGAGTGTTTTGGGAGAGTATAGGGTCTGTTTGGGTTTAAAACTATGAACCCAAATGAGCCTTGCCCCGGTCTTTAAAGGTTGGAAAATCATCCCCCGCCTAAGTGGGTCCCATTGGGAGCTGCTTGCGTGGTCTCGTAAAAATGCAAATATATCTCTACTCCGATGTCGTATCGATGAATGGTTTAATGTGATAGAAACTAGACTTGTAGATATTCAATTTTGTAGGTGGATCATCCCGTAATTCCAAGTAAATTGGGAGAAAATATCACATACATTTGATCTAATATTCAGCATACTTATGAATGTAATTTGTGATGACCTTTGCCAACTTTTGTTCCACAACTCACTTGACTTCAAAACGTAATACATGACTATCATACAACTACAATAACTCATTAAATAACCTCATTATCATATTAATCACCCTAGTCTCACCCCAAAAGTATATGTTATAGCATTCCCAACTTGTCGACTTTCGACGAAACTTATTTTCTTCGATTCGTTTAGCTTCTAATTCTTTTAACCCTCTTGGTACTTGTTGTTCATGATTTTAAATATTTGTAACCTCCAAGGTAACATGATTAACTTCTTTTATATACTTTCAAAGATGATCTCATTGCTAAACTTACATCAATTTACTTACGACATACTCTTACGTACGAAAATATGGGGTGTAACATTATTCCCCCCTTTGGAACATTCGTCCTCGAATGTTGACTGATGCGCCTATCAGTATCATAACCTATAGATTTTATGAATACTTTAATACTTTTCTTGTCATCTAGGCAACTGTTCTGTGAATAAATCCAAAGGCTAGGGAATTCCCCCCTTTAGGCCTCTTTCTCACACCACGACTTGTGGTCAGAATTCTTCCAATCTCGTAACTGTTGCTATCTTATTTCATGCAGCATGTACGACTCTGACCTTGTATGTGCTCCTATACGACTCAGCTCTCCTTTTTTCCTCCAGCTTTTATCCAATCTCTAGGCCTTACTTTGTGAACATATATAGGTGTACTGAAGTTCTTCGCTCGGTACTTTGTTGAACTTACGACTACTATTATACCTTGCTTCATAGCCTTGGTTATCTATGCTTATGGATTTACTACATCTAGGTAGGTCATATTATACCCTAACTCTTACTTTGGTTTATTATTACCGAGGTCTGCTACCCAACTCCAAGTTACTCTCTCACTACTTATCCTATATGTATAAATCTAAATCCTTTACTGCTTCCTTATTACTGTTCATCTAAAGAGTGGCATCCTAATCTCCTCTCATACTTTGAAACTTTTATCCATATATTGTTGATTCACCTTAATGTTGACCTATAATTTACCACTGATAATTTGAAACCTCTTACGTAATATATTGTCACTAGGGCTCACATCTCATCGGGGAACATCTGAAGTGATTTGCCTGATCTACCTATGTACGATACTATACTTCAATAACTGTATTTCATAGCATCCTAATTTGATTCATCTTATGGGGGTATTCTAATCCCGTGCAATTCATGAAATCCTTTTTTTTTAAATAATTACTCAATCAAAGGCCTAAACGTCATCCTCTTATTTATCATAATTACACCCTTATGCTACTACCAGAGCAGCATTCCATCTCTTCTAAATGCTCCTAGTATTAGACTCATTTGCATTCATTCAGGCTATACTGAGCTTTCTATAACTTACGGAAACCTTCAGCTCTTTTGTTTTGATATGCTTAATTCTGAGGCCTTACCTATTCTTGTCACCTTTTCCCTCACTTTTTCTTATCCTTACTCCTATCTACCTAAAACCTTGTCGCTCTACCACACTTCAGCTTGCGACCTACACATATATATTTATACTACTCACAACCTTCCTTTAACTTTCTAGCCCTATAGATTTCCTTCTGTGCCTTCTCGGTTGTCTTTAAATGTAAGCAATTACTTTTCCTGGTCATTCTACCACTTTTTTCATGAATACTTGGCTTATCTTAGTTCCCACATATATTGTAATTCCATGCAACCCATATGATGTTGAATATAACTTTTGATTTTTACTTCCCATTCATTAGTCACGATAGGTGCCACTTTCTTATGGAGTTCATACGATGTTATAGTGAGACTGTTGTTACAAGATCATTTCTTCTTTAGGTCACTATGCGTAGGTCAAAGCCTTCTTCCTTATTTCCTCACCTAGTATTTCGTTGTAGTACTTAGGGGAGACCCTCTGACTCCTGTAAAGCTGCGAGCTTATTACATCGTATACCCGAAGGAATTTTCGATGTTCTTATTCGCCTATAAATATCCTTAGTTACATACCTCCGTGCCCTTGCGCTCATAGGGTTACTTATGGACTCAAATTTTGATTGTCTCCTTAGTGGAACTCTCTTTTATTTCCGTAAAACTTAAACGGTACCTTTAACTACCCCAACTCCTATCTAAAAAACATTCAAGGACTGCGATCTCATATCTATGAGACTGAATTCCCTATGCCGGGGTTCACTACGCTTATCTTGCATGATATGTTGATTTATCTGTGACCTTAATCCATAACTAGGCTCTTCCTGAATCAACTACAGACTACTCGTTGGTCCATTCTCATATCTATATTCTGAGTAACCCCTCTTGGGTTAGGTTTTTTTTTGGGGGGGGGGGGGTCTTGACTTACCTCTCACACTGGCTCCTTATGTATACAGTGTCCAATTCGCACTCATTTACCAATTAACATCCTTGTCGGGAACCCTTACTGCCTCTTACCAGTGTCGTGCTTGCATATCATTCAGGAGTCGTGACATATCTATAGGATCTCAGTAAATGCAATCTCATTCCATTCGCCTTTTTACTGCATTCTTCCTTTACCATTCCATAGTTACCTGAACCACTTAACTCTGGCTTAATACCATATCACACCATCTTTCCCTCTTTAGGGGAGTACTAATAATTAATGCTATGAAGATTTACCTATAAATGTTTTACCTCTTCATATTTGGCGTATTTTTACATCTTCACGGACTCTTACTTACCTTGTGGTAACCCTTCATTACCAAGGATAACTGAATTTCTTATGCACGAGGGTGACACCTAGTGTAACTAGCACACTTAGTCCCTTAAGCTTAACTCTGCTCATAGTGCTTGCTTTAGAGAAGTGTCTTCCTGAATGACCTTTAAAGGTTATTCTTCTGTTGTCTATTCTATTATTACCAGAACGTGATCTCTGAAATTCTCACGATACCGACTATTATCAAATCCTTCGGTCCCTAATTCATGTTCAGTTTATCTTGTTCACTAGTCCATACTGATATCTATTACTCTGGGGGTCTAACTTTTCTGGTACTCACGTTGGAGTCACCAACTCATTTCTAGAAATGAGGATATGAATTTATGGCTTATACTCTTTTATTGTCTCAAGGCCTATCACATCTTGTCTTTTCCTTCACTTGACTATAGACTCTGTCATCCTTTCATATTTTTATTTACCGTTATCACCCATTTATCGCGTCTTACTCATAATACTTTCTTTACTCTCTTATTATTCTCCTGCTAGTCTTTCTGTCTATCACCTTATTCTGAAAAACTTCAACAAAACATTCTTTCGCTTTTAGCTCCCCTTGCATTATCTCATTGGCTCTTTGGGTCACCTAATATTCTCTCTTTACTAGGGACGGGACCATAATAAGATAAATATTTATCCCTTCTAGTATTCATATCTAACTGTACTATTCTAGAGTGCACCATTTAGGTGTCTCACAAGGAGAACTATTACCACGTTTGCCAAATCCTTCGAAAATGTTAGCTAATGCTAACAATCCATCCACCATTTTGTGTTACTCTAATCCCAGCTAGATCCTGATATCTCATCCTTCCCTTAAACTATATTTGTTTGCCCCATGGGGCATAACTGAGATGGGTGTGGCCAATTGTACATACTTATGTTACTATTGAAGGTGACTCAAAATACATATATTTCTCTGCCTGAATTGTAAATACTAATAATGTTTACTAACTAGGTACCTCGTACCCTTCTTTACCTTGCTTCTTTTACTTGTTGAAACTTGTATCTACCTTCTGATTCTCTTATTTCTTTACCATATGGGTGGATAGATATTCATGCCTTAGGGATCCTTATCAAGAAGCTTATACGTCTTAGTAAACACATGATCTGCTGAAGACATCATATTTACTCATCATAAGCATGATGCAAAATCGAGTTCCTCTGACTCAACTCTTCCACACACAAATTCAATCTATTACCAACTGTCTTTCTGGATATAGATATTGTTGTATTATGAATAAAATAGAATTTAGGAGTTTGAATTCTTACAACTGAGCTCTACCACATGATCTAGAGTAAGAAGAAAGAGTGGCAATCCTAAATTCCTTGTAGCCTCCTGCTTATAAGTGTGGTGCACAATAACCCCGTAAACAAGACTCTATTAGACATGGCTTGTAGACTCCCTAGGATAGAACTGCTCTGATACCAAGTTTGTCACGACCCAAACTGAAGGGTCGCGACGGGCACCCGGTAGCTTACTCAACCGAGTACCAACGTAACATATCTTTCTTATCATACTATCATGGGTAAATGAGCTGGAAAGGCCATCATGAGCTAACCAGAATAAAACATAAGGGAATACTCGACACAGGATGATAACAACATGATATACAAACTTATACATGTGACATACGGGCCTACAAGGCCGACATGATCATTTGTACACTCAAAACATAGGTCGATAAGGCCCTACAAGTATCCATATACATGACATCTATCTACAAGCCTCTAAGAGTAAAAAACGTCATATAGGTCCGGACAAGTCCCTGCCACCAATCAATACATGTCCTAGGCATACTGACCAAATAGACAACTCCAGAGCAAGTGGAGTGCACCAACACCTTCTACAGAGTTGATAGCCTACTAGGAGGACAGTCAGCCTGTCTATCGGGACCTGCGGGTATGAAACGCAGCGTTCCCAGGCAAATGGGACATCAATACGAATAAAGTATCGAGTATGTAAGGCAGGAAACATAAATAAGAACCGTAATGTAAAAAGAGTTAGAGAAGATACAACATGTAACATCTGAGTGCCTCTGAGGGCTACTGACATGAAATGCATTATACATATATATATATATAGATATATATATATATATATATATATAGATATATATAAAAACTTTCAAAAACATACGCCTCATTTAATGTAATTTGTGATGACCTTTGCTAACTTTTGTTCCACAACTCGCTTGACTTCAAAACGTAATACACGACTATCATACAACTAAAATAACTCATTTAATAACCTCCTTATCATGTTAAGCACCTTAGTATAACCCCAAAAGTACATGTTATAACATTCCCAACTTGTCGACTTTCGACGAAACTTATTTTCTTCGATTCGTTTAGCTTCTAAGCCTTCCAACCCTCTTTGTACTTGTTGTTTATGGTCTTAAATATTTGTAACCTCCAAGGTAACATGATTAACTTATTTTATGTACTTTCAAAGATGATCTCATTTCTGAGCTTACATCAATTGACTTACGACATACTCTTACGTACAAAAATATGGGGTATAACACCACAACTGCTCAACATCTTACTGAGTTGATCACATATCCCATGGGCAACCCTAAGTATACCTTACATCATGGCATCATCAGGTATGATCACAAGATATTTGTAAGGAGAGGGGCAGGCCTTAGGGCCAAGATTTTTGAAGCACTACATCAGTCTCCACTAGGAGGACATTCTGGGCAGCTGGGCACACACATGAGAATTAAGATGATTCTCTACTGGCTAAACATGAAGACAGACATCTCTAAATGGGTTTCAGAATGTGACACCTGTCAGAGGGTTAAAATTGAAAATGTACACTACCTGGGGCTATTACAACCACTACTAGTGCCAAAGACAACTTGGAAGGACATCGCTATGGAATTTATTGAGGGCCTACCATCATCTGGGCACACAAATACAGTCCTGGTGGTCATTGACAGGCTTACTAAGTATGGGCACTTCATTCCCCTGTAACATCCCTACACCGCTCATGAGGTAGCTGACTTATTCCTTAAGGAAGTCTACAAGTTGCATGGTCTACCTAGCATTATAGTCACAGATAGAGACCCTATTTTCACTAGCCAAGTTTGGCAACAAATGTTCAAATCCATGGGCACAAAATTGAACATCTCTACAACATACCATCCACAATCAGATGGTTAGACAGATAGGCTCAATAGATGCCTGGAATCTTACTTAAGAGCTATGATATTCAATAATCCAAAACATTGGCTTAAGTGGATACAACTAGCAGAGTGGTGGTACAACTCTAACTACCATAACTCCTTGAAAACTACTCATTTTGAAGCTCTATATGGATATCCACCTCCACAAGTAACCTTGGGTCCTTACCATACTCCACTCACACTACTCTGGGGGCTAACCTAGCCTAGAGGCAGAGTATGCTTCAAAATTTAAAGGAGAACCTTATCTAAGCACAAGCTAGGATGAAGTTCTACGCAGATCGGAACATGACAGATCGAGAATTAGCAGCAAGAAATTGGATCTATCTGAAATTACAACCCTACAGGCAAACTTCTATTGCAGTAAGAAGAAATTTAAAGCTAAGTGCACGATTTTATGGACCATACAAAGTTCTACAGAGAATTGGACCAGTAACTTACCGATTGGAGATTCCGACGGGGTCACAAATCCATCATGTATTCCACGTTTCCCAGCTCAAAAAGAGGGTTGGACCTCAGATCGAGGTGCAGACACAACCTACAGCCTGTGACAGTGATGGTGCAGTCTTGGTGCAGCCCATAGCTATCCTACAACGTCCAATAGAGAAGGTCAACAACGTTGCAAAGGTGAGGGTTTTGGTGCAATGGGAAAATCTTGGACCATAGGAGGCTACATGGGAAGATTGGGGCTACATCCGCAACCAAGCGTCTACAGACACTTATTTAAACATTCTAAAACTAAAAAGAGTTGACGGGCTCTTCTATTCTACTCTCTTTGGGAATCCAAAGCTATGCGGGCGACCCGCGCAATTAGTTCCCTTCGTTCTGAACTTGGATAATCGATAGAATAATGATTGGCTAGATCATTTGCTTCACTGCGGAAGAATCCCTTTCTACGCTATGTTCCCAATATTTCCAGATTCCATCACTAATCTCCGACCTTGAGGACAAGGTCGATCTGAACAAGGAGGGAATGTTATGTATATGGTGGTCAGAAATTAGGTAAAAGGGGAATTGGGGATTATATTAGGGCATCAACTATCTTAAGTGCAATAGAGACAGCACGTGCAATGAGTATTAATAAGCTGGGCTGGGTAGTGGAAATCGACGGTAGAGATAAGGCTCTATGATTAGTTAATATTGGACGGCCCAGATCAATTCATTAATCCACTATAACAGGATCAACCCCAATTCGGTTAGGCATATTTTGACCGGTAATTTCTCTTCTCTAAACAACTTCCTCAGTCATCTTCTAATATCTCTTCTTTTCTCTCTCTTCAACCCAATTAATTATTCATCTAATCCCTATTCCATTTCCATTATAGGTGTGTTGCAGAGATTGGGAGCTCCATTTCTATTTCTGTAATTCTATGTTGAATGTAGTTGATTAGTGGATGTAATAGAATTCAAATATTCAATAAAATTCCCCAAATATTCCTAAATTCAATTTTTCAATTTCGTAAGAACATTACATCTCAATGAACTCAGATAAGGGAACATCAGAGGGAACAGATAGAGATCAGTTCCTCCGGTCATAGTACAAGTTAACTCTAACAGCTGTTAAAGTTGCTACACTGCACACGCAACAGAACAACAGCACTGTTGAAGCATGCTGCGTACCGGACACTCCCTTGCATCATTTTTGATGACCTCACTTATATATTACCAACATGAGGCAAGAGATTTCACACACTTGCCTAAATATTGGTTACTCTCAAGTGTGCAGTCGCCTTCATTCCTCCAAAGGCAATAAAGAACAAAACAATGACATAACAAAGGACCTGATCTCAATATTGATTACATTGTGTGTCCTTTAGTATTGTTGTATCTTTGTTCATGTTATTCACTTGTAATTCCTACTCAGCTTTTTAGAAGCATTTTGTAGGACATCTTGTAAACCATAAACTGTGTGGTTGTTTTGACATTGTAATAGAGTTATTATAAAGATGCTTGCAATATAGTTATTGTGAGTAGGTGAGGGATTAAGAGTTTAATTCCTACATTACAATAGGTTGTAATCTAAAGTTTGCCCAGTTAGTGAAGTTGAAATCCTACCAGTGTAGGTTGTGGTTTTAAATCTCGTGAGCTGTGAGTTTTCTACGTAAATATCGTTGTGTTATTTACTTATTGTTGTGTTCTATGGGAACTGATAGAGAACCAGGTTCTCTATACAGTTTGGTGGACTCTTAGTTTACATCATAAACCTTAGTAAAAAAAAAAAAAGGGTCGCTAGCAACCTCTTCATCCTTAAAGGAGTAAATTCACACATACCTACAAAACCCAAATAATTTACCCGGTTATACCCATTTTAAACTATTTACCCGTCATACCCATTATATAGCATGCCATTAATTTATCTTCCGCCTTTTTTTATTCTTTCTTTTCTCCTTTTCTTTCTTTCTCTTTTCCTTTTCTTCTAATTTCATTTATTTTTTTCTCAAATTAATTTTTTATTTATTTATTTTCTCCATAATCTTGTTCCATTCACTCTTTTGGATCGTTTCTTTTCCATTTTTCTTATTTTTCCTTCTTTTTTTTTCTTCATATCAATATAAAAAGATAACTGATATAATACATCTTTTATATATATTTTTTTTATTTTCTCTATATCTATTATCTAAAAATAGATTATACATTATAATTTTGTTCTCTTTTTCTTTTTTCTTTCATTTTTTATCTTATTTTTATATATGTGTATAACTAAAAATGTTTCTAGCATATGTATACCAAAATAATATATTAATATAAAAAATGAAATATTAGTATGACAAAATAACATATTAGTGTCAAAGACAATAGTATACCCAAACGATATATAAATATACCAAATAGGTATATTACTATTTTATGTGTACTCCATCTACTTTTGATGTAGTCAGTAATAATACCTCCATAAAACTCCATCAAACACCCCATTTAGGAAAGGTTTGAAAAAAGCATGAGAATTCTGTTCGAAAATAGAAAAAGGGCCAAGTGGGAAATTTTAAGAAATTTAAAAATGACCAAATTGTAGTTGTATAATATTTCATTATACTATATACTATAACAGTATAATATCACATTATATTATATACTAAAATAGTATATTGTAACTATATACTATTACGTTATACTATATACTGTAATGATATACTATTATCTGTACCTGTTGAGTTAATTATTGTATATCCAAATGGTATATAATTTACCATTTCCCTACCGTATACATCAATTTTGACCTAAATTTTTAAAATTGACTCCAAATCGCCATCAAAATTGACTAAAAGTTTAGCCACAGCCTTCAATCAATATTTTGAGCACACCTCGATCAGAATCAAGAAAAGAAAACTACAAACTCAACAAAACCCAATTTATCATGAGCTTCAAAATTCAAGATTTTTCAATGGTGGATCTAATTTTCTTTAAAAAAAAAATCTAAAAATCAGCAGTAACACCACAGTCTGCACATTAAAGAACAACACCCAATAATTTCTAACAACCAAACTTCGCGAAGGTACTATAGACGATATATATTATAGCACCCGGTTCAAATCTAATATTAAATTCTTCAAGTTGAAAATTCATAGATTTGGAATTTTGGAAAAAGACTTTAAGAAAATCTGTAAAATTTTAATTTAAGCTAAAAACACGAAATGCAAAATCTGAGCAAGCATGGGATTTTGATAGAAAAGTGATGAGATTACATGAAAAATGATGGGGTCATATGGATTTCATAGTCTATCAAAAGAGAAAGCTATGGGATTTTACACTTCAACGGGGAAAGAGAATGGAGTAAAAGGGGATTGTAAGAAACTTTCATATGGGTAATTAAGATAATTATTTTGGGTTGTACGGCCATTTAGTATAGTTTACCCATCCTTAAATGCCTATATCAAGAGACTCTATCAACATAGGGGATTCTTGAAAGTGATAGTAAATAATTGTGATTCATGAATGATGAACACATAGTTTGCCCAGAACACTGAACATGATTAATATGGAACATTGACAATGACATGTTCTGGCATGAATATGTACATGCAGTAAATTAATGATATTTTAACCAATTAGTTACCTAATGTCTAGAACATTGTTCAAATGCACTTTTGGATAAGCGAATTTCAAACAGATAACGTATATATATAATTACTTGTAGCATACGATAGATGTTCGTGCGTTTCATTCTAGTTCCTACCTAGAAGTAGCTACTGGCTGATGATTGCGTCATGACTCCAGATTTCAGATTTAGGTAAATGCATACTCCGCTACTTAACAATATATGTACTGTAATTAATTGTATTACTTATTGTTTTAATTGATTGGTTTGGTTTGGTTAACAAGCTTTGAGTAAGGAACAACGTGTAAAGTCGCTCACTTTTAAAAAATACGAAAAAGAAGAAGTTTAGCAAATTTCTTCGTCAACAAACTTGATATAATGAAGAAACTAAATTTTCAAACGGTAGGTTACGAATACTTTAAGCGTATACATATGAGTAGTCTGTGGGTATAGTTAAAAAAGATAGCCAGACTAAGTAATGCAGGAATACAATTACTATTATTTTTGCGACGGGATAAAATAAATGTATTAGCAATAAGCAGAAAATATTTAAATACATGCTATTCACTGCATTAACATATCTTAATTATTATTCACCACGACCCTTAGATTTCAAAATCTAAAAAAAAGTATGTGTTCCCAATACAGTTTAGTGGTAAAAAATAATAATGTAAATCGTAATATCACGACTCATAAGTACCCAAATAACAGTGACATGTAACCCCATTTAATTATGTAAAAGAACAAAGAATCAAGCTTGTTGCTCACTGATAAAGGAACTTTACTAATTAGGGGGGAAAACAGGAAGAAGAAAAAGTTCTCAAGCATTTTTACAAAAAGAAAATTGCTATGCGGATCAACCTCAGGCTTAATCGAATATCGCAAGAGTATGCAACTTGTACTCCTAATGTTTATCACTACAAAATATAGACGACTCTCCAATGAATGCTAGCTGATGATGTACAGAATCTCACATAATGGGAATGTTAGGGAAATTTAGCTAATCATGATTCATGACCATAACTCCAGTCTTAGACCAAAACATATACTCCATAAAAAGAGTAAATCATTACACATATAAAAGAGTAAACATATTACTAGTAGTAAATAACAATGGAAAAAATAAAAAATGAAACCAGAAATCCGTCGCTATTTACTCTATGTACTTTTTAGAATAAGCAATATTGACCCAAAAATAGGAAGAAAGAAAAGGATAAACATGATATGTGAAAACCTCAATTTGGATAAATGACGTTGATCAACTTTTGATTTCACGGCTAAGGGTATCAGCTGTAGACACCATCATATTCTGATCAGGTGGGACCATGACCGATGTCATTGCTGTAGCTGGCACGAAATTGTAGACAGGATGGTCCATATATTGACCGCCACCACCCACTACACCCTGCACACCAAACTGTCCAAACCCAGTTGTATGATATCCACCAGTCATCATCATTGGTACCCCGTACACCATCTGCACCGCATTACCATAGGCCCCACCTGTCACGTGACTTTCACGTAAGTCTTGTTGTGTTTGAACATTCTTCACCAGCAAGCTACTGCTGTCACGTACTATCTCTGATCCAGAAATTTTCGGAACTGCCACTGTGCCGCCACCACTTTCCTGATTTTTTGGTGTATCCATAACCGCAGATATTCCTGGGATTTGCAATTGCAGAAGATCCGCTGTTGGCGTTAAACTCGGGTTCGGGTTTGAGTTCGGGTTATAGTCCTTATCGAACCCGAATAGAAAATCCGGAGTCGAAGGCGACACCGGCAACTGGATCGGGTAGAAAAGGAAGAGCCTTAACCTAGCTGTTTTTGTGGTAACTTTTTGCATGCGATCGTATTCGATCATCATCTGCTCCACATCATCGTCATCGACAAGGGAAACAAGTGCATCGAGATCTTCACCAGGCAACTGGTACTTTATACAAATCTCAGCGTTGATATTACACAGAGAATTCAGCTTTGCGGCTAAGTCGGAAAACTTGACGTTCCGATCAACGGTGAGGATTTTGGTGTCGCCGCCTACGTAGGAGAGCTGATGGTCGTGAGGTCGAAGCAGAATTTTTCCGCCATAGCTACACATTAACTTAACTTTTTGATTCTCCATAGCCGCCGCCAAAAATTCGAGCGAGAATAAGGGAGAAGACAGAGGGTTTGGTTTTTTTGGGCTTTTGAGATTTTCTGAGAAGTGTTAGTGTGTGTGGCGATACATTGTTGAGTGAGAGTGGCTCAGGATATTAGAATTGAGAATTTGAGGGTTTGATCTTTAAAAGGAGTATAAATGGGTCCACACGGAAAGAGCTTTACGCGTCGGTGGCCCAGTAAGCATGGCCCACTGTAGTAAATTTGAGAAGTATCAAATGAAGAGGAGCTTCTGAAAACAAACTTTAGAGAGGGAAATTTGGGTGGGATTAGGAAGATTGTGGATATAGTATATTTTTTCCTTTTTAAGGATGTGGACACTTCCCTTTAATCAACATCAACATTCAAAAGGAAAAGAATTAAAAATGACGAGGACACTTCCTTTCGTCAATCTTCAAATTCAAAACTTCAGGTTTGCCCGCTAATATAATTCTTGTGTATTTTCACCTATTCACAATTTGACATGAAGTTTTGTCGTTTATCCTAACAAATGGGAAAGTTTTAGTTGTGGCGTCTATTTTCAAAAATTATTTTTGGTAATAAATGTGAATATTACCATAACAATCAACAATAATTTTACATCCTAAAGAGCCTCTAGTGTCTTTTGCCACCTTCTAGGAAGGGTGCTCTAGACTCTAGATCTCCAAACAAAAACAAACATCACATCTAATTACATAGCTTCTAAATCAGCGGCTGACTTTTCCTAACTCTTTTAGTCCTACACAATGTATCCAATCTATCTACAATCTCTTTCTTAATCTATGCAAACAAAAAATCTCTCTCTACATTTACTTTTTAAAGATTTTTTCCAGTTCCTTGCTTGCCAAGTGTAGTATAACATGGCTCCTCATACTGCAACAACTATTTCCTTTTGGAATTGGCTCCATCGTCTCACTTTGATTCACTTGATCACCTGGCTTGCTTCACTGTTCTGAATCTTGATGCCCAGCCAGCTGCTCAACTTTCCTCTCAGGTTTGTAATCCACTTGCACTGACCAAAAATGTGTGCCTATGTCTCCATCTGTGCCTGATCACATAGACAGCAGTGTTGATCATCTACATGAATCAGTAGTCTCTGTAATCTCTCCTTGGTTAACAGTTTGTTTTGACATGCCAACCACACTAGGAACCTCTGTTTAGGAAACATAACTGAATGTCTCCATCTGTGCCTGATCACATAGACATCAGTGTTGATCATCTACATGAATCAGTAGTCTCTGTAATCTCTCCTTGGTTAACAGTTTGTTTTGACATGCCAACTACACTAGGAACCTCTGTTTAGGAAGCATAACTGAGCTCCACATTAGCTTAACCTCCCTTACTTTAGGTAGAGGCCCCAGCATGTATTGATAGCTTCTGGACATGGAATATTCTCCTGTTGTGGTCAATAGATATTTGTCTCCTTGATACCATCCTGCCATTTAAACTTTGAGGGAATTCAATTTTTTTCAATACCAGTTGCAATCTCATGTTGGAGTGTGTTCCCATATCCCTCTTTGTCCTTTATGTAGATATTATTGACCCATTTTACCCCTAAAATATCTTTCTTTCTAGCTAATTGTCATAGTAGCTTACCAACAACACTAGCGTTTCATTTGCAACAGCCTTTGATGTTTAAACCTCTATTTTGCTTTGAAATACATACCATGTCCCATGCAACAAGGTTAATTTTCCTTTTGTCCTCTGTAGCACCCCATAGGAAATCCCTGCATTTCTTATCAACTTGCTTTACTATACTTTGAGGCAGTATGAACACTACACTCCAGAAGTTATATATAGAGAACAAAACTGCCATGATAGTTTGCAATCTCCCAGCATATGACAATTGCCTTGTATAAGCAGTGATTTTGTTTGTGATCTTATCAACTAATTGTTTGCAATCCATCTTGTTCCACTTCCTTGAAGTAAGTGGAAGGCCTAAGTACCTTATAGGCAAGGGTTCTAGAGTGAAACATGTTATATTGAGAATATTCTACTTTGCAATATCATCCACACCTGCTATAAATATGCTAGACTTATCCAAATTAGCCTCCAACCTTGTAACAACATCATTGAAATGCTGCAATGCCTCCATAACTCTAGCAACAAATTTCAGATTTCCTTTGAAGAATATCATGAGATCATCTGCAAATACTAGATGTGTCAGTCTTGTATTCTTGCACATGGGGTGATATCTGAAGTCAGGAAGATCACTCATCTTGCTTAGCACCCTTGAGAGATATTCCATAACCAGAACAAATAAGAGGGGTGAGATAGGATCCCCTTGCCTAAGTCCCCTCCTCCCTTCAAAATAGCCATGACTCTCCCCATTAAATATGATAAAAAAATGTGTGATAGTAACACAAGTTATCACCATACTAGTGAAAGAATCTGAAAATCCAAAACCTTTCAAAGCTTCCTCTATAAATTCCTAATTGATCATATCATATGCCTTCCTAAGGTCAATTTTCATGAGACATCTAGGAGAGGTCTTCATATTGTAATGTCTCAACAAGTCATGGCATATTAAAACATTATGAATCAATGATCTACCTTCTACAAAAGCTTCCTAGTTTTCTGCTACTAGCACGGATACTGCTTTTTTGAGTCTCATGCATAACATCTTAGAGATGCATTTGTACAGAACATCATTGCAGCATGTTATTGCCGGAACTGACTTGTATACTCTATAACCGACAGTTTAGGAATTAGAGATAGTATTGTTGAATTGATTTGTCATAACAATCTACCATTCTTCATGAATTTCAATATAGCTGCAGTGACATCTTTACCAATTATACTCTAAGCTTCTCTATAGAATCTACTGCCATACCCATCTGGCCCTGAACTCTTGTTTACATCAATACTGAACATAGCTTGTTTCACCTCCTTGGCTGTGAAAGGTTTGATCAGTTCTACCTGTTGTATAGTATATAGTGTATATCCATTCTTCAGGAAGCTATGAAAATCTTTTGCTCTTCTTCTTTTTTTCCTTCCTAACATTGATTCATAATAGTCTACAAGAACATTTGCTATGTTTGTACTGTCTGTTTGTATTGCCCCAGTTTGATCCTTAATCTAATTGATGGCTTGTTGCAATCTTTTGTGTTTGATAACTGAATAAAAGTATCTAGTGTTGTCATCTCCTAGCTTGATCCAGCTTGCCTTACTTCTCTGTTGTAAAAACATTTCTGCTAGATAAGAAGATTTCCTAAATTTCTGGTACATGGCCTTCTCATGTTCTTGTAAAGTCACACTTGAAGGATTTGCATGCAGTCTAATTTGAGCTTGACTTAGAGCTGCCATGTCATCCTCAACTTCTGCCAGAATACTTCTAAAGTGTTGTTGATTGAGCTTCTTAAGAGCCTTCTTTAGTATCTTTAGCTTCTTAACTTTTTGAAACATACTACATTCTTCTATTTGTTGTTGCCACACATGTGTTACAATCCCTTTAAACTGGGGATGTAGAGCCCATACATTGCATGATTTAAAGGCTCTATTTACCTTCAAAGTACCAGTAACCTTTATTTAGTTTAAGTGTGCAATGATCACTGATTCTCTCTACAAGAAAATCAGCCTGAACCACCGGCATGTTATCCAACCACTCTCTATTGACAAATGCCCAATCAATTTTGGAGAACACTCTATTATCTCCATGTTTGTCATTCCATATGTACCTACACCCTCCACATGGTAACTCTATGAGTTCACAAGCATCAATACAAACTTGAAAATCCACCGCTTTACCCATACTAACTGGCAGCACTCTTATTTTGTCATCAGCTTACAATATTGCGTTAAAATCCCCAGTGACCATCCATGGTATATTAATTCCTCCACTAGTACTTTCTAAGTGTTGCCACAAACTCTTTGTAGGAAGATAGTATTGAAAGCATGCACAGCTGTCATACAGAACTCCTTTTGAATAACAACATTAGTCACTAAACATATAATGCTTTGGGCAATTCCACTTATATGCATGACTTGATAGTAGTCAGGCCTCCAACTATAACCACTCGACCATTATAGTGGTGATCTAGATTCGTGAGGTATTGCCATCCTCCAAACATATTATTTATTACTTTCTCCATATTGCCTGCCTTAACCTTAGTCTCTAGCAAGCTTACTATACCAATATTTTCCTTGATACAAAGGAGTTTGACCTCTTTTGGTTTGTTAGGAGCCTTTAAGACCCTAACATTCTAGCATAGTATGTTATCCATCTCATATAGGAGACAGGGCAATGCCTCTCCCATGTGATACCTAGCTGCTCTGTGGTTGTCTGTTAGTACTGGCCTCTCTTAGAACACTAAAAGTGTTGTGACCTGTTGGTTATTGTTGTACTTGTTCCTTAGGTGACTTCCTTGTATTGTGAGGAGTTACCCAGCCTTCTGAGTTCATCTTTCCTCTTTCAGTTATAGTTTTTAGTGTCACATTCTCAACCCCTAGTACTGGTCTTGTATTCTCAACTCTTGGTGCTGTTAAACTTTGAATACTGTTTGCCTGGCCTTTATTTGTATCTATTGCTTTTAATTCTTGAACAACATTTTGTTGCTTTGGGGGGGATGCTTCTTCCTCCTACATTCTTCCTCTGAATGACCATTTTTGTGGCAATGCTTGCATAGTATAGGTTTCCAGTCATACTGAATTCTCTGTTCTACAAGTGAACCTTTTTCATTCCTAAAATATACCTTGTCTAGTAAGGGAGAATCCACATCTACCTCAATAAGGAGTGTAGCAAAATTTAGCCCAATCTTGTTTTCAGTGTTCCTGTCAGCCATTAAAGGCTTACCAATCTTGCTAAGCACTTTTGGACCCTAATACTTGAAATCCAAACTAGGTAGTTTTACCCAAATGGGTATAGTATAGAGCTCTTCCCTAGTAAATTCCATATACTTGTGACATTCCTTAACAAATAAAGGTTTATTGTCAAAATGATAGATCCCTCCCTACAATACCTTATTTTTTCCATTTGTTGTGTCAAACCTCACCAACACAATTTCATTTTTCAATATTGAGACCATGTTGATGCCATGTTTCCCCCACTATCTTTGTATGTAACTATTAAGCACATTGAAAGGAGGATGTGTTCCCAGAACATAGCAGACTATGGCATTCTACGAGTAATCAATCTCATATGTGATATCCTTTAATTCAATCTCACAAATTGTTGTTTCCCCATGCTTACTTGGATTCACATACTCCAATTTGAAGCCGACATTAGCAACTTTGGTGATGTCAAAATTTTTCCAAATCGAATGCTTAACCCTAATTTCTGATTCTTCTTCAACTTCGTCAGCCCATGATTTCCTACAAGTGGATTTTTGTAATTGATTACTTACAGAATGTTGTACCTGTATCCCTTCCTCCCATTCCTGTAAGACAGTTTTTGATTTTTCCAGCTTTTGCATTGTTTCATTAATACCCGCCATTATTATTCCATTGATATCTTCTGCAATTGGTTTATTAATTTCCAATTGTGATGGTAATTCAACTCTGCATGGTGCTGAACCTCGATTCTCAACCTTCTCCTTACCTCGATTTTGCTCATTTTCAACTTCACTGGCCGCCATTTTTAGGTTTTGATTACTGCCATTAACCTCCACTATTGCATGATTTCCCTGATTTTCCCTCTTCTTCGTCTGTGTTGAGATTGTTTTACTGGTTTCCTTTGCTTTGATCACCTTCTGAGTAGGAATCTGAGTCCTCTTCCCCATGGATGCGCACGTTAGGTTAACATGCGCCGAGAGAGAAACAGAGTCCTTCACCTTTACTAAAAGAGTTTTTGGAATTCTTACAAAGATTTTGTTACTCTAGTGAGATTTGATTGCACAAAATAAAGTAATTTTTGTAAAAACTAAATAAAGAAAAGACTCAAAAAAATATGTTTGTGTGTGTTTTAAACTAACGCACCTTTAGTCCATTGCTTTAGGAAAGTCGTTCAAAATCTTTTACATAACCAAAACCCAAAAAACATGATTTAAAAAGCTTATTTTGGTTCAACCAAATTACAATGAAATATTATCACGATCCAAACTCATGGCATGTATTATCCGTTTTGGCCCAACAGCTATCACAGATTTGTCCGTTGGGCTACGTTATTATCGAGTTTTAAAGCACATACCTTGTGGACTTGTGTTGTGCCTTATAAGATTTTTCACTTTTCTCTCTCATTCCGATGTGAGATTCGCCTAAGGAGACATGTGCAACTATTCTTTAGAGGGTGGATGACACAGTTACCCACAAAAATAAAATTATTTACCCTTACCTACCCATTTATTTTTCTACCCATCAAACTAATTACATTTCCTACCCATAGTAGTTTTTGTGGGGAACTTTTTCTTTTTTCTCCAATTTATTTTTTATTTCTATGCTTCTTTTCTTTTTTTCCTTTTTTCTTTCTTTTCTCCTTTTCTTTTTTCTCGCTTTCTTCTTATTTTTTACTGTTTTCTCTTTTATTCATTTATTTTTGCCCAGGGCGTATTATTGTTATTTTTACCATAACTTATTTCACACTCAAATTTGACTCCTTCTTTATTTTTTTTCTTTATTTCTTGTTCCTTTTCTAATTCCACGTGATTGCCATGCAAACTTTGATCTCCTTCCCTATAAAGATCAGTACACACTCTATCATTAGCAGTAATACAACCAATTATGGAGCAAGAAAACATAATCTACGGTCGCCAAATCTCCATATATACTAGTTAGAATAGAAATGATAATAAAATATTGAAAAATGCAATAAAAATATAAGTAGCAAAAAAGACTTCTAGTACCATATGATACCAATATGGTATACATATATACCAACATAGTATATGATTGCTCTAGAATATTGCTACAACTATCTGCGACTATACTACTGTACCAAAACATTAAAGGATGCAATAAAAGTATGAGAAAAATACATGCTCACATTGCAAGCTAAATATTCGCAAAGCAACTTGCTCATTCCGTATACTAACAGGGTATATAGTAGTATGTGGTCGTTCCAACAATGGGCTATAACTATAAAAATTATTACATAATACACATAATCTATGTCCATCGGCACAAAAAAATTCCAGCACTGCAAATCATGTTCATATAAATAATTTCAGAATAGAATTCACTTAAAAATGCAGTTGAAACAACCAAAAATATTCAAACTACCATATGATACCAATATGGCATATAACTATACCAACATGGTATACAATTTTACTTATTAATTTTCGACAACTATATGACTATACTACTATTACATAACATACATGCATATAGAGAAAAATAAAAAATAGTGTACCACATATTAATATAATAAAGTATTTCAAGATATTTTACTATATTACTATTATTAAAAGAAAATCAAATAGTGTACCAATTAAATGCAGCTAATACAACCAAAAAAAGGATTCAACTAGCATATGATACCAATATAGTATATAACTATACTAATAGGGTATATAGTTGTAAGGGGTCGTTCCAACAACTGCATATAACTATAAAAACTATTACATAATACACAAAATCTATGTCCATAGGTACAAGAAAATCCAACACAACAAAACATGATCATATAAACTATTTCAGAATAGAATTCACTTAAAAATGCAGCCAAAACAATCAAAAAATATTTTAACTACCATATGATACCACTATGACATATAATTATACTAATAGGGTATACAGTTCTACCAATTAATTCCAGGCAACTATATATGACTATACTACTATTACATAATACACATCCATAAAGAGAAATCAAAAAAATAGTGTACCACATATTAATATAATAATATATTTCAAGATATTGTACTATAATACTATTATATAAAATAAATGCATAAAGAAAAAATCAAAATGATTACATAATACATATGCATAAAGAAAAATTAAAAAAAATCAAGATATTGTACTATTTTACTATTACTAAAGAAAAATCAAACAGTGTACCAATTAAATGTAGCTAATATAACTAAAAAAGGTTCCAACTAACATATGATACCAGTATAGTATATAGATATACCAACAGGGTATACAGTTGTACGCAAAGAGTTTAAAAAAGGTTTTTTTTAATTCAATTATTAAACTGAATTAATATCAGTCGTCACATAATCTAATTAACTCAATTTTGTGCGCCATCGATTATACTAAAATTTAGATATGTTATAATAATATACCATATACCATTTTGAAATGGAGAATAAATTAATAAAAAATATTCAATGGACACATAGATCCTATTATAAAATGAGAAAGATAGAAGAAAAACGTTTATTTATATTTGAGAAGACAATATTTGAGAAGACAATAAAAGAGAAAATCCTATTTGAGAGATTTGTATGTTAATTGAATATTATTTATTTGCAAGAAAAACTCATCAATGCTAAAATACAGGTCAATTGTCGTACGACCTATAGGTGGATATAATCTGCCATAAAGAAGAAGAAGTTTGCTAAATTCATATCTCGTGCTTACATGTAATGATTACCAAAAAAGAAGAATCTCAACAAATGGATCTGGCGGCTTAAGTGGGGTTTGGGTGGGCGGGTAATTTATTTTGGTCGTATATGTATTTTATGTAATTATTTTAAAGATGGGTAGAAAAGGGTAATATAATAGGCCCAAGTAGGTATTTTGTGTAGTTCCCTCTTCTTTAGAAGCTTGCCAGCCTAGAAGCCTTTGGGTCATGCTTGATCCGCCCTCATCAGTTTGCGCTCTGTCACGTGACACCCCAGACAAATCTCATATCGACAAATTACGGGAGAAATACTAGGTATATAAGTAGACAAGTCTTAGATTCTAATAACGTATTTTAAAGTCGTGTTGGTCTAGGCCCATAGTGAACAATATTACTAGTGGACTGGACTGTTACAAATATTTTTTCTAAACCAAAAATGATCTGAAGGTAGATTTTTACAAAAATAAATATTAAAAAATTTTAATTGGAAAGCTAATAGCAGATGCACGATCTCTTTTTCTTTAAAATTATTAAAGTTCAAAAGTGTTTTAAAAAATATTTTTCAAATATTAAAGGTAAACCACATTCAAACGATATTTCAGGTTTGACGGATGAAATTAAAAAATGGAAATTGAAATCAGATAACGAAGGATATGGACAGTTGATGGGGATGGGCGTGCGGTGCTGGTGGGGTTGCGACTTACGACTTAGGCCTCGCCCCCACGTAAGGGTCCGCCCAACGATCTTATATCTAGTCTTTGAATCTAGTCTATATTGGAGAAAAAAAATCTAGTCTAAATTTATTCTCCAAAAAAATATTTATTTTTAAAAAGAAAGAGAACCTAGTCAAATTAAAGTTCAGAATTAACCCATTCCTTTTAATTCTAAAAAGTTTAATTGGTTTAGGATTTGAAAAGAAAGGCTTCACCTAACCTTTCAAAATTTAACTAATGGAATCCACTTCCTCAATTTTTCGGTCACTGAATTAGAGTAAAGTTTTTGCTAGGAAAAGAAAGGAGTTACTGCATTCTCAACCATAAATTCTAGAACCGCTTAAAATTTAAAAGTAAGGAAATAAAGACCAACATAGTAAATTTAGCTAAGAAATTGGTTCAAAGGAATATAATAAAAGAAAAAATATTAGTTCTTAGTCTATACATGTATATATTTACATGCTGATATAGTTTTTTTTGTTTTTCTCTTCTTTTTATTTGGGGATACAAACTTGAATTCGAAGTCCAAACAAGTCTGAAAGAGTTCTCACATCCTGTTATATGTCACATTCTCCTTAGTCCTTTTTTGCTAATGAAAATAGCATACTTTAATGAATATTGACGACAGCTGGAAAGCAGTAATCTAGAGAATGTGATATTAGTACTAGTATTTTGGGCGCTGAATTTTCTTATCAGAAACTTTAAGTACAAATCAAAGATTGTAATTTGTGTACAATATCAAACTTAATGATCACCATAAGGCTCTCATTATAAAGTTTCAACCTAAAATGAACATATTATTCCACTATCATGTAAAATGGGTAAACTGTTATATATTTCTTTAATTTAGTATTAAAGGTAGAGAATATTTGATTAGCATATGATAGGTAAGGGCAAAGGTACAATTTCTTTCAGGTCAATTTGGAGCCAGCTTTGGAGGATTGGAGGGTGGGTTGGGGGAATATTTAAACCCAAAGTTTACATCAAATCAAAAAATACATAATATGCCTTTTACGTATAATTTTATCATTAAATTATGGTTAATTAAGTATATTTTTATTTAAATTACACTTAAACCTGATAGCAAAAAGTAGTGAAGCTGTGACAATAGCGTGTTCTTTTATGAACTCCCCGTGATCTTAGTCCTTAAATTTGGGAAATTATTGGCAAAGGCTCCATTGATTTTTATAGAATACTAGATATGGAACTTTGAAAGGAGCAGGACCAAGTTTGAATTAGTTGCACAGTTAGATATATTATATTTGTTAGATATGTAATATTTGTCAGAATTGATCTTTGACTTAAATGGACATATTAGAATCTAACGATTCGCTGAACAAGTCTACTAGGGAAGATGAGGATTCCCTTATTTTGTTTTCCTTTCTTTTTAACATAGCCAAAGTGGAGTAGGAAATGCTCAAGTGTGGTGTTCACAATGTAATTAGGGTGACTCTAGTAGAATAGTAGAATGTATTATCTTCAATTCTTCATTACAATTGGAGTAAAAAGGTGATTAAAAAAAAGGCGGTATCACTAGAATTTCAACTCGTGACACTTCTTGCTAGTATTTTCTTTGTTGTTAGACTAAAAGGGTCATGTCTATGTTGTTAGACTAAAAAGGTCATGAATATAGACATGACGTTACTAGAACTCGCATTCGTATCAATATTGGTTTATCTTGGTTATTAGACAAATTGGTGATAAATTTGAGGAGCACAACCCGACTAAGAAACGATTAGGGGTCTCCTCTGTGATGCCGCAGATTACCTTTCAAAAAGATGGATTAAGTGATGATCCAGAGATTTGGGTTTCTTGGTCTCGTTTTATAAGGATTTGGGCAATCCTCACCTCATGAGCTAGCTTTTGGGGTTGAGTTAAATCCGAGGTCCATTTATCATGGTATCAGAGCCAGGTCCATCCCAATTTATTGTTACTGTTATCAGAGCCAGATCCCATTTATGTTGTTCATGCTCACCTCAAGAGATATCTTTTGGGGTTAAAGTCAGGACAAGGTTCATTTATCAAAAGAAGCTAAAGAGATATTAGTATGATTCTTCACCGGCTGCTGCAATTTTGTAATTTTTCGGAGTTCAAATAATAGGACAAATTGCAGTTATCACTTATCAGTCACTCTCTTTTTGGCTCAACTTGATTGAAAACAAGTAAGGAAGAATCCTGAAGCTACAATTGCATGTGAAGCTAGCAAAAAAGGTGCTCTTTACATTTGTTCTGTATCACATGCAAATGAACAAAGATAGTAAGCCTTTTGGCCCACCGTCTTGAAGCACAACGACCAGAAAATTTTTAAAAAGTGATACAAAAGGAAGCTGCAACTCAGTGACTAGCACACCCGAGATGCCTTTTCTCTCACAATTTATAAACAAGAACATTTTGCTTCATGTGAAGACATAGCTGTATGTTGCAGGTATGACGACCTCTATAACTTCCACATGCATACTCCATCCCCTTTCTGCTCTTTACATCTCATTTTCATTACAAACTTTGTTGATACATCCAATTTTGTTGATACCGTTCACATAGTAATCATAAATCAAACTTTTTAGCTCAAAGATTGTCCTACTCAAACTATTTTACTTTGCCTCGTTAGCTGAAGAGTATATTGCAATTTGCAAGTCAAATTATGTTCAAAAATCTCTGAAAACAAATTTCAACAATTTAACCACACTTGAGCAATTTCACAAGGCATGCCATAGAAACAATGTGTTTCAAGAATTAAAGACTTAATGTTCTGTCCCTCTTGCCCTATTATACCTAATTAAAGACAAAGTAGAGTGTGCTCAAACTTACTGCAAGAAGACTGAGGACATTAAGAGTAGAAGCATCAGAATAAAAGGAGCAATTACAATTCCTTCACAATCTTGTAATGAATCTGTAATTGTTGTTCAGATGAGAATACAAAGAGCACGTACAGACTCCAAATGTTCACTGCTTATCACATCCCTAATCCATCCAAATAGACCTATTCTTTCTATTTATTCACCGTGGAAGAAATGAAAATGATAAAATTTGTCTACTTACGAATAAACCAGATAGGAGTTAGTCTAATTGATCCTTAAAAACATCCCCTGAGCCTGAAATCAGACTATAGGTGTTGGCAACCTCCTATGTTCAAACAACAACAAAGAGACTCAAGGATCGGCAGTGGCCTATAACTGCTTGCTCTGACATGATGCAGATGCCATTTGACTGCATCATAACGATGATGGCTCTTGTCACATTTCAACAGATACAACATGCTCTATGTCATCTAAAATAAGAGTGTGTTCACCAAGTGCCAGTATTCTGTTGCCTTGGTCATTTGCAAAGCTAAGAAGCTCGCAAGGATCTACCAAGAGACTTGTTTCAACAGATTTACGTGCTGGGACATGTACACGATCAAATCCAACCAGTTGTTTCTGTGGAGCACCTTGAAAATTCTGCAGTACTCTTGAGAATAACATCAGAACATGGCTTCCATCCATGTCCCCATCATTTGTGACAGAGATATGAACGAAGAATTTTGACGAATGACAACTTTCCACTTCGTCAACATGTATGTAACCAAGCCTACTGCGTCCTTTGGCAAGTATACTCCTCTTTCGATTAGATTTAGCAAGTGATAAACTCAATCTGCTCGGTGCAGATAAGAGTTGTGAAGAGAAGCTTGTATAGCTCAATCCATGCCCAAATCCATATAGCACGTCTCCAGTGTAAAACCGATAGGTTCTTCCAGGATAACCATTCGATGGATCAGCTCGCATATTCATGTCAGTCATTGGCACTTTGGTGAATGACTCTAGGTACCAAGTCATGGGCAATTTTCCACCTGCATTTATTTACAGAAAGCTCAATCCACAGCCTGTTTTCATTTCGCAACAGAGAAAAACAGCAACAAATTTGAAGGAATAAATTTCCCCTTTTACACTCTCATCCCATGGGCTGTCCCCATTGCTAACTTTGCTAATCTAGGTTATGCTTCATTAGGGACCAGAAAATTCAAAAACATTTGAAGTTAATTGCTATCTGATTCCAGTATGACGTTTATACTAACCTGGATTTTGATATCCAAAAATTATCTCGGAAAGTGCTTTGCCACCAGTCTCTCCAGGGTAAGCAACCCATAAGATACTAGCAATTCTAGGGTCTTTCTCAGCAAAGGATACATCAACAGGTCCACCACCAGTAAGAACCAAAATAATTGGCTTCTTACTTGCAGCTGCAAGAGTGGTAACTAAGTTTGTCTGTTGACCTGGTAAGAGAAGACTATACCGGTCATGATCCTCAGTTTCCTCAGATAAATCCAACCCAGCCACAACAATTACATAATCAGCTTCTTTAACAATAGAAATAGCATCCTGGAAACCAGCAGTGGAATTGCATCCTACGTCAAGGCAACCAGCTGCATAAAGTGTTCTATTTATATGTCGGTGAAACCCCTCGCGGATGCTCTTTAATTTGCATGGCACTCCTGTAAGATAACATAGGACAGTACATTACATTAAATAAACCACCAGTTCGAAGTGCTTTCTCTGGAGACAATCAAGAATCACATTTTTTTTCTTGTTAGCTTTTATCAGTAGTTCATGATTACTGATCTGTGATACAAACAAAGTATTAAGACAAAAGGGAATTGGCCCGAGTAACAATGAGAACAAGAAAATTCACTTGGTCATGTAGAATATTTCCTGACCAGAATGCACATTAATATTCCACTCTATGTTAAAATATTTTCCTAATGTAACCAAAAATGCTTTTCAAGATTTATATCTAGCATCAACCTCAAAACTATATGCATCCAATTCGAGCATTTACCATGTGGGCAATGACAAACACACACATTGCAGGATGAGGACTTTGCTTTTTCCCCATTTTGATTTCTCTTGGAATTCGCGTAAAGAAAAAAAAATACATGTCTATGTTTTGGACGTGATATTGGATTATATTAGTGATGGAGGAAAGAGCAAAGCGTCCTATACTCTAGGATTTTGGATCTTCTAACCTGAGTAAGTACCACCCGGACTGCTCACATTTGCCATAGGACCGACTATAGCTAATGTCGAAACACTTGTCTTGTCCAAAGGCAAGAACTTCTGATCATTTTTAAGAAGCACAATGCCCTGCCTTGCTGCATCAAGGGCCAAATTCAAGTGATTAGAAGTGCAAACATCTTGAGCCCCAAAGTTTGCAAACTGTCCATCTGCAGGATTTCCATCAAAAAGACCAAGCCGGAATTGAACAGAAAACAAGTATTGTAGGGCTCTATCTAGGTCTTCTTCAAGCACACTCCCCTGCTGAAATGCAGATTTCATATGTCGCAACATATATGTTCCACAATTAATATTTGTTCCTGCCAAAAAGGTTGAATTAGAGTTGGCAAAAAAGCATAGAGCTCCATAGAATGACAAATTTGAGGTGATTGCCAAAAAACCTGCTTTAAGAGCGACAGCAACTGCATCTTCAGGCGTTTTGGTGTATTTTTGGTTTTCATATATAGTAGCCACAGCATCACAATCAGAAGTGATGTATCTGAAATTAAATCATTCAATGATTAGACATAAGTTTGAAGTAAATCTCATGTAAAAACACCTTCATGTAGAAGAAAAAGAATGAAATATTACCCGTCGAACCCCCAGTCAGTTCGTACTTTGTCTAAGAGCTCCTTATCTGCACATGCTGGTACTCCATTCACACTATTGTACGTACACATCAAGCAACTTGCCTTACCTTGCTGGATACAACTACGAAAAGGTGCCTGAAACGTATCCTCCATATCCTGCTTCGTCACCTAATATGCAAAACGATAAAGAAACTGACATTAGAAATTACTATGATATTTCACCACTACTTGATCAACTTAATCTGGCTCTGACAAAAAGCGGATATTTTGAGGCCAGCTACATCTCAATTTTAGGTGGTTAAGTGATATGCATAGACATGTATACCAATCTCAATTCTCCAACAGAGAGAGGATGTATGTGAATAGATTTCAGACATATAGTATAGTGCCTTTACTCGCTAAAATAGTACTAAGTTGGACGACATTCGAGAAATTAACTCAAAACAACTGGTATGATCTTGCTGTCTTTCGAGCTAAATAAAAGCAAATTGAGATCAGACTATGGCCTAATGACTTAGTAATACTCCGCACAACGCAATAATTTGGATTCCATAGAACAAAATATCAGTAGGCAGAAGCAAAAACTCTAGTAGCAACAACTCAAAATTCAGCAATCAAGTACAAAGGAAGAAGAAATTTACCACAGCATTGAAGTTATATCTGGTAGCATTACCCCATTTCTCCAAGTCGTAAGCAGTGAAATGCTTACAACAAGCCGATAACATCAGCCTCTCACCATCATTATCATCTTCTTTAAGAAACCTCCTCTTTTTCCCAAACCCATTTCTATTTCCTGTTTTAGCCTTCGGATTCAAGCCCTGAAAGCCAGTAACATATTCAATGGCATAAGCAGAAACCACCATAGGATCTTCCCCTGGCGTTTCTTGACCTCTTCCCCATCTGGGGTCCCTAAAAATGTTAATATTAGGTGCCCAAAATGTAAGCCCAGCATGACCCAAATTGTACATAGCCCTTGCCTCAACTGCAATAGCAGTTGCAATCGAATGCCACAAAGTTCTATTGAAAGCAGCTGCAGTAAGAATAACTTGAGGGAAACTAGTGGCACCTTTGATTGGGCCATTGAAGTTGACCCCAGGTCCATTAGTGGCAATACCATGAAGAGATTCTGACCACCATTCGTATGCTGGTAAGCCAAGTCTTGGTATAGAAGTGGTATTATCAGAGAGGTGTAAGATCTTCTCATCAATGGTGAGTAAAGAGATAAGGGACTGAACTCTAGTGGAGATTGGGAGATTTTTGTTGCAGAAAGGATATTTGTGATGAGGTGGCTGACATGGGAATTGGGGATGTGGATTCGATTTAGTTAAATTAACACAGAATCCGAGGATGTTCAGAAGGATGAGCAGGAATAAGAAACGATTGTTTTTGGTCATGTTGTTAAATGCAGAGATGTAGGAAGAAGACTGTATAATTATCCCGGAATTGTTGACTTCTATTTGTGCTGAGCTCTTTCTATAGTATTTATAGTATTTTATAGGAATTTATAACAGTATAATCACACCGGCCGTTTTGGCCGTTTCAATAGAGGATAAACGGTAGGTAACGGGTGCTGTGTTAATTTTCGGTTGACTCAATTCTTTATGATTGGTTACTCATTATTCTCCGATATTAAAAAGCAATAACTGCTAATTGTAAATTGTATTATTGCAAAACTAGTGACTAAGGAAGTTGAAGATTTTGCAATGAACATGAACTAATTCTTCCTTTGGATAGATTGGAGCCTCTGAATACTAAAGATAGCATGTTCAATCTTATCAGTTAGTGAAATAAGAGTTACAAACTTCAGGATTGACACTTTCTTCTTTTTCTTTTCTAGATATTTTGCTGATGAAAAGAACGGAAATGATACTCTTGTAGTAAGAAATCAAGAAATTTTCCCTTTGCAGGTAAGAATATTGTAATATGTTAGAGGCTGAGAATTAAAGTATGAGTAATTGACAACTTATTTACATTCCAAATTCACCAATCATCTTGTGCGATCACTGAATGATTGGGATCTTGTAGGGTCATGATATTTATGAGTTTATTGGTTTATTTGGAATAACAAATTGAAGTGCAAACAATTACTTACTCTACCTTTTGACAAAGTTCTGAAATACTCGAAAAATAGTTCTGGTATAAAAAGTATCATCAAGTCCTATAATTGTATTTGGAATTAAAAATTGAAGCGCAAACAATTACTTACACATCTTTTGACAATATTCAATAATGCTGGTGTAAAAAGTGTACTACTCTAGATACTAAATAAAGAGCAAAATAGTATGATCTTAGTTCCAAACAACATTAAACATTGCTATAACAGAGAGGAAAAGCAATACAAACCACGTGCTAATCAGCACTTAGCTTCATCTCCTCAAAGCCTAAAAGGTACACGATATAGAACGTTGAAGGTAAGAAACTTTAAAAAATTAAAAAAAGGTTGCTCTATCAAATTGGAAGGCGATTCCCTTTCTAGCGTTGAATGTTGCAATAGCCAGAGGAACACAAGCAAGTATTCACTCACCACTGCACCAGAACCAAATCTTCACTACATATCACTATATCAACACCGGCGTTACAAAGTAATATTCTCCCTCTCTCCCGTTCATTTTCTCATATTCTTCACTCTTTTGCTTTCTTTTCCATTACACCATCGCCATTTTTTCTTTTCACTTCACAGAACAAACCTGTAAAACACCAAGGCAACACGACTAACTCTAACTGAGAATCCTAATTCATGTCCAAATATGAAAAAGAGAGCTTAGAGACGTTCACGACTTTAGTCCTGGAGAGAATATACAATCGCAGATCATTGTAGAGAAAAAAATCTTTCAAGAGTACTCTTAAACCAAAATGAGTAACCAAAAAGAAGGATGATAAAGCAATAAAAGAAAAAAGCACCTGATTATCATATGATTCTCTTAATTTTCTAACTATTTTACCCCCAAGGGAAAAATGAAGGGAAGAAAGCAACAAAAGGCAAAAAAAGATAGTTTCTGTGAAGCTTGCTCTATTTTGATAAGCAAGTGATGCCTGCTTTTAGAGATTACGTTTATTGAGAAAAGTATGAACATGCCATAAAGTGAAACAAAGGTGACGACAATATATAGAGAAAAGTATTATCATATACTAATAGAATTAGGGAGTACTATGACTATCTACGTATTGCCATTCACATTCATAATTTAATCAATAACAACATTCAAAAATATCTCAAATCTCTTTGTTTCCAACGCAATATGTTGAGAAATTGCAAGTTCATCTCCATCATGAATCTTCAATTTTATACCAAGTTACGCAAAAGTAGAGAAATTATAAATGATTATAAGTAAAATACTGAAGACAAACATACCTCCTATTAAAAATTGGCTCTGTTATTGTGATTCTTTCAAAGTTCTATATTCTAATAGGAATAATGAGTGATAACTGAAAAAGGTCTGCATTGACACACTACTCTTAAGGCTCTAGGTTGTCCTCAAAGGCATTCACCTTTTTCTTTCAAAGCAAACCTCTATAGGCCTTCCCTAAAAAAAAAAAGCATGACATTCTTTACTTTCATCAATTTCCCAGGAGGTATATCTCAGGGGACTCTATATATTAGTATCTATCTTTTCCATCTCAAAGTCCATACTTCTCACAAAATTCTAAGAATAGCTAAGAAACAAATCGAGACTTAAGTTTTGTGACACAAAAGAACAATAAAGACTCTGAACATCGTTACCAACCTCCCCTCAAAATTCCGATGAGTTGTTCCCCTACCTATGCTTAGAGTAAATGAAATATAGAAGGACTTCACTAATTCTCATAACAGGACATCCAAAATCATAAAATATCAATTAACAAAATAGACGTTCAAGAACAGAAGGAACCAAAACTAATTTCATTTAATCTCTAAAATTAAATAATACAATATCCCCTCCCCCCATACCAAGATGATCCAATGTCTCAAATCAGATATCACATAATCAACCCATTACCCATTTATGTTGATCTCCAAGATATCATCTTTCACCAAATAATCGGAAAACTAATTAAAGTTCATTCTAATTCACGTTGAATTAATCTAGTAATACATCTGAACAGATCATTTAGAGAGACACATATCATATCATAATATGTCTAAAGAGTTAGTATAATACTCAAAAATGTTATAGATTTCAGAAATTAATTGATTAACAGTAAACTATTGAAATCATATATATCCATGAAATTTTCAAGAATATACCTGCAGCTATTCCTGGAGCATTCACGGTTTGACAGTGTTGCTTGGGATGATAATATTTGCGGGAGTCCTATGGTGAGCAATACTACTTTGATTCATGTAAGAGAATGTGTCAATGGAATAATCAAATAAAGGTCGATACATTTAAAATTTCGACCACAGAATCACGTGATGGAACGTCATGAGTTTCGACCACAGAACTCAAAGCAGAACAAATACAACTGTTCACCAGAAATCATCCAGCATTGCAAAGACAGACCAACATTGGAACAAGAAAATTGCAGTTTCTATCGATATTTTTCTGGAGAAATTAAAGAAAATTCCCATTAGAATCAGGAAGAGAATAAACTTGGCACAAAGGAGAAGAGAATCCTCTCAACAGTGGTTATGGTACGATCTGTTTTTACAGAATGTCCCAATCCCCAGAGACATTTTCCTCGGAAGCGACGATGATTCAATGAGTTAAGTAACGGTTTTGTGATGATTTTTTTTTTGAGTTTTGTTAGTTAAATAGGTAAACAGAAAAATAGGAAGAAAACTAATGTCAAACACCCAAAGAGGTAGAAACACATCACAATGCCGGATAAAAAATAATTAAGGAAGAGAGATGGGAGTTGCTGGGACATGGAGGAAATCAAAGGAAGAGAGATGGGAGTTGCTGGGACATGGAGGAAATCAAAGGAAGAGAAAACAACGTTTGGTTTAAACTAAGATGAACTCTCAGTTTACTTGTTTAATTTTCAAATATTCAATTCGCATTTGTGAGATTTTTCTACACCTTAAATCTATGGAAGAGGACTTGGATAACGGCAAAAAAGCGAATTCCCCATACAGTGAAAAGGCAATAACACAATAAAATTGGCAAAATTGAGTTCATGGTCATGAAAAGGCAACAAAAGTGTAGAAAAGATTGAAAAACTATATGAGTAAACCATAATCTTTATTGAAAGATCAAAGACGTTGTCGAACTTTGTTACCAAAAAGATAATAGTAGTACTTCAGATAAATAACACCCTTAGTTATCTATTAGGTCAATAATTATGGTAATACAGTATTTAAGAATGTTTAGAGTATTAGTTATCAATTGTGCAGAAAGAGTAGTTATGAATTATGTATAAAGCGCAGTGGCAATGATTATTTGGAGTGTACCTCAATCTCGTAACGGCATTTTATCGTCGCAATCCTTTGTGTGTCCTATACAATTAGATTAGCCAAGTATATTAGCATCTTTACCCCACACAGGCTCAAAACATAGAGTTATTTTTGGATGTATATTATTTTTATATTTTCCGTACAATAACAAAACTAAAGCGACTTTCCTACTTCCTAATTAATGTGCAACGGTTGGATTGATGAGTCAACAGTAGTAGTTGTTGATTCTAGGTGCAAGAAACAACATTTTTTTCCCAGTAGATAGAGTAGACAAACAAATATAAATATATCAATTATTCATCTATCAAAATTATGTCATGGTATTTTGTTAGAATGGAGTAGGCAAATAAGATTACCGACCGTACAATTGCATGAACACACAGAAAGAGAGAGACGGCAACCCCCAACGGGTTCGAAGAACGTGAATGATATCTGTTATTAGTTAGTTATATTTATCCTCTTCCAATAGAATTAGAATAGGAAAATATATCAGTTGATTAGATTAGAATTTCTAAGCATAATTGGTTAAGATTCTTTGAAAGGGTTACATACCGGGATCTGTTGATTGAACAGAAGCAGTTGCTGATTCCGGGTTTCAGGTATGGCATTTTTTCAAACAGTTCACAGGCGTAAAAGTAAGAAGGGAGAGAACGGTACTAAACACAAAAAGTGAAAGCGAGGGAGGAGTACGGTGAAAGAGATGGATTACATAGAGTAGATAATGTGGTGTGAAAGAAGCGGTTGTGCATCTGATCAGGGTTTTTTGTATTTTGAGGTTTTTTCTGAAAGGGAGCGCCACGTCACCGACCTTAAGGCCCTCATATATATATATATATTAAAAGCACGAAACCTCTAAGCGAAATATCGTTCGCCTTTTTTACCCTTTAAAAATAAATTTTACATTGGATAAAACAATCATTTAATTAATTCTCTAATATTCAAAACTTTAAAATTGACTAAAATTTTGATTATTAAATCTTTACTTATTTGAGGTGGGTAAGGTTCTAAATTTTAGGGCTTTAAATCAATTGGTATTGTACCATACATAAATTCTTTCCTTGTTTAAACTCTATAAAATACTTATAAATCTTTCATATTACTTTTAGTGGATGCAGATTCTATGGGGAAAAAAGTAAACTAATGTGTGTGTTTTAACGATATTAAAGTAATTAATAGATCATACAACTTTTATGCCTAATATTTAAAAGGACACGTATTTAGGACTTTAAATAAGTAATATAATTTTTTCATGTTTAGTTCTCGTAGAAGTTGAAAAATATCAACCACGAAAGATGAGTAAAAGTACTATTTTTGTAAATTTTGTTCTTGTAAAAGTTATAAAAATATCAACCACGAGATCTTGAAATATATAACAAGAAAATTTTGTCATGGATAAAAGGTGCAAATTTATATGTAAAATAATGGTTAATACTTTAGAAGTTATCCCTTTCTTGCACCTAATTTTTTTGTTAAATCTTTATATTGGACTTTAAAACCGATTAATATTTTTTTAATTATCTTACATAAAATATTTTTTTATTTGAATAATGTAATATAATCGTAATTCTTTTCATGTTATTATATGTGAACTATAATCGTTCATATTATATTTGAACTACTTTTCTCTCCAAAAAATATTTTTTTATTTAGTAAATTTTTATGTATAATATCTTTAAAATTACACTCAATAATTAAAACAAATGACATATAATATTTTGAAAGTATAGAAGATAAACAGAGAGGGGGCGAGAGACAGAAACTAGAAAAGTAGTATTTGGTAACGCTCATGATTCTGCAAACACAAATATCCAAAAATAAAAAATAACAAAATAATCCTTATTGAGATGATGAGCCAATATCAAGAATTTGAATCAATAAAAAATAAATTATTTCCTTATTAAGAACAAAAAATTAAGTTTTTGAATTAACTAATTAACAAAATAATGCCAGACAATTCTTTTCTAAATAGAAAAACATCAAGTTGAAAAAACTCTTAGAGTACATAAAGTTGGCTTAAAAAAAGAGCAATTTGTGGTTAAAGCAATCAAAAAAAATAAAACAATATTGATGATGTAGTATTAAGAGCCAAATTAAAATAATACAGACTTGAAGCAATAAGGATAAAATAATAGAATATAATTTATTTATTTGTCATTTATTTTTTCTCTCCTTTTGCATTTGTTACAATAGATGACAGCTCCATATATTTTTTACATTGTCGTTAGAGAATTTTTTATTTTTATTTTTGTGATCTAGACTGTTAACGCTCACCATATCTCTCTTCAATCATGATAAATATTATGAGAATTCTTTTATTTTAAATACTTTTATCGTCTTTGTAAGTTTAGAATATATTGGATGCAATTAATATGTCAAGGTATAACATTAATTTTTTTTAGCATTTAAGAAATTGTTGCACTTATTTTAGCATCAATTGCTATTTTCAATAATTTGTGTTTCTTATACAGTCTATCTGTGTCAAATTATCTGTTGTATTTCTCTTTTACCCATCCCCTTAAGAAACATTAATTAGGAGGGGGTTTGAAGTATTTTACCCTTATTTATGTCTTAAAATATAGTCTCTCTTCATGGAATATTTATTTTATTTATGTGTTATCTCCATTGTCAAGAATAATTATTATTAAGGGTAAAATAAAAAATATATAATTTATTTTATCTTAAACTTCTAAAATGACAAATAATTTGAGACAACTATTCTTAGAAAGCACGACAAATAATTTGAGATGGATGTAGTATATTTTTTATTGATTAGCGTAAGCCACACGTGCAACGCACGTACACGAACGTCCTTAGGGAAATGTCGTTCGCCTTTTTTACCTTTAAAAAATAGAGTTCACACTAGACAAAATAGTCATTTAATTATTATCCTAATATTTAGTACTTTGAAATCCACTAAAATTTTAATTATTAAATATTTACTTATTTTAACTAGGTAAGAAGTCCTAAAATTTAAGAATTTAAAGTCAATTAAAATTCTACCTTACATAAACGTTTTTCTTTATCTGAACTATATATGTAACATAATAATATTTCTTATATGTTACTTTTCATGGATGTATATTCTGTGAAAAAAGGAATAAATTAATGAAATTAAAGTAACTAACTCATCCTGCAATTTTTATGCTAATAAAGAGCACGTTAAAAAAATGATGAAAAACACAATTTTGATTAAAAAACATATATGGAAGAATCAATGATAATTCATATTTAAGGTAAGGGGTAGGCAATATTTTAGACTTTGAAGAGCAATTAGGACGCTCTATTTCCCTTGAACAATAAAAAAAAACCTAGAATTGGAAGTATACTCACATTTTTTGTCCATTTTTATTTTTTGTACAATAAAGCAAGTATAAGAACAAGCTGAACGAAAAACTACTAGAGTTGATTAAACTTCTAAATATAATTAATTTTATCATTTTGAAACTTGCAAATTTTTATTAATTTTTATATTATAATGCAAATACATTTTTTTAAATATTTTTATGTTGTTTTTAGAAATTTATTTTTATTAATACGAGGGACACGCGCAACGCGCGTCCTTTCCTGGCCTTTTGTAAATTTCCTTTGGCAACCCAATTGGAGGACAACGAGAAACTAATCTGGATAATTAGAGAATCAGCCACTTATTTGAAGTTGTATTGGGCCTAAACATCAGGGCAAATAATCCCAACTGGCATAACTTCTATTTTTTTGTTCCATTTTTTGCACTTTATGTAATGATAATGAGCTCGAAATTTCATAATTTTTTTGTTTTGAAAAAAATGAAGCAGATCGAAGTATTGGGGTCAAGTATTCTAAATTTTTTATGTCACAAACTGTCACATATAATTAAATGGTTAAAGAGAAAATTGTTTGAGTCTCCAATTGGTAATCGTGTGAGATATATTGGAAATGATGAAGTATATTGTTTAATTTGCTTATTACTCCTATTGAAGTAGTAGTTGACGAAAATGTTAAAGTAATATGAGAAAATATCAGTTTGAAAACTCTCACATGTAACTAATCATTAAAGTTCTTCAAATTCTTAGTAGATTCGCAATTTCCTTTTCTGCACTTTGCATCTCATTTTCATTACAAATTCTGATGATACATCCAATTTTGTTGATACCTAACTAGCTGTGGTTGTTCGTGCTACGAACACTTCCAACAAGTGTTTAGTAGTAAAGTGAGTGACCGTGTGAATTCGCACATCTCATTTGGGCCATTTTGGCTTTGAATGAACGACATATGAACCTAATTTGGGCCAGTCCAATATTTCTTCCTTTTAGGCCAACCTTCTGGCTAAACTCTATGGGGCTAAAATTAAATCATGGCAAATAATCCTAGCTGTCCCAACTTTTATTTTAGGCGGCTTTTAGTATTTACTCCCTTTATTCTAATTTGTGCCAATGTAATGTGATTGAGCATGGAATTTTGTTGGGTGATTTGCACAAATAGAATATTTCAATTTCAATATTGATTTTTTTACCTTGTATGTACCATGGGCAGAACTCCAAGTTTAACAAATATTGCCCTTGTTGGTCCCATGTGTAATACTTTTGCTTTTGACCTTAAAGGTTTGCTCATGGGGCAGATAAAAAATCAAACTATCCATTTTTAAGGTCATTTAAGCGTAATTTCCTTTAGTTTATTCTTATTGAAATATTAATGAACAAGAATGTTGAAGTACTATTCGTAAAATCAACTTGAATACATGAACAACTCTTTTTTTCCCCGTTTCCCTCTTGTTGCAGCTTATGATACCATTTCATTTAAATACTGCATTAAAAAAAATGTCTTTCTCCAGTTGAACTTGAATTTTTGTGCCTTTCGTTAGTGGTAGAATTTTCCACGATATAACAAACAGATAATCATAGAGTAGCACGACCAGGCCCTTAATTACTAGTAGGCTACTCTTTGGAATTCCACGTAGAATGGAATAGATCTTTGACCTTATGAAACACCCCGCAAATTGCAGAATAATTCATCTGTTTGTCTTCCTTATTTTGGGTAAATTTTGTTCGTCCTTTCTCCTTGTGTTTTTCCTTAGTGAGGTGGGAGGTGGAAGAGAGACTGCTCTGTAATACTTATAATTATTGGAATGTATATATCGAGCCCACATCTTATTTGTAACTTTACTGAATGCTCCAATTCAGACGCCATATTGTGTATTTGACCATTTCCCTGCTGTATGCTGAAAACATGAGGAAATCATGAAATCGCATAGAGAAACTGTTAAGATTTGGAGGCAGGTAACAGAGAAAAGAGAAATATTGGACTCTCATTAAGCAAAATGAAAATATCTGTCCAAAACTATACAAAATACCATGTACATTTCTTTATATACAATGAGCCTAAACTGGTGGACTAACTGTTCCTACTAACATGTGGGCCAACTCCGAAATAAATAGCTAAGCCCAAATTAGTGTTTATGCTTAGGCCTCGAAGACAAGTAATCCCTCAACTCAACACCTCCCCTCAAGTTGAAGGGGGAGATCAACTTCAACTTGGACAAATGTTGCTGATGAATAGGACCAGGCAACGACTTTGTGAAGATGTTGACTGGCTGCTTAGCAGTGGAGATGTGAGATAGAGTGATTAACCCATCAGAAAGCTTGGTTCGAATGAAGTGACAATCCACTTCAACTTTGTGCGCTCGTAAAAAACCGAATTCATGGCTATGTGTATAGCTGCCTCACTATCACAAAAAACGCAAACAGGTAAGGAAACAGGCACACAAATATCAGATAGAATGCGAGTCAACCAAGTAAATTATGCCACCACTTTGCTAAGAGCCCGATACTCTGCCTCAACAGAATATAAGAAACAACAGGTTTCTTCTTAGATTTCCAACCTACCAAGTTGTCACCCAAGAAGATACAAAATTCAGTCACAGATTTGCGAGTGTCAGCACATGTTGCCCAATCATTGTCAAAGTAAGCTGTTAAAGTGAGATCAGAAGCTGAAGAGTAAAATAAACCAAGATCAACAGTGCCTTTGAGATAACGCAGAATGTGTAATGCAACAAACATATGAGGCACATGAGGAGCCTGATTGAACTGACTCAAGTGTAGTATAAAAAAGCACAAGTCAGGTCGCGTATGAGTTAGGAACAATAGCTTGCCAATAAGACTTCTGTAAGTAGCTGGGTTAGGCAACAAATCCTCTGAATCTGTTGAGAACTCAATATTCAAATCCAAAGGACAAACGACTGAATTAGCAGCCAAGCAATCATGCTCCTTAAGAAGATCAAGAATAAACTTCCTTTGATTTAAAAGAACTCCATCATCAAAATAAGTGATCTCAATACTCAAGAAATAATTCAAGGAACCCAGGTCCTTAATTTTGAATTCACCATCTAAAAAATGCTTAAGTGCTAAAATTTCAGAGGCATCATCCCCTGTAAGAAGTATGTCATCAACATACACTGCCAAAACTACAAGACGCCCAGGAGCCCCTTAACAAACAGTGAATAGTCATTAATGGAATGAGTATATCCTCTTGAACACACCACTACAAAAAAAGGCCTAATTGCGGGGGTTATTTTTAAGGTTTGCGGCGGTTTAAAACCCCCGCAATATGTTGTTGCGGCAGTCGTTAAAACCCCCACAATAAGAGTCGTCACAATCGATTTGCGGCAGTTTTTAGTTGACCGCCAGAACTAAGTAGCGGAGGTTACTTCGCAGCGGTTGACCCCCGTAGATCTAAAACTTAAATCTATTTAAAATAATTTTCAGTTACGAATTGCGGCGGTTTTAAACCTCCGCAATATAATTTTTATTCTTTTTTATTAGCTTATATTTAAAGCTCCTGTCAGTCATAACCTCAAGAATTTATTGAATTTTTTAATTCATATATTATTGAAAAAATCACTAATTAAGCTGTAAATCATAATCAAAGCAAAAAAAATATATTTTAAAGTTAAAAGAAATCGATAATATATCATAAAATCACAAAACGTATCATAAAATATCATTAGTCTTTAAAACTAAATTGTCAACATTAAGTAGCATCACTCAAAAACTATTTTAAATACAAAACATTCACTCCAACATTCTAACATCTGCTTCAACCACATAATTACATCGTCACAATTAATTATCTAAGACAATTACAATAAAATTAACAATTGCCACTAGAATTACTATCACCGCATGATCTTCTTGCGTCCATTGGCAAAAAGGGTTCACTGTCTGCATCACTTGGCTGCCATAAAAAAATAAAGTATAAAAACCATGCAAGAATAAAAAATTGATGTAACTCTAGGTTCTACTAAATACTGTAAGTAAATAAGTAACAACAACAGATATAACAACAAGGCCACTTGTACTTATAGATTCACAAGAAACTGGTGTTAGACTTGCGCACACATTGTAGGACTAGAAAAAAATATTGAAGAACTTTACTTACCGTTGTAGGAGAAACCGTCGAAGGAGAAGCAAAGAACCCCGCAAACTGTTCTGGTATAATCCCTTCTTTCATTATCATATATGCCTTGAAAGCGTTCATCATTTGATTGTGAGCATTCATCATTTGATTATGGTTATGTTGACATTGGGACGAACATGAACCTTCAGTACTTGAAGAACTTGTACCACCAAAACGAGGTCTTACTTGTTTAAAAACTCTATTAGGGACAGGGCCTAATCCCAAACACCTCACCCTTCCAAAGTGCTCTTTTCCTAGCACCTTAACAATGGCATCATTTGGCAAAATTTGAGACTCGTCTATGGTGCTTTGGCTCAAAGCTAACTCAATTATTTCCTACACAAACAAAATTCATTGTCACAACTAAGCCAACATGGATGCATTTGTCTAGTGTCAAAATTCGATTTGATCTGGATCTGGAAGGGACCAACAAATAAGAAAGACACAATGGTAATATTTAACTTGACTTGAACTCAATATGTTCGTCAGAAATAAATGCCTAATCACAAAAGCTAGTGGTTGCTGAATAAGATGAACGTCTAATCAATTTATTGCTCAAGCTAACTTGAAATCGTTCTACAAGCATTATTCATCAAAATATGCCATTTGCACATATTAGTGGTAAGAAGTTTGAACTGCCAGAATTAAATTTCAAATATTTAAACTGCTACAACTAAATTTCATATCCGTAATTGCCGCTGTTCAAACTTCATATCACAAGTTTTCTAAAATTTTCAAAATGAAACAACTAAATGAAAATAGCATCAGCCATCACGTTTAAGATAAGCTAATAATTCGCACAAACTTACGCATATTTCTTTTGCTTCTTCATTAACATATACTCCATCTTCATTCTTATGAGTAACAATGTATATTTGTGCTCGTCCAGGTATTTGTCCAGTCTGAGCCATCTATAAATAAAAAATCAAATTAGAATTAGTTACTACTTAGAAATAATTACATAGTAAGTTAATTTACTAAGCATTTCAGCCCTTCTTGTAGCGTTGGCTTTGGAACCACCTGTGTGTGGAATCGTCTGTTTTTTTCTATTTTCAGCATTTCTTTTACGCATCTTGAAACTCAATTAGAAGAATAAATAATAATATAATTATAAAGACTAGTAGAAGCAGTTATATAAGTACCTTTGTTGAATCTTTATATTGATAATCAACAAAATAAATCCATTGATCCGGCGGAATTCCATCCGGTACATTATCAATAATCTCAGCTCTACTTTTAAGTGGGTCTTCAGATGCACTCCACAAGTTGAGCCTATTTGCAGCTCATTTCTTTCCAATAGATTTATAAACATGTTGTTGTGCAAATGACTCTGTCTTAAAGAAGAACTTGGGCTTCAAGAATAAAACATTGGTTAGCATATCCTTGTGGTTTTTGTATAATAAAAGGTCTTGTCTATTTGCTTTTTTGTCTCTGTTCTTGTAATATTCTCTTGTTTACAGCAAAGTGTTAATGTATACTCTTTACTGAACTTGTGATTCTTGTTCAACAAAAAGTTATGGCTAATCTCTATTTAAGAAAGAAAAAGGTAAATGGTGCATCAATCTGTAAAAGCATCCAAGGTTAAACCAAGTATCATGGTTTGTGGATTCTAATGGCAGAGCAATCATTAATTAACAAGCTTCTTAAGCAAAACGGTAAGGCTTACTATGTTCTGCCAAAGTCTTGAGTAGGCCTGATGAAATGTCAGAGCAGAGTATATAATATTTTGGTCAAGAATATAAACAACAAGCCTTGATAATGAATTTTCAACTCTACTTCATACCTTTTTGTATGTAAGCAAATCTTTGTTGATCCATTTTTCAGGAGTTGATGGCACTTTTATATGCAACAATAATTTTGTTCATTTACGGAATGCTCCTGATCCTATTAGTTCTAAGAATGTAAAGCTATAGTTCAAAGACAAAATAGAGATATAGTTGTCTTTCTCCAAAAAAAGAAACAGTGATATAGTTCTAAGAATGTAGAGCTTATACCTTTATAATTTGATCGAAGACGCGATTGAAGTATGATATAGGTAAACTTGACCATTTCTCACAGTGAATAGGAAATAAAGCGCAGTCACATGCTAAAATTCCACAAAAGCCTGAAAGAAGGCCGCGTGCATCTCCAAATGGTTCGTCAAGGTAATCAAAATCAACCACAATATGTTCTTCACACGTTAAATTTAGCACTTCGTTAACTTTCACTTTGAGTTTCTTGATATTTTGTTCTGAATTTGTATAACAAAAAAGATCAGCCGAATCCAAAAATAAAGACTTTTGGCTACACTACATTAATTTTGTTCAATGATTGTTGCCTCAACTTGAAGTGACTTAGAAGGGACTGCTGAATATATAGTAATAGTCAAAAGTATTTACCTATTGCTTCTGTAGTCCAATGGCTCCATGAACGCTTTCTAGATGAGGCCTGAACTGTTGGACCTGGCTGTGATGAGTCCTGATCTATTGGAGTCGAGTGAACTGACCGAGATGGCTGTGATTCAGGGTAAACTGCCGGTGTCGGCTGTGATGCGGCCTGATCCATTGGAGCTGGATGGGATGTTGAGTGAACTGATTGAGACGGCTGTGATGCTGGCTGAAATATTGGAGCCGCCTGTGATGTGGGCTGAAATGATGGGGTCAGATGTGTTGTGGCCAAAGTTGACGTGGTCGGATGTGTTGGCATGCATGCCGTTGATTGAAGAAAAGAAGGTGTTGATTCAGTACCTTGTGACTGATCTGAATTTTGCTTTTTCAGCAAACGCTTGAACCTTGGTATATCTGCAATTCAATAATGAATGAATTTAATAAGCAATGCAAAGAAAATCCACAAACTTCAAGATAAAAGAATGGTGTGCAAGTCGGAATCTAATTTAAGATATACACATAAATTTACTAAAGTTCTCTTTCTCATAACTGGTATTATAGCATGATCATAACCTCGATAACCATCAGATCTAAGAAGTAAAAAAAGAAGTCCTAGAAGTAGTACTCTGAAAACCAAGAAATTCACACAGTCACATACTCGCATGCCCTTCTGTATTTCACAATAACTGTATCCTAATGGCAATTTTAGAACAGTCATGTTTGGATGTGTAAATGAAAATTAGATCTTATTTTCATCCTATAAAAATCCCTTCTTTACAAATCACGACATCATCATCTCACACTCTTCCCTTTTCTCTTGAACAATATTTCAGTTCAGAAAATGGCTTCTAAATTTTCATCAGCAATGCTTCTGCCTTACCTCTTTCTCATATAATACCAAGTTAACAAAATATAGCTCATGAAAATAGTAGTAACTGAGAAATATAAGAAATAAGAATCCAATATGGTTAAAAAGTAAACATTCAAAGAAATATTTGAACATGTTAGATCCACATTATAATAGCTTATCAAACCCTTACTGAATTCTACGCAAAATCCGAGCAACAAACAATCACAAAATTTTCATAAAGAATAAATATCACTTTCTTAGCCAAAAGATAGTAAGTTTTGAAGAAAAAAATAATAATCAAAATATCCTAATCAAGCAAAAAAAGATTGTCCAAATTCTTGTTGCAATTGCAATTTGGATATTTTATTATATCTATTCAGTCATATGCTCCTCTATTGCAATTTGGATATTCTCGTAATCAACATAAAAAAATGTCCAAATTCTTGTTGTCGGTATGGCTCATTCTCGTATATTTCTTCTTCATTAATATCTCCCATATCAAACAAATCTCTTGGCTTTAGATGTACAACGATACTCCATCCTTTATCAGTTTCATCATCAATATAGTAGACCATATTTGCTTGAGATGCTTCAATATATGGATCATCATCCCCACGATCACTAAGGTGGATCAATTTAGAGAAGTTGACACAATTAAACTTCCAAACATGTATTTTGAACCCTCTATTTCGAGTAGTGTCAGCCCACTAGCATTTAAAGAGAACAACCTTGAACCGTCCATAATAATTAAGCTCAATAATATCTTTCAACTTTCCATAATATGGCAGGTCTGCTTGTCTTGCATATCTATATGCACTAGATGCAACACACGAAGTGTTAGAGACAAGAAAAACTCTACTATTTTGAGTTTTTAATCCTTGTTCTCTAGACAAAGTCCGAAATTTGAGTCCATTAATGTTATAAGCACTGAATCTTCTTGCATCTTGTGCTGGACTTTGTGCTAAGAACTTTATATCATCAGAGATAGTGTCTGCTATATCTGGATTCATAATCTAAATAAACAACATATTTCTGTTAGAAATTACAAATTGATACAAGAAAGCTTAGGAAACCAATTAGGAAACATTTTAAATATCATTCACTCACTCGCTTAGGAAACCAATTAGGGAACTCTTTACTAACTCTCCTCTCTACCTCTGTTGGTGAAAGTCTTCGATCTCTACTTCTTCTGATGTGATGTCTAAATTCACTACAAGGTGTTATATGCATCAATTTTAATCCAATTACTCTAAATATTTCTTATAAATCAAATCAAATCAAATTTCTTACTCAATAAATGGCTTTACTGCTGCGCAATTAAGTAACACATATCGATGAGCTTGCGTTTTCTCCAAAAGAGTCAATGGTTCTGTTGTGGAGCCTCCAACGGGTTTACCTTGTTGAGGGAACATAGATGACACTTCGGAAACCTTATTATGATTTGGTTCATCGTTTACACGTTTAGGTCGATTTAACCTTGACTCAATTCCCTCAAAATAACGAGAATAAAGAGTTAGAGCTTCTTCAACTATGTAACCTTCAGCTATAGAACCTTCTGGTTGTGATTTATTTCCTACAAGGGACTTGAAATGACCTAATAATCTATAACCAAAATAATAAAGTGTTAGAAGAAACATTTACATTGAAATACTATTACAAGATCTATTAAAATAATTTTGAATAAGAAATATTTTACCTTTCAATAAAATACATCCACCGATAATATACCGGACCACCTTGTATTACTTCATCCACTAGATGAATATTTAGATGAACCATTACAGTAAAAAATGATGGAGGGAATAACATCTCTAGATGGCAAAGAGTTTCCACAATCCGATTTTGTAGCTTTTCTAGGTTTGAGAGGCTTAAGCTTTTCAGACAAAGATGCCTAAAAAGGAGGAAAGCTCTACCAACATTGCAACAACCTGGTTTGGAATCACATTGCGGATTGCTATTGGTAACAGTTGTTCAATAAGGATGTGACAATCATGACTTTTTAATCCAAAGATCTTTTTTTGATCCAAATAAATACAACGAGATATATTACTTGAATAACCATCTGGCACTAAGATATTCTTTAATGTCTTTAGGAAGGCCAGTTTCTTATCCTTTGGAATTGTAAATGCACCAAGCCGACATTCACCATTCTCATCCGGCCAAAGATCACGCCTTATACCCATATCTTGTAGATCTCTTCGAACCTTAACATGATCCTTTGATTTTTCTTTATCATTTAGCAAAGAGTATATAATATTATCAAACACATTCTTTTCAATATGCATAACATCTAAATTATGGCGCAATGAGTTAGACTCCCAATATGGAAGATCAAAGAATATGCTTTTTTTCTCCATTGTTGAGTTACACCTTCTCCAATACTCTTTTTCCTATTTCTTTTCCTTGTATCATTCAATTCTGCTTATCTTCCAAATATGACATTGATATCTTTCACTTGTTGCAAAATGTCTGATCCTGATAACTTCTTTGGAGGGGTCCTCTCTTCAACATTTCCATCAAAACGATGTCTCATCATTCTAAATTTATGATTTCTTCCCAAAAATCGATGATGGCCAATAAAACACCACTTTCTACTATGACGAAGTCGATAAGGTTCTGCGTCAAAATTACAAGAGGGGCATGCAAGACCAGTATGTGTATTCCAACCAGATAAGATATCAAGTCCAGAAAAGTCGCTAACTGTCCACATAAGAGCTGCTCACATTCTAAACATTTCATCCTTTGATGAATCAAAAGTGTCCACACCTTCACTCCACAACTCATTCAACTCCTTAATAAGGGGTTGTAGGTATACATCTATATTATTCCCCGCCGTACGTGGACCTCGAATGATTATTGAGAGGATAAAATTTATTTGCTTCATACACAACCAAGGAGGAAGGTTATATGGAACCAAAACTACAGGCCAAATGCTATAATTAGTATTCATTGTCCCAAAAGGATTGATCCCATCACTAGCCAGACCTAATCGAACATTTCGAGGATCGGAAGCAAATACAGGAAAAGTTGTATTAAACCTCTTCCATGCCTCACCATCTATAGGGTGTCTTATGGTTCCATCTTTGTTATCATCCTCTGCATGCCATCTCATATGCTCTGCAATCTTAGAGCACATGAACAATCATTGTAATCTTGGTTTTAATGGAAAATAGCGCAAAATTTTTGCAGGCTTCTTATTTTTCTTCTTCTTTTGTTTCTTACTTGTAGTTGGTTCATGGTATTTACTACTCTCCTTCTCGGGCTTCCATATAGAAGTGTGACAATACTTGCATGCTTCTGCATTAACATCATCCTCCCAGTATAACATGCAATCATTTGGACAAGCATCTATCTTGATATAATCAAGACACAACTTACTGATGGTCTTCTTGGCTTCATAAAAAGAATGAGGAATCTTTGCAAATTTAAATGCATCTCTGAGTAGATCTAGTATCATAGTCATTCCCTTGTCACTTAACCCAGACAAACACTTTATGTGATAAAGCTTTAACAAAAATTTCAACTTTGAATACTTAGACCCTTCATATAATTCTTGGCATCCATCTCTAAGCAACTCAAAAAAATCTTTGTTATTTGAAGTGGGAATATCATGTATCATTTATTCTTCTCCGACTACTTGTGACGGACCTACATCAACTCCTTCATGCCTTAAGCCCTCGAATATTTCATTAATCAACAATTCTACAGGATTTTCAATGGGTGGTGCATCTTGAGTGGCCTCTATGTTTCCATAATTATGCAATACATTCATTTCCCCATGCATAACCCAAGTGACAAAGTTTTGAGGGAACGACTTGTCGATCAAATGATCAAACACTATATTTCTAGTCTGCCACTTCCTAGAACTACATTTAGGACATGGACATTTTATTTTATCTCCTATAGTTCCATTGTTAAATGCAAAATCTAGAAATTGATTCAGACTAAGCAAATGCTCTGGTGTGTTCCTTGGCATTCCAATCCAAGATTTATCCATTGAAAATTATATTATTATGCAATAATATCACCTATAAGATTTCATGAGGAAGAAAATGAGTAGTCTATTAGTATAAGTTAACAGAATAGAAAATGAAAAAATTAATTAATTGAAACAGAGAACATACATAACCAAATATCTTAAGAAAAGATTTTTGTAATTTTCATGAAGTACCGGTAGATTTGAGATAGATTGTCAAAATAAGGGAGGCTTACTTTAGAAGGAAAAGTTAAAAAAATTGAAAGTCATAGGATGAACTTTGATTCTAAAGGTTTTGTTTTCTCTTAGTTCTGTATGCACTCCTTTATAACTTAAAAAAGTTAAAAGTTATAGGATGAACTTTGATTCTAAAAGGTTTTGTTTTCTCTTAGTTCTGTATGCACTCCTTTATAACATGGCTTTAAAGAAAATTTAAACTGTTTCATGCTACCAACCATCTAGTTATACGATGGAGGTTTAATTGTATCATGAAACTGGAATGTGTAGTTCTGTAAACTAGAATGTTTAGTTTAATTTAAACTATTTCATGCTTATCCATGTGCTGGAATTTAATTGTATCCATCTGTAAACTAAAATTTGATTAGATATGTCCAGTTCTGTAATAAACTATTTTACTGGAGTAAAACAGTACATCCATATAAACAGTAAAATAATTTATTAAAGAAAATTTACCAAATTTTTGCTCAAACACCAAACCTTAGAATCACAATACACCCATATAAATCCTCATACAACATGGCATAAAAATTTTATATTTTCTGCTAGTTCATCAAAAAAAATTTCAAATAAATAGAGAAAATCAAAATCTAACATAAAGTATCCAAAAAAACAGCAAAAATAAAATTAAAGCCACATGCAATAGAAAACATACAAAAGTTACAGATTATACAAATACAATGGGGAAGATGAAAGACCCATTTGTAGAAATAACATTGCACTAAACCAAAAATAGGGTAGAAAAACTTAATGTAATTGAAGATACTTGTCGATTACTATGCTAGAGTGAGTGATTGAGATGCCTTTGCCACTGCTATAGGGGGAAAACATGAGGAAAATCAAAGAAAAAAGAGGGAAAAACGAGGATTTGAGTTCAAATCTTACAAACGGAATGAGAAATTTACACAAAACTTTTAATTCTAAGAAAAATAAAGTAGAAAGAATCATGAAATTTGAGTTAATCTCTCAAAATTGAGATCTTTACCTTGAGTTTTTGAGCGCGGCGAAGGTTTTGAGCGTGGTGGAGGTTTTGAGCTTTTGAGAAGTGGGCGGAGCTTTTGAGCTTTTGAGAAAAAAATGAACGAAGCAAAAAATAGCGTGGGAAATATTAGCGTGCTATTTTTTGCAGATAGCGTAGGTTTTCAGCCGCCGCTATTTTCTTTTATTGTGTCAGTTAAGTAAATCCCTGTTATTTAATGAAATTTGTGGGGGTTGGAGCTGACCCCTGCTAATAAACCGCCGCAATTAGGCCATTTTTTTGTAGTGACAAGGCTTGAGACAATTTAGCATTCCATTGTCTAGATTCTTACTTCAACCCATAGAGAGACTTTTGCAATTTACAAGCCAAAGGAATGGAAGTAGAAACAGACAAGGCAGAAACAGAGAGTCCAGGAGAGAGTTTCATGTAAACTTCTTCATCAAGATCACCATGAAGAAATGCGTTATTACCATCTAATTGAAACAAAGACCATTTTCTTTTTACAGCAAGAGCAATTAAACACTTAATAGTGGACATCTTCATAATGGGTGAGAAAGTTTCAGTAAAGTCAACACCTTCCAGTTGGGTGTTACCTCTAACTACTAATCTTGCTTTATATCTTTCAACACTACCATCAGCCCTATATTTAAGTATATATACCCATTTACAACCAATAAGTTTCTTGCTCTTAGGTAACTCGACTATATCCCAAGTGTGATTGGCCTCTAAGGCCTCAAATTCCTTCCTCATGGCCTCTTGCCAAGATGAAACTAAAGCAACTTGAGAGTAAGTAGTAGGTTCAACATCTGCATGTTGGAAAGAGGAGGTAGAACCAAAAAAGGAAGGAGGGAGTTGACAGACATAATCTTGTAAATGGGAAGGAGGTTGATATTGCCTAACAGATTTCCATAGAATTGGATTTGTAGGCAAGGCTGGAGATTGGGCAGGAATGAGAAGGGAATCTGGTTGAGAGATTAGAGTAGAAGAAGGAGAAATTTCAGAAATATGAGGAGAAATATGAGGAATGGGAGAGGAAGGAGTAGGACCAACATAAGGTGAAGATGGAGTAGAATTAGAAGAAGTAGAAGCAGGAGGAATAGAGGCATAACTAGTGGGCAAAGAAGGAGTAGGATCATCATCATATGATACTGATGACTGGGTTGGGGAGGAAGATGGGGCAGGTTTGGAAAAAGGAAAAATCTCTTCATGAAAAACTATATCCCTGGAAATCAAACATTATTTGGTGTGAAGGTTATAGAGTTTATACCCCCTTTTAGCAAAAGGATAACCAAGGAAAACACAAAGAATAGCTCTTGGTTTAAACTTGTCTCGCTGAGGAATAGGAATAGTTGCATGACATAAACAACCAAAAAGTCTCAAATGAGAGTAAGTTGGAGGATATCCATACAGGAGCTCAAATAGGGATTTGTCATGAAGAATTTTGGAAGGAAGTCTATTTATAATGTAGGTTGTAGTTAATAAGCAGTCCCCCCCAAAATCTTATAGGAATATTGGATTGAAACATTAATGCTTTGGAAGCTTCAAGTAAAGTTCTATATATTTTTTTCCGCCACACCATTTTGTTGAGGTGTGTAGGGATAACTAGTTTGGTGAATGATTCCATTTTTAGCAAAAAAGGAAATAGCAAAATTGTTGCCTCCCAATTCTAGTGTATTATCACTTCTCACTTGTTGTAATTTCACACTAAATTGTGTATGAACCATTGCAATGAATGCCTTTGTAAAGAGAAAGCATTACTCTTGGATCCCATTAGATGAGTCCAAGTTGCTCTTGAATAATCATCAACAATTGTAAGGAAATATCTGGAATTGGAGTGTGTAAGAGTGTGATAAGGTCCCCAAGTATCTATGTGGATTAGTTGGAATGGTTTGGTACTATGAATTGTACTATCAGGAAATGGAAGTCTAGTTTGCCTAGATAAGGGACAAACATGACAAGGAAAAGACTTCTTAGTAAAAAGAGAATTAGATAACACAGAAATAGTTTTCATCCTAACAAAAGGCACATGAGCAAGTCTATTATGCCAAAGTATATCAAGTTTATTCATTGCAACTTTATTACAAAGTGGAGTATGTACAAATGCATCAGGAAAAGCATATGAAGTATTTACAGATGATTGAGCAGAAAGAGTATCACATAGAGAAGGTAAGCTGCAACTATTTGAAATTGGATGTTGAATATAGGATGGGGTAGGAAGTGGTGAATTCTGCTGCACAAGCTTGTAAAGCCTATTATCCAGTTTACCAAGTTCCAGAGGCATCTTTAGAGAAGGGCCCTGTAACACACAGGAATCAGAAATAAACTGGACTATACAATTCAGCTGCTTTATAAGCTTGCACACATAAATAAGATTATGATGAAATGAAGGAATGAAAAGCACATTGTGAAGTGTAATAGATGTGGTTAAAGCAAATGAACCAGTGCATATCACTTTTGCTTTATATCCATTTGGAAGGGAAACAAGCAAAGGAATAGTGAGTGGAATGATATTAAAAAGTAAGTCTTTGTTGGCGGTCATATGGTCGGTGGCACCAGAATCTACTATTCAAATAGAACCAGTAAAATGAGAAAACATGCAAGAAATGAAATTCCCTATGACATTAGTATGCAAGAGAGTACCAGCAAAGTTTGCAGACCCAACAAGGTTGGACAGAGGACCAGAGGGACCAGAATCAGACACATGAGTTTGTTGTAATAGAGTCATCAGCTGAGAATATTGCTCTTTTGTCAAACCAGGTACCAGTGAACCATGTTCAGCTTGCATACCACTTACAAAAAAAATATTGTCAGACCCATACCCAAGACTGTGAGAGATTGAATCAACAGTGGCATTGGCTGCCATTTTTCTTCTTTTGGTGAACTTAAAATTCTGAGGAAAACCGTGGAGCTTATAGCATTTATCAATCAAGTGTCCAGGTTTCTTGCAATACTTGCAGAAGAGATTGACCTTGGATTGATCAAAATTAACTCTCTGATTACATTGTCTTTGAGGAGGATTAGGGTGGACTGGATTCTTCCCGTTGAAATTCACATTAAAAGATGATGATTCTGGATGAAATCGAGTAACAAAATTTACTTGCCTTTGCCGCTCATCTTGGAGAAGTATATTGTAGGCAGTATCAAGGGAAGGTAATGGATTCATCATCAAAAGGTTACTTCTCACACTCACATAGGTTTCATTGAGACCCATAAGAAATTGGTACACCTTATCCTTCTCCTCTTCCTTTTGAGTACCAGCCTTAGCTGGACACACACAAGAATTCTAAAGTTTCTTGCGCATCACTTCTAATTCATCCCATAATTTTTTGTGTTTATTGAAATATGAAGCTATGTCCAAAGAACCTTGAGAAGTAAAAGCAAGTTCCTTTTTTTTTTCCAAAAACCTTGGTCCCATTTACAACATCATATCTACTATCTAGTTGCTTTCATATACTCTCAGTTGTCTCGGAATATTGCACACTCTCAGTAATGGTTGGGGATAAAAATTAGTTATCCATGATATTACCATATTATTACATCTATTCCACTTTGTAGTTCAGGTGCACCATCAGATAGTTTAGGACATGATCCATCAATTAGGGAAATTTTATTTTTTGCGGATAAAGAAACTATCACACTTCTTTTCAAACCACCATAATCCGAGCCAGAAAATGGAACAGTACTAGACAAGTTCCAGGAACATCAGAGGAATGTAAATGTAGTGGACTCGAGGGGTCAGGAGAATAGACAGAAGCAGAAGTACTAGGAGCATCACCTCCGGCCATATTCGAAACTCAAACACATAAGAAGATCAAATAATGATGCTCGAATGACAAACTCAGTAAGATAATTCACATATGCAACCAGCAACACAAGTCTAATCCCGTAGTTACACCAAAAATAGTGGAAGCAGATAAGAATGAGGTAAATGTTCGAGGTTACCCGACTCCTTCACATCCGGAAGAAAGCAAAGGCCTTGATAAGACACCGAAGATGCAAAAGAAGACCTCGAATCAAAGAAAAATCACCACGATTATTCATACACAAAATCCTAGATTCAAGCGCTCTTCAAATTAGACAGACCACACCCCAAAATGAACCAATTTCAGCAAATCTGCTTCAATACTGAGAGAACACCGTAGGCAAAGCAAATATCTGATACGAAGTAGAGAATTGGGAAGCTTCAGGGGTTGTACACAGAGCTTAAAAAGAAGGACTTGGCCGTTAAGTTAGTTAGCCATAAGGATAGAACTAAGTTCTTAAGTTAGTCACTTTAGTCCCTTTTATGTTTTATATATAGTTAGCAGTAATTATATATTGACCCCCACATTTTGTCTTGTCTTTTTCACACAAGGTCTAACCAGATATAGAAGAGTAGAGAAGGTCGTTTGCCAGCTAGGAATCTTTATCTTCTTTTTCATATATATTGTATTGGATTTCTCTTTTGGGTTATAAATTGAAAACCCTTTTAGCTTTTTGCCCTAGTTTTCTTATTTCTTCTTAGTAGCTTTTCCTTTTTACTTTACTATTTCATTACTTTTTTCTTGCTTTTCTTCCACTTTATATCAATGGTATCAGAGCATATCTTGGCTCTGTGGGACGATGACAACTAATATGAGTGAGGTCATGGATGTGCTCAAGAAAATCTCTACAAAAATATTTGGTTTCTCTGCTAGACAAGACCTTCTTGAAGCAGCTCAAGAGCAAAACAGCAGGAATCAGGAAGAGGTTGTGAATGAACTCAAAGATGTGCTCAATGAGATCGCACATAGCGGGAGGAGACCTAAAAAAGGCAAATATGTGACTTACAGTGGGGGTGAGATTTATTCCCCTAATAACAAACCTTTTGATTTTGGTGATATAGCCTCCCCTAGCTCTAATGGGGTTAATACTTCTGCAGTACATGTTAATATTACTGTACCTACTGATTTATCAGCTATGGATAACACTGCCTCGAATCCTCAAGCTAATGCGAACCCCCTTGTAGTGTCGCAAACCCCATGTACCTCACTAAATGTTAATCTTCGCTCACGAAATCACCTTGTAAGAGCACTCCATCTACAACCCACTCCATTTCAAAGCCATAACCCTCACCATATCAAACTCCATCTCCCAGAACCACCCTGATCTAACCACAACCGATTTATAACCCAAACAACCCAAACATGTATTATCAACCTGCCCCAGCCCAAATGCAGGGAGTACCTTTAGGTGCGCCACCTTTTTTCAATACCTACAACCCACACACTCAATTTTTATCTGTCTATTGCAACCAAATCACTCACATCCCACTTCCCTTATATCATCAAGCACCATATGTCCTAACTCCTTATTCACATCAGAATACACCTGCCCCCAACCCTTACCAAACCCCATAGTATAATCACAATGCTCCCTTGCCCAACATACCTTTTACCAATTACCATAAGGTGGAATTCCCTAAGTTTAATGGGGAGGATCTAAGAACATGGTTGTATATAGTCGAGCAGTTTTTTGCTAATGAAGACATTACTATCCAACAAAAACTGAAACTGGTCTCTATGCATTTCGAAGGAGATGCCCTATAATGGCACTTAGGTTACATGAGGAGTAGAGGGCAAATGCCACTCCCAACATAGGAAGAATACTTATGGGCTCTTTGCGACAGTTTTGGGGCTGAATATTCCGATCCTATGACTAAACTAATATATGTGAAGCAAACAGTGTCAGTGAAAGATTACCAGAGGGCATTTGTTAGTGTCATAACTAGGATTAATTTGTCCACTCAATATTCCATAAGTATATTCTTAAACAATTTGAAGCCTGAGCTTAGCAATGCTGTTAAGATAGGGAATCCATGTAGCTTGCCCCAAGCCTATTACTTGGCTAGGCTCCAAGAAGCAAATTTTGCTACTCAAAGAAAGGCCATCAAAGGTTTCTCTGTAGGCTACTTAGTGTTCAAAGGTTCACCAAGTCAGGAATTTAGTGGAGTAGCTAAGGGAAATATGATTGGATACAAGAAATCAGTCACTGCAAACTTTGACAACAACAGAAGGGGGAGACTAACTCCAGCTGAAATGGATGAGAAAAGGGCTCAATGCATATGCTTTTTCTGTGATGAACCATTCATACCAGGATATAAGTGTAAGGCCAAAAGGTAAATTTATTCTATGGAGCTGGAAACTGAGGAGTTGAAGAGAGATGGGGAAACACCAATAGAGATGAGAAGAATGGTGAACATGAAGTAGTGGAAGATCTCATAGAAAATTGTGAGATTTCACTTCAAGCTTTAAATGGAACTAAAGGATACAGAACACTCATAATCCAAGGATTCACAGAACAAAATCCTATCCATGTTCTTATTAATTGTGGATCCATACACAACTTCATCAATAAAGTAGTTGCACAGAAGATTGGCTGCAAAATTAATCAAATCCAACCACATGATGTCTATGTTGCAGATGGAAGGATAATCTAATCTCTGGATGGGAGTAAGAGCTTCACTTGGATGATGCATGGGGTAATGTTCAAAGATAAATTTTTGATGCTTCCTATTGGAAGCTGTGATATGGTGTTAGGCATACAATGGTTGTGCAAACTTGGAAATATCCATGTAAACTTTGAGAAACTCTTTATGAAGTTCATGTACCATGATAAGTTAGTGACATTGAAAGGAACCGTGCCTTCCTTTAAAACTGTGGATGCCAAAGCACTGAACAAAATTTCAGTGAATACTGCAAAAATTTTCATAATTAAGATATGTACTGGGGGATCTATGGAGAATAATAAACCACAACTCCAAGAAGAGAAACCTAGAGAAATTCAGTAGCTACTGGAGAGTTTAAAGTCCTTTTTCAAGAGCCAAGGCAGTCACCTCCCTCTAGAGGGGTGTTTGATAACCACATTCCTCTACTGGAGGGCAACATTCCTATAAATTCTAGACCTTACAGTTACTCACCTATACAAAAGGATGTAATAGAAAAGATGGTACAGGAAATGTTGAACCAGGGCATCATTCAGTACAGCTCCAGTTCATATGCTTTCCTTGTGGTGCTAGTAGGGAAGAAAGATGGCTCCTGGAGGTTATGTGTGGATTATAGGGCTCTAAACAAGGTGACTGTCAAGGACAAGTTCCCAATTCCCATTATTGAGGAACTGCTAGATGAATTGGGAGGACCTCAAATTTACTCCAAGATAGATCTACGAACGGGGTACCATCGGATTAGAATGGCAACAACTGATGTACACAAAACTGCCTTCAAGTCTCACCCGGGCCATTATGAATACCTAGTAATGCCCTTTGGGCTGACTAATGCACCCTCCATCTTCTAAGGCTTAATGAATCACATCTTCCAGAAGTACTTGAGGAAATTTATTCTGGTATTCTTTGATAATATCCTTTTCTTTAGCCAAAGTCTGGAAGAACATGTACAACATCTCAAGATCAATGTTGATCTACTAGTTCAGCATCAATTATTTGCCAAAGAAAGCAAATGTGTCTTTGCAGCTGAAAGAATTGAGTATTTGGGTCACTACATCTCTGCTGAAGGGGTAGCCACAGATCTAAAAAAGGTGAAAGTTGTGCAATCTTAGCCAGCTATTAACCTCAAACAGTTGAGAGGGTTTCTAGGGTTGGCAGGGTACTATAGGAGTTCATAAGAGGTTATGGTGTCATTAGTAAGCCCCTTACGGACCTGCTGAAAAAATATAACTTCAATTGGTCCAGTAAGACTACCTTAGCCTTTAAAGAACTCAAGAAGGCTTTGATATCTGCCCCAATACTAGTGCTACCAGATTTCTCTTTGCCTTTTACAATAGAGACTGATGCCTGCAACTTGGGAATTGAAGCAGTTTTAATGCAAAAAGGGCAACTTATTGCTTATCTTAGTAAGGGGTTGTCTCCTCAATATCAGACACTTTTAATATATGATAAAGAGCTACTGGCTCTAGTCATGGCAGTGAATAAATGGGCTCAGTACCTAACTTGGAGGCCTTTTACAGTAAAAACTAATCAAAAGGCTCTCAAATTCCTTCTTGAACAAAAGCTACATACTGGATCTTAGTTGAAATGGATAACTAAACTTATGCAATATGATTTTGCCATTGAGTGTAAGAAAGGGAAGGAGAACAAAGTTGCATGTGCATTGTCAAGGCTTCCAATAGCAGAATTAGCTGCAATGACATTATCAATTGTTAGGACTGATCTATTGACTTTAATTATGCAAAGCTATAAATTAGATGGGGAGTTGCTCAAATTGATCCAATTATTGAAGAGAAATGCAGAATCAAACACTCGGGGGATACTCTTTTATACATGAACAACTCAGAAAGAATGAAAATTTAGTGATAGGACAAGATGCACAATATTGTGGCATGATTCAACCACCGGTGGACACTCTGGCATTAAACAAACCTATAGAAGAATATCTTCCCTCTTCTACTGGAAGGGAATGTGGGAAGATGTACAGGCATATGTTAAGAGTTGTGACATTTGCCAAAGGCATAAAAATGATAGATCTTCCTACCTCGGGCTACTGCAACCTCTCAAGTTGCCTGCAACAGCATGGAGCAACATAAGCATGGATTTTATAGAAGGTTTACCCAAGTCTAAAGAAAAGACAGTGATATGGGTAGTGGCAGATAGACTAACCAAATATGCTAATTTTTTGGGCCTATCACACCCTTATTCAGCTACTGATGCATCCAATCTATTTATAGAGCAGATCTACAAACTTCATGGCATGCCATGAGATATTATAAGTGATAGAAATCCTATCTTTACTAGCAAGTTTTGACAGGAACTGTTCCCTATGCACGGTGTCACACTTAACACCTCCACAACTTCCCATCCACAGACAGATGGACAAACAGAGGTGATAAATAGGTGCTTAGAAACCTATCTAAGGTGTTTCTATTCTGATTCCCAAACTGATTGGTTCTCCTACTTGTCAAGTGTTTAATGGTGGTATAACACCACTTTTCACTCTTCCATCCAGACCACTCCCTATGAAGCATTATATGGTCAGCCTCCACCATTGCACCTTTCTTACATTGTAGGGGATTCTGTTGTAGAAGAGGTTGATAGGAGTTTAGTGACAAGGGAACTCAAATTTCAACTGCTGAAGTATCATCTGCAGAGAGCTCAACAGAGAATGATTGTACAGGCCAATAAGCATAGATCAGATAGGCAGTTCAAGGAGGGGAACTGGGTTTACCTAAAGATTCAACCCTACAGACATATTTCTTTATCTGGCACTCATTTCTCCAAACTCTCCGCTAAATATTATGGACCATACCGAATTCTGCAGAAGGTAGGACCTGTTGCTTATAAATTATCCCTTCCACCTCAGCTTCTACTTCACCCAACATTCTATGTTTCTCAACTGAAGAAATGCCACAACTTACCTACAAACATTTTCCATCCTCCTATTCTTTATATTTCTAGCTCTTACTGTCCACACCCTCAGAAAATGTTGGATAGGCGTATGATATAAAAAGGAAATAAGGCAGTCACTCAAGTGTTAGTGCAATAGGATCAGCTGACTCCTGAACAAGCTACATGGGAGGACTATCATTCCCTGAAGATCAGGTCCCCTTCCTTTCTTCCTTGAGGACAAGGAGGTATTCAACAAGGGAGATTTGATACGAAATAGAGAATTGGGAAGCTTCAGGGGTTGTACACGGAGCTTAAGAAGAAGGACTTGGTCGTTAAGTTAGTTAGTCATCAGGATAGAACTAAGTTCTTAAGTTAGTCGCTTTAGTCCCTCTTATGTTTTATATATAGTTAGCAGTAATTATATATTGACCCCCACATTTTGTCTTGTTTTTTTCACACAAGATCCAACCAGATATAGGAAGAGTAGAAAAGGTCGTTTACCAGCTAGGAATCTTTATCTTCTTTTTCATATATATTGTATTGGCTTTCTCTTTTGGGTTATGAATTGAAAACCCTTTTAACTTTTTGCCCTAGTTTTTTTATTTCTTCTTAGTAGCTTTTCCTCTTTACTTTATTGTTCCACTGCTTTTTCCTTCCTTTTCTTCCACTTTGTATCGATATCACTCACTATCGTCAAAAACGAGGAAAAAATCGATGAGAGAAAACCCCCCTAGAAAACGAAAACTCCACCAAAAAGCTTGAGGGTACAATCGGAAGACGCGGAATCACGAGCTCAAGAAGAATTCCTGCTCTTATACCTTGAAAGCATGAGGAAATCATGAAATCGCATAGAGAAACTGTTAAGATTTGGAAGGGGTGTGTGTGTGTGTGTGTGTGTGAGAGAGAGAGAGAGAGAGAGAGAGAGAGAGGGAGGAGGTTTATTGATCTCATTCCGCAAAATGAAAAAGGAAAAGGTCTGAATTTACCCCTATACTATGGTATATAGTTTACCTTTGTCCCCCGTTATACGTTTCGTCCAAATCCACCCATACCGTTAACAAAGTTTATAAAATTGCCCCGAGCCCTAACGGATCTCCACTGTGGCAGCCAACTCCTCTATTAATCTGTCCACATCAGCAGCCAAGTCAGCACCTATATATAACTCTCACTAGGTTTTATTGACCAAAATAATTGGGTCGAGGAGAGAGAAGGATGCCTTCCTTGGTCGAAAAATGGAGGTTGGAGCAGCCAGCTTTTTGAATGAAATCAATCTCTTCAGTTGCCTTTTATATTCATTTAGAAACATTTGGTCTGCCGTCAACCACCACCTTCTCAGTCGACTGCCCAACCACCCTCTCTACTACCCCTAGTCCCACCCTACCATCATCTCCATTTATCTTTTTCAAAAGGTTCAAAATTTCCAATAAGTCGACGAGGATAAACTCGGCTTTTACTCATAGCCGGAGAAGCAGCAAGTAAGGATATGTCTTTTTCTCTAAGATTCAAATCGTCCCAGAAGCTGATTAGATCCACCCCCATCTCTCTCTCTCTCTCCTCCTGTATTTGCGACCTATTGGAAAATACCCTCACCACTTTAAACCAGATCCGTCTGAACACCGTCGGAAGCCACCAGAAAATTCTTTGACCATGATTTATCTTTCTTGCATGTTCAAATCCATATCCTAGTATATTTTCGAAGTCAATTTTTTTATGTGAGAGTTGATCATAAACCCTAGCTCAGTTGCAACAGTGAAGTCATTGAAGTTAACGAAAACTGCTTGAAATTGGAAAGAAAATTGCAATAGATTCTTCTCCGTTGTTGATGATAGTAAATGTTGATGATGGTAAATCCATATCTTCGAATGTCAATGGTGCTCGGTAAATCTCCACTAACTTTATTAAGAATGAAAAAGATGTATTAATACATCAGAAATAGAAGAATAAATTGTTAAGAGTTTGATTAAAAATGGTGGCATGCCGAATCTAGTTTCCGGCGTCGGCAACTGCTAAAGGAGGGAGGCGGAGTGGGTAATAAAACAAAACTAGGTTAAATGTGGAAGAATTGCTTTTTTAATTTTCTAATTTAGTAAAGGCAATAAACAAAATATTAGGTGCCGACTTGGCTGCTGATGTAGACAAATTAATAGAGGGGTTAGCTGCCACAGTGGAGATCCGTTAGGGCTCGGGGCAATTTTATAAATTTTGTTAACGGTAGGGGTGGAATTGGACGAAAAGTATAACGGGGGACAAAGGTAAACTATATACCATAGTATAGGGGCAAATTCAGACCTTTTCCCAAATGAAAATATCTATCCAAAACTATACAAAATACCCTGTACATTTTTTTATATACAATGAGCCTAATCTGGTGGACTAACTACTCCTACTAATATGTGGGCCAACTCCGAAATAAATAGCTAAGCCCAAATTAATGTTTATGCTTAGGCCTAGAAGACAAGTAATGCCTCAACTCAACATATGCGAAATCTGAAGCAAGATTATGTACTGGCCCATTTCAAATCAGAATAATTGCTTTGTTAAACGTTGAAATAAAGTAAATTATCACTTTCCCGAAAAGTTATCTTCTTAATTTAGGATTTTTCCCCCTCCTTTCTCCAAGAGATAATCTGATAATGTGTTAGGTGCAATACTAGTAGATAGAGTGAGAGTCATTTATCAAAATATCAACACTTAAAGCGCGGGGATCCGCCAGCCAGTCCCTGAATTAAAGGAGTGTGTGACAGTAATGTCTACAATCTAGACATAAATTATGTATTTAGCATATAAAATATGTACACTATAGTCCAATTATTGTCGCAACGATTTGTCCGAATTTATCATTTCGTGCATGTGCATTTGAGAAAAATTCATGCACAATCAACTATAGGATATGATGAAACACATCTCAAGGCCAAAGAATTTCCTTTCGTAGTGATCAACTTTTTCTTTAATTGTAAGTAGAGAGTAATACAATAATGTCTCATCAAAAAAATGCAAGAATGTCCCTAATGTTTTGGATAGGTCTAAAACCGTCCCTTAAGTATATCCCATAGCGTTTAGTCCTTTATGTTTGTCAAAATTGAGAACTTTGGTCTCCGTTTTAGCAATACAACAAACACAATAGTAAAAGAATTGAAGACTCTGTTCAAAAATAAGGGAAGCAAACAGCCAACATTTGAGAAAAAAAGGATATATATAATCCTTCTGTTTGTAATTGGTACAGGCAGCGTAAGAATTTCTGCTATTTATAGAGTGGCAGGTAAAAGATTTTCTTGTCGAGTGAGTTTTAATTTATTCCTGCTACTATTAATATGATCGTCGCATCTTCTGATTTGTTTCAAACAAGAATAGAGAAAAAGAAAAAAGAGAACATGGATAGTACTGTTAACTCTTTTGAGGAAACCCCAGTACATATTATTATGTTGATAAGACCAAAGCAATACGTCTTTTATTATTCTCAACAATCATGAAAAGGGAAATATTCTCATACCATCGATGCAGTACAGCATCCTCATGCTGGAATACTAACGTTTGTAGTAAATTCGTCTCCAATCGCATCAATAGAAGATGCAAAATCTGCAACAATTGATTCTTTAACTACGCATAAATATTCCACGTACTTTTACTTCTTCATACCTACTGCATATATTGCATTTCACAAAAGCTTGTTATATATCCGAATGATATTTTTCCGTCAGTGTCGTTTGCACTTTTCAGAATAGACGTAAAAAATGATGAGAGAAGTACGTGAAACCAAAGAAGAGACCTTTGCGTATGGGTGGTAACCACCATATTAGTGTCTTTATTGATTCATGCATGGCTACGACCAGCCGAGGCCCGATGTTATAATCGTAAGGTAGATGTAAGATCTGCATATATATAATTTTTCTCAATCCCACTAGTGAGATCCACTGAGATTGTTGTTATTGTTGTTACATAGCTACAACCAACATGAATTAGTGACGTTAGTGTTAGATAGTACGAGTAATCAAAATTTGTAGTTATGGGTCCGGAATTCTAGCAACTTAAAGTTATTGAATTTTAAATTAATAATTTATATATATTAAATAAAATTTTAAAAATAAATATTAGGTTTGAACTAAAGTTACAGTATCTTGAAGGCTATATCTCCAACCCTGAACTTGTTGTTCCGACAAACTGAAAAAAATAATTGGAGAGCTTAAGTTTTAGTATAAACTAATTGTAAAAGAATATACGCAATCGAACCAATAAAAACTATAAGCGTCCAAAAAAAATAACAAACCTACTACACCTGATTAACGTTCATTACTGTACACAACAGTTTGAATCCTTTTACATTGACGTTATTTAATGAATAGTATAATTACCGTAACATAAATAGTAGACGAACTTAGGTTTAATTTTGACCCCTCATCTCTCTCTATCGTACATCAATTATAAAATGGCCTGGTGTACTAGGAGAAGAAACATCATAGACTAGCGGTTTTGCTCCCAAAATATTGTGTGCCGTTTCCCCCCTTACTACTTCACATTTTTATTTTTTATTTTTTTGTGGTGAAGAACGTATATATGTTTGCAATGTTATCTTCTAAGATTTCCATGCCTTTTCTTTTCTGGAAATTAATGAAACAAGAAAAACATATATGGATTATTAGAGAGGAAAAGCAAAACCACTGCAAGAATGTATGGAGGCCGTGGTTTTCACCAATATGTGGAATGGTAAATTTGGGAAGGATTCCTCTCTCATATTTCACCCAATGGTCGGTTGCCCATTCGCATGGTCTCTTGTCGTGTAGTCATGTCGCTATTATGGGCATTAATTTCATTCTAATCAAATTAGACGACAATTTTTTTGGTCGGCAAACGTTATTTGGACAGAATTTCTTTAGAATTAGAAAATATTTGAAATCACACCATGAGTAACATGCCATGTCTCAACTTCAATATGCTATCGGCGCTATATTTACCTCATCCCGGTTACTAATTTCAATAGTATTATTAACATTGGTTGAGTATTGAAGTTTTGATGATTAACAAAGTATGACTAAATGTTCAAAGAATCGAGCTGCTTAACTCTTCTGAAAAACCAGCTCCTCATGATTGATTCTTGTACGTCTGTACAAGACAATAACTTTATCTCAAAGTTATCCAGGTCCGAGTTTGGTGGAAGGTGGCTGCTATAAGTAATAAGGGTCGTTACTCAAGAAGATACGGATAATTTAGTGAGAGACAAAAGTCCCAAAACTTGTGGAATCCTTAGAACAATATGAGTCCTAACAAAGAGGAAGCTGGCCATGAATATGACTCCTAGAAGATCTCAAGTTGTGTTTTAAATAGGATCGACTTTGGACTTCTAAACTATCCTTTTACACATCAACTAAAGAGTCATAAGTCGTTTACTTATGTTGACTACTTGCCTTGTATTCTTCCTGAGTTAGTCTAGTGAATGTGTTTTAGAAAATTGAGTTATAATCAAGTGTCATAAACAATTAGTGAGTTGGAGTGAGTATTTTATTTTACAAGTTATAGTAACTTGTGAATAAAATAGGAGTAGTAGGAGTACTAGAGAGTATTTAATTACAGTCTTATAATTGATACATTTTGGCTCATTGTTCTAGTGGAGTTGGAGTTGAAAATCCTACGTGGTAGGTCGTAATTTTTGCACCCTTTGAGCCGGGTGATTTTCACGTAAAAATCTTTGTATTTATTTTATTACTTATTTACTTTACGTTTAAAGAACACTATAAAGAACCAAGTTCTTTAGTAATCCATACGAGCACTCAAACTAACAATTGGTATCAGAGGTAGTTCTCTCATTTACACGGCTAACACATAGAGAGATCTTGGAAGCATGATGAGTGCTCCACCAGAAATTAATGAATGACAATCAACTACCATGCCACCCCTGTTCAATGAAAAATATTACAGTTGGTGGAAAGCAAGAATGAAAGACTTCCTGACAATTGAAGACTATGAACTATGAACCATAGTGAACTAAGGTCCTTTGATTCCTACTAAATAAAATGCACAAAATGAAACAGTTCCTAAGGACCCCTCTGAATTTGTGGTAGTAGATTTCAAAATGATGGAGAAGAATGCAAATGCTAAGAAAATCTCTATCTGTGGACTTGATCCTGATAAGTATAATAAAATTTCTGTGTGCTCTAATACGAAGTAGATATGGGATGCACTCCAAACTACTCATGAAGGAACAAACCAAGTAAAGAAATCAAGGATTGAGCTACTCATTAGAAATTATGAGCTTTTCTCCATGAAGGAGTCTGAGCCCATCCAGGATATGATGACTAGGTTCACTATAATAATCAATGAACTGAAATCACTTGAAAATGTGTTTACCTCAGAAGAGTTGGTTAGAAAAGTTCTAAGAATTCTTCGAGCTTCATGAAAATCAAAAGTCACTGCAATCTAGGAAGCCAAAGAATTGGACAAAATCTCACTTGATAAGTTGGTTGGAAGCTTAAAAATTCATGAAATGAGAAATATAGAACTGCGCAAGGAAGAACCAAAGAAGGATAAGGCCTTGGTTCTTAAAGAATCTAAGGATGATAAATCTGACTATGATGATCCTGATCTAGCAATGTTTGCCAAGTTCAAGAGGTTCATGAAGAATTCCAAATGTGCATCCAAGAGAGAGACCAGTAATAAGCCCAATCAGATCGACAAAGCTAACTATGATGGGTGCTATTAGTGTGGAAAGCTAGATCACATGGTCAAGAATTGCCCAATGTGGGAAATTGAGCGGAGGAAAGAACGAGGTGAAAAGGAGAAACGAGAAAAAAAATGAGAGAAAAGGCTTCTAACAAAGGAAAAATCCTAGGCAAAGGATTTACCGAAGCAATGAAGTAGGTATTCTTGGCAGCATATGAGGATAGTGGAAGTGATCAAGAGGAATAAAAGGAGGATGAGGCTATAAGTGTCTATGATGTGATTGATGAACACTGATAAGTAGGGATTTTGACCGCTTATTTGCTCTCTTTTACTTGCGTTTTAGCTCAAAAATGCTTAAAGGTATTCCCGAAAACTAATGAAATGCGCTTTTGTACAAGAACATTGAAAAACGAGCCAAAAGAGTCAAAATCAACTCATAAAAGAGTCAAAAGTGGACAAGGACCAAAACAAGGCAAAAGGACCACAGTGCGGACCACACAATACTGTGAGCGGCCACAAAACAAAGGAAGAGCCATGTCAGTTCTTCTTCAAAGTATGCAGACCGCACAAATATTGAGCGGTCGTAGAACATGAGATTCAGAGAGCTGGATTTGGGCAAGATGAAGGAGTACAGACCACACCATAATTGTGCGGCCGCAGAATGTTAAGTGCGGCCACACTCAATATTATGTGGTCCGCAGAAGACAAAGATCAAAGAGATGAGATTTCAAGTTCAAGAAGAAATGCGGACCACACCATTTTTATGCGGCTGTATAATCAAGAGCGCGACCACATTCATTTTTATGCGGTCCGCAGATGTCTCATACAGGCAGAGCCTAAGATCATGGAGTGCGGACCGCACTATAATTGTGCGGCCGCAGAAGCAAGAGTGCGTCCGCACTCACAAATACGCGGTCCACAGTAGTTGAAGAAGTGCGACCGCAATTTAGAATTGTGCGGCCGCAGAACTAGAACCTATCAAGCCTAGTCTCATTGTGCGGACCGCACACATAATTATACGGCCGCACAACCTTTGCAATGGCATTTTTGTCAGATATTTTTAGCTTAGTATAAATAGAACTTTTTGTCATTTTTAGGGCAAGCTTTGTATTCTGAGAGCACCTAAGCTGTTTTCCTTTACTGTTTTGAGTAATATTTTACTAGATTAGCTTCTAAATATTAGATTTTCTTTTCCTAATCAATTATTATGCATTCTATCTTAACTTCTTCTTGTATTTCTTCATTTTTCATGAGTAGCTAAATTTCTAGTTAGGGTTGTGGCCCAACCCTAGTGTGGGTACTTGATGGATGTTTGATTTAGGACTTGTTTGTGATTGGGTTAGTGATATTTAACCTAGTTCTTGCTTGAATTAAAGAATTAATGGTTGCAAATATTGATTCATGCCTAATTGACTTAGTCTCTACTTGAGAAAGAGAGACTAAGTCTAGAAAAACTTGGCTAACAAGAAATTGGGGTGAACTCAAGAAATTGATAGCCCCAATTAAAGGGTTGAATCTAGAGATAGTAAGACCCGACTTGAGCAGCTATCACTTGTTCTGTGCAATATCCATTTAGACTTGAGAAAGCCAAATTGGGCAAAACTACTCAAACTACCGAGATATATAGAGTGGGTAATTACGTATGATTGCTATATTACAACCCCGACTAATTAGGCTTGTCCTAGAGTTTTCAACCCATTAGGTAACCACCTAGGTGGAAGTAACAACCCTAGATCTTTTACTATTTGGAAAACAACCAAAACCAAAAATATTGTCGTCTAGTTTTATAATTGCAATCAATAGTTTAAAGTAGAAGTAGAAACAACAAACAAGAATATGAAAGTGTAATCTAAGGTATATTGTACAATTACATAAAATATATACCTAATCCCAATTCTAACTCCCTAAGGATTTGACCCCGACTTGCGTTGGATTTTATTATTGCTTCGACCGCCTCACTACCTATATTTGTAGTGTGAGTTTGGGCGACATCAATTTTTGGCGCCGTTGCCGGGGAGTTAAACGGATTTAGCTATATATCTAAGTTTCTGTGTGATTTGTCTTCTTTTCCTTCCCAGTCACTAATTTTGTTTTTGAGTTGCTTATAGGTACGATAATGGCTCTCAACAACAAGCCCATTGGTAATTTGCCATTGGGGGAGGAAGTGGACGATGATCAAGGAGATGAGGTTCTTCCCGAACCTCAAGCAAATAGGCGAGGCCGACCGCCTAATGATAATATTCCCGTCCCTCCCCCACCTCCACCAAGAGTGATAGCGTACCTGGTGTTGCCGTACGAAAGTTATGCAAGTGCTATAGTCCCGCCCCGTATTTGGATGGGCAACTTTCAAATCACCAACGTGATGCTTACACTACTTGAGCAACGGGTATTCTTCACCGGGGGTTCCAAATCAAAATGCTTACAAGCAACTCAAGGGGTTCGTCAATACTTGTTGGGGGAACAAGCAAACCAATGTTTCGGGGGACACGCTGAAGTTGAGGCTATTTCCTTTCTCTTTACGGGGAAAGGCATTGGACTGACTAGAGAGATTTCCCAATCATTCCATACATACATGGGATGAGTTGGCCAAAAAATTCATTGCCAAATTCTTCTCTCCGGGGCACATGGCTGTTCCATGAGATGAAATTTTAGTGTTCAAGCAAGAGCCCAATGAGACATTGCATGAGATTTGGGAAAGATATCGTACCATGGTTAAAGAGTGCCCAAATAATGATATGATTGAGGCCATGATCCAACAAACTTTCTACAAAGGGGATCGATACAACAAATCAATATGTGGTAAATCAACTCGCCGGTGGGAGCTTGTGAAATTTTGGATGAGAAAGCGGATACCTCATCGGCATGGAAAAGTAGGGCCAATGTTCTTCAAGGTGACCCCAATGTCATGCACCTACACAAGGAACTTCATGATCATGGGAAAGCTATCGCAGAGTTAACAAGCACAATGAACCAATTGGCCAAAGCTTAGCTGCAACAAATTCAAGGGCCAAAACAAGTGAATGCGATGGAAGGTATAAATATGATGATGAACAAGAGACAACAAAAAGGTCAACAAGGGCAAAGCCGTCCGGAATAATTCATGCAAGATGATAGTGGGTATGAACAAGGTGATTCATATAATGAGCTAGAAGAAGAAGTGCAATACGTCAACAATTATCAAGGTCAAAGAAACAATGCTCGAAATCAACAACAATGGAGATCACAAGGAAATTGGAACAACCAAGGCCAATAAGGCAATTGGCGTGGTGGCAACAACAATCAAAGTAATTGGAATAATCAAGGAAACCAAGGCAATGAGGGTAGCAACAATCAAAGTAATTGGGGAGGTAATCAAGGAGGGTGGAACAACAACAACAATCGGGGGTTGGGTTTTCAAAGGCCCCCGATGTTCCAACAACCAAGCAATCCACCCCTATCCTTCTCAAGGCCCGAGCTCGAGCTCTTCTAACAATGAGATGAGACAGATTGAAAGTATGTTCAAATAAATTATGGAGAAAAATGCCGACTCCGATGCTCAATTAGCCTCCCACGACACTTCAATACGCAATTTGGAGGTTCAACTTGGCCAAATGTCACAAGCATTGAACACTCGTCCTAAAGGGGTACTACCAAGTGATACGGTGGTGAACCCGGGGGGGGGGGGGGGGGGGGAATAATACGGGACATGCTATGGTAGTGACTACGAGAAGTGAAAAAGGTGGAGATGCAACCACCTTAAATCAAAGAAGAATTGTGCATGATGATGTTGTAGTTCAAGAAGATGAAATTCCAAGCAATGTGGTTCAAGATAATGACGAAGTGAGAATTGATATTGATGAAAATGTGGAGGAGACGCAAGAAGAGGTGAACCCGTCTAGGGAGCACATGATTGACATGCCAGAACCGGTAGTGCCAAAGGCTAAGGTACCAAAGCCAAGGCCTCCTCCTCTATACCCTCAAAGGCTTGTAAAGAAAAATAGTGAGAACCAATTTAAAAAGTTTATTGACAAGATGAAGAAGTTTGTCTATCAATGTACTATTAGTTGAGGCATTGGAACAAATGTCGGGTTATGCAAAGTTCATGAAGGACTGGGTCACTAAGAAGAGGTCGATGAATTGTGAAACTATCAAGATGACACATCAAGTGAGTGTTATTGTGCACTTGATGACTCCGAAATTGGAAGATCCGGGTTCTTTCACAATCTCTTGCACTATTGGGAGTGCCGACTTTGCCAAATCTTTATGTGATTTGGGGGTAAGTATCGACTTGATGCCCTACTCTGTGTTCAAAACTTTGGGAATTGGGAAACCAAGACCCACATATATGAGGTTGCAAATGGAGGATCGGACTATGAAGAGTCCATTGGGGATTATTGATGATGTATTAGTCCGTGTTGATAAGTTCATCCTTCCAGCGGACATTGTGGTCTTTGATTGTGAGGTTGGCTACGAGGTGCCTATTATCTTGGGTAGACCTTTTCTTGCTACGGAGAAGGCTCTTGTTGATGTGGAAGCCGGTGAGCTCACTTTCCGAGTGGGTGACGAAAATATGGTTTTCCATATATGCAAATCGATGAGGCAACCAAATAGCAACAAAGTTATGTTCGTTCGTGGATTTAGTGACCGAAGTAATTATTGCTGATGCTAGTGTTGTGATGAATGTTGAGGATACCTTGGAAGTTGTGTTGCTCAATCATGATGATGATGAGAAGGAAGGCTTTGTGGAATGTGTCAATGCTTTGCAAGGAATGGGGTCATATACTTATGAACCCCGAAAATTGTCCTTAGATCTTGAGAACCGGAAGACTCCTCCAACAAAGCCCTCAATCGAGGGAGCCTCCCACTTTGGAGTTAAAGCTTTTGCCTTCACATCTCAGGTATGAGTTTCTTGGCCCTTGTTCCACTTTACCTGTTATTCTTTCCTCTTACTTGACTAACGTGCAGGTAGATTCTACTTTGGCGGTGCTCTAAAAGAGGAAGAAAGCTATAGGTTGGACAATGGCAGATATTCGGGGTATAAGCCCCGCCTTTTGCATGCACAAGATTATTTTGGAGGAGGATGCCAAACCCTCCGTGGAGCATCAAAAAAGATTGAATGAAGCAATGCAAGAAGTAGTGATGAAGGAGATCATAAAGTGGTTGGATACCGAGGTTGTTTACCCCCATTTTCGATAGCTCATGGACTTCTCCGGTGCAATGTGTCCCAAAGAAAGGGGGCATGACTGTGATAACTAATGACAAGAATGAATTGATCCCCACAAGAACTGTCACCGGGTGGAGAGTGTGCATGGACTATAGGAAGCTCAACAAAGTCACTCGGAAAGATCATTTTCCGCTTCCATTTCTTGATCAAATGTTGGATAGGTTGGCCGGGTGTTCTTTTTATTGCTTCTTGGATGGATACTCCGGCTACAATCAGATTCTTATTGCTCCTGAGAACCAAGAGAAGACCACTTTCACTTGTCCATATGGTACCTTTGCATTCTCGAGGATTCCATTTGGGTTGTGTAATGCACCGACGACTTTTTAACGGTGTATGATGGCTATTTTCACTAATATGGTGGAAGATATTCTTGAGGTCTTCATGGACGATTTCTCCATCGTTGGGAATTCTTTTGATGATTGCTTGAACAACTTGGACAAGGTATTGGCAAGATGCGAGGAAACTAACTTGGTTTTGAATTGGAAGAAATGTCACTTCATGGTCGAGGAAGGCATTGTCCTCGGTCACAAGATTTCAAAGTATGGTATTGAGGTTGATAAGGCCAACGTTGAAGTGATCTCCAAACTCCCTCCCCATACATCCGTGAAGGGAGTGAGGAGCTTTTTGGGTCATGCGGGGTTCTATCGCCTATTCATCAAGGATTTTTCTAAGGTGGTGAACCCTTTGTGTAAACTTTTGGAGAATGATGCCAGGTTCCATTTCAATGAAGATTACATGAAGGCATTCGAGTTGCTTAAGTTCAAGTTGACTACTACTCCTATTATTACAACACCGGATTGGAGCTTGCCTTTTGAGCTCATGTGTGATGCAAGTGATATGGCGGTTGGAGTGGTGTTGGGGCAACGTACCAACAAAATCTTCCATCCGTTCTATTATGCAAGCAAGACCATGAATGATGCCCAACTTAACTACACAGTGACCGAAAAAGAGCTCCTTGAATTGTCTTTGCTATGGAGAAGTTCCGCCCTTACTTGATGGGTACAAAGGTAATTGTTCACACCGACCATGTGGCGCTTTGGTATTGGATGAGCAAGAAGGATTCTAAGGCAAGGTTGATGCGGTGGGTGCTTCTATTGCAAGAGTTTGATCTAGAGATTCAAGACCGCAAGAGTAGTGAGAATCAAGTGGCGGACAACTTATCCCGATTGGAGGAGGAGGGGAGGTCACATGATGGCCTTGGGATAAATGATTCATTTCCCGACGAGCAACTCCTAGCCATTTCTATAACTGGGATGCCATGGCTCGCCGACTTTTCCAATTATCTTGTGAGTGGCATTGTACCAAATGAGTTCTCTTCAAACCAAAGGAAGAAGCTCAAACGAGATCGCCTTGACTATTATTGGGATGAACCGTATCTTTTCCGGATATGTACCGATGGTGTGATCCGACGATGTGTGCTGGAGGAAGAACAAATGATTATTCTTAAGGCTTGCCAGTCTTCACCATATGGTGGTCACCATTGTGGAGCAAGAACGGCGGCAAAAGTTTTGAGTTGTGGATTCTATTGGCCTACTCTCTATAAGGATGCTAGTGAGATTGTCAAGCGGTGTGATGAATGACAAAGGGCCAGTGGGATATCAAAGAAGAATGAAATGCCTCTCACCACCATTTTGGAGATAGATATTTTCGATGTGTGGGGCATTGATTTTATGGGTCCGTTTGTTAGCTCTTGTGGGAACACCTACATTCTAGTTGCGGTGGATTATGTATCTAAATGGGTTGAGGCCATTGCTTTTCCCAAAAATGAAGCAAGGAGTGTGGTGGAATTCTTGAAAAAGAACATCTTCACGAGGTTTGGTACCCCAAGAGCCATTATTAGTGATGGGGGTTCGTATTTTTGCAACAATTCTTTTGATACCTTACTCACAAAGTATGGTGTCACTCACAAAGTATCAACCGCCTACCATCCTCAAGCAAGCGGACAAGTTGAAGTCTCCAACCGTGAGATAACGAGTATTTTGTCAAAGACAGTCAATGCCAACTGGATGGATTAGTCAAGAAAACTTGATGATGCTCTTTGGGCTTATAGAACGGCCTACAAAATACCGATCGGGATGTCTCCATACCGGTTAGTGTTCGGGAAGGCATGCCATCTTCCGCTAAAACTTGAGCATAAGGCCTTGTGGGCTTTGAAGAAGTTGAACCTTGAATGGGATGTCGCGGAAAATCTAAGGGTGTCACAATTGAATGAGCTTGATGAATTTCGGTATAATGCCTACACAAGCTCGTCCCTTTAGAAGGAGAAGATTAAGTACCTCCATGACAAGTACATCCACAACAAGAAAATAAAAGAGGGTGATCTTGTGCTATTGTTCAATTGCTAGTTACGGATATTTCCTGGCAAGTTAAAGTCAAAATGGAGTGGCCCCTTTGAAGTGGTGAATATAACCCCCTTTGGTGCTCTAGATTTGAAAAATAAGAATGACAAGGTATTTAAAGTCAATGGGCACCGGGTTAAACATTATCTTGGCAAGGTTGATGATGGCCACATTGTGGCGGTCCTTAATTTCAAATGATTAGTAATTTGCATCGTGTCGCGACGTTAAATCAGGCGCTTCTTAGGAGGCAACCCATGTATTTTTTTCTTTTTCTTATTTTTCTTCTTTGTTAGATAGCTTTGTTTTGTGCTAACTAGTTTTGAAGTATATGCAGGAATGGGTGTGCATTGTAGGGACTATGCAAGAAAAAATTGGCTAAGTGTCACAAAAGTGCGGACCGCACCAAAATTATGTTGACCGCACAATCACTCTGTGGTTGCACAATTCTGTGTGCGGTTGCAGAACTGAAAGATCAAAATTGCATGCTCACTGAAGTTTGTCCTGTCAAAAATCCTTAACAAAGTGCGCCCGCACACAATATTATGCGGTCCGCACAAATTCTGCGGTCGCACTCACTTTTGTGCGGTCCGCAGAACATCTTCGAAGGAACAAGTAATGAGTGCGGACCGCACTCAAAATTGTGCGGCCGCACTCAGGTAGGTCTGGGCCCGACGGGTCAAACTATAAATAGGGTTTTTTCTCAACTTTTTACACTTTACATTCTCTGAACCTTCAAGCGCTAAGCAAACACAGCGCATCCCCCACTAATTCTCAAACTTCAAGCATTGCATCTCTTAGATTCTCACTTGCATCCTCCATCACTGATATGTTCATTTCATCTTTAGATTTTTCATCTTCTCTTAGTTTTGTTCTTTTGTCTAGGGTTAATTTCATGCCTAAAAATATCAATAGTTAGTCATCTTTACTCAAAATCATGTGGGTAGTTTCATAATTGTTAATTGGGTCCTAGGTAAATAGCTAATCATGCTTAATTGTTAGGGCCATGTCTAATTCTTGAAAAACTTTTATGAATCGTAAAGCAGTGCCGTGTTAATCTAAATTGTGCGGCCGCACACACTTTTGTGCAGTCCGTATTCTCTAAGTTAGGGCATCTGTATGCTTGAATTGTACAGATCGCCTCAAAAATATGAGGTCCATAGTGAAATTGTGCGGTCCGCAGTCAAAATTATGCGATCCGCACTGTTAAATGATCAGAGACCAGTAGTCTAAACCTGGGGCTGTGCGGCCACACTCAAAATTATGTGGTCTGCACTTTTGATTGTGCGGCCGCACTCACTTTTGTGCGGTCCGTACCTGGCAGTCTACGTCCCGCACTCACTTTTGTGCGGTCCGTACTTGGCAGTCTGCGGACGCACTCACTTTTGTGCGGTCTGCAGTGCCTCTTCTATTTTTTCACAACTGACCTGCAACTATCATGCATATATATGTGTCCTATGTACCTGAACTCTAACTGATTCTTATTGTTATGAAATGCAGACGATGGTTAGATCACGTGGTGGAGGATATACATCAAAAGGGAGGGCAGAACCCTCCCGAGGATGAAGTAAGAGTAACCTACCACTAGCCATCTAGAGAGTGTTAAGCAAGAAGTCTACGGCCAACAGAGTCCTTGAATCATCAGAAACCAGTGAGTATCTCCCGTCTAGGGAAGTTTCTGAGGGAATCTCTGACCAAGCCCCACTTAACACACAATCCCAACAAGTCCCGGGTAGATTCCACTTGGTTGATCAATCATCTTCCGCTGCTAGTTCTTCTAAAGGTTCGGAAGAGGGTAGCCATGATTCTGAGCCCTCTTCCTCACATGCCCCGGCTGCACCAATCAATGTTGATGATGATGATGACGTACCGAATGACGGTAGAAGGAGACACACTTAAGTGGGTGGTCTTGAGAGGACAAAGAAAAGGGAGATGTTGGAAGATAGATTTGTCAACTTGACTGTCTTCAACAAATTTAGAGAGTGGTGGCCCCAGAGATCGCTCACTCTTGAGCGACAATTCTTGATGAAGGATTTGGACAAGCACAACCCAAATGTCCTCAGACAGTTCCAGGAGAGAAAAAGATGGAAATGGTTCACCCAAAGCGCCCTCGATGCAAATGAGCACTTGGTAAAAGAATTTTATGCCAATGTGGCTCACATTAAAAAGGGTACCAAGGTGACAAAAGTGCGAAATCTGAAAATCTGATTCGACTCCTGTGCTTTGAACTCTTATGTGGGATTTGAAGAAGTGGAGGCAGCCCAATACTTGGAAAAGCTAGCTATGGGTGATGCAGCCTGGTGGCTTTGGTTATGGCTGGGTACCTGATCAATGTGGGTGCTATAATGTCAACCAACATCATTTTGGCTGTCCAGAAGGATGAGAGATCCTACCCTTACCCGAACTTCCTCATAGAGTACTTCAATGATCAAAAGATGGAGACGAGGCAGTATGATACTAAGGTAAAGACCAAGAAGCCTTTCTCATGGTACCACCTACAGGGTTCTGACAACCCGAAGTTCAAGGGTAAGGCACCTACCTCCGCTAGCCAGTCTGAGGAGCCAACGGTTGTAGTTACCGATTCAGCTGATGAGCCTTCCACTGATGTTATGCCTTCCACAGCAGTCGGACCTTCCACCAGGACAACAGACATGCCACCACCTTCTTCTTCCAGACCATCAGCTCCATTATCAGTGCCAGCTTCATCTACTTATCCACTGACTGTGTTGCGAGTCTCCTTGACATTGGCGAGTCTCAACAACTGGATGCATGCAACTACTTCAAAGTTGTCTGACATATCCAGTGCTATTGCAGCACAGTCTTTTGCCCAGGCTGTAGCAGAGGTACCTCCGTCAGTGGAGGAAACATTAAAGAAGATTTTGGACAACCAGAAGACCATTATGGAGACTTTGGTGGCACATGGGGATGTCATTGAGGAGTTGGGCAAGCAGGTAAAGAAAATGCGGAAGTCTCAAGCTTTGAAGAAGTCAGTGGATAAGTTGACAACAACAGTTACCAAGCTTGCATCTGCCGAAGATCTACCACTGGACCTACTTATGGAGGGAGCACCTTCAGCACCAACAGTACCAGAGGCATCACATATAGCAGCTGGCCAGTCTGAGGAGCCGGTTGTGACTGCCCACACAGCTGAGGAGATGATCCAGATGCTCAGCAACCCTATTGTCCCTCAGCCAGGTGATGATGAGATACAACTAGAGGAGACCGAGGGTGCTGAGGATGCCATACAGACTGAGACCACATAGGGATTTCTCTTAAATCTATACCCCTTCTTGTTCTTATTTTTTATAAGCATTGGGGACAATGCTCATTTTTATTCGGGGGAGGGGGAGTCTATTTTGATTAATTTGACATTGACATTTGGTCTGTAATAACTCTTATACTATTTTCTTTTTTATTTATTTTCTCTTTGGTTATGTATATATTCTTCCATTTCCCTTGATGTTTATATTCGTTTTCCCCTCGGTTTGTATATTCGTTTGCCTTACTTTCCGTAGTTTAGCTTCTTTAGTTTGTCTTTCTTAGTAGTATAACTTCTTATTTATTTTAGTAACTTCTTTTTGATTTGTTAGTTTTTTTTACGTTTGAGTGAACAATAAACCTTTGGTTTTCTTAATGTCATGGTTCTTTCCAAAGGTGGATTTTGTGTGAACCGGGTGGCTCTTCCCAATGATAGATGGTGTGACAACCTTCTTAAGGGATTGAGTCTGTTTTCTTTTATGTTTAGAAATAAAAAACATGCTTCACTTGGTACCAACACATTTACCCATGACCATATGGTTAAAAATAAGTTGTTAGCAGAAATTAGCTCTAGTTGTGACATTTTAACTCTTGTGTTGACTTAAGCAGTCATCGAGTGGTTCAGTCGAGCCATTTGTGATTCTCAATCTCAACTAGGGTTATTGTGGGTTCTCGACTCCGTTCTCCTTAGAAATCCAGCAGCGTGAAAGGTGAGGTATTGAATTGCAAGTCCAAGTTTCTGTGCTAATAGTCTAGAACTTGCCCCGAATATTTTTGTAGGCAAAATTCTGAGTGTAGCTTGGTTTAAGAAATGATTGTAGGCTCTCCTTGGTCCAATTTAAAATTTAAAATCTTTCATAGCCTACCAATGTGATATCCCTAGTCAACCCATTTGAGCCTAAGCCCTTTTTCTTTTAATAACCACGTTACAAGCCTTTATCCGTTTTGTAATGACCCTCTCTTGGCACCCGATCTTTCCTTAGAATTTTTGAGAAATAATTGGAAAAAATATAAGTTTGGGGGAGACAGGAGGAGTTTGGAAGTGATAAAAGGTACAAAGAAAAGAAAGAAATGAAAAAAAAGGAAGGCAAAGAAAAGAATGAAAGAACAAAAAGAAAAATGCCAAAAAGAAAATGAATAAGGTAGAAAGTTGAAGAGATTCAAAGAAAACAATGATGATAGGCATGGAGTAAACAATGATGATAGGCATGAATGTCATGATCAAGAAAGAGTGTAGTTACGTCTCTCTAGTTCCCCCGAGGAAAAAGAAAATGACTCAAAGAGTCGAAAAAGTATGAGCCCAAAAGAGAAAATGGAGTGCTTGAGGAAAGATGAAACCATTCTATTCCAACAAGTCCTACCTTGGTCCAAAAGCCTTCATTACATTCCGCAAAAGCCCTACACAATTTCAGGTTGAGTGAGATTATTAGTGGTGATTTACATGAGGGGCAAGCTTATGGTTCTTAGAATCGGACTTGTGACATTCTTTTGAGAGAGATGAGCGCACTTTTCGCAATCCTTGATTCGAGTGTTACATTCTAAAGTGAGATTTGCTAATGGAGAGTAGAAGAGGAGGGGTTTGGGATCCAAAATGACCTACGTGAACGAGCGAGCGTCCTTGATGAATAGAGTCAACTCTTAATGCTCTAGTATCGCATTAGAACTATGGTACTCAAAAAGTCAAATCATTGCATTGATGATAATTCATATATGTTATGGGTAATTATTGGTCTCAATTGATGTGTGATAAATTCACCTTAGGCCAGCTGAAATATCCTTTTTTTCTCGTGGAGGTGGGAATTGCCTTAATTGCTAGAGGACAAGCAAGAGCTTAAGTTTGGGGAAGTTGATAAGAAGGGATTTTGACTGCTTATTTGCTCTCTTTTACTTGAGTTTTAGCTCAAAAATTCTTAAAGGTATTCTCAAAAACTACTGAAATGTGCTTTTGTACAAGAACATTGGGAAACGAGCTTCAAAATCAACTCATAAAGGAGTCAAAAGTGGACAAGGACCAAAACAAGGCAAAAGGCCCACAGTGCGGACCGCACAATACTATGTGCGGCCGCAAAACAAAGGAAGAGGCATTTCAGTTCTTCTTCAGAGTATGCACACCGCACAAATATTGTGCGGCCACAGAAGAGGAAATTCAAAGAGATGGTTTTGGGCAAGCTGAAAGAGTGCGGACCGCACCATAATTGTGCGGCCGCACTCAATATTATGCGGTCCACAGAAGACAAAGATCAGAGAGATTGGATTTAAAGTTCAAGAAGAAATGCGGACCGCACCACTTTTGTGTGGCCGCATAATCAAGAGCGTGGCCACACTCATTTTTATGCAGTCCGCAGAAGTCTCACACAGCCAGAGCCTAAGATCCAGGAGTGCAGATCGCACTATAATTTTGCGAACCGCACTATAATTGTGCGGCCGCAGAAGCAAGAGTGCAGTCGCACTCAAAAATACGCGGTCCACAATAGTTGAAAGAGTGCGACCGCAATCCAGAATTGTGCGGTCGCAACACTGGAGCCTGTCAAGCCAAGTCTCGTTGTGCGGATCGCACATATAATTATGCGGCCGCATAACCTCCGCAGGGGTAGTTGTATCAGATATTTTCAGCTTAGTATAACTAGAACTTTTTATTATTTTTAGGGCAAGCTTTGTTTTCGGAGAGCACCTGAGCCATTTTCCTTTACTGTTTTAAGTAATATTGTACTAGATTAGCTTCTAAACATTAGATTTTCTTTTCCTAATCAATTATTATGCATTATATCTTAATTTCTTCTTGTATTTCTTTATTTTTCATGCGTAGCTAAATTTCTAGTTAGGGTTGTGGCCTAACCCTAGTGTGGGTATTTAATGGGTGTTTGATTTAGTACTTGTTTGTGATTGGATTAGTGATATTTAGCCTAGCTCTTGCTTAAATTCAAGAATTAATGGTTGCAAACATTGATTTATGCCTAATTGACTTAGTCTCTACTTGAAAAAGAGAAACTAAGTCTAGAAAAACTTGGCTAACAAGAAATTGGGGTGAACTCAAGAAATTGATAGCCCCAATTAAAGGGTTGAATATAGATATAGTAAGGCCCGACTTGAGCATTTATCACTTGTTTTGTGCAATACCCATTTGGACTTGAAAAAGCCAAATTGGGCAAAACTACTCAAACTACAGAGAGGTATAGAGTGGGTAATTGCGTGTGATTGCTATATTACAACACCGACCAATCATGCTTGTCCTAGAGTTTTCAACCCATTATGTAACCACCTAGGTGGAAGTCACGACCCTAGATCTTTTATTATTTGGAAAACAACCAAAACCAAAAATATTGTCTTCTAGTTTTATAATTGAAATCAATAGTTTAAAGTAGAAGTAGAAACAACAAACAAGAATGTGGAAGTGTAATCTAAGGCATATTGTACAATTATACTAAATATATACCTAATCCCAATTCTAACTCCCTGAGGATTCGACCCCGACTTGCGTTGGATTTTATTATTTCTTCAATCGCCTCACTACCTATATTTGTGGTATGAGTTTGGGCGACATCAAACACCAAGATGTGAAAACAGAACCCCAGTACAGCTTGGAATGCACATTAGAAGACCTCCTTTGTTTGATGAACACCACCATGATGAATGGAAGCTACGTATGAAAATATTTCTTTAGGCTACTGACTTTGATCTATGGGAAATTGTGAGTCATGTACCAATTCTCCCAATTAAATTGGATAGTGAAGGTAACAAGTGCAGCAAAAGACAAGAGGAATATGATGAGGAAGATCGTCAGCTAGTTCAAAAAAATGCTAAAGCAAAGGACTTGCTCTACAGAAGCCTGTCTAGAAACACTCTCCTCAAAGTGTCCTCTTGCATCTATACTCATGATATGTGGAGGACATTGGAAACTGACTTTGGAAATGAAAACATCGAAGTGGCTTTGATGGCGATTGAAGAATTTAAAACAGAGGAAGAAGTGATATGAATGATGGCCATGAGTGATTCTGAAACTGAAGATGAAGCAAACCAGGTAAGTATATATGACTTGAAAGAAAATATTCATGCTATGTCCAAAAAATAACTGATGGCCATAATTGTGACCTTAATGAATGAAATGGATAAAATGTGTACTGGAAATGATCAGCTAATAAACAAACTTTATTGTGTCAAACTTGATATCAAAGAGCTTGAATCTGACAAATCTAGTTTAGAGAAACATGTCAAAGACCTTAAGAACCAGGTTCTTGAGCTTACTTCTGAGAATGAGAAGTCTCCTGATAGATATGACAAAGGAAAAATGAGTGATATGCAGGATAAGCTTGAAAAGGAATTAAAAATTGCTAATGATAATATTTGTGATGGTGAATGTAGAAATAAGTCCTGCATGAAAACCTAGAAAAGCTAATTATGAACTCTCTAGACTACGCAAATGGCATAGATCTTGTTACAACCCATGTTTTCGTACGTACGAGTACGTCGTAAGTCAATTGATGTAAGCTCAGAAATGAAATCATATTTGAAAAGTTTACAAAGTAAGTTAATCATATTACCTCGGAGGTTACAAATATTGAAGATCATGAACAACAATTACAAAGATGGTTGGAAGATTCAAAAGCTAAAGGAATTGAAAAACATAATATTTCGTCGAAAATCGACAAATTGGGAATGTTATAGCATGTACTTTTGGAGTGAGACTAGGGTGTTTAACATGATAAGGAGGCTATATTAAGATTTATGTTAGTCGTATGATAGTCGTGTGTTATCTTTTGAAGTCAAGCGAGTGGTGGAACAAAAGTCGATGAAAGTCATCACAAGTTACGTTCATAAGTTTTACTGAAACTTTGGGTCCAATGTAACTGACATTTTCTCCTAATATACGTAGAGTTATGGGGTGTTCCACCCATAAAATTAAAGATCTATGAGTCTATTTTCCAATGCATTAAACCGTTTATCAATAAAACATCTGAGTAGAGAGATATGGGAGTTTTTCCGAGACTACGCAGACTGTCACCTACTTACTTAAACGAAAATCCAAAAATAGGCCTCTTCGGGTCGTCCAAAATGGGCCAGTTCGGGTCATTCAAAGAGGACTTTTTAAAGTCTTATCCCCTTCATATATTAGGTTGATAATAGAGAAAAATAACCAGACTTAATCTCTGCAAAACTCCTCCCAAAAATTTCCCCCAAACCCCAATTGATTTTCTCTCCCTTTCAAGTTCTAATTGGAGGTAAAGCCTAGAGTTTGAAGAACTAAGATAGGAGCTGAGTTATCCAACAAATAAGGTAAGTTTACTGCTCTCTTTTATCCATTTTTTCTGCTGTATATGCATAGTAAGTCGTTCTATATTTGTAAGAACTCACGGGACGGTGATCGGAAGCCGTGAGTTTGAGTTATTCACTTGTAGCGGACTGTTTTGTGAAATGTTTTATGGACTATTTTGTGGTGCTGTTAGACAGCGTGTTTTACTACTATTTTGTGGAGTTTTGGAGGACGAAGGTTATGGAGAAATACCACATAAATGAAGGATGTTGGGCTGGTCATTCATCGTAACAATGTCGGGTTGTTGACACTACTACGGTGGTCGTTTTGTGTATGAAGAGATTGGGTTGTGTTGGGCTGTTTTGTAGTATTGTGTGGTGTGAATAAGGTTGGAAACTAATGTATATATGTTGTTATTGTTGTTTTGGTGTTGTGGTGTTATCTTGAATTTGGAGGAAGTAAGGATTATAGGGGAGATGCTGTCCATTTTAATACAAAATAAGCTTGTCATTCATTGTGCGTTAGTTGTACCTTTCGTAACTTAATGATAGTATTATTATCGTTATTGTAGATTAAGGTGAGAAGAGGTGAGTTCAAGTTGGTGATTGGAAAGATTGTGATAAGGTATGTTAAGGCTAAGCCTTCCTTCATTTTGGCATGATCTCGTAGCTACATGTGTTAGTAATGAGACATAAAGAGAAGTTCGTATTCATGAATTTATTCACATTATTCTAGTCTCATAAGTTATAATATTATTCCTTATCGAGACTCTATATTCAATTTAGTATTGTCTTCTTCCAGACAAGAGAGCAGCAAGCCTATATATACAGTATTACAATATTTTCATTACCATCGAGCTATAATCGATGGGCAGGCCCCTATTGGTCAACCTCTGATCAGATGGTAAGTTATATACCGAGCCTACTGTGGCCGAGCGCCTATGAGCAAGCCCAGAATGGCCAAGATACAGAGCCTAGTATGGCCGAGCGCCTATGAGCGAGCCTACTACGGCAGGGCAGTTACACATACCGAGCCTTATAGGGCCGGACAACTATTTTACATACTATATGGAGAGAGTTGAGTCAGTATCAGCAGGTAAGCATATCTTCAGATTATTTTTGACTCCCAGTTACATTCCGTTATTATATCATCAATTCAGTTTTAGCTTTCAGTTATTTTGTTGCCTTACATACTCAGTACATTATTTATACTGACGTCCCTTTGTTGGGGACGCTGTATTTCATGCCTGCAGGTCCTGATAGACAGCTTGATAGACCTTCCCAGTAGACAGAGCCAAATATCAGCTTGGTTGGTAAGCTCCACTTCCCCGAAGTTACCAAGTCTAGACCTTGGAGTCCGTTTTATATATATACAGGTTTGATGGGTAGGTCGAGGCCCTGTCCCGACCATGATACAGTTCAACTATCTCTAGAGGCTTGTAGACAAGTCCTGTATAGTTTGTATAACACTATATGAGTTTTTGGGTATGTTTACCCCTTAGATGAGACAGACGATATTTTCAGATGATTCAGAATATGGCCTCATCGGCCTAGGTTGAGGGTTATTCCTCTAGAGTTCACATTTACAAAGTGGTACGCTCGGGGCGAGTATGGTACCGTGTGCCGGCCACGCCCCTTCAGGTTTGGGGCGTGACAGATCTTCTGATTCCTTGAATTGTTGAATGAAAACTGTAGCTCTAACAAATTTGGAATTGGCTACAGAAAACCTATCCCTAAGTTTGACCCAAAGTATATAGGAATTTCTGATAATAACATTTACACTCATTGTGGAAGAGTAGGACAATTTAGAGACACTTGACCTACCTTAATTCATGCTCAGTTTAGAAAAACCTTTGGTATTGCTAAAAATGTGAAGAAGGAAGAGGAGCCAAAGGTTAATCCTCATGTTCATACTAAGTGGATTAAGGTTAACAAGAAAATAGCTTCTAATCCTCTCCCCTTCCGGGCAAGAAGGGATCTGATTCATCATTTTTCCAAGGATCCAAGCTTGTCTGTGTTCCCAAAACTAACTTGTGAATTTTGGTGCAGTCTAAGGTGAGAGAAAACAATCAGAACTGGTATCTAGACAGTGGATGCTTAAGACATATGACTGGGGAAACTAAGAACTTCCTCGCACTGACAGCCTTCCAAGAGGGAGTGTGTCATTTGGAAATAGGGAAAAGGGCCAGATAACAGGTATTGGCAAGTTTGGAAAGCCTCTATCTCATGCTATAGAAGATGTGTATTATATGGTAGGTCTTAAACACAATCTTCTTAGCATCTCTCAAATGTGCAACAATGGAAATGAAGTAAAATTCAATTCCAAAATTTGTACTGTCACTAAGCTTGATACTGATGAAATTGTATTAAAGGGTAAGAGACATAACAATGTCTACAAGATATCAATTATGTCACTTCCCCAGAGTGAGCACACATGCTTGAGTGTAGTGTAAGATGATCTACTGCTATGGCAGAGAAGACTGGGACATGCTAGTCTCTCTCAACTCAACAAGTTGGCAGCACAGGACTTGGTCCTTGGGCTACCTAAAGTTGAGTTCACCTCTGACAAGATATGTGATGCCCGTGTTAGAGGGAAACATGTTAGGTCATCCTTTAAATCTAAAAAGTTTGTAAGTACTTCTAAACCTCTAGAACTCCTTCACATGGACCTATGTGGACCAATGAGAATAAGAAGTATATGAGGTAAGAGGTATGTGTTTGTGATTGTTGATGACTTCTCCAGGTATACCTGGACTTTATTTTTGGGATCCAAAGATGAAACCTTTGATGTTTTCTATGTATTTGTCAGAATGATTCAACGAAAGCTAGGATGTAATGTTTTAAGTATAAGAACTAACCATGTAACTAAATTTGAAAATTCCTTGAGTTTTGTGGCTCAGTTGGCATTGAGCATAATTTCTCTTCACCTAGAACTCTACAACAAAATGGGATTGTAGAAAGAAAGAATAAATCATTAGAAGATATGGGGAGGACCATGTTGATTGCTAGTGGACTTAAGAATTTCTGGGTTGAGGCAATCAATAGTGCTTGCTACCTGCTAAATAGATGCATGGTCAAACACATTCTTGATAAAACTCCCTATGAGTTACTTCGAGGAAGAAAACCCAACATCACTCACCTAAGAGCCTTTAGGTGCAAATGTTTTGTGCATAATAATGGGAAAGAAGCTCTAGGTAAGTTTGATTACAGAAGTGATGAGGAAAGTTTCTTGGGTTACTCTCCATATAGTAAGGCCTATAAGCTTTTTAATAAAAGGACTATGTGTGTGGAAGAAAATATTCATGTTATTTTTTATGAATCTAACAATTTGGCTAAGGAAGGTGTGCATGATGAAGATTATGACATAGGATTCACTAGTGATGGAGATACAAAGGAATCTGATGAAGATGGATCTGAAAACTACAAGGAAATTAACAGTGATCATGAGAAACAAGAAGAAGAAAGAACTACTCTAACTGCTGACCAGACTAATGAAGCCACACCTACTGAACCTGCTTCTTTGGATCACTCCTTGGGTGAATCTTCTCTGGGTATACAGATCAGACCATGGAAGTATCAAAGCTCACTTCCTCTTGAGAATATCATCTCTAATCCAAATACATGGGTGCAAACCAGGTCTTCTCTAAGAAATTTATGTGCACTCACAACATTTCTCTCAGAGGTTGAACCTAAGGCCATCAAAAAAGATCTAAAGGATCCAGACTGGATCATAGCCATGCAATAGGAGCTAAATCAGTTTGAGAGAAGCAATATATAGCACCCGATATAGAAACCCAAGAACAGAACTGTCATAGGTACCAGATGGGTGTTCAGAAACAAGTTGGATGAACAAGGAAATATCACAAGAAACAAGGCCAGACTGGTGGTTTAGGGATACAATCAAGAGGAAGGCATTGACTATGATGAGACATTTGCACATGTAGCTTGAATGGAGGCTATAAGAATGCTGATAGCCTTTGCTTCCCATATGGAGTTCACTTCATACTAGAGGGATGTAAAAAGTGCCTCTTTGAATGGTTACCTAAAGGAGGAAGTGTTTGTCAAACAACCACTTAGATTTGAAAATGAAGAATTTCGTGATGATGTGTTCAAACTGGATAAAGCTCTTTATGGACTAAAACAGGCTCCAAGAGCTTGGTATGAAAGGCTCTCAAAATTCCTCTTAGCCAACAACTTTATAAAAGGAAAGTTGAACAACACTTTATTTCTAAGGAGAAAAGGGAAGAATATTCTGATTGTGCAAGTGTATGTGGATGACATTATCTTTGGGGCTACCAATGAAGAAACGTGCAAGGAATTTGCTGAGATGATAGGAAATGAGTTTGAAATGAGCATGACGAGTGAATTGAACTTCTTTCTGGGGTTACAAATCAAGCAAACACTTAGTGGAACCATGATACACTAGCATAAATATATCAAAGAACTACTGAAGGAGTTTAACATAGATTTCTCTAAGTCCATTGACATACCCATTGCACCTGCAATAAAGTTGGACCTTGATGAAGAAGAGAAAGGTGTATAACATAAACTATATGGAGGAATGATTGGATAACTGTTGTACCTCACAGCAAGCAAGCCTAATATAGTATTTAGTGTGGGATTATGTATAAGATTTCAGGAAAATCCCAAGGAATCTCACCTAAAGGCTGTCAAAAGGATACTAAGATATATCAAGGGGACCCCTGACCTCTGTCTATGGTATCCAAGAGGGTATAGCTTTGATCTAGTTGGTTATGTTGATGCTGACTATGAAGGTTTTCATGTTGACATGAAAAGAACCTCAGGAACAACTCATTTTCTAGGTTCTTGTCTGGTGTCTTGGGGAACCAAGAAGAAAAACTCAGTGTTATTATCTATAACTGAAGATGAATATGTGGCAGCAGTATCCTGCTGTGCTTAGCTGCTATGGATAAAACAACAACTAAGGGACTATGGTATATTTGTTAATTGTGTTCCCATTTTCTGTGATAACACCAGTGCCATAAACATTGCTAAAAATCCATGTCATCACAAGAGAAGCAAGCACATTGACATTAGACATCACTTTCTGAGAGACAATATTGAAAATGGGAATATCTCAATTAACTTTTGTAAAACTGAAGATCAAATTGCTGATATTTTTACTAAAGCTCTAAGTAAGGATCACTTTGAAAGGAATAGACTAGAACTAGGTCTAATCAACTCTTCCCACTAAGTTGAATCCCAGTGATTGGCTAGAAAAGGTATAATAAGATGTAGATAATTAAGTACAATGTGTTTGATTCATCTTTGTGCTTGTATTAAGCTCACATAATTGCTTGGAAAATCTGGCTGATAATTGTGTTGCATGATACTAATATGAAATATTGAAGCTTTATTGTAGAAACAAATAAGGAGTTGCTAAGGAGTTGGCTCTTTAACTCAGGTATGTGCCATACTGTCTTAAGTCACTAGGACTTAATATCCTAAAATTATTATTGCTATACTCAGACTTCTAAATCTGTTGGCATCACTTCCAATCGTCTTCTAGTCAAAGTGTAAGGGGGAATCCTTGCACAATTAAAGATTAATTACTCTTGAAATCCTAACAGTCAAAGTAACCATTATAAGAGTTCCATTATAACTCAAATTCGGTCACATTCTTTCTTCCAGTCAAATCAGGAGTAACACCTTTAAAAGGCTCTTATGATCAGCTTCTCAGACCTCAATGTTTCTCTCAAACCGTAAGCAAGAATTAAAAGCAATTATCAAGAACTAATTCTCTATTTCTTTTCTTCAAGTCTCTCATCTAATCACCATGCCTAAAGCCAGTCAAACACCCTCTAAAGCTAAATCATCAACCAAGGCTGAAGCAAAACCCAAAATTATGAAGCCCAAATCGAAGAAAAATGCCAAGCCATCAAGAGAACTCACACCCACACCTGTTCCTTCTCCTTCAATATCCTCTATTATACCTACATCATCATCCCATGTTCCTACTGTTCATGTTTTTCTTATCATTTCCACCTCCATTATATCCCCTCCTCCAAAATAACAACACATGCACCTGAGCTTCCTACAAAAATACCTATAATTCAACAAAGGTCAAACCCACTCCAAGAAAATCTATCAATAAAGTGCTTGATGCTGCTACGCAGGGTGACACTATAGCCAATGAATCTTTGGTTTAGGGGGAATAAGTGCCAGTCACTACTGATCAGGTATAACATCCTTCTTCCAAATTAGATGTTTTGGTGTCTGCAATATAGGATGCACCACTAGATACTCTCCCACCCACGAGTGAGAAGCCACGAGTAGAGAAATTCACTGTAGAAAAGGGTGAATGGGGATCTGGGAAGGAGGTAGATACAACAGATGTGGAGCATGTGGTTGAGGGGGAAGGAAGTAAAGAACTTATGCAAAAGGAGGCTTCTGATGGCCTTTCTTTTAGTTGGTTGGAGATGAGGTGAAAAGGAAGAAGAAGTTATGAACAATCATGAGGAACATAATGCTCAAAATATAGCCAATGAAGAAGAAAAAAGTGAGAATGAGGGAACATCTGGATATGAGAAGGAGAATGATATAGAGGATAAGATAGGTGAACAGGCTAATGATTCTATAGAAGAAGAAAATCTTAATGAAGAAGATGAGGTTTCTGAAAGTGAGGGTGAGGATCAATACAAAGTAAGTGAGAGTGAATGAGGTGATAAAGAGAGTGAGTAAGAAGAGGGGAATGTGAGTGAGGAATTTGAAGGTTCCATGACAATTGAAAACACTGTCATAGCCCCTTCAGAAGAAACTGGTGAAGAGGCAAGGGCTCAAGAACCTGGGTCACTGCCAACTCCTTTCATTGGAGATGAAGAAGTTAGCAGTGATGAAGATGATGTGCCACTATCTAAGGTAGGGAAGAAATCCAGGAAGACCCTTGTGAAAACTACAAAGTCAGCAGTCTCAACAAGGAAATGAATGGTTCCTCCTGCCAGAACTCCTCTCAACAACAACAACAACAATAACAACAACAACAAAAACCCCAATTTGATCCCATATATGGGGTCTGGGGAGGGTAGTGTGTACGCAAACCTTACCCCTACCTCATAGAGATAGAGAGGTTGTTTCCAATAAACGCTTACAAGGAATAAAAGAAAGGTTGTTGATGCACAAATCAGTAAGGAGTCTAGAAGTGTAAAGAAGCCAAAGAAGAAGGTTTCAATTGTGAAACCTGTTGGTGAGGTGGATAGAGAAGATGAGTCTGACTCTGCCTTGCCAGCAAAGTCTACTACACCAAAGAAAAAGGGTGCCAAAGTCACCAAATCTGTTATCTCTTATGCAAGGGCAAGTAGGGGTAAGACAAGAAAGAATGTGCCAGCTGTAGTTGATTGACTCACAGAGTTCAGGAATAGAAAAGTGCTAAATGGGAAGATTTTTGCGAACACTAATGAGAAGGGGATGGCTCAACTGATTGAAAAACTTGAGCTACAGGGGTGCAAGAACATGTTTGTCAAATATTTCCCCCAAGTATGTGTTCCTGCTATGGTGGAGTTCTATGCAAATTTCACATTTGATGGGAATGTAGTCAAGAGTAAGGTAGGGGGCTTTGACATGGAGTTTAATGCTGAGGAGCTGAGGATGCTTCTGAATATCTCTTCCGTGGGATTTGGCAATTACTTGAAGAAGAAGTGGCCAGCCATAGAAAATGATGTTGATACTGGCATTGTGGTCACCAGGAAGTTCTCCCAAAAGTTTGAACTAGATGTTCCCCATAAAGTGTACAAGACTAATATGAGTCCCTTCCACAAATTATTGTTTCATTTTGTCAATTCATGCATTCTTCAGAGGTCTGAGATAAGGCATGAAGCTACTCTGCTGGACATGGCTGTGATGGAGCTACTTGACACTGGTAGACCTATTAATCTTCCCAGCTTGATGATTCAGCACATGGAAAGAGTTGTAAATACTTCCAAACCCAAGCAATCTATGCCATATAGGTTCATGTTGACTGAGTTGTTTGACAAGCTCAATATCACCTTACCTGAGCTTAAATTTGGAAAATACAATGACGTTTTCGATACTGTTACCCTCAAGCAGTGTGGGTATGAGAAGATCAAGTCTAGAGTACCCACAAGATTTGCTATTCTACCTAGGTGCAGTAGGGTTGTAGAGCTCAGAAAGATGTTGGAGTTGGTTGTTGAAGAGAATGACAAGCTTCGTGAAAACAATAATGATCTGAGAAAAGAAACAAAGAAACTCAGGGAAGAGCTCAGAAGAGATAGGGAGGCTCATGCTCAACAGATTGCCACCCCTGTGAAAGCTTTTACCCCCTCTGCTTCTCACCTATGAACTTGTTCCTTCTAGTGTCCTTAGTTCTTTTGCTATTCTAGTGATGTCTTATCTTTTGTTCCTTTTGTCTTAGTCTAAGTAGTTTGCAATATGCTTCTTTTGGAACTACTTAGTCCAAGACAAGGCCCTAGGCTTCTTTTGGAACTACTTATTGCTCTGCGTTACTGCTTTGTACTATATTGGATCATTAGCCTAGTCTATTTGCCTTTTCTTAAGCTTGTGTTGTAGCATGTTTGGCCTTGAATCTTACATTATTTGGGCTTAATGTCTATGTCACACCCCAAACTCGGGGAGCGTGACCGACGCTTAACTGAGTGAACCCAGTCAAGCAAGCATGTTAGATACTTTCTACCCAAACTCACTTATGAATACAAAACAAATACATATTTTCGTTAATTATACGATAAGGAGACCATGTATACAATACCAATTCATTACCATAAGTTACTTCATTTTAAAGTCTCCAATTGCACACATTTTCATGGTCTAAAGTGGAACAAGTAATTCCAACACAACATAACATGGTTTGAATTCCCTAGCACCAATATACAACCCACACTTTGTCTACGGAGCCTCTAATAGATACAGAAGCGTACTATGATAATGCCGGCAACATGGCCCCGGATATACCTCAAACACAATGTCACGACCCAACTGGAGGGTCATGACTAGCACCCGGGCCATACTTGCCGAGCACCAACGTATATTTTATCTAACCTTCCTTATTATCTTTAAGGGCCGACAAGACCAATATAAATGAAAGACATGGATCATGAACATCCAACAATGAAAGATAATGTCATGAACATACGTAACATGGGACGACAAGACTGTCAAGAAACTATATATAAGGTACGAGCTACCATGGTGCCATGAAAGACTATACAACAAAAATCAGCCGACAAGGCATTCCAAACCATACATGAGTCGACACCTGTCTATGAGCCTCTAAAAGAACATAAGTGCTACAACATTGCCGGAACAGGGCCCCGACATACCCATAATGTCTATAACAAAAATGCATACCAAGACCACGGCAAGTCCGGAGAAAGGATCTTGCTAATAACGCTGAATCGGATAGCCTACTGTGATGGGGGAGCTGCGTCTACCCGTCTATCAGGACCTGCAGCACGACATGCAGCGTCCACAAATAAAAAGGACGTCAGTACGAATAAAGTACTGAGTATGTAAGGCAGAATAGCATAAGTAAGAACAATAATGTAAACAGTGATAGGGAATATACAACCTGTGACATCTGGGTACCTCTGAGGGCTACTGACATAAAATACATGATACATACATATATATATACATAAACGTTTAAAACATATGCCTTTGTGGGCATATATATATATATATATACATAAACGTTTAAAACATATGCCTTTGTGGGCATCATCATCATCATATCGTACCCGGCCATAATAGGCTCGGTAAAACGTACCCGGCCATCATAGGGCTCGGTAGAATCGTACCCGGCCACGTGGAGCTCGGTAAAACCCAACTGATCAGTGGTTGCACAATAGGTGCCATACCCGGCCAACTATAGCGCGGCTCGGTAGAGTAAAATAGATACATATATATGATGCATGCTGGACTCATTGGAATCACATTTTGAACCTTTCGGAGTGACGTAAGGTCGGTATCCTTCGTACACGTTATTAGGATTAACTCTTCATCAAGAAACTTATAAGAATCAGGAACTACCAACAACATTGATAATATAAGAATAAGAGAAGTAACATCAATACCAATCGTTTCATAAGAAGGGCAGCAATGTAAGTACTGCTAGCTTCTAAGAGTAGAGTATCTTTGGGAGCTCGTTCATTACATTATGTACAATCGGAGTCGTGCAAAAGAATGAAGGGGATAGACTCACATACCTTGTATATACTGCCCAACCTCAAGCTATGCAAATGTCACGACTCCTTAGTCTACAATAAGACAAATGACACTATCATTATCGTTTAAGCGTCGTAACTATTATGTATCGACCACATCCTATTTTACGATGAAACGGACAGCACCTCCCCTATTTATATGACTTCCCACAAGTCAATACAATCACCAAACAGCCCAAACAACATCATTAATAATCATATTGAGCCTCCAAAATAGTCCACCAACCAACAACATTACTACCAAGCTTTTCGATATATATTTCACAAGTTCTAGCTTCAACGACTTAGCTGCAACTTGGATAATCTTAAATATATATAGAGTAAGAGGTTCCTTACCTTTAAACAGAAAGAACAACTCCAATTTGACCTTAATTTTCCACGAAATATCCCTTCAATTCTGCCACAAGAACAAGGAAGCGAAACTAGCAATTAATTCGGGTTTTTCGGCACTAGAATTACTTTAGAAGACTTGAAATCACCTAGGGTTGATATTAAAAACTTGAAGGTGTATTTACAGAACATAAAACACTTAAAACAACCTCCCACACGAGCTGGAACAACACAAAAATCAGCAACAACAAGAAGAACAAGAAACTTACTAGCGCCACGGGATTCCCGATATTTGATTTGTGTTGTTTGCCCTTTGTTTGGGTATTGGATCATGAGAGAACCTTGAGAGACTGTTTTTAGGGTTATAAGGTCTGAATATACTGAAATATAATGACTTAAAACGGGGTTGAGGTATCTTATATATGTCCATATGTCTTAAACCGCCTTTGTGGGCCCCATAGAGAGCAGCTTGGCGCACTCTCGCGAAAATGCGAATATCTCTCTATTCCGAGATCATATCAACGAACGGTTTAATGAGTTGGAAATTAGACTCATAGATCTTCAATTTGATAGGTAGATCACCCCATAATTCCAAGCACATTGGAAGAAAAATACAGTAACATTTGACCTAAAGTTTAAGTAAAATTATAAACCTAAGTTGCGACAACTTTTATCGACTTTTGTTTCATAACTCGCTTGACTTCAAGACTTATGATGCGGATATTATATGATTCAAATACATTAAAACAAGACCTCTTGGGACAGTTAATCACCTCTAGTGTTACCCGAAAATACGGATTACAACATCCTTGATTCGTTTAACTTCTAATATTTGTTAACCACTCTTATACACCCTTGTATCGTTTAAGACCAATAGGATTAACTTCTTATCATCTCAAAGATAATATCTTCTTGGATTTACATCGACTACTTACGACGTGATCTATGGTATGCGAATTTGGGTTGTAACACCCTCTCCCCCTTAGGAACATTCGTCCTCGAATGTAAGGGTTTATGGGGTGTCTAACTCATCGTGGATTCCGACGGAGATTTCCGGCTGAGTTTCCCCCATAAAATGGACACTAGTCAAACTTGCAAGCAGTTAAACCCAACCTATGGCCTTACAAGACTATACAAAGCATTATGGATATGTACATTATCTGCATATCACCATTTTGTATTAAAAAAGAGTATTCACAAGCTATTGCTTACCTCATAGAGCCGTTTCACCTTATAATGCGTCCTTCTTTCCCCCGGCATCCTCGTTATCTTCACTCTGGAATAGGTAAGGGTATTTAGACTTCATCTCCTCTTCTGCTTCCCATGTCATTTCTTCTATATTCTTGTTCCTCCATAATACTTTCACGGAAGCTACATCCTTTGTTCTCAGCTTGCGGACTTGTCGATCTAATATAGCCACTGGCACTTCATCATATGATAGATCCTTTGTAACTTGTACATCTTTGATAGGGATGACCCGAGAAGGGTCTCCAATACATTTCCTCAACATAGATACATGGAATACCGGGTGGACAAATTCCAATTCAGATGGCAATTCTAACTCGTAAGCAACCTGTCCAATTCGTCGAAGAATTTTGTACGGCCCAATATACCGCGGACTCAACTTACCCTTCTTCCCAAAACGCATAACACCCTTCATCGGCGAGATCTTCAGGAAAACCCAATCACCAACCTTAAATTCCAGATCACGACGTCGGACGTCGGAATAAGACTTTTGCCTGCTTTGTGCCGTCCTCAGTCGCTCTTGTATCACTTTCACCTTCTCAATGGCTTGGTGAATCAAATCTGGCCCATATAATTCTGTCTCACCGACTTCGAACCATCCAACTGGTGATCTACATCTCCTCCCGTACAGTGCCTCATACGGGGCCATTTTAATACTGGAATGATAGCTATTATTGTAGGCAAATTCTATAAGTGCCAGATGGTCATCCCAATTCCCCTTGAAATCTAGAACACATGCTCGTAGCATATCTTCAAGCGTCTGGATGGTACGTTCAGCCTGTCCGTCAGTCTGCAGATGGAATGCAGTGCTAAGATTTACTTGTGTGCCTAAACCCTTCTGAAAAGACCTCCAAAAGTTAGCCGTAAATTGAGCTCCTCGGTCTGATATAATAGATACCGGCACACCATGAAGCCTAACAATCTCCTTGATATACAACTTCGCATAATCTTCAGCCGTGTAAGTTGTCTTAACTGGTAGAAAATGGGCAGATTTTGTAAGTCGATCAACTATCACCCAGATGGAGTCAAACTTATGATAAGAGCGAGGTAATCCAATAATGAAGTCCATATTAATCACCTCCCATTTGTAGGTCGGAATCTCTATATTCTGAATCAATCCACTGGGTTTCTGATGCTCGATATTTACTTGTTGATAATTAGGACACTGGGCTACAAATTCTGCAATAGACTTCTTCATGTTACCCCACCAATACTGCTCCTTAACGTTATGATACATCTTTGTCGAGCCAGGATGGATAGAATATCGGGACTGGTGAATCTCAATCATAATCTTCTCTCGCAACCCTGCCACACTAGGTACACATAATCGGCCCTGGTATCTCAGTGTCCCATCTCCTCCGATCTTGAAAGCTGTAATCTTACACTGCTGAATTCCCTCTCTCAATCTTACTAAGGTAGGATCTTCATATTGCCGTGCTTTTACCTCGGCTACCAAAGATGATTCTGCTGTATTCTGTACAGTAACACCTCCGTCATCAGAGTCCAACAATCTGATTCTCATATTGGCCAGCTGGTGAAGCTCTTTGGTCAACCCTTGTCTACCTGCCTCAATATGTATTAAGCTTCCCATTGACTTACGGCTGAGAGCGTCTGCCACAACATTAGCTTTACCGGGATGGTACAATATCTCGACATCGTAGTCTTTCAGTAATTCAAGACACCTACGCTGCCTCAAATTCAACTCCTTCTGCTTGAAGATTTATTGTAAACTCTTGTGATCTGTGTAGATGTCAACATGGACGCCGTATAAGTAGTGCCGCCATATCTTCAAAGCATATATTACTGCAGCCAATTCCAAATCATGAGTCGGGTAATTCTTTTCATGCTTCTTCAATTGTCTTGATGCATGAGCAATCACCTTCCCACGTTGCATCAATACGCACCCCAAACCTATACCTGAGGCATCACAATATACCACATAACCTTCTGTTCCTTCTGGGAGAGTGAGCACTGGCGCGGATGTCAATCGATTCTTTAGCTCCTGAAAACTATGTTCACAAGCATCAGACCACTGGAACTTAGTTTTCTGTGTTAACTTAGTCAATGGTGCTGATATAGAGGAAAACCCTTCTACAAACCGCCTATAATATCTTGCTAGCCCCAGGAAGCTGCGGACTTCTGACGGTGTTGTAGGTCTCGGCCAATTCTTCACTGCATCGATCTTCTGAGTGTCGACCTTAATACCCTCATCAGATATCACATGGCCAAGGAATGCTACTGAGTTCAGCAAGAATTCACATTTAGAGAGCTTAGCATATAACTTATGATCCTGAAGGGTCTGGGCATAAGCCTGAATACGGGAAATATCCATGCCCTCTACCAAGGAGGCTGTTGTGCACTCATTTATCAGATGTGGTCACCCTATCACTCATCTCGGCCACCATATGGGGAGTATACCTTGATAAAGAATCAAACTATATACTATACTCTCATGCACTCATATTACCCTGTCGAAGGTTCAAGAACTTATCAGCTCTAGCTCATCGTATCTCAGCTGGTAAGTAGTGATGAAGAAAGGCCTCAGAAAATTCCTTCCACATGGCTGGAGGAGCGTTCAGACCCCTAGATCTCTCCCAACTATCATACCATAAAATCGCTAAATCCCAAAACCGATAAGAAGCCAACTCTACTGCCTCCGTATCACTAGCATGCATAACCCGCAATGTACGATGAACCTGATCAATAAATGTTTGTGGGTCCTCCTTGGGATCTGATCCGGTAAACACTGGAGGGTCTAGATTAATAAAATCACGAACTCTCGCACTAACCGGTTTATCAGCAACACCGGTATTCTGCCTCTGAGCCTGAGCAGCTACCAAGCTAGTCAACAACTGCACTGCACTGCGCATATCGTGGTCTGTAGTGCCAGACGGTGGAACTGGATGTACTGGGTGCCTCCTAATATCCTCTGGAGGAGACAGAGAGGTATGAGACGGCATCTCACTCTGAGGCTCACTTTGGCCTGCTATGGCTGGAGGCACCAGAATGTTACCCTCTCCTACAGCTGTATCAAGCCGTTTACTAATCGCTTGCTTCCTAGTCGAAGGCATCGCTAAAAGAAAACAAGGTGAATATTAGATATGAACACTTACGACTCAACTATACGCACGATCTAGATTCAGGAAGAAGGTAACAACCCTAGATGTCACGTAGCCTCCTGATTATAAATGTGGCACGCTACACATCCATAATCAAAACTCTACTAGACACGGCTCATAGACAACCCCTAGGACAGACTTGCTCTGATACCAAGTTTGTCACGACCCAACTGGAGGGTCATGACTAGCACCCGGGCCATACTTGCCGAGCACCAACGTACATTTTATCTAACCTTCCTTATTATCTTTAAGGGCCGACAAGACCAATATAAATGAAAGACATCGATCATGAACATCCAACAATGAAAGATAATGTCATGAACATATGTAACATGGGACGACAAGACTGTCAAGAAACTATATATAAGGTACGAGCTACCATGGTGCCATGAAAGACTATACAACAAAAATCAGCCGACAAGGCATTCCAAACCATACATGAGTCGACACCTGTCTATGAGCCTCTAAAAGAACATAAGTGCTACAACATTGCCGGAACAGGGCCCCGACATACCCATAATGTCTATAACAAAAATGCATACCAAGACCACGGCAAGTCCGGAGAAAGGATCTTGCTAATAACGCTGAATCGGATAGCCTACTGTGATGGGGGAGCTGCGTCTACCCGTCTATCAGGACCTGCAGCACGACATGCAGCGTCCACAAATAAAAAGGACGTCAGTACGAATAAAGTACTGAGTATGTAAGGCAGAATAGCATAAGTAAGAACAATAATGTAAACAGTGATAGGGAATATACAACCTGTGACATCTGGGTACCTCTGAGGGCTACTGACATAAAATACATGATACATACATATATATATATATACATATATATATATATATATACATAAACGTTTAAAACATATGCCTTTGTGGGCATCATCATCATCATATCGTACCCGGCCATAATAGGCTCGGTAAAACGTACCCGGCCATCATAGGGCTCGGTAGAATCGTACCCGGCCACGTGGAGCTCGGTAAAACCCAACTGATCAGTGGTTGCACAATAGGTGCCATACCCGGCCAACTATAGCGCGGCTCGGTAGAGTAAAATAGATACATATATATGATGCATGCTGGACTCATTGGAATCACATTTTGAACCTTTCGGAGTGACGTAAGGTCGGTATCCTTCGTACACGTTATTAGGATTAACTCTTCATCAAGAAACTTATAAGAATCAGGAACTACCAACAACATTGATAATATAAGAATAAGAGAAGTAACATCAATACCAATCGTTTCATAAGAAGGGCAGCAATGTAAGTACTGCTAGCTTCTAAGAGTAGAGTATCTTTGGGAGCTCGTTCATTACATTATGTACAATCGGAGTCGTGCAAAAGAATGAAGGGGATAGACTCACATACCTTGTATATACTGCCCAACCTCAAGCTATGCAAATGTCACGACTCCTTAGTCTACAATAAGACAAATGACACTATCATTATCGTTTAAGCGTCGTAACTATTATGTATCGACCACATCCTATTTTACGATGAAACGGACAGCACCTCCCCTATTTATATGACTTCCCACAAGTCAATACAATCACCAAACAGCCCAAACAACATCATTAATAATCATATTGAGCCTCCAAAACAGTCCACCAACCAACAACATTACTACCAAGCTTTTCGATATATATATTTCACAAGTTCTAGCTTCAACGACTTAGCTGCAACTTGGATAATCTTAAATATATATAGAGTAAGAGGTTCCTTACCTTTAAACAGAAAGAACAACTCCAATTTGACCTTAATTTTCCACAAAATATCCCTTCAATTCTGCCACAAGAACAAGGAAGCGAAACTAGCAATTAATTCGGGTTTTTCGGCACTAGAATTACTTTAGAAGACTTGAAATCACCTAGGGTTGATATTAAAAACTTGAAGGTGTATTTACAGAACATAAAGCACTTAAAACAACCTCCCACACGAGCTGGAACAACACAAAAATCAGCAACAACAAGAAGAACAAGAAACTTACTAGCGCCACGGGATTCCCGATATTTGATTTGTGTTGTTTGCCCTTTGTTTGGGTATTGGATCATGAGAGAACCTTGAGAGACTGTTTTTAGGGTTATAAGGTCTGAATATACTGAAATATAATGACTTAAAACGGGGTTGAGGTATCTTATATATGTCCATATGTCTTAAACCGCCTTTGTGGGCCCCATAGAGAGCAGCTTGGCGCACTCTCGCGAAAATGCGAATATCTCTCTATTCCGAGATCGTATCAACAAACGGTTTAATGAGTTGGAAATTAGACTCATAGATCTTCAATTTGATAGGTAGATCACCCCATAATTCCAAGCACATTGGAAGAAAAATACAGTAACATTTGACCTAAAGTTTAAGTAAAATTATAAACCTAAGTTGCGACAACTTTTATCGACTTTTGTTTCATAACTCGCTTGACTTCAAGACTTATGATGCGGATATTATATGATTCAAATACATTAAAACAAGACCTCTTGGGACAGTTAATCACCTCTAGTGTTACCCGAAAATACGGATTACAACATCCTTGATTCGTTTAACTTCTAATATTTATTAATCACTCTTATACACCCTTGTATCGTTTAAGACCAATAGGATTAACTTCTTATCATCTCAAAGATAATATCTTCTTGGATTTACATCGACTACTTACGACGTGATCTATGGTATGCGAATTTGGGTTGTAACACACAATATACAAGGAACAAAAGATACATGACCCCGAAATGAAGTGGGGCTCACCAAGTGAGCTGGGAAGAGAGTGTACCGCTATCACTGATCAATGTCTCCTACTGTGGAACCACCTGCATCTATTGAAGATGCAGCGCCCCCGGAAAAAAGGGACATTAGTACATATAAAATAGTACTAGTATGAATGACAAAACACCCTATCAATAAAATTATAAATAATACAAGGAATAACAACCATAATATCACTAGAAGCCACAGACAACATCAAACCTCAAATTAGGATCAAGACAGTGTTCAAATTAATTTCCGTATCTTAAGTTGGGAGATTTTTAATTCCAATATACCACCATTCATGATACCAATATTCACAATACCAATACCACCATACTTTTATCACGGAGTCCGATCACGACCCGATCGGCTAGGCCATCTCATTAGAGACATCAACCACAATCACAATATCAATTTATAATTTCCAACAAAATCACCACCATGTGTACGGCATGGCGTCCGATCACGACCCAATCGGCTAGGTCGTCTCATTCGAGACTTCATCCTTTTTATACCAATCATCTCATTCCATACTTCTTTCACATCTTTTCATTTTATTGGCACTAGTGGCCATAATTATAAAATCATTCTTGGCACGTCGGCCGTATTTAGTATTTCATGCTCACCTTTTTAACTTTCAAACATCATCATCATCATCATCCACAACAAGGCATTTCAAATCAATATTTTTAGTACATATGTGAGCACTTGAGAGTCTTAGGCACATATAGATTTTTCACAAGATTTGGTATAATAGCCTTCGTTTGGACTTGGCTTGAAGTCGAAATATTTTTAATGCACAACTCATACTTTGAACACATTCTCAAATGATAACATAACATGATAAAAGCATTTGGTATACATATTGAACATATATATTTCAACACAACTCATTCAGAATAGCCAATTATTTTGTAGTGAACCACTTGGGACTTACATAAATTACATGAATACCGTGGGATTTAATTCTAAGAGAGGAGTTTGGCCAACACACCTCGATTTGAGCTTTTCTTAAATTACTACAATGTTCCGAAAATTCTAGCAATCCCAATCTCAACCTTCAAGCTCCGAAAATACTACAATGCTCCAATTGATTAAAATGTCCAAATATCACCCACAATTAAATACCTACCATTAGATATCCCAACTACATCAAAATAAATACGAAAAGATTCATAAATATCCATTTAGGTTTCACAATTCGGCAACAAGCCTTCAACCATCCCAAATTATCCAATAGGCTCATCCATTAGCCTATTTAGTTTAATTCTTATTATTTAATACTCATTTGGAGTCATTAATAATACTACATTAATTACCCAACATCATCAAGTCACTATTTATTGCCTTCCCCAACAAAACTCTAGGTTCAAGAATATCCATTTCAAGAACTACTGTTGTATCTTATCCAAATGGTGATTCCCAATTAAATTCGTTCATCAATTAAGTTATCAAGTCTATTGAAATCATTAGAAACTCAAGACATATGTATTTATATCAATTCATCACTATTCATCTTCTTCTTTACCCAAAAATGGCATTCTCAAGACCCACCCTTAGGGTTCATACAATATCCCTTTATAACTTTAAATAAAACTCATAAACATGCTACCCATACTCCAATATGACATATATATAAAACTTAAGTGAAGAGATTACCTCTTGGTGGAAGAATCTCACTTTTTCTCTTTTTAGTGTTCTTGAAGATTCAACCCATTTCCTATGAATTTGATCCATAATAATGTTAGTGTTATCACTAAATGATATTATATAATCATCCTTGTGCCAAAACAACTTACCTTGAAGTGTATCCATGGTGGAAGAGCTCCTCCTTCTCTCTAGAAATTCATTCCAAGATGAAGAACTAATACATTCTCTCTCTAAGCCCACGTTTTCAGCTCCTTAAAATGGCCCTTGAAGCTGCGTAGCCTCCTGTGTAGGCTACGCACAAAGGCTACGCAGGATGGACTTCCATTACCCTTCAATTAGAAGTTGCTGAATTTGCCTACGCAATGGTGCGTAGGCTACGCTGCTATGGTAAGTAGGCTACGCAAGACTCGCGCAGTTGTTCTGTCGCCCTTTAGTAAAAAGGTCATAACTTCTTGTGGGAATCTCCAAATGACAAACGGTTTGAAGCATTAGAAACTAGATACATATAAATTTCATTTGATAGGTCATAAACCATATAAAACTTCATATCTTGAGAGTTATACTCGTTTAAAGTTAGGTCTTGTACGAACTCACTTGAAACTTTACCCCATCGTATAATTTTCAACTTGACTTAGCCTTGGGGCTCTTCTTAGACCATAAACTATTCTTAATGCACCTCATACATATATTATCATGATTAATTGATATCATTCATATTATTAGTCTTTTTCATACCTGAATTAATATAATTAGTACCTGCCAATCTTCTTAATGGTCTTAAAACACTTCAAAAATTTTCAGGGTGTTACAGTCTAATATTTTTTTTGTGTTTTCGATGATGCCAAAGGGGGGAAGATAAGGTTAGAAGGTTTTGGGTTGTGAACATACATGTCTATCAATAGTACTTGTTATGATTATTTGGTTCTTTGATATGATTACCTGGTTCTGTTGTGTATAAAGTTTGTCATCATAAAAAAGGGGGAATTTGTTAAGTATTGAATTTTTGATGATTAACAAAGTATGATTAAATGTTCAAAGAATCAGGTCCTTAACGTAGCTACTTAACTGTTCTGAAAAACTAGCTCCTCATGAGAAAGAATCAGCTTCTCATAATTGATACTTGTACGTCTGTACAAGACAGTAACTTTATCTCAAAGTTAACCAGGTCCGAGTTTGGTGGAAAATGGATGCTATAAGTGATAAGGGTCGTTGTTCAAGAAGATACAGATAATTTAGTGAGAGACAAAAGTTCCAAAGCTTGTGGAATGCTTGGAACAGTAAGAGTCCTATCAAAGAGGAAGCTGACTATGAATAGTACTCTTAGAAGATCTCAAGTTGTGTTTTAAATAGGATCGATTTTGGACTTTTGAACTATCCTTTTACACATCAACTAAAGAGTCATAAGTCGCTCACTTGTGTTGAGTACTAGCCTTGTATTCTTCCTAAGTTAGTCTAGTGAATGTGTTTTAGAAAATTGAGTTGTAAGCAAGTGTCATAAATAATTAGTGAGTTGGAGTGAGTATTTTGCTTTATAAGTTAGAGTAACTTGTGAATCAAATAGGAGTAGTAGGAGTACTAGATAGTATTTAATTACAGCCTTGTAATTAGTACATTTTGGCTCATTCTTCTGGTAGTTGGAGTTGAAAATCCTACGTGGTAGGTCGTGATTTTTGCACCTTTTGAGCCAGGTGATTTTCCACGTAAAAATTGATGTGTTTATTTTATTGTTTGTTTACTTTACGTTTAAAGAACACGATAAAGAATCAAGTTCTGTAATAATTCATACGAGCACTCAAACTAACAAAATTATATTCTAAGAAAGAATAGTGATCTGTTCTAAGCGTTCACATTACTGATTAGTGTAAAAGAATTATATTTGTAATGCATTAATCATTATGCAACTTCAGGGCCGGATCTACAATTATAGGTATGGGTTTCCGGGAACCCAATAACTTTTTCCTAGACCTTGTATTTGTATTAAGAAATTCATTGAATGTATAAGAATAATTATATGGGAACCCAATCCTAATATGTATTGTTGGTTCAGTGGTGAATCAGGTAACCCAAGTGTGGCTCGTGTCCCATAACCTGTTAATGCGAGTTCGAATCCCCGTAAGGTTATTTTATTTTTTTCTTTGTTTTTTGAGCAATACTTTATATGAACTAGAAGAAATGAAAGAAAAGTACTGGGGACCACAAAATACTAAACTCCTTGTCAAGCTAGTACTACTTTCCCTTTAGTCTACTTTTTAAAAATAAAAAATTTGTAATAAATGGCTAAAGAAAACCTAAAAGAAACAACCAAATCAAAATCTCCCCAAAAGTTATTTTATATCAAATACCCACATGAAACATTGAAAAAATAAAGGTTAGGGTTTCAAACGAGAATTGCAACCACTATTCTTCATTCTTGGCTTCTTCTTTTGTTGCCTATCAAAGACAAAGCCAACGATCTATTGCGGGTCTTCTCCCTCTTTTAATTTTTTTTTAATAATTATTTTCCTCTTATATTATATTTTGTGAAATAATAACTCTTAACTTTTTTAACCATTGTTATGATCACTTCTTGTAAAAGTAGTGTATTAATATTCGTTGGATTTGAGATTGGGATCATCTACTTTAATTTTTATTATTATTTTTAGCTTTTGTAAATTTTAATATTTTATTTTAACTTATGAAGTTGGGTTCTAGATCTTATTTTTTAAGAAAAAATTAATAAACAAGAAGTAGAATCGCATTAGAACCTTTCTTTTGTTGGGGTGTTTATTGATTCTCTCGTCTCCTTGGAATATTCTTTTTAAAGTGATCTTTTGGGAAAAAATCTTTACTGTAATATTTACTTTGTGTCTTATGATTTGTAGGGAATTTTAGTGAGTCAAGATGATCAAGAGATTTTTCAAGCCGCAAACCTCTTCAGGTTCTATTTCTAGTTCTCTTTCGCTAAACTCTCATTCATGTCCGTGGTTAATGACAATGTCAATTCTTCCCATTCATCACGCAAATATATTATGTTGGATTTGAATTTTCCTAACTCTGATCCCGGTGAAAGAAAATAAATTTTAAAATATCCTCCTAATCTACGCGACCGAGTGAGAAGACATTATATTCAAAGGGGGCCTTGTCGGCCTCGTAATTTTATTTTTCCAAAATATTTTGGGGGAAAATTGCGTCACTTTAATCCGGAATGGTTTAAAACTTCATATTCTGGATGTTTAGAACATAGTATTAAAGAAGGTGCAGTGTTTTGCTTATGCTGTTACTTGTTTAAAAATGAGATTGGAGGATATAGTAAAAAAGTAAGTGATTCTTTTACAAAAGATGGTTTTAGGGCTTGGAATAAAGGTATAGAAAGGTTTAACGCACATACGGATGAAGTAAATAGTATTCATAATCGATACTCGTTCCTTAATTCGATTATTATGGTATATTGACTTAAAATTACGGTAGGAACTCGTACCCTTCAATTCCTAAATCCTCCTCTGTGCAACCCTACTCGAGGAAAAAAACAATTCCTTTGCCTTGTCTTTGCAGTTAGCTATGTAGATTTTTATACGTGCTAAGTTTGCAGGATTCTATAAATCTTAAGTGACTCTTTTCTGAAGTTACGCATTTGGATAAGTCCAAGTTTTCCACAAAATGTCAGTTTTAGCTCATTCATTACGGAAGGTATCTATCAGTTTAGGACTAAACGACGATATTGACAGTTGTTAGGCATATTGCTTTAAATTGAGTGAGGGTTGAAATCCTACGTTACTATACCTAGTGGAGTAAATGATTATCATAATTCTGTTAATTAATGAATAAAATAAGAATTTATATTGTGTAGTCATATTCAAGAGCGGTGGCGGATTTGTCCGAAGATTGATATCTCTTTGTCCAAAAATTACGCTCCGTAATTATGTATAATTCTTTTTATTTATATATATTACATATTATATGTTGAATCTTATTTGTTTTTTTTTGAATGTTTAGTTAGTTATATTTTGATTCTTTACCGTGAAAATTTTGACTCCCCTATTAATCCAAAATCGTATCTTATGAAATAATTCCCAATTCCTACATTCAGCTTGGATGGTAGCGCTACTTAATTCTTAGCCATAAATGCCAGTATGGTATTAATTTGATCGAATACATAGTTTAACATATTGATTTGCGTCGTAAATTAGTTGTGCAGAATTTAGTTAGTTATATAGTTATAGTGCATGTTGTTAATTTGATTGGTCGTATGGAGTATTTATGTAATAGCAAAAGGTAACATTAATTGAAAAGTTAAAACTTTTTGTTAGTGAATGAGGGTAATTGCTAACTTTTGGCACATCAGGAAAATCCACAGCTTGACTTGCATGTGCTTGCCTAGTAGTTATCTATTTGCCTTTTGGGACTATATTCACGTGATGTTGCCTATGATGCTCTTCTTGTTTTGTGTGCTTTCGACCTATTCTCAACCTTTGTGTTCTGCAGCCTAGCTAACTGCATAAACCTCTGTGTTCTCTAACTTGGCTAACTGCATTATATAGATGGTACTTTCTACTCATTTTATTTTAAATGAGTTATTTTGACTCGGCACGAAAGTTATAGAGAAAAAAAAACTTTTGGATTTATGATCTTAAAAGTTTAATGGGTAAAAACCTTGTGAGGTCATGATATTTGTGTGGTTATAAAACTTTTTTAACAATAACAACCCAGTGAAATTCTATAAGTGTGGTATGAGGAGGATAGTGTATACGCAGATCTTACCCCTACTCCGGAGAGGTTATTTCCGATAGACGTTATAAAACCTTCTAATTAAGGGCAAAATGAATAAAATTAAGAGTTTAAAGTTGAATTATTTTCAATTGTAAAAATGTCATTATTTTTTGGAACGGACTAATAAGAAAATTGTATCACTGAATTGAAACAAAAGGAGTATTAAATAAATTCCATGTTTATTAAGCAAATAATTTTCATTTAGGTTAGCTAATGAAGGGAGACCTTTTATTATTATCAGAAGAAAAATGACATTGTGACATAGCTAGGTTCTTTCGATCATAAGATCAATGTTTTAGTTGCAAAAATAATGTGGAACAACATGACTAGTGCATTGACACTTCTTTTGCACATTGCTATTGGCAACATTATAATGGAAAATATTTAAAAAATAACCCTTATATTTCTAAGACTCAGCTTCAATGGAAAAATACTTCTGTATTCACTTAGTCTATGCATCAATGCATGCCACTCAAGTTGGTGCTAAAAAAAGCAAGTGTTGCTTGCATTATGCAAAGAGTTTTCCAGATTTAATTGAAAAGGAAAGAAAAAGGCATTAGTCTTTGTCAGTTATCACCAACCAGAAATCAGCAAAACGTTTACTACTAATAAGCGTAGAACAGGGGAACCAAAAATATGCAAAGAAACTTTGGCAGGGTTATATAGATGATGCAAGCGAGAGGCCCGAGTCTAGCTTTTTCGATTCAGACAGACTGGTGGGTCAAATATTTCAGAAGATGGGGATTTAAATATAATTTCTGTCTGATTACAGATTTTGGTGAAAATGACCTTAAACTACTAAACCTTACAGGGAACAAACCTCAGAGAACGAGATATAATATACGTATAAATATATTTACGAGAAAGGAAAAAAAAAAAGAAAAGGAAAGGCTCTCCTATATATGCATTGCACGAAGAAAATAGCAAAAAAGTAAGATTCTTTTCTAATCTTACTGGTATTAGCACCGGCACGGACATTAATTATGTCAAATATTTAAGTTATTTGGATTATATATAAATAATCTTAAATTTAACTTTTTCAATAAATATAGATAATCATTAGATATTAATAATAAACACTATGGAAAAAATTAACCATTTTTTCTATTTTTCTTTTTTGATATCATTCTCGGCGGTGTCATTGAATCCTAAAAATAGTAAGAAAATAAAATAATAACTCATATTTATGGCAAAACAATCAAACGTTGAGACTATAAATGACTCTTTGGATACCACTTGACTTTTTTACAACAACTTGAACTATTATTTTGTGTGTTGATATCTCTTAAAAAATATTTTTTTTTAAAATTTCAGTTTCTAAAACTTTATTTTTGAATAATAATTATTTTATAATAATATAAGTGAAAATATTATCCTTAATTCAAAACTCATTTTAGTTGGCTATCTAAAAATTTTAAAAATTCTTTAGCGAGTGAATTTCTTTTTCCAGTATGACTCAATTTTGATATTTTACATTAACCATGTTAAGTATTTGAATTATTTGAATTGTATGTAAATAACCTTAAAATTTAAGCCTTCTAAATAATTATAAATAATCGTTAGCTATTAATTAAGAAACACTACATGAAAAAATACTAACATTTTCTCAAATCTCGTAGTGATAATTTTATTTTTGCACTATTCTCATTAGTGTCATTGGAACTTAAAAATAGCTACAAAGCGGAATAATAACTCATATTTATAGCAAAGCACAAAAGTCGACACAATATAAACGATTCTTTGGTTACGACGTAACTCTTTTACTACGACTTAAACTCTTATTTAGTATAATATTATCTTTCAAAAAATATTTCTATTTTAAAATTCAAATGTATAAAACTTTATATATATTTCAATAATAATTATCTTTATAATAATGCAAGTAAAGATATTATCCTTAATTTAAAATTCACTTTAATCGGCTGTCTAAAAATTTAAATAATTCTTTAGCCGGAAAAACTTTATTTCAGTATAACTCCATTTTAAGTTTATCGATATCTCTAGCCACAAATTTTAAATTTTTAATACCCTATATATACAAAAAAAAAACTACTCAAACTGCATTTAAATTCAAACTTGAACATCATATCGGTTTGTTAGTAATAGTAATTTTTTAAAAACGACACACAATATAAATAAAAAAATATTATAACATATCCTTATCTTATAATCTATGTATTTGAGTTGAAAATAATATTTGAAATCGATGAGATTAGCTTTCAAATTTTTTATATTCAACAAATATGAAACATAAGAAGAAATTCATTGTCATCTCTTATTTTTGGTTTTTAGATCTTTCATACATTTTTTCAATATTTATTTTCTTTTATCTTATTTTTTAATGTCATTCTTTCTTTTGTTACAAAAAATTAATTTATTTCACTATAAAAGGATGAGTTTTAATAGAAATTGTCTACATAAGAACTTTATTTATATTTTTGGTCTTTGGTTGAAATCCTTTCATATTTTTCTTTTGGCTTTATCTAATCAGCCTAAATAGGTGCTCACCCGACCACTTAAATTAAAATATTGAAGGATGTGTAATTTATATATAATCTATATATAATATATTCATAATCGTGTGTTGTCGATATATCATCTATTTATATTAGCTATAAAAAGTAAACAATAAATCTGGTCGGATATTTATGTAAATATTTCATAAGATTTTAATTTTTTGAGTTTATCCATGATATGACTTCTATTATAATAATTTTAAAAACTCTCTACTAATGTTCACTAATATCTTATCTTTTTATTATCTTTGAAGTAGAAAAAAGTAAAGAGTTTTTTCGAAATAATTTGTTTATATTTTTATATAAAAAAATCACGTCATACCAATTTTTAAAAAAACATATACTCTTCGTTACACTTGAAAATCGCTATAGAAACTATCAATTAGAAACCAAATCTCCCTTGTTGAGTTCGAGAAAAAGAAATATTTCACATAATCTAATGATTCAAAACTAATATTCTTCAACGAAAAAAAATGTTATACTCTTTCAATATTGGCTTGACTGCAGCTAAATGAAGGGGTTTCAACTTATACCCTTCAATTTCTAGAATATGCTAAATTGAAATTAATGATAGCAATTGTATAGCAAAAGTTTTGTTGTTTGTTTGATGTCCATTTATACAAATTGACTCTTCAAACAAATATTCTTCAAAAAGAAAAAAAAAACAATTTTGTTGTTTTAATATTGACTGATTTTTGTGATATTCCTTTCTCTAGCATGTATGTTTACTTCATTATATATGTAAGTAAACTTTTGTTCGATTTTTAAACTCTTTTTTATTATTTGGATAAATATAGACGTATACCCTATATATTACATTTATTTTAAAAAAAAAATCGCCTTATTCAAATCTAGCTATAGTGTTTTAAAGAACTATAATTATAGGGTTTTAAATGTGAAAGAGTTTTATAGTTATATGGAGTAATTTTTTTTTTGCCAGAGGCGAAATAGTATTTAAATAATTAGAAAAGATAACAAAAGTTCCTAACATGATTGCATATGATTATTAACCGAATTAGGTATGATAACATGATAAAAAAAGATAAATTTTTATTTTTAATTTAAATTCAAATTTTAAAACTTAATCTATAAATATAAAATTATCTTTTAATTCAAATTCAGTTTTTATATATATATATATATATATATATATATATATATAGTCAAAGGCTCTATAAAAAATACTTTGATATTGACATTTATTAGCTTGCTACGTGACTTAACCATAATGCCAATTATATATGGTAACTTTATTTCTTTAATATATATATATATATATATATATATATATATATATATATATATATATATATATATATATATATATATAGATATAGATAGATGCTCCGGGTGACATTTACACAAAACAAAAATACCTAAAGGTACAACGAAATATTATAAACAGGCGCTATCTAACATTGTATATGATCTTTTTATTTCAAAAAATTATATTTTTAAAAATATTTCGTAGTATTTTTTTTTTCATATTTCATAGTATTTAAATATTTTTTCGTATGTGCTAAAACAATATAACGTATAAATTAAAGAAGATATTTTTTGTATATACTAGTTTCTATGAACGTGCGTTGCACGATAATAATTGCACGTTGATTTTTGATCGCTAAAATTTTGACATTCATACTTTTCACGTAAATTCTCAAGTAATTATTTATAGATATTAAGGAACCAAAAATTAAATTTACCTAAAATATTATATATATGAATGCAACAGTTGATGTGAAAGGAAATGTAATAATCTTCAAATGTTATTACACTTATATTATACTTGAATTTAAAATAATTCGACATCATCGTTTGAACCTGCAAATGATATATGTATTAATAGTATAGAGATAAAAAATATAATTGTATCTTACCTTATACTTCTTTATATACGATATTTTTGTGTTTGTTCCCTTGTGATACTTTGGCTGCTTGTTATGATTGAAACTCTTATTGTCGATATTGATATTCCTTTTGAAAATGCGACATATAATAGTCAATGTAATAAAATATGTTGCATCAAATATAGTCCAACACTTGAAAATATTTGACTATGTATTATTTTCGGACAAATTTAAGAGTATATCATTTATTTTCTATGGTAAAAGTTGAATTTTATATAAGGTTCCCCATAAGTATTTCATTCCAGATAACTAATTTTGCTTCCTAATATTTAGCACCAACACTTTATTATATTGTTGGCATCTTTTTTGTCCTTTTGATATAAAAAATAGTTGTTACAAATAGTATTATAGAAAGAATAAAATGAACATAATCTGCTCATAATAGTCTAGAAGTAATATTCCTACATAACATATAAAAAGATCAATTTCAGAACGCGTGCATGTGATATACATTGAAAGAAACCAAAAAATCTTTGAACAAAAAAGCAAAAACTGGATAGTATTGCTAGAGAAATTGCCTATATTTGTAATCTTAGAGCTCCACATGGAGTTAGGAACATAGTACAACAACTTATGTTTTAGCAATAGCTTTCTGTTAGGGATGCTATTTGAGTAGGTGAGATGTATTTGGGTAAAAGTTGTGATCGCTTAGCTATGGTTATGTATTTCTTCATGGTGATTAATAAAAATAAATTTAATTACCAAAAACAAAATAATTTCCTTTTTTTTAATGCAAAAAGACTATTATAAGACAAAATTAGAGCAATATGAAAATAAAGAAATTTATTTTTTCTAAAATATTTATTTCATATTTTCTCAGAAATAGTTCACAAAGTTTTAAATGACGTCCTAAAGTTGTACAATCAAAATTTTGATTTGTAAAATATATTTCATACATCAAAATTTGATTTTGAATCATTTGCAATGTATTATAACTGTTTGATTCTCTTGACTTTCTTTCACTCCAATATTAATTTTATATATTATCATGCATTTGTTCACTTATATATAATAAGAAGATCGAAAGAAACACTAATCGCAATAAATGGACAATAATGTCAAAGATTGAATTAAACGTAGTTATATTCCTGCGGTGTTTGATCTCAGTTTTTATAATTTAATTTTATTAAAGTAAAATATTGTCATTTTAAATTTTAAAAATAAATAAATAAATAGCGATTATGCCAAGCGTATTAGGTTTTGTGCTTATTATGGTTAAATTATAAATTGAGTAATAAATATAGCTTGGAGAAACTTTTTGTCTTATTTTATTTTAGTTTGAACGGGTTGATTTCTTAGAGTTCAAAGGCAATTGGTATTTAGTAGTAGAAATCAAATTCTCATTAGGATGGGTATAAAGGAGTCTTTTATCATATTATGGGATTGTTACTTTGAAGGAAAATTTTATATTTTAGAATAGATTGAGTTCCAACAGAAAAAGGCTACTTAGTCCTAATCCAAAATTATATTTATACCCATCATTAAATTGCTATAAAACGGAAATATTAACTTTAAAGGGCAAAAAAATCGATCAATTTGTCGGGGATATTTTCGTCTCTCAACATTTAGCTTCCTAACATTCGTGCTTTTATAATAATACAAGTTTCTATGTACGAGTTTCACACGTAGCACTCCAACGAAGAAGAGAAATATGTAAAGTAAGAGAATAAAATTAAAAGTGTACAATATAATTATACTTAGATTAATAGTGAACTAAGCAAATTTCATGCAACTTATATTTTATGAAGGTATTAAAGACATCATATTTGTAGCTAATTCATAATAGATATTTTTTATCATCACTATTACATTCAAAATGTTAGATTTTTAGTAGTAATCGATGACATCTCTGAAAGCAATTCATATTGAAATTTGATTCAAATCTATTATTTTCACAATTTAACCAATCTAAAGCTAGTTATCAATTAGATTTAAATCTATGCTAAATAAAAAAAAATAAGATAAAAGTAAATTTAAGAAGTACATGACAGATTGAAATTTTCGCCGGGTAAAGCCTAACTGCATAATGGAAAAAAATAATGCCAGCTAGACCACAATTATCATCACTGCCATCACAAACAAGGACCTATGCCAATGACGATAATATATAGTAGGGAAAAGGGCCAAATATACCTCTCTACTTTGGTATATTACTCACATCTTCCCTCCGTTATACTATTGGTCACATTTACCCTTACCATTAACCAAACTTTTTAAAAATATCCCCAAAAAATGACCCAGTTTCTTTTTCAAAAAACTCATTAACCTCCACAACATCGCCCGTGCCAAAGTCAAAATCACTCGAGCTTTAGAAGAATGAAATATAAAACCAGATTAAAAAAAAATTCACCTGATAGTTCTAGACTCTCTCCTTAAAATCCATAATCTGGTCCATTCAAAAAGAGAAAATAAAGCAAAGGAGATCAAACCCTATCAATTCTCTTTTGCTCTCATCGGTAAGGCTCTTCCCTTTCTCATTTTACATGTTTTCTTTTAACTGCATACATACGCCTTGCTTTTTCCCAATTGACTAAGATTTTTCTTTTTTCGATTAGCGAGTTTTTTTGCAAATCTGTTGTATTCCTCCCTATTATCGAATTCATTTGTTTATTTTATTTCTCTTAGATGATTAACATGAGTAATTGACTGTTACTTAAAAAGATATTGAAATATTTTTACTTATATTTTGAATCATTTGTTTAAATAATATGGACTATGTAAAATTAAGAGTGATGTATTTCCTACATTATTTCTTACATTGATGTATTTCCAACGAATATAAGTTTGAAGACATGTTAGAGGAAGTCCAGAAAATTGAGCAAGTTGAAGAAGGTAATAATTTATATTCAATTGTTAATGAGTATAGTTATTTTTTATATTATTTAATATTAAATACGTTAATTGTTTTTTTCTTTCGGAATATGCACGCTCACCTTTGAGGATTGATTAGAGGGATAGTTAACTATAATTTGCTTCATGATTATTTTTGAAATCTTTAATACTTTAAGGTAATTAATTAAAAGAAAGTTGGTGCATGGTTTTTAATCGATTAAGAAGCTTTTGTATTACATTATTTCTTTAAGGTTCAGTTGATTTGACAGTTGGAGAAATTAGACTTTTTATAATACTTAAAACAATTGATTTGTCCATGATACTCTAACCTGCTCTTTCTAATTATTTATCTAAGGTTCAATTGAAGTTGGACATGTCAATTGCTTTAAGCTTTTATTAGCATTTTAGTGTAAAGTGAAAAATAATTTATAAAGTAGAGACCTTTATAAAGTGGAACCATACAACCTATTGACTAGCAAAGTTGAGGTCAATGCTAAAAAATAAAAATATGGTTGTTATTGGTAAAATTGTATTTAGGACTTTAGAAATATTTGGAGCATAAGTTTATCAGGAAAAAACCCCGAAAAATCCGAGAAACCCGAGAAAACTCGATATTGAAAAATTCGACTTTTATTGGTTTGGTTTGGTCTATAGATTTAAAAATCCGATACAATTGGTTTGGTTTGGTAATTGCAAAATCCGAACCAACCCGACCTATGTACACCCTTAATAATTAGAACTCTATTTCTATCCTGTTTTTACCAAAATAACCTAATGTTTTATGTATTTTAGGGCTATTTTGATCAACCAATATCGTATTCGTACTTTTATAATAATATAGATATACATATAGATAGATAGATATAAATAGATACATATAAATTGTTAAATTCTGGTGACACATTTATATCTTGGATGCGGCATCTTTATATTTTGTTGGATCCCCCATAATCAAAATCTTGACCCAATCATCGCATACAAACACACTATATAAAATAAAATAAAACGGATGGAATAATATTAGTATTAATATAAGAAGACTAGTCTAAAATATATAATACTATTTGTCTATATATGTTCCCTCTCTAGATGCGACATCACGTTCTTATAACCCTCTATTCACTTTTTGACGTTTGAGAGAGAGAGAGAAAGAGAAAGATGGAGCTCACTCAACAGGATTTTTTGGAGGAATTGCTGGCTCCGAGGATAGAAAGTTGGAACACTTTTACAAGTGGAGTGAAGGAATTCTTCCCAAATGCATGGAACATTGAATCGTCCAGCTTTTATCAACAAAACCCAGAATTTATAGCCCAAAACTCTTCCCTTTTAGAGCTCATATCTCCTGTAGAATCCAGCTTTCCATGTCCTTCTTTCACTCCCCAAGAATCTTACCCTTTTCTTGATACTTTTATTACAGCCCCAGCTGAAGTTGATTCAACTAATTATATTCAAGAAGAGTACAGTAATAGAGCCATTGTGGAGGAAGGAGAAGGAGTTGGCCTTATTTCTACTGATTTTCATGGCCATATTGGTCTTCGACAAGATTCAAGCTGTTTTAATAACAAGGTCAAAATGGAAGAAGCCACTTCAAGAATTAATATTGGTCATATTCCTAATAATATGGGAGAAAAGAAGAGTACTACTACTAGAGTTAAGAAGGTTGAGGGGCAGCCCTCTAAAAATCTAATGGCAGAAAGGAGGAGAAGAAAACGACTCAATGACCGTCTCTCCATGCTTAGATCCATTGTTCCCAAAATAAGCAAGGTAAATCATCACCCTTAGATTCTCTTCATTTAAAATAAGAATTTAAATTATATACACTCGTAAATATGATTAATGAATTTTAAAATGTATGATAATAGATTAGTTATATCATTTTTATTCAGAAATTTATATGTAATCACCTAATAATTGGAGAAAATTTTATACATTATAGTTTCTCGTTGTAGTGTAGATATGCTGATTGAGTAAATTCATATACTTTTTATCAGATGGACAGAACATCCATACTTGGAGATACAATTGATTACATGAAGGAGCTCATAGATAAAATTCACAGGTTGCGTGAAGATCATGAAATGGAAGACGAAACTAAGGATAGAAAATTACTGGGAAATTACAAAGAGCTAAAACCTAATGAAGCACTTGTCAGAAACCCTCCAAAGGTACAAATTTTATCTTAATTATCTCGACTAGCCACACTATATATATTCGTCCACTTAATTCTCAAAAGAATACTTTTACTGTATTAAATTACATCTTTTTATAGATTGTTTGGAAAAATCGTCTCTTTCTAGAGGGCGGAATACTTTTTAATATTGATGTGATGACTGTTCTAATGATATTAACTATTTTCCCGTTGTGTGTTGGGGGGAAAAAATACTACTACTGTATTACAGTTTGATGTAGAAAGGAGAAATGAGGAGACGAGGATAGAGATATGTTGCGCAGCGAAGCCTGGACTAGTGTTATCCACAGTAAGCACAATAGAAGCATTAGGTCTTGACGTGCAACAATGTGTTGTCAGCTGTTTCAGTGATTTTTCAATGCGAGCTTCTTGTTCCGAGGTAGTAACATTTACTTTGACCATGTTCTTCGTCAATTGCTACATCTTACTACTCATACTAAGTAATTAATTTTCTTTAAATATAATGTTTCCCACTCAAATATTGTATATTCAACTAACCTGTTTTTTCAAGTGAATATTTACGTCCATACTAAATTAAACTAAATCCCACAATTTCTTTTCAATGATCAATTTCAAATGCTCACTTTTTTCCAAGTCATCTAAAGTACTTTTTCAAACGCTCAATAAATATATAATAATTGGTCGATTCCATCGTTTATTTTGTTAGGCAACGGAGCATCGAACAATTTTGAGGTCCGAAGACGTCAAGCAAGCTTTGTTCAAAACTGCAGGTTATGGAGGAAGATGTCTCTAGGGGATGGTATTTACATACACGAAGCTCAAAGAAAGTCTTAAGAGATTTTGTCTGTTGTTCAATGAGTAAAGCAATTTAATAGTAAATGTTAAATGATCATTCTCCAATTGAGCTCCCTTTATTCATTTATTTCTTCTGCTACTCCATATTAACCTTAAAATGTTTTTTTTTCCGCGTAAACATCTGCATTATATTACTTCATAATGTCTCAAATATTTAAAAGATGATGTTGCATTATTTATGACACAACTTGGGAAAATAGAATCCCAAGTAAAAGCGAAATATAAAGTTTAGCTAAAATTGTGAGCTAGCATTATCTTATTCTTATTTTTCTTTATTTTTAATTTCTTATTCAATTGAGTATATTTTAACAAACTTAACTTATCAAGAAATAAATATATAAAAACTTCTAGAGATAATTTCGGACATTTTAATGGCCTGGCTTTGTCTTGAACGGGTTGGTCCAACTGCGTCTTCCATCCGGTTACCAGAACGGACGCACATACTCCGATTAGCGGGGCGAACTTGCACGACCCCTTAAAATTTTCTTAGAAGAATTAACCCAAATAGCCGCCGGTCTAATAACTTAAACTAAAAATAATCGATGGAGGTATAATATATGCATAATTTATGTATTATATGTATATAATTGTGTATAATTAATATATAATCTGTGTATTTGGTTAGAAAAAGTAAATAATTAATATGGCCAGCTATTTGTGTAAAGATCCCTAATTCTTAATGGATCTTGTTCTGCTTTTGGCCCAAGGTTCAAATTTTTGGGGGGAAATACACAAACGGCCATTAATAGGATTGTTATTTAGGGATTAACCAGTATTTATTTTATTCTGAAAGTTTAAACTAAAAATACTAATTTTTGGACAATTCAAGACACATGAGAATTGAATTGGTAAACTGAAATTAGGACAATTCAAGACCCTATAAAGTGGATATCTAGTGTCATTTCTACAAATATTTGGGGCAAATTAGGTCTGGGCCAGCCCATTTGACATTGGAATTTGCGAGTCAGGACTCCGGAGGGAATGTCATAGTGGATGTCCTAAATATTCTCTCTCGGTCTTATTTAAAATGTATTTTTTGCTTGGCCTGGTAATTAAATTAAAATTAATCATATGAGTTGTTTATTATTTGCCAAAGGAATTTTAATTTGTTAACTTTTGTGATCTTATAGAAGAGAATTCAAAACTTTTTTATTTGGAATAATTGACTTCCAACAGATTTCAGCTAAAGCCGGTGCTAGTAACATGATAATGTATCAGTTCCAAATCCTTTAGCGCGTTTGGGCCTCCCCAGCTTAGGGGTACAATTTCATGTATAATTATAGTATAATATGTATACCGATTAAAAAAAGTAAAATAGTAAAACTAGTTGGCTATTTGCATAAATATCCCATTATTAAAATACATAATTATACATTCTTTCCCAATAAACAAGTTTACTAGGAGTGCCATCAAGAATACAAATGGGTAAAGATCACTTTTAGCCGCGTTCAAATTCATATATATTTAGTAGCCACAAAAAAATGTATAAAATTTATATATTTTTTATATATAACTTACATAAATATATATATATACAAAAAAAATGGCTATTATTTTAAGAGCACCTACACAATACAGTCATTTTCCCAATATAAAATGAAAGCTATTTCTTCCAAGATATGCCCGCTCCATTTAACTACGCTTTTGATGATAGCATTACCCTAGAAAGCTTTTGTATCACCACCTATGAATAGCATTATTGTTTCTGTTGATGTTGAGGATAAAATTATATAATGAAAAGTGCATTTCTTTAACTACTTAAGATGAGATAATCACGTAGTTAAACATAGTAATATCACACATAGGCGGAGCCTGAAATTTCAGCTTTATGAGTGTAGATAATAAATTTGTGTCAGGAAAATAATCGAGACTGAAAAATATTGCAACAATCATAGTATTTGACTTCAAATATTTGAGTGTACAATCTCTATGAATCTTCTGATTCTTCTTTTCAATAGTAAATAAATTCAAGGGCCTTTGAGCTTGATCTTGAATCTATATTTATTTCCACAAACGATGATCTTGAATTCAACTAGCACGAACTTTGAGTTGAACTCGTACTCCTTGAATCTTGACTTGTTGTTCGTTCTTGAGCTTGAACTTGATTTCTTGAACTTGAACTTGATTGCTTGAAGCTTGAAACTTGTAGAGAAATTTGCGGCGTTTGATCCACCAGCTCTCTCTTGCTTCTTGTTATAACTTTTGGTGTCTTTTCTGAGTTATGAAGACCCCTATTTATAGTTGTGGGAGGGAAAAGTTATGATAAGAACAAACTCTTTGCGACCAATCAAATTGAAGTGTGACATAGCCGTATTTGATTGGCCAAACCATGTCACTTGCACACGTGACACGATTTTATTAGCTTTTTAATGTGACTTGGTATGCTTTGTCATTTTGACACGTGGCATGATCCTATTGGTTCTTCTGCTTGACTCGGCGTGCCACGTCATATGACACGTGGCACCAAACTAGGCCTCTAGGAAAATGACATCTTGGGCTTAATGAAATGGGCTCATCACTTTAGCCCAATTAAATGGGCTAGCCCAATTGATTAAGACTTATTTATTTAATCTATATATATTGGATTTATATAATTAATTTAATTATATTAGCACATAATATTTATTTGGACTAGTATATTTAAAATATAATTCAAATTATTTATTGAATTTGAATCCAATAAATTTTACATATCTACACTTATATATGACCAAAAAAACTTGTATGCTGGTCGGAACTCAGAGGACATAACTTTGAAGTATCCATGTTTGAATAATAGTATAGGGGTTTATACATTTGTAGAGTCAAATAAACCTCACAACACTGTTAAACTCCAAGGGACAACGCGTTCACGTGAAGTTCTGAAGCAATTGACATCATAACTAATAGCAAAAAATTGTTAAAGTTAAAGAGATTTGGACTTTTCAATGCCTCCCACGTGAACATAGCAGATGTTAAGAAACATGTATACCAACAATTGTGGAGACATATTAGTAATTTATTGCATGTCTCAAGTTCTAACAGTATACACACGTTAATCTTAGCGAAGTGGAGCTTTACCACGACCAATAGTGTTTCCCCAATTCTAGTTGGATACGGAAGATGACTAATGATCGACCGCCTCTGCTAGCCTAATTTTATGGGGACTGGCCACGTACTTTGGCTCTACTTTGGAGATAACTACATAATAGCCGAGTCCCACATAGAGGATTCATTCTCCATAGCTGCTTTTGACAAACTTATATACACCCCACCGGTTATGCCTAATGAGCATCAATTTTCAGCATCCTCAAGTCACTTCTGAGTTCGTGTTTTGACGAGAAAGCGCCAGTGCTCGAAGGTAATTTTCTCCTTTTATTATTTTGTACTTTTTTTTTTCTTTTTTTCCTTTTTTTTAAAGTCAAACAAGAAGGATATGTTCTTGTTTAACGAGATAATTCATGCATGAATAAGAAATCTTATGGTACTCATTACGATCTGAATATTGGAGAAATTACTATCATGGTCCAATTATCGGAGAAATTACTTTCAATATGACTCGACTATCGGAGAGATTACTCTCAATGTGGCTTGACTATCGGAGAGATTACTCTCAATGTGGCTTGACTATCGGAGAGATTACTCTCAATGTGGCGCGACTATCAGAGCGATTACTCTCAATGTGCCCCGACTATCGGAGAGATTACTCTCAATGTGGCTCTACTATCAGAGAGATTATTCTCAATGTGCCTCGACTACCGGAGAGATTACTCTCAATGTGCCCCGACTATCGGAGATATTATTCTCAATGTGCCTCGACTATCGGAGAGATTACTCTCAATGTACCCCAACTATCGGAGAGATTACTCTCAATGTGCCTCGATTATCGGAGAGATTACTCTCAATGTGCCCCGACTATCGGAGATATTACTTTCAAAAGACTTACATGTCCACCTTAAGATTGGAAAATATAGTTTCCTTTTAAGGACAAACCCACGAAGAGGCCAACTTAAGGTGCAAAGGGATTCATATGTCCACCTTAAGATTGGAAAGTTATAGTTTCCTTTTAAGGAAAAGCCCACGAAGATGCCAACTTAAGGTGCAAAGGGACTTATATATCTACCTTAAGATTAAAAAGTTATAGTTTCATTCTAAGGACAAAACCACGAAGAGGCCAACTTAAGGTGCAAAAAAACTTATATGTCCACCTTAATATTGGAAAGTTATAGTTTTCTTTTAAAGACAAATCCACGAAGAAGCCAACTTAAGGTGCAAAGGGACTTATATGTCCACCTTAAGATTGAAAAGTTATAATTTTCTTTTAAAGACAAACCCACGAAGAGGTCAACTTAAGGTGCAAAGGGACTTATATGTCCACCGTAAGATTGGAAAGTTATAGTTTTCTTTTAAGGACAAACCCACGAAGAGGCCAACTTAAGATGCAAAGGGACTTATTCGTCTACCTTAAGATTGGAAAATTATAAAGCTTCAACTCGAAGACTTCGTGGACTTGACGACATTGACTTGAATATTTGGAAACTTTGAAGATTTGATGGACTTTGCAGACTTCAACTTGAAGAGTGGCGAACGTGAAGACTTCAACTTGAATAGTGGCGAACGTGAAGACTTCAAATTTAAGACCGACAGACTTGAAGATTTCAACTTGGAGACTTCCACTTGAAGACCGACGGACTTGAAGACTTCAACTTGGAGACTTGGAGGGTTTAAACATTTTAACTTGAAGAGCAGCAAACTTAAAGACCGGAGGACTTAAAGATTTGGTAAACATGAAGACATAGTAAATCTCTGAACTTCAATGCAAATACTTGGTAGCCTCTTAAAAGACTATAATCTCCCTATTGAAGACACTGGTTTATCATGAAGGCTTGCCCCCTCTAAGTCATATGAGATCCAAAGTTCAAAAGAAGAATGAAATTGCAGCCTGATTTTCAAGTGTTGTTTGAATGAATTACTTCAATCATACTTCATTTGGACAACGACTAGGGCAATATGTATATTTGGAACTTATGCGACTGAACTCAAAATGAAACTCTAAGCTGCCTACGTACCTCGATGAAGAGCATCAAGTCATACGTAGTTCAGAATGGGTGATTTTTTTTTTAATTTTTTTTTATGTCCTAACTTTTGCCTAGGCCGCCTCTTTCGAGGTTTTCAACCTAGCAGACCATTTTTTTTGGGTGGGCCGTACACAGTATAGACTCATGCGGGCTAGGAGTATAGGAACATACAGTTTAGGCTCATGCGTCAAGGAGTGTTGCAACTTCAAAGGTAATACTTCTTCAAAAACTTGCCATTGATAGGGCCGATTCTCATGCCATCTGCATCAATTAGCTTGTAAGCCCCACTTGAGTAAGCTTCTTGTACGACATATGGCCCATCTCATTTTGAAGTGAACTTCCCTACAGGTTTATGAGAAGTAATAATGGGTCTTCGTATGGAAAGGACTTGATATCCTACTTGAAAGGATCTCGGGCGAACTCTTTTATTGAAGGCGTGAGACAATCGAGCTTGATAACATTCAAGACTCTGTTGAGCTTCCAACCTCTTCTCATCAAGAGCCTCTAACTCTGCTAATCGAAGTCGAGCATTTTCTTCATCAATGATCCCTTCTTGAATAGCCAGTCGTAATGAAGGTATTTGACGCTCGAGTGGCAAGACGGCTTCGACTCCATAAACGAGTGAATAAGGAGTAGCTTGTGTTGGAATGCGGTGAGTCATCCTATATGCCCATAGAGCTTCTTCCATACGGTCATTCCAATCTCGTTTGGATTTGGAGAACTTTCTTTAACAAGTTGCATAGAGTTTTGTTGAATGCCTCAGCAAGACCATTGGCGGAAGCATTGTACATAGAAGAGTTACGTTGCTTGAAGCCAAAGAGATCACAAATCTTGTTCATCAATCTATTATCGAATGGCTTTCCATTATCCGTTATTATGTAACGAGGAATGCTAAAGCGATAGATTATGTTTACTCGGATGAAACTTGCAATATTTTCCTTTTTTACCTCCTTAAGAGCAACAACTTCAGCCCATTTTGAGAAGTAGTCAGTTGCAGCCAAGATGTATAAGTGCCCACCAGAGGACTTTGGCAGTGGTCCAACAACATCCAATCCCCAAGCGTCAAACGGCCAGGATGCCACAGTCGGGTGCAACACTTCAGGAGGTTGTGAATAAAATTCGCATGCAATTGACAAGCCTTGCATCTTCGAACGTAGTCCAAGCAATCTTTTACCATCGTTGGCCAATAATATCCCATCCTTGTTATATGGAAGTGGAGCTTTGGTCCAGACTGATGTGACCCGCATACCTTAGAATGTGCCTCTTGCAAAACTTGGAGTGCTTCTTCTTCCCCTAAGCATCGCAAGAGTACTCCCTCGAATGACCTTATGTATAGAGTATCTTTGTAGTAAAGGAAGCGAGGTGCACGACGACGGATTTCAGTCATTCACCTCGTATTTTCTGGAAGTATCCCATAACATAAGTAGTCGATAATGGGTTGTCGCCATTCTTCTTTCTCAACTTCAGAAATAACGACAAGATGCTTGAGTTCATTTTCTTCACCTTCAGCCTCATTTGGCGACGGTACTACCCATTTTTGGCAGATAGTAACTTGCGCTTGATCAGGCAGGGTTAACGATGAAACTAGGGCAACTAAAGCATCAACCTTCTTATTTTCTTTCCTTGGCACATGCTAAATAGTCACATCACCGAGCCACCCCATTTATTTTTTTGCGTATCATGATATGGGCTTAGTTCAGGCTTCTTGACCTCGTAACTACCTAGAAGCTGATTGACCACTAACTGAGAGTCACCAAAGACTTGCAATTGCAACCGCTTCATTTCGACAGCCATTTCAAGCCCAAGTATTAGTGCTTGATACTCAGAAATGTTGTTAGAGCAGAATTGCGTCAACGTAAAAGAGTAGGGCAGAACTTCACCTTGAGAAGTGACAAATATTACACCAGCACCAGCTCCTCCGCGATGTGCAGCACCATCAAAGTACATCTTCCATGGAGGCTGAACTTCAATGACCATTGTGTCTTCATCAGGTAGTTCGTCAGTTAGCTCCCAATCATCAAGTATAGGGTGATCTGCCAAGAAGTACGCTAACCCTTGTCCTTTTATAGCCTTTTGAGGGATGTACACGATTTCAAATTGTTGAAACTGGAGGTACCACCTTGATAGTCGATCACTAAGGACAGGTTTTGACATCACGAACTTGATGGGATTTGCTCTAGAAACCAAACGAACGACATGAGCTTGAAAGTCGTGCTTCAACTTTTGGATTAAGAAGACTAGTGCCAAACATAACTTTTCAATTGGCGAATAATTCAACTCATTTGGAGTCATCATCCTGCTCAAGTAGTAAAGGGAGTTTTCTTTCCCTTCACTATTTTTTTGGGCCAACAGCGCTCCAACAAACCTTTCTTGTGCTGAAATGTATAGTATCAGCGGCTTTCCAAGTATAGGGGCTGCCAAAACTGGAGGCTTCATCAAGTAGGATTTAATGCTTTCAAAGGCGTTTCTACACGCTTGGTCCCATTTGAAAGGGACACCTTTCTTCATAAGGCGACTGAATGGTTGGCACCTCCCAGCTAGGTTTAAGATGAATCTCCTAAGGTACGCTAACTTTCCTTGCAGACTTTTTAATTCGTGAATATCCCGAGGCTTGGGCATTTTTAAGATGGCATCTACTTTGGCTTGATCAATTTCTATCCCTTGATGTCGGACAATGAAACCAATGAACTTTCCGGAAGTAACTCCAAAGGCGCATTTCAATGGATTCATTCTAGGTTGGTACCTCTGAAGCAACTCAAACACCATTCTCAAGTCTTTCAAGTGGTCGCCCCTCTTTCTTGATTTTACCACCAAGTCGTCCACATAGCATTCGACATTTTTATGGAGAAGGTTGTCAAAAATATTTTGCATAGCCCTTTGATAAGTAGCACCAGTATTCTTCAAGCCAAAAGGTATTACCCTGTAGCAATAAATACCCTTGGGGGTGCGGAATATAGTAAGCTTTTCATCTTTTGGTGCCATGCGAATTTGGTTATAGCCTGACGAACCATCCATAAACGACATTGCCTTACACCCAGTAGTAGCATTGATCATCAGCTCTGGAATCGGAAGCGAGAATTCATCTTTGGGACACGCATTGTTGAGATCCCTGAAGTCGACGCACACTCGAATCTGGCCATTCTTCTTCCTTACAGGGACAATACTTGAAACCCATGTTGGGTATTTAACTTCACGAATAAAGCCAGCTTCAATGAGTTTGTTAACATCGGTTTCAATCAAGGGAACCAAGTCCGGACTAAAGCGCCTTTGGGCTTGTTTAACAGGGCGAGCACCATTCTTGACGGCGAGGTGATGGACTGCTACTTTCGGGTCCAAGCCAGACATGTCTTTGTAGCTCTAAGAAAAGACATCCCTGAACTCCTTGAGTAACTCAATATAAGTGCCTTCTTCATCCATTTCTAGTAAAGCACTTAAGTAGGTGGGTCTTGGTTCTTCATCGGTGCCAAGGTTAACTTCCTTTAAGGCATCAACTGTATTCTTCACTCCTTCTTCAAGTTCAAGTGGAGCATCTTTCACATCTTCATCTTCTTGAGGGTCCCCATCGTTGAAGGATATGTGATAACACGGTGAAACATCATCCAATTTCTCGTCATCCTCCATTAGAGATAAACCACCATGCTCGCCTTGTGCAGTAACATGATACGAAGAACCCACACTTTCTTCGTCTTCATCACGTTTTTTAGTGTAGACCACAGTGTATGGCTTCACCTTCAGTACCTCATCACATGAAACCATGACTTTTTTTGTCGCTTCATTCTAAAAGGAACCAAACGTTGGAAATCTTTAGAGATCTTCTGAATTTTGGGCAAAGCGGCTATTTTTGTATATCGATAATTTCTCTGGAACTTATTCCCCTTCTTTAATGGACACAATCTCTCAAATACAGAAGTTCTCACAGTTGATTTTCCACGTCGATCAAAGACAGAAGGCATGTTAGAAGTAGCAGAATCATCTTCTACAGTGATATAATTGTTGTTCGCCCTTCTTATGGAGATGTGCACTGGTGACAATTGCTTGTATCCCAAACCTTCACGTAGTTGTCTCGTTGCAGCTTCTGATGGCAGCTTCCCTAACTTTGACGACTCATTAGGATTGTATCCAGCTTGTGCAAATAGCCTGTAAGCGTTAGGATCAAAACCTTCATCTGTTCGCTTTGTAGGGAGTGCCACATTGTGCAAACTATTATGGGCCACAAAACCCTGCAAGCGGTATTGAGGAGTTACTTTCTTGCTGTGAGACACAATGTTCCCTTTATGAGACTTATTTTGGTTGGGGTGTACCTTCTCAGCAACAACTTTGGTTTTGTCGGCAACCACCTCAGCTCTCTTAGCCGTGGACTCGTCATCCTTTTCATTCATGAGATCACCAGCTTTTAGCTCCTTTACAATGTGGTTCTTCAAGTAGAACTTTGCATCGATGAAGTGTGACTCGGCCTCGGTGAATGGCTCGTCATCAGCAATTATATTTTTCTCGACTTCATCTTCGTAGTATTTCAAACATTGATGGTAGGTAGATGGAACCACTTTATTCTCATGTATCGAAGGCTTTCCAAGCAAGACGTTGTATGAAGTCTTTGCATCGATCACATGCAGCCATGCACTTGATTGCATATCTTTAATGGTGATTCCCAGCCTGATCGCGCCTATGGCTCTTTGCCCCCCTTGGTTGAATCCTTGGATCATCACATGACTTTCTGAGAGTTCGTTCATGGGAATACCAAGTTCTTTCACAGTGCGAATTGGCAAAATGTTCACTAAGGATCCTCCATCAACCAAAATTTGATTTACCCTTTCATCACACATATAGCCAACCAGGTACAATGGGCGGTTATGAAGAGTGTCACCTAGCAGAAGATCGTCATTTGTGAATGTGACTTTTTTTCTCACAAGCATTAACTTCTTGAGGATTGGACTCGATGAGCTTTTACGAAGATGGTTCCAACGGTAGGTCATCACTCTTTTCTTCTCCTTCGTCAGCATGGCAACATGAGGCATCAATACCCCCATGGGAAATCTTCGTGCGGAACCAACTTGGTAAAAAATCCTCCAAGGTCACTGGATGTCGTGGCTTTCGAGGGTGGTGCACCTCCACTTTTGCTTTCTTTAAGTGCTTAACTGGATTCCATCTCCGTGGTCTTTTACCATCATTTTCCTTGTTGGTTGTTCTACTGATTCTTTTCGTGGGCTCCTTCTGTGGCGCCTACGACGAGTCACCAACGTCCAACCTTCATCATCCTCAGGTTGATCGTCTTCAACTTTGTTGTTCTCCAGTAATTCTCCATTTTTACTTTCTTTAAAACTACATAATTCGTCTGGACTGAATGAGCCAAATATGATAGAGACTTGGTTTGCGCTTGCTTTCTCATCTCAAGCACGATCTTCTTTTCACGAGCCAAGTCCATAACTTTGTCCTTGAAGACAAAGCACTTCTAGAGGGTGGCTCACAAGTCGATGATATTTGTAGTAATTTGGGTCATCAGTTTTCCCAGCTTCATTTGGCCGCTTCATCTCCGGAAGCTCAATGAGATTTAACTCGAAGAGTTCTTCGAAAATGGCTTGCACATCAGAATCCAGAAATGGGTACTCTTTCTCTTGCATTTCTTTTAGAGTCAACTTTCCACTCGGCTTATCTTGAAACGAAGTTGATTTCATACTCTGCTTCTTGCTCACTTTCGTCGTGAACTTCACAGGTGATGTGTTGACATTCATAGCTTCTTTGTTTTCAGATCTTGGTACAAACTTGCTTCATTTTCTGACTTCTTGCTTGTCGTTCCCTTTGCGAGGTTCATAAATGGGCAGCCTTTCTTTTCCAGTGGAGGCCATGCTCAATTCCATGTTATGGGCACGAGTTGCAAGTTCTTCAAATCTGCTAGGCTTGATACCTTGCAAGATTTAGCGCAATCTTTAATGCATGCCTTGAATGCACATCTCTATGCAGAAGCTTCACTAAGCCGGTCTTTATAGTTGAGTCTTGCGTTCCTCAAACGACTGATAAAGTTGATAACTGGTTCACCCTTCCGTTGACGAGTATTTGTGAGTTCCACCATGCTCACAATGCGCCTTGTGCTATAAAAGCGATTGAGGAACTCTTGCTCTAGTTGATCCCAGCTATCAATAGATCCCGCCTCGAGGTCTGTATACCAATAAAAAGCATTTCCTTTTAGTGAGCGGACAAACTGTTTGACAAGGTAATCTTCATAAGTCCAAGCATTGTTGCATGTCTCAACGAAGTGCGCCACATGTTGCTTTGGATTGCCTTTACCATCAAACTGTTGAAACTTTGGAGGTTGATAGCCAGCAGGCATCTTCAACATATCTATCCTTGCAGTGTACGACTTTGCGTATGTAAGGGAGGACTTGGTAGAAACTTAATATTTATTCTTAATAGTTCTTTCAATGAACTCCTTGAGTTGGTCGATGGGAATCATCCCTTCAGATGAGACAGGGATAGCCTTAGTGGATGCTACTTGTATCGGGGGAGAATCAATCTCTGGAACTTCTGGGAGCTTGCCAGGTGCATGGGTGCATTCTTCTTCCATCAAGATTCCCACCCTTTCTGTTAGTTTGTCAATTCTAGCATCTTGATTTTGCATGCACTTGGTCAAGTCAGCGATTGCTTCCGTCAAGTACGCCAACTGCTCTTCCACAGATGAAGTGTTTGTCACCATGGCTTGCATGATTATTGTAGATGATGGGGAGTAGCATGGATTGTCACACAGATTGATTCTCGAATGGCTCACGCTATGCGGTGTAAGTGGGGAGGATCCATCATTGAAGCATCATCATCTTCCTTCACAACCAAGTTCTTGGATTCGGAGAGATCAAGCAGAGCAAGAGTTTTCTTGATCTTTTCAACAACATTACTTCCTCCTTCGGGTACGTTTGTGGAAGATCTTGCTCCTTTTGAGGATGAAGATCCAAAAATAGGGGTTGATGCGGACGACACTTGGGGTGCTTGTTGTCTTAACGAGCTTGCTTTACTCCTCGTAACTGGTCCAAAGTTTCCAAAGGTAATATCGAGGATGCTTTCCACATCAGCATAGAACCTGGAATTAACAGCCTTGGTGGAAGTTGAACTGGAGTTGATTTTCTTTGAAGCCATTTCAATGTTCTTGAACTTTGATGATTGAAAAGTTGAGATGAGAGGTAGAGATTGTCCCACCGGGCGTGCCAGAATTTGTAGACAATAAATTTGCGTCAGAAAAATAATCGAGACTGAAAAATATTGCAACAATCGTAGTATTTGATTTCAAATATTTGAGTGTACAATCTCTATGAATTCTTTGATTCTTCTTTCCAATAGTAAATAAATTCAAGGGCCTTTGATCTTGATCTTGAATCTATATTTATTTTCACGAACGATGATCTTGAATTTAACTAGCACGAACTTTGATTTGAAATCGTACTCCTTGAATCTTGACTTGTTCTTCGTTCTTGAGCTTGAACTTGATTTCTTGAACTTGAACTTGATTTCTTGAAGCTTGAAACTTGTAGAGAAATTTGCGACGTTTGATCCACCAGCTCTCTCTTGCTTCTTGTTATAACTTCTGGTGTCTTTTCTGAGTTATGAAGACCCATATTTATAGTTGTGGGAGGGAGGAGTTATGATAAGAACAAACTCTTTCCGACCAATCAAATTGAAGTGTGATATAGCCGTATTTGATTGGCCAAAATATGTCACTTGCACACGTGGCGCGATTTTATTAGCCTTTTAATGTGACTTGGCATGCCTTGTCATTTTGACACGTGGCATGATCCTATTGGCTCTTTTACTTGACTTGGCGTTTCACGTCATATGACACGTGGCACCACACTGTGCCTCTAGGAAAATGACATCTTGGGCTTAATGAAGTGGGCTCATCACTTTAGCCCAATTAAATGGGCTAGCCCAATGGATTAAGAATTATTTATTTAATCCATATATATTGAATCTATATAATTAATCCAATTATATTAGCTCATAATATTTATTTGGACTAGTATATTTAAAATATAGTTTAAATTATTTATTGAATTTAAATTCAATAAATTTTTACATGCCTACAATGAGTTCTAGATTTTGGAATAACGGCGTCAAATACTAACAACTGGGTTCTAAATTTAATATTTGTCCATTTTTAATAAATATTTTAACATAAATATACTATTTGAGCAAAAGCTACTAGGTTCGCCGAACCCGTAATTGGACTTCTAGCTCTGCCCCTGGTATCAGACACCGATTATAAAAAGAATTTTCACATGTAATTGGAAAAGTTTTGGAATCCGATACCAAGAAGGACTATTATAACTTTAAGAGTTAAAAACAATAGGGACTTCGTAAGAATTCGAAAATCCCAATAATGCCACTTTCAATCTTGTGGGCGTCTATAAAAAAGGGCGTGTAGTATAACTATAGTCTGCTGGTATTAGTGTATTTTAATATTTTAATTATAATATTAAAGTGCATTATTTTTTGTAAGATAATGGTTATAAATTAACAAGAAAATGGTCATTATTTTGGTGTAACTCTTGAAACCACTAATGCCATGATCTACCACTAATTACCCACTAAAGATCAACTTTTGTAACCACAACCCATGTTCTATAATTTGTTTTTTGGTAATAACTGTGAAAATCACTATTAACAAAAATAAAACAATACACCTATAGAGCACCTAAGAAACCAATTTGGTTGCTTAGGCCCCCGACAAACTAATTACATAATCTCCTAATTAGTAAACTACAGCTATGGGCTCCCTTTGATCCTCTTAGTATATCTACTTTATCTGTGATCTCTCTTTGTATTTGTGCAATTACAAAACTCCTATTTACAGTTATTCCTCTAAAGAGCTTCCAGTTTCTAGCAGTCCATGTATGGTAGATTGCAGCTCCCCATATTGCAGTGATCACTTCCTTCTTAAATTTTTTTCAATGTCTAGTGTTGATCCATTGCACACATTGCATAACTCCTAACTTCCTGATATTTACTCCAATATGCTAAATTTTCCTTGATGACTTCTATCCAGGTACATTTACAGAATAAGTGTTGTTGTGTCTCTATATGTAAAGCTTCACATAGACAACAACTTGTGTCCTCCACTTGTATATGTATCCTCATCAATCTATCTTATGTAAGTAATTTGTCTTAAGCTGCCAACCAAATAAAAATTCTATGTTTAGGTTGTAGCACTGAACTCTGTATCAAATCAACCTCTGGAACTCTAGACAGGTTAGTCTTCATGGCTAGGTAACTCTTGCTCACTGAATACTTATATGTTGAATTCAGCCGATATGTCCCATTCGAATACCAATCGTCCGTCTTGTTCTTGATTCCATTACGTTTTTTTCAATACCAACTGCAGTCCACTGGTAGTATATGTGTCCATATATCAGTATTACTTTTTATATAAAGCCCATATATGCATTTAACCCATAACACATCTTTCTTAGTAGCCAACTGCCACATTAGTTTCCCCACTGAGGTTACATTCCATGTTTTACTATCCTTAATGTTTAAACCCCAAATTTCTTTGGGACACACATCTTCCCCCAAGCGACCAAAGAAATCTTTTTCTTTTCCTCAGACCCACCCCAAATATACTCTCTGCACTTTTTATCCACCTCTTTCAAGATGCTCTGTGGCAAATTGAAAATAGCTCCCCAGAAGTTGTAGATTGAAAATAGAACAACATTGATTATTTGTAATCTTCCAGCGTAAGACAATTGCCTTGCAAAGCTCATAGTGATTCTGCTAGTTATTTTATCCACAAGCTGATGACATTCCACCTTGCTCCACTTCATGGATGATAATGGAAGTCCCAAGTACCTAATGGGAAAGGTCCTTGTAGTAAAGCTTGTCCTGCCTAACAGCTCTTCCTCTACAAATTCATCCACTCCTGCTAGGAAGATGTTTGATTTGTCAAGATTTGCCACCAAATCGGTCACCTTACTAAAATGCTTTAAAGCCTCCTGGTTACTGATGCACTATTACCTTTGCAAAATATCATTAGATCATCAGCAAATGTAAGATGTGTAAGTTTCAGTGCTTTACACATGGGATGCAATTTGAAATCCGAAAGCTCACACATTTTCTTTAATACTCTTGATAGGTACTCCATAACAAGGACAAACAATAAGGGGGAGATTGGATCTCCTTGCCTTAGACCCCTCTTCCCATCAAAGTATCAATATCCTATCCCATTAATCTTCACAGAAAATCTAGTAGGTGTGATGCATGTCATAACCCTTTAACTAAAACTTGCTGGGAATCCATACCATTTCAATGCATCTTCAATAAAGTCCCAACTATCCATGTCATATGCCTTTCTCAAATAAATATTCATCATACATATTGGAGAGGTCTTCCTATTGTAGTGCCTTAACAAGTCATGGAAGATAAGTACATTGTGAACCAATAACCTTCCTGCAATAAATGCTGCTTGACTTTTGGAACAATACATTGCAACAAGAGATGGTCTATACTGACTAGCATTTTCTGAAACTTTGACTTTTGGAATCAGAGAAACCATGGTAGCATTCACTTGATTCAACAGTTTCCCATTGTTAAAAAACTCTAACACTGCTTCAGTTATGTCTTTGCCAATGATTCCCCATGCAGCTTTATAAAAACCACTTTCATATTGTAACGATCCGACAGATCGTTTTGAGAATTAGAGCCCCGATTCCCTAATATCTTATTTTCCCATATTTATTTCTACTTTTGAGAATTTCTGGAGTGATTGGCTATGGAATTCGGGGAGTTTTGGGATACTTAGTCCCTAGTTGTGAGTTTAAGCCTTAGATATTGGAACGTAGTCAGAACTGTATGAAGATGGATGCAGAATGGAATTCTGTCGACTCTGTTAGCTTCGTTGAGTGATTTTGAGCTTAGGAGCGCATCCAGAATGTGTTTTGGAGGTCTGTAGTAGATTTGGGCTTGAATTGGCGAAAGTTAGATTTTTTGGCAATTTCGGTAGATAGTGAAAATTTTGATATCGAGCTCGAAATGGATTTCCGAAAGTGGCTGTAGGTTCGTAGTGTCATTTGTGACCTGTGTGTAAAATTTGAGATAATTCGGACTAGATTTTACGTGGTTCGGCGTCATTTTTAGAATTTGGAAAATTCTAAGTTCTTAGGCTTGAATCCGTGCTTAATTCATGATTTGTTGTTGTTCGATGTGGTTTGAAGGCTCGACTAAGTTTGTATGGTGTTGTAGGATTGGTTGGTAGGTTAGGTTGAAGTTCCGGGGGCCTCGGGTGTGTTTCGGATGCTTAACGGAATGAAATTGGACTTAGGAAAATCTGGTGCTTTTGTTGGTTCTGCTGTAATCGCACCTGCGCAAGGCTGCCCGCAGGTGCGAGCAAATTGGCGCAGAAGCAGGAAAATGGAGGAGTGCCAGGAGTCGCAGGTGTGAGGTGTTTTCCGCATCTGCGATGCCCGCAGATGCGTTACGGGCTTCGCAGGTGCGCAAGGTCCGCAGAAGCGGAAGGGAATTCCGCAGACGCACACGCGCAGATGCGGCCCTTTCATCGAAAATGCGAAGGCAGAGGGGGCAAGTGAATTGCGCAAATGCGCATAATTTCCGCACAAGCGCACCCGCAGGTGCGAGCCCAGGTTCCGCAGGTGCGGAAATACCTGGGCAGTGGTTAAAACTGAAGGGCTTCGTGATTTTTGCAATTTTTGACATTGCAAACTCGGTTTAAGGCAATTTTTGAGAGCATTTTAGAGTCATTTCTTGAGGTAAGTCCCTTGTGCTTATTTTTGATCAATAATCTTGCCTCCCCATGTATTTTTCCACCTAGTTAGTGTGTATTTAAGGTGAAAATTGGGAATTGGAGGCTAGGGATTTGGAAGTTTGATTTGTGGGTTTGGAGGACCATCTGGTGTCGGATTTTAGTAAATTTGATATGGTTAGACTCGTGAGTGAACGGGCTTTCATATTTTATGACTTTTACCCAATTCCGAGATGTGGGCCCCACAAGCAATTTTGGAGTTAATTTCAGAATTTTCATTAAAATGTTGATTTCCTTAATTAGATGAGTCTGTTATTGTTGTATTTATGATATGTAATTGCTTTTGGCTAGATTTGGTCCATTCGGTGTCGAATATTCGTGGGAAAGGCATTGTGACCGATTGATTGAGCTTGGTTCGAGGTAAGTGGCTTGCCTAGCTTTGTGTGGGGGAAATCCCCTTAAGATTTGGATTTATTGTGACATGTGAGCACCGTGTACATGAGGTGACGAGTACGTATACGGGCTAGTTGTGGTAAAACCCGATTTTCTTACTGAGATCAACATGTTTTCCTGTTATTTTGAGTTATACCATTTTAATGAGTACTAATCTATTTTCATTCTTAATTGAGTTATTCCAATATGTGTAGCTATCATGTTTAGTCTAATACAACATGTCTACGTGTCTTAATTATTTTATGTGAATTATGTGCAATATGCTTAGTAAATTTCCTGCTTCTTCCCTGACTGGTACTTAGTCTAAATTATAAGAACTTCATGATGTAGTTGTATTTCTATCATTCGCGCTGCATATTTACTTTGGGACTACGGAACGGTATTCCGGGAGATCTCCCTGTACTGCATATTAATTTTGGGACAACGGAACGGTATTCCGGGAGATCCCCCTATCTTGCATATTTACTTTGGGACTACAGAACAGTATTCCGGGAGATCCCTCTGCACATTTACTTTGGGACTACGGAACGGTATTCCGGGAGATACCCCTACATATTTACGTTTAGGACTACGAGACGATATCTCGGGAGATCTCCTGTTGTGTTTCTGTGTACTAAGCTGTTACCTTATATGATTTCATTGTTGTTATATTTCAGCCTTTATTTTATTGCGGTATTATGCTCTATATTGTTTTATTATATTTTTACCAGTAGGGTCTTGACCTGACCTCGTCACTACTCGACCGAGGCTAGGCTTGGCACTTACTGGGTACCGATTGTGGTGTACTCATGCTACTCTCTACCCATATTTTTCGTGTGCAGATCCAGGTGCACCTTATCAGCCGCACTATCAGTGAGCTGGGACAGCTTGGGAGACTTCAAGGTATATTTGCCGCATTCGCAGATCTCGTAGTCTCCTTCTACTCTTCCTCATGTCTATTATCTTCTGTATTTTTCCTTGTTAGATTCTGATGCATAGAGACACTAGATTTTTCCTTCTGTAGTTTATGATTCACGATGTTCCGAGTTTTGGGATTTGTTGTGTATTTTTAAATAATTGGTTAAATTTATATTTTTATTTCAATATTCCGCAAAATGTTAGGCTTACCTAGTTGTAGAGACTAGGTGTCGTCATGACGTCACACGGAGGGGAAATTGGGCCGTGACAAGTTGGTATCAGAGCTCTAGGTTCGTAGGTGTCGTGAGTCACAAACCGGTTTATTAGAGTCTCGCGGATCGGTACAAAGATGTCTGTACTTATCTTCGGGAGGCTATGGAACTGTTAGAAAAATTTTACTACTTTGATTCCTTGTCGTACGAAAATTGTCGACTTCAGAAATTCTAAATTTCTGTATTCTATTCTCTCACAGATGGTGAGGACACGTACAAGCGGATCTGATGAACAGGCACCCGCGCCCCCTGCTAGAGCCGCGAGAGGCCGAGGCCGGGGTAGAAGCCGAGGACATCCACGTGGTGCAGCTAGAGCACCCGCACGAGCTGCTACAGAGGAGCCCCCAGTAGCTCAAGCTGGAGGACAGACACCTGAGATACTTGTTGTTGCACCAGCCCTCCAAGAGACTCTAGCCCAGTTTCTGAGCATATTCAGCACCTTAGCTCATGCTGGATTGATTCCACTTGCTCCTGCCACATCTCAGGCCGGGGGAGGAGCACAGACTCCCGTCACCGGTACTCCAGAGCAGTGGGTTCAGGTTGACTAGGTTCCAGAGATTGTACCAATGCAGCCGGTAGCTCCAGCCCAGCCCGAGGTTAGGGCAGTAGTTTCTGAGGCGGAGCAGCTCAGACTTGAGAGGTACAAGAAGTACCACCCACCTACTTTCAGCGGATTGGCTACAGATGATGCTCAGGGTTTTCTGGAGGAGTTTCATCGTATTCTCCGTACTATGGGCGTAGCGGAGATGAGCGGGGTTTCTTTTACCACATTCCAGCTTAGAGGAGTAACCTATTAATGGTGGCGTGCTTATGAGTTGAGTAGTCCGACTGAGGCAGCTTCACTTACATGGACTCAGTTCTCGGACATGTTTTTGAGAGAGTATGTCCCTCAGAGCCTCAGGGACTCATGGCGCGCGGAGTTTGAGCAGCTGCGCCAGGGTGCTATGACTGTATCAGAGTATGCAGTTCGCTTTAGTGATTTGACTCGACATGCACCGGCCTTAGTTGCCACAGTTTGAGAGAGGGTTTGACGGTTTATTGAGGGTCTCCATCCTAGCATCCAGAGTAATATGGCCAGGGAATTGGAGATGGATATTTCTTATTAGCAGGTTGTGGGTATTGCCAGGAGATTCGAGGGCATGTTTGCCTGTGATAGAGTGGAGAGGGATGCCAAGAGGTCTCGAGAGGCTGGTTATTATTCTAGAGCTCGTGCCCCAACAGCTTGCCATGGTAGGGGTTATGTGAGTCGCCCCGTTCATTCAGCTCTTCCAGCCTCCAACGGTGTTTTGGCTCCTTCTAGACCCCAGGAGCCTTATTATGCACCGATAGTATCTAGTGTGCCTCCTGCACGGGGTGGTTCTAGCGCCTAGTCCAGCAGACCTGGCCCGAGCTAGTCACCGCATCCACGCCCTCCCAGAGCTTGTTTTGAGTGTGGCGACACTCGCCACATGGTGAGGGATTGCCCCAGAATTAGGAGGGGTGCATCTCCACAGACTTTTCAGCCACAACATGCTCCACCGGGTCCTCAGGCTATGATTACAGCACCAGCTGCCACCCCACCTGCTCAACCAGCTCGAGGTGGAGGTCGGGGAGGTAGAGGTCACCCTAGAGGGGGAGGCCAGGACAGATATTATGCACTTCCTGCTCGTACAGAGGCAGTTTCTTCTGATTCTGTCATTACAGGTATTGTTCCGGTCTGTCATAGAGATGCGTCGGTATTATTTGACCCAGGCTCTACATATTCTTATGTGTCCTCTTACTTTGCTCCGTATTTGGGCGTACCTCGGGATTCTTTGAGTTCCCATATTTATGTATCTACTCATGTGGGAGATTCTCTTGTTGTGGACCGCATGTATCGGTCGTGTTTGATTTTTGCTCAGTATAGTGGACTTTGATATTATTTTGGGCATGGACTGGTTGTCGCCCCATTATGCTATTCTTGATTGTCACGCTAAAACCGTAACGCTGGCTTTCCCAGGTTTACCGCGATTAGAGTGGAGAGGTACCTTAGAGTATACTCCCAGCAGAGTTATTTCTTTTCTTAAAGCTCAACGAATGGTTGAGAAGGGGTGTGACGCGTATCTAGCTTATGTGAGAGATGTCAGTATTGATACCCCTACAGTTGAGTCAGTTCTAGTAGTGAGGGACTTTCCAGATGTGTTCCCAGCTGACCTTTCGGGCATGCCGCCGACAGAGATATTGATTTTGGCATTGATTTGTTGCCGGGCACTCAACCCATCTCTATTCCTCCATATTGTATGGATCCTCCTGAATTGAAGGAGTTGAAAGAGCAGTTATAAGAATTGCTTGATAAAGGCTTCATTCGGCCCAGTGTGTCACCTTGGGGTGCTCTTGTCTTATTTGTGAAGAAGAAGGATGGTTCTATGCAGATGTGTATTGATTACCGCCAGTTGAACAAAGTCATAGTGAAGAACAGGTATCCATTGCCTCGTATTGATGACTTATTTGATTAGTTACAGGGTGCCAGAGTGTTTTCCAAGATTGACTTATGTTCAGGTTATCATCAGTTGAAGATTCGGGAGCTGGATATCCCAAAGACTGCTTTCAGGACCAGATATGGTCACTATGAGTTTCTTGTGATGTCTTTTGGGCTGACCAATGCCCCAACAACTTTTATGCACTTGATGCACAATGTGTTCCGGCCCTATCTTGACTCATTCGTCATTGTGTTTATTGACGACATTCTGGTATACTCCCGGAGTCGGGAGGATCATGAGCAGCACCTGAGGACTGCACTTCAGACCTTAAAGAGAAAAGAAGTTATATGCAAAATTTTCAAAGTATGAGTTTTGGCTAGACCCAATGGCATTCTTGGGTCATATAGTATCGAGTGAGGGGATCCAGGTGGATCCAAAGAAGATTGAAGCAGTGCAGAGTTGGCCCAGACCGTCCTCAACTACAAAGATCCGAACTTTTCTTGGTTTGGCGGGGTATTACCGTCGCTTTGTAGAGGGATTCTCATCTATTGTAGCACCTATGACCAGGCTGACCCAGAAGGGTGCTCCGTTCAGGTGGACAGAGGAATGTGAGGAGAGCTTTCAGAAGCTCAAGACAGCTTTGACTACAGCCCCAGTATTGGTATTACCTACAGGTTCGGGGTCTTATACTGTATATTATGATGCATCGCGGATTGGTCTCGGCGCGGTGTTGATGCAGGACGGTAGGGTGATTGCATACACGTCCAGACAGCTGAAGGTGCACGAAAAGAACTATCCTGTCCATGACCTTGAGTTAGCATCTATTGTTCATGCCTTGAAGATATGGCGGCATTATTTGTACGGTGTTCCTTGTGAGATTTACACTGATCATCGGAATTTGCAACATCTGTTTAAGTAGAAAGATCTTAACTTACGTTAGCGGAGGTGGTTGGAGCTACTTAAGGATTATGATATCACTATTTTGTACCACCTTGGGAAGGCCAATGTGGTGGCCGATGCTTTGAGTCGCTGGGCAGAGAGTTTGGGGAGTTTAGCATATCTACCAGCAGCAGTGAGTCCATTGGCATTAGATGTTTAGGCCTTAGCCAGCCAGTTTGTGAGATTGGATATTTCTGAGCCGAGTCGAGTATTGGCTTGTGTGGTCTCTTGGTCTTCTCTTTATGATCGTATCAGGGAGCGTCAGTATGATGACCCCCATCTGCTTGTCCTTAAGGACACTGTCCAACACAATGATGCTAAGGAGGTTACTATTGGAGATAATGGTGCATTAAGGATGTAGGGCAGGCTTTGTGTGCCCAATGTAGATGGTTTGCGTGAGTTGATTCTTCAGGAGGCTCACAGCTCGCGGTACTCCATTCATCTGGGTGCCGCGAAGAAGTATCAAGACCTGAGGCAACATTATTGGTGGAGGAGGATGAAGAAAGACATAGTAGAGTATGTGGCTAGATGTCTAAATTGCCAGCAGGTGAAGTATGCGCATCAGGGACCAGGTGGGTTACTTCAGAAGATAGAGATTCCGGAGTGGAAATGGGAGCAGATCACTATGGACTTTGTTGTTGGTCTCCCACGGACTCAACAGAAGTTTGATGCAGTTTGGGTGATTGTGGATAGGTTGACCAAGTCGCTCATTTCATTCATGTGATGACTACCTATTCTTCCGAGCAGCTAGCTCGAATCTACATCCGTGAGATCGTCAGGCTTCATGGCGTACCGGTATCTATTATCTCTGATCGGGGTACGCAGTTTACATCACGGTTCTGGAGAGCTGTACAGTATGAGTTGGGTACTAGGGTTGAGTTGAGCACATCATTTCACCCTCAGACAGACGGGCAGTCCGAGCGCATTATTCAGATATTAGAGGATATGCTCCATGTGTGTGTGATAGATTTTGGGGGTGCTTGGGACCAGTTCTTGCCACTTGCGTAGTTTGCTTACAACAACAGTTATCAGTCCAGCATTTAGATGGCACCGTATGAGGCTTTGTATGGTAGGCGGTGTTGGTCCCCAGTGGGTTGGTTCGAACCCGGTGAAGCCAGATTATTGGGTACGGACTTGGTTCAGGATGCCTTGGAAAAAGTGAAGGTGATTCGAGATAGACTTCGCATAACCTAGTCCAGACAGAAGAGTTATGCGGACCGGAAGGTTCGGGATGTGGCATTCATGGTTGGAGAGCGAGTCTTGCTCCGGGTTTCGCCTATGAAGGGTGTTATGAGGTTTGGAAAGAAGGGCAAGCTGAGGCCAAGATTCATTGGTCCATTTGATGTGTTGCGTCGAGTTGGGGAGGTTGCTTATGAGCTTGCCTTGCCTCTCAGTCTAGCAGGAGTTCATCCGGTATTCCATATTTCTATGCTTCGAAAGTATCACGACGATCCGTCCCATGTGTTGGATTTCAACTAAGTTCAATTGGACAAGGATCTATCCTATGTTGAGGAGCCAGTGGCTATTTTAGACAGGCAGGTCAGAAGGCTAAGGTCAAAGATCATTTCTTCCGTGAAGGTTCAATAGAGGGGACAACCGGTCGAGGAGGCAACTTGGGAGGCCGAGCAAGATATGCGCAGCCAGTACCCTCATCTTTTCACAGTTTCAGGTATGTCTTTATACTCGTTCGAGGACGAATGATTATTTTAAGAGGGGGAGGATGTAACGACCCGGCCGATCATTTTGAGAATTAGAGCCACGATCCCCTAATATATGATTTCTGGAGTGATTGGTTATGGAATTCGGGGAGTTTTGGGACACTTAGTCCCTAGTTGTGAGTTTAAGCCTTAGAAATTGAACTGTAGTCAGAACTGTGTGAAGACGGATCCAGAATAGAATTCTGTCGACTCCGTTAGCTTTGTTGAGTGATTTTGAGCTTAGGAGCGCGTCCGGAATGTGTTTTGGAGGTCTGTAGTAGATTTAGGCTTGAATTGGCGAAAGTTAGATTTTTCGGCAATTTCGGCCGATAATGAAAATTTTGATATCGAGATCGGAATGGATTTTCGAAAGTGGTTGTAGGTTCGTAGTGTCCTTTGTGACCTATGTGTAAAATTTGAGGTAATTCGAACTAGATTTGATGTGGTTCGGCGTCGTTTTAGAATTTGGAAAATTCTAAGTTCTTAGGCTTGAATCCGTGCTTAATTCATGATTTTGGTGTTGTTCGATGTGGTTTGAAGGCTCGACTAAGTTCTTATGGTGTTATAGGATTGGTTGGTAGGTTTGGTTGAGGTCCCGAGGGTCTCGGGTGTGTTTCGGATGCTTAACGAAATAAAATTGGACTTAGGAAAATCTGGTGCTTTTGCTGGTTCTGCTGTAATCGCACCTGCGCAAGGCTGCCCGTAGATGCGAGCAAATTGGCGCAGAAACGAGAAACTAGAGGAGTGCCAGGGGTCGCAGGTACGAGGTGTTTTCCGCATCTACGATGCCCACAGATGCGTTAGGGGCTTCGCAGGTGCGCAAGGTCCGCAGAAGCGGAAGAGAATTCCGCAAGCGCGCACGCGCAGATGCGACCCTTTCATCGCAGTTGCGAAGGCAGAGGGGGCAAGTGAATTGCGCAGATGCACACAATTTCCGCACAAGCACACCCGCAGGTGCGAGCCCAGGTTCTGCAGGTGCAGAAATACCTGGGCAGTGGTTAAAACCGAAGGGCTTCGTGATTTTTGTCATTTTTGACTTTGCAAACTCGGTTTAAGGCGATTTGTGAGACCATTTTCGAGGCATTTCTTGAGGTAAGTCCCTTGTGCTTATTTTGATCAATAATCTTGCTTCCCCATGTATTTTTTCACCTAGTTAGTGTGTATTTAAGGTGGAAATTAGGAATTGGAGGCTAAGGATTTGGAAGTTTGATTTGTGGGTTTGGAGGATCATTTGGTGTCGGATTTTAGTAAATTTGATATGGTTAGACTCGTGAGTGAACGAGGTTTCGTATTTTATGACTTTTACCCAATTCTGAGACGTGGGCCCCACAGGCGATTTTTGAGTTAATTTCGAAATTTTCGTTAAAATGTTGATTTCGTTAATTAGATGAGTCTATTATTATTGTATTTATGATATATAATTGCTTTTGGCTAGATTTGGGCCATTCGGAGCCGAACATTCGTGGGAAAGGCATTGTGACCGATTGATTGAGCTTGTTTCGAGGAAAGTGGCTTGCCAAGCTTTGTGTGGGGGAAATCCCCTTAAGATTTGGAACTATTATGATATGTGAGCATCGTGTACATGAGGTGACGAGTACGTACACGGGCTAGTTGTGGTAAAACCCAATTTTCTTACTGAGAAGCAACATGTTTTTCTGTTATTTTGAATTATACCATTTTAATGAGTACTAATCTATTTTCATTCTTAATTGAGTTATTCCAATATGTGTAGCTATCATGTTTAGTCTAATACAACATGTCTACGTGTCTTAATTATTTTATGTGAATTATGTGCAACATGCTTAGTGAATTTCCTGCTTCTTCCCTGACTGGTACTTAGTCTAAATTGTAAGAACTTCGTGATGTAATTGTATTTCTATCATTCGCGCTGCATATTTACTTTGGGACTACGGAACGGTATTTCGGGAGATCTCCCTGTACTGCATATTAATTTTGGGACTACGGAACGGTATTCCGGGAGATCCCCCTGTCTTGAATATTTACTTTGGGACTACAAAACGGTACACATTTACTTTGGGACTACGGAACGGTATTCCGGGAGATCCCCCTGCACATTTACGTTTGGGACAAAGAGACGGTATCTCGGGAGATCCCCTGTTGTGTTTCTGTGTACTAAGCTGTTACCTTCTAAGATTTCATTGTTGTTAATTTTCAGCCTTTATTTTATTGCGGTATTATACTCTATATTATTTTATTATATATTTACCAGTAGGGCCTTGACCTGACCTCGTCACTACTCGACCGAGGCTAGGCTTGCTACTTACTGGATACCGATTGTGGTGTACTCATGCTACTCTATGCACATATTTTTTGTGTGCAGATCCAGGTGCACCTTATTAGTCGCACTATCAGTGAGCCGGGACAGCTTGGGAGACTTCAAGGTATATTTGTCGCGTCCGCAGACCTCGGAGTCCCCTTCTACTCCTCCCCATGTCCATTATCTTCTGTATTTTTCCTTGTTAGATTCTGATGCATAGAGACACTAGATTTTTACTTCTGTAGTTTGTGGTTCACGATGTTCCGAGTTTTGGGATTTGTTTTGTTTTTTTGAATAATTGGTTAAATTTATATTTTTATTTTAATATTTTACAAAATATTAGGCTTACCTAGTTATAGAGACTAGGTGCCGTCACGACGTCACACGGAGGGGAAATTGGGTCGTGACACATATCCATCCGGACTAGGACTTTTATTACTATCTATTCTCCATATAGCTTCTATAATATCTCTCTCTATGAAAGGTTCCACTAACTCAATTTGTTGCTCTATACTCAGTGTTGGTCCATTCTTCAGCAATCCTGTATGAGCTTTTGTTCTTGTTGTTTCCTTCCTCCCTAGTTAGTTCTTCATAATACTCCACTAGTATTCCATTTATAACATTAGGATCTGTTTGCACCCTATTATTCTTATCTTGCAACTGAGTAATAGCTTGTTGCATCTTCGTATGTTTTATAACTGAGAAAAAGTATTTTGTATTATCATCACCTAGTCTGATCCATGTTGCCTTGCTTCTTTGTTGCAGGAACAATTCAACCAGATAAGATGATTGCATGTACTTTCGATACTTCACTTTTTCATCTTGCTGAAGCACTCGATCCAAAGGGTTGGCTTGCAAAGATCTTTGAGCCAGAACTGGAGCTTCTCTATCTTTACTTGCCTCTGTTACTATGTTTCTGAAGTGTTGTCCATTCAGCTCTTTCAGCTTCCTTTTTAGTAGCTTAAGCTTCTTTACCACTTGCAACATTTTGCATCCATCCACTCAGACTTGCCACACCTCTTTCACTTTCTCAGCAAATTGAGGATGTTCCCACCATACATTACAAAATTGAAATGGTTTCTTAACTCTAAGAGGAGTTCTCTGCAGAGCCACCTTAATTGAACAGTGGTCACTTACGCTTTCAGGCAAAAATATGGCTTTATATACATGTATGTTAGTAAGCCACTTGTTGTTAACAAAATCTCATTCTATTTTTGAAAACACCATTTGATCTCCTTGTTTATCATTCTATGAATATCAACTACCGTGAGTTGGCATTTCCAGCAATCCACATGATTTCACACAATTGTGAAAATCTAGTATCTCAGCTACAGTTATAGGATTCCCTCTAATTTTGTCTTCCTGATTCAACACTGAGTTAAAATCACCCAGAACCAACCAAGGGATATTACACCCTATACTCTGATTCTCCAAATAACTCCACAATTCCCCCATCTCTACCCTTTAGTTAATAGCATATACAAATGCCAGCATAAATGTCACCTGCATAGGAGTGTATCTCATTTTGCAAGTGATTGCTTGTGGTGAACTGGTAACAAGAGTTACATGGTAATAATTTTGCTTCCAAGTAATTCAAATTCTACCATTTTAATGGTATTCTAGGTTTGTAACATACTGCCAACCTCCAAACAATTTATTTTCTAGACCCTCAATCTTATTTACTTTGACCTTTGTTTCTAGTAAACCAACCAGACCTACTTTTTATTCAGTACAGAGGAGTCTAACCTCCTTCTGCTTATTAGGGACATTGAGGCCCTTGACATTTCAGCTTAAGTGGCTAACCATTTTCTGAGAGAGGAATAAGCTACTCTCCCTCATTTCCAACTGAGCTTGATTGAGTATGATTATTGTTTCTTTCCTTGTCAAGAACTTGAAAAGAATTCTGATTGATCACTTGCTGATTTTGTTTAAACTACTATTTTCTGACATTCACTAGAGTAATCCACTCTGTAGTCTGATCAAGTGGTCTCCCACTCTGCATATTGTGGTTCCTCACTATGTTGGAAGATGATTCAGCTGGTGCCATTCCTCCCTTAGTCAGGCTGTTGTTTTACTATAGTGTAACTTATCCTGATTCCCTGCTTCTTCAAAGTCCATTTTTTTCTTCTCCTTCTGTTCTTTTGGTTTCTCGTTTCTCACTTGTTCACCTTATTTTAGTGATCCAAGTTTTGTAACCTTCTTCTTCATGAATTCCTCTTCAGAGTGCCCCTACCTATGGAAAAAATTGCATAATGTAGATTTCCAATCATATTGGACCTTTTCTAATAGTACCCACTTTTCATTCCTGAACATTACTATATCAGGAAGCTTTACATTCATTTCTACCTTTATCAGTAACCTAGCAAAATTGAGCCCCATTTTCTTCTCCGTATTATGATCCACTAGAAGTGGTTTCCCAATTAAACTGCCTATTTTGCTTAGGCCCTTAGGACTCCAATATTTGAATTCGAGGCCAGGCAGTTTGATCCATATCGGTATTGTTAGCAATTCTTCTATACTAAATTCCATATCCGGATTTCATGCTTTAACTATAAATGGTTTGTTATCTAAATGATAAATTTTCCCTTGTATCACCTCATTTCCCCCCTCCCTGAATCAAATCGAACTAACACAATTCCATTTTTCAGCATAGAAATTTTGTCGATACCATACTTCGCCCACAACCTGCGTATGTATCCATTTAGTACAGCAAAAGAGGGGAGTGCCCCAAGGACATAGCAAACTACTGTCGACTTCCAGTAATCTAGCTCTGAACTTATATCTTCAACATCAATTGCACAAATAGAAGACTTACCATGAGTTTCAGGGGCGATATATTCCAATTTGAAGCCGACACGAATTCTATCTCAGAAAGATCTAATGGCGCAAGAGTCATTATCGTCGGCAATTACAAATCAAGGAAGGAAAGGAAATCAAAGCAAAATTGATGTGGAAGTAACTCAATCGCCGAGGGGAAAGGAAAATGTGCAACAGAAAATATAATTGAGGGAAGAAAAGTCCAATTCACATGTAAAAGTGCAAGAGGAATGGGCTAAAATAGTTCAATCGGCGACGAGCAATCGAAAATTGTCTTGGGCAGAGGAAGTAGAGGCAGCAGAAGAGATATCACAGAAGAAATCAATTTGGGATGACTTCGATATTGGAAAAATATTCTACAATTTTATTATCCCACTACTTTATTATTTATTCTATGGAAGAAATTTTACACCTATAAATAATGGTATTCCTTTCTTGTGTTGTAGATGGGAAAATATGATAGTGTGTATGAAAAAAATAAACTTGGTGTAGTGAAAAAGAGAGTTAAGAGAAGGAGAAAATCTAAGTCTCCAACTTATTATCTACAAAAAAGAATATTATTTTGTTGAAGAAAGGTGTTCATTTTGGTAGAGTTTTGGACTCAGCAAGTTATCCAGAGTTTGTTCAAGTCATACGACGTTCTCGGGTTGTTATATCTTGGAGGGGACAAGTCAAGGGTATTACTGCTGGACCGGTGAAGATACTACCGCAGTTGGCTTGAATCTCCTTAAAGAGAGCGAGATATCCGCGCTTCAGCCTGAAGAATATTTATTTATTTTTCTTCACCTTATTTTTTAACTGTAATTACTTGTAATTTCACCAACAATTTTAAGGGGATTCAGATTTTTTTATGCAGTTAAAAAAATAGCGGATATCAAGATAGAAGTTTACTCACTTTAAGAGATAGAAGGGTAAAGTAATTTTCTACTTGCTTAACTCAAGAGGAGAAAAAGTATAAACTTTTTACCTTATATTTTTCATGAATATGTGATATATTTTTTCATGAAAAATACATTTTATAATGCTAAAAATAGTGGAGGTAAAAGAAAACAATTTTTGCATGAATAATTTGAGTATTCATGCATGAGCGAAAGCTGATTAAGTAAAAAAGTGTGATAAGTGCATTTATCATAAGTTTTGGAATAATTCACATGTTATTATTTGTCTCTAGGTTTATGATTTATTAATTTTTGTTATTATTTGTCTCTAGGTTTATGATTTATTAATTTTTGCTGCTACCGTGAGTATTATTGGAGAAACTAAAAGTATGCCTAGTAGCTATTTTGACAAGAAAGATTTGAATGAGGTAAATTTTATTCTTGAAATGAAAATTTAATAAAACATGTGATGCAAGTTTTCTTGACCAGTCACATTATGTTGAAAATATTTTGAAAAAAAATAATTTTATTGATTGCAAGCATGTTGTAACTCCTTTTGATTCAAGTGTTCACTTATTTCCTGAACAAAGTGACAATGGTGTGATAAATCAAAAGGAATATGCTAGCTTAATTGGAAGCTTGAGATATGTGACAAATTATACTCAGTCTGATATTGCATACACAGTAGGAGTACTTAGCAGGCTTACAAGCAAGCCGAGTAATGAACATTGGCATGCCATAACAAGAGTAATGATTTATTTACTTGGTACAAAAACCTATGGTTTATTTCATAAAAAATATCATGTTGTACTCGAAGGCTTTTCTGATACATATTGGAACACTTTATATGGTGATTCCTGTTCTACTACATGTTATATTTTTAGTTTGGGAGGTGGTGCTAATTGTTGAAAATCAAAAAAGCAAACAATTGCTAACTTTACCATGGAGGCTGAGCAAATTGTTTTAGCTTCAGCTAGTGAGGAAGTGAATTGGTTGAAAGATTTATTATTTCAAATTTCTTATTTTGAAAAATCAATTTCTCATATTTTAATTCATTGTGATAGCACCGCTGCTATTGGTAATGTACAAAACTATTATTACAACTGTAAATCCAGACCTATAAGAAGAAAATATAGTATTGTGAGATCATATTTGACAAGTGGTTCCATTAATGTTGCTTATGTTGAATCTTGTGATAATCTTCCAGATCCACTGACTAAGGCCTTAGCAAGAGAAAGGGTATGGAACACATCGAGAGGGATGTGATTAAAGCCCATAAACTCATTTAGTCATATATGAGAAAACCCAACCTGAGAACTAGAGATCCTATAACCAGGTTCAATGGGAAGAACGAATCATATGATGGCTTGGTTTGAAATGCATTATTTTTATTATTGTCGCATCCCTATGGTTTAAGTGCATTTGTCCTATAATAATTTATGAGGTTGAGTTTTATTAACTTTTAATGAAAATCTGTAGCTCGTATGAGTGGGGTTGTTAGAGTTACAGGAGCACTCTTAGCAGATTTCACCTATGTGAGTGTGGAAGTAGGTCGTTTCCTATGAGAATTGAGCTTCATCTCAAAAATACTCATGAAAACCGGGATAGCACAAGGCCGTAATGTGCGGCTAATAAAGCTCAAGTCAACACATTGATTATTATGTGTAAGCAGTTATAATTTATTTCCCTAAAGTACTCATAGTTCAAGTCTGAGACCATTACTGACTCTGGAGTAGAGATCGTTGTTTTACTAAGTGGAGGTTCAATGCAGAACACACCTTCATTATGCATAATAGTCTCCATTCAACTAGTAAACTCTTTTATTTTAATATAAAAATGAGTGGGGGAATATTGGTGTTAGTACATTTTAATATTAAAATTATAATATTAAAGTATATTATTTCTTGTGAGATAGTGGTTATAAATTGGCAAGAAAGTGGTCATTATTTTGGTGAAACTCTTGAAACTACTAATGCCATGATCTAACACTAATTACCCACTAAAGATTAAATTTTGTAACCACAACCCATGTTCTACAATTTTATTATCCCACTATTTTGTTATTTATTCTATGGAAGAAATTTTACACCTATAAATAATGATGTTTCTTCCTTGTGTTGTAGATGGGAAAATATGATAGCGTGTATGAAAAAAAGGAACTTTGTGTAGTGAAAAAGAGAGTTAAGAGAAGGAGAAAATCTAAATCTCCAACTTATTATCTACAAAAAAGAATATTATTTTGTTGGAGAAAGGTGTTCATTTTGGTAGAGCTTTGGACTCAACAATTTGTCCAGAGTTTGTTTGAGTCATACGACATTGTCGGATTGTTGTATCCTGGAGGGGACAAGTCAAGAGTATTACTGCTGGACCGGTGGAGATGCTACCGCAATGGGCTTGAATCTTTTTAAAGAGAACAAAATATTCACGCTTCAGCTGAAGAATATTTATTTATTTTTTTCTTCATCTCATTTTTCAACTTAATTGTAATTTCACCAAAATCATCAAAAGGAATGGCGACGTGCTTATCTGCCTAATTTCATGATTAGCTTTGAGCCCACTAATAGGAATCTTACTCAACTATTATCATTATTCATTCCTAAGACTGTTAAAGCAACTTTGAATAATCTGATAATAAATTTACTAATTTTTACCAAAAGAGAGGCCCATATCTCAAAAGCAAGCTTGAGAGTGAGCGAAGAATACGAGGAAACATTATGCATGACTCATGACCGGTAACCAACTTTTATCGAGGACTTCCACTAATTAATTTTCGTGGATAACAGGTACCCAAAATTCTTCGTTTTCCAATATCATTTGGGGAATCTACATCAATCTATTGTGTTAGATGTAGGCATAATACCTGCAATTATAATACAGGCTCAAATAAATTTGGCGCATACAGCAATTGATGATATTGAGACTCTACACCCAAGTGATACAAATACGATTTTACCCATGCAAATAAATGGTTATCTATAATTTGTCTTCTTACTCTCACGGGAAAAATCATTTCTACATAATTGGGAACCTTTATAGCAGCAGAATCACGTTCTAATCTCTATAGGTTAAAAATGTATCAATCCTCACGTAAAAGCTATACTTTAATTTCCTCTTAGTTATACTACATCTCATTAACTTATTTGACGAAGATTACTAATTAGAATGTAGTATTAGTTATTAGATTGATACAGAAAACATCTTATCAAAGTTTAAAGTTTTAATAAATTAATGAATTTTAATTCTTGAAACTTTTAAAAATAAAATAATAAAAATGAAATAATTATGGCGAACATTTTGGAGCGCCCTAAAATTGGCATATAAATTGGATGGATGTAGCATTAATTCCATATGTGTTTCTGAAAGAGACTATACCACTATCAATATCGTAGGACGATCTTAGTTAACCACAACGTACCAAATAAAAATCTAAAGGATGCTGGTTATATCTTTTTCCCTTTACACAGCAAGACAGAAATCTAAATATACATCCAGTTACTCCATTACGCGGAGGCGGACCTATGGCTTATGTTGAGTGGTCACCGGACCCCGTAAATTTCAGGAAATATCTTGTATATGTACATGTGTATACCTTGAAAACGATTAATTTAAATTACTTGGCATCCTTAACGCTAACAGTCTATAGGGGCACTGATTGAACAGAATATTATACCCCCGTCACATTAAATTTTTGGGTCCGCGTCTGCCGTTAGGGTTACCCGAGTGTCCTTTCCTTTTTGCCGTGTTCCATCGTTTGGAGTTCTATTTACTCCTACATATATATGTTCATTTTCCAGTAGCATGTGAATTATTCCATGTTCCCTATATAGCTTTGGAAGAATATATGATGATTGTTGAACATCGTACGTACTTTTGTAGTACAAACCTAGACAACAAAATTGAGGATCTCCGCTACATATCAGCTTCATGATAATCTAGCTGGAGGGTCATTTAAAGTAGCTCTGAAAATGTAAAGATGTTATTCAGCAGGTGATCATTTGGGCCCTAATTAGTCTTTGTCGTTGCACACAAATATAAGAATTAAAAAGGTTTTATGGTTACATCATCACCTATTTTTATTGATAAGGTCACTAACTCTCCCCACTAGTAGCTGCCCCCCTGAAATTTCCTTTTTATTTTAAGGGATTCTGTCAACCAACGGGCCCTAAGCTAGCTGCTCTACTTATCATCCGTACATTCTTAAATACTGTTCGTTCCGTTTCAGTTTATGTAAACCTATTTTTTTTGGTTCGTTTTTAAAAAAAATCACTCATTTCTAAATTTGAAAACAATTTAGCTTAAACTTCCAATTTTACCATTAATGAGAAATTTTTATAACCATACAAATACTCTAGACCCCTTTTTAACTTGTTTAAGGCCACAAATTTCAATCTTTATTTTTTATTAAATTTCATGTCCAATCAAACATTTATTTTTTTCCCTTTAACATGTGTTTTAATTTATTGGGACGGAATACATTCTGATTGGGTCGCGTATTTTACGGTGGGCGTTCTGTTGAATAATTTGGATATCAATGTAGAGTAGGAGAGAGGACTGTGTCGTTTCTTTAACGCATTGACTTAGATTAGAAAGGTACTGAAGCTCAGATATTTAAAAGGAAACATCACTACTGAACTCTGAACTAGTATTAATAAATACTCCTATAAAAGTTGGTTTAAGTTAATTCGTGGTTACTTATGATTACCTTAGCAAAGTTCATTTTCTTGTTCAGGAAGCGGTGAAATTTTTTCAACCAATGCCAACACTACTAAAAAACTATGTAAATTCGACCACCAAAATAGACCAAAATCGATCGAAAATTGATAAAAATTGATTAATTTTCGATCGCTTTTAATTAGTCGGAAAATGATGGTCGCTAACGTTTACCGACCGAAGTCGATCGGTTTATTCAAAGCGTTGACTAACTGTCAAACTTCAATTACCGACTGAAATCAGTCGGTACTAATTAAATTTTTTTAAAATTTTCAAATACCGACCGAAATCGGTCGTAATTTTAAATAAATAATTATTTATAAATTGTAATAAATTATTATTTATTTTAAAAAATAAATAATTCGGTCGGAAATTATGAATTTCTGGGCAAAAAAATTAATTTCCGACCGATTACGATCGGTTTTCTGGGTAAAAACTGGACAGAAAATGCCTGCTTTTAAGATACACCATCTGCCAATTACAACCAATATCCATCCTATAATGGCAGCATTACATTGCTGCCATTCAACCATAATTAATCAACAACAACAATTAACTAACTAACTAACAACAACAATAATTAACTAACAAAAATAATTAACTAACACTAACAACCATTATCTAACAACAACAACAACAAAAACAATTAACCAACAACGCTAATAACAACCACAACAACAACACCAACCACGACAACAACTATATAAATGTTCAATAACTAAATAATATCAACAATACAATCATCATTCAAACTAGTCTCAACTAAATATTGACAAGTTCAATACTTTGTTTAGCAATACACACCATTCAATGAGTATTTTATATTGCATTATTTCCATCTTCACTACTAGAACCTTCATCGTTGGTATGGTTCGAAGGATCACGACGAGAAGGATTAGCACATGGGGAAGGCTCACGAGACCGGAGAATGCGGAAAGCACCACTAGCAAGAAGATTGGCCAGCTAATCTTGAAGGAGATTAAATTGTCCGTACCTCTTTTCTAGCTTAACTTAAAGGGTACCAAATTGTTCATCTCTCTTTTGTTCTCTAGCCTTTGTCTCTTCAAGCTCTGCTGTCAGCTTTGTGGTCTTCTGTTCCATAGACGAGATAGTCGACCTATCAATTGCCTCGCCTTGGGCAGAAGTCCCTATACCTTGCAATCCAGCCCTGTAGCGCCGAAATGATTTCTCTGGAAGGTCGTATGCTATCCCCTTTTTAGGACCACCGATAACATCCAACCATATCCTTTGCGCTTCTTCATCTGAAAGGGGTGGTCGCTCGCCTTGCTCATTCGGTGGCAAGCTCAAATATGGTGTTGCATAAACAGAAAATGGCGTAAAACTATCAGCACACAAACCCAACCGAACATTCCTGGGTTCACTAGGATGACAAACTATCAAAATACTTCCAAACTTCCCCATCTGAAGGATGACACATAACATCGGGCGACCTTCAATTTTCATAGTGCCATCTCATATGAGGAGCGGAACTCATCGATGCGTACAACCTCTTTAATATAGGAATAAGAGGTAAGTAATGCATCGACTTCACATCAGCCTTCTTCCCGCTGGAAAGTTGCTTAAAACAAGGTTTTTCACAAAATTTATAACTTTCTAAATATGCATCACCCTTATAATACAACATGCAACCATCTTCACAATCGATTCTCATAAACGAGAGTCCTAACTTAGAAACTAAACTTTTAGCCTTATAGAAATTTTAGGTATGTTGAAAGTTGGGTCAACTAGTTCACTCATAAGGCTAATGAAAGAATCCATTCCGGCTTGAGAATTATTGGTATCTGATTTGATACTTAATAATCTAACTGCAACAGATAACTAAGAGTGCATACTCCCTTCCCTTAGTGGACAACTAGCGGCCTCTAACTGTTCATAAAAATATTTTGCCTCTTCGTTAGGAGGTTGTTCAACACTTTCATGGGTTTCAAAATCGAAATGCATCCCAAAAGCATCCGCAACCATTTCATGGTATCTAGGATGTTGAATGTTATTCCCCACCGACCTACTACTTTCACCAACAACTACATTATGAAATACACCATCACTATCATCAATCTCTCCATGACTAGTCCACACAAAATAATTATTCATAAACCCTTTTTTATAAAGATGAGTCTTAACATCCTCCGATCCAAAAAAATGCAAACACTTGCACTTCACACGAGGACACCTAATCAACCCTCCAATCCTAAACTGTTCAAGTGATATTGCATGCGTAATAAATTCCTTAACCCCTTATATAAATTCCTCTCTCAAAAACCGACGATTTGGATAATTCCTATTATACATCCAACTACGATATTTCATCTACATAAAGAACAAATAAATTACATGTTATATTAATCATAATTTAAATTAAATTATAAAATTAAGTTGCATAATAAATTATGATTTGTTAGGACACTCAATTAATCTAGCATAATTAGTTAAGCCCTAATTAACTAATTATTAGTTAAGTATAATTAAGCATAATTAGTTAAGCATAATTAGCATAATTAATTAAGCATAATTAGTTAGGTATAATTAGCATAATTAATTAATTATAATTTGTTAGCACACTAATAGAATAATATTATCCCCTAAATTAGACTAATTCAATTATACTAACTCAAAGTTCATAATTTAAGGTAGTTCTATCATTAATTTAAATTCTATTAAGAACCATAAGTTCATAATTTAAAGCAGTTCATAATTTATACATTAAATTCATAATTTATACCTTAATTCTAAATCTAATGTAGTTCAAACCAAAAATCCTACAAAATTATAATTTTAGGTAGTTCAATTCTAAATGTAAATCTAATGTAGTTCAAATCCTAAATATACAAAAACTCTAAATAATTACATAAAATTAAATTCCGAAAATTAAAAATTAAAAATCTAATAATTATAATTTTTTGATAAGGTACACTTTAATTATAATATAGTTCAAAAAATTACATAAAATGATATTAATTAGGCATGAATTAAATTAAAAATTAAAAGAGTAATAAGGTAGAACACTAACCTTGAAAGAGAATGGTAGTGACAATGGTGGAGGCGGCGACAGGCGACGGCAACAGGTGACAACGATATTGGGGCTGGGGGAGGTGGGGTTTCGATTTTCGGGGTGGGGGACTTGATTTTAGATGGGATTTTGGGTAAATAGGTGTGGAATTTGGGTGGGATTTGGGTAGAAGAGAGATGTAAGAGAGAAAGAAGAGATAGAGGGAAAAGATGAAAATGGGGAAGAGACCCGTCTGGTATAGATCAAATTAAAGAAACTTCTGACCGAATTCGGTCGGAAATTTCAGTCGGTAATAATAAAAAAATTTAACCGTTTGACCTCAAGATTTCCGACCAAATTCGGTCAGAATTTAATTAAATATTTTTGTTTTTAAATTATTTTAATTATACCGACCGATTTCGGTCGATTTTAGTGGCATGCATTAGATATATATATATATATATATATATATATATATATATATATATATATATATATATATACACACACACACACACACACACACACACACACACACGCAAAATACAATTTAATTCAATTATAGTAAAATTTAATCGAATATAATTGAATTTTTAATTGATCCAATTATATTGAGTTGTATCAAATTATATTAAGTTGTATCCAATTATATTAAGCTGTATTAATATAATTTAATTCAATTATAGTAAGTTTTAATCAAACATAATTGAATTTTCAATTGATCCAATTATATTGAGTTGTATCCAATTATATTAAGTTGTATTAATACAATTTAATTCATTTATAGTAAGTTTTAATCGAACATAATTGAATTTTTAATTGATCCAATTATATTGAGTTGTATCCAATTATATTAAGCTGTATTAATACAATTTAATTCAATTATAATAAGTTTTAATTGAATATAATTGAATTTTCAATTGATCCACTAATGAAGTATCCGAGCAAAGTACTAATAAGGTGATCAAAAATAAAACATTCAAGACTGTGTCGATTGTACACATCTTGGAGCATCTAGTCACTCATTATACCGGAGCATCTAGTCACTTAAACTCTAAGATTTATTTTCTTATAGTATAGTATATATAAAAACATATATATATATATATACATACATATATATATATAATTGTTATTGAAATTGGATAGTTGAAAGTTGGCTTACCTAGCGGGTTGGGTTAGGTGCCATCACGACTAGTTGGATTTTGGGACGTGACAGTAATATTATTAAATTTATATTTTAATTATTTTAAAATCATTTTTCCAACCGAAGTCGGTTGGAAATATTTAATTATAACTTATTCCGGTTGGTTAATTAAATATATATAATTTTTGTTATATTAAAAACCAATTGCCTTGGGCGGAAAATAATAATTTCAAAATTTCCGACCGAATTCGGTCGGAAATTTGAAAAAAGTTTAATAAAAAATTATTTTTGTACATTATATACAAGTATGACTAGGTGTTGGTCAAATATTGACCAATTTCCGACCGAAATCGGTCGGAAATTTGGAAAAAATTTAATAAAAAATTATTTTTGGTCAAATATTGACCAATTTTCGAATGGTCGGATTTTTTTTTTGTCAGAAATATTTGTGTTGACTTTTGCGACCAATTTAGCAACTTCCGACCGATTTCGGTCGGTTTTGTTTTCGACCGATTTTGGTCGGTTTTGTTTTCGATCGATTTTGGTCTGACCGATTTCGATCGGTATGTCTTGGACGAAATATGCCAGTTTTCTAGTAGTGCAACTGAATCTCTCAACGGAAAAAGGAAACTGCAGCTATTGCATATAATATATTTGAGCAAAGTTTTAAAGCACTTAGCCACTAGACTTTTTTTCCTCCAGTGCAACTAGACTTTGTTGACATTTCGTTTTTTCATTCTCCAAACACGAATATTGGGAGAAAAGAGAAATGAAATGTCAAGAAAATGAATATTGAATCTAATTTAAAAGAAATGTCAAGAAATTATTAGATCTAACTCAACTATAAATCCTAAATATGAGGATTGTCGTAACACTTCCCTGCACATCTAGGACTGAACAGTTAGATCATGAAAAATATAACATAGGACTTTAATGTTGATTAAATCAAGAATAAGAATGTATTTAAAACTAATTTATAACCATGTTAAGAAAATGAATATTAAGTTTAATTGAATCTTATAGACAAACTAATGAGGTGCCGAAATTTATATAGAGAGTACAACTATTTATTTCCTTCAACCGACGTAAAACATTATATATGTGAATCAACAAAAGAGTCAAATAAGAGAATGAAAGCAAGGGTCAGCTAGTTCGGTTCTGATGGTGAAAGATTGAAAAAAACGACGGTGTAGTGAAAGAAAAGACAAGAAAAACAAGCAGCAAATCATTACGAATGACGGACCAGTACAATAACATGGCTAAGTGGTGGGGGAAGGTGATGTTGGGTGGAACTTGAATAAAGGGAGCATTTTCATTCTATAGCGAAATTAGGTCAGGTTTGAAAAAAGTGGCCAAAACACACTCCATCTGTCTTTTTTTTTTTAATCTCCCTTTGTTTCTACTTTTGCTCCTTTTCCCTTTTCACCCATTTGTCTTCTTTTGTGCGGTTTACTATATCTGCGTTAATCGTCACGCAGTCCATTGATCCTACTTGAAAGCTTGGTACTCAACTGATTGTTTTCTAAAAAATAAAGTGATTATTTTCTTGAAATTTGGACTTATGTTAACTGATTATATAACCTTAGGATCTAAATTAAATTACTTGTATGGGATAAGCTAGAATCAATAACTATTGGCTTGATTGATAGACATTCTCTATCAATAAACGCCAACCCCCTTTTTCTAATTATCAAAAAATTATATTCTATTATTGAATACGTAATAATAGAGGTTGATACCGTTTTCAATGGATTTAGAGGTTGTTTGGATTGACTTTTAAACTGGTCAAATAAGTTTTTAGGCTCTTTTTAGCTTTTTGTTTTTATTAGTGTTTGGCAAAATCAAAAAGTATTTAAAATAAATTAAAAAACTAGTTTAAAACAAAGCCAAAAGCAATAAGTTGGCCAACCTAATTTATTATTTTTTTTGCTTAAAAATTATTTATGATGAAAAACCATTTTTTAAGTCAATCCAAATGGGCTCAGCCTAGTCCATGGCTTTATCTTGCCTTCGATTTGAAATTTGAATGATTTACTGCACTTTGTAATATCAAGTGTCATTTGTGTTTTGTATGTGCTAGTCTATTAATCAAATAGGACGTGCTTTGTACACTTGTCCCATGTAAGAGTTTTGGTTTTAATTTGTAAGAATTGATTTTTATTATGACCATCGATTAGACCCTCGCTTAAATTGGATGATAGAGACACAATGAAACTGCTGGAAGAGGAACACTTGAACTGGTAAAAATAGAAAGGGGTTGGAGATTTAATTTCTACCTTAGCTCAAACTTTGGTATTTGTCGTTTTCACTCTTCGATGGTTGTAGTATTAAGTATATGGGAATTAACGTGACACAGACCATGACAAGAACAAGAAAAAATTTCTATTTTCATGCGTTTAAAATCTATATATTGATAATACAAATTTGTTTGTACTATCATATCGTTTTAAAGATAAATACAAGTAAAAATAAAATACACTGTAATTAAGTTGAATATTTTAAAGCAATCAATTAAACTACATCAATAATGTAAAGAAATATACAATATCCGTTTAGGTAAGTTAAACTTTTATTAAGTCAAGCGAATTAAGTTTTATATATATATATATATATATCGTTTTAAGAAAACTACAGTTGCTATGAAAAATTACTTATTATATATCATACGAAGTATTATTTTAATGATGTAAATAATTTATACACTATCAATATAAATTACTTAAATCCATTATTAAGTACCAAATCCCCATCTATTGTATATTTGTATTACAGCCACGAATTCAGTTATCTCAGTTGCATATTTTTTTCCGGTCGTTTTGGTTTTGTTTAGACAATGTAAGAGTTGATATTCCTGACTACCAGCACATTTCCTGGTTTTATTTGTTTTGCTTTTGAGTATTTCATCCTTGTTCCCTATGTTTTCCATTTCTCCTTTTTATAAAGAATATAGTTATAGTTAAGCTCCTTGCAATATGTGTAACCTTAAAATTTGAATAAATTATTCTCTAAAACAGAAATTCCCTACACCTATAATATATGTATATAACTTAAACCCTTTAACTAAACATCAGCGTAAAAGATTTTAGATACGACCACCATGATACCAAACACTACAATGCAACTGCGAAGATTATAATAAAAAAACGTATTAGAAAATTGCTCAAATTTCATTAATATTTACAAGTTAAAAACATTACGAATTTGATTGAACTACAATTCTATATCCACTAAACACATAACCAATTACTAGTCCAGTTCTAAAAATTTCCGCGGTAGCTTTGCTAATAGAAAGGTACTGCCACTCCCATATGAGGTGGCTTCGGAGGAGAAGGCGGCGGCGGCGGTGGCTGCTGCATCTCTACAACTACCTTTCCTGGTCGGAGAGGCTGACATGGACATGGCAATGCTATGAACTTTGGTACTTGATCTCCAGGCATCAACACTGCCGACATATTTGATATTTGGTTTTGCTTCCAATTCTGTAAAACAGAGCAAAAAAATAATTCAGCAATCTCTTTCTTTTTTTAGTTTATTCCAAAATATTCAACCTGGTCAGCAATATGTACAACTAGCTCAATTTGACTTTAGAGATATTTGAAACTCTTAAATTATAAACAGAAATGTCATCCCGAGTTTTAAAGATACTTTAATATGTAACAGAAGTTTTTCTTTTTTAATTTGCTTAAACTTCAGTCCATAAAATACCAATGGAGGAAGTAATTTGGAGTTTATTATATGTAGCCGGTCCCAAGCCAGAGAAAGAAAGAGGATTGTAATAGATTATTAGACATGAATTCCAATAAAATGAAACGGATACGAATAATTTATATAACCAACCCAACAAAATTGAAAATTAGCGTTATTAGTCGTTTGATTTTGTATCGTTTGACGAGAGAATTGATGAAATCTTACCGTGTGGGCACGTTCAGATTTCAAAGAAGAAGGGTCATCGCCGGCTTCGGGATCGGAGAAGGATCGACGGAGAGAACGGAGTTTGTCCCAATGGTAGCAACAAGAAAAGATGCCACTCAAGCTGAAGATGATTAGCAAGAGGAGGGCAGTGCCCAGAGGGAAGCCTAATGAAGGTCGAGATGGGTCCGAATGGGAAGGTGAATAATATTGATTCTCTGTCATACTTTCTGTAACAACAATTCGAAGTCTCTCTTTCTAACATTCAATGGCAAAAATTACTTCAGTTTAATTAAAAGCTGGAGCTGCTAAATTTACAATTTACAATTTACAATATAAGTAGTGGTTTGAAAAGAAATAGAAATAGGAAAATTGAAGGTGGATTTGGTTGTGCTGTGAGGGCAGAGTAAGCACAGAGAGCGCTAGTATTTATAAACTGAGAAAGCCTAAAGATGTGTACGTGTAAAGGTACGTCTGCTGTCCCGGCCAATGTACGGAGGAAGTGCTGGGACCATATCCTTTATAAATTATTTTTTAAGCAATCTTTTCTCATAAGAAAAAGCAAATTCGAATCTTTTTATGAAATCTTATGAACAGCTTATAAGCGTCTTCCAAAAAAAGTTCAAAGGCATTTTAATGGCCCGTCCCCCCACCCCCCCCCCCACCAAAAAAAAAAAAAAGTGAACCATAAACAAATTCACTTTTTTTTAATTTTTTTTTTTTCACTTTTTCCGAAATCAGTATTTGACCCTGAAAATTTCAAATCGAACATGAAGTTGAATTAGTTATTTTTCAAAATTTTCATTCTAAGTAGGTGTTTGGACATAAAAATTATAATTTTTGAAAAAAAATAGCATATGGAGTTAAGTTGAAATTTGGATATGCATTTCACTTGAAAAAATATTGTTGTTTTGTGAGTGGAAATTTTTTATTGAAAATTTTAAAAAAGTGATCAAAACTACTTTTTGATTTTTGAAAAACTCATTTTCAAAATTTTAAAAACTTACAAAATTTCATGGACAAATGCATTTTTGAAAAAAAGTGTTACTTAACTTGAAATACTTCTTAAATAAGATTTTTCAGTATTATACAATTATTAAAAATTAATATTAAAGTTCTATATTTGCTCAAAAAGTGATGACCAAACTACAAACGTGCAAATAATGACTTTAATTTTGCTAGTGAAGTCATAGCCAAACTCCCAAGATCTAGTACTGTCTGATTAAGTTCGTTTTGATGGTGGAGAATTTGTGCTAAACATGCCAATTGTTTTCCTTTGAAAAAGTACATTCACTTTAACAAAACATATATGTCAAACATGGGCCGAACTTTATAATATTCGATTAAGAAGTAACAACAACGAAAGGAGACTCCACAAAGATTGCGGCAAGAAAATTTTCGGAAGTTGGTTGAACTAACTGATAGGTTTGCAGTGTGGAAACAAGAAAATGGGAAACGCCACTCAGCTGGCAAAGACAATGGAATTCTGTGATGTCCTTTTCCATTGCCGGTATCACTTTATTGACGTTAACTTGTGTAACGTATAATCTACCCTCTTCTCACTTCTTAAATTCCTAGCTTGAAAAGGACCTAAGAATCAGAGTGTCTTTTCTGAGGTTTCTTCCTCCCGTGCCAGTCGTTGCTTGGTCCGCCTTAGAGGGAAAATTAGTGAAGTGGGAAAAGAAAGAACGAAAAGAAGAGTTAGAAAAAGTAGGAGGTGGTCGATTCATCTAGAATAGGGCTTAATACCTGATATAAATGCCATCTGAGAATTTGTCAGTATGTTATATTGAACTTGAACTTGGTAATACGGTGAATTTATTGGCAGAAGAAATCTTATCTTTTGTTAGAGAGTAAAAGTATAAATAGTTTTTAGTATTTGCTTCCCGAAGAGCTTTGACCCTTTGGGATTCTTAAGTGCACAAGTATACTGCAGTCACTTCATATTTTCTTCTATTCTTAAACATTAGATGAGATAAAATATAAAAGCACGGGCATAAGGATACCGCTTTTGATGACTTACAAAGTTTCATTAATATCTCCTTATATTTTAGAGGACTTTCTGACATTAGATATCTAGGGCAAAAGTAAAATTAAGTACTTAACCAGTAGGGACCATAGTCACCACATTGAGAAAAAGTTCTGTATACGGGTAAAACCGAGGTAATGAGCAACCCGATTTTTCGGTGGAGTGAACGAAGGAAGAACATAACTCCGTGAATTCGAGATCGAAGCCGGGAGCCGCCCGTATTGAAGCTCGAAAAAAATACCTGCCCCGGAGCCATCGAGATCATGCCCCAGACCTGATTCGAATAACGAGACCTCAGAAAGCATTGCCAAACGGTCGCACACGATTAACAAAGGGCCGAGATATCCGTGCCCAATCGGATATCACAGCGTGAATCTCGGCCCGTATCAGCGCTAGATCAGTGATTAGCGAAAAGAAAGATTTTTACCTTTTTTAGAATTGTACTTAGGGTAAAACTCCCCTACTATATAAAGGGGAAGCTGATTATTCATTAAACACATTGTAACGCGCATACATAGGCAATATACGTCTATTTTTCTCTGTTTCTGAAGGTTATTGAAAGTTCTTGTTTCTGGTTCATAAGTTCTTCATAAGCACCGGCCGAGAACCAAAGGAGAGCTTCTTGTTAAGCCTTGAACCGAGCCCGGATTCAGTATCATCATTGGTTTGGTTATTTACTCTATCCTTTAATTGCTTATCTCACGTCATTAATCATTCGCATTGAATTAAACCATGTATCCTTAAAATAGCGTACAAATTTAATTGTTATCCATTTTTAAGGGTAAACAAGCTCAAAGACAAGTAAGTGGAGTCGTGGACCATTCCTATTTCTTAACCAATAATGTCTCGTCTCGTACATATAAATAACATAATTCCATGTCGTATGAGCAATTATCATGAGACTTTTTTCTGAACTAGTCTGGCCTAACAGTGCAAGCTTTACTCTCTACATCAACTCTTCCCACCAGTGTCCTCAACTAACAAACTATCTACCCGAAAAACGGATAGAGTTGAATTTATACGTAGTTCTAAGGATACATGGTATAACTTGGTATAAATTGAAAAAATAAAAAAAATATATCGAATATTAACTGTAAAAAGGATGAATACAAACCCAAATTGAATAGAGAGTGACTGATAAGAGACCAGGAAGAATCAATATCAAAGCCCAAAAGGGATAATAGTTGCTAGATGCTATGTAAATCTCAATAAAATCTGAATGTGTGAATGAATGAATCCTCCCTTTGTACAGATGATAACCACTCTTAATATAGTGGGGGAATCATACTTTGGATATAATTAAAAATATATAATGGGGATCACATGATAGATAAATTAACAAGCTTTTTCTTGATTCAAGCCATGTTTTCTGCCGAGATTCTCTTCCCAAATGTGGTTATAACGGCTTTTTTGTTTCTTGGCTCGGTCTCGATCTTGGCCGGTCTCGATATCGATCGGTCTCTGGGTCTCGAGCTCGATCTTGACTCGATCTCGGTATTGATCGGTCTCTGGGTTTCGAGCTCGACCTTGACTCGATCTAGGTATTGATCGGTCTCTGGCTCTCGAGCTAGACCTTCCAACTTCATATCTCAGCTCGATATTATAATGACGAACCTCGGTCCATCATGCTTTAATCTTGATTAGTCACACGAAGGGCAAACTCGATTTTGACCGTAATTTTCAAGTTTGAAACGTCTAGACGAAAATTCTACTTAGATATTCAATATCTTCTTCTTTTTGGCCCACGATACTCTTATGTTTTCTTTAAATCTTAGACTAATGTAGCTAGGATGGTTGACGTTAGACACAAGAATTGACAACCAACAGTCGCTTCAAGAGCGATTCAACTCTTGTATCCCAAAAATATCAAAATCTGAAGCCATAAGCCACTTGCCAAACAGGCCGACAACGTAACTGGTATCATCGCTTACCCTATGGTCCTAGCTAGGCTTTGGCTGCTGCTTGTGGTACCATTGAAAATGAACATCTTCATATACACACGCATGCCATCGCAGCTTGAAACAATTAAGACAAGGATATCTTTTGCCTACTTGAGAAAAGGTTAGGAATTAGTCTGATCAGTCATATTCCTAGTGTTATCAATTTCAAGATTTCGACCTATTAAATTTGCTTTCTAACGATGATATAAAATTAATGCTCAATTGCTTAGCTGCTTTGACGTAAACGCTTTGGATGCTTTTGTCCGATTGGGTCATACAGTTTAAAATGCACTTCTTCTATTCCGTTTTAGAGTTTACGTTAATGTTACATACACTATCAAAACTTTTACACCATCAAGTCATTTTTACCTTCTGTTGTAGCAGATAAATACTCTGTCTTATTTTCAAAATTACAAATTTATTTTCATTTAAGGAGATCTATATATGTAAATATCTTTTGAATAACCTAATTGTTGCGGAAGATCGTGAGTTAACTAGTACACAATTACAAGAAAAAAATAAACACAAGGATTTTAATGGTTTGTACGAGCATGACATTATATTTTAATAGTTTGTAAAAGTATGTCATTAAAGGTGAAATATAAATTTATGACCGTACATGACAATTCACATCAAAGCAGTTTGTATTTTTACACTCTTAATTAACAAGAAAAAACCTTAGTATCCGAATTAAGAAACAGAGACCAAAAAGAAATTAATAAGAGACATATATCACCCGAACAAAAAGGGACATATATATGTGCCTACACTCTATGTAAAAAAATGTTTTTTTTTGGTTCTGGTGAAGATCAAATTTTCCTCTGGTTTTATTTCATTCTAGCTAAGACGGACTAAGAGTCATTTAGTTAGACCCTTAATCTCTCAGAAGACTTAAATATAGCTTTTGTTTTAACCTAATTTCTAGCTTTGCGTAGAGTTAAGAAAAGTGATTTACTTTGATCTATAATTATAATATCCCAAATCCATCATAAGCACGAGAAGTACCTTGTCCTTATCCAACTCACCTCGTTTTAACTATTTCACGATAGTTCAATTAAAACTTTCCTAAAATTCAGTTGCAACAAGAGTTCTAGAGATTTTGCCAACTTTTATTGGGAATTTTAAGTATTTGAAGTGACAATATAAGATAAAAGAATAAAGAAAATGAGGTTAAAGTGAGATTCTATAATTATAGAATATTGTTTACCCGTAAAACGGTACAGTTGAATTTATACGTAATTTATAGACAAGTGAATCAATTTGACCCTAGAATGATGAATAAATTGAACAAGAATATAAGACGTAGCGTTGAAAACGATATAAAACAATAGAAATCCTAGTTCCGGGAGCAGGGCTTTCGGAGGCAGTAGTCACACTATTAATAAGCAAGAAGATAAAATATTATTGAGCTTAGAACAAAGTATAGTCAGTGCTTGTCAGAAAATTCGTGCCCTTACGATGGTTGTTGGACTCTCTATTTATAATGGTGCCTAGGGAACAAGGTCCTAGGATCAAGCCCTTATTAAATGATAATTATGGGGGCCATTGAAGAATGTGTAAAGGTAGGCAGTAAATGCCATATTCTCTATAACGGACTACGTACTTAATGTTATAGAATATTCTCCATTAAATGTCAACGGGTGACAGGCATTTATCTTGCCTTTATGAGCATCATTCCCTTCGGGGATAAACGAGATTGTCGCCTTCGGACCTGGTTACCTTCTGCCTTCGACTCCATGTGTCGCTATATTATGCAAGCATTTAATATGAACATATTTTACCCTATACAGATAGTCCCCCTGCTTTTCGGTAGCACATCTTTGTATTACCTGGAAGTTGGTGAAGATACCTTTCTTGGTGGGAAATTTTCTAACCCCCTCTAAACCCAAACATGCGTCATCCAATGATTCAGCAACACTTTCGCCGGTTCTCGAGGTAATCATGACCATGATTTTAGCCGCCTATTCATTTACTTATACGCATCACTCTTCCCCTTTTTACCTCATGCTTCTCTAAATTCTCTCGAACTCTTTACTCAACTCGCACTTGCTTTCAACTCCCTCTTATATTCTTCTTTGGAGGAAAATCCCTTTCTCCTTTCTGATAATAATGACCTCCTCTTCCAGAAATTCTAGTGCTTCGAAGAACAAAGAAAATGCTGATGTTGCTGCTTCTCCTACGGTAAGCACCATCATTCCCAGAAAGCTTACTATCACTAAGGATTTCGAAGAAAAGTACCCTTCTGCTAACCCTCGCATATGGACCGTTGGCGTGTATCCTTCTTCCATCCGTCCTTCCAGCATCCCTGCTGTGAAGGAAGACGGTCATTACCAGGATTTAAACATCATCGCTCCTGCCCTGGCGGAGTGGGTAATCTTACCCAAGAAGGGTTATACTTATGTTTACACGTATTCCTTTTACTTTGGGCCCGTTCTCCTTGAGCAGGGAACTTGACTCCGTTATCGCGGAATTTTACATCCGTTACCAGGTATGCTTGGCACATGTAAGTCCTTCTGTGTGGAGGACAATTGCTTATCTTTGGTGTATATGCCAGGAGATGGAAGAAGAGTTATCCCTGGCTCGGTTGATGAACCTTTATTCCCCTAAGATTTTTTGTACGGGAATGATAAATTTCAGCAAACGTGGTCATTACGCTTTAACTCGTGCCCGGTCGTCGCATCAATCATTTGATCAATGTTTGCCAATAGGAACGAGTCTTTGGGCACGCCTTATTTAAATCCTTATAGTTTATGCACACGCGAAATTTATTATTTTTCTTTGGAACTAGTACTACGTTAGCTAGCCACTCAGGATACTTTACCTCTCGGATTGAACCAATATCAATCAAACGAGTTACCTTTTCTTTTATGAATTTGTTTTTGACCTCAGCAATAGGATATTTTTTCTGCCTTACCAGAGGGATGTTAGGATCTAGGCTCAGTTTGAGCACAGCCATTTCCGGCGGGATACCTGTCATATCTGCATGCGACCACGCAAAACAGTCAATATTAAGTTTAAGAAATTTGATAAATCCAAACCTGATCTCGGGGTTTAGCCTTGTCCCCAAGTGGAATTTCCTCTCCAAGAACTTTTTGAACAACGCGACTTGCTCAAGTTCTTTCGCTATGGATTTTGTTGCGTCTGTTTCTTCTGGTACATGAAAATATCTTGGTACCTGATAGGATTCCGACGACTCCTCCCTCTGGTCGACTTCGCTCGGCTCGGGAGCAAGTGCCGGTTCCTATAATTTTTATGTTGCATGTTCCTTCCCTTTGCTACTAGAAACTGAGATTGCATTCATCTCCCTTACTACCGGTTGGTCATCTCTTATTTGTTTAATTCCCTCGGGAGTTGGGAACTCCAATAATTTATGATACGTCGATGGCACAGTCTTCATCTTATGCAACCATGGTCTCCCAGGATAATATTGTAGCCCATATCACCATCTGTTACCTCGAAAAGGGTCGTCTTTATCACCCCATCCGCATTCGTGGGCAGCAAGATCTCTCCTCGAGTTGTTACGCTTGCCAGATTGAACCCGACTAGGAGTTTTGTGGACGGAATGATACTTTTGGTCATCTTGTCTTGCTCCAACACTCTTCACTGGATAATATTGGCCGAACTTCCTCGGTCCACCAAAACACATTTAATTTTAAAATTTAAGACATTTCAAGAGATTCCCAAGGCATCGTTGTGCGGCAGCAATAGTCCATCAGCATCTTCCTCCATGAAAGTAATGTCATCCTCAGCGACTACCCAGAGTCTCTTACTGTGAGTTACTGATACCTTCGTATTCTTTGTCCCCAAAAAACTCACACCATTAATCTTGTTCCAACCGAAAATCATGTTGATCGTCAAACGTGGAAGATCTTCTCCTGCTTTTGAAGGTTCCACGGTATCATGATTGCAGCCGTAATTATTTTTAGTCCCATGACGGAATTGAGGCAGCCATTGTCAGGTGCTTCCAACAACGCTAATGGACGTGGTCCAATTCCTCCGGGTGCTCAAATCAAATAACGCAGAGAGTCAATAATAACACCCCGAAGGGCGAAGTCGGCTTTGACAAGGCCGGGGGAATGGTAGCGAATCCGGTAACAACAACGAGAATAATCCCTTTAAAACCGAACTCATACAGATTATGAGAGAAATAAACGCTCGAATAGATTAGATTTTGGGTGCACCACCAGTATTGAAAGGACTGGACTCAAAGAAGTACACCTAATTGCCGTTCAAACCAAGCGCGGTACTAGAGCTGATCCCGAAGTAGTTTAAAATGCCAGACGTGCCGAAGTATGATGGGACTTCAGATCCTCATGAGCACATCACCATCTATACAACGGCAGTAAAGGGAAACGATTTAGCTCTGCACGAGATTGAGTCAGTCTTACTGAAGAAATTCGTGAAAACCCTCACGAAGGGGGCCCTAACATGGTATTCACTCTTGCCCGAGCACTCAATAGATTCCTTCGAGATGCTCACAGATTCTTTCATCAAGGCCCATGCTGGAGCCAAAAAGGTACAGTCTTGAAAGGCCGACATTTTGAACCGTGAGTTGCACAAGGAGAGTCTGAATTGCCGCGGGAGTTCATGACTAGATTCCATAAGGAAAGGATGCTGCTACCGACTGTACCGGACGAATGGGTAGCTGAAGCATTCACTAAAAGGTCTGAATCCGAGAAGTCCCGACACTTCCCGAAAATTGAAAAAAAGTCTGCTCTAGTCCGAGGCAACAATATAGGCAGATGTTCACAATCGGTACGAGTCAAACATAAGAATTAAGGATGAACATCTCGGTTTACCGGCATCAACATAGGGTCGGGACCGGGAGAAGAATAAGGAGAAGTCAAATGATGATTTTGATACAGATCGATGATCTTCAAGAGGTCGGTTTTTTCCCTATGAAAGGGCCGAAGGATGCAGTAGAGGTTTCCGATCGGCGGATAGATTCGCAACCGAAAGGAGAGCTGATCGTGGTCGGAATAACAGATCACTGTAGGACAAGGAGATGTCGGGTTCCCGGGACTCCTCATACCCCAGGCTTTCCGAATACAACTTTAACGTCAGCGTAGTGGAGCTAGTATCGACTATGAGGAACATTAAGGAAGCATTGTTCCCAAAGCCAATGAGATTAGATCCCAGTCAAAGGAATCCTAATTAGTGGTGCGAATACCATGGGACCAATGGCCACCAGACAGGGGACTGCCAACATCTGCGTGAGGAGGTGGCGACATTCTTGAAAAACGGCCATCTCAGAGAATTCTTGCCTGATCCTGTCGTGAGAGGTGGCCCATAATGGCCTTTTGTTGCTCCCTCAGGATCCTTACTGTTTCAGTGACGTGCTCGTCTTCAGCATCATCAAGAGTTGTCTCTCGAACATATCGTGGATATTGCCTGCCCTGAACTGACATGGCCTCATCCCTCTCATTGCGAGTATCACTGATTGAATCTTTATGGTGAGTTTGATTTTCTTGGGCCTCAATGTTGTGTGCGATGTTGACATCGTTATCTCCCATTTTCTATGGTTTTTGCTAAGAACAAAGAATCAAACATGTTAGTAATAGATGCAAGGATCAACTCAATTACACAACTGTCTATGCCCCATGGTAGGCGCCATATTGTTTACTCGTAAAACGATATTGTTGAATTTATACGTAGTTTATAAACAAGTGAATCGATTTGATCCTACAATGATAAATCAATTGAACAAGAATATAAGAATTAGTGTTGAAATCGAGATAAGATAATAGAAATTCTGGTTCCGGGAGCAGGGCTTCGAAGGCAGTGTCACAATATTAATAAGCAAGTAGATAAAATATTATTGAGCTTAGAACAAAGTATTACCTCGGAAACAAGGTCTTAGGATCAAGCCTCTATTAAATGACAATTATGGGGGCCATTGAAGAAGGTGTAACGGTAGACAGTAAATGTCATATTCTCTGACGGACTACGTACTTAATGTTATAGAATATTCTCCATTAAATGTCACCGGGTGACAGGCATTTATCTCGCCTTCGGACCTGGTTACCTTCTGCATTCGACTCCATGTATCACTATATTATGCAAGCATTTAATATTAACATATTTTACCCATTACCGATATTATATAGAGGAGAAGCAAAAAGTACTTTGTCTACTTTCTAAACCCGTCTATTAGGATCATTTTTCTGCAATAGCTAATTAGCTATTCTTACAGAAGTGGCCTATCGTGAGACATATCTAAGGATAGAGTCAATAGACTATGGCCAATTACGCGTACAGTATAGAATTTTCCTTTCAAGGATGAGTTCTAAGTTATATAGACCTTCAAAATAATTTATATTATCATGTCACCTTTATAGATTAAGTATTATTTTCAGTATTACAAATCTCATATTTTAATAAAATTTTTGAATAAATATATTTTGACTGAGTGTAAAAAATTATTTACACCGATTGATACGTCATATAAACGGAGGGCTACAAAGAATTTGGATGACGGGTATTCTAGCTATCCGTATAAAGTGTAGACATAAAACAAGAAAAGAAAAAAGTGCTTTACTTTTCCGCCACTCTGCGCCGGGAATTGTTTCAAGACGACTATACTTTTCACACTATACATTAGATGTGGCGGATCCAATAGTGGAAGACAGAAAAAAGTCTTTAATAAAATTAAGAACATATACTAAAATATTCTTTTTTTTTCCAATTCTTCATTTTCCAATTTTGGAAAAAGAAAATACGAGGGATGAGCCATGTGTTGCCCCAGTGCCACTTCTGTAGTTTTTAAAAGCATTGCGAAATAAGAATGGACAAATTTCTACCTCAAGTTTGTTGTATCGAAGTACAAAAGATTCTACATATTTATAAATCTTGGACAAGACTTTTTGTCTCGTAGACAGTCCAATTTGCGAACTTGTAGCTATTCAATTAGCACTGAAATTTCTTGAAAAGAAAATTCACAATTTATGCCAGACGGAATCCGAAAAATTAAAGCACTTGGGCATTGTGATCAGCCACCTCCTCGATCCATAGATCGGCATTATACAGATATTTCAACATAGATTTTATGAACCGCACTTTGTTGTTTAGGTAGTGCATGCTACCATATCTTAATAAAATTATAAACATTATAGCAGTACAGCAATTAATTAAATCCCAAAATAGAACCTCAGGATGTTTCGGGATGTATCGATTGTGGGTGAAAATTATTTTTCTTCCCGAAGTTTGCCTTAAAAATCAACCTCTCTCCCTAACTTTCAACATTAGGCATCTCCCCCCTCCCCCTCCCCACTTACATCAATATTCGGCCATTAACCAGCTTTGAAATATTTGACCACTCTCTATAGGGGCAAATCATAATTTTACCTTATTTATTTATTTATTTATTTATTTAATGTGGTGCTCTAATTAATTGTATACTTTTGTTATCGATAGAGTTCTCTGCCGTTTGTGATACTTCATGTTTATTGATCCTTTTTTTTTTCTTTTACTCCATTTCTGTCTCTTTTATAAAGCTAACAGAATAGTTGAAACTTTGTTACAATAATCTTCACTATTATTATTATTTTTTATTATGGTCTTATAAACAGGGACAGATGTAGAGTTTGATCGCCGGGTTCATTTCAATTCAGTATTTTTTTATGCATAACATAAATTTATATGTAAAAATTTATTAAAATAACAACAAATAGTAGGGCTGAACCCATAACTTTAAAAATACAATGGTTATGTTAAAACCCTTAAAAGTTGAACCCATAAAATCTCAATCCTAGATCCGTCTCTGCTTATACAACATCCAAAGAAATAAGTTTGTATACGGTCAAAACCGAATTTGCCCTTCGTATGAATAATCGAGATTGGAACATGATAGACCAAGGTTCAACTTCGTGTAAAATCAAGCCATGATGCGAAGTTAGGTTATCGAGCTCGAGACCCATAGGTCGAGCAAAATAGAGACCGGTCAAGATCGAGATCGGCCAAGATCAAGGTCGAGCAAAATAGAGACCGGTCAAGATCGAGATCAGGCTAAATAGAGACCGATCGAGGCCGAGATCGGCCTCGATCGAGGAAAGCTTATCGAGCCAAAAAATAGAAAGCCAGAATATCCGCAATTGGGCAAGAATCTTGGCGGAAATCACGGCACATATCAATGAGAGGCCAATTAATTAATCTATCATGGGATTCCTTGCTATATTTAAAAATTATATTAAGAACGAAAAAGGGCCAAAATTGCCCTTAAACTATTAGAAATAGAGTAATTTTGCCCTCCGTTTGATTTTGGTATCAATAATATCCCTACCGTTAATAAACTGGCTCACTTATACCCTCAAAACTAACGGTTACTCCACACAGGCACAACGCGTCTTAAGAAAATATTTTTTGGCTGAATTGATCTCCACGTAGGATTGATATTATCTTCTCGAACCTAAAGAGAACCATGGTCGACCACCTGAAAATTTGCACTAGGAAGAAAACCATCTACAACGACAAAGAGCCAAATCTACCTTTTCACCACCTGGATATTCATTGAAACTGTCATAATTCTAATAATTCAAAAGGCAACTTCAAGTTAGAAATTCAAGATGTGAAGTTCAAAATTGGGAAATGCTTATCTAATCAATTTTTTATCTACAAAATTAAAACATAGAGTATCAAACAACAATAATTAGAGTAGATGACCATTTAACAGAAGTGCTCACCAAATTCAACATGTCACTTAGATATAGATGAAAAATAAAGAAATAAAATCCACCACTCTAAGAGAGCTCAACCACTGAAAAAGGGACCTTTCGTCAGCAATAGCCCACCAGAATAGTGAAGGTGCCAACCTTCTCCATTACCACTAACACAATACCAATGAACCACCCTCCAAAACCATTTTCAAAATCTTAAATTTCTTCCTTAGAAAAGCTTCAGATATGTCTGGCAATATCGCCCCCAGAATAAATTTTGACCGGATAACCTTTCGATTTGGAAGATAAGGCCTTTATGGCGCGGTCATCTTTTTCAGCTAGGTTGATTCGCCTTTTTCTGATATTGGTGATTCATGCAAGGAAGAGAAGATGAGATAAAAGTGAAAGATTATCCGCCAACGTTTGCTCCCATTGGAACTGTTTTCCGCGATAAATTAGTCGCTGCTTTACTGTGGGTATTCCAATGAACAACTTGATTTTCATGGTGAACTACTTTCTCTGAGTTCGTAGAATGGGCTGGAATAGCCGGCAATGAGAAGAAGATGGGGGTGTACTGGTGGCTCTTGGTGGATGAACGGTAGCAATGGTGATTTTTGGAGTCTTTGAATAGTTATGTTTATCATCCAAAATAAAAAGAAGATAATATCAATCCTACGTGGAGATCCAATTCAGCCAAAAAATATTTTCTTAAAATGTTTTGTGCCTATGTGGATTAACCGTTAGTTTTGAGGGTATAAGTGAGCTGGTTTATTAACGATAGGGATAATATTGATACCAAAATCAAATGGAGGGCAAAATTACTCTATATCCAATAGTTTAAGGGCAAATTTGGCCCTTTTCCGTATTAAGAATAGGACCTCTCCACTATATAAAGGGGGGTCTGATTATTTGTAAGAGAGATTCATTCAGATTCATAGAACATAAAGCAATATACTATCTTTCTTCCGATTTTAATATTTTAGTCATTTAGTTCTTCTATAAGTTACTCTCTATTCAGTTTGAGGGTGATAAAACTTGAAGGTTTGGGCTAATTAATCCATTCAGTTTGCATTCATTTCTTTTACAGTTAATTTCGATATTCATTTATATATTTCCTCAATTTATACCGAATTATACCACATACACTTAGTACTGCGTATAAATTCAATTATCATCCGTTTTTCGGGTAAACAAAGTTATAAAATAACTGATATAGCAAAGCGTATCATGCAACATGGCCGAACTTTTAACAAAGACAATACTAACTTTTAAGCTGAATATTATTGTGTATCTAGATTGTAACAAGATTGTTAATGATACAACAATGTAGCATAATAATCCAAAGTATCCTCAAATATCTGACATTGTCACTACTTTGGGGGTTCAGGGACTTAATCCTATTTGAAAAATTAAAGTTTTTCTTGATTTTGTTTTTTAAAACATAAGATCATGATAATTTGAGGAAACGAGACAAAGAAACATGGGAGAACAATTAAGTAAAGCATATTAATGGTGAGTAAAAAAGCAGAACTCTTACCGTGGTTTGGAAGCTCTTGCGAGTTGCGACGAAAATGTTTGGTTCTTTAGGAGGCAATTAACAAGATTTGAAAAAATACTAAATAACAAGGTATATAATTAATTAGGGTACCCCACTAAATAAAATAAAAAGTGAAAATACAATTTGCCCCTATAGAGAGTGGTCAAATATTTCAAAGCTGCCGGTCAAATTGATATGGGGGGGGTGGGGGGAAGCGCCTAATATTGAAAGTTAGGGGAGATTGGTTTTTTAGGCAAACTATGAGAAAAAAAATGATTTTCACCCGTTGATTCATGTGCGTGCCAGGAGAAGATTTTCTACTGCTGATAGTGCATGCCAACTAAAAAAGTTGTCATTGTCTGGATTCTAGCTGAAAGAAACAAAAAGAGGAGCAAATAGAAAAGTTTGTATGTACTTTTGCAAATAGCTCAAAGGCGGGACAGCAGAAAATATTTGCATGCTGTTAATTTCATAGGGAGGGAGAGGGACACAGTGCTATCATCAAGAACGCTATGCTCACTATTAAGTGGCAGTGTTGCATGTAAATTAACTAAGACCTAATTAATAAATGATGTAGACAGAGGTTGGAAATATTATGTATATCCCCGTTTAAGTTATTATAACCTAAGCCATTCCTTTATTTATTTTTTTATTTTTTTATTTTTTTTTGCCGTTATGTAGCAGGCAGCTTATTTAGGACTATATGTAGATCTCTTGTTGCTATAGATGGTAAACGTGCAATACTTGATTTGATTATCACTGCTAACAACAGGAAATACCTATTCTTGCTATTTCCACAAAGCTTGGGTCGTGTCATTTGCCAATATCATTAATTAGTTCGGTATGTGTTACTACATTTTAGAAACTTTTCTCTTTCTGAGTAACTGGAGAGAAGAAAAGTAGTATAGTAGAAGTTTAGTGTTCAACGGAATGCACCATGACGGATCCAGGAACTCAAGCAAGATGAACCCCACAAAAAAAAACAAATGAAAAATTCCACATTTCTATTCAAAATTGCAATCCAAAGTATACTTTTTTAGCAGTATTTTCCACTAGAAGTATAAAATTTTTTCTTATGTCAATAGAATTTCAATATGTTTTATATAAACAAAAAAAGTTGTTTTTACCCTATTTGGCACAGTATAATTTTTATGAAAGAAATTCAATTGAGCTTTCTTTTGGTTTCAAAGCCGGCTCTAAGGTAAACCCATTAAGGCCACTGCTTTAGGCCCCCAAATTTGGGGGGCCTCATTTTTAGCAAAAATAAGTTATAGGTTTATAGTTTTATTTCCTTTGAATATTGAGAAAATGAATTTAAGAAAGACATAAATATAAAGAGATCTTCATGTATAGAACCTTTAGACCAGAATTTTATCATTAACAGTATAAGATGAGTTGTGCAGACATCATCGTAAGTAAATTAAGTTCCTTTCTCATTTTTCTAAAATCACATAATATCTGAAAAATGAGGAAATGGCAATTTTAGTGTTGGTTAAGAGGCTTACTGCGTCGAATATACACCAGTATCCAGCTCCTCGTGTGACAAAACAGTGTTTTAAAAGGCATTTCTGGGACTCGCCTGGGGCTCGCCCCTGGGCGGGGCACTTGCAAAACGCCCTAGGGCTCATGTATGGGGCTTAGTTCTGTGAGGCTTACGCCCCAAGCGCCCGACTGTGCGCCCTAAACACGCCTAACACCCAACGCTCGGGGCTCGCCTAACAGTTCTAACGCAAATCACGTGTCGAATTTCCTAATTAATATCGTTGACCTTCAAAATTTTCTAATTAATATCGTTGAGCATAACTCTAATAATGAGACATAGTATTGCGAATTTATATCTTCACTTATTATTGGTCGTGTCTTAGTTCATTTGTCCCTCCTTATTATACACTTTTATTAATTTGATATGTTAAACTAATTTGTATTTTTTCATGAAGGAGTAATATTTTAATTATCGTACTAATAAGATTTTATTAATTATTTACTTTTAGGAAAGTAAAATGTGGAGTTTGAGCATTTTTTTAAAGAAATTGTAAGTTTTTAATTATTTGAAAGTTAAAGACGTTATACGTGATTTGTATGCATTAGTTATACTTAAGAATCATGCTAGATATTTTTTTTTCTATGAGTTCCTTTAATTTTCTTTTAATTTTTAACTTTTAATTTATATTTTATATTTTTTTATGTTATTATGTTATTTTATTAATTTATAAATTAAAATTTTTAAAGATCCATGGGCTTACGTCCTCCCCCCCCCCCTCCCCCCGCCTCCAGGCTTACGCCTCGCCCCATATCAAGTAAAACGCCCCGCCTCACGCCTCGTATTTTAAAACATTGCTTGTAAGTAGCGTATAATAGATTATTTGACTAGTTTTTTGTGGGGATGGGGCATATATATATATATAGTTTTCTTCAATTTTTATGCAATTTTACATGTTTATAAATATTTACTGTCATTATATTATTTTATAAAATATTAAAAATTAAATACCTATGGGGACGCCTCGCTGAGGCATATGTAAAATGCCTCGCCTTATGCCAACGCCTTTTAAAACACTACAAAAAACTTTCATTACGGTATTCTTCCAAAATCACATAATATCTGAAGTTCCCCGATTGCATTTCTGTACATCAATTTCAATGAGGTAGAAGTGTGGAATGCTTGAAAACGAATGAAATTTGTGTACGGGTAAAATCAGGGATAAAGTTACCCCGAATTTTTCGATGAAGAAACGAGGAACAATGTGATTCGACGTTGGCTAGGGTAAGGCCGAGGGTGCCAGCAGATCGGAGTCCGGGGTGGATGAATGGTACATCGGAAATCGAGCATGGCCAAACATGGGAAGAATCAAGCTCGAGCGAAACGAAGAATCGGGGTTAAAGGGAAGACAGTTAAAGAGGACGAACGAGGAGCCGAAATATCTGCCACCATCTGGATATTACAGCACGAATCGCGCCCAATATTAACTGCGGATCGTGTTTTCTTTGAAAAAAGGAAGGAAAGGATTTTTACCTTATTTAGACTTGTATTAGGATTAAAACTCTTCTACTATATAAAGAGGACAATCTTTTTATTTTTTTGGGTCACTATTGGCACGCATATCAAAACAATAAAGTTCACTTTTGTCTTTTAGCATTTGTTTAAGTGTTCTTCAAATTCTTCATCTATTCAGTTACAACTAAGCTTCATTCTCAGGGCACGATCGGAACCGGTCTTTAACACTCAAATCTAACATCGGGCTTAATTACTTCGTCACATTTGGTTTGATTATTTTGCTTTTCTTTAATTCAATTACTTGTTGTTCTTTGACTATTCGTGTTAAGTTAAATCATATATCCTTTAAACCGTATATAAATTTAATTGTTACTCATTTTAAGGGTAAACAGTTTGGCGTCCACAGTGGGATTAAGGATAATAGTGGTAATTTAGTACGAATCTTTATAACGCACTCTATTTTACGCTTATTTGTTGACGTTTGATTTCACGATCATTCAATATGTTGATCTCATCCAAGTTCACACCTCAATTCAAGGTTATGAAACGGTCGATTGAAATAGTAATACCCAACAAAGAGTCGGAGTCGAATTCCACAGGGAGCTATACGTGGGATTTAGGAGTATAAATTGCAGTGTATGAGTATGAACTATCTCAGATTACACTTTCACAAATTGATCCTTATTCTATGTCTATTCCATTTTAAGATTGCAAGATTAAGTAATGAAACTAAAAAATTATTTTTGTTATTTTTCAAATGATAAAAAGACCTAGGGCTATGACCTTCACCTAGGTGTTTGCCTAACGGGTTGTAAACTTTAAAGCTTGTTTTATTGGTCGGGGTATATTATAGCCATAACACTTGAGTACCCACTCAATAACTCTCGGTCAGAGAGTGACCTTGCCCAATTTGGCTTTCTCAAGTCCAAATGGGTGTAAAACAAAATAGTTGATAACAAGCTCAAGTCGGATTTTACTATCTCTAGATTCAACCCTTTAATTGGGACTATCAATGTCTTGATTCACCCCAAATTCTTGTTAGCCAAGTTTTCCTAGACTAAGCCTCTCTTTCTCAAGTAGAGACCAAGTCAAATAGGCATGAACTAATATTTACAACCATTAATTCTACAATTAAAAGCAAGAACAAGGCTAAATAATAAACACTCAACCATAAACAAGCCATAATTCAAACACCCGTTAAATTTACACTCTAGGGTTGGGGCACAACCCTAGTGAAAATCTAGCTACTCATGCTTAAGACAGAAGAAATAGAAGAAAAAATGATAATTAAACCCATATTGATAATTAGAATAAAGAAATCTATGTTTAAAAAAGCTCAAAATGGCAAAAACTACTAAAGAGAGTAAAGAAAAACGGCTACTGTATCTGCTGATGTCAAAACTTAACCTAAAAAAATGAATCTCTTCTATTTATACAGTACTGGAATTTTCGGAAAAAAATGCCCTTTCTGAGGTTCTGCGGCCGTACAATTTCATGTGCGGTCCGCACTTTGCTTCAGCTTGACGGGATTGGACTCTTACGGCCGCACAATTCTGAACCGCGGCCGCATCTCTCTCTTTCTGTGGTTTGCATATTTCTGAGTGCGGCAGCACATAGCTCTTCTGCGGACCGCACAAATGCAACTGCGGCAGCATAGCTGATCTTCTGTGGCCGCACACTAATTGTGCGGTCCGCACTTCCATTGAATGTGATATGCATGTTCTCTGAACTTCCGGTCTTGCCTTGCTTCAGCGGCCGCACATCTCATGTGCGGACCGCACTTCTCATGTGCGGACCGCACTTCTCATGTGCGGACCGCACTTCTCATAGATCTCTGACAAGTTCTTCTGCACAATCTGCGGTCCACATTTTAGAGCTTTTGTGCATGTTTTTGTCCTTGGTTCAGATTACTCCTTTTTGAGTTGGATTTTATCTTTTAGGCTCATTTTCCACCATTCATGCAATTAAGCATATTTCATGAGTTTTTGGGAACACAATTAAACGCTTTTGGACTAAAACGAAAGAAAAAGGGTACCAATAAGTAGTCAAAATCCCCACTCATCAACTCCCCCAAACTTAAGTTTTTGCTTGTCCTCAAGCAAATAAGGTAATTTCCACCTCCACAAGTTAAGAGATATTCCAGCTAATCAATCACACATCAATTTGGGACTAACAATTACCCACACACTTATAAATTATTAACAAGGAAATGGGTTGAACTTTTAAGCACAAATAGTTCTAATGTGACACTTGAGCATCAAGAGTTGATTTAATTTATCAAAGAAGATCGCTCTTTCATGTAGGCCATTGTGGATCCCAAACTCCTCCTCTTCTACTCTCCGTTTGCTTATCTCACTTAAGAATGTAGCACTCAATTCAAAGATTTGTAAAAGGTTCGTTCATCTCTCTCAAAAGAATATCACAAGTACGGCTTTAAGTACTGTAGGCTTGCCCCTCATGTAAATCACCATAATGTAAGCTTGCACGGCTTGAAATCATGTAGGGCTTTTTCAAAATGCAATAAATGCTTTTGGACTAAGGTTGGATATGCTATGATTGAACGGGTTCATCTTTCCCTAAGCACTCCATTTTCTCTTATCGGCTCATGCTTTGCCAACTTTTTGAGGTATTTTCTTTTCCATAGGGGGATTGGAGAGACTTAGATTCACTCCTTCTTGGTTATGATATTCATTTTTTCCTTCTTTGTTTTCTCCATGCCTTGCATAATTACTATTCTTTGAAAACCCTTCAACTCTTCAACTTATTCACTTTCTTTTTGCATTTATCTTTTTGTTCTTCTTTTTTTTTCTTGCCTTTTCTTCTCTTCATTTCTTTTCTCTTTTTGTGCTTTGATACCTTTTTCAAACTCCTCGTCTCTCCCCTAAACTTATGTTTTCAGCCAATTATTTTACAAGAGTGTTAAGGAAAGCTCGGGTGCCAAGAGAGGGTCACGACAGAACTGTTAAAGGCTTGTAACATGGTGATCAAATGAGAAGGGTTTTAGGCTCAAATGGGTTGACTAGGGATAACAACATTGGTGGCCCATGAAAAATTCCAAGCAGGTCAAGGAGAGCCTACAATCACTTCTCAAGCCAAGCAAAACTTAAAATTTTGCCTAGAAACACATTCGGGGAAAGTTCCAGACCATTTGCACGGGTACTTGGACTTGCAACAAAAACATATCACCTCTCACACAGCTGGATTGTTAACAAGGATAGAGTCGAGGGACCACAACGACCATAATCAAGATTTAAAAATCACTATGGCTCAACTAAACTACTCGATGATTGCCTAAGTCAACACAAGAGTCACAAGATCACTAACTAGAGCTATTTCTTTCCAAAAAAAAAAAACTTGTTTCTAACCATAAGCACGTAGTTAAGTGTGTTGGTACCAAGTAAAGCATATTTGACTCTTCGAGCTTGACTCAATTAGGTCTTTTTATTCCTTATTACTACTATTCTTACCTAAACGCCAAAAACGGACTCAATCCCTTAAGAAGGTCACGCCATCCAACGTTGGGAGGAGTCACCCGGTTCACACAAAACTACCTTTGGAAAGAACCGTGGTATTAAAAAAACCAAAGGTTTATTGTCCACTCAAACATAAAAAGAAGCTATTAGATTAAAAAGAAGCTACTGAATTAAACATTGACTAATAAGAAAATAAAATAAAAAAGCTACAAAGCAAGTTACTGCAAGCATAATGAATATACATAATGAGGGAGGAAAAGAGAAAATATATACATCAATAGAGAAAGAAAGAGGAGAATCTATACATGATAAAAAGAAAAAGGAAAATGTTATCAATTATTACAAACCAAATGTCAAATCATCCAAATATCCAATAAATCCCCCCCCCCGAATAAAAGTAAGCATTGTCCCCAATGCTTAACAAAATAAGAATAAAGAGGGGTAAGAGTGAAGAGGACTCCCTAAATGGTTATGTCTAGAGCAGCGTCACCGCCCTCAGTCTCCTCTAACTGGATTTCATCATCCTCGGCTCTGGGAGTAACTGGGTGGGTGAACATCTGTCGCACCGCCTCAGCAGTGTCGGCAGCCATGTCTGGCTCCTCAGACTGGCCAGCTGGTGCCACTGGAATAGATGGTGCTGCTAGAGCTGCTGATGCTGGTGGGTCTAACCCTACGAGCAAATCGAATGGAAGCTCATCAACTGATTTCTTGGACGCATGGGATTTTCTCATTTTCTTTACCTGCTTCCCCAGCTCCTCAATCACTGATCCATGTGCTACCAAGGTGTTCATGATGGTGGTTTGGTTTTCCAAGATCTTCTTCAATGTAGCCTCCACTGTTGGAGGAATTTGGTTTGTCGAGGTGGATGACTGTGCTACAACAGCACTGGATAAGTCAGACAGCTTTGCAGTAGCTGTCTGCATCCAATTGTTGAGGCTCGCCAGTATCTGGGAGACTCGCAGTGCAGATAGTGGATGAGTGGGTATAGGCATCGGCCTTAAAGTCGAGGTGGAGGGAACTACTGCTGAAGGTCCTGAAGAAAGAGGTGGTGGCATGGCAACTGTACTGGTAGAAGGCACTACTGGAGGGGAAGACATGTTTGCTGACTCTACCGCTATCACTGAAGGCTCATCAAACTAGCCCACGGTAGTAGTCGGTTGACCCTTATTCTTCGGGTTCTTCGGGTCCTTCAGAGAGTACCAAGTGAAAGGCTTCTTTGCCCGAACCTTTGTGTCAAAATTCCTCGGCTCCACCCCCGCATCCGTAAGGTACTCTGTGATAGTATTGGGGTACGGGTAAGAGCTGTCACTTTGCCTGTCAACCAAAGACATGTTTGCCGCAATCATAGCACCCACATTGATTGGGTATCCGGCCATGATAGAGGCGACTATCACTGCCCGCGGGATTGGGCGATTTGTTTCATTTTGTCACGGGTCTATTCTGCTACACACAAACGTCTGCCATCCCTTTGACTCTAAATTTAGGGTGTTCCGCTGAATAGGAATCCCTGCTGTGATCCATGGTGGTGGGGGTCCCAGAGCTGCCAGAATCTCAGTTAGCCATGGGCGAGCTGCATCGCCCATAGCTAGATTTTCCAAGTATTGCACCGTCTCAACATCCTCCAACCCTAAATATGTGTTCAAGGTGCTCTGGTCAAACCTTACTTTCAGATTCCTCACTTTCGTCACTTTGGTCCCCTTCTTTATGTGCGCCACATTGGCGTAAAATTCCCGGACCAGGTACTTTTTGGCATCTACCACAATTTGAGTGAACCATGTTCACCCCTTCTACTCCCGGAATTGTCTCAACACCGCCAGGTTGTATTTATCAAGATCTTTTAATAAGAACTGACGCTCAAGAGTGAGCGATCTCAACGGCCACCACTCTCTAAAACCATTGAATGCAGTTAGACTGACGAACCTATCTTCCCAAATTTCTTTCTTCTTCGACCTCTCAAGGTCGGTAACTCTGGTATCACCCCCTCGGCCATCATCCGGGATCTCATCCACATCCACTATAGTAGTTGGTGCGTCGAGGGCATGTGTAGAAGAAGGCTCCGGAGCCTGACTGTTACTTTCTGACCCCTCAGAAGTGCTCTCAAAAGAGGTGGGCTCGTTTCTCAGTTAGTATCTATCCTGAAGCGGTTGTGGCTGTGATTGCACAACAAGCTGCTCTTGCATTGAGTCGCCCTCCAATGCTTCCCTAGACGGGGCATATGAACTTGACTCGGAGGGTTTCGCTGTCTACTTCGGCATGTTGTGACTTTCTTACTGATTATTCTTTGGAGGGCGAGGGGTAAATTGCTTTTGCCTCTGCCTCTTGAAGGTTCACCCATCCCCTTTGATGTATCACCAAGACCACGGTATCTAACCATTTTCTGCAACAAACAGTAGCAGGATTCAGTTCTAATTCAAGTGAATATAATCAGAAGTGCACAGAACAAAACAGGTTGTAGGGTATGAAAGTGCGGTCCGCACAATTGTAAGGGCGGCCGCAGGTCTGGTTGTGCGGACCGCACAATTTTAAAGTGCTACCGCAGAGTTGAAGTGCGATCCGCACTTTGCTGAGTGCGGCCGCACAATGGGCACCTAAAAATACAACTCTCTGAAGATAGAGAATGCCCTGATCTGCGGCCGCACACACTTTTCTACGACCGCGATTGAATTTCTGTGGACCGCACTATTTCAAGTGCGGTCCGCACAATCTTGCTTCACCAAATCCCTAATCTATACTTCTGTGGACCGCACAATTCCTTGTGCGGTCGCACATTTCAAAACTTAATCGGGCAGAGTTCTTAGGATTTCGATTTTATGCACAAATTGGACATTGTAGTAGCACTTAAACATGAAAAACCAAATACCCATTCCCCAAATAGCAACTATGAGTTTACCCAACACAATTCACACCCCACATAGATATGAAATTGATAAATGGTCTAAAATAACTAACAAATTGTGAACTAAACTAAAAAAAATGGAAGAATCCTAGAAATGATTTGAACATACTAGTGATGAAGTGGTGTTAAGGAGTGATCACAGATGCTCAATTAAGTGGCAGATGATTGAATCAGTTGTGTGCAAGATTTTAGCCTTTGTTTTAATTTCTCAGAGATTGGAAAGTTTCAACAGTAGCATTAGGGCTACTATTTATACAACCGGTTTTGGCTAAGGGTTCAAGAGAAGAGTGCAGAATTTCTTCTGCGGTCCGTACTCTATTACATGTTGTTCAAGTTCCCTTCATTGATCTGCGATCCGCATAATTCGCTGTGCGACCGCAGATGTTGGTGCGGTCCACAGATTTCCTTGTGCGGCCGCACTTTGGCCATTTTTCTGACAAACAAACTTCAGAGAGTTTGCATTTTCCCATCTCAAATTGTGCGGTCCGCACAAGAATTGTGCAGCCGCGGTTGATTTATGCTATAGCATTCAAAATTGTGCGGTCCGCACTTTTTCCATACTTAGCCAATTATTTTTAGCACAGTTCATGCATAGCACACTCATTCCTGCAACACACTTCAAAACCAGTTAATACAAAATAAGACCTATCTAAAGAAAAAGAAACATGGGTTACCTCCTAAGAAGCACCTGATTTAACGTCGCGGCACCTCGCAGATTACCATCATTTGAAATGAATTATCGCCACGACGTGGCCATCACCAACTTTTCCCAGATAATGCTTCACCCGGTGACTATTGACTCTAAATATCTCATCATTTTTATTCTTCAAGTACAAAGAACCAAAGGGTGTCACACCCACAACCTCAAACGTGCCACTCCATTTAGACTTTAACTTTCCGGAAAACATCCGTAATCGCGAATTGAACAACACAAGATCACCCTCTTTAAACTCTTTGTTCCAAATGCACTTGTCATGAATATATTTCATCTTCTCTTTGTATAAGGACAAACTTGTGTATGCATGATACCAAAACTCATCCAACTCGATTAAATGTGCCACCCTTAAGTTGCCGGCGACATCCCACTCAAGATTCAATTTCTTTAAAGCCCACATGGCTTTGTGCTCAAGTTCCACTGGAAGATGACAGGCTTTTTCGAATACCAACCGGTATGGAGACATTACGATAGGTATTTTGTAAGCAGTCTTGTATGCCCATAAAGCATCATCAAGTTTCTTGGACCAATTCGTCCGGTTAGCATTCACAGTTTTGGACAAAATACTCTTTATCTCCCGGTTGGAGACTTCCACTTGACCGCTTGCTTGTGGATGATAGGGAGTTGTGACTTTATGAGTGACACCATACTTGGTGAGTAAGGTGTGGAAAGCTTTGTTGCAAAAATGCGATCCCCCATCACTTATGATAGCCCTGGGAGTACCAAATCATGTGAAAATATTTTTCTTCAAAAACACCACCATACTTCTCACTTCATTGTTGGGTAGAGCAACGACCTCAACCCATTTGGACACATAATCAACTGCGACCAAGATGTAGGTGTTTCCACAAGAACTCACCAAAGGCCCCATGAAGTCAATACTCCATACATCAAAAATATCAATCTCCAAAATAGCGGTGAGGGGCATTTCATTTTTCTTTGAGATTACACCGTCCCTTTGACATTCATCACAACGCTTGACTAGATCACTTACATCCTTGTAAAGGGTGGGCCAATAGAAATCATAATTTAGCACTTTGATCGTCATTCTTGCTCCACCATGGTGACCACCATATGGCGAAGAATGACAAGCCATAAGAATTTCAACTTGTTCCTCCTTCGGCACACATCTTCTAATCACTCCATCCGTACAAATCCGGAAAAGGTACGGTTCATCCCAATAATAGCCTTGACAATCTCGTTTGAGCTTCTTCCTTTGGTTTGAAGAGAACTCATTCGGGATGATACACTTACAAGAAAATTTGCTAGAACCGTGAACCATGACACCTCTTTCATTGAAATAGCCAAGAGTTACTCATCGGGAAAGGAGTCATTGATTTCAAGGCCATCATGCGGCCTCCCCTCCTCCTCCAAACGAGACAAGTGGTCCGCCACTTGGTTTTTACTTCCTTTTCGATCTTGGATGTCAATATCAAACTCTTGAAATAAAAGCACCCATCTCATCAACCGGGATTTGGAATCTTTCTTGTTTATAAGATAGCGAAGTGCCGCATGATCCGTGTGGACAATGACTTTTGCACCCATCAAGTACGGGCGGAACTTCTCAATAGCAAACACAATGGCAAGGATCTCTTTTTTGGTCACAGTGTAATTGACTTGGGCATCATTCATGGTCTTACTAGCATAGTATACCGAATAAAAGATCTTGTTGATACGTTGTCCCAAAACTGCTCCAACTGCCACATCACTAGCATCACACATGAGCTCAAAAGGAATGCTCCAATTCGGGGCGGTGATAATGGGAGTAGTTGTCAACTTGAACTTGAGCAATTCAAATGCTCTCATGAAATCATCATTGAAGTGAAATTTAGCATCTTTCTCCAAAAGCTTGCACAAGGGGTTCACCACCTTGGAAAAATCCTTTATGAAATGTCGATAAAACCCCGCGTGACTTAAGAAACTTCTCACGCCCTTCACAAATATTGGAGGTGGAAGTTTAGAAATCACCTCTATTTTCACCTTGTCGACCTCTATTCCCCTTTTTGAAATTTTGTGGCCAAGGACAATACCCTCCTCGACCATGAAATGGCATTTCTCCTAATTCAACACCAAGTTCGTTTCTTCACACTTGCCAAAACCTTATCCAAATTTGCCAAGCAATCATCAAAGGAATCCCCGACTACCGAAAAGTCATCCATGAAGACTTCAAGATAGTCCTCTACCATATCCGCGAAGATTGCCATCATACACCGTTGAAAAATTATCGGTGCATTGCATAAGCCAAATGGCATCCGCTTGAAAGCGAAAGTGGCATAGGGACAAGTGAAGATTGTTTACTCTTGATCTTCTGGGGCAATAAGGATTTGATTGTAGCACGAATATCTATTTAGAAAGCAATAGAACGCCCGGCCGGCCAACCTATCAAGCATTTGGTCAAGAAAAGGTAGTGAAAAATGGTCTTTCCTTGTGACTTTGTTTAGCTTCTGATAGTCCATATACACTCTCCACCCGGTCACCGTTCTTGTTGGAATCAACTCGTTCTTATCGTTGGTGACCACAGTTATGCCCCCTTTCTTTGGAACACATTGCACCAGAGAAGTCCACGAACTATTAGAAATGGGGTAGACAACCCCGACATCTAACCACTTTATGATCTCCTTTTTGACCACATCTTGCATGGCTTCATTGAGTCTCCTTTGATGTTCAATGGAGGGTTTGGCATCCTCCTCCAAGTTAATTTTGTGCATGAAAAATTCAGGGCTTATTCCCCGAATATCTGCCAAAGTCCACCCAATAGCTTTCTTCCTCTTGTAGAGCACTGCCAATGTAGAGTCAACCTGCACGTTAGTCAAATAAGAGGAAAGAATAACCGGTAAAGTAGAACAAGGGCCAAGGAATTCATACCTGAGATGTGGAGGCAATGGTTTCAACTCCAAGATAGGAGGCTCTTCAATTGAAGGCTTTGTTGGAGGAGTTTTCCTATTTTCGAGACCCAAAGAAAGTTTCTGAGGTGCATAATTGTATGACCCCATCCCTTGCAAAGAATTGACACTTTCCATGAAGCCATCCATTTCATCATCATCAAAATTTAGCAAAAAGGCCTCCAACATATCACCCACATTAATCGTGTCACTTGTATCATCAATAATCACATCGGTCACCAAGTCCACGAACGAACACACTTCATTGCTATTCGGTTGCCTCATAGATTTTCACACGTGGAATACCACCTTTTCACATCAACAAGAGCCTTTCCCGTAGCAGGGAAAGGTCTACCAAGAATAATCGGTACCTCATAGCCTACTTCACAATCAAGAATCACAAAATCCGCCGGGAGAATGAACTTGTCAACACGAACCAATACATCCTCAATCACCCCAACGGTCTCTTCATTGTACGGTCAGCCATTTGTAATCTCATAGATGTGGGTCTTGGTTGCCCAATTCCCAATGTTTTAAAAATTGAATAGGGCATCAAGTTGATACTCGCCCCAAGGTCACAGAGAACTTTTGCAAATTCGGCACTTCCAATGGTACAAGGAATTGTGAAAGCACCGGGATCTTCCAACTTTGGAGCCATCGAATGCACAATTGCACTCACTTGGTGAGTGACATTGATAGTTTCAAAATTCATCGATCTCTTCTTTGTCACCAAGTCTTTCATAAACTTAGCATATGCGGGCATTTGCTCCAAAGCTTTAACTAATGGCACATTTATAGAGAGACTCTTTATTATATCAATGAACTTCTTGAATTGATTCTCTCCATTTTTCTTGGCAAGCCTTTGAGGATAGGGAGGACGTGGCTTAGGAAATGGTGCCTTAGCTTTTTACACTACCGTTCCCGGTATGTCAATCACATGATCCCTAGACGGGTTCACATCCTCTTGAGTCTCTTGCACCGTGTCATCATTATCAATCTGCACTTCATCATTTGCTTGCACTGCATTGTTCGGGATCTCCTCCTCTTCTACCACTTGCTCATCATCCACAAGTTGCCTTTGGCTTGAGGTAGGTGCATTCCCACCTTTTCCACTTCTTGTAGTAACGGCCATGGCATGCCCCGTAGTGTTCCCACCCTTCGGGTTCACTACCGTATCACTTGGTAGTGCCCCTTTAGGACGAGAATTTAAAGCTTGAGAGATTTGACCCATTTGCATTTCTAAGTTACGGATTGATATGTTGTGTGAAGCAAGTTGGGCATCATAATCGGCATTCTTCTCCATCATTTGCTTGAACATGTTCTCAATATGACTCATTTCATTGTTGGAGGAACTAGGACCTTGAGAAGGATAAGGAGGTGTGTTGCTCGGTTGTTGGTACATCGGGGGCCTTTGAAAACCCGACCCCCGATTTCCTTGGTTGTTGTTCCACCCACCTTGGTTGTTGCCTCCCCAATTGCCTTGATTATTATTATTTTGCCAATTCCCGTGGTTATTGCTTCCACTCCAATTGCCTTGATTGTTTCGACTATTCCAATTACCTTGGTTGCTAGAATTCCAATTGCCTTGATTATTCGAAGGTCTCCATTATTATTGACTAGGGCCTTAGTAGTTACATCTTTGCCCTTGAAAGTTATTCATATATTGGACCTCTTCATCTTGATCATTGTAAGAATCTCCTTGATCAAACCCACTATCATCTTGCACAAAATTGTCCATTCTTTGTTGCACTTGTGGAATTCTAGTTCTTCTCTTGTTTACCATCATATTGACTCCCTCCATTGCATTGACTTGCCTCGGGTTTTGCACTTGTTGAAGTTGAGCCTTTGCCAATTGGTTCATGGTGGTTGTCAACTCGGCTATTGCTTGCCCATGGTTATGTAACTCTTTATGAAGAAGAATCACATTTGGATCACCTTGACGGACATTGGCTCTAGATTGCCACGCTGATGTAGTATCCTCCATTTCATCCAAAATATCACACGCCTCCGCATACGGCATAGTGATGAAGTTCCCACCGGCAAGTTGATTCACTACACATTGGTTGGTGGTATTGATCCCCCCATAGAAAGTTTGTTGAATCATGTTCTCCGTTATATCATTGTTGGGAATTTTTTTCACCATTGTCCTATATCTTTCCCATATCTCGTGTAGTGGCTTGAATGCTAGAATTTCATCCCGAAGAATGGCCATGTGCCCGGGAGAGAAGTACTTTGAAATAAATTTCTCCGCTAGTTCATCACAAGTATGGATGGAGTGATTTGGCAATCTATCTAACCAATCTAAGGTTTTACCCCATAGAGAGAAAGGAAATAGCCTCAACCTTAAAGCATCCTCAGAGACGTTTGTCTGTTTACTCCCCCCAACAACTGTCCACAAACCCCTTCAAGTGTTTGTATGCATTTTGACTCGGAGCCCTGGTAAAGAATCCATGTTGCTCTAATAATGTGAGTATTACATTCGTGATTTGAAAGTTGCCCGCCCTAATGCGGGGCGGAACAATGGCACTTGTATACCCTTTATTCGGCAATACCCGATGTGGAGCCGCTCTTGGTGGAGGTGGAGGTGGAATTGGGACGTTGTCTTGAGGTGCCCGGCCTCTTTTATTTACTTGAGGTTCAAGAGGAACCTCTTCAACTTGGTCATCTTCAATGTCCACATCCCGCAAAGGCATGTTTTCGAGTTGATTGTTGTTGTTTTCCATTATGGTACCTAAAATTGATTCACACAAATCAGTAACAAGGAAAGAAAAGAAGACAATTCATACACAAAACCAAATATATAGCTAAATCAGTTTTTTATGCTCTCCGGCAACGACGCTAAAAATTGATCTCGTCCAAGTTCACACCTCAATTCAAGGTTATGAAACCGTCGATTGCAATAGTAATACCCAACAAGGAGTCGAGATCGAATTCCACAGGGAGCTATACGTGGGACTTAGGAATATAAATTGCAGTGTATGAGTATGAATTATCTCAAATTACACTTCCACAAATTGATGCTTGTTCTATGTCTATTCAAATTTAAGATTGCAAGATTAAGTAATGAAACTAAGAAATTATTTTTGTTGTCTTTCAAATGATAAAAAGACCTAGGGCTATGACCTTCATCTAGGTGTTTGCCTAACGGGCTGTAAACTTTAAAGTTTGTTTTATTGGTCGGGGTGTATTATAGCCATCAACACTTGAGTACCCACTCAATACCTCTCGCTCAGAGAGTGACTTTGCCCAATTTGGCTTTCTCAAGTCCAAATGGGTGTAGAATAAAACAGTTGATAACAAGCTCAAGACAGGTTTTACTATCTCTAGATTCAACCCTTTAATTGAGACTATCAATGTCTTGATTCACCCCAATTCCTTGTTAGCCAAGTTTTCCTAGACTAAGTCTCTCTTTCTCAAGTAGAGACAAAGTCAAATAGGCATGAACTAATGTTTGCAACCATTAATTCTACAACTAAAAGCAAGAACAAGGCTAAATAATAAACACCTAACCATAAACAAGCCATAATTCAAACACCCATTAAGTTTACACTCTAGGGTTGGGTCACAACCCTAGTGAAAATCTAGCTACTCATGCTTAAGACAGAAGAAATAGAAGAAGAAATGATAATTAAACCCATATTTATAATTAGAATAAAGAAATCTATGTTCAAAAAGCTCAAAATGGCAAAAACTACTAAAGAGAGTAAAGAAAAACGGCTACTGTATCTGCTGATGTCAAAACTTAACCTAAAAAAGTGAATCTCTTCTATTTATACAGTGCTGGAATTTTCGGACAAAAATGCCCTTTCGGAGGTTCTGCGGCCGCATAATTCCATGTGCGGTCCGCACTTTGCTTCAGCTTGACCTAATTGGACTCTTGCGGCCACACATATCTGAACCGCGGCCGCATATATCTCTTTCTGTGGTCTGTATATTTCTGAGTGTGGCCACACATAGCTCTTCTGCGGACCGCACAAATGCAATTGCGGCCGCATAGCTGATCTTTTGCGGCCACACAATAATTGTGCGGTTTGCACTTCTGTTGAACTTGATATGAATGTTCTTTGAACTTCCAGTCTTGTCTTGCTTCTGCGGCCGCACTTCTCACAGATCTCTGACAAGTTTTTTTGCACAATCTACGGTCCGCACTTTAGAGCTTTTGTGCTTTTTTTGTCCTTGGTTCAGATTACTACTTCTTGAGTAGGATTTCATCTTTTAGGCTCATTTTCCACCATTCTTGCAATTAAGCATATTTCATCAATTTTTGGGAACACAATAAACGCTTTTGGACTAAAATAAAAGCAAAAAGGTGACAATAAGTAGTCAAAATCCCCCCTCATCATATGTCAAATTTCCAATATGCTCACTTGAGTGTTGACCCTGATTCAGGCCACCACAGTGAAAATAATAATGTGGTGCCAAGCAACGGCATGCCCCCTATCTACCCTAATGGCGTTCCAATCGTTGATCCAGTCGATGCCAATTTACAGGTTGCTATCAACTTCAACCTACTGACTGATCCCAAAAACAACATTCACGGGGCACCCCGGCTATCGGCTCATGAGGCACCCGAAGGGGGAGGTGATGGAGTTAGCTTAAGTTTGATTTTTGAAATGTTACAAGCTCGCTAAGTTACAATAGCACAACTACATAGTCAAAATCACATACACATAACGCAGCCGAACTCGAACGGGTTGGAGAGGATATTCGGAGAAAGGAACGAATTATCATGGAACTCGATGGATACGGACCCCGAAAAACTTCCGAGGTGATGAAAATGCTTGAAGCACTGACAAAACAAGTGGAATTCGGTGAAAACAAAATAGAGGCGAATGACAAGAAGGTGGAAACTTATAATTCTAGGGTCGATCAGATCCCTGGAGTGCCCCCGATATTGAAGGGGCCGAATTCCAAAAATTTCATTCAAAAATCATTCCCCCCGAGCGCGGTGCCAAAGCTAATTCTGAAAAGGTTCTGAATGTCCGATATTCCCAAATACAATGGGATCACAAATCCAAACGAGCATGTGACCTCTTAGACCTGTGCAATAAAAAGCAAGGACCTCGAGGATGACGAGATCGAGTCGGTATTGCTAAAGAAATTTGGGAAAACCTTATCAAAGGGAGCAATGATATGGCACCATAACTTACCTCCAAATTCTATTGATTTGTTTGTTATGCTTGTAGATGCCTTCGTTAAAGCCCATGCCGGTGCTATCAAAGTTGATAGGAGGAAATCAGACTTGTTTAAAGTCAAGCAAAGGGACAACGAGATTCTTAGGGAATTCATGTCGAGATTCCAGATGGAACGGATGGACCTTCCCCCGGTTGCAGACGATCGGGCCGTTCAAGCATTCACTCAGGACTCAACCCTCAAAATTCAGTTGCGTCTCAACAATTGAAACAAAACTTGGTAGAGTACCCAATGGTTACCTGGGCCGATGTCCACAACAGGTACCAATCAAAGATTAGAATCGAGGACGACCAACTAGGGGCTCCCTCGGGGTCAGTTTATCCCAATAGAGCAAATGACAAGCCTAAAAGAATAGTGGATCAGGAGTCGAGGCTACCCCGAGACAGATACCAGCCTTACTACTCAAATAGAAGGGGAAATAGACCCAATCGTCATCCGATCAGGAACGATAGAAGAAATGATCAAGGTCCAGGCAATTGAGGGTTGGTGAACAGAAACGGTTTCGACAGATCACCCGGGGCCAGAGATCCCCTGAGATTATCAGAATATAACCTCAATGTGGATGCAATGAGTATAGTGTCAGTCATCGGTCGCATCAAGGAGACCAAGTGGCCAAGGCCACTCCAGTCTAATCCCACGCAGAGGGGTCATAATTTGATATTTAAATATCATGGTACTCACGGTCACAGAACCGAGGATTGTTGACAGTTAAGGGGAGAAGTGGATCATCTGTTCAACAATGGGCATCTTCGAGAATTCTTAAGTGAGAAGACCAATAACCATTTCAAAAACAGGGACGCCAATAAGAAGATCGAACAGGAAGAATATCAACATGTGACTAACATGATTATCGGAGGAGTAGATATTCCATAAGGACCAATGATAAAATGCACGAAAGTATCTATCACAAGAGAAAAATGAACTCGAGATTATGTCCCAAAGGGAGCAATCTCGTTTATTAATGAGGACACCGAGGGCATCATTCAACCTCATAACGATGCACTGCTAATATCTGTACTTATTAATAAATCCTGAGTTAAGCGTGTGTTAATTGATCCGGGTAGCTCGGCTAACATCATCCGATGGAGATTCGTGGAACAATTGGGGATGTTAGATCAGATCATACCAACAGTTCGAGTACTGATCGGGTTCAATATGGTATGTGAGACAACGAAGGGTGAAATCACCCTACCGGTCAATACGGTCGGAACCACCCAGGAGACGAAGTTCTATGTAATCGAGGGGGATATGATGTACAACGTCTTGTTTTGGAGACCGTGGGTCCACAATATGAGGGCGGTACTGTCGACCTTGCATCAAGCATTGAAGTTTCCAACCCCAAGTGAAATCAAAACGGTCTACGGGGAACAATCGGCCACAAAGGAGATATTCGCTGTCAAGGAAGTGATCCTGGTGCCCGCAATCACAACATTAAAAAGTGAGGGACTGGTCGAAGAGAAAGGCACCAAATAGCAATCACAAGTCCCGACCCCGACCGGGCCAAAAAAATAGGAGGAACGACCAACAGATAAGGAAGATGACTTCGGGGTCTCGAGATCCTTCGTAGAACCTGATGATATCGATGCCTCCAAGTCAACAATCAAGGACCTGGAATATGTCATATTGTTCGAGCACCTACCAAACATAAAGGTATACATGGGCACGGGATTAACCCCTGAGCTCAGGAAAAAACTCATTTATTTTCTGAAAGCTAATGCCGATTGTTTTGCCTGGTCCCACTTAGACATGACAGGAATCCCACCGAAGATAACTACTCTCAAATTGAGCTTGGATCCAAACTTTCACCCGATCAAACAGAAGAGGAGGCCATAGTCCGAAGTTAAGCACGCGTTCATTAAAGACGAGGTATCTAAACTCTTAAAAATAGGATCTATTCGGGAGGTCAATTACCCGGATTGGCTAGCTAACTTAGTCATCGTACCTAAAAAAGGAAACAAGCTTAGAATATGTGTAGATTATAAGGACTTGAATAAGGCATGCCCAAAAGACTTGTTCCCTTTGCCTAACATTGATCGAATGATCAATGTGATGGCTGGACATGAGACGTTGAGCTTTCTCGATGCCTATTCTGGGTACAACCAAATACGGATGGACCCGGGCGACCAAGAGAAAACTTCTTTCATAACTAAGTTCAACACTTATTGTTATAATGTGATGCCATTTGGGTTAAAACGTCGGTGCCACATATCAACGTTTAGTTAATCGAATGTTTGGGGAATAAATAGGGAAATCAATAGAGGTTTATGTTGACGATATGTTAGTTAAGTCCCTACAGGCAGAGGACCATTTGAAATATTTGTAGGAAACTTTCGGAGTTGGCTCGGGCAAGTTCCTCTATTTCATGGTATCTAACCGAGGAATAGAGATTAACCCAGATAAAATAAAGGCCATAGGAGATATCATCGCAGTTGACAACATCAAGGCGGTGTAGAGGCTGGTGGGGTGGATAGCCGTATTGGGCCGATTTATTTCTAGGTCATCGGATAAAAGCCATAGATTTTTCTCGCTACTAAAGAAAAAGATTGAGTTCTCTTGGACCCCGGAGTGCCAAAAGGCTTTAGAATAAATAAAATGATACTTATCAAGTCCTCTTGTGCTGCACACCCCGAAGGCGAACGAGCAGTTGTATCTTTACTTGGCAGTATCCGTGGTAGCGGTAAGTGGTGTCCTAGTTCGGGAGGAAGAAGGTACGTATTTTCCTATCTATTATGTTAGTAGAACCCTAGGTGATGTCGAAACGAGGTATCCACATCTAGAGAAATTAGCGCTTGCCTTGTTAAGCGCATCTAGGAAACAAAAATCATACCTTCAATGTCACCCTATATGTATCGTGGCCTTGTATCCGCTAAGGAACGCTATGCACAAACCCGAGCTCTCAGGTCGGCTAGCAAATGGGCCATAGAGGTTAGCGGGTACGATGTTGAATACAAACCTTGAATAACTATAAAGTCTTAGATTTGGGCAGATTTCACATCGGCCTTGATCTTCGAGGTCGATAATGAATTATTACTTGCCTCGGGGACTAGCTCGGGGGTCTAGACTCTATTCACGGATGGTGCTTCTAACACGAAAGGGTATGGGCTGGGAATCGTATTAAAACCACCCATAGTAATATAATAAGGCAATCTATTAAAACTGTGAATTGACTAACAATGAAGCCGATGAGGCTATGATTGCAGGTCTTGAACTGGCTAAGAGCCTGGGTTTGAGGTGATCAAAGCTAAGTGTGACTCCCTCCTCGTTTTTAACCAAGTTAATGAAACATTCAAAGTCAAAGAAGACGGGATGCAAAGATACTTGGATAAATTAAAAGTGGTGTTACATCAGTTCAGAGAATGAATGTTACGACATGTGCCCCGAGATCAGAATAACGAGGTCGATGCTTTGGCTAACTTAGGATCGTCAGCCGACTTCGATGAATTTAACTTCGGAATGGTGGTAAAATTGATGAGCTCAGTAATAGAGGAAAGTCATGCCGAGGTAAACTCAACGAGTTTGACCTGGTATTGGAGAACAAAATACATAGACTATCTTCAGAAGGGGAAACTGCCATCGGACCCTAAAGAATCAAGGGCCCTTAGAATTAAATCCGCCAGGTTCAGCTTAGTTGGGGGCCAACTGTACCGAAGGTCATTTTTTGGATCGTTAGAAAGATGTTTCGGGCCCAGGGAGATCGATTACATGATGAGGGAAGTCCATGAGGGCACTTGCGAAAACCATTCAGGAGCGGAATCGTTGGTTCAGAAATTGATCAGGGCCGGATATTACTGGAAAAAAATGGAAAAGGATGCGAAGGAATTTATTCAAAAATGAAACAAATGTCAAAAGCATGCCCCGGTGATCTACAAATCGGATGTTGTTTCACCCGGTCCTTTCCCCTTAGCCGTTCATGAAGTAGGAAATAGACATCGTAGGTCCTTTACCATGGGCACCCAGTAAGGCCTAGTACATCCTGCTTATGATCGACTACTTCTCCAAGTATGTTGAAGTACATGCGTTCTAGAAAGTTATAGAAAAGGAGGTCATTGACTTCATCTGGGATCATATAATATGCGGGTTCGGGATACCGAACGAGATCACGTGCGACAACGGGAGACAATTCATCAGCAGCAATCAAAAAGATTTTAGCAACCCCTTATCACCCGAGTGCGAATAGTCAAGAGGATAAAAACCATACTGCAGAACTTGAAGAAAAGGTTGACCGACTCAAAATAAAAGTGGAATGAAATCCTGCCCGAGGTCCTATGGGTATATCAAACAATTTTGAGGTCGAGTACCAGTGAAACACCGTTCTCTCTAGTCTACGTGTAGAAGCTTTGATTCCGGTAGAAGTGGGAGAACCGAGCTTAAAGTTCTGATATGTTACTGAGACATCGAACAACAAGGTTATGGCCACAAGCCTAAATTTAGCAGACAAAAGGCATGAAGCCGCCCTAGTCCGGTTAGCAGCTCAAAAGTAGCGAATGGGAAGATACTACAACCGAATGGCAAATCTTTGACACTTCCAAGTCGGGACTTGGTGTTGAGAAAAGTCACACTGCATACCAAGAACCTGAATGACGTGAAACTAGGCCCGAACTAGGAAGGACCATACAGAGTCACCAGTATAACCGGGAAAGGCTCGTACCACCTTGAGCCCAAAAATGGTATACAACTGCCAAACAACTGGAATGTGGCATACTTAAAGTTGTACTACTGCTATGGTATGAATACATAAATTTTCTTTAAGATTAATTACACTTTGACCTAACCCATGCAGGTACTTAATCGAAGTCAAGTCCAAGGATTAGGTCTGAAAGCACGTGTTGCACTCTTTTTCCCTTCGACCGATTTTTTCCCGAAGTGGGTTTTACGGCAAGGTCTTTAACGAGGCAACAGTAAGCGTGCTACTCTAGTTTTGAAGACCGGTCTAAGACCGGGGACTGAGGATTGACCGTATCATATTAATAGTACCCCAGCCCTCAAAATTCAGCCTTGAGTACTAGGGGACTGTCATACCCTGAGTCAAGAACAAAAGATCTAAGCTTGGAAATTTAGAAGGCAATTTTATTCAACATTGAAAGCCAAGGCTTGAATGATAGGATTTATTGTAAGGGCCAAACGGTCAAACAAACCGTGCCCATATAGCTCGTTCTCGCCATGGCAGATAGTTTTGTATCTTCAATTACTTACACTACATTTAAAGTAATAAAATGAGAAATTCGCCTTCTACGTTTCATAAATTCACGTTCGCATGAGCAATGTTATCGTTACTTAGAACGAGCGCCGGGTTCAAAACCTCCTAGGTCCACGGGCCACCATTAACCAGGGGCATGTAACCCCGAAGGCAGTAAGAGTCCACGGGACCATGCTCAACCACCTAAAGACCCTTAAGCCTACGGATCGCCGAGGGCACCAAGCCTACGAGGTCGGGCCAAAATGCGAAAGGCCATAGCCAACTTAAGATACGAAGCCATTGGAGCTTTGATAATGATGTATAAGCGACTCGGAGACGTCCGAGTTTGTATACATTAAAAATAAGGTCATTACGCATTTTAAATCCACAAGAGATTACGTCTAATCTAGTCAAGTCAATCGGTCTCGAATTACGGCCATGAAAAGATTCCCTTTCTGCAAAAGCTAACTGTGTCCAGATTAATCATTCGAATATTTCAATAAAGACTTTGTTTTATTTTATATCGTATCCTCCAAAGTCAAAGCAACTCAGAGTCGTTACTTGATCAAGGCCTTATCCGGGCTTTGGAAGCTGATCAATTTAAGCAATGTCAAATATTATGCTAAGGCACTGACGATATACTAGATCTGAGATACAAGTTATATATCTTAAGTCCTAAATATATGCAAATGCGCAAAAGTTAAAGGACGCAATATGTAGTCAACGTGAAAATTTCATATATAAAAAGTGAAAAAGGTATTTACAAAGGCACGATAAAACGATCCCGAAGTAAAAAGCGTACAAATAACAAAACAAAATAAACATCTTCTGCCTAGTCTTCCTCGAAGCCCAGCTCACTATCTGAACCCTCGGGCTGGTACTTTGCCTTAGCCTCGGCTTCCAGCCTCTTGGCCTCCTCGATTTCGGCCGCTAAATCAACTCCTCGGGCTTAGATCTCTTCGAGAGTCTCTCTCTGAGATAGCCACTTCACATACTCGACCTTCGTTATAATACGGACTTCGGCTATCTCTACATCATTATTGTACTAGGCTCCAATCTGGATTTCAGTACCGTGTACTCTTGACCGAGAGCGTCATGCTCTGCAACGGCCAAGGCAAGCTATGCCCAAGGATCCTCATTCAGTTGAGACCATTTGTCGGCCTTCTCTCTCATCACTCGGAGTTGAACTTTGGTCGATGTCAGGTCCTCTTTGGTGGCATCTTGCTCCGATGCTAGGAGGTCCATTTTGCCCCTCAGCTCGTCAGCTGAAGTCTTGACCTCATCCATCTCAGACCTAAGTTGGTCGATCAAGGTTATTTTCTTCTGGACCTACAAGGTTGCGGCATTAGCATTTGCATTTAAACTATTGTTATCGATCTTGAGCACTTTTAACTCTTCAACAAGAAGGTCATGGTCTTGTTTAGCTTTCAAAGCATCCTTTTGGGCTTTCTCCAGCTCGGCCTGGAAGACGGAGCGGTCAACCATGTCCCTAAGGACTTCATCCTTCTGCTCACAGAGAGCTTTGTACATCTTCTTTTGTTGAACCTACTCCTTGAGCTCGAACTCGAGGTGCCTCACCTCCATCCTGGACAGATGAAGCTTTCATGGTGAAGCATCGAGGCCTGAGATATAAAAAGAAAATTGTTAGAAAACTATTAAGGCAAAGTGAACTCGTTGAGGTAAATAGGGAAAAGGGTATACCCGATTCAGCGCCTGCTAAGCTTCGTTGAAGAGACTTGGACCATCTACCTTATTCATATTCACTTGGTCTTCCTCAATTACCAAGGAACAAACATAGCTGGCCACTCCGGCTGTCCCAGATAACATGCTGGTATCTGCTGGTACCGTGAACATGATCATCTTCTTTTGCTCAGGGTCCACACTTAGGGCCGAAAACTGCTTCTCGAGCTTCGAGCTCAAGCTCGGCCCATCTGCTCCCGGTTACACGACCCTTTTTGGGATCTCTAGGTGGCCAAATCCAGAGTAATCCTCTAGCATGCCGACGTCCACACCCTCAAAAAATGATTTGAGGGCTTCATCCACAGCCCGGGACGCGCCAATTGGTTTCTCTTCAGCAGCCCGAGCTTTATTTAAAGTTCCCTCCAGCCGGGGTGGCGATTCTTGAATATAGATGACGATGTCATCCTCGAGAATAGCTATTCTCGGGACCGGAGAGGCTTCTTGAGAAGCAATGGCCACATGTTCCTCGAGCTCCCGAGCTGAGGAGGATTCAGCCTTACGATCGCACCCTCCGGGGCTACCAGCTCTTGTGCGGCATCGATCAATTCGTGAACGACGAATTCCATGTCCTCGTCATCCTCATGGAAGTCCTTGAGCCGGTGAAGAGCTTCGGAATCCAGGACCTGGGCACTGGAAGATTTCTTGGTGCTCTTTCTGACCCTGAGCACGATCATTTTCTTCTTCTTAGTCTCGGCAGGAGCGTCCAAAATGTCGGGAGATCTTTTCTTCTTCTTCTTCATTTTTTCCTCCTTTTTCGCAGCAGCTTCGGCGGCAGGCTGTAATGAAGTGAAGGGTTTTGCATACGGGGTCGAGGCCATGGCCTTGTTTACTGTCCGAAATTTGGTGGTCTTAGGAAAGCCTAAGGAAAAAGACTTAGTCATAAAAATGAAAGAATAAAAATGACCCGAAGAAAAATTCAACCAAAAAAGAAGGGCACTCACATGAGAACGTGCCTCCCACTTGCCTTTGGAGAGCTTACACCACTCACTCTCGGAGTAGATGAGTTGCTTACATATTCCCTTGACCCACTCCCTGAAATGCGGGACTGCATTGGGGACTCAGGCGACAGTTGCATGTCAAATGACACAAATAATGAGAAAGAAAAGTAGATTCAAAAAAGTACTTTGACAATTTAAAAGAAAATAAACTCACATTTTGAGTTCCATTTCTCGGGGAACGATAGGAACTCAAAAGGAATGAGGTCCTCGATCTTTATCCGAACAAACCTACCCTGCCAGCCTCGGTTCTTGTCCTCGTCTATGCAGGAGGGACCACTCGGAAGACGTGGGCTATAGCACACGAAAATATGGGAATCGGGCACAATTCTAGTTTTTTGGCAAAAAAACATAAAAAATGAGGAACGGTCATGGCGGGGTGGTGACTATGGTTCCTTAGGTCATATTGGAAGGCCCGAAAATTTTTTAGTTGATCACAGTGCGGGGGCCCGGTCCACTCGGAAGGCTTGGGCGCACGCGAAAATATGGGAATCAGGCGAAATTCTAGTTTTTTAGCCGAAAAATGCAAAGCATTTGGAACGATCATGGCGGGGCGGTGACTATGGTTCCTTAGGTCATATTTGACGGCCCGAAAAAATTTTAGGCGATCGGGGTCCGGGGGTCTCGGAACCACTTGAAAGGGTGGGCAATAGCGCACAAAAATATTGTAATCGGGCGGAATTCTAGTTTTTTGGCCGAAAAATGCAACAAATGAGGAATGATCATGGCTGGGCAGTGACTATGGTTCCTTAGGTCGTATTTCGTACCTCTTACAGAACTCGAGGATCACCGTATCCACCGGACCAAACGTGAAAGGATACGAGTAAATGCTTAAACATAGTTCCACGTATGACGTGATGTCCTCATGGGGACTGGGAACAACTATGTATTTGCCCTCCCATTTGCAGTCCTCTCGGACTACTTGCTCGGTGATGGAGCAAACATACCTCCACGCCTCCTCACCTCGGTCTCCTTGTGTGGAGGATTTTTCGATCTTGAAGTCGTTATCTATGGAGCAGTCACCGGGGATAAACTCTGTAAGAGGAGGTCCGGGGGCTACTACCGAAAGCGTTGCCTCGGCGCCAGTGGCCGAGGAAGAAGTTGTGGGGGCAGTGCTTTGGGGTACCGATTTCAAAGTCTTAGCCATCTCAATTTGAAAATATAAAAGTTCGAAGGTTTGGTATGGAGGTTTGAAGATTTGGTATGAAGGTTTGAAGGTAAAGTATGAAGGTCTGAAGATAAGATATGAAGATATGAAGATATGAAGATGTGAAGAACAGGTAATGAAGATTTGAAGGATTGATGAACAGATGAAAAACTCGAGGGTAACTTAAGAAGGTTTGAAATCAGAAAGTAAAAAAGTGAAAAAAGGAAACCGGGGCTTTTATAGGGAAGGAATAATGAATGCATGACGTTTCACATTTTGTAACTACCAAGAATGGTCAATCGACGACCGACGCGTGTCCAAAATTAGAGTGGCATGACTGATGGGACCTTTTGGCTCGTCAACTTGCTTATGGTGTACGAAGGAAGGAACCGTGGTCAATTAATCACTTCTCATTGTTACTATAAATCTATTCTCTAAAAAAATGAGGGAACTATTTGTGTACGGGTAAAATCAGGGATAAAGTTACCCCCCGATTTTCCAATGAAGAAACGAGGAACAACGTGATTCGACGCTGGCTCGGGTAAGGCCGAGGGTGCCCGCAGATCAGAGCCTGGGGTGGATAAATGATACATCGGGAATCGATCATGGCCAAACATGGAAAGAATCAAGCTCGAGCGAAACGAAGAATAAGGGTTAAAGGGAAGACGGTTAAAGAGGACGAACGAGGAGCCGAAATATCTGCAACCAGCCGGATATTACGACACGAATCACGCAGGATATTAACTGCGGATCGTGTTTTCTTGGAAAAAAAGGAAGGAATGAATTTTTACCTTATTTAGACTTGTATTAGGGTTATAACTCCTCTACTATATAAAGAGGATAAACTTTTCATTTTTTGTGTCATTGTTGGCATGCTTATCAAAGCAATAAAGTTTACTTTTGTCTTTTAGCAATTGTTCAAGTGTTCTTCAAATTGTTCATCTATTTAGTTAAACCGAGCTCCATTCCAAGGGCTCGATTGGAACCGGTCTTTAGCACTCAAACCCAACGCCAGGCTTAATTACTTCGTCACATTTGGTTTGATCGTTTTGCTTTCCTTTAATTCAATTACTTGCTGTTCTTTGACCATTCGTGTTAAATTAAACCACGTATCCTTTAAACCGCGTACAAATTTAATTGTTACTCATTTTAAGGGTAAACAAAATTATTTAGGATTTAGGAGCAACAAAAACATTAGGTCAAAAAGGGAATATGGTGACAATAAGTTATTCGCGTTAGGCTCTACTGTGGAAATTTAGTGTGAGAATCTTAGTGGAACAATTGCTTGTAAATTAACTCGGACTTATTCTATCATCTAGTCTAGCTTAGAAGAAGTTAATTAGGAGGCAGGCCCGTGCTTTCAGTTGGCATATTCGAAATTTTTTGATATCCTGGTTTAAGTTATATATAATCTAAGCAATTTTGGTTTTTTGGCATGATGCAGCAGGCAGCTTATTCCATAGTAAATACGCAATACTCTACCTGATTATTACTGTTAAACAACATGAATTATCCTTGCTATTTAATTTCCACAAAGCATGCGTCTAATCATTTTCCGATAGAATAATCATTAATTAATTCGTTATGTGTTACATCTTAGAAAAAAATACTGTTTCAGAGATTGAAGAAATAGAAGTTTAGAATTGGATGAAAGTGATATACATTATCTGTAAAAACTATTAATCACAATATTGCATAATTAAAATAGGTGTTAGTCATGATTCTTTTTCCGTCTTTATTAATTTTGTTTTGTTTGGTATATCATTCTCAACTCTCAAGGTAGCGCAAATTTTGAAATTATGCTAATCTATGAACATAATAAGCATTTGAACTTGAGTATTGGAAATTAATAAACATGGCAAGTCACGATTTTGGAACAGTTAAGACTTCTTTATATATTTTTCATCACTGCCCGGAGACTTGTTTTAGGGGAAATATGCATTGTTATGCAGTGAATATTACCTTTTAAAACAAAAATGTTCAGCAATGTGTTGATACATAATAAACTTAATTTTACGCCTCTTGTTTATTACTGTGAAAACTATTTCCAGTAATATAAAAATGACCATGTCAAATATTATTGACCTACAGAAATGATTCAACCAAAAGGATTGATTAAAAAAAAGTTAACTAAATCAATAATTCAAACCAAGCCCTCAAACATCTTCTGGTATTCCCAATATAACCCATGGTTTGTCCACCATATTCTCAGCTTGATATGAAGGACCGCAAAGAACTCCGATGTAGAAATGATACCAAGTTACTTTAAAGGACTGTTATTTAAGAATTAGTCAGTGCGTCTTAAATTTCAGTTTTTTAGTTTGATTTCCAGGATAAAAATAAGTAGTGGCTAATCTCTAAATTGCATCCTTGAGAATGGCTATCTGTGTACTTTCCCCAGCACGTGAAAACCGGAGTAGAATCGGCCCATCTTGCTGCTTTCATTTGTTCTCATTGGGCTTACATTCATAGACTCGTCCATTATCAATTTTGTTTCCTCATATTTAGTGTAAGTTACGCGCGGAAAAAAAATGATAGTTAAAACCATTGAAATTCCAACCTATACAGCATTCTAATGTTCGAAACTTCTGTTAGTACATTTCTAGGAGGGTGGTGTTCATCTAAAGCTATCATATCATTGCAATTGCATTTGATTAATTTGTTAAGACACATCTAGCTAGGTTTTATCCTCTTATGTTTGAGCTGCCAAATTTTGGTCTTTAATCTGAATTCATGTAAGAAAGTTTTGTATGTGTGCTTCATGCTGAGATCTTTCCATCTCATGGTCAAAGATGATATTTTATTCATAATCAATTTGAAAATTATGTATATTTTCTAATCGAATCTTTACAAAAGCCTATTTCTCAATGTCTACCACTAAATTTCAAATTTTAAAACATACGATTATTATCTCTGGTTAAACCTAGTCCACCACTGAACCAGCCCCAAAAAGAGGGGAAATCGTGCAAGTAAACCTCAAGTATGTTTGGGTTTTTTAAAGGGCGTGACATTAGATTGCACGTCTTCATCTAACTCTTTCATTATCTATAACTCTTTCATTATCTATAAATACAAACGCAGTGTTTTAGTTTTTTCACAATTGAAATTTCAAAAGTTGTTGTATATTTCTAAAATCAAATAATTTGCATTGTGTGCTTTGTCTTGTCATTTGAGATCGTCGAAATTCTGTAATTTGAAGTGACGCTGTTACGGAATATTTACTGGGAGGAACTAATTCAAATACCTTGGGCAAGGATACATAAGAAATTTGTGTGGTCGGAATACGTTTTCTTTGTGTTCTAACTCATCATCTTCTGATTTTTCAAGTTTTGACCACAGTTTACTAACAAAGTCTGCCCTGGGCTATTAGGTACGAACTACCCCTACAACTTGAAGTGGAGGGCTCGCTTAACTAAATAGTGCAAGTAGTCGTGTTAGTTTGTCTATTAAGCCTATTTTTGATAAATTTATTTTGAAATGGATGATTCTTCTATAAAGTGGGATGGAATGGATTTCTCCATTAACGTTCATTCTGTTTCCAATTTTAGATTTGAAATTTAAGTAGTCTGGATCCCACACGAGGCGTGTTTTAGAAAGCGATTTGACTAAAGCATTTGTCGCTTAATGTCATGATTGTCATTTGGAGAAATTTTATTATGTGAATCACATCACCAATTTTATTTATACGAGTCTAATTAATTTCGTGACAAGTGGACTTATGTTTCTATTTATTTATTTTAAAGCATAAGCTAAAAAAGGCAATATTTAAGTCTACTCTTTTTCCTAATTAGATGCTTAACGGGTGGATAATAAAAGGAAAAAAAATCTCCCAAGATCAACGCTTTGATAATATTTTTTATTGAAAATCTTATTTCTTTGAAGTAACACGTTTTATTATTCAAAACGTAATCAACTAATGAGTATTTTTAAATTGAAAATTACCGGTTTACATTTCTAATTTTCTACTTTCTTTCACCTATCATATTAACTACTACTACTATTTATCAAAATTTTCTTTGGTTGAATAGCTCAAGTTATGGTGCGTTAAATTTTGCAAATATGGAGATTGCTCGTACCTTTAATTTTTACTTGGATGCTAAAATGCAAGATTTTCAATGAAAAAGTTTTTTTTATGTAAGAGTATACGTAATAATATAATGAAAAAGATTTTTCCTGTTTTATTTTCTTTTTATTGTCCACCAGTTAAGCCTCAATTAGGAAAAAAAAATTAGACTTAAATATTGTCATTTTTAGCTTATGCTTTAAAATAAGCAAGTAGGAACATGAGTTCACTTGTCAAGAAATAAACTAGACTCACATAAGTAATGTTGGTTATGTGACTCACATTATAATTGTTATGCTTTGCTTTTTTATTTTTTTTTTGTATCTTTGTCATTCTTTCTTTTCTTATATTCTTGTTTTTTTCAGTTGGATTAGAGTTTTCAAAATACAAGTCTTTCTGCCGAAGCCATGGCAAAATTTTCACCTATGGTGGGTTTCACAAAACATAACTCGAAATAAATAAGAATTACGCTAGCCAACATAAAAATAATCAGTCTATGATGAATCCTTTGAAGATTGAATTTGTTAAGATGCGCCCACTTAAACACGCACTACATCGGCGTTAGTGTAGTGCCTAAATAGTATAGTTGACTCCGATTAATTTGAAGTTGTTAGGTGTACAAATAAAATCCTGAATTAGTAGTTGAATGATTGGGAGCATATATATAAAATGTAAGGATCTCTTAACAATAGGAGACATTTTGAGAAAAGTGAACGTAAAGTGAACGTATTGAACAATATAATAGAAAAGTAAAGATTGTAAATACTAGTTGTACGGGCATGATATAAAGCGAACAATATCACATCATGCTAAGAGTAACGGAAATTTAGGCTAGTAAATTAATACAAAAGTGATAACCAAGCAAATGACACATATTACAGATTACATGTCACCTTACTGATACGAAAAATGAACCCAAGATCTTGGAGTTCAAAAAAAGTCTTAAGATTTGTTGCTTCCATCAACTTCACCAGCATATTATATTATATTAGATTATTAGTGCTGTTTCATTCCTTGCCAGCTGGTTTTGATGGATATAGTAAACCTCCCACCAGTGGCAAAGTAACCAACCAAAGTCCAATATCATTTCATTTGTGGAAGTACTATATAAGAAAGCTTGATAATGGTGCTATTGACTAATTACCTTGCAAAGTTGGCTTCTACTAATGGTATTTTGGCTAAAACTGAAATCCCAGATAGAGGGTTTATCTCATAATAATCAGAGTATAAGTTATTGCGGCTAATTAATCATTCTCGAATTAGTGCACTGCCTAATCATTACCCAACTACACCAAAATTATAAATAAAATATAATCCCGAATCTTGTGAATCTACAGCATATCTGATTTTCTTGGATTCAATCATTGAAAATTTTGAAATGGTATTTGAACCACTTAACTTGGAAACGAATAAGAAATCTAATTAGCTGAGTGCTGCGTCTAGTCGGCTGACTTTGATTTGATGATATTAGTAGGAGGACTTATTCAAATTATCCAGTTCCCAGTTTCTTTTTTCAATATTACAATTTACAAGTTTGTAATGTTTGGCTGAGGTAAAAATAATATATGATTTTCATGACAAACATATAAACTAGAAATACCATAACCCCCTATTCTCTTCTATAAACAGATTTTTAATTTGCTGATAAGTAACCATTTCTCTGGTTGTAAGTAATTTGTATGCTTTTTTAAACAGCAAGGAAGAGAGCTTTTCTGATATTTTGGAGACGATGTGACTCAAGTATACCCTCATAATACGACAAAAACATAAAACGAGTAGTACAGTACTCCCCACAATGCATTTACTGAGAGTACTATGACAAGAGATTAATTGCCAAGATAGCTTCATATATGCTCCCTAATCTTCCACATTTCATGCTTCGACACCAACTGTTGCAATTCTACTGTTCCTCACGCGTTTCTTCTTCCACCCCATTTAACTACACATTGTTTTCAAAGTCATAATCTAGAATATTAGAGTAAACCTCAAAATGAGTTGCGAAATTGACATATCCTCAATTTGTCTTCTTGATTTTAACGTGCTGAAACGTATAACTGAGAAAGCCATTAAACGATTCGTTAAATTTGTAGGGTATATGCATTAAAAAAAATGGTCCTTTTGCGTACCTACATGTTTGCTCTTCAAAAAAAACTCATTGATGAAGTTCTCAAATTAATGTACCAAAGTGATCAGTTCACTAGGGTGTTGTTCTTGACAACTAGCTAGAGATGCACGTGGAATTAAGTCAATCTGAGAAGAAATCCAGAATGGCTTGACACAGACTAATAGACTTGGTCTAATATTCTACTGCCTCAATATCTGATCAACTACAATTCAACCTATGTGCTGAAAAAGTATAATATCTTCCCTTTGGTAAAAGAATATGGCCCTTTTGATTATTTTTTTCATGGTCTAACCATTTGGTATCAGGAATCTAATGGCCCGATTAATTCAAATTCGTGTCTGTATACGGTCAAAATCGTGTTTACCCGATTTTATATGGTTAATCGAGATCGGGGTGGCAGACCGAGGTTCAATCCCAAGTTATATTGGATCATTGCGTGAATAAATATTGCCTAGCTCGTGATTCAGGGATTGATCGAGATCGAGACCGAGAAGGATAGGGATCTAACGAGATCGAAGGAAGCCTGCTAAGTCGAATAACAGAAAGCCGAGGAATCCGTGACCGGGCGAGGATTGTGGCAGAGATCTTGGCATATATCAAGTCAAGACCGGTTGATTAGCCAATCAGAAGATTTCCTTCTGTGTTTAGAATTGTACCATATGTAGAACTCTTCTACTATATAAAGGGGGTTCCAATCATTTTGTAGTGGAGGATTGACGCATAACAAAGCAATATATTACGTTTTCTCTCTTAAGCTCTTATATTTAGTTGTTCAGTTCTTGCTTCTCAATAATATACTCAGTTGGTTCGAGGGCGACCTAGCTCGAGGGTCAAAGTTGCGCGTTACATTGGTTTGCTTCATTTTACAGTTAATTTCTAATTTCAATTCTTATATTTCTCAGTTTGTGCCAAGTGAAATCACATATCCTTAAAATCACTTACAAATTAAATTGTTATCCGATTTTATTAGTAAACAGTTTGGTGCCCACCGTAGGGCTAAGGATAATAGTGATTGCCTGGTGCTAATTTTCATAACACACACTGCTTACACTTGTTCTTATAAGCGTTTTTTATTGCAGGATCAGCATGTCGAACTCTCAAGCAGTACCCACACACATCGACAATGGTCTTGGTTTTCATGGAGAAAACGACAATATAGCTGCCCCAGAAAATGAAGTGCCTCCAGTTGATCTCGAAGGAGTACCAGTTGCAGACCCCATCGACGTCAGTTCCCATGTTGCCCTAAATACAAATCCGGGCGTCGACCCCAAAAATAGCATCCGCAGAGACGTTCGATCAGCCGGTCAGAACGCACAGGGCGGCGAAGAAGGCGGAATCAGCCTTCGAATAATATTCGAAATGCTGCAGGCTCAACAAGTTGCAATAGCACAACTCCAAAATCAGAACCACACTGAGTAAGGTCGAACCCGAGCCATCACAGGAAGTTGTTCACAGGGCCGAACCAGTGCCAGGGAGGTCAAATGTGAATGAGTCAGGGACCGACCCCACTATCTTAAAAATATTCGAGGAGCTAACAAAGCGAAATGAATCGGCGGAGAAGAAGATTGAAGCGAATGACAAAAAAGTGGAAACATATAACTCCCGAGTTGATCAAATTCTAGGGGCACCACCGATTTTGAAGGGTTTGGATTCAAAGAAGTTCGTACAAAAGCCCTTCCCCCAGAGCGCGGCTCCTAAGCCCATTCCGAAGAAATTCCGTATGCCAAAAATTCCCAAGTATAATGGAACTACCGACCCTAACGAGCATGTCACTTCTTACATATGTGTAATAAAGGGGAACGATCTAGAGGACGATGAGATCGAGTCCGTACTGCTGAAAACATTCGGAGAAACTTTATCAAAGGGGGCGATGATATGGTACCATAATTTTCCAGCTAACTCCATTGATTCTTTTGCCATGCTCGCAGATTCCTTCGTCAAGGCATACGCCGGAGCAATAAAGGTCGAGACTAGAAAGTCGGACATTTTCAAAGTAAAACAGAAAGACAACGAGATGCTAAGAGAGTTCGTATCCCGGTTCCAAATAGAGCATATGGATCTGCCGTCCAGGCTTTCACTCAAGGCCTAAATGTACGAAGTTCGGTAGTCTCACAACAGTTAAAGTAGAACTTGATCGAATATCCAGCTATAACCTGGGCCGATGTGCATAATCGGTACCAGTCAAAGATTAGGGTCGAGGATGACCAGTTGGGAACTCCTTCCGGGTCCGTCTATCCAAAAAGGACCATCGACAGAGTTAAAAGAGATATTGACCGGGAACCACGGTCAAACAAAGATCGATATCAGCCATACGATGGAGATCGGAGAAACAACGGGCCTGGACGTAACCCCGATCGAATTGAGAGAAGAAATGATCGAGAACAGAGCTCTCGAGGGCTCATGAGTAAGAGCGGTTTCGACAGGAATGTCGAACCCAAAGAAGCACCATGACTATCGGAATACAACTTCAACTATTGCAGATAGCTAAGGGAGGAGGTAGCCCGTTTGTTCAACGAAAGGCATCTTCGAGAATTCTTAAGCGATCGGGCTAAAAAACACTTCAAGAACAGAGATTCAAATAGATAGAATGAGCAAGAAGAGCCGCAGCACGTGATCTACATGATTGTTGGAGGGGTCGATATTCCTCATGGGGTCATATTCAAACGTACCAAGGTGTCGGTCACGAGGGAAAAGCGGACTCGAGACTACTTACCGGAAGGGACCTTGTCTTTCAATAACGGGGATGCAGAGGGGATCTTACAACCCCATAACGAAGCACTGGTTATATCTGTCCTCATGAAGAAAATTCAAGTTAAACGTGTTTTGATTATTCCAGGTAGCTCGACCAATATTATTCGATCGAGAGTCGTAGAACAGCTCGACTTACAAGATCAAATTGTGCCCGCAGCCTGAGTACTTAATGGCTTCAACATGGCGAGCGAAACCACCAAAGGTGAAATTACTCTGCCAGCGAACGTGGCCGGGACCATCCAAGAAATAAAGTTCCGTGTGACTGAGGGTGACATGAGGTACAATCCCCTGCTTGGAAGGCCTTTGACCCATAACATGAGGGGAGTACCTTGGACCATTCACCAAGTTCTAAAGTTCCCGACATTGGAGAGAGTCAAAACAGTGTACGGGGAATAACCCGCCGCCAAGGAGATGGTTGCAGTCGATGAAGTGATACCGCTATCGACGCTCTCATCAATGAAGGGATCGGATTTGAAGGGACAGCAGGAATCCAAATAGCAATCACAGACACCGGCCTCGACCATATTACAGAAGCAAGGGATCGACGAGGATGACGACTACTGGATCCCTCGATCCTTCATAATTCTCGATGACTCCGACGCTACCAAATCACGGTCGAAGAGCTGGAACAAGTCACACTGGCCGAGCATCATCCCAAACGAAAGGTATACCTGGGCACGGGGCTAACCCCCGAGCTTAGGAAAAAACTTATTCATTTCCTTAAAGCTAACATGGATTGCTTTGTTTGGTCCCTCCTCGATATGACAGGGATCCCACCAGAAATTACCACTCACAAACTGAACCTGGACCCTAAATTTTGCTCGGTGAAGCAAAAAAGAAGGCCTCAGTCCGAGGTCAAACATGCCTTCATCAAGGATGAGGTAACCAAACTTCTCAAAATATGATCCATTCGGGAAGTAAAGTATCCTGAATGGTTAGCAAACGTAGTGGTAGTCCCTATGAAGGGAAACAAATTTAGAATGTGTGTAGATTATAAAGACCTGAATAAGCATGCCCCAAGTATTTTTTTTCCTTTGCCTAATATCGATCGTATGATTGATGCCATGTCCGGCCACGAAACTCTCAGTTTTTTCGATGCCTACTCCGGGTACAACCAGATACAGATGAGCCCGGAGGATCAGGAAAAGACCTCGTTTATCACTAAGTGTGGTACCTACTGTTATAATGTAATGCCATTCGGTCTAAAAAATGCTGGTGCAACTTATCAATGCCTAGTAAACCGAATGTTCGAAGAACAAATAGAAAAATCAATGAAAGTTTATATTGATGACATATTAGTTAAATCCCTACGAGCAGAGGACCATTTAAAGCATTTACAGGAGACTTTCGATATACTGAGGAAGTACAATATGAAGCTCAACCCCAAAAAGTGTGCATTCGGGGTTAGCTCGGGCAAGTTTTTTAGTTTCATGGTATCCAATTGGGGAATCGAGATCAACCCCGATAAAATTAAAGCTATCGAGGATATCACACTACTGGATAATGTAAAGGTCGTGCAGAGGCTGACTGGGCAGATTGTCGCCCTAGGACGATTCATTTCGTGATCCTCAGATAGGAGCTATCGATTCTTCTTGCAACTTAAGAAGAAGGACAATTTTGCATAGACTCCGGAATGCCAGCAGACCTTGGAGGAACTAAAGCGGTAATTATCGAGCATGCCGCTGCTTCACACCCCGAAAGTGGACGAACAGTTTTACCTATGCTTGACAGTCTTGGAGATAGTGGTAAGTGGAGTCCTGGTCCGAGAAGAACAAGGTACGCAATTCCCTGTCTATTATGTTAGTCGGACCTTAGGGGAGGCCGAAACTAGATATCCACACTTAGAAAAATTAGCGCTTGCTTTAATAAGCGCCTCTAGGAAACTAAAATCATATTTCTAATGTCATTCAATATATGTTGTAATGACTTATCCTCTTAGAAATATTTTGCACAAACCCGAGCTTTCGGGTCGATTGGACAAATGGGCCATAGAAATCAGTGGGTACGATATTGAGTATCGACCCCGAACAGCTATCAAGTCTTAAATTTTGGCGGACTTCATGGCTGACTTTACGCCGGCTCTTGTACCCGAGGTTGAAAAAGAACTACTAATAAAATCGGGTACATCTTCAGGAGTCTGGACCCTCTTTACGGACGGTGCTTCGAACGCGAAGGGGTCCGGATTAGGCATCGTACTAAAATCACCCACATGTAATGTAGTTAGACAGTCTATCAGAATTATAAATTTGACTAACAATGAGGCCTAGTATGAGGCCATGATTGCACGTCTCAAACTAACTAGAAGCTTGGGGGCAGAGGTCATAGAAGCTAAGTGTGATTCCCTCCTCGTGGTAAACCACGTTAATGGGACTTTTGAAGTCCGAGAAGACCGAATGCAGAGGTACTTGGATAAACTACAGGTAACTCTACATCGATTTAGGGAATGGACCTTGCAACATATACCTCGAGAACAGAACAGTGAGGCCGACGCTCTTGCAGACTTAGGTTCATCGGTCGAAGACGACGAACTCAACTCAGGGACTATCGTACAACTCATGAGATCGGTAATCGAAGAAGGTCACACCGAGATAAACTCAACAAGTTTAACCTGGGATCGGAGAAACAAATACATAGAGTACTTAAAGAATGGTAAGCTTCCATCAAATCCAAAGAAGTCGAGAGCTCTGCGCACAAAGGCAGCACGGTTCACTTTGTCCGAAGACGGAACGCTATTTAGAAAGATGTTCGATGGATTGTTGGCAATATGTTTGGGACCGGGAGATACCGACTACATCCTACGGGAAGTTCACGAGGGCACTTGTGGAAATCATTCTGGTGCCGAATCGCTGATCCACAAAGTAATCAAAGCAGGGTACTATTGGACCGATATGGGAAAGGATGCAAGGGAGTTCGTTCGAAAATATGACAAATGCCAAAGGCATGCGCCCATGATTCATCAACCCGGGGAACTAATACACTTGGTCATGTCTCCATGCCCCTTCATGAAATGGGGAATGGACATCATTGGCCCTCTCCCGTCGACCCCAGGTAAAGTTCAATTTATTTTGTTTATGACTGATTATTTCTCTAAATGGGTTGAAGCACAGGCTTTCGAGAAATTCAGAGAAAAGGAAGTAATAAACTTCATTTGGGACCACATCATATGTCGATTCGGGATGCCTTCCGAAATTGTATGTGATAATAGAAAATAATTCATCGGCAGCAAAGTAACTTAAATTTCTCGATGATTACAAGATTAAAAGGATACTATCAACACCTTATTATCCCAGCGGGAACGGACAAGCCGAATCGACCAACAAAACCATCATCCAAAATCTTAAGAAGAGATTGACCGACGCCAAAGGAAAATGGAGAGAAATACTACCCGAGGTTCTATGGGCATACCGCACAACATCGAAATCCAGCACCGAAGCAACGCCGTTTTCGTTAGTTTACGGCGCCAAAGCTCTAATCCCGATCGAGGTCAAAGAACCTAGCATCAGGTTTCAATATGCAACAGACGAGTCGAATAACGAGACCATGAACACGAGCCTAGAATTATTGGATGAAATACGCGAAGCCGCTCCCGTCCGATTGGCCGCTCAAAAATAGCGGATCAAAAGGTACTACAATCGAAGAGCCAATCTTCGACATTTTAACATTGGGGACTTGGTGCTAAGAAAAGTCACCATCAACACCCGAAATCCGAATGAAAGAAAATTGGGTCCGAACTGGAAAGGACCGTACCAGGTTCTCGAAATCATCGGAAAAGGATCCTACAAGCTCGGCACGATGAATGGCAAACAACTGCCGAGCAATTGGAACGTATCGTACCTAAAATGATACTACTGCTAAGGTACAACCCCTTCCATTTTCATTTATATTTTAAATTAACCCTTGCAGGTGTTCGACTAGAAACATCGATGGATTCTTCCACATAAAGCCTTTAGGTCTGAAAGCACGCGTTGCGCTCTTTTTTCCTTAGACTGGTTTTGTCCCAAATGGGTTTTCTGGCGAGGTTTTTAATGAGGCAACCATTGATCGTGCTAACTTAGAATAATTCAATAGTATCCGAGATTTCTTTACAATCAACCTCGAATACTAGGGGCATTGCCCTCGAATGTCAACTTTGATGCGAAGAAATTACTTCATGGCAGCAGGGTCTCGATAGGAAAAATTTGTAAGAGCCAAACGGTCAAACGAACCATGCCCGCGTAGTTTGCTCGAGCCCTGGCACAGAACATATATGCATGTATAATAATTTATAAAGAGAAGTATTTTTCTTTGCTGATATCTCATGCCTTATAAAATCTTTTCTACTTTACAATTTTAAACTCTCGATCTATTATGTAAACAGGATTAAGGGCCGACGATAACCAGAGTTCGGATAATTACCCTCATGCTCGGGGACTGCCGTCCAAAAAATAAATGAGATCGAATCATTAAAACTCCAAGATCATAAGACCTTTTAGGCAACCCTCGATTTTTATAGACCACGGCCACCCCACTCGGGGACTGATACTTCGGGCAAGATCGAAGTAAAACGGGAAAATAAGCCAAAGGGGCAAATCCCGAACTAAAAGGCTACGGCCGAATTAACACGGTTCGGAGACATCCGAATTCCGTAAGAAAATAGGCCTTCGAATTCCCTCATAAAGCCGGTTAAAAGGGCTACCCCCGGCAAAATCATAAAAGGTTTCGATAATATCAAGCCTTGAAAACTCTAATGAGTAGAAAATTATTTGAACTCCCGAACAGTTCCTTATTGCATGCTAAGGCATTACAAGTTTTGCAAATATAAATGATTAAAAAAAAATTCAAGCCGAAAAGGGGAGAAAGCCATAAACAATCTTTTTACAAAGGCTATATCGGCCTAATACAAAAGCCTAAGGGTTGTTTTTGCTTTGAGTTCGAGAGACCATCCTCGCTCAAATAAAAAACCTAAGGGTTACCTTACTTCTAGTTCGAGCAAGCACTCACTCGATCGTAAAGCCTAAGGTCTATACTAGTTCGGTTTCAATCAAATTGTCTAAATCTCAGACCCTAGAATACAGCTTCATAATTTTATAAGGCAGAAAGGAAGAAAGTTTTTATATATATACACGTCAAAAAACATTTACAAAGGCAACATGGCTCGATCAAATTTCTCTACAAAAGACCAAAACGGTCTTAAAAGAAACACAAAAAATACTATAGGACTTAGTCTTCTCCAGGAACAGCATCTTCGCTCTCGAGGCCTTCTCCGCTCTCAGATCTGCTCATACTCCCAGAATCATCATCATCAGGAAAGGCCAACACTCTGGCTTCAGCTTCGAGCTCCTTAGCATTCTCGATCTCGGCTGTAAGATCGAAGCCAAGAGCATGGATCTCCTCGAGAGTCCCCCTTCGAGACTGGTATTTAGCATGCTCGGCAATCTAGTTTGCTCGAGTCTAAGCAGCTTCGGCAACCTCCTTTACTCGAACCAGAGCAGCTTCGGCGTCGGACCGGTAGATGGCCACCATTGCATCAGCATTAGCCGTGGCCGTTTCGACCTCCGATTTGGCCGCTGCAAGTTCTATGACCAGCCTCTCTCGATCGGAAATTGTTGAACCCAACCGATATTGGAACTCCTCAATTTTCTTGGCTTGCACCAAGGCTTTCTCTTTCAAGCTTCGGAGTTGGGTCTCAGCCGAGGCTAGTTGAGCACAGGCAGCTTCCTTTTCTGAGGCAAGGCGGTCCATGTTCTTCTTACACGCCTAGGCCTCCGCTTTCACTACGTCCACTTCCTCACGAAGCTGCCTGATCACATCGAGCTTTCGCTGGACCTGTGGGACCGAACAGTTAGCCATTATGCCCGAGTCAGTGTCATTAACTTCAAAGATTCTTTTTACCTGCTCGACCAGATCAACTTGTTCTTTCTGAGATGCTTCTAGCTCAGCCCGTAGTCCTTTTGTTTCCCCTTCTCTCTGCTCACTGAGAAACTTGAAGGCATCTCTCTCCTCAGTAAGCCCTTGGTTTTCGGCTTTGTACCGGTTCAGCTCCCCTCGAGATCGGAAGAAAGCCTCGTGATGAAGCACAGAAGCCTACAAAAATAGAAAGAAGGAATTATACAAGGGGAGAAAAGTACGAGTGTGAAAATTGACAAAGAAAATATGAACTTACCCGGTTCAGGGCTTCTTGGGCTTCGTTGAAAAGACAAGGCACTCCCACCTCGTCCATTTGGGCTTGGTCTTCCTCCGTGACCAAACATCGGAGGTAGCTAGCCACCCCTACGGGGGCAGCAAGAATTCGGACATCCTCTGGGACCGTGATAACGATTGTTCACTTACGCCCGGGATCGACACTAGGGGCCGGAAACCGATTGGTCAGTTTAAAACTCGAGGAAGCCTCTCCTGAGCTCTTCTTCGGAGCCTCCAAGTCATTCAGACCGGTGACATCTTCTACCCCAATAAAATAACCACATTAAGGATCTTCCTCTCTGTGGGCTCCCTCCCCGCGACAAGTCTCTACGGCCTGAGCGTCACGTATCATCAACTTAGAAAATAAAGGAAACGAGGGGGAATCCCCGATCTCTATTACCCTAAGTGGGTCTTTTGGGGCACCGCCTCCGTCTTGGAGAGCCTAAAGCCCGATTTCTGCACCGGCATCCACCGCCTCTTCAACGGTCTCTTCACCCCGAGATAAAATATCTTCGGTTTTTCTCGGCTCGGGGACTTGGGCCGAAGTTTCCTCCTCGACCACATCAAGCCTAGACGGAGTAGTATCAACTCCCACCGGTTCCGAAGATCTCCGAATCTCAGTGCTAGCTCGCGCACGGGCCACCAGCCCGGAATCATCTTCATTCTTTTCTTCTTCTTCTTCTTCTTCTTCTTCTTCTTCTTCTTCTTCCCTTATTCTTTGGACTGACTCCATAGTTAACGGGATTGTGTTCCCCTTGGGTTTATGATCTGTTCTCTTCTTGGGTTTTTGACCCTCGGAGTTCGAGGCCCTTTTCCTCTTATTCTCCTTCGCTGGTTTCGAAATAGGTGGTGAAACTTCTTCATCACCGGGCGGGGGTCTCATAGTCGCATCCTTTTCGAGACCTGCAAAAGGAGAAAGTAAGTAAACTCATGTTTGAGAAGATGCTTGAACGATAGGCAAATCGGTAAGTCGGGAAGAAGGCTTACCATGAGTACGAGCCTCCCACCGGCATTTTGACAAATCACGCCATGCGCGTTCGGCATATGTTGACGTCGGAACTAGGCTCCTAACCCAGTTCTCGAGGTGGAGAACCGCACCCAGCATCCAAGCAACAACTGCATCGAGAAAAACACTGATAAGAAAGGATGAAGAAGTAAAAACAATGAATAGAAATTATAGACGGAATCATACTTACGCTTCTATTCCACTTCTTAGGAAATGGCATGCTCTCAATCGGGATTAGGTCCGCGGTCTTCACCCGAACGAACTGGCCCATCCAGCCCCGATCTTTGTCTTTATCTATACTCGAGATGAGTGCCTTGATGGCCCGACGTTGAAGCTTTATCAGCTCACCTCGATAGAGTCGAGGGCTATATAATCTTATGAGGTGGTCAAGGGTGAAAGCAAGCCCGTTGATTTTGCTCACGAAAAAATGGAGCAGTATCACGATCCTCCAGAAAGAAGGGTGAATTTGGCCGAGGGTCACCTGGTATTTCTTGCAGATGTCTACGATGATCGGATCGAGGGGACCCAGCGTGAAAGGATAAGTGTAAACACTCAGGAACTCTTCCACGTGGGTGGTGATCGCTTCTTCTGGTGCTGGTATCACAACCTCTTTGTTTCTCCAGTTGCGATCTTTCTTCACCGGTCAAGGAGGCTTTTGGGTATCGAGCATATATATCTTGATATCGGCTCGCATTGACCAGGAACCGATGAGGTTTTCTCGACCCTAAAGTCGGAATCTATGACACACACCCCGGGAATAAGTTCTTCAGGGCATGGCTCCACCACTGGTTTCTCGACGGCCGGCCGAGATGAGGAAGCTGCCTCTTTCTGCGGAACAGTTGACCATTTAGTTTTTGTGGAAAAAGAAGAATGGAGACTGAAGTATTTGGTGTTTTAGGAAGAACAAGCGAAGAAACTCAAAATTTTGAAGATAGGAAGCTTTAAAGAAAGCAAAGAACTATGGAAATTGGAATGAAGAAGATTTGAAAGTAAAGTTTGAAATAATGAAGAATGGGGCTATTTATCATTTTCACAACGACGATTCAAAATTGGTAGTGGCCGACTGTGGACTAACGCGCATTAAATACCTGAAAAACTGTACCGACGAGACGTTTCTGTCACTTCTACTGCTTATGTCACGTCGATTACGTCATGATCGAAGGCTCAAATCGTTTCTTGTCATTACTCTCCAAAAAATGAGGGAGACTATCTGTATACGGTCAAAATTATGTTTACCCGATTTTGTATTGTTAATCGAGACCGGGGTGGCAGACCGAGGTTCAATCCCAAGTTATATTGGATCGTTGCGTGAATAAATATTGCTTAGCTCGTGATTCAGGAATCGATCGAGATCGAGACCAGCTAAGGTTGAGACCGAGAAGGATAGGGATCTAGCGAGATCGAAGGAAGCCTGCTAAGTCGAATAACAGAAAGCCGAGGAATCCGTGACCGGGCAAGGATTGTGGCGGAGATCTCGGCATATATCAAGTCAAGACCGGTTGATTAGCCAATCAGAAGATTTCCTTCTATATTTAGAATTGTACCATATGTAGAACTCCTCTACTATATAAAGGGGGGTTTCAATTATTTTGTAGTGGAGGATTGACGCATAACAAAGCAATATATTACGTTTTCTCTCTTAAACTCTCATATTCAGTTGTTCAGTTCTTGCTTCTCAATAATATACTCAGTTGGTTCGAGGGCGACCTAGCTCGAGGGCCAAAGTTGCGCGTTACATTGGTTTGCTTCATTTTACAGTTAATTTCTAACTTCAATTCTTATATTTCTCAGTTTGTGCCAAGTGAAATCACATATCCTTAAAATCGCTTACAAATTTAATTGTTATCCGATTTTAAGGGTAAATAATGCCGCATAAAAACCATTTAAAGGGAAACAGCTATGTGCCAGAAATTTCTCCATTCCCTTTGATTCCCATAGTGTAAGACTAGTAATCAATTGTGCAATGAGAAATATTGATTCCAAGGGACCGCGTTGCTTTGAAATATCGATTCCAAGAACCCTAGTTAATTCCTGGTTAATTTCATCAATATTATTGTCCCTTTTTGGCCCTGTATATTCTCTCGCTAATTTTCCTTGCAAAATGACATTTTGTTTATACATTTTCTTGTACGTGTGATGGGTGGTAGTCGTAGATAATTTTGCAAAGTTGATGAATATGATGATGCATATCTATTTCCTACTGCCCTGCCAGTGGCATTAGGTCATTAGGGAAGGTGAGGAGTCACATGGATAAGGAAGAAGGATGGATGTCATAGGCTCCATAATTATTAGAAAAATGAAAGAGAAGGCCAATAATAATCATAGAATGTGATGAAAATGGCAGTCTTTCTAGTTGGGTGGTTGTTGAAATGTTGTCATTATTGGGGCACATGTCATCAACTCATTAACTGCTACTATATATCCCCACCAACAAACTCCATAATTTGGTAACAAATATACAAATATAGTATAGTAGTAGTAGTACTATATCTTTATTTCAAGATGTAATGAACTTTTGGGAGCACATTCATATTAATGGTGAGAGTTGGATGTCTCCTTTTATAATTCTCCACAGAATTAAGGGCTTGTCATGTCACATTTGCACCAGAAAAAGAAAACCCCCTCAATGGTTTGTGCCTTTTTTGAAAAAAATATATATCTTTTTGTTTATATTAAGAAAAAGAAGCAAAAAGAAATGGTGAAAAAATGACAAGAACCAATAAGCTTCTCTTGTATTTGCCACAAATGATTAAGAGACTAAAAAAACCTGTAATTTAAGTAGCGCATTTAAGCTAGAGGTCCCCCAAAGGATAATTACAAGATTAAAGTGTTGATTAATCGGCGCTCCAACATAATTTTGTTCCAATACCAATACACAATTGGATGAAATTAATGTTAACGATTGGTCACTTTTTATTATCTGGAAAAAAGTAGGGCATAATGTTGCTTCTGCCTTTCAGGACCAAATAATTTTGCATGTCAAAGACTAACATTATGATGTCTCTTCTGCACCTTATCTTCTGTTTCTACTACTTTCAGCCAAACATAGGACTTCTAAGGTTGCAACCTAATTGTTGTAACTTCATTTTACGTTAGTTAAATGGTGCAGAGTTCAGATTTGATCACCTAGGATCTCCTCTCTTTTTTTTGGCATCCCCCTCTGCTTTCCCAAGAAAAATAATAAAAATCATTTCATTATTTGTCTGATATGCACAGGGCGCTCACCTTTTATACGCTATGTTGTTTGAATTCTTTAAAAATGTCGCAGTGCCCGTATCGAGTCCTACAAAAATGCATTAACTTTCGAGAAATCTAACACGCGACCTTTGTAAAGGATCTTAGCAAGATAGTTTTTTTTTTAATTCCCCTACCTTCTGAGTTCCCTTTATTGGAGTTATGATCTTTTGGTGACTTGAACCCACAATCCTGGAATTGTAGGTGAGGGTTGCTGACCATCTGAGCAACCTGCTCTTGTCGAGCAAGATAGTTTGTAAGGTTCGAAATGGCATATAGTCTATGTTTGAGATTCGAATAGATTCAACATCAATTATGAAGCAAAATCTTTTGGAGTTGAAATTCTGGTCTTGAGCTTCGCTATGAAATCTCCCAACCAATAACATGCTCCGGTTTTGTGTTTTTATAGATCACAAAGTTTCACTAATAATTGATTTGTGGACTGAATATAAATAACTCCAATAAAGGTGATCTATCTGTCTGTCTTTGTACTTTTTTCATGATTTTGGAGAGGAGAAAGAAATAAAGTCGTTTAAGAAAATACGTAAATAATAAAAAGATCGGCCATTGTCCATATCAGATGTTCTTTCCTTGTGTCCAGAACAGGTGCATTTGGATATTCTCATAGTTATTAAAATAAGGCAATCGCTTGATCGTATTCTAAATCAAAGCTAATTTTCAATTGGGGTTGAAGTCAACAGAAAATGGGGTAGGTCAGAGATGTCACATTACCCACCTTTATTAAATTTTAGTATACAATAGCCTAATTAATTAACAAAGAGATTCTAAAGAAGAGGATTGTTTAATTTATTTGTGTATGAAGAATACTTTACAACTAGTCCATCAATGGAGTATGGTCAAAGGCAGCTCCATGTGTTTGTCCAATTTAACAAATAGACATAAATGTTTAGGGAAGCGCTACAATTTGTTAATGAAGATTTAGAAATGGTTTCTTTCCCTGGGATTCTACACTCCCATCTTCATTTGTCGATTTCGTTATTATTTCATGTGCATTTTGCTGACAAAAAAAAATACATAATTAGAGATATTCAAAGGTTCCAATTTTACGACTATTATTTTGGGGTAGATCAGTATTCAGATAGTCCTCACAAAACTGTCATGAGAATTTTATTTTATTTTTGCTGACAAAATTAGCCATTGAAAAGTTGCTTGTTTATTTAAATTTTGGTAAAGTGACTTCCACATGTAAAAGGGCTAAGGTACTGAAGCAACTTACAGTTACATCTCCTGGTCTATGTTTACCGTGTCTAAAAGAAAGAGCTTAAGCCAAAAGCAGAAATTAAGGAGGCTGAAGCTCTCTTCCACATGCAATAAAATTTCATAATCATTAGTTAACTGTTGATGCATTTCTACGTGTAATATATGATTACGGATTTATGAATTTTTGGACCTCCTATTAAGTTTTACAGTCGCCAGTCTAACTGTATTCACACGGTCCTAATTTATGGTTTTATATAATATCGGCATACTAATTACAAAGTTTAGTACGATTTCGTATAATACTTGAACAACAAACTAGTATTAGCATAATTTATGAAAAAATGTATATATTATGAACCTATGTATTATTTTATATAGTAGGTGGAATAAAAGTAATTAATTTGGTTATAATTGGATCAAGAGGAATAGTTATTTAAAGACCAAAATACACTTAAACTAATAGACTGTTTGATCAAGCTTCTAAAAACCTAAAAACAGATACTTTTTTTTCAAAATTGAAGTGTTTGATCAAATTTTTTGAAGTAAAAAAAATACTTTTGAGTAAAAACATAAGCACTTTTGGAGAAGCAAAAAAAGTAATTACTTTTTTGAGAAAAATAAATTTAGAAGCATTTTTTTTAAAGTTTGGCCAAATATTAATTGCTACTCAAAAATATTTTTCCAACTTATTAGTCAAATACAAACTGGTTCTTGCCAAAAAAAAAAATTGAAACAAATACTTTTGCAAAAAAAATATTTCTTAAAATAAGATTATTTTAGAACCTTGACCAAACAAAACAATGTATAAGCAATTTTAACAGTACGATTCTTGTACATCAGAATTTGCGCCCTACTTGACTAGTTTGTAAATCATTACGTTCTAATTTTTCATCTTCAGTCATTACGTTCATATTTTACTGCAACTTGTACGTAAATTAGATCAGTATTTCAATTCTCTTTCCAGTCAAACGCGATGAGATGAAGAAGATGAGTACAGTATAAAAGAAAAATATGAGACGAGAGATTAATACTCCCCTCCGTTTCAAAAAAAAAATGACTTATTTTTTTATTTAAAAATAATTTACCTTTATGTATTGATTTATAATCACACAAAATATATGTGACTAATTTTACATCACAAATTTAAAAATCTTATTTTTTAAAAAAATTTTGAGTCCAATCAAATAAATTTAAATAAATGAAAACGACTAATAAAAAGATCGCAAGAGAAATACTTACAAGTATGCCGACTTTAATTGCCCAAACATTGGTACCCGCAACGATGGCTCTGACGCGCATTTAGTGTCCCATCTCCACCACCCAATGCATTAGCCATTCGACAAGGAGCAAATCACGTGCCACATGGACAATCAATCTTTTTTCTAATTCAAAAAAGAATTTAAAGAAGACGATGTGGGTTAACCCCGGTAACCGGTAAAATAGCACTGAATTCACGAAAGAGTCAGAGGACATAATTAAACCGGGAGAAGCTGATAACCTAACTAATGCGTTTATATTCCCAACCCCAAAACCCATGCACGTAGTCACGTTGCAGTAAATTTTGAAAAAGTTTTTTTACTCGGGGTAAATTATTTGACACTAGTTATTCCATGAGCTCATCCTCATTTTTACAACGGGGTTCCAAGAAAAGCTACTAATAGGAGTAATTTTTTACAACCGCCGTTCTAAAATATTGATAGATTTTTCCGTTAAAAAAACTGAACATTTTTTAGTATTAGAATAAGCTGGTGAATTTTTACATTCCTATTTGCTAAAGACATGAATTTATTGTAAGCTCTCATAAACAAAATAAATAATTTAATGTAGATGCTATGGGTTCATACTTTATATTTTTATTCAAATATCATTAAATATATACATATAATAAATTTGGTTGACTATAAAATTAGAAATTCTTTTTTATAGTCCATGTGATGGTGGCCGGTGGGATTGCATTTGGTTGGCCATAGTGGAGGTGCAATTTCCCATACATTTGAATGGGAATTGATCGGCAAACCGACCGTCAGGCGAAGCTAACGGCGTTAAAAATGAGATTTTGGAAAAGACGGGAGAGGAGAGGAAGAACACGTGATTACAGGAACAGAACTGTCACTCACATAGCCAACAGAAGGCAGAGTCCAAAATACTGTAAACTGTAGGCACTGCTTATTGCTTAATCGTCAAATCCATCAATCAAACTATCTGTGATTCTCATGGCATTTTGGGAAGGACCCTCTGACCTCTATTACCACCCCCTCTACCCTACTATTATTCGTACACATTTATCTGTTTCTCCTACTTTAATTTATCCATATGATATATAGAATTTTATATCCACAATCACGGGGTAAAAATAATGTGTACGTTCAAAAGTTACTCGCCTTCTTTTTCAATTTATACTATATCATGTATTACAGTAAATTAAAAGTTTACTAATATAAAAATAGTCACAGTAAATCAGAATTTTTACTTAGACAAAAGTAACTACAGTAAATCAGAAATTCGTTGATACAAAAGTACCAATAATAAATCAGAAGTTTACTGCTCTCTCCGTTCCAGTTTATGTGAACTTATTTCCTTTTTGGTCCGTTCCAAAAAGAATCACCCCTTTCTAAATTTGAAAACAATTTTACTTAAACTTACAATTCTACCCTTAATGAGAAGCTTTTATAACCACACAAATACTCTTAGCCCCTTTTTGAATTGTTTAGGACCACAAATTTTAAAAGTCTTCATTTTTTCTTAAATTTCGTGTCCAATCAAACAGGTTTATATAAATTGGAACGGATGGAGTAATACAAAAGTTTATGTCATAGTAAATCAGAAACTTACTAAGAGATAGCACATACCATGATAAACTTGAAGTTTTATTTGCCATTTTTAAATGAGTTATTTGAGAATTCAGATAAGCATATACTGAAGAACTAGAAAAATTTTCAAGAATTCTCTTGTGTTGCTTGTTCTCATAATAAATTGATTATACCAGCTAAAATTGGGACTAAGACCCCTGAATTCTGGAATATATAAAAGGTGAATATGGGTCGATTCACCTATCATGTGAACCATTTATAGATGCATATATAAGATGGTTACATGTGTGTTTATTGTCAGCCTGCAATTTGACATTTAAAATTATTTTTCTCAATTAATAGCATAATTTTCACATTATGAAATCAAGATAGTTCATCTTGATGATGCTGGTTTATATCCAAGCTAGTTTAGCATTGTATACCTCATATTAATGGCTAAACTATTGCTTATGAGAACAAAACCTCGTGTTTTGATCTAAGATTTTCTAAAGTGCATACAACAGCACTTGTATGCATCAGACCAACAAAATATGATAAGTCTTCCCCTCACAATTGATAAGGATAAGAAACCAAATATTTTTACTATCTAATAACTTTTGATGTGTGGTATATGATTAATTTCTCTACCACAATGCACAAAGATAGGTTTCCCAAAGAAGATTGAGAATATGTGTTAATTTTTCTAACATTTGGAGTACGAAATAAACAATTGGAAAATATGCTATATGGATCGAATTATCAATAATATAATTCTCACTTAGAAGATAATTCAAGTCAAATGGCAGAAACATTTGTTGATCCAAAATTAAATATCATATTTTAGTTACAAATGCTCCTATTAAAATTAAAGTCCCTAAAGGATAAAGTTTGCTGCAAGCATGAAGCGTAGTAAACCGATCGGTTCCAAAGGTAACAATCCTTGAAAAATGATATGAGCAAATGATCATAATGGGGAGGAAATGAGCTCTAGAAGAGCCCAATAACATTTTATGAAACCTAGAAAAAGTTCAGATACCTGAAAATAAAGAAAGTAATGAGATCTCAACAAGTTATGTCTCTTAGGAACCGATACAAAATGATCGTCGACGATATATTTAATCTAATATAGTGTACGATATTATAAAATATTATGAGGATCGGTCCTGTAATCCAGACACCTGAAGATGTCATACCATTTAAATGTAAGTCATAACCTATATGACTCATTTGATTAAATCAATATGAAGATCCGTGAAGAATTTAAATTGTTTGAAACATATAATTCAAAGTCTCGAGAAATGTAATCGATCAAATTACAAAGATCTTTGTACGGTTTAAATCAATCTGGGCGCATGTGATATAATCGCCTCAGTGAATATTTGTTGAAAGAAGGTTACATAAATGATGTTATTTGTCCATGTACTTTATAAAGAAAATGTCATCAGAATTTATTATACTTGTTGTTTATGTTGATGACATAAATCTTGTTGGAACTCCAGGAGAGCTCCAAAAGGCAATTGAATATCTCAAGAAAGAATTTAAGATGAAAGATCTTGGAAAAATAAATTTTTGTCTTGGGTTGCAAATTGAATATTTAGCAGACGAGATATTTATCCATCAATCTGCATATACAGAAAGGGTCTTTAAACGCTTTTATATGGACAAGGCGCACCCATTAAGTACATAAATAGGTGTTCGATTATTTTAAGTGAATAAGAATCCGTTTCGACCTCCAAAAGAGAATGAGGAACTCCTTGGTCTTGAAATACTCTATCCCAGTGTTATTAGTGCACTTATGTATCTTGCTAATGCTAACAAAGGTGGTCGGGATCGTATTAGTTATGTAGATGCAGGTTATTTATCCGATCTTTATAAAGCTTGATCTCAAACCGGGAATGTGTTTACATGTAAACATACTATCATATCATGGCGCTCCACAAAGCAATCTATTATTGCTACTTCTTCAAATCATGCTAAGATAATAGCTATTCATGAAGCAAGTAGAGAATGCGTATGGTTGAGATTAGTGATTCATTTTATTCGAGAAAAATATGGGTTGGAATGTGATAAAAAAAACCACAATATCATACGAAGACAATGTTGCATGTATAGCCCAATTAAAAGGAGGATTCATAAAAGGAAATAGAACAAAACACATTTTACCAAAGTTACTCTTCACACATGATCTCGAGAAGAATGGTAATATTGTTGTGCAGCAAATTCGTTCAAGTGACAATCCAGCAGATTTATTCACTAAATTTTTACCAATTTCAACTTTTGAGAAGATAGTATATAAGATTAGAATGCGGAGACTCAATATTTGAAATAATGTTTTCATCAGCGGAGTAAAATACGCATTTTACTCTTTTTCCCTTATTATAGTTTTTCCCACAGGATTTTCCTTATAAGGTTTTTAATGAGGCATCTACCAATGCATATTACTAGATATGTGTATTCTTTTTTCTTCACTAGAATTTTTTTCCACGAGATTTTTCCTAGTAAGGTTTTAATGGGGCACATTATCTTTTAATGAACATCTAAGGAGAAGTGTTATAAATATATTATATTATGCATGTCCATTTAGTACTACGTTATAAATAATCTTCTTGACGAAGCTTATCCGTATTGGACTCTGCAGTAAATATGTTTATATATTTAGTACCCTATCGGATATAGGCCTACTGAAGAAACTTATTATTTTGGCACTCCGTTGTGGATAAATATTACTCATGTAGAAGATTATCTATAACTGGTATAATAACAGCTTACAAGAAGCTTACACAATAGCTTGCAGCAAGAGCTTACAAGCAGCTTGTACAACAGCTTGCAGTAGAAGCTTGCAAGCAGCTTACACAACAGCTTGCAGTAGCAGCTTACACAACAGCTTGCAGTAGCAATTTACACAACAGCTTGCAGTAGCAGCTTACAGAGCAACTTCCTTTCATCTATAAATAGAAGAGATTTCAGTTCATTATGTAAATGTGTTTGAAATTGAATAATATATCAATCTCTCTATACTTGTCTTCGATTTATTTACTTTAAATTTATTTTATAACAAAGGCATTATTATGTGATGACGCAAAATGTCATCTTTAAATTTAATAATTAATTCTGTATTCTAAGACCTCAAAAAGTACTATTTATCATTTCTCGACTTGCATGCGCAGTCCGTAAAAATTTTCGAAAAGTTTTTATGTGAAAATGGAATTAAAATATGAATTAGAGCTTTAAAACTCAGTTGTGTTGACTTTAGTCAACATTTTGAGCAAACGGACTCGGATTAGTATTTTGAAAGTTCCGGTAGGTTCGTATCGTGAATTGGACTTGGGCGTATGCCCGGAATCAAATTTCGAGGCCCCTAACCCGAGATATGGAATTTTGATAAAAAATTAAAATTTTAAGTTCGAATAGTGACCGGATGTCAAATTATATGCAAACGACCCTAGAATAGAATTTTGATGATTCCAACAGCTCCGTATGGTAATTTTGGACTTAGGAGCGTGATCGAAATTTTATTTGGAAGTCTGTAGTGGAATTAGGTTTGAAATGCCCAAACCTGAATTTTTGGGAAGTTTGACCGAGGGGTTGACTTTTTGATATCGGGGTCAAAATCGGATTATGAAAATTTGAGTACCTCTGTTATGTCATTTATGACTTGTGCACAAAATTCGAGATAAATCGGACGTGATTTGATAGGTTCCGGAGTCATTTGTAGAAATTAAAAATTTTAAAGTTTATTAGGCTTGAATCAATGTGTGATTCGTGTTTTTAGCGTTGTTGGATGTGATTTGAGGATTCGACTAAGTTCATATGGTATTTTAGGACTTGTTAATATGTTTGGTTGAGGTCCCGGGGGCCTCGGGTGTATTTCGGATGCTCAACGGGTCATTTTTGGACTTAGAGAAGTAGCAGATTTTTCTGATTTTTGTTGCAGAAGATTGTTCTTCGCACTCACGAAGAAGATCTCGCGTTCGCGAAGGTGTGGTCAGTGGAAGACGCGTTCGCGAAGAGTGTTTTCTGAGTGTGAGGTTTTGTTCTTCGCGTTCGCGAAGGGGAGGACGCGAAGGTATGGTCTGTGTGTGCATCGCGAACGCGTGAGGGGCATCGCGTTAGCGAAGGAGAGCGAGGCAGCTCGGAACCCCAGTCTTTTGTTCTACGCGTTCGCAAGGTAAGGGACGCGTTCGCGAAGGTCTAAGTTGGGCAGCACATTTTTGTGCTTCGCGAACGCGAGACAAGGGTCGCGTTCGCGAAGAAGAAATCACTGGACAGAATGTTTAAGTTCAGAAAATGGTACTTTGTCCCATTTTTCATTTTTAACAATTTGAAGCTCGGATTGAGGCGGTTTTTGGGAGATTTTCGGAGAAAACATCGGAGTAAGTGTTCTTAACTCAATCTTTATTAGATTACCCGAATCCATCACTGTTTGAACATTTAATTGGTGATTTAAGTTGGAAAATTTTGAAAAAAACCATCATGGATAGATTTGAGGATTTGAGGGTCGAATTATTATTGGAATTTAGTCATTTTGGTATGGTTAGACTCGTGATTGAATGGGCGTTCATATTTCATAACTTTCGCCGGATTCCGAGACGTGGGCCTCACGGGCCATTTTTTAGTTAATTTCAGATTTTTATTTAAAAATATAGTATTTTCTTATAAAATTAATTCTATAATTTTTGTTGACTGTATCGAATTATTTATGACTAGATACGAGTCGACCGGAATCAAAAAAATCGAGGAAAAAGCATATTACTTGGTTAAATTGGAGCAAGTCGAGGTAAGTGACTTGTCTAACCTTGTGTGGGGGAAATTTTCCCTAGAATTGATATTAATGTGATTATTGAAATGTGTTGAAAGTCATGTACACGAGGTGACGAGTATGTACACGGGCTAAATGTGAAAGATTATATTTTTAAATTGTGTAGATCATTGTTGCGCATTTATTAAATTATTTTTATCTTGTTATATTCTTCATCATTGATCTGAGATATATAAAGCTTAAATTTGTTTGATCTTTTCCTGCTAATTATTTTACCTGTTTAGTTAAAACCTGATTTCTTTTATTTTGTGCATTATTTGAAATTAATTTTTTTAAACTAAATATTATTAATATGAAGTATTTGACATTTTTAAATTTGGTATTGAAGCAATGTATTAAAGATTTTGAAATATTATTTTGTTAAATTATTTATTTCAGAATATTTTTGTATGATTTTTTGTACTCATTATGTTAGCATGAGCCGTGAGCTCTTTATTGTGAAAAAAATATTGTTGTTGATTTATTTTTAGAAAATTGAAATATTGGGCACTTGAGGTGCAAATTGTGATATATTGTGATATTGATACGCATGCGGTGGTATAAGGTCTGGGTATTGAAACGCATGCTGTGAGATAAGGGTGGCTTGATACGCGTGGCTAGTAGGGGTGACTACTAGAAGTCATGCGGTGTGATAAGGGTGGCTAAAACGCGAGATGATATTTCGGAAAAAATATTTTCTTTAAATAAATTATGAAGGCTCCCGCGGTGATATAAGGAAATGAGATATTGTAAATTTATTTATGATTTGGGACTACGAGGCGGTACCTCGGTAGTGCCCTTGTTTATATTGATTTATGGCCATAGTTGCCTTCGATTAATTGTTGTGATTTTCATAAAGTTGAAAGGAATTCTGTTTTGATTTCACGAGATATTATTTGAAATTATTTGGTGTCATTAAATGTGACATACTATTTGATTCATTTCCATAGTCATTTTATCTTATTAAATTGTTTAAACATTTTTTCATGTAATTATCTATTCTCCAGTAGGGCCTGACCTGACCTCGTCACTACTTTACTGAGGTTAGGCTTGGCACTTACTGGGTACCGCTGTGGTGTACTCATACTACGCTTCTGCACATCTTTTTGTGCAGATCTAGGTACATCTTACCAGCCTAGACATCAGTGAGTTTCCTGCGCACGGAGACTTCGAGGTACATTTGCCAGCGTCTGCAGACTCCGGAGTCCCCTTCTATCATTTCATGTTGCTTCCTTATTTTTCTTTAGACCTTGATGCATAGAAACATTGAGAATAAGTTTTTAGAAACTTGTGATTTATTTCTACCGGGTTTTGGGAGTTGTAATTATTTGAATTGTAGTTTATTTATTTCAGATATTTATGATTATTCCGCATTAATAAACTTACCTAATCTTAAAAATTAAGTATCATCACGACCTCCTACGATTTTGGGGTCGTGAAATATTAATTGGGAAAGGTCTGAACTCTGACATCACCACAAGGTCCACAACAAACATAGACCAATTAGTGAAACATAACAAATGGTTGGACTAATCTCATTTCTCAAAGCTAGAAAAAGATTCAAGAGTATTTAATTTTGCAAGCAAATGGAGTATAAGTTAAAAAGAAAAAAATGATCTCTTATTACTCAATTACAAATTAAAAGAAAACAAGCACAAGATAATTTTAAATAATAAATAAATTATGCGCCGGTATATTTATTAGTGCTAGTTACTAATGAGCCTCAAGCAACTATGGATGAATAATTACACTAGGGGCGTATGATATTTCATTAATTCATCTTTACTCAAGTACGGTAAATTATTATTGCCCATTATGGCAATTACTCCGTTTACCTCTAAAGTAGACTATTAATTTACATGGTCTAATGATAATAATTAAGGATGGTCGTGGTTCAATGTGCATCAGTTGCTTTCTGTCTGAATTATATATATACTAGTAATTAAATAGCTGAAAACTTATTAAATATATTTATTAATATTAAGTACATACATATTTTCTAGAAATAGTAGGGAATGAACTGATACTTCGTATTCATAGTAAATTTTATGGGTGGTCATTCAACTTTGTATTCATTACCCAAAAGTTATTTTTCTTTCTTTTGTTACGTAAAAGTCATTCAATTTTGTGTTCATTATCCAAAAGTCATTTTTCTTTCTTTTGCTAAACAAAAATAATTTTACTATGCTCTAGTTATCACAATAATTATTTTGACCAGATTTTACAAATCTTTCACCTGAAAAGTCTATTATGTACTTGACATAACTATAAATCCTCTCATTTATACAACACCATCTATATTATAATATACTTTTACCCAAGTATTTTACTTATGATTAAAATGACTTTATATTATTTTATTTATTATTTTAATAATATATTATACATTAAATTTTTTTTTAAAATTACTTTTCAAGATATATAAGTAGCATTATTAAATTTATCGGTAACATAATTGTGAACAAATTTCAAGTCCATGTTCTTAACCATGCTTAACGAAATATTTTTAATGAAAATTATAAAATCAAAGCTCATTCATTTATCAACCAAGTCATACCCATTAATCCAATAAATAAAATACTTACATTTAGCCAATGATACATCGGATTAATACTTTAAATAAATAATATTAACAAATAAAGTTTTAAAAAATTTAATATTAAACACGAAATATCTTTGAAACTTTTTCCAAAATTCTTATTAACTATAAGAAAAAACTATCATTTGTTAAACAAATCTATTTTTATAATTTCAAATAAATATCAAAATATAATTATTTTTATTGTTTTTATATTTAAAATATGTTCATGTTTGAGTATGATTAAATAAAAAATTGAGTGCCATGAAAAAAATTAAATGTATGGATATATTATAAGAATAATAAATAAAATAATATAAAGTATTTTAATTATAAATAAAATACTTAGGTAAAATTATATAATATAGTATATAATATAGAAGGTGTTACATAAATGAGAGGATTTATAATATTAAGGGCATAATAGACTTTTCAAGTAAAAGTATTATAAAATTTGGTCAATGTCACTTTCGTGATAAATAGAGCAAAGTAAAATAATTTTTGTGTAAGAAAAGAAAGAAAAATAATTTTTAAGTAATGAACAAAAAGCTGAATAAATTTTACGTAACAAAAAGAAGAAAAATGACTTTTGCCTAATGAACACAAAATTGAATGACGACCCATAAAAATTACTGTCGTATTCATTGAGTTAAAATAACAGATCGATCTCTAACAAGGCACTACACAAGTAGTACTCTAGATAAAAAAGATTACCAGTATAAACATTTCCATCCAGGCCAGCGCGAACATAAAAAAGTAGGAGATATTTGTTTAATGCAATCGAAATGGAGATGTTGTTTCGTTTAAAAGCTAATACAAATAGTAGAGAAAATGAGTTTTTAAAGATGAGATGAAAAATAATTTTTAAAAATAAAGAATTTGATGTTTTGTGAGTAGAAAATTTTAAAAATTTCAAAAACTATTTTAGAGTTATTTTTGGAATTTGAACATTTTATTGTTAAAATTTGTGAAAAATGGTTCAAATTTATAAACAAACAGATATTTTAAAATAAAGTTAGAAAAAAAATTCCTAAATTTTATAACCAAACGGGAACTAAATCAATTCCTCTGCACAAATTTGATAAAAGAGAGTATATATAATCACTCCATCCAAGTTGTTATTTCTTTCAACTCGACAAGAATATCATTACTCCTATTAAAAGAAGTCACTTATTTTATTATTTGATTATGATTTGAAATGTTTTTTCTTTGGAATGAATAAAAAGTAATATATATATATATATATATATATATATATATATATATATATATATATTACTTTTTATGATTTAAAATACAAATATTTTGACCACCACATCCAATTGTCACTCTTTGAGACGAATGGAGTATTTAATATTCAATAGCTTACTAATCTAAGAATTGTACTAATCTTTGAGACTATGCTAGTTTTACTAAGAATTGTACAAGAAAAGATAGGGGGCCGAGCCCGCTAATTACCATCAAAGATTAAGAAGGAGGTTGTAAGTGTACTCAAGGGAGTCACGTGGGTAAGAGTAAAAAAAGATGTAAAGGTGAAAAGTTGGTAGGGAAAAAGGTAGAAAAAAGAAAGCTAACAATGGTATGAAATTAAAAAGAGGTAAGTTTAGTAACAATAGAGGAGAGAGATTTCATGGCAGAGATGGTTCCTATTTAATCGTGAAAATAGAAATAGACTGCAGATAAGTGTAAAAGCCATTCCGTTGACCTTCCAAAATCAGATTTAGGCAAAACCTCCATTTGCCGGTAATCCCCTTATCCCACTCGGTTAAAAAGTTGAAAACATGGTCCCCTCAATATTTTAAGATTTTGCCACCTTGGAAAAAGCCACTGCAATCCAATAAAAGAGACTCACTGGGATTTCTGTTTTCACATTAAAGTATTTTTTGGAGTATTTGCAGTTTGCAGTGATCTTTTTGTGCCTGCTGATTGAGAAAAAGAGAGAAAAGGAAAGAGAAAGCAACATCGCCAGCAGAGGAAAAAGAGGATTTATATTGATATTGAAAGAAAGAAAGAAAGAGAGGAAACATAAGTTTGTTTGTTTTTGTCTTGTTCTTTATCTTCTTCCTTTACTATGTTTTTTCCTCCGTTTGATTTGTCCATACCAAATCACATTCTATAGAATCCTCTTTTTTCTCCCTTACCTATCATCATCACAACAACAAAAAGCAGCAAAAAGAAAAAGAAGACAAGAATCAGAGGACTCACAATGGTTTTGGGATGGCGAAGAGCTTTTTGTACATCGATCCCCAGAGATCGAGATAGTACTTCGTTCAAAGAGAAGCAAGACAACACAAACCCAACTCCTAGTCCCAGGCTCAGTTCCAAATTTGGGTTTTTCTCAAACCCTTCAACGCCGCGCTTTCAGTCTCCGCCAGTTTCCAGTTCATTACTCCGTTGCCGGACAACCACTACTACTCCGCCACCTACTGCAACTGTTCCGGCGGCGACGGCGTCAGTGCCAGGAAGTCCAAAACTTCAATGCAAAACCAAAAACAGCCCCCGGTTTTTCAGTCGTTCTACACCATCTTCCCCTCGTTCACCTTCCACCTTTTCTTTTATCAAGTCCAGCTTACGCTTTCCTAAGGTATCAATAACTGTTTAATACTGTTCACTGTTCTGTTCATTAATGTTCTGCCATCTCATACACATTTCTCTACAGTAGAATCCAATTATGTGCACAAAAAGTTTGTTTTTCTAACTTGCTCTTTTTCCTGTATAGCAGACAAAGTGCGGTGTATGTATACAGACGGTGAAGACTGGGCAAGGCACTGCCATTTTCACGGCTGAGTGCTCTCACAGTTTTCACTTCCCATGTATTGCAGCTCTGTTGAGGAAACAAACTGCCCTTGTGTGTCCTGTTTGTAGCGCTGAATGGAAGGAGCTGCCTCTATTATCAATACACGATACTCAAAAACCAGTCAAAGTTGAAGAGAAGACCATTAGAGAAGTATCTCCATCTCCTAAAGCAGCAAAAAGAGATGTCAAATTTACAAACGTCGACCACTTTCAGCTGGGAAGGCCTATTCTGAAGGTGTACAATGATGATGAGCCACTGATGTCTCCTACTTCTGGTGCTCGGTTCAATCCCATACCGGAATCGGATGAAGAGAATGATAATGTAGTGGAAGAATTTCAAGGATTTTTCGTGGATGCAAATGTGAAGCCGGTGAAGGAGAGGACGTCAGTAAATTTTACCAACTTCGAGGCCAGGTTATTGCCTGAAGCTGCTGTTGTGTCAGTTGGCCGGAGTTATGAGACGTATGTGATAATATTTAAACTTAAAGCACCACCGGTGTTGGCAAGGACAGCTCGAAGAGCACCGATTGATCTTGTTATGGTGCTTGATGTTAGCGGAAAAATGAAACCTCAGAATATCCAAATGATGAAACGTGCTATGAGGTTAGTAGTATCATCACTATCCTCTTCCGATCGGCTTTCCATTGTGGCCTTCTCCACAACTTCCAAACGGCTGTTACCGTTGCGGAGAATGACAGCTAACGGCAAACGATCGGCGCGTCGTATAGTGGACGCCATTGTTTCTCTAGATGGAACAGGAACCACTGCAAGCGACGCGCTCAAAAAGGCTGCGAAGGTTCTAGAAGATCGCAGAGAGCGAAACGCCGTTGCAAGCATCATGCTCTTATCAGACACTCCAAATGAACGCTCCACCACCACCACCATCTCCACCAATCAACGGTGTCAATCTTCCGTCGTATCCACCTGCACGCGCTTCAACACTTTGGAGATTCCGGTACATTCCATCGGACTGAACCAATCCAACGACGACGTTTTCACGAAATTCATTGGAGGCTTATTAAACGTTGTCGTGCAGGATCTCCGAGTTCAGCTAGGGTTCGTGTCCGGTTCAGCGCCGGCTGAAGTAGCGGCGGTTTACTCTTACATAAACCGGCCCGCTGCTCTCGGTTCTGGTTCACTTCGACTAGGCGATTTCTACGCAGAGGAAGAGAGAGAATTGTTGGTGGAACTAAAAGTTCCCACGTCAGCAATTGGGACCCACCATGTATTGTCCGTTCGATGCTCTTACAAAGACCCGTCAACAAAAGAGCTCATTTATTGCAAAGAGCAAGCTCTTTTGGTCCCACGTCCACACGCCGTTCGATCATCAACACCTAATATCCAACGGCTGAGAGATCTTTTCGTTTGTACTCGAGCCATGGCTGAGTCAAGGCGAATGATTGAGCGAAATGACTTGACCGGGGCGCACCACATGTTGTCCTCAGCTCGAGCTTTGTTGGTTCAGTCGAATTCTAGCTCAGCTAGTGAGTTTGTACGTGGCTTAGAAGCCGAGCTTTCTGAGCTTCATTACAAAAGGCAAAATCAGTCTCAAATTCAGAGTCAATCTCAGTATGGGCGAAGAATAAACGTACAACAAAGGGATGACGACAAAGCCGAGCCGCTTACACCAACATCGGCTTGGAGAGCAGCTGAAAGGCTAGCTAAAGTGGCTATAATGAGAAAATCGTTGAATAGAGTCAGTGATTTACACGGCTTCGAAGATGCAAGATTTTAATTTTTTATTTTCTTTTTAATTATAGAAATAGGTTAAAAGTATAGGACCTATCCATATGAAGAAAAAACAAATAAAACTAAAAAAAACGACAAAGGGTACCCGACGGCTCGGCGCTTTCTGCAGAGGAAAACAACAGATAGTGAAAGAGTAAGTGGGTACCCCACATTGGGTGATTGATTGATTAAGGCAGTGTAAAGAGGGGGTGGGGGTTAGAGGAGCTATGTGCTTTTGTCTTTTATTATCTCCCAAATATTTTATAATCCTTTCTTTTAACTTTTCTTATTGTGTAGAGATTTTAATGATGTTTAAATGGAGATGAACAGAATAATCTTTCTTCAATTTGGTGTCAGTCATTGTCCCTTTATATTTTATTTTGTTCTCTTAAAGTTTATTGGTTTTGGAAATGCAAAGGAATAGCAATTGCAGAATAGCGGGATATGTTTGTTTATTGTTTATGACATTAAGTGGGCGTTTGGACACAAGAATTTTAAAATACGGTGAAAATATTTTTCAATTCAAAATGGTATTTGAAATTTAGAGTTGTGTTTGGACATGAATATAATTTTAGGTTGTTTTTAAGTTTTGTAAGTGATTTGAATGAAAATTTTGAAAAATAGCTTTTTGGAGTTTTTAAAATTTTTAAAAATTTTTAAAATGCATGTTTGAGTGAAAATTAAAATTTTTTTGAGCATTTTGAAAAAAGAAAAAAAATGAGAAAAAGGAAAATTTTGTTATGTACAAACGCTAAATAACTGAAAAACCCAGTCTTTATACACTTTTTTAATACCCATTTGATATCCAGAATTAATAGGTCCAATAGTCAATATTCTCACTACATAGACCCCATTAACTGGTCCTATCATGAATATTTTCATTCTAGTATGAGATTGCTGTGGTTAAAAGTCAAGAGATCTCTTTGTACAATTCTATTTTGCATGAAATGATTTAGTGGGCATTTGGACATAAGAACTGTGAAATTTCAGAAAAAAAGTGGAAATTTTTTTTTTAATAAAAACGGTATTTAAAAATTAGAGTTGTATTTGGACATGAATATAATTTGTAGCTGTTTTTGTACTTTTGTGAGTTAGTTGGAAGTGAATTTTGAAAAAACAGCTTTTGGAGTTTTTAAAATTTTTGAAAATTCCGAAATTCAACTTCAAGTTAAATTTGAAAATTTTATTGCCAAACATTGATTCCGAAAAAAGTGAATTTTTTTTCAAAAAAGTGAAAAAATTCTTATGGCTAAACGGTAATTTGCTAAAGGGAACGACTTTAATAATTCTTGAAATGACTTAGTAGGTGTATGGACATAAAAATTGTAATTTTTGAAAAAAAAAATAGTAGTTAGAGTTAAGTTGAAAAATTGTATTTGAGATTTGAAATTATGTTTGGATATGCATTTCACTTGAAAAAATATTTGCAGTGTGAGTAGAAAAAAAAGTTTTTTTGAAAATTTTGAAAATATGATTTTTTGAAAAACTCATTTTTGAAAAAAATTCAAAGACTTGTAAAATTTTATGGACAAATATATTTTTGAAAGAAAAAGGAAAAAAAATATGGGCAAACGGGTCCTTAATGGAAGGACTTCTTTTCCTTTTTAGGTTTGAATCAAACAAAATAGATGATGTATTATTCAAGAATAGAGACTAGAATAGAGAGGTGGGTGTTATATATATTGGCATGAGGTTCATTTAATTTGTAGTATCTGATATTGCACAAAACTCCAGCTGGCTAATTTAATGGCCAAATAAGTGGGCGTTTGGACATAAGAATTGCAAAATTTCGTATAAGAGATTCTTTTTTAAGTGAAAATAGTAATTGAAAATTAGAGTTGTGTTTGGATATGAATATATACTTCTGGGTTGTGTTTGAATTTTTGTGAGTAAATTTTAATAAATAATTTTTTTGAAATTTTTTAAATTTTCGAAAAATTCCGAAATTCATCTTTAAGTAAAAATCAATAATTTTATGGCCAAACACTGATTTTGAAAAAAAGTAAAAAAAAATCAAAAATAATTTATCTTTTTTTATGGCCAGACGGGCCCTAAATATATTTCCCTCCTAGAGAATAACATCAAGGGCAAATTATTTCTATCTATAATTTATCAACTTTCAGAAACAATGTATAAAGGGCATTCACAAATGGCCATTGCCGAATTTTATTGGTCAAGATATGTGAAGTAAAACGAGACACAGGAATTCAGTACTGCTGCCAAATGTGAAAACACAGGACATGATACACATCGCTATTTTTGAGTCATTATCAATTGCTTAGAAAATTGACACAACAAAAGGGAGAATTATTTTAATATCCACTCTCTAATCCCAATAGTAAAAGGCTAAATATGGGGAGGCTTAATCACATGCTTAGAGTCGTGGACCACATATAATCATCAGCTCCATTTAGTTTCCAGATAAATCTTCTTTCCTTGAAAATCCCGAGAAAATTAGAAAGAAAAAGTGGTCTATTATGTACTTTAACAAAATTCCACGTTAGCGTGACTTTAGCTATACGTTTGTGAAAACTAAGGGAAAAAGAGTGAAAACTTTTTGCAAATGGAAGTATGCATAGAAGGAAGAAATGAGAAAAGGTTTGAGAAGAATGTAAAATTATTATAAAGTGGGAAAAAGGAACTATGCTTACTATAGTATTCTTTTCACTTTTTTGGTGCTCTTCTCCTGAAATTGCGTACCTTTGTTAGAGCTTTTTGAGAGGTAAGTACTATAAATAATATCAAAAGGGGTTGTAGGAGTTGGTACATTTTATCTGCTTACTATAGAGCAATTTCTTACCAATCCAAAGCAAACAATTCCATTGGAATCGAAAAGACACCTACTTTACTTCTTTGTATGTCACAACAAAATACGATAAAGTAGCCGACGGGAAAAGGGAGTCCGGAACCAAAATGTGGTTTTTTTGGACTCAAACGTTCGAAATGTGTGAAAAAAAATACAATGATCAAAATATGTATAACGCCCTTTTAAAGGGCGCTATACCTTAACGTCCGTTTGCCCGTTAAGGTATAGCAACCTTTAAAAGGGCGTTATACTTGAATTTGAAAATACGGGCAAGTATAGCGTCGTTTATTAAGACGTTATACATATTTTGTGAGCACACAAATAATTTTTTTGGGCTTAACTGACATAACAATAATTCAATTGAGTATAGCGCCCTTATTTAAGGTGCTATACCTAAAATAATTGTAACCCGGACTGGTTTTTTGCCCTATTTAAGGAGGTTGAGAATTTTTTAAAAGTCCATTCATAAATATTCTCAAATCTTCTGAAATATTTCTTCGTTAAATTGTTTTGCATTTTGTCATAATGTCTTAAGAGCGAAAAGTAAGGGTCTCATTATATTTTGGGGAGGAGGGGGTGAGGTTGTGGTGGCGAATAACTCAGTAACCTATAGTTTATCTCCACAGTACCATGTTAAGTTGCCACTTACAATGGAGTATGATAAATTGGTATCGTTGTTATGTAAAAAAATGAGTGTGAGCAAACGTTTGGTGAACCTTAAAGTAACCGGAAGATATCAGTAGTCTGTCACTCCGCAAGGGGGTTGCTTGTTATGCTGAGTTTAACATCGAGGACGATGAAACTCTGAGAGATTTTTTGAGGACTCCGGATGAATACCGAAAATTTCTTGTGATAAAAATGTTGGAAATGTACGTCAAGGTTGAAGACATTCGCAATAATGAGGTTGCGCAAAACAGGGATATCCCTCAGTTATCGGGTGGTTATTTTGGAGCAGTTTTAGCCGAACAGGTTCCGGCTGAAAGAGTTTGGCCTGGTCTAAACTTATCTCAACGGGCGAATGAGGAGCGAGGGAATAATTTCTCTTATAGTTTACATAATCTACAAGGCGAGTGGTAAACTTCAATTTTCCTTTGTGTTACGATATTTATTTTTGCTGTATTGAATTGTATTAGCACTCATATATTCCACAGGGGGTACTGGCCAGATATGAATTTTACAAGTTATGAACCAACGCCCAGTTGGAATATGCCTAGTTCTGGTGTGTTGGATCATGGTGGTCCATCCGGGAGTCATCACCAACAGGATAATATCCATCATGGGATGCCAACACATTACGATTTGTAAGTGAAGTGATATAGCTATATATAAAGTATTTATCAATTTGAGTAACTCATTATTTTGTTAGTTGTGCAATGAAAACAAGCATCCTGAAGGTCCTATCCTTACTCAATTGTCCGAAGACGACATATTTAATCGGGATCTGACAGATGCACAGAGTCAGGAAGAGAATAGTGATTATGACAACAATGTCGATGAGTTTGGAGATGACACACCCTTCCCTGATGAGGGTGATGATGAGGAGGAAGAGAATGTTGGACCTGATTTGACGAGGGAGCATGCTCCACCCCTCGTTAGACCAAGAGTGTACGAGTCCCACGAGTTGTTTCATTCAAGGGAGATTCCCTACCTTGATCATTTGCCAAGTATGCCGGATGTGGATGCCCTCACAAGGGATATTGATGAAATTTGGACAGCAATGTGGGATGAATCTAGAGCAACGGTGTTGTCAAATGGCATGCTTTTTCCCGATAAAACGTGCCTAACCAGGGCGGGGCTAATGTACAGCGTAAAAGAGTGTCGTGAGATCACGGTACGCGAGTCATCTCCAGATGTATACAAGGTAGTCTGCCATAGATGATTTATGGGTTGTAATTGGATGTTGTGTGCGAGGAAGAAGAAAACAAATATGTGGGTTGTAGGTAAATACATTGAAACCCACAATTGTGAAATGGACACATTCAGTGGGAATCATTTTAACTTGAATGCTGACTTGATTTCTCTTGTCTTGATTCCACACATTGAAGCGTCCATAAGGTACAAGATCAAAAAGTGTATAACATCCGTCCACCAGGAATATGGGTGCATCATTACCAAAAGAAAGACATTTCTCGGGTGCAAACGTGCATTTGAAATTGTTCATAGTAACTGGGACAAGTCCTTTGCATCTCTACCCAGGTACATGGCTGCATTGCAACACTTTAACCCCGGGACTGTTGTTGAATGGAAGCTTGAGCGGAGTCCGGGAATACTAGAACATATATTCAAATATGTGTTCTGGGCATTTAAACCAGCAATTGATGGTTATCTGCATTGCCGACCGGTAATATCCATAGACGGCACTCATGTCTATAGAAAGTATGATATTAAACTATTGATCGTCGCTGCAGTAGATGCTAATGGAAGTATATTTCCCTTAGTTTTTGCTATTTATGCCAATGAAAGCCAAGAGACATGGACACTATTTTTGAACCACTTGAAAGAGCACGTTATCAAACAGCGTTCAGGTATTTGTCTAATATCTTTTAGGCATGGTAGTATTTTAAGTTTTGTACAGAATTTGCGTGCATGGAAGGAACCGTATGCCTACCACCGTTACTGTGTGAGGCACCTGAAGGCCAATTTCCAGAAGGCATATCCCAACAAGGAATTGCATGATTTAATATGGATGGCTGCAACAGATCACCAAGAGTGTAAATTCAGGAGGCGCATGGAATCTACCAAGAAGGAAGACGAGGAAGCCTATCGTTGGTTGATGCGACATGAGCTTGACAAGCGGACTTTGCATGCGGGTGGTGGCAGAAGATGGGGAATTCTGACTATAAATGTGTCAGAATCTTTCAACGGGTTATTGAAGTCTACATGAGGATTATTTGTCACTGCCATAGTGTGGATGTCATTCAAGCAGATGGCGGGGAGTTTTGCTGAAAGGGCTAGAGGTGCATCGTCATTGATGGAAAGGGGTGTTGAATTTATGCCAATACCAATGAAAAGATTTGAGAAATACAGGAAGCGAGCACATTGGCATTTATTTTTGCAGTATTGCAGCGAGCGAAATATTTTTGAAGTTAGCCCCTACCTCATGGGACACCCCTACCTCGTAGGGAACGTCTGCCACGTCGACCACGTTCCGGCCCCACCGGTGGTACTGCTCTGGCGCCACATACTCAGCTTCTTATCCTAATCGCTCATCATCTCGGGCTCGCCTCAATGTCCGGGAAGCCAGATCGGTAACCTGCCGGCCATACTCGTGCTAAGCGGTTGCTCCCCCGCCGGTATGCTGCTGCATCTGCAGTCCCAACTGGTGGAACAGATGTAGGCCAATAGCATGCACAACATGTAAAATATAAATTACGGGACGCTAGGTTAATGTTATAAGTAAGTATATCAAATAACATACTAGTACCTCGTGCCTCCCGACGTATGGAACGTACCGACCGCCAACGCGATAAATGGGATTCCCGACAAAAAGTCAGGTAACGCTGCGGTACTAACCCATATAATCATGCTCAGTCTCCGTCCGGTCAGGTGGAGGGGGGCGGAATCAGGTCATGTCACTGGTCCCAAGTATCGATCTACGCCTCTAGCCATGCCATATATGTCTGGTTCACCATGGAACGATCATCCCGCTGAAAATGTGTGATATGTCAGGCGGGCGGTGGCGGTACAAGCTGCGGGCGGCCAAACTGATGAAGTACTCACTCGGTGGCATGATGCTCCATAATATCAAGGCACATCAACGGGACGGAAGAGCTCCACATAATTCGGTCGGCGGAGCAATAATCGGGCAAACCAGCTATTAGCTCGTCGATGTATGGCCTCCAAATGAACTATTAAGTAACAACATAAATCGTGAGTATACGCAACACATATGAAGCCAGGCCAAGTAAACTTAGGTATACATTTACCTGTGCTCCCTCCAGCAAATCCAACAAATCCCTGCACAAGGGGAGATTATGTCGAGCCTCGTACTCTCGTCCATATCCTCGCCCATCAACCCACCTCCTAGCTATAGGGAGAAACGGAGGTGGTGCACCTGGAGCTAAGGGTGGTAGAGGTGGTTACAACTGCAGGAACCGCTCCGAGGCCCCAACCTAATATACAAAGTGGACGTAAAATTTAAGGTATATTTTTACTGGGTATGTTATAATGAATAGAGTAGTCGACTATGTTTTCACTTGTAGCAGCGGCAAAAATCCAGCAATGTCATGCTGGGTGCCCATGCTCGTCCGGCACATCTGCCTGTACAAGTAACCGAGAATAGCAACACCCCAGCTGTACTGATGTAAATCATCTAGCCGCTCAAGATGATGAAGAAATCTCAAGCTGACTAGGTTCCCCGAAGTGTTCGGGAACAAAACCCCTCCAAACATAAGGAGCAGCAGCAACCTCGTGTACCGGTGAATATGAAGCTCTCGTGTATCATCTGTGATGTCAGTGTGCAATGCCTCCAAATGCTGTCGGACGGGTGTCAACTGCAGACGACTGGCCCCAACCAGTGGAGTTTCATCCGGTGGCTGGAAACCGCTGAGCCGCTGCAGCATCTCCAGGTACTGCAAACCCGTATACTCTCTGATGGAATTCGGTAAAGCAACAAGGTGTCCATCAACGGGCAGCCCATACAGGACCTCCACGTCCTGAAGCGTGACAGTGGCCTCGCCAATGGGCAAATGGAATGTGTGCGTCTCCGGTCGTCACCGCTCTATCAGAGCCGTGATCAACGACCAATCCAGCTGCAGTCGACCGATCTCCACAATCCTATAAAAGCCCGTATCCTGGAGGCGTCTGACTATACGGGGATGGAGAGGGTGGTCCCTGAGAAAGCCCCACATATCGTCTACTCTCCTGGCACGGAACGTCTGGGCCAGTAACTGTCCCTCCCATATATGCGACGACCTATGATCGCCCTGTAACAACAGTAGCTCCAGACTGGTAGGTCCGGGATGCAAAGGCGGAATCTTCATGTCGTTTACCGTAAATTAAATAATATTAATTACATTATTTTACTTTAATATGTTAGTTTTATTATTTTACATGTTAGTTTTATTATTTTATATGTTTGTTTGTAAATTAAATAATTAATTTTCATAATTATACAAGATTTAATTATTAAATATTCACATATGAGTTCCGGGCTCGATATTTGAGGCCCAGTAGCACCAAGATATCCTGAATTCTTGTGTTCATGATGAGAAAATTTTCTTTATCACTCAACATGTCTGTTATTTTAAATGTTAGTTTATTATTTATATGTTAGTTTAATATTGTATATATTAGTTTTATTAATTTATATATTAGTTTTATTATTTTACATGTTAGTTTTATTATTTTATATGTTTGTTCTAAATTAAATAATTAATTTTCATAATTATACAAGATTTGATTATTAAATATTCACATATGGGTTCCGGGCTCAATATTTGAGGCCTAGTAACACCAAGATATCCTGAATTCTTGTGTTCGTGATGAGAAAATTATCTCGATTTATCACTCAACATGTCTGTTATTTTAAATGTTAGTTTATTATTTATATGTTAGTTTAATATTGTATATGTTAATTTTATTAATTTATATGTTAGTTTTATTATTTTATATGTTAGTTTTATTATTATATATTTTTTATTTATGACTCACTTATTTTTTACTATAATAAAATTAAATAATTAATTTTCATAATTATACAAGATTTAATTATTAAATATTCACATATGGGTTCCGGGCTCGATATTTGAGGCCCAGTAGCACCAATGTATCCTGGAAATATTATTGTTTTCTCATACTTAGTCCAAAAAATATTGTTGTTTTCTCATATTATTTTATTACGATTGTTGGCTAGAATTGGACAGAGTTTGTGTTTGAACTATCAGCTTTTTTGACGTATTTTTGGGTATAATAGATACTTAAATGATTAATTTCAATAACTACAAGGATATTACACTAAAGGACACTACATTTTACTACGCTAAAAGGGCACTACATTACAAATACAAGCACTACATTAGGCCACAAGATACCACTAGAGGGAACTAAAGTAACAATTTATCTATTTTACTAGTCTTTAAGCAAATAAATAATTTAAATCGGTTAAAAATAACAAATAAATTTAATCACAAAACATTTACGAAAATACAATATACCACAGTAAAAAGTAAATAATTAGCATTTTTTTTAACAACTAATAATAATTTCTCTATTTTTACTAATTTTTTTAGCACACTAATATCATAGTCCGGATAAAAACAACAAATTAGTTAAATCGCAAAACAATCACAAAACAACATAGAACACATTAAAAACAACTAATATGCATTTTTTATACGAGTTTTAACAAAAACTAAGTCTGAATACCTCGATTTAAGGTTTTTGGAAAGTTGAAAATTTGGTGATTTGGAGCCGAAACGAGCAACTCACAACGAGATAACGCCTTAGCTGGGATGTGGGACCGAGAATCTTTACTTTTTGTGGGATGGGTTGGCTCCACTCAAGCTTTTTTGGTCATTAATGAGGGGACCGCTGGTTTTTTAAGTTTTAGGGGGGGGGGGTCTGGTTTGGAGGGGCTGGGTAGAGGACGGTTTATTACGTAGGTATAGCGCTGTTTATTAAGGCGCTATACTACAACGCTTTAATAAACGGCACTATACTTGTCCGTCTTTTCAAATTCAAGTATAACGGCCGTTAAAGTATAGCGCCCTTTAAAAGGTCGTTCTACATATTTTGGTCACTATGTTTTTTTCCCACACATTTCGATCGTTTGAGTTCAAAAGAACCACATTTTGGTCCGGACTCCGGGAAAGGGTGTTCCTAAAATAAACTATGCTTCATCGATGCTGTACTTTATGTCTTCATACTCGTATCTTGTTCTCTATTTGTGGGGCTGTCACGTTTTTGCCAATTTAATACTGTATCCTTCAGATCTGGAATCCAAAGATTACTTCCTTTCTCTGCTTCCCAAAATTTGAAACAAAGAAGGGGGAAAAAAAACAGCAACACGAAGTCGATATGGCGCAATTTAACTTAAGAAGGGGAATAGATGAGAGAGCTGTAATATTCTACCATTTAAACTTCTAATTGGTTTTTTTTTTAATGAATCAGAATAAGTTTCTTTGCATTTAGTCGCATAGGCCAGTAAATTACTCTGAGCTAATATAATGAAATCGATTGACAAAAATCTTAGTATCCTAACCTCTAAACTATAATTCTTTTAAATTTACAACTTTTGGCAATTGATCTTGCAAGTCATAAATCACCAAATAAACACCATTACTTAGACGTGTCCCAATAAAAAATTCATATGCTTGCGAGGGATATTTAGCAGTGAAAGATCATGTCTTCACTAGTGCTTGGTTATTCGTGAATCATCTCCTTGTAGAAGACACAGATAAATGGGGTTATTCGACTATTGGGTCTTACTATGCATATAACCTAGAAATAGACATAATAAAAAAGATATCCCAATTAAAACACCTCCATGAATGGTCATGTGTTCACATAGAAGTTTATTCATAAAATCATTATCTTACAATACAGTCAATTAATCGATCACTTTGTTCTATTCAACTATGTTTGCACCCATTTCATAGGCATTACTTCAAAGTCAATATCGCATTTGCTTTCCACCATGTAAACTTGCCAACAACAACAGAACTAAGTGCCGAAGCAGAGATAGAACTCATCCTCCTCCCCCCACCCACCCACACCCACACCCAAAAAGGAAGGCGCCAACAAAGGAACAGAATTCATCTCTTCTCGGATGAATATACCTAATTTCTTCCAAAAACCATTTACACCCGATGGTATATGAAGGGAGAGACTTAAAAGGCCAACATCTGATTGTACAAGCATTTCCAGTTATTTGCATGAAATGGCAAAAGAATTCCTATTTACATCAGTTTATCAGAGTACATAGAAAAGAACAGCTTTAAGCACCATTAACACTATCGTTAGAGGTACCATCAACCATGGTATGAACGAAAATGAATTGAGTTCACAGAGCATAGGGATAAAGCAGCGTAGCAAAATAATTTAGATACAAACACTGAAAACAATTCATATTAGAAGTACAATTGTCTACACTGACCGACCTCAACCTCCGTGGGGCAGTAAGGACACTTAAAAGGCCGAGTGTTGTTGTTCTTCGACAGTTTTGTAATAGATTGCTTGCATAGCACATGCCCGCAAGAAAGCAGCATAGGCGGATTCTCCTCAGTTGCCTGATCCCGACTCACTGGACAGACAAAGATGGAGTGGAACTGAAACTCTCTGTCCAAGTCTACAGGCACGGGCAACTGTTTCATGGATTGCCATTCCTGCTTTTTCCCAGTCATCACATTCATTAGTTTCAGAAGGGTTGGCAACCCCTGGACACCAGCTGCAATGGTCACACTCAATGGACTGTCATAGGATTGACCCATGAGATTGCAGAACTGCCGAGCAAGCTCTTCAGCCAATTTATCCCAGTGGAAAGGCGATAGCAAATCTGCGTAAGGTGACGAATCTAGTTTTCCAGCCCATAATAGACAGGCCATGAGCCTCTGGATCTCTGCCATATATTTGGTAGCAAAAGGTGGAAAGAAAGTTCTCGCATAAGTTAAAGCTCCATCTCTACCTCTTTTCTGCAGAATTTCGACAAACTGCTGCCTGTGTAGCTTCATTTCAATATCAGACCCACTTAGCTTAAGTTTCTCACTGTTGGTGGTGGCCCAACCCAGAGCTCGCTCCAGGTTTCTAGACCTCATGGCTTCAAGTATTTGATACATTTCCAGAAAAGGAGATTTTTGGCCTGCAGCTTCAGGTTCTCCGGCCTCAGTTATGAAACAATCACCAAGATCAAAGTGGCCTTCCCGGTAGAAATGGCTGGCAATTATCTGGTTAACGGTATGGATATCAGAACCAACATTCCTGTAGGCCTTTGATATGTCAGGGTTAAAAGACTTCTCAAGGAGCTTAGGGTACTTGCTTAGGGCAACATTTAGCTCTTTTTGTGTTCCTTCCAACTGACTGAGTGGAGCAACTTCTTTCAACTTAGCTTTTAGTTCACTAAGAATCATTTTGTGCTCACTCAAAGATGCAGCATCATTTGTTGATTGTATTCTCAACAGTGCTTGTTCTATTTCATGACCGATCTGCGCCATCACTTCTTGGGATTTTGATGATGCAACCTTCTGCTTCTTTGTAACACGATCAAAAGCATCTTTAATGGTATTCAGCTCCATTTCCTACTTTCTCAAATTCCTGCTAGAACTTTCTTGCTGTAATCTAGATGAAAAGAATGCAACGTTAGTATGCATTGCGCACATATGGGCACCAATAGTAGGAGATAATAAAAGGAAAAAAATCCATCAGTGACTAACAACCAGACATGGCAGTGTATGTTAAAAATATATTTTTACTCCTCGGAACTACCTAACTTCAACTCATAATGAAACACAAGTTCCTAATTAGCTACAGCTGAAAGAAAGTTTATGATCCTTAAAGAACCTGAAAAGAGACAGGATCATTAAAAGTTAACTAATAAGACAAGGAATATTTTGATTGCTTCATTTTATACCTTTACCTGCTGCTAGTTTGTTTCGCCAGGTAGAGCAAACATGTATTATTTCCCACATAACATCTACCTTGCATCAATGCTTCAGTACTTCATAACCAATTATATCCTTTTCTCCATCCCAATTTAAGTGACGCCAATACAAAAAATAAGTAGCTGCTTTGACTTATATATAAAATGCTTAGGAAAAAATTAAAAGAGATGCTGGAGTTCATGCTTGAAGTTGTTTTAAATAAAGCAAAATACCATATTGAAGTTGTAAAATTTGGAACCTGAGAAAAATATGTAGAATGTTAAAAAAGTGGACTTTGGGCCTAACTCAACCTTAAAAGCTAGGGCATGAGATGAGGATCTGGGACTCTTACACGCCCTGCACGCTCATGCCTAGACATCTAAAGCATGGACAACACAAGGAAACAACAGCCTGTTGTAATGTTAAAATAGCAAGCACATCAGTGTGTAGATTTATACATGTCTAGATTCATTGTAATTGAATAAGAAAAATCTTTTTTTTGTCCAAGTAAAAAATTGGACCATTTCTCAATGTGTGTCATCTTGCGCAGGGGCTATGCTAATCTTTTCTATATCGTTCCAATTTTATCGGATGTCCCCGAAGGAACTTGGATAGGAAAAATATTATAGAACATTCCTCTAAGATACCTTCGGATATTCTGTTTTTAAAGAATATATTTACCTACCATATTAATATATTTGGGTCTGTTATTCAGGGGAACGGGGAGATTGACAAGGATGTTACGCATCGGGTTGGAGCGGGATGGATGAAATGGAGGCTTGCGTCTGGTGTTTTGTGTGATAGGAATGTGCCACCAAGTCTTAAGGGCAAGTTCTACAAAGTGGTAATTAGGCCGACTATTTTATATGGAGCCGAGTGTTAACCAGTCAGGAAATCTCATGTCTGGAAGATGAAAGTAGCAGAGATGAGTATGTTGAGATGGATGTGTAGGCATACCAGGAAGGACCGCATTAGGCATGAAGTTATTCGGGACAAGGTGGGAATGGCCCATGTGGAAGACAAGTTGCGGGAATCGCGGCTGAGATGGTTCGGGCAAGTGAAGAGACATCGATGCCCCGGTGAGGAGATGCGAGAGGTTGACCATAGCGGGTCAGAGGAGAGGTAGAGGGAGACCTAGGAAGTACTGAGCAGAGGTAATTAGGCAGGACATGGCTCTACTTAAGCTTACCGAGGACAATGACCTTCGATAGGGAGGTGTGGAGGTCGAGGATTAGGGTTGTGAGTTGACAGGTAGTCGAGAGTCTCTTCTAGTCGTATTAGTAGTACTAGTACTAATCTTGTATTCTCTTATTCCGAGTTCCTTGCTGATTAGACGATGTGGCATTATTGTCGGTAGTTTTTGCACTTCTCTTATAGCTTCGTATCCCTAGGAAGTAGTGGGGAGTAGTAATTAGGCAGGACATGGCTCTACTTCAGCTTACCGAGGACAATGACCCTCAACAGGGAGGTTTGGAGGTCGAGGATTAGGGATGTGGGTTGACATGTAGTCGAGAGTCTCTTCTAGTCGTATTAGTAGTACTAGTACTAGTCTTGTATTCTCCTATTCCGAGTTCCTTGTTGATTAGACGATGTGGCATTATTGTCGGTAGTTATTACATGATGCGCTATTTGTTTCTTTTATCTTATTTCCTTGCCATTGTTAATGTTGGTTTATTGTGTCCTTGTCATTGTTCTTGAGCCGAGGGTCTATTGGAAACAGCCTCTCTTCCTTCATAAGGTAGGGGTAAGGTCTGCGGATACACTACCCTCCCCAAACCCCACATGTGGGATTGCACTGGTTTTGTTGTTGTTGTTGTTGTATTAATATATTTGGGAACCTCTTGTACATTTTTTTCAATCAAGTCAATGATAAATTTTCTCTATTCACATGGTATTAGAGCCTCTATGATCTTGGTATAAATTCAAATAGCTTCCGCTACCAATGGGCAGATGGCCAACATGTGAGGGGCGCCCTAGCGAGTGTTTATGTTTTTCTTCTTCCTTTCGACATCGATGTCGGTCCTATCTCCGAAAATCGATATTGCTACTCTGAAGATGATCATTCTGTCATTGCTCTTCTCTATAACAACCATTCATGCATTGCTTCTTTTCTACAACCGTTTCCACGCCACTACTCTCTAGGATCTTTCAAGCACCATTCATCTTTCCGGTGAAGGTTCTAGTGCCACTATCCATCTTGCTACCGGCGTGCGACTTTATACACAATCATGATCATACTCTAAACTTTGAATTTACTATCATCGTTCTACCAATTCAAGATAACCTCCTGAAGATTTGCAACTATATCTCTTTGCAGTGATTAGAATAGATACTTCTCCTTGTACGGTGTAAGAAGAATTTCTTTCGATGTGCCATTACCAACAACTTTCTGGAGAAAATAAAATAAAGCACTACTTTTCTATTTGGTGATTTTGCACTATCCAACGAGATTGCTATATCAACTCTCTATGTTCTCAAAATAAGCAAATTCAAGATGATTTTCCCACTTTTGATTTTAATGGGGCGTATTCCAATATTCATACATGTCTGGATTATTGTATCTGGATAAGAAAACTCTAATAGAATGCCATATAGGATACCTTAGGATATGTTGTATAAGAAATTATAGAAAATATACTTACCTTTTAGCATAGAGATTGATTAGCCACCATACTGGGTGCTTAATCCTGTGTAAGGGGCACCTTCTGCACATAGTTAATTAAGTCAAGAAGAAGCTTCGTTTTGACCCCACTAGTGGGATTCTACTGAGTTGTTGTTGAGAAGCTTCGTTTTACTTTCACAAAGAATTTCATTATTTGCAGAAGATCTTATTTACAAACATTTTGGGACATCCTTAAATAGAAAGGATCTGCGAAATATGAGGCGGAGTCGATTTCCCACTTCTCTAATCTAGAAGGGTCAATGGTTAATTTGATAGAGCTTTGACTTTTACTGCTTCATACCACCTGTCCTAAATCATAACAGCTAAAATGGCAACCTAGGTAACTGAAAGAAAAGTGCTTGGCGTATTACTTCTATGTGTGAATGATAAGGAACAAGAATTAAAAGGGTGCTTAGAGTGGACTGTGCATTTTGAATCATGTCCTGACATTATGCTCATTGGCAAACATAAGCCACGAACAATGCCCAATAAAAGTTAAAGAAACAATAATTTGAATTGGTCATGTGGAAAGAGGTTTAGATGGGCTTCTAGCACGAAATATTGAAAATTTTAAAAAGAAAGGTCCAACGAGATGGCCCAAACCTAAAGGATGATTGAAATTGGTGCTCATGTTCTTTTAGTTAGGAGCTCGTCCTCATTCAAATTCTAATTAATCTATTTTTCCTGCGGACTTACAACCAGTGTTATAAATGGCGCTCGCCTCAGCGCTAATAGCGTGAAACGAGGTGATGCGAGCAGCCTGCGCTATTTGGCTCTGTTGCGTTGCGATTTGTAAAAGGCGAACGCCTCTGCCTGTGTAGTGAGAGGTGTTGTGTAGCGAGAGGCGAGCTGTGGCATTGCTTTTTGAAAAAAAAGAAAGAAAAAGGCGCAGACATTAAAAGAAAAGACCAACGACTTAAAACATTAGGGCTTGCAGCGATTTCACGTTTCTTTCTTCTTCAACCTTCAAACAACAGAGCAGCCAAGTCCGCCCAAGATGATTTCGACCTGAAAGCTTCAAGTTTCTGCCATCCTCTTCTTCATCCAAGTCTCGACCCAGCCCAGGTATGTTTCTCTTCTTCTTCGATTTCTTCTTCTTTTTTCTTCTTTCTTCTTTCTTCTTTCTCTCTATTTTTTTTTGCTCTGTGTAGAACAGAGAGTCTGTTGCTCTGTTTTTTTTCGTTTTTCTTCTTCTTCTGATCTTCTCTTCTTCTTTCTATTTTTTTTGCTCTGTTTTTTGTCGAGCAACAGTGCAGCAAAAAACAAAACAGAGAGTCTGTTTATGCTCTGGGTTTTTTTCATTTTTCTTCTTCTTCTAATCTTCTTTTTTTGTTGCTCTGTTTTTGATTGAGCAGCAATATTGCACCCTGTTTTTGCTATGTTTTTTCAATTTTTAATTCTTTCACTGTTGGGCAGAGGCAGAGAACTACTTCAAAACTTCAAACCTGAAATTTCCTCCTTTTTCAGTTATAGAGTAGAATTAATTGCATATTGTGATATAGACTTGATAATTGTTTTTCTATAAAACAGCATTGAAATGGCATCATCCGATAGTAATAAAAGAAATGATATAGCTTGGAATTTTGCTATACAAGGCTCATTAAGATCCGCAATTAAATGAGTGTTTTGTGAAAAAACATATCATGGTGGAATAACTCGTCACAAGCAACATTTGATAGGTGGATTTAAAATGTAGTACAATGTCCTCTTTGTCCGCCCGAGGTTAGGGAGGAAGTAAAAGCATTTGTTGAGAAGAAAAATCTGACAAAAACTCAAATGAATTATGAAGCGTTGAGAAGAAAAATGTGACAAGAACACAAATGAATTATGAAACATCGGTGCCCCAAAACTCAAAAGATATCTTCAAATAGTTCTAGTGGGTCATCCACGGCGCGTACGGTGACAAACGGTCCTCTCAATCTTTATTTCTCGGCAAAACAACAAGAAAAGGGAAAAGGTGATTCTGGTTCAGGTTTAGAAGCCAAGAAAATTAGGGGATCGCGTCGTAAGTGCCTTCGCAACATGAATGTACAATGCAGAGCTTCCTTTTAATTGTATTAACTACAAAACTTTTGATAAATTCATTGAGGTCGTAGGACAATATGGCCCAGGAATAAAGCCTCCTATCTATCATGAAGTTAGAGTAACTCATCTTAAAAAAGAGGTGAAGAAGATAGACAAAATTATTGAGGAGCATAGAGTGGAATGGAACAAGTTTGAATGTTCCATTATGATGGATAAATGGACAACACGGAATGAAAAAATGATCAAAAATGTGTTAGTGAACTCTCCAAGAGGGAGTGTTTTTCTTGAATCTTACGATGCTAGCAACTCTTCTACGGATGGAAGCAAAATGTACAGCTTGTTTAGAAAGACTATTGATAAAATTGGAAAGGAAAATGGTGTACAAGTTGTTACCGATAATGCTAGTGAGAATGTTAGTGCGGGTAAGATGATGGAAGCTATGTATCCACACATTTATTGGACTCCATATGCTGCCCATTGTATCAATTTGATGTTTGGTAACATATTCAAGGAAAACTCATATGTATCAAGGAACTTTAATATAGTTACCTTTAAAGCTTTAACTTTATTTATACTTATGTCCTATTAAATATTAACTATAAAATTGTTATTGTTACTTTTACATTTTTCACTAAGACCGTCAAGATATATTCTTACATCAGTCAGAGACCATTGTTGTTGAATTTGATGAGGAAATTCACAAATGAAAGAAATTTGGTGAGACCGGCCAAGACTAGATTTGCAACGGCTTTCTTTACTTTGCATAGTTTTTACTTGCAAAAGAAAAACTTGAGAAAGCTAGTTCTTTCAAATGAATGGAAAGATAATAGATATGCAAAGGAAGCTACGGGAAAAGAAACTGCCAAAATTCTTATTTCTCTATCATTTTGGAATGAAGTCGTTCGGGCTCTTAAAGTTGGTGGTCCTTTGATTAGGGTGCTTCGTTTGGTGGTGGGGAGAGAAAACCACCAATGGGCTATCTTTATGAAGTTATGGAAAGAGCCAAATAAACTATTGAAGTGTCATTTGAGGGAGATGTTAGGAAATATGAGAAAGTTTTTGAGATTATTGATAGCAGGTGGTCGAATCAACTCCATCGACCTTTGCATGCAGCAGGCCATATGCTGAACCTGGATTATTTTACAAGAATAGTAGAGATGACACTTTATATTCAGAGGTGTGGGTTGGATACAATAAATGTCTTGAGAAGTTGGTCCCTGATGCAGCGATGGTAGATCAAATAGGGGAGGAGTTTGGTAGGTACTCACAAGCAGATGGCCTATTTGGTTTACAGGCGGTCATCAGAGCCAGAGACATAAGGTCGCCGGGTAACTAACTTTAATATAGATATCCTTATAGCTTTAATTTAATTTATTTGATTTATTTATACTTATTAACTTTTAAAATATTTTTCTATAGTTGGATGGTGGATGAACTTTGGACATCAAACTCCAAACTTGCAAAAGTTTGTCGTCAAACGACTATTCCTAACTTGTAGTTCACCTGGATGCGAGAGAAATTGGAGCGTATTTGAGCATATAAGAAGTAAATTTATTATATTAATATATTCTACATTGTATTATTATTAGTATCTATTAATTAATCTCTACAACTTATGAGCAGATTCACTCTAAGAAAAGGAATAGGCTTGAGCTATCGCGTCTCAATGATCTAGTGTATATTAAATACAATAGAACATTGAGGCGTCGTTATGAAGCTCGCGATACCATTGATCCAATTTTGTTGAATAACATTGACGAGGCAAATGAATGGTTAACTGGAGCCCCCCAAAATCACGAAGATGAACAAGTGTATGTAGGAGATGATCTCGATTGGGGTATTGTTTCTATGGCGGCTGGAGTTGAGGAGAATATCTATGGTCTTAGAGGGAGTTCTTCAAGTTCAAATAACAAGGGAAAGGGAGTAGCAAGTTCGAGCCGGTCCCTAATTGATGAAGAATCCGAGGACGAAGAAGATGATAGCCAATATAATGCTGACATTCTTGAAATTCAAGAATTTGAAAATCTTGAAGAAGAATAGATGTTGCTTGTTTTAGACTTTTAGTTTATGAATCTACTATGACTATCTATTGAGTTTTTTATTTTTGAATTGATATATTTATAATATATTATTGCTATTGAGTTTTTAGTTATATTATAATATTTTATTTTTTTTGTATAAATTGTTGCTTCACATCATCAAAAAGGCGAGTGCTTCGCTGCTCGCCTCTCGCCTCAGTGAAGCGGGCCCTCGTCGCTATTTGTCGCCGCACGCTATCCAAAACGCGGCTTTCACAACTATCATAAGCAAAGCCCTTTGAAATTATTGCCCATAACAGATATCGCATTTTGATGTCAGTGTCTGAGCAATTTCATCTACCACCACAAAGGACTAGTCCAGATTATACCGTTGCATCTCCACATCCGACCTGCCATTATAAGCTACACTCGAGTCTCCACCAATATAGTAATATATACTACTTTCACTAACCTATGTCCTCTGAAACCCTTCCCCACAACCAAGTAACTTATACTCGATCAAGTAAACAATATCCTTATTGCTTGTAAAACAGAACCTTAAGAATAAGAAAGTTGCCCTCCAAGTGGGTGCACAACATCACGCAAAGTTCTCTTATAATAAGGCTGCCCTAAACAGCAAATGCTTGGAATTGACTTTACCTTAAAATGTTTTTACCAAATCAGCCTACTGTACATTTGCATCAATTAAAAATAGGCAATGTCAGAAATAGTGAAGTATGTAATGCATAGTTGAGTATTCAGGAGAGAAGAAGACGATGTAGCGCTGCAATGTAGCCCCCAGGCACTTATGTGGTACTTTTGAGAGAAAGAAATATGTACACATACAGTTCATCCATGGCTGTTTAGAGGTTAAATGGAATTAATATCCCTAGCTCAAGCATAATTTAACATTTTTCATTTATCAGGTAATAAAACAAAAGAAACACGAACTAAGGTAATAAAACAAAAATTATAAATTTGCATTATAATTTTGAGTAGAAGAAAGCAAAAAAGAAACACGAACTTATTTTTATAACCGAAACAGATCATACATCTACTTTTACTAATTGTTCAAAGAATTCAGCAATCATTATTAAAAATACAAGATGAGTAACAATTCAGACTGGTCAACTAACTTGCAAGTGCATAAAATGGAAAAAGAGATGAAAGTTACATTGCAAGACTGGCCCAAATGCTGTATTTAGACCAGATTCATCTAAAATCTAAATGCAGCAATCTCAAGATTGAGAGATTATCCTTCTAAGTAAATATTTTTTTCTTAATGACTCGCGCATAAGCCATTCATGGGAGGAAAATTAAAGATCCTGATTTCAATGAGATTGGAAAATCTACGCTTATTGCTTCGGTACCTAACCATTTCTAACTTGAAATACATAAAAAAATTCTTTAATGTTTTGAAGGAGGAATTCAAGAAAAGTATGCCCACAAGTAGATCAAGTAAAAACTTTCGTGGACAAAGTTACCTGATATTTAGGAGGGAGGTATATGCACCCACTGGCCACTGGATTAGTCGTGGCCAGCGGTTACCATTATTAAAAAAAAAAGGTATATGACTCCTTTGTTATCCCACCACTCTATTTAGGCCCATATCATCCCAATACAAAATAGTTTATCTTTTAAGTCAAGTTAGATGTTCTCTAAAACTAGATGAACTCTAGATCACACATTTAGTTCTACACGAATATACAAATCTCTTCTCTCTTCTTATTTCTGTTGCTAATAAGCAAAATAAAACATACAAGTCTCTAACTACAATTAAGAAAACTTCTAATTGAACTGTTATATATATATATATATATATATATATATATATATATATATATGCTTTGTCATACTCCGAAAAGTGGGTGCAATTGTGCACCCACTGACCTAAAATCAAACCACTGGTCCAACAGTTTAGCTCAGACGGTCCTACTTCACAACAAATACTCTCACAATCCAATCTAATATACACAGTTAAGACCCGCAGAATTTTTCCAATTAACTGAGCTCCAACTAATTACTAACTAAAGAGAACCTGAAATTTCAGTCATTACAATTTGCTTCCAACGGAAATGAATTCATCTATACACGCCTCATCCTCAAGTTCTCGACAAATAAGCGCAGAGCTAACAACAACAACATACCTAGTGCGATCTCACAAGTGGGGTAAGGGAAGGGTGGGGTGTAGGCAAACCGATATATCCGCACATCACTAGTTAAAAATTTACAGGTTTTCAGCTTAGGGAAACAGCCGTGGATCCGAAAAATAACTGTTATAGCTCCAGAATATAAAACCAAATTATTGCTATAATAGCCATCAATCAACCAACAATTATTGCATAAACACACCTGATAGCCGGATCTTCAAATTCGAAGACAATCCAAACGGTCAACGTCTAGAAAGTTGCAACAAATCTCACAAAGCTGATATTTGATCTCCAGTCAAACACTAAAACGAGATAGAAACAAACAACATGAAGAATTCGGAGAGAAAGTCGGGCCGGTGAAGGAGTAAGGAAGGGGGGGGGGGGAGTGGATGAGGAGAGGGTTATTGCGGGTGACGATTGTGGTAGAAACGAGAAGATGGGTAGGGTTTCCTCTTGGCTGCTATATGTTTTATTTGGTTAAAAATGAAATATATGATTACTGGGTGCAAAAAGAAAACGCTGCTGAAGATATTGTGGATGCTAAAGATCGAACCCACGACTTGCTTTAAAAGTAGGTTAAATGCATTATTAGTAGCATATTTGCTAAAGAATTTTTCTCAAGATAGTTTATGTTTGGTAATCAATTAAAAGAATATTTTTGTGCTCTATAATATTTAATTAAACTATTAAAAAGTATTTCTAAGTATATTTTTCTAAAAACTTTTTGGAAAAGTACTTTTGGATAGAAATTACTTTTTTTAGCTTCTCAAAAATAACTTCTGTTTCAACTCAAAAATATTTATTTTATTTTTTTTCCTTCTAAAAACTTTGCCAAATATCTAAACTTTGGGGAAAAGGTACTTTTGGCAACAAAAAAAAAAACTTGATCAAACAGATTATTATACTCTACCAAGGTACCAAATTATGATTTTCTTTCCTATTTAGTCATCCAAATATGAATTATTTCACTAGATACCCACAACATTTCACCAACATAAATATTGGATAAATTTGTCTAATAAAAACTTAATAGGTGGAATAAATCATTTAATCTTTTGTCTTTCTATGATTCGAAGTTAATATATTATATTCATTCCAATTTCATTGACCATATCGTGGCAATTTAGTGCACTAAAGTTTTTTTTTTCTTGTGAGAGTGACCAGATAGCATATAACTGTAACCGTTGGCATATAATGTGCCTCGACCAAATAACACTTCATTACATATGGATTAGGTGATTTTAGCTAAATTCCTTGCTTGTACATTGGGTCTGCCCCTTAGTTTTAGAAATAGAAAAAAATGTGATTTGTAATTTACGATACGCACAATATAGAGTTGAGAAGTGTTACATTATTACCCAAACAATAACAAGAATGGGTTACACCTTACAAATGCATATTAGATCGCAACTTGTGTATTATTGGATGCTATATATGATGATATCTTTTACATAATCGATATGTATTATTTTATTTGATAAATTTATTTTTCATGGTAAAAATTCTTATATTTATTTAAAGATGGTTTATCTAAACCTTCTTGAAATAATTGCCAAAAAAATTGTTGTTAGGATCATATTTTGATGTTTTTCAACTATGAGTAATAAGCCTTTAAGAAGATTGACAAATATTTCATTGCATCAATTAATATGTATTTAATCTTTAAAGGTGCGAAGAGATTTTAATAGCATAGTAGTTAAGATAGTCATAGAAAAATATTTTTTTATACATATACATAAAAAAAACTTTTATATGACAATCAACATAAGTTATCCACTAAACTTTTATCTTCATGTACATAACATTTTCAAGCATGATGTACTTGTCATTTTCAAATTTTGTTGGTGTATAAAATCATTATGTATCTCTCGTAAAATTAATTGGAATAACATGATTGTAAAAACTTTTCTTTGTTGTCCTGAAACTTTCAATAACAACAAATTGTCATACAACATGCTAAGTATCTCTATTCTTGTCAAATGTTAAGAGTTTACCCTTAGAATCATATTTTAGATAATTTCATACAACATGGTAAGTTCTACTCTTGTCAAATGTAAAGAGACTAAGGGTGTGTTTGGTATGAAGGAACCGAAAAATATTTTTAAATTTTTTTATGTTTGGTTGGCTTAAATATTTTGGAAAATATTTTTCTCATAAACTCATTTTTTTTCCAATTGGAGGAAAATATTTTCCCTATCAAAAGAAGGGAAAATATTTTCCAAAACTCTTTTGCAACATTCCCCACCCTATTTCCCATCCCCACCCCCACGCTACCCCAACCCTACCCCCCCCCCCCCCACTATACTCCACCCATCCCAACCCCCTCCCCCAACCTATCCCAACCTCACCCACCACCTACCCTAAATAAAAATATTATTAAGAGTACTTTTGTAGATAGAGTGCTTTTTTTATTTCAACAAAATGAGTATATTATTTTCATGACGTCGAAAAAGTATTTTCTTTCGTTTCAACAAAACGATTACTTTTTTTCATGATGTCGAAAAATTATTTTCTTTCATTTCAACAAAACGAGTATTTTTTTTTTAAAAATGAAGAAAAAATATTGTCTTTCATTTCAAAAACTAAGTATTTTCTTTTTCTGAAACTAGTCTATCGGCACGTGCGTTGCACGTGTACGCCGAGTCATGTAAATATGATATATTTAAGACTAATCAAGTCAAAATGTTCTTTCATAATACAAAGGAATAATTGAAGAATTGCGCGTACCTTGCAAAAGATTTTGATGCATAATCAAAGTTTAATCTTGAACAAGCACATGCTTTCAAGACCATGTATCATCCAGATTTAGGAAAATAAAATAGCAAAATAATATTGACATGCATATGAATACCATTTTACAATTAGAAAATATTTACCCTCAAAATTGGATAATAATTAAACTTATAATGTGGATTTAAGGACACGTGATTTCACTTAATACCGATTGATAAATATGAAGATTAAAGATATAATTATATAATAAAGTAAATCAAACCAGTATTTGAGTAGCACTCAACCCTTGAGTTAAAGTATCCTCGAACTGATTGATGCAAGGACAATAAAAACATAATAAGCTGAAGAACAAGAGTGTGAGCGAGAAAAAAAATTATATTGCTTTGTTATCAGTCGTTGCTACAAATGGTTAGAACTTCCTTTTATATAATAGAAGAATTCTATATATGGTACAATTCTAATTGCAGAAAGAAATCTCATGATTAACTAAACAATCGTTCTTGATTCAATTCGTTCCAGGATTTCTGCCATGATCTTCGACCGGTCGCGGATATCTCGCTTTTCCGTTATTACGCAATCTTTGGTATTGTTCGATACCTGTCTCGTTGGGTCTCGATTGTTGTCGGCCTCGATCTTGGAAGGTGCCTCGAATCCCGATCTCGGTACCTTATCTTCATGCCTCGATCTGATCTACTTCGGAGTCGTCCTTCGATGCAAACTCCCGGTCTCGGTCAAATAGTAAAATCGGACGGGCCCGATTTTAACAGTATACAGATAGTTCCCTCATTTTTTTGGAGTGTAATGACAAGAAATGAATTGAGCCTTCGATTTTCTACCTCAACCTGTCATGAAGTAATCCTTGTGGCGTAAGCGACGGAAGTGACTGAAACATCTCGTTTGTACAGTTTCCTAGGCATTAAATGCGTATCAGTCGATGGTCGGCCACCGCCAATATTGAACCGTCGTTGTGAAATTTATAAATAGTCCCTCTCTCAACTATTTCAAACTTTTACTTTCAAATTCTTAATCTTCAAAACTTTTTATATCTTTTAACCTTTTCATCTGCACATCTACGATTTTCAATGCTACCATCCTTTCAAAACACCAAATTATCATATGCATCTATTTTTAACTTCAAATCCATATAAAAATGGCAAAAACATCAAAGATTGTTCCTCAAAAGGAAAATACTTCTTCATCGTGGCCGGCCGGCGACAAAACGCCAGTGGAACTCGACCTGAAGAGTGTGTTCCCGGGGGGGGTGTTTTTACTTCTGACTTCAAAATCGATAAAGCCTCGTCGATTCCTGGTCGATGCGAGCCAGTGTCGAGATACATATGCTCGATAACTGAAGGGTACCTTAAGCAGGTAAGGAAAGACTGCAACTGGGAAGGCAAAGAAGTGGTGATACCGACCCCGGAAGAAGACATTACCACTCATGTGGAAGGGTTTTTAAGTGTTTACACCTACCCTTTCACGCTAGGTCCCCTCGACCCCGTCGTCATCGATTTTTGTCGTCAGTACCAGATAACCCTAGACCAAATCCACCCTTATTTTTGGCGAATTATTATTCTACTCCGATTCTTCGTGAGCAAAGTCGAGGGGATGTCTTTCACCCTCGACCACTTCATCAGGTTATACAGCCCCCGCCTCTATCAAGGCGGATTGATAAAACTCCAACGCCGGGCCACCAAAGTGTTATTCTCGAGCATAGACGAGGACAAGGACCGAGGCTGGATGGGCTGTTTCGTTTGAGTGAGGACTTCAGACCTAATCCCGGCCGAGTAGATGTCATTTCCTGAGAAGTGGAATATGAAGCGTAAGTATAGTTCCACTGTTAATTCTTATTTATTGTTTTGGCCATTTGCTTCTTCTCATCGATATCTTTTTTCATGATGTAGCGGTTGCTTGGATGCTCGGTGCAATTTCTAACCTCAAGAGCTGGGTTCGGGACCTGGCCTCGACCTCTTCGTACGCTGAGCGCTCATAGCATGATTTATCAAAAGGCCAATGGGAGGCCAAAACTCACGGTAAGCCCCTTTCCTATATCCTTGATGATTTGATTAAAATGTCTTTCTTATACTTAACCAATTTTCCTGCGTATAGGCCTGGGAAAAGATGCGGTCCTGAGGCCCACGTCTGGCGAGGAAGAGACCTCGGCCCCGATTCTGAAACCGGCGAAAGACAACAAGAGAAAAATGGCCTCGGCTTCCGAGGATCCAGAACTTAAGACAAGGACGGCTCGTAAGACGAAGAACAACAACATCCCTCTGACCGAAGAATCTGTTCGGCGTCTGAGGGATGAAGACGAAGAAAAATAAACGACGACGGCTCCATACTGGTGGCCCGAGTAAATAAAACCATCAATGCCCCAAAGACAATTGGATCTAAGCCGATGTGAAGTTGACTTCCGAGGGCTTTCGGATGAGAGAAATGCCCTCAAACTTCTTAATGGGCAAAAAGAGGAAGAGATCAGAGATCTTCGAGTCGAGTTGGCCAAGGCTCACCAAGATCAGATAGATCTGATCGAGCAGGTAATAAAAATCTTAAAAGCTCATAGGCTCGATTCGGGAACGGTGACTAATATTTCAATCTCACAGCTGCAGCAGAAAATTGAGAGGATCGAGCAGTTCCGTGAGGAGGATGACACAATAAAGGTGGAGTCCTTGGGGTGGAAGGAAGGTATGGACCACTTTGCAGCAAAAAAAGAGACTGCTCGAGCCCAATTATCATCGGTCGAAAGTCAACTTCAAGGCATGAAAGAGTGGAGCTCGACTCAAGCAAGGAAAATAGAGGAGCTTAAGGCTCGGTTGGCTTCTGAACTTGCCAAGGCCAAATTTGAAGCTGGAAAAGCAAATGCTGAGGCGGATGCAATCGTGGCCATCTATCGGGCTGATGCTGAAGTCGCTCAAGTCCAGGCGAGAGAGGCATCCGAGTCCGCTCAAACTTGAGCATATTGGATTGTTGAACTCGCCAAATGCCAATCTCGGAGGGAAACCCTCGAGGAAATTCACACTCGGGGTTTTGATCTTACCAAAGAGATAGCAAAGGCTAGAGAGCATGGAGCCGGAGCTAGAGCGCTGGCCACTTCCGATGATGATGATGGCAGCAAGAGCGGGTCTGAGAATGGGGAGGACCTGGATGTAGAAGAAGCTGCCCCCGAGGAGATCAGGAACCTTAGGATTTTTTATTTTTGATCTTTTTGTATAGGATCCCGATCGGACCTTGTAAATATTTATATATATAATGATCTCTTTCCTTTCCGACTTGTCTTTCTTTCTTTTATGCCTCTTGAAAGTTTTGTTCATAAGTTCGAGGCTTAGGCATTTTGATCGAAACCAAACTAGTGTAGTTTTTATAATCGAGTGAGTACTTGCTCGAACTCGGATTAGGGTGACCCTTAGGTTTTAATTGAGTGAGGATAATTTCTTCGAACTCAAAAATAAAATGCCTTTTAGGCTCTTAAATTAGGCCAATACGGCCATAGCAAAAAGAATGGCTTTCTCCCCCTTCTCGGCTTGATAAATTTATCGTTTAATCATATAAATTTTGTTGTGCCTTAACACAAAATAAAGGATTTGCTCGAGAGTTCGAACGGTTCCGTACCCATTAGGATTTTCAAGGGTCGATATTATTGAGACCATTTGTTTTGCAGTGCCTTAGCATAAAATAAAGAATTTGTTCGAGAGCTTGAATGCCTTTGTATCCATTAGGGTTTTTGAGGGTCGATATTATCGAGACCCTTAGAAATTTAGCCTGGGGTAGCCTTTTTAACCGGTTTATGAAAATATTCGAAAGCCTATTTAATAACGAAAATCGAACGTCTCCGAACTGTGTTGATTTGGCTGTAGCCTTTAACTTGGGATTCGCCTTTTGGGCTTGTTCCCATGTTATACTTTGAACTTGTTCGAAGTATCAGTCCCCGAGTGGGGTGGTTGTGGCCTATAAAATCGAGGATTGCCTTTTTAAGGTCTTACGATCTCGAGGTTTAGTAATTCGATAGTGTCGGTATTTTGGACGGCAGTCCCCGAGTATCGGATAAATTGTTTGAACTTCAGTTGTTATCGGCCCTTAAGCTAGTTTCCACCATAGATCATAAGTATGAGATTGCAAAGTATAAATTTTAAAACATGGGGTATCTGGTAAGGAAAAATACTTCTTCCAATAAATTATACACGAGTACATGTTTTGCCATTAGGGCTCGAGTAATCTACACGGACAAGGTTCATTTGGCTGTTTGGTCCTCTATAAAATTTACCTATCGAGACCCTATCGACACGAAGTATTTTTCTTGTAACTATCCGAGGGTGATGCCCCCCAATATTCGAGGTTGATTGTGAATGAGCCTCGGATACTGTTGAATTGCTCTAAGTTAGCATGAACAATGGTTGCCTCGTTAAAACCTCGCCGGAAAAACCCATTTGGGATAAAAACCGGTCTAAGGGAAAAAGAGTGCAACGCGTGCTTTCAGACCTAAGGATTGTGTTTGAAGGATCCTTTGATGTCTTAGATTAAACACCTACAAACTGTTAGTATAAAATATAAATGAAAATGGAGAAGGTTGTACCTTAGCAGTAATATCATTTGAGGAGTGACACGTTCCAATTATTTGACAACTTTTCATCGTTCATCGTGTTGAGTTTGTAAGATCCTTTTCCAACGATTCGAGGATCTGATACGGTCCCTCCCAATTTGGGCCGAGTTTTCTTTCATTTGGATCTCGAGTATTGAGGGTGACTTTTCTCAATACTAAGTCCCATGTTCTAAAATATCGAAAATTGGCTCTTCGGTTGTAGTACCTTTCAATCCGTTGCTTCTGTGCGGCCATTCGAACGAGGGCGCTTTCCCGTTTTTCATCTAGCAAATCAAGACTTGTATTCATAGCCTCGTGATTTGACTCTTCCGTTGCATATCAAAAACTGACGCTAGGTTCCCCGACTTCGACCGGGATTAGAACTTCGGCGCCATATACTAAAGAGAATGGTGTTGACCCCGTACTGGATTTGATGTTGTTCAATACGCCCAAAGGACCTCGGGCAACATTTCTCTCCATTTTTCCTTTGCGTCGTTCAACCTTTTCTTTAGATTTTGAATGATGGTTTTGTTCGTTGACTCTGCCTATCCATTCCCCTTGGGGTGATATGGTGCTTACAAGATCCTTTTGATTTTGTGGTCTTCAAGAAACTTTTGTTACTTTGCTGCCAATGAATTGATTTCCATTGTCGCATACGATCTCGGCATGCATTCCGAATCGACATATAATGTGGTCCCTAATGAAGTCGATAACTTCTTTTTTCCTGACTTTTTCGAAGGCCGGTGCTTCAACCCATTTAGAGAAATAGTCAGTCATAAATAAAATAAATTTAGCTTTACTTGGGGCTGATGTCAGAGGGCCGACGATATCCATTCCCCATTTCATGAACGGCCACAGGGATAGGACCGAATAGAGTTGCTCCTCGGGTTGGTGGATCATCGGCACATATCTTTGACAGATATCGCACTTTCGAACTAATTCCTTCGTATCTTTTTCCATATTGGCCCAGTTGTATCCTGCTCTGATGACTTTGTGAACCAATGATTCGACACTGGAATGATTTCCGCAAGTTCCCTCGTGAATTTCCCGTAAGATGTAGTCGGTGTCTCCGGGACCCAAACATATCGCCAATGGTCCATCGAACATCCTTCTATATAGTGTTCCATCTTCGGTCAATGTGAATCGTGCGACTTTCGTACGTAGAGTCCTTGATTCCTTAGGATCCGACGGAAGCTTTCCGTTCTTTAGGTACTCGATATATTTATTCCTTCAGTCCCAGGTCAGACTTTTGGAGTTTATTTCGGCGTGGCCTTCTTCGATCATTGACCTCGAAAGTTGCACGTTAGTCCCCGCGCTAATTTCGTTATCTTCAACCGATGAGCCCAAATTTGCGAGGGCATCTACTTCGCTGTTTTGCTCTCGAGGTACATGCCGTAGGGTCCATTCTTGAAACCGGTGTAATATCACCTATAATTTATCCAGGTATCTCTGCATCCGATCATCCCGAACCTCTAAGGTTCTGTTGACTTGGTTTACCACAAGTAAGGAGTCATATTTGGCGTCAATGACCCCTGCTCCCAAACTCTTAGCTAGCTCGAGACTTGCAATCATGGCCTCATACTCGGCCTCATTATTAGTTAACTTGGAAGTTTTGATAGACTGTCTAATTGTATTACCCGTGGACGGCTTCAAAACTATACTTAGCCCAGGACCCTTCACGTTCGAAGCGTCGTCTGTGAATAGGGTCCACACCCCCAATGTTGTACCTGCTTTTAATAATAGTTCTTTTACGACCTCATGTACGAGGGCTGGCGTAAAGTCGGCCACGAAGTCTGCTAAGATTTGAGATGATGGCCGTTCGGGGTTGATACTCGATATCGTACCCGCTGATTTCGACGGCCCATTTGGCCAATCGGCCCGAGAGTTCGGGCTTATGCAGAATATTGCGAAGAGGATAAGTGGTCACTACACAAATTGGGTGACATTGAAAATATAGTTTTAATTTCCTAGAAGTGTTTATTAAGGCAAGCGCCAACTTTTCTAAGTGTGGGTACTGGGTCTCGGCCTTGCCTAGAGTTCGACTAACATAGTAAACAGGAAATTGCGTACCTTGCTCTTCTCGAACTAGGACTCCACTTACCGCGATTTTTGAGACTGCTAAGTACAAGTAGAGTTGCTCGTCTGCTTTTGGAGTCTGAAGCATCGGCGGGCTCGAGAGGTACCGCTTTAATTCTTCCAGTGCTTGTTGGCATTCCGGGGTCCATGCAAAATTATTCTTCTTTTTGAGCAGCGAGAAGAACTTGTGACTTCTATCTGAAGACTTTGAGATGAATCGGCCTAGGGCGGCTATGCGCCCTGTTAATTTTTGTATTGCCTTAACATTATCCACGACTGTGATGTCTTCGATCGCCTTGATCTTATCGGGGTTGATTTCGATACTCCGATTAGATACCACAAAGCCGAGGAACTTGCCCGAGCCGACCCCGAATGTACACTTCTCCGAGTTGAGTTTCATGTTGTATTTCCTTAGGATATCAAAGGTCTCCTGCAAATGTGTCAAATGGTCCTCTGCTCGCAGGGACTTAACTAGCATATCGTCAATATAAACTTCCATTGACTTACCTATTTATTCTTCGAACATTCTATTTACTAGGCGTTGATAAGTGGCACCAGCATTATTTAGTCCAAACGGCATTACATTATAACAATATGTGTCGTACTTAGTGATGAACGAAGTCTTTTCCTGATCCTCCGGGTTCATTTGTATTTGATTGTACCCGGAGTAGGCATCGAGAAAACTAAGGATCTCGTGACCGGCCGTGGCATCGATCATGCGATCGATATTCGGCAAAGGAAAAGAGTCTTTAGGACATGCTTTGTTCAAATCTTTATAATCTACGCACATCCTAAGTTTATTTACCTTTTTAGGGACTACGACTACGTTTGCTAACCATTCAGGATATTTTACCTCCCGAATAGATCCTATCTTGAGAAGTTTGTCTACCTCATCCTTGATGAATGCGTGTTTTACCTTGGACTAGGGTCTTCTCTTTTGTTTTACTGGGCAGAACCTCGGGTCCAAGCTCAGTCGATGTGTAGCGATTTCCGGCGGGATCCCTGTCATATCTAAATGGGACCAAGCAAAACAATCCATATTATTGATAAGAAATTTAATGAGTTTTTCCCTAAGCTCGGGGGTTAATCTCGTTCCCAGGTATACCTTTCGATCGGGTAGATGCCCGATCAGTATGACCTGCTTTAGCTCCTCGACCGTCGATTTGGTGGCGTCGGAATCCTCGGGGATTATGAAGGATCGAGGGATCCAATAGTCATTGTCCTCATCCGTTCCCTGCTTCTCCGATTGAGTCAAGGCTGGTAGTTGTGGTTTCTATTTAGCTTCCTATTTTCCTTTGGATTCCGATCTTTTTGTTGACGAAAATGCCAATACTGGTATCACTTCGTCGACCGTGAACATCTCTTTGGCAGCGTGTTGTTCCCCGAATACTGTTTTTACTCCATCCGGTGTTGGGAACTTTAACATTTGGTGAAGTGTTGAAGGAGCTGCCCTCATATTGTGAATCCAGGGTCTTCTAAGCAGGGCGTTGTATCTCATGTCTCCTTCGATCACGTGGAACTTGCTTTCTTGAATAATCCTAGCTATATTTTACTGGCAAAATAATTTCTCTTTTAGTCGTTTCGCTTGCCATGTTGAAACCATTGAGAACTCGATTTGCGTGCACGATCTGGTCTTGTAAGCTGAGTTCCTCCACAACCCTCGATCGAATAATATTGGTCGAGCTTCCTGGATCAATTAAAACACGTTTAACCTGAATTTTATTCACAAGGATAGAGATTACCAATGCATCATTGTGGGGTTGTGAAATTCCTTCTGCTTCCTCATCGTTGAATGATAAAGTGCCTTCTGGTGTATAGTCTCGAGTTCGTTTTTCCCTGGTGATCGATACCTTAGTGCTTTTGAAAACAGGCCCTTGTGGAATATCGATCCCACCAACGATCATGTGAATCATGTGTTGTGGTTCTTCTTGCTCGTTTTTTTTGTCTGCATCCCTGTCTCTAAAATGATTTTTAGCTCGGTCGCTCAAGAACTCTCGAAGGTGACCCTCATTGAATAAACGGGACACCTCCTCCCTTAGTTGTCTACAGTCTTCGATTCTGTGACCATGCATACCATGGTGTTTACATATTTGATTGGGGTTCCTTTGGGATGGATCGGTCTGTAAGGGCTTGAGCCATCTAATATCTTTGATTCTCCCAATAGCTGACACAATACCTGACGCGTCGATACTGAAGTTGTATTCTGATAATCGTGGTGCCTCTGTGGGATCGGCACGTTTATCGAAACCGTTTTGCTCATTAGCCCTCGAGAGCTCTATCCTCGATCATTACTTCGATCATTTCGGATGGGATTACATCACGGGCCGTTGTTTCTACGATCTGCATTGTATGGCTGATATCTGTCTTTTTGTGACCGAGGTTCTCTGTCGATATCTCTCTGAATTCTTCTAACGGTCCTGATCGGATAAGCGGAACCGGAAAGAGTCCCTAATTGATCATCCTCGACCCTGATCTTCGACTGGTATCGATTATGTATATCAGCCCAGGTTACCACCGGGTATTCAATTAAATTCTGCTTTAGCTGTCGTGAGGCCACCGAACTTCAATCGTTCAAACCTTGAGTAAAATCTTGAACAACCCAATCATCTGTGACTGGTGGTAGTTCCATACGTTCCATCTGAAACCGAGATACGAACTCCCTTAACATTTCGTTATCTTTCTGTTTTACCTTGAAGAGGTCCGACTTCCTAGTCGCAACCTTTATTGCTCCGGCGTGTGCCTTTACGAAAGAGTCGGCAAGCATGGTGAAAGAATCGATGGATTTAGGTGGCAGAGTGTGATATCATATCATTGCCCCCTTCGATAGAGTTTCTCCAAACTTCTTTATTAGAACTGATTCGATCTCATCATCTTCTAAATTATTTCTTTTTATCGTACATGTATAAGAGGTGACATGCTCATTTGGATCGGTGGTCCCATTGTACTTGGGGATTTTCGGCATGCGAAATTTCTCCCGAATGGGCTTCGGAGCCGCACTCGGGAGGAACGACTTCTGCACGAACTTCTTGGAGTTCATACCTTTCAAAATTGGCGGTGCCCTCGGTATTTGATCAACCTGGGAGTTATATGTCTCTACTTTCTTATCATTTGCCTCAAATATTTTTCTCCCATTTCAATTCGTTTAGTGATCTCCTCGAACATTTTCATAATGACGGGGTCAGTCCCCGATTCATTGGCATTTGACCTTTCCGGCACTGGCTCGGTCCTGTGAACGACTTTAGGTTCTACCCCACTCGGTGCTCGATGTTGATTTTGTAATTGTGTTATAGCGGCTTATTGAGCCTGTAACATTTCAAATATTAATTTGAGGCTAACTCCACCATCTTCTCCGCCCTGCGTACTTCGACCACCAGATCGACCTTCCCTGTGTACGCTACCTTCGGGATCAGCGCCTAAATTTGTATTTAGGGCGATATGTGAACTGGCTTCAATGGAGTTTGCAATTGGTACTCCCTCGAGATCAGCCCGAGGCACCTCGATTTCTAGGGTGACTATATTGTCGTTTCCCCCGTGAAATCTGAAATCATTGTTACCGTGTGTGGGTGTTGTTTGTAAGTTTGACATATTTTTTTCTGAAAACAAAAACACTTACAAGAACAAGCGTAAAGCAGTGTGTGCTATCGGAATTAGTGTTAAGCAATCATTATTATCCCTAGTCTCACGGTGGGCGCCAAACTGTTTACCCTCAAAATTGGATAACAATTAAACTTATAATGTGAATTTAAGGACACGTGATTTCACTTAATACCGATTGATAAATATGAAGATTAAAGATAAAATTATACAATAAAGTAAATCAAATCAGTATTTGAGTAGCTCTCAACCCTTGAGTTAAAGTATCCTCGAACTGATTGATGCAAGGACAATAAAAACACAATAAGCTGAAGAACAAGAGTGTGAGCGAGGAAGAAAATTATATTGCTTTGTTATCAGTCGTGGCTACAAATGGTTAGAACACCCCTTTATATAGTAGAGGAATTCTATTTATGGTACAATTCTAATTAAATAAGGAAATCTCATGATTAACTAAACAACCGCTCTTGATTCGATCCTTTCCGAGATTTCCGCCATGATCTTCGATCGGTCGCGGATATCTCACTTTTTCGTTATTATGCAATCATCGGTATTGCTCGATACCTGTCTCGTTCGGTCTCGATTGCCATCGGCCACGATCTTGGCAGGTGCCTCGAATCTCGATCTCGGTACCTTGTCTTCGTGCCTCGATCCGATCTACTTCGGAGTCGTCCTTCGATGCAAACTCTCGATCTCTGTCAAATAGTAAAATCGGACGGACTCGATTTTAACCGTATACAGAAAATATAAAGTAACATAAGCAAAAATAAGATTGTTCCCCACGAAGCAATTAAACTACAAAAGAAACCATTAGAAAAATATGTACCGATCAACTCTAGATTTTAAGTCAATAAAATTGAAAAGTCCCCATGAGTATCGCAAGTCATGAATTCTAATGCAATAATATTATTTTATGTAAAATTTAGCTACATGGGGAAAAAATCATTTTGGTAATTCTTGTTCGATCGTCATTTTAATTGAACCTAAGGTGGTTAGATAGGCACACTAAAGTTAATATTATAATATAAAATAGAATTTGTACTTTCTATGATATTACACTAGTGAAATTGACGTGCTTCACGTGATTGTTAAAGAAGGAAAAAAAGAGTTAAAGAGATGAACACGAGTGATGAGTGATGCATTAAAAGTAAAATTAGAAACTTATAAATAGAAATATAAAAATAAAATCAACTAATAAGTTCCATTACAATCTAATACAAGAATAGTACACAAATTTGTATAGAATAACACGACTCAGAAGATTGCCGTACATACACCAGCAATTAAAGGAGCAAGGTTTTGACTTGGTTATGATTTATGAATCAGTTGGCAAGCAATTCTTCTAACGTAACTTGATTTCTTTTCTTTTGCGTCTTGAGAAAAGAAAGATAGGAGTAACAAATAAATAAATAATATTACTTCTTGCACAAAAACAAAATAATAAAAAGCTCAACAGTAATATTTAGAAATTAGATTCTTCACATGCATGAAGGTAACTAGACATATTTAGTATAGAAAATATGTGAGAGCAAAGATAATCATTGTCATAAATGGTCGCCATATCATTTTTTAGAAATTGAGTTGGAAAGTTTATGATCCTTGTGGCATATTACACCAATATTTTTTCCCATATTGATTGATTCGTCCCTAGTTCTTGGGTAATCACATACCAACTAAAGTCAATTATGCTAGTAATTAATAATAAGGAATTAAATTTCTTCGAAACTGTATTCTACAAACAATAATATTTTCTTTTCCATGAAGATGCTTTAACAAAGCCACCATGGAACCGACCTACTAACAAAAGTCAAATGGAAGATGGTCAAAATTTATTTGTTGTTTCATTTCACATACTATTTGTCACACCTCCTTTTTCACGAAGGGTAGATTAGTTTTTTCAATTAAAGTGACATTAATCAAAATGAGATTATTTAATTAATCAGAATCGCCACTTGGGATAATTATTATAGTGTCCCAAGTCACCGGTTTATTTTAAAATTTCAAATCGAGGAGATTGACTCTATTTATGGTCCGCGAATACAGAAGACCGGGTAAGGAATTCTGTTAACGCGGGAGAAGGTGTGAGGCACTCCCGAGTTCCGTGGTTTTAGCACGGTCGCTTAACAATTAATACTTGGCCTAATTATCCGACTTATTACATGTTTTAAACCTATTGTGCATTTTACATTTTAACCATTTTTAATTATTTGCTTAACCGCTTTTAGTATTTATGCAATTTATTTGAACAAGCTATGATGTCGTACACTTGTCGTTTTGGTACACATTGCAAATCGCGCCACGTGAAACGCGCCCGCGATTTACAATATGTTTATTTTTATTATTATTTGAAGTTATGGTCAAGTCGCGTGAAACACGCACTTGAATTGGGGTTTACGTATCATGACTATGCCACGGGAACCGTACCCACAGTCACGATGATTTATTATTAATCGCGCCTAAAATAAGCTACGATGTTCGAATATTATTCTATTACTAATTTTGAGATTATTGTAAAGTCATGAGGTATGGATATTGTTGTGGAAAAAATGAAGTAAGTTAATTATGGAAAAGTTGGCTAGCTTGATAATGTTTATTTGTTTTTGGTCCTTGGCAACAATTAGCCCATAAATACGCCGAAAAAGTCCAATTAAAGTCTTACACCAATCATGGCCCAACCTAATCTCTTATAATTTTACTACTAACAAATATTTGAAACTAGACTAAATTTATGATAGGAATAGATAGATACGGGCATAAACAATTTAGTTACTAAGATAGGAGATAAAAATGAAACTAAAACATGCTAAAATGGAAAGCTATTACTTCATTGAATAAACAAGAAAAGTAACAAATTAATACATATTCATCAATAAGATTAACCACATGAACTACCAAAAAGGACAATAAATTAATCTTAACATATACTCAACATGAGAACAAATTAATCTTAGCACACTCAGATGCAAACTCGACCATATCATACTCAAAGTTAGATTAAAAGAGAGTGACCCAAAATATTAATGAGAAAATAAAATAGAAAGAAAAGTGAACCTGTGTATTGATGATTGTGGATTTAAATTACAACAACTCAATGATCGAATAGCTCTCAACTGGACCCTTCGGACCGCGAAAAACTCGAGCGGAAAGTCTCAACTTGCAACCTTAACCGACCTTACGCCGGGGAAGTCCAATTAAAGTCTTACACCAATCATGGCAATCTCTTATAATTTTACTGCTAACTAATATTTGAAATCAGACTAAATTTATGGTAGGAATAGATAGATACGGGCAGAAATAATTTAGTCACTAAGATAGGAGATCAAAATGAAACTAAAACATGCTAAAATGGAAAGTTATTACTTCATTGAATAAACAAGAAAAGTAACAAATTAATACATATTCATCAATAAAATTAACCATATGAACTACCAAAAAGAACAATAAATTAATCTTAACATATACTCAACATGAGAACAAATTAATCTTAGCACACTTAGATGCAAACTCGACCATATTATACTCAAAGTTAGATTAAAAGAGAGTGACCCAGAATATTAATGAGAAAATAAAATAGAAAGAGAAGTGAACCTTTGTATTGATGATTGTGAATTTAAATTACAACCACTCAATGATCGAATAGCTCTCAACTGGACCCTTCGGACCGCGAAAAACTCGAGCGAAAAATCTCAACTTGCAACCTCAATCGACCTTGCAAAACCGACGATTTGGTGGCTATTTTTAATATTTTTTTTTTGGTTAATGATGGCTCAAAAGTGGCCAAGTGCTTGTGGCTTTGGGATGGTGAAGGTGCTGATTTGTTTCGAAAGAAAGACGAAAAAAGAATAACACGAGTAGAAATTCTCTTATCCTAGAGGAAGAAAAATAAATTTCTCTCAATTCTCTCCTCCCTCTTTTTTTCTCCTTCCCTTCTCTTCTATATATAGAAAAAAATTCGGAATTGTTCAGATTTTTTATTATTATTTTATTATTTGTTAATTAAAAAAATTCTCACTTCCCATTTTTCTTCTTTTTACAAAAAAAAATAATTCCCCACTTTCCTTTATTTTTATTTTTTAATTTCTCACCTTTTTACTTTTATTATATTTAAATTCCCACTTATTTTACTTTTTTTTTTATTTTTTACTTATTTTAATTTTCTTTTTCTTTTTTAATTTTCACTTTCTTTTACTTTTTTTTTAAAAATTTCAGCTACCTTTAATTTTATTTTTTAGTTCCAACTTTCTTTTACTTTTCATTTTTTTAAATTTTCACATTCTTTTACTTTTATTTTTTTAATTTTTCACTTTCTTTTAGTTTTTATTAAATAATTTTCACCTACTTTTACTTTTACTTTTAAATTTTATATTTCTACTTTTCTTATTTTTTTAATTCCCATCCGAAATGTAAAAAAATATATTTAATTTTTTTTTGATTTTTTAATTCATTTTATTTTAAAATAAAGATAAAAATAAAAATAATACAATAGTAATAATTGACCTTTTAAATTATTATTAATATTTACCCTATATAAAAAAGCTAAAAATATATATATATTAAATTTCTTAAAATATTTACATTGTAGAAGGTGATAAAAATTCAAATATAGTCAAAAATTAGGTACTCATAGCTGCCCCTCTTTGCTTGGAAACATGAAAAGTTTTTAGGCAAAGACTAAGTTAGCCATGTCACTCATTTTTTATCAAACCATTATTCAAAAGGAAAAGAAATAAAAGATAGGGTGCAACTGAGTCCTGGTTTTAGACAACCTACATATCCCGGATTATAGGGGAATCAGGTCGCGTGTAGTTCAAGAAGAATGGTGAAATGATGAGTTGAGGAGTCGGGTGAGATTCCGTCGCGGCTCTGGTCCGCTGTTCTGCTATTATATCAAAATAAAAAAGAAACTAAACAAGCCTATCAGTTATGAGTTACAAGATTCCTATCTATGAGTCTTCTGAAACTTGATCTTGAATCTTGACTGGTTCTTCATGCAGACTCTGATCTAAACCTTGATGTTCGCTAGCTGTAGATTCTAGTTTATTGTTCTATAGCTTCTTCTAATCAAAACAGGACTCCAATGCTCGTGGCTTCAGTCATGTCTTGTGCATTCCACATCTTTTCAACTGCTTTTGCATTTTGGATTCACTTATTTTTTCTTTTCTTTTATTCTGAATTGAGACTTCTTCTTTTGATCGTCTCGAACCCTGTGCCTCGAGGTAAAACTTACTCAGACACAAAAACAAACAAACAAACGAATTTTTTCTGCCCCAGTTTGCAGTAGGAAAATTTTGTGAGTTATTGTAACAAAATTCTAAACTACTTCTTTATTGAAAGCAATAAAAGGTCGGGAGTGGTGTACCCCGAAAAAGTCATGCTATTTTTTATTATTATTTTAGATGGTGTTCTTCTATTGTCAAAAGGATGTATCAACTAAGGATTGGTGTACCTTATGTTGGGAAAATGTGGCCAGGGAATGGGATACCCTATATTGGCAATGATATCAAGGAGTGGTGTACCCTGCATTTAAGATCAAATCAACTAGGGAGTGGATACCCTATGTTGGATAGGAGACTATGGAGTGGAGACCATATATCTAAAATAAAATCAACTAAAGGAGTGGAGACCCTATGTTGGAAAAGAAGATTAGGGAGTGGAGATGCTATGTCTAAAATAAAGCCAACTAGGGAGTGAAGACCTTATGTTAGAAAAGGCGACTAGGGAGTGGAGACTCTATGTCTAAAATAAAATCAACTAGGAAGTGGAGACCCTATGTCTAAAATAAAATCAACTAGGGAGTGGAGACCCTATGTTGGAAAAAAGACTAGGGAGTGGAGACCCGGTGTCTAAAAATAAAATCAACTAGGGAGTGGAGACCCTATATTAGAAAGGAGACCAGGGAATGGAGACCCTATAATGGAAAGGAGACTAGGGAGTGGAGACCCTATGTCTAAAATAACATCAACTAGGGAGTGGAGACCCTATGTCTAAAATAACATCTACTAGGGAGTGGAGACCCTATGTTGGAAAACATACTAGGGAGTGGAGACCCTATGTCTAAAATAACATCAACTAGGGAGTGAAGACCCTATGTCCAAAATAACTTCAGATAGGGAGTGGAGACCCTATGTTGGAAAAGAAACTAGGGAGTGGAGACCATATGTCTAAAAATAAAATTAACTAGGGAGTGGAGACTCTATGTTGGAAAGGAGATCAGGGAGTAGAGACCTTGTGTCTAAAATAACATCAACTAGGGAGTGAAGAACCTATGTTGGAAAGGAGACTAGGGAGTGGAGACCCTATGTCTAAAATAACATCAACTAGGGAGTAGAGACCCTATGTTGGAAAGGGGACTAGGAAGTTGATACCCTATGTCTAAAATAAAATCAACTATAGAGTGGAGACTCTATGTTGGAAAAGGCGGCTAGAGAGTGGAGACCCTATGTCTAAAAATAAAATCAATTACGGAGTGGAGACCCTATGTCTAAAATAACATCAACTAGGAAGTGAAGACTCTATGTTGGAAAGGAGACTAGGGAGTGGAGACCCTATGTCTTAAATAACATCAACTAGGGAGTGGAGACCCTATGTTGGAAAAGAGACTAGGGAGTGGAGACCCTATGTCTAAAATAACATCAACTATGGAGTGGAGGCCCTATGTTGGAAATGAGACTAGGGAGTGGATAAACTATGTCTAAAATAACATCAACTAGGGAGTGGAGACCCTATGTTGGAAAAGAGACTAGGGAATGGAGACCCTATGTCTAAAAATAAAAATCAACTAGGGAGTGGAGACCCTATGTTAAAAAATGCAGCTAGGGATTGGAGACCCTACACTACCATGATTTTGAACTTTCTTTCTTTTTTCTTCTTTTCATTTTTATCATTTTATTAAGAGAATGAGTAAAATGCGGGAAAGAGTTTGGAGAAGACTTCCCTTTTTGGAGTCATTGCGGTAGAGCTTTTTTTAGTCTCTGCGTTTTTTTCTTTTGTTGCACCTGCTTCTTGCAAGGTTACCTTGGATTACACCTGTTTTTTGTGGTTTAAACAAAGAACAATTTGTCAGTTTGAAAAGGTGGTTGGTTTTACGGCCTTGAGTGTTTCAATCATTTGATCTCAACCCGGTTCATTTAATGATACTTTCAACTACAACTAGTTATTTCCTGAAGACCGATTTATTTTCTGGTCCTGGAGAGCCTTTGGATTTATCAAAACTTTACCATGACGATTAGTCATGTGGGACTTAACCTTTTCAACTTTATTTTTCCTTTGTGGGCATTTGACTTTGATTTTCTTCTTTCAAGAGTTTTTGATTTTGAGGCATCAGGCATCATGGCCAGTCAGAGTCGACTTGATGCCCCTGCCAAGACTGGGTGCCTTTTTTGCATATTTAGCTCGTATCAAGCGATAATCCTGTAAATCTGTCTTGCCATCCCTTATTTGTCTTTGTTTCGGAACAGAGTTAGACCGAAAGAGATTTAAAGAAAAATAAACAATGGAATGGACAAATGAATTTGGACGAGAGGTATCCCTTTTGGGGAAAGGAAAGAAGGACTTATCTGGAGTGCATGTGGACTTCAATAAACATGACATGACTTTTAGACTGGATGCCTGGTCTGTGTAAACAGTCCAACTCTCAGAAATTTATCACAACATATGCCTCAAAATTGAGAAACCTTGCCAGGACTCTGTCGATGACGATGGCTGTGAGGATCCTCTTTTCGATCAGTGGCGCCCTTTGCGGGTTTTCACTAGCTGACCTCTCTCATTTTTCTTCTCACCATCACCTTATAGTGCTCTTTGCAAGTTTTCATTAACAAGACTCTCTTATTTTCAATTTCTCTGTTTACCATCGCTATACGACGCCCGTGAGGGTTTTCACCAATAAGACTCTCTCATTTTATTTCTCTCATTTTGATTGCATTGGATCCAAGTAGTTGTATTCTCCGATCCTTGAACATTCTCACCGATTGATCGGAATGACTCGAAAGGATTTGGGTAAAAAGAATTTGGACTGAATTACAACTTTGGAACCTTTCAGGCGAAAACATCGCCAAACCATTATATCATCTGCCCTAGTGTCACTTTTGAGGGAATTTGAATTTTTATTTTGGTGTGACTGAACCCCAGAGAGAGGTTGCCTATGTATCCTTTCGGAATCAAGTCGAACGTAGTTCAAGCAACTTTTTTTTTTATTTTCTTTTCTTTTCTTTTCATTTTCACCATTTTTTTCCAGTTTTTTTTCTTTTTTTTTCAATAACAAATTCCATGTTCCAAAGAGGGTAATCAAAGAAAAAGGGAACCGACTCAAAAGGGGTTACAAGGATTGATAGTGTTTGGGTAGCGAGAATGAAAGTCTTCGTCATCCCAATTAGAGCATATTAAAGATGTGACAAAGGGGTCAAATGTAATGCTTCTTGACCGCATCTGCATTGAAAGCTGACTCAGAATCATTTCCTTCAATGTCTCCCAAATACAACGCTCCCTTCAGCAACATTTTTCTTATAATGTATGGACCTTTCCAATTAGGAGCAAATTTTCCTTTGTCTTCTTCATGATGCAGTAGAATACGTCTCAGAACGAGTTGCCCCACTTCAAATTTTCCAGGCCTCACTTTCTTGTCGTAGATACGGGCCATTCCTTGTTGGTACAACTGGCCGTGGCAAAACTACAATCAATATTTTTTCATTAATCAGTGTCAATCTAGACCCAATCTTTATCCTCAATCGCGACTTCAACAATGATCCGAAGAGAGGGAATCTCAACTTCATTCCAATTTTCTATTTATTTTCTTACAAGACTTGTCTTTAAAACATTCTATTTCTTGATTCATTATTTCGAGGTCTGGCAGCGTTTTAGGATCTGGGCATGAAGTCCGCAAGCATGTCATGTTATTAAAATCTGCATTAACAGAACTGAAAAGTGAATCAGAAAAGTGACAAAATTAAGAAAAGAGACATTTTTGGACAATGAAATATTAATTTCATTTGTTTTTTTTGAATTTTAAATATAGAAGGGTTTACATAGAAAAGTAAGACAATAAAGTAAAACATCCGGATCACACCCCTGAGATAATCCAGACGCAGAAAGGATAGCAAGACTGGCTACCGAAACTCCCGTATGATGGAAAACTTTCAGGCTTGGCGACCGTTTTTCGGCTTTTTTTCTGTCTCGGCAATGGCTGCAATAACCTTCAAACCCTCTGAACCACTCTGAACGGCCTGTGATGTGGCCTTAAAGGCAGTATGACTCAAGATTCGGCCCGTTTTTAAATTATTTTCGACCATCTCCCCAATTTTGATTGCCTCGGCGAACGGTCTACCCATAGTAGACATTATGTTCTGGAAGTAGTCCGGCTCTTGGGCCTGTAGGAAAATCGTAACCATTTCTGCTTCGTCCATTGGAGGCTTTACCCTGGCGGCTTGCTCGCGGCATTTGACAACATATTCATTGAAACTTTCAGCTATTTTCGTTTTCAAATTGGACAAAACGTTCTCTTTTGGATTTTTTTCACTCTTGCTTTTTTTCTTCTTCTTTCTTTTTTGGTTGTTTTTCGCTCTTTGTTTTTCTTTGTTATTTTTGTCACTCCTTTATTTCTTTTTCTTTCTTCTCTTTTCTTTTCACTTGATTTATTTAATGGCTATATGATCGAATCCGACGGGGATTGCCTACGTATCATGACGCCGCATGAATCAGATCTTGCGTAGTTCGGGGAGATCGGGAATAGACTGGCTCATTTTTCTTTTCTTTTTCTTTTTTTTATAAAGACTTTTAAATATATATTTTTTTAGTTTTTTTTAAATGCAATTTTGAATTTTTTTTTTATAAAGAAGGAATTATAAAGAAGGAAGAAAATATTTTGGATTTTTATTTTTTATTTTTTTTTCGAATGAAAGACTTCGTAAAAGAAGGGAAATATTTTTGAATTTAGTTATTGTTTTTTGGATTTGATAAGGAAAGAATTATACAGATGGAATTAAGGAAAGGAAAAATATTTTTTTAATTTTTTGAAAACTGGGGCCGGAACCGATGAGATTTGCCTACGTATCTCACATCCGGTGAGAATCATACCCGCGTAGTTCGGTCAGTTTTTCAGGATCGGGGAAAATGTTTTCTTCTTTTTTTTGAAAATTTGGACTCATTTTGAAATGACTTTCCTATTTCTTCTTTTTTTTCAAAATTTTGGCAGAGTTTCATGAGTTTTTTTTTTCAAGTACCGAGATTTTCAGGAACCGGGTCTATTTTCTTTCTCCTACCCCACTCTTGTTTTTTTTTCTATTCTAGAAACCGGTCAACATGCAAGCCGAAACAAACATATGCACAAGAAGAACGTAAAATGCATGAGGACGGTCTTTTATATTTGGGTACACATATCCTAGATGGACCCAACCCCTGTGTTGAGTCCTCAAAGTCAAATGTAGGTGATGCAAACAAACGTTCCTACTAGAGATCCGGCATAAGGCTATGTCATTCTAAGTTTGAATCTTGGGTGTATTATTCTAGACCTGGCTTACTCGAGCGGACAACTCGAGTATGGGGCAGCGTACCGAGAATACAGAAGCTTCACCGACTTTGCAACTTGTCTGATCCTCATTCTAAAATTAGGGTATGACTCTAACAGAAAAGAAGCCACACGAAGTACGCTTCCCAGAAGATTTAGAAGTCTCAGAGAGAAGAAGGGTTTTCGTAACAGTTTATATACAGTTCACGGCAATATCAAAGCGGTAAAGAGCGACAATTAGCACACTAGGATCAAACACGTAAAAAAAAATCAGATAATAAACAAAAGCCAAGTATAAAAGTCATATAAGATCGAATTCTGAACCATGAACCAGAAGTTCTGGGTTCGTTTTCCCAGCGGAGTCGCCAAAGCTGTCACACCTCCTTTTTTCCGACGGGTAGAGGAGTTTTTCCAATTAAAGTGACGTTAATCGAAATGAGATTATTTAATTAATCAGAATCGCCACTTGGGATAATTATTATAGTGTCCCAAGTCACCGGTTTATTTCGAAATCCCAAATCGAGGAGATTGACTCTATTTATGGTCCGCGAACACAGAAGACCGGGTAAGGAATTCTGTTAATGCGGGAGAAGGTGTGAGGCACTCCCGAGTTCCGTGGTTTTAGCATGATCGCTTAACAATTAATACTTGGCCTAATTATCTGACTTATTACATGTTTTAAACCTATTGTGTATTTTACCTTTTAACCACTTTTAATTATTTGCTTAACCGCTTTTAGTATTTATGCAATTTATTTGAACAAGCTATGATGTCGTACACTTGTCGTTTTGGCACACATTGCAATTCGCGCCACGTGAAACTCACCCGCGATTTACAACATGTTTATTTTTATTATTATTTGAAGTTATGGTCAAGTCACGTGAAACACGCACTTGAATTGGGGTTTACGTATCATGACTATGCCACGGGAACCTTACCCACAATCACGATGATTTATTATTAATCGCGCCTAAAGCAAGCTACGATGTTCGAATATTATTCGATTACTAATTTTGAGATTATTGTAAGGTCATGAGGTATGGATATTGTTGTGGAAAAAATGAAGTAAGTTAATTATAGAAAAGTTGGCTAGCTTGAGAATGTTTATTTATTTTTGGTCCTTGGCAACAATTAGCCCATAAATACGCCGGAGAAGTCTAATTAAAGTCTTACACCAATCATGGCCCAACCTAATCTCTTATAATTTTACTGCTAACCAATATTTGAAACTAGACTAAATTTATGGTAGGAATAGATAGATACGGGCATAAATAATTTAGTTACTAAGATAGGAGATCAAAATGAAACTAAAACATGCTAAAATGGAAAGCTATTACTTCATTGAATAAACAAGAAAAGTAACAAATTAATATATATTCATCAATAAGATTAACCATATGAACTACCAAAAAGGACAATAAATTAATCTTAACATATACTCAATATGAGAACAAATTAATCTTAGCACACTCAGATGCAAACTCGACCATATCATACTCAAAATTAGATTAAAACAGAGTGACCCAGAATATTAATGAGAAAATAAAATAGAAAGAGAAGTGAACCTTTGTATCGATGATTGTGGATTTAAATTACAACCACTCAATGATCGAATAGCTCTCAACTGGACCCTTTGGACCGCGGAAAACTCGAGCGGAAAATCTCAACTTGCAAATGTCACACCTCCTTTTTTCGAGGGGGATAGGGGAGTTTTTCCAATTAAAGTGACAATATTCGAAATTGGATTATTTATTTGATCATAGTCGCCACTTGGAATAAAGTATGGTGTCCCAAGTCACTGGTTTATTTTAAATCCCTAATCGAAGAAATTTGACTCTATTTATGGTCTGCGAACACAGAAGACCGGGTAAGAAATTCTGTTAACCCGGGAGAAGGTGTGAGATACTCCCGAGTTTCGTGGTTTTAGCACGGTCGCTTAACAATTAATACTTGTCCTAATTATCTGATTTATTACATGTTTGAAACCTATTGTGCATTTTTTTACTTTTGAACCGCATTTAATATTTATGAAATTATTTCTAGAACAAGTCACAATGTCGTACACTTGTCGTTTTGGTACACATTGCAAACCGCGCCACATGAAACGCACCCGCGATTTATGATATGTTTATTTTTATTACTATTTGAAGTTATGGTCGAGTCACGTGAAACGCACACTCGAATTGGGATTTGCGTATCATGACCATGCCACGGGAACCGTACCCATGGCCACGATGATTCATTAATCGTGCCTAAAGCAAATTACGGTATTCAAGAGTGAATAATTCTTTCTGAGTTTGAGATGAAATGTGAAGGTTCAAGCGTTATCAATAAAATTATGCTTATTCAACTCTCAATTCCATGAACTTCACTAGCAGATTATATAAGTAATATATGAGAGTCATACTTCAGATGATTGCAAATTAAATCTTGAACAACATAAGTTAACATAAAAAAATGAAACATGGGAACTAAACACAGAAACATATAAGGAAACAAACCTAGTAAGGAAAAAAAAATGTTATTGAAGGAACAGAACCAAAATCGTACTTGGGTCTTTAAATCCTAAAAGGAATAGAAATAAGTATTCAACCACATGCACAAGATTATAAGAAAACATCAACTAAATACTACAAGAACCTAAAAATAACAACGAACAGATGACATACTAATTAGTAAGAAAGATTGAAATGATAATAGAGATTAAAAGAAACATAGATTGAACCTTTTGTAGAACCAAAGAGAAGAACTTTTTCCCAATATATTAAAAGGATCCAGAAGCGAGTTTTGTACAGCAGTCATGATGCTTAAGCTAACAATACCAAAACCCAGCAACCGGGCCGGAATCGAAAATGCGAACAACCTTGAACCAGAATGGAGCTCGACGGCGGCGACAAACTCGACGGAAGGAACTCAATTTTTGGAGCTGCTGTTTTCACGAGAAGAGGACTCTGTTTATTTGATTTTTCGCAGCTGGGTTTGGGTGAAGAAAGGGGAACTGTTTGATGGAGCTTAAGGGTGGTTTAATGGAGGTTTTATGGACTGATTTTAATGGTGAAAAAGATGAGGCTTTGGTGGCGGATCCGCTATATTGAGGAAGAAGAATCAATCGAGCTAAAAGGGAGAATTTCCAACCTTGCGTTTTGCTCTCTTCTTTTTTCAAGCTGCTGCGCAGCTTTTTCCTTCTTACTCTCGGCTCTCCTCTATTGCTCTGTTCGGTTTTTTTTTACTCTTCTCTATTTCTGTCCCCCTATTTGCTCTAGCTCTCTATCTCCCGTGCTCTCACTATCTATCCCCCTTTTGTGTGTTTGTTGGGTGGTGTTGAAGTGTAGAGGAATTAGGTTTAATTTAGGGATTATAAAAGGGTTGTGGGTTAGGGAATGGGTAAATGGGCTAAGGGGAGGAGTGGGCTCAGGTCCGAAAAAATGGGCTTCACCAATAAATTATTTTGGCCCAAATTCAATTCTTTCTCGATGAACAAAAATAAAAATACTATCAAAATAAATTAATTAATCTTAGTTAATAAGAATAAACTATTTTTATGTTTTTAAACTTATGTTTTAAAATAAAAATTAAAAGTTGATAGAAAATCCTATAAAAATGAAAATAAGTAAATATTTTTGAAATATTACTTTTAAAAGTTGCGCGGGTCAAAAATTACGTGCTTACAGCTGCCCCTCTTTGCTTGAAAACACAAAGTGTTTTTGAGCAAAGAATTAAGCAACGTAATTGACTTCTGACCCGTCAATTATTCAAAAGAAAATAAAGATGGACAAAAGATTGTGACCGAGCCCTGGTATCTGAGCTGCCTACATATCCTTGGTTATAAAGGAATCAGGCCACGTGTAGTTCAGAAGTGAATGAAGTGATGGAGTATGTGGAGAGGATGAGGGAGTCGAGTGAGGTACCTTTCGAGGTTCCGGTCCGTGGTCCTGTTATTACATCAAAATAAAAATGAAAAAAGACTAACTAAGCGTGTCAGCTATGAGTTATAAGATTCCTATTTATAAGTCTTCTGAAGCTTGATCTTGAGTCTTGAATGGTTCTTTATGCAGACTTTTGATTTGAACCTTGATGCTTGCTAGCTGCAGGTGATGATTCATTCTTCCACGGCTTCTTCGGATCAAGACCGGACATGCAGTGCTCGTGACTTCAGCCATGTCTTGAGCAGTTCACATCTTTCATCGGCTTCTGCATTTTGGATTCACTTCTCTTCTTTTTTTTTCTTTTATTATGGATTGAGACTTCTTCCTTTGGTCATCTCGGACTGCCAGCTCGCATTCTTGAAGCGATCTTCTGTACTTCTAACTTGAATTGAAATTTGAAATAACTTCCCTCGTTCTTTAGGTGGGCGCCTGATGTTGACTTAAAACTTGAAATAAATTTTTCCATTCTCTAGGTGGGCGCCTGATGTTGACTTAAAACTTGAAATAAATTTTCCCATTCTCTAGGTGGGTGCCTAATGACTTAAAACTTGAAATGAATTCTCTCGTTCTCCAAGTGGGCGCCTGATGACTTAAAACTTGAAATGAATTCCCTTGTTCTCCAGGTGGGCGCCTGATGACTTAAAACTTGAGATAAATTCCCTCGTTCTCTAGGTGGGCGCCTGATGACTTAAACTTGAAATAAATTCCCTCGTTCTCCAGGTGGGTGCCTGATGACTTAAAACTTGAAATGAATTCCCTCATTCTCCAGGTGGGCGCCTGATGACTTAAAACTTGAAATAAATTCCCTCGTTCTCCAGGTGGGCGCCTGATGACTTAAACTTGAAATGAATTCCCTCATTCTCCAGGTGGGCGCCTGATGACTTAAAACTTGAAATAAATTCCCTCATTCTCCAGGTTGGCGCCTAATACTACAACAAAATAGACAAAACAAAAGAAACTTTTCTGCCCCAGTTTGCACTAGGAAGATTTGTGAGTTGTTAAGTGGGCGCCTGGTTACTTAAAAACTTGAAATGAATTCCCTCATTTTCCAGGTGGGTGCCTGATGTTGACTTAACACTTGAAATAAATTCCCTCATTCTCCAGGTGGGCGCCTGATGCTACAACAAAATAGACTAAACAAAAGAAACTTTCCTGCCCCAGTTTGCACTAGGAAGATTTGTGAGTTGTTAGCACAACTATAAATCACCTATGTTATTGATGAATGATGCAATGATGAGAGTAAAATTAAAGACTCGACTAGGATGTGCGTCTCCTGTGAGTAAAACCAAGAAAATTTCGACTAGCAAATGCGTATGCTAAAAAAAACCTGAATGTCCCAGACTAGGAAGTGCATCTCCTAGGGGTGAAACTTGAATGAACCAAATTAGGAAGTGTGTCTCCTAAAGAAATAAAAATCTGAAAAACCCAAACTAGGAAGTGTGTTTTCCAGATTTGAGATTGAGCTTGCAGAAACTATAAACTAAGCTTGACTAAACTAAAAACTGACTCTATTCTCCAGGCGGGACCCCTGATTTCAAGAAAACTAAAGATTGATAACTTAAGAAAACTGAAAATTGACCCTTTTTTAAAAAAATAAAAAATAAAATCCAGACTTCCCTTTTTTTTTTTAAACTTATTATCCTAGGAGAAAATTCATCAGACTAGGTTTTAATCATAGGAGAAAATTCATCAGACTAGGTCTTTTTTTTTGGTATCTTAGGTGAAAGATTCATCAGACTAAGATTTCTATCCTACGAGAAAGTTCATCAGACTAGGTTTTCAATCTTAGGAGAAAGATTCATCAGACTAAGATTTCGATCCTAGGAGAAAATTCATCAGACTAGGTCTCTTTTTATTATCTTAGGAGAAAGATTCATCAGACTAAGATTTCGATCCTAGGAGAAAATTCATCAGACTAGGTCTCTTTTTATTATCTTAGGAGAAAGATTCATCGGACTAAGATTTCGATACTAGGAGAAAATTCATCAGACTAGGTTTTCTATCTTAGGACAAAGATTCATCAGACTAAGATTTTGATCCTTGGAGAAAGTTCATCAGACTAGGTCTTTTTTTTTTGTTATCTTAGGAGAAAGATTCATCAGACTAAGACGTTTATCCTAGGAGAAACTTCATCAGACTAGATTTTCTATCTTAGGAGAAAGATTCATCAGACTAAGATTTTGATCCTAGGAGAAAGTTCATCAGATTAGGTCCTTTTTTTATGGTATCTTAGGAGAAAGATTCATCAGACTAAGATTTTGATCCTAGGAGAAAGTTTATCAGACTAGGTTTTCTATCTTAGGAGAAAAATTCATCAGACTAAGATTTTTATTGGGAGAAAATCCATCAGACTAGGACTTGTATCCTAGGAGTGTGAAGAGCAATGGAAACATTTTATGCACACTAGTAAGACAGATAAAGGCAAAGATTTGAGAAACTTCCTTTTGTCGGCTCTTCTCTTCTTCTTTTTTTGTTCTTTCTTTTGTTCTCTATTTTTTTATTTTTGAACCAACTTCCTTGCACTGCTTTGTTCCTATTTCAAACAAAGAAAATTTTGTCAGTTTTAAAAGTGGTGGTCGGTTTGTGGCCTTGAGTCTTGGGCAGCTTGGCTTTTGCTCAATTAGCTTGAGTCAGTTTCAAGAAACTTTTTGCTCTGCATCAACCCTGATTGTTTCACACTCAGTACCATTTGTATTTGTGGCTCAATCAGCCTTATCTCAAAAAAGAGATTTCTTTTCTTGGATAATCATTTTTGATATCTTGAATGGCTTTGCTTTTGGAGCAATTTGTCTGTCAGAGAGAATCACAACTGGTAAGAGCCTTTTGCACGATGTGCACACTTCATAGTAATTGTTCGGTACTACAGAGAATATATGATTAACCTTGAGGTTATCGTTGCTTGCTTTACCCGAATAGGCTGACATCTTTTGGGGGGAAGCCTTTGCGTGAATTCTCAAGGCATGTTGACAGTAACAACTGAGTGTGCTGGCCAAATTTACTTTGTGCAACCAAAAAGCTGGTAGCAGATTTTGAAATCTTTTATTACTTATTTTGACAAGGACTGACTCAGAGTGAAGGGACACAATGGTGCAAAGAAACAGTATTAAAAAGAAGTGCCCCTGTCGGGAAGGACAAAAGGAAGAGTTTTTTTTTTCAATAGCTAACCTTAATGATCATGACATGCATTTTTGGACTTAATAGTCTGATCTATCAAACTGACCAAATCTTCCCTTTTACCATTCTTATGATTTTAAAGTCGGGCTTGTTCGTGCCAATCCTTTGCATCAGCTTCACGACTCACTATCGACTAATGGTGCCCCGAGGGGTTTTTACCAACAAGTCTCTCTCATTTATTCATCTCTGATTACCGTCGTCTTACAGTGCTCGTGAGGGTTTTCACTAGTATGACTCTCTCATTTTTTCTTCTTTATTTTTCTTTTTCTTTTGCTTTCTAGTGTGAGCAACTGACAGTGTTTTATGTTACGTGACAATCGTTGCTCATTGCATGCTTCTCTTGGCATTCTTGAAGGCATATCAAGAGGTCTTTATTCAGAAGGTTTTTGGATAGGGTTGGAAAGAAAGGACGGCATAAGGCTCAAAATACACTCAAAATGAGGGGTTGTAGACTTACAACTCTTGGAATCGACTCTTTCAAAAGTGGAATAAAATCTTTGTCCCAGTTTCTGATACTGGGGACTTTTGGGTTTTTTTTTTCTTCTTATTTGGTTGGACCGAACCGTGTAAGGCTGCCTATGTATTCTTTTTTTTAAGGAATCAGGTCTAACGTAGTTCAAACCTCTAAACTACCTTTTTTTTTCATCTTTCTTTCTTTTTCTTTTTCTTTCTTTTTTTCTCATTTTTTCCTTCTATCTTCTCTTTTTTTTTTCCAAAACAAACTGCCCCAGCTTCTATTTTCTAGGGGCATGGACCTTCGAATGTTCTTTTTTTCTTTTTCTTTTTCACTTGAACTTTCTAAGAGTTTCCCCAATTTGTACTTTGGGAGCATGAATTTTTCTTTTCATTTTTTTTTTGACTTTTGACTCTAAACTTGATTCCCAAAGAGGGTGATCCCAAAGAGGGTGATCAAAGAAAATAACACAGGCTCAAAAGGTGTAACAAAGGGTATAAAGTGTTTGGGTAGCATAACAAGGGCCTCCTAGCCTTTAGAGTGCCAATCATGGTTTTCTTTCGCGACATAACATTGATGAACATGTCTGTCTTCTTGGTGTGTCGTGGACAGAAGACACTTTTCACCCATTAATGTCAAACTTTCCAATAAACTTCAATTGATTCTTCCTCAAACCCGACCTTCACAATGATTTGAAGGTAAAGATCATTAACCTCCACAGGTCATTTTATTCGAGCTTAATTCCAAAGTGTTTCAACTCTTTATTCATCCTCAAAAGTTCCTTTTTCTCATTTATCCAATTCAAGCTTAAATCAGTTTTCTAAGATCTGGCCAAAAATTCCGCATGCATGTCATATCACTAAAACTAGCGGGAAAAGAACTAAGCATGGAATGACACAAAAGGACAAACTGTATTTCATTGAGTAAGTAACAAGACAAACAATCTAAAATCTGAGTTACAACCCTAAAATAACCTGGCTAATAAAAATAGCAACAAAACGGACAGACAAGACTCACACAAACAAAATAGAGAGATAGAAGGGTTTGACTCAATAAAACAAATAAAATCTGGATCACACCCTGGAATAACCCAGATAATAGAAAAAACAATCAAAACAAGCTACCAAGATTCCTTCCTAGTGAGGAGGGAATGACTTTTCAATTGCTAAGCTTGACATTTAGCCACAAATTTCCTCATCAGAATCACCATGGCCTTCTCCAATTTCAGTCGGCAAGTTCCTGAGAGGATTCTCATACTCCATGTCACCATACATCATCACCACAAAGTGTGCATCATCATGTGCATGTAAAAGATTCTGCTTGATATTCTAGGTGTCATTATCTTGGATCACAATCAGTTTTTCTTGGATCATCCTTTCTATTTCTCTTTTCAAATCCCGACAACTTTCAACATTGTGCCCCTGGGCATTGGAATGGTATTCACACCTTTTAGAAGGGTCAAAGCTTCTTACACGTGGGTCCACATGATTTGGAGGAATAAGTGCAATCATGTCATAATGCTTTAATTTCTCAAACACACTTGCATAGGACTCTCCTATTGGTGTAAAATTATCTTTCAACCTTTGTTCCCCTCTATACCCCTGGCTTGGATGTGGGTTATAGGGCACTTGAAAAATTTGTGAAGGCTGGTGGAGATTTTGCGGTGCTGGTGCTCGCCTTTTGGGGTGTCTTGGTGGCTGGACAACATACTGAAGTGGAGCAATAGAGTATTGTGGGTTTGAGGTGGATAGTAGTGCTCATGGGAATCATCGAAAACCTGATGAGGCTGCTCATACCTTCGAGATGTTCTCCTAGGACCTCTTCTCGACCTTATTGTCATCATGGTTTCTTCATCCTTCTCATTCGTGTCACTAAAATTATCAGATTCAATCTGGACAGCCTGAGTTGCAGCTTTGAGAACTGCTTGACTTATAATTTTGCCTGTCTTAAGGCCATTCTCAACCATTTCCCCAATTTTGATTGCTTTCGAGAAGGATTTGCCCACTGCGGACATCATGTTTTGAAAATAATTTATCTCTTGAGCCTGAAGGAAGAAAGTGATTAGCTCGTGGTTATCCATGGGTGGCTTAACTCTAGCCGCTTGCTCTCTCCATTTAATGGCATATTCCCTGAAACTTTCAGTTAGTTTCTTCTTCAAGTTTGAAAGGGAATTGCGGTTTGGGGCGATATCGATGTTGTATTGGAACTGTTTGACAAAGGCCTGGGCCGAGTCATCCCAGACATGCCAGTGAGAGGTTTCTTGATCCATAAACCATTCAGAGGCTACCCCTATCAGGCTTTCCTCGAAATAAGCCATTACTAGTTCTTCTTTTCCCTCCACACCTCTTAGCTGATTGCAATACCTTTTTAGGTGGGTTATGGGGTCTCCATGTCTATCATACTTTTCAAATTTGGGAGTCTTGAAACCAAGTGGCAAACGAACACCGGGGAACATACATAGATCCTTGAAGGCAATACTCTTCTGACCTGCCGACCCTTGCATGTTTTTCAACTTTTGTTCTAAGCTTTTCACTCTTTGGGTCATTTCTTCTTGTGCCATCTTTTGGGCAGGCTTCTCAATCTTTGAAGGAATATCAAATAGATATGAGTGGTAATCAGGAGAATGGTATTGTCCTTGATGTGTAGCAAATTGTGACTCATGACTTTTCTTTTGTACCACTGTTGGCTGTGGGATAGTGAAAACGGGCATAACAACAGCGATTGTCTGATTAGTTGTCAATGGCACACTTTGGGAGCGCGCAACAGAAGTTTCAGCTGTAGTCGTACAGTTGGGATAAAGACTGAACCCAAATGGATAGGATCGATCAGACAATGAGACATGAGTGGTAGTAGTCGAGATGGGTGTGAATTTTGGGAAAACATAAGAAAGGGGTGGTCCTTGACCATTGGCCGATGCTTGACACATTTCAGTCATTTGCTGTTTCAGTATTCTATTTTCCTCAACCATAGTAGACTCTTGTTGAACCCTCTGACCCTGAGTCTCTTGACCACTCGTAACAGCTTCAATGTCAATTGTCAATGACATTTTTCCTTTAGATCTTGTATTGATAGCTTACCACAAACCGACCACCTCAAACTTTCTTCTATGATTCAAAACAAGAGACACGTTAGAATGGACTCAGTCGGTCCTTATTATCATCATCATTTTTTATTTTTTATTTTTCATTTTCATTTCATTTCATTTTTCATTTTTTTTGGATGATCGAACCTGATGTGGGTTGCCTACGTATCATGTGGGAACATGAATCAGATCGTGCGTAGTTCGGGAAGATCAAGAATAAAGGAAATAAACTAACTCTTTTTTTTCTTCTAATTTCCGAAAGAAAGACTTATAAAGAAGAAAGAAAATATTTTTGGATTTCTATTTGTTTTTTTTTTGAATTTTTGAAAAGAACCTCCCCCATGCGTGCTGCCACCGAGCCGTATAGAACGAGCTACCTTGGGGGCAACCTCAAGGGCCTGCCTAGATGACTCAAAAGGAGTGCGCCGCCCATAGAGTTTCCCTAACTCGTATGGGTGCCTTCGACACTCCTTTTGAGTCATCTAGGCAGGCCCTTGAGGTTGCCCCCAAGGTAGCTCGTTCTATACGGCTCGGTGGCAGCACGCATGGGGGAGGCAGGTCAGAGCTTTCATCACCTATACCCCCTTATATATGCTTAAAATTAAAAAGCCCAAGTTGCCCGAGTAGACTGCTCTACGTCAGACCATCAGAAGGACCTTTTCTCACCAGTTCTTGGCCGAAATCACAACTCCAAAATGCGAGTTCTGACATCCTCCCACACTCATAATGTCATCGTCCCCGATGACACATCATGGCTTAAGACATCCCGGAGTCTGCCCCCTCAGGTATGCCCATTCAAGCTCCCTTTGTCCTGTGGGTTTGACTTCCTCGAAGTCCTTTCTCAAAAGGAGTCGTGCCGACTTCTAAAGAATAAAGAAAATAGTTTTTTTGAATTTTGATTTTTTTCCCGAAATTTCGAAAGAAAAACTTCTAAACAAGAAGGAAATATTTTTAGAATTTTATTTTGAATTTATGAAAGAAATACTTCTAAAGAAAAAAAAGAAAATATTTTTGAATCTTGAATTTTCTTTTCAATTTTCAAAAGAAGAATGAAAATATTTTTGGATTTTGAGAAGAAATTAAAAAGAAAATATTTTTGTATTTTTTTTAAAAAATTGGGGTCTAAAAGAAAGACTTTCTAAAGAAGGAAGTAAAGGAAAATATTTTTGAATTTTTTTGAAAATTGTGGGCCGGAACTGATGAGGTTTGCCTACGTATCTCACATCCGGTGAGAATCAGACCCGCGTAGTTCATCCAGTTTTGACGGAACATGGGAAACATGAATTTTTGAAAACATTGGCTTATTTTCTTCTTCTTTTTTTTCAAAATTTCGGCACAGTTTAAAAATGTTTCAAATACCTACCTCACTCTTGTTTTTTTTTCTTGATTTTCTTTCCCTATTCTAGAAGTCGGTCAACATACAACTCGAAGCAAATGAATACATAAGTAGCACGTAATGCATCAGGATGGTCTTTTAATTTGGGTACACCTGTCCTGGACGGACCCAACCCATGTGTTGAGTCCCAAGGTCAAATGCACGTGATGCAAACAAACGTTCGTACTAGGGATCCAGTATGAGGCTATGTTATTCTAAGTTTAAATCCTAGGTGTATTGTTCTAGATCTGGCTTACCCGAGCGGATAACTCGAGCCGGGGGAGGGGGAGAGGCAGCGTACTGGGAATAAAGAAGCTTCACCAGCTTTACAACTTGTCCGAACCTTGTTCTAAAATTAGGATATGACTTTAACAGAAAAGAAGCCACGCGAAGCGCACGCTTCCCAGAAGATTTAGAAGACTTAGAGAGAAGAAGGGTTTCGTAGCAGTTTATATACAATTCACACAATATCAAAGCGGTAAAAAAGCGACATTTAACACACAAGGCTCAAACACGTAAAAATCAGACAATCATGAAAGCCAATTATAACAGCTATTCTAAGCTTGAATTCTGAACCCTGAACGAGAGATTCTGGGTTCTTTTCCCCAGCAGAGTCACCAGAGCTGTCACACCTCCTTTTTTCTGAGGGAGATAGGGGAGTTTTTCCAATTAAAGTGACAATATTCGAAATGGGATTATTTATTTGATCAGAGTCGCCACTTGGAATAAATTATGGTGTCCCAAGTCACCAGTTTATTTTAAATCCCAAATCGAAAAAATTTGACTCTATTTATGGTCTGCAAACACAGAAGACCGGGTAAGAAATTTTGTTAACCCGGGAGAAGGTGTGAGGCACTCCCGAGTTCCGTGGTTTTAGCACGGTCGCTTAACAATTAATACTTGGCCTAATTATCTGATTTATTACATGTTTGAAACCTATTGTGTATTTTTTACTTTTGAACCGCATTTAATATTTATAAAATTATTTCTGGAACAAGTCACGATGTCGTACACTTGTCATTTTGGTACACATTGCAAACCGTGCCACATGAAATATATCCACGATTTATGACATGTTTATTTTTATTACTATTTGAAGTTATGGTCGAGTCACGTGAAACGCACACTCGAATTGGGATTTGCGTATCGTGACCATGCCACGGTAACCATACCCATGGCCATGATGATTCATTAATCGTGCCTAAAGCAAATTACGGTATTCAAGAGTGAATAATTCTTTCTGAGTTTGAGATGAAATGTGAAGGTTCAAGCGTTATCAATAAAATTATGCTTATTCAACTCTCAATTCCATGAACCTCACTAGCAGATTATATAAGTAATATATGAGAGTCATACTTCACATGATTACAAATTAAATCTTGAACAACATAAGTTAACATAAAAAAATGAAACATGGGAACTAATCACAGAAACATATAAGGAAACAAACCTAGTAAGGAAAAAAAATGTTATTGAAGGAACGAAACCAAAATCGTACTTGGGTCTTTAAATCCTAAAAGGAATAAAAATAAGTATTCAATCACATGCACAGGATTATAAGAAAATATCAACTAAATACTACAAGTACCTAAAAATAACAACGAACAGATGACATACTAATTAGTAAGAAAGATTGAAATGATAATAGAGATTAAAAGAAACATAGATTGAACCTTTTGTAGAACCAAAGAGAAGAACTTTTTCCCAATATATTAAAAGGATCCAGAAGCGAGTTTTGTACAACAGGCATGATGCTTCAGCTAACAATACCAAAACCCAGCAACCGGGCCGAAATCGAAAACGCGAACAACCTTGAACCAGAATGGAGCTCGACGACGGCGACAAACTCGACGGAAGGAACTCAATTTTTGGAGCTGCTGTTTTCACGAGAAGAGGACTCTGTTTATTTGATTTTTCGCAGCTGGGTTTGGGTGAAGAAAGGGGAACTGTTTGATGGAGCTTAAGGGTGATTTAATAGAGGTTTTATGGACTGATTTTAATGGTGAAAAAGATGAGGCTTTGGTGGCGGATATGCTATATTAAGGAAGAAGAATCAATCGAGCAAAAAGGGAGAATTCCCAACCTTGTGTTTTGCTCTCTCCCTTTTTCAAGCTGCTGCGCAGCTTTTTCCTTCTTACTCTTGGCTTCTCCTCTATTGCTTTGTTCATTTTTTTTTTTTACTCTTCTCTATTTCTGTCCCCCTATTTGCTCTAGCTCTCTATCTCCCGTGCTCTCACTATCTATCCCCCTTTTGTGTGTTTGTTGGGTGGTGTTGAAGTGTAGAAGAATTAGGTTTAATTTAGGGATTATAAAAGGGTTGTGGGTTAGGGAATGGGTAAATGGGCTGAGGGGAGGAGTGGGCTCAGGTCCGAAAAAATGGGCTTCACCAATAAATTATTTTGACCCAAATTCAATTCTTTCTCGTTGAAGAAAAATAAAAATACTATCAAAATAAATTAATTAATCTTAGTTAATAAGAATAAACTATTTTTGTGTTTTTAAACTTATGTTTTAAAATAAAAATTAAAAGTTGATAAAAAATCCTATAAAAATAAAAATAAGTAAATATTTTTGAAATACTAATTTTAAAAGTTGCGCGGGTCAAAAATTACGTCTTACAACAACCTCAATCGACCTTGCAAAACTGACGATTTGGTGGCTATTTTTGGATTTTTTTGTTTTTTGGTTAATGATGGCTCAAAAGTGGCCAAGGGTTGATGGCTTTGGGATGATGAAGCTGCTGATTCTTTTCGAAAGAAAGACGAAAAAAGAATGACACGAGTAGAGATTCCTTTATCCTAGAGGAAGAAAAATAAATTTCTCTCAATTCCCTCCTCCCTCTTTTTTTTCTCCTTCCCTTCTCTTCTATTTATAGAAAAAATTTCGGAATTGTTCAATTTTTTTTTTAATTTTTTAATTTTATTATTATTTTTAATTAAAAAGAATTCCTACTTCCCATTTTTCTTCTTTTTAAAAAAAAATTAATTCCCTACTTTCCTTTACTTTTATTTTTAAATTTCACATTTTTACTTTTATTTTATTTAAATTCCCACTTTTTTTACTTTTTTTTTATTTCTCACTTATTTTATATTTTTTTAAAATTTCCACTTACTTTTATTTTATTTTTTAAATTTTCAGCTATCTTTACTTTTATTTTTTAATTCCAACTTTCTTTTTACTTTTTATTTTTTAAATTTCCACATTCTTTTACTTTTACTTTTTTAATTATATATTTCTATTTTTCCTTTTTTTTTAATTCCCATCCGATTTTTTTTTTAAAAATATTTATTTATTTCCGATTTTTTAATTTATTTTATTTTAAAATAAAGATAAAAATAAAAATACTACTAATAATAATAATTGACTCTCTCTCTCTCTCTCTCTCTCTCTCTCTCTATATATATATATATATATATATATATATATATATATATATATATATATATATATATATATATATATAGTGTAACAAAGCTAAAAAATATATATTAAATTTCTTAAAATATTTACATAGTAGAAGGTGATAAAAATTTAAATATAGTCAAAAATTAGTTGCTCACACTATTGATGTAGAGTTGCAGACTTATATTTTTTCGTCCCTTTTCGAACTTCCAATTTTTAAATCTAGGAAGTCCAATTTTGTTTTAGTGTAGATTTTACTCTATTTTGGATTGGTCATTCTTATTCTTATTTTATTACAACGGAAATAAACATAGATTAATACGTTTTTCTTTTTAATTCTTGTACTATTTAGACATCTTAAGTTACGGCAAATAATACACATAGAGTAACTTCTATTTTTATTTATTTAATTTTAGCGCAAGAAGATATATATGTGAGTTTTCTTACTTTGTAGCTAGTAAGTATAATTTTCTTTATTTTCTATTATGGGAAAAAGATTTTAAAAAGGGAGAAAAAGGAAAAATGTGGTCATCGTGTCATAACTTTTCTCTTTTTCCCCCCCTTTTTCCTTTCTTCCTTTGTCTCTAAGTCGTTACCGTTTCCACTTGCCTCCCTTCTTCACATCAATCCCATCTCCCATCCAAAATCGCCAAATGTTTTTCTTGAAATAGTTTCTCTTACTTTTTCAACACAAATAGCTTAAAGGTTGAGATGATCATAGATGTAGGAGCAGTAAAAGTATATAGCAAAATAAAGAATCCAAGCTACTCCATCCATAAAACCAGAAAGAAATTACTATACCGGCAGAAGAAAGAAAAATAAAATAGTATCTATTAGATGGCAAAAATAATAAATAAAGCAAAACATAAAATACTACATCGCAATTAATAAACGAACAATAAAATGACAAAATTAAACTGGTAGATAAATAAGTAAATATTTCAATTCGTTGTTGGATCGGGCTACCAAATTAAAGGGAGAAAGAAGTTAGTTGTGATAATATCAACAAAATATTTAAAGGGGAAGAAAATAATTAGGAGAAAAACAATCATAACATGCCCAGTAAATGAAAATATACTTTGATTTAAAGGGCAAGAAAATAATTAGGAGAAAAACAAACATGACATGCCCAGTAGCAAACATACTTTATCGTTGTCATCTTCCACTCTCCTTGCTCAACCTTTTTCTTGTTACCCTACTCACATAGCATAGAGTTTTAGTTTCATCTATATCTTATTCTTATATTTACCCCACATGACAAAATTGATGACTTTGGTGTTCCTAAATAATAGGAACGGTTTACTTTGTGACTTTTGATAACGGGAACATTTTAGGTTGTGACCTGTGGAAATGGTTGTGTGTGTGTGTGGCTTTTGGTAACGGAAACGTTTTAGGTTGTGACTTTTGGAATTATTAAACATAAACTGAATGGGGAAATGGCAAAAAAAATGAGAGAAAAGATAAATATGTATTTTAGCTTATGAGATATATATATAGAGAGAGAGATTCTTTATTGTACTTCATCATAAAAACTACATTCGTTCTAGAAATAGATAATAACTTAAATAACTTTAACAAATAATTCAAGTAACCTATTAGGAGAGTACAAAATAAATTTACATTGGAATACAATCGTAAATCTAAGAAAAACAATAATAGTCTTCACATGAAAATTTATTCCAAATAAATATCAAGTTTTAAATGTTCGTTTCAAACAAATATTAAACTTTGCAAATAGATTATTAACTTAAGCTAGACAGTAATAATTCTATTACCGTGTAAACTCCTCATATGTATAGGATTTTAACTAAAGGACTCAAGTTTCTTTAAGAGAACTATGCAAACATCTCCCGACAAAACGATTCATACTCATGTACTTATATAGGATAATAAATATTTTGCCTAATTTTAATTTTTCCTATATACTAAAGCTTTATCTATGAGATCTTATTAAGATATATAGGACCAACAACCATCAACCAATTGTACTTCATTTTGAAATCATTAAGATCATTTTTTTGGCATCAATCCTAGAAGAAGTAAATAAAAGTTTGATTTGTGTTGTAAATGGTTCTCTTTGGTAAATAAAATTTTGTTACTTACCAAAAAAAAATAAAAATTGCTCAGAGTTGAGTGAACTATGACTTTATTTATAAAAGAAATTATAAAGCCAAAGATGAAAATTGTTCGGCATATCGTAGCGACAACTACTCTTACCTCTATTGAATTGAACCACCCTAAAAGAATTTTTTAATTTTCAACTCAATGAGATATATATTTCGTAAATGACAAAGTTAGAGTAAGTACCCCAACGGAGAAATGGTTAAAAACACCAAAAGGAAATCCAAAAGTTTACTTTAACAACCTTGTACTAACTTCTTTCGGAAAATGAAAGAGATTAATTAAATTTTTTTTTACCATATATCTAACTATAATTCCTCCCTTGACAACAATCGCAGCCCACATTTTTCCGCTTCTATATGCGTTTCTTCTCTTTTTAAGTCCACGAAACTAAACTCCGTGCAATTGTTTTTTTTTTATAAACTCCTTTCTTATGTGTAGAAACTCATCTCATAAGAGATCTACCCTAATCATTGCAGAGCCACCTTGTCAATTGACAATTCTTCCCCTAAAAATTACACTATAGTTAGGTAAAAAATTTAATTTTATCTATATGTATACTATATGTTAAATTCTCTTTATTTCTTTGTGTGTTTATTTTTCTATATTCTAATATCCCTTAATAAAATTCCTAATTTTGCCACAGACGCTTACATTAATAATGAAAATAAGTTTTACAAAAATCACAAAGGGTAAAAATTCATTAATAAATAAAGTTAAGAAGGTAGAACCCGATTTTATTGCCATTTGCTCCTTAACCGATTTTACTTTGTGTGATTAGTCCCGTACAAATCTTCTAGTGCTACTTGCCTCTAACTTTTACCATTTTAGTCCGTAAAATTGTGGACAATTGGATTGGAATTGGGCACCACATATCCACTATCCAGTATCAATTCCTTTGCATTGTTGTGCATCCCATTTTTTCACTTTGGATTCCGAACTACGTGTTTTAGGGCCAAGCAACTGTTTGACAACCAGAATTCTCCCCATGGCTACTGCAATTGATCTGCGGCTTGTTATTCTTTCCAAGGAGACACATTTTCTCTAAAGAAAAGTACCCTCGTAATGACTTCTCCATTAAAGAGAATTGCTTTTCCGTTGGTTTGTATAATCGTAGTGTATGCCTGTGATAATTCCCTTGGATTTGTCCATATTATTTGGACTCAATGTTTGTCACCACATTAGAGTTTTAATTGACCAGTGTCTTGTAAAAGACATTGCTTCATTCAACTAAACGGTGGCAACGTTAGAAAGTGATGTATGAAGGCTGAAGCGTTGGCTTTTCTTAGGCACCAAATTACTTTTTTTAATCAGAAAATATATTTAAGTAAATAAGAAGGGTATTGATATAATTTGACTTTTTATTAAGGGGTTCCTGTTTTTAATATATTGTAGATAGATATAAAAAGTATTTTTTCAACAAAATGAGTAATTTCTTTTTATGTTGTAGAAGTGATACTTTCTTTTTCAACAAAAAAAGTATTTTCTTTTAGTTATCGAGCTCAAATTCCAATGTTGTTGTGTGAAAAAGTAAAATAGCACATTAGTTCCTTTGGGTTTGTATAAATCGTGAAAAGAATAATTAAATTCTTGAAAAAAATAGAGTCTCGGAGGGTGGAAAGGAGTACAGGAAACATGAAATATTTTATATTCTCTAACCAAACACTAGAAAATATTTTTCGGATTTTTTTTCATTCACCAACCAAACAAGAGACAATAAGTGATAAAACCACTCATTATCAGGAAAACATTTTCCTTCGTACCAAACACACCGATACTTTTTTTTAACAATGTAAAATTACCATTAACATCAAAACAATTACACTTATAAGGCAACCTTAATCTGACCACAGATCGAGATCCCCAACTCAATAATATCTAATTACACAGTAGCCGTTGGACAAAACTCCTACACCTATAAGCTTTCCTTGGCATCCTTATATGATCTACTCACTCTGTAATTTCCTTCTTTATTTGTGTTACTATCTCTATTCTATGTACATTTTTGCCTTGAAATTTTTTAAAATTCTGAGCTCTCCAAGTGTGGTATATCACTGCTCCATTGATTGCTGCTATCACTTCTTTTTTAAACTGCTTCCAATGCTTCCTTTTAATCCTTTTCAATATCGGCTTGAAATCTCCTTCATGTACTGACTGTCCTATCTACTGGTTGATCTCTTGTCTAACTGCTTTAATCCAACCACAGTCGACAAACACATGCTCTTTTGATTCCAGCTGCTCTTCTTCGCACAACCTGCAGTTTATGTTTTCCACAGGGATTTGCATCCTTATTGGTCTGTCTTTCGTAAGTAGTCTCCCTTGAATTGCCAACCACATGACAAATCTATGTCGAGGTAGAGCCACAACAGTCCATACCAAGTCTGCTATCTCTAGTCGTGATTGCTGATTTATCATAGCAAGATAGTTGTTGGTTATAGAGTAGCTACCTCCTGAAGGTAGGATGTATTTGTCTTGTGAATACCATCCTTGAATATTTCCTTTTAGTGTGTTTAACTCCCTCCAATACCAACTACTATCCATAGGAGGGCTGTGTGTCCAAATATTATGGTCGGCTTTCATATAAACACCATGAACCCATCGTACCCAAAGGGACTCTTTGTTCATTACCAACTGCCATAGTAACTTTCCTATTGATGCCATGTTCCATACTTTGCAGCCTTTCACATTCAAACCTCCTAGTTTATTTGGGCAGCAAACTTTCTCCCATGCAACCAATGCTACTTTCTTCTGTCCCTCAGTCTTCTCCCACAAATATTCCTTACATAGTTTATCCACCTCTTATAACATACTTTGGGGTAGAATAAAGATATCCCCCTAGAAACTATGTATATAAAAGAGCATTGCATTGACAATTTATAATCTCCCTGCATAAGACATCTTCTTAGAGTATGTGACAGTTATCCTATGTGTGATCTTCCTTATCAACATTTGGCAATCAATCTTGTTCCATTTCCTTGGTGATAGAGGTAAACCTAAGTACCTGATAGGAAATGTGCCCAGTGCAAATCCTGTTTTTGCTAACAGCATGTCCCTGACTCCTTCTTCTACTCCGACTAGAAACATGCTGGATTTTTTCATATTGTCAATCAGGCCTGAGACTCTGCTAGAACGATCTAATGCTTCCATGACTCTATTTACAGAATTCTCAGTACCTTTACAAAAATCATCAGATCATCTGCAAAGGTGAGATGTGTCAGCTGTAACTCTTTGCACATAGGATGGAACCTAAAATCAGGCAACCTACTGATAATCTTCAAAGATCTAGAGAGGTATTCCATAACTAAAATAAATAATAAGGGAGATAGTGGATCTCCTTGTCTCAATCCTCTCTTCCCTGCAAAGTAGCCATGACCCTCTCTATTTATCTTTACTGTGAACATTGTGGTAGTCACACATACCATAATCCATTGTATGAATCTGTCAGGGAAACCAAAACCTATCAATGCTTCCTCCAAAAATTCCCAGCTCACCATGTCATAAGCTTTCCTAAGATCTATCTTCATTAAGCATCCTAGAGATGTTTTCCTGTTATAGTGCCTTAGTGGGTCATGCCAAATTAGCACATTGCGCATCATAGACCTACCCTGTACAAAAGTTGATTGGCTAGCTGACACTATATGGTGCACTGCTGGTTTTAGTCTCTTTTGGGAATGCACTTATAAATGACATTACAACAAGCAATATGTCTATATTGAGTTGTATTTTTTGGTACTTCCACCTTAGGAACTAGGGCAATATTGGTTGAGTTAATTTGCCTCAACATCTTCCCAGTTTGGAAAAATTCCAACACAGCATCAGAGACATCTCTTCCTATTATTGACCAAGTCGATTTATAGAATCCACTCCCTTACCCATCAGGACCAGGGCTATTATTGTTGTCAATTTGAAACATAGCCTGTTTAACTTCTTTCTCAGTAAATGGCTTCATCATCTCCAGTTGTTGATTCACTAAGAGCAATGGACCATTGTCTAAGATCCCTCTTACTGCATGTATCCTACCATTTGATTTCCTCCCTAGTAGATCTTCATAATAATCAACAAACATTTTAGCTATGGTATCAGGGTTAGTTTGCCAATTACCACTACTGTCTCTAAGCTGTGTGATTGCTTGCTTTAGCTTCCGATGCTTGATGACTAAGTAAAAGTATCTGGTGTTATCATCACTCAGCTTAATCCATGTTGCGTTGCTTCTTTCTGCTTGTTGATACTCTAGATTGGACGGGAACTTTTGAAGTTGGACTTGTGCCTGCTTTAGTATTATCATGTTCTCACTTGCTTCAGGAACAATATTATGAAAAGCCTGAGTGTTCAAGGCTTTCAACTTTCTCTTTTGTACTTTCAACCTCCTTAATACTGCAAACATTTTACATCCTTCTATATTGTAGTTCCAACCTTCACTAACTATGGACAAGAATTGCGGGTGCTTAATCCACACATTAAAAAATTGGAAAGATCTTCGAACTCTCTATCTCTCAGTAGTTAGGAACATTTTGGCTGGGCAATGATCACTTATTCCTTATGGCAAGAATCTGGCTGTACAATCTGGCATAATATCAAACCATTCTTCATTAATGAATATCCAGTCAATTTTTGAAAAACTTCTTTGCTCATCATGTTTGTCACTCCAAGTATACCTGTTACCCTGTGCAGGGAGTTCCAACAGACCACATTCCATTACACAGATGACGAATGTTCCAAAGAGGGGAATGATGTTACACCCCATATTTTTGTACGTGAGAGTACGCCATAAATAAATTGATGAAAGCTCGAAAATGAGATGTCACATCCCGCAATTTTGTACGTTAAAAATTTCGTCGTAAGTTAATCGACGTAAGCTCGGGAATAAGAATATTTTGAGATTATAAGCATTATGCCATATCAAACAAGTGATGAGTAAATTCGTGAAGGCGAGAGGGTAAGCAAATCGAAAAAAATGAGTTTCGTCGAAGTTTGATATTTTGGGATAAAATACGGCCCGAGCTAAAATACCCGGTATTTATGGACTAGTACCATACAAGGTACCACATGACCATGATAGTAGGATGTATAAGGTATGTGAGAAGTGAGTAGTATTTTAAGTAAGTAAAAATAATTCTTAATTATGTGAGTAATTGATTAATTATTGGACTAGTGGCTAATTACCAAGTTAATTAAGGGATTGGTAATTAATTAAAATATTTTGTATAAGTTTACCCCCCAAACGTGGCAGCCCTATATGACTTTGATGATGAATCTTAAATTACAAGACTAGGTGGCATGTGTTAGGGGAGTTTGGTGGCTAGTCATCACAAGTGGAGCCCACTCTCTTTGATAAGAAAGCATCTTCCTACATAATTGAAGAAAAATGTCACTGCCAACGTGAAAAACAGAATGGTGTTAATAAAAGGTTTAAGACTTTGCCACCAGCTGAATCTTTGCCAAGAAATGAAACTATTGGTGAATATATTTTTGTTTGCAACAATGATACTATGGCTGAAAATCTCAAAAGGGAGCTATTTGCAAGTACAAGTCCAACGTGAAAATTCTTTGAAGAGATGATGCTACAAGGTCCAACGTGAAATTCTCTAAAATGCTACAAGATCTAATGTGAAATGCGAATTCAAAGAAAGCCTGATATAATATTTCTCAAGAATATCATACGAATTTTTCCCTATTTCGATCCGCCATTACGCAAAAAAGAATCGGTTCAGGTATTTTAAGGCTATCCCTTCTTTCTTTTTGGCATGATCAATACGATACAAACGAAACGAGCAAATGCACAATTTCCATAAATGACTCTATTCATAAAAATATTAGGGGTGTCTATATTCTTGATTCCCCATGTGAATTATTATTATATCTTCTGTTCATGGGTCTCAAAAAAATACGTATTTGATAAAATTTATCCGACAGACATATTAGTTTTATGACATTCCGAGAAAATCCTATTAACGTGTTTCATATGCATTTCATGCATTTATACATGCATATTGACGCATGACCTTATGGCGTTATATACACGTATATATATGGGATATGGAAAAGGTTACGGCGTTACATACATACCACCACCTGATCAGCTAGTATACGTTGATGATTTGCCCACAGTGGCTGAAATTATATGATGAGATGCCCTCAAAAGTTTGATGATGCTATGAACGCATATACCTATGCATGGTATTACATTTATACGCATATCATGACATTATAAAAATGAAATGACTCATTGAGTTATGCACACGCACATGTCAAGTCTTTTACTCCATGTTTCTCTCATTTCTATTATTTACTGATTTTCATTCCTTACATACTTGGTACATTATTTGTAGTGGCGTCCCTTTTGCCTGGGGACGCTACGCTTCATGCCCGCAGGTCTCGATAGACAGGTCGAGAGTCCTCCAAGTAGACGATCAGCTCAGCAGAAGATATTGGTGCACTCCATTTGCTTCGGAGTTGCTTGTTTGGTCAGTATGATTTAGATGTGTATGGTTTGGTATGGCGGGGCTCTGTCCCGACCTTTATGATAATTACGTACTCTTAGAGGCTTATAGACATATGTCGTGTACGTGAAAGATAGTACGGCCTTGTCGGCTTATGTTTTGAGTTTATAAATGATGATTTTGGCCTATTAAGCATGTATGTGACATGTATATGATGATGTAATAAGAAAGATATAATACTTGGTATTCGGTTGAGTAAGGTACCTGGTGCCCGTCGCGGTCCATCGGTTTGGGTCGTGACAAAAGTGGTATCATAGCAGTTCTGTCCTAGGGAGTCTATAAGCCGTATCTAGTAGAGTCTTGTTTATGGGTGTATTGTGCACCACACTTATAAGCAGGAGGCTACAAGGTATTTAGGACTATCACTCTTTCTTCTTACTCTAGATCGTGTGGTAGAGCTCAGTTATAAGAACTCAATTTCCTAAACTTTATCTTATTCGGAATACGACGATGCCTACATCTACAAGGATGGTTGGTAAGAGATTAAATGTGGCTATGGAAAAGTTGTGTCAGAGGAACTCGATTTTTTTTTTATGATGCTTATGATGAGTAAATGTAAAGTCTTCAGCAGAACATGTGGGTACTAAGAACTGTAAACTTCTTGATAAGGAGCCTTAAGGCAAGAAGATCTATCCATCCATATGGTGAAAAGCAATGAGAGATTTAGAAGGTAGATACAAGTTTCAGCAAGTAAAAGAAGCAAGATGAAAAAGGGTACGAGCTACCCAGCTAATGAAAATTATCGCAGAGGAATATGAGCCTTTTGAGTTACCTTCAACAATAACAGAAGTATGTACAATTGGTCCCACCTATCTCATTTATGCCCTATGGGGGCTAACAAAAATAGTATAAGAGAAGGACATAATATCAGGATCTGGCTGGGGTTAGAGTAACCCAAAATAGTAAATGGATTGTTTGTGTTAGTTGACATTTTCGAAGGGTATTGCAAATGTGGTAATAGATCTCCTTGTGAGACACCCAGATGGTACACTCTAAAATAGTACAGCTAGATATGAGTACTACAAAGGTAGGCACTAGAAGCCTTGAAGGGATAAATATTACCTTAGTGTGGCTCCCGTCCCTAGTAGATCGGGAATGTTAGGCAACCCGAAGAGCCAGGGGATGGAGCAGGGGGAGCTAAAAGCAAAGAATGTCATGTTGAAGTTTTCTGAATAAAGTAATAGACATAAATGTTAGCGAAAAATAAGAAGAGAGTTAATGAAGCATTATGAGTAAGATGTGATACATGGACGATAACGGTAGATAAAAAAGATGACAGTATTACTGAGTCTATACTCAAGTGAAGGAAAATATGAGAGGTGACAGGCCTTGAGACAACAAAAGAGTATAGGCCATAAAGTCATATCCTCATTTCGAGAAATAAGTTCGTGACTCCAACCCGACTACCAAAAGAAAAATTTAGACCCTAGAGTAATAAGAAATCAACATGGACTGATGAACAAGATAAACTAAGCATGAACAAGGGACTGAGTAGTAGTCGGCATCATGAGAATTTTAGAGATTGCGTCGCGGCGATAATAGAATGGAGGACAGAAGAATACCCTTTAAAGGTCATTCAGGAAGACGTTTCCCCAAAGTAAGCAAGGTGAGAAAAGTTAAGCTTAAGGGATTGTATGTGCTAGTTACACTAAGTGTCACCCTCGCGAGCGAGGAATTTTGTTATCCTTAGTACAAAAGGATTACTGCGAGGTGAGTAAGGATCATCGATGATGTGAAACTATGCCACAGATGAGAAGGTAAAACATCTATACGTAGGTCATCTTAACACTAAATCTTAATTCTCCCCTAAAGGGGGTAATATAGAGTGGTATTAAGTCAGAATTAAGTGGTTTTAGTAGTTATGGAATGGTAAGGGAAGAATGCGAAGAAAAAAAAATGAGAAAGGGATGAGATTGCACTTATCCAAATGTTACAGATATGCTATGATTCCAGAACTATATGTAAGCACGATGCGAAGAAAAGGAAGTAAGGGTTCCTGTCCGGGATGTTATTGATAGATAAGGAGCCAGTACGTGAGGTAAGTTAAGACAAGGAAATAACCCAAGAAAGATTACGCGGAATATTGATATGAGAATGGGTCAACGAGTAGTTAGTAGTTGATTCATGAAGAGTCGAGTTATGGCTAAATGAGAGGACACATACAAATCAATAGATTGTACAAGACGAACATAGTGAACCCCAACATGGGGAATTCAGTCTCGCAGATATGACATCGTGATCCTTGAGATATATTCAGATAGGAGTTGGGATAGTTAAAGGTAAATAAAAGAGAATGACACTAGGAAGACAGTCAAAATATTAGTTAAGAAGCAACCCTACAAGCACAAGGGCGTGGAAATAAGTAACTACGAATAATTATAGGCGGGGAAGAACATCAAAAATTCTGTCAAGTATACGATGTGATAAGCTTGTAACTTTACAAGAGCCAGAAGGTCTCCTTAAGTACTACAATGAAAGACTGGCTGAGGAAATAAGGAAGAAGGCTTCAACCTAAGCACAGTGAGGAATGATTATATAAAAACAATCTCACTACAACGTTGTATGCACTCCATGAGAAAGTGGCACCTACTATGGCTAAGGAACGGGAATCAAGAGTAATATTCGAGAACATATGAGTTGCACGAAAATTTCGGCATACGTGGAAGCTAAGATAAGCTAAGTATGCATGCAACAACGGGGCAGAAAGACCAGGAAAAGTAATAGCTTACGCTTAAAGAAAGCTGAGATGGAACGAAAGGAATTATTCGATTAATGATCAGCCGTAGGAGATTCCGGTATAAGTTAAAAGAAGGAATTGGGTCCAGGTCATAGACAAAGGATTGAATCATTAGAAGATTGTATCATGGTTTTCCATAGCGTCCATGAAAGACTAAAGTAATACCATGATCCGCAGATCGGAAGATAGCTTAATCCTACATAAAAGTTGATCAGAGGGAAGAGGAAACTAAAGAGTTACATCAACTAAGTAAATCAGGAGTCTGATTATTGGACCCAGAAAATTATAGACCTCGTGATTGAGAACATTGCAGGATCATTCTTAATATCAGAGGTACAAGAGAGATAGTACAGTAGCCGTATTTTATAACGGCTCTACGACAAAGCCAGTTAGAAGAGTACCAGCCTCATAAGAAGTCAGTATAAAGCTCCAACCGAATTATGTATGCCAGAGGTGCAAGTATTGTAATAGAGCTTCAAGTCATGGATGCGAATTATACTTGTGTGGAGGGGAGGTCATGAACGAGATAGAAAATGTGATGCGAGACTTTAAGGTAATGAAGGTAAAGGCGAACAACATACACGATACTCAAATACAGAAGGTTGTGAATAGTCTATCCTTCGGATAAAATGCTAGAAACGCGAGGTTTCAGCATGCAGGAATGATGGTATACCTTCCAATACCTTCGAGAGGCCTAGTCAAGAGAATAAAGAAGAGTTAGGGACGATGTGATGTCTCGCTTGATGTTCCAGAAAAGCATAAGGAAATCGGTCGCAAGCTAAAGTATGATAGAATGACAAGGTTTAAGGATAAGAAAGGTCAAGTGAGAAGGTGACGAAAATGGATAAGTACTCGGAATTAAGCCCATGGAAACAAGAGCGGTGATGGTTTCTCTAAGTTATAGCAAGTTCAATATAGCATGAATGAACTCAAAAGAGTCTAAGACTAATAGCATTTGAAAGAGATGGAATGTTGCCATGATAGTAGAATAAGAGTGCAATTGTGATAGATAAAGGATGACGTTAGGCCTATGATTGAGTAATGATTTGAAGAAAGAAAAAGAAGGGGTTCATGAATTGTACAAGATTAAAATACCCACGTAAGGTGTATCACATTGGGATGCTACGAACTACGGTTATGGAAGCATGGTATCACCCCTAGGTGGATCAGTCTAATCACTCCAGATGCCCCCGATGAGACGCGAGCCCTAGCGGCGGTGTTACATAAGAGATCAAGTTATCAGTGGTAAATTATGGATCAACATTAAGGTGAATCAACAGTGGATGGACAAAAGTCACAAAATATGAGGTGAGATTAGGCCGGCGTTCTTAAGATGAACAAGTATTGAAGAAGCATTAAAGGACTTAGATTTATGCATATGGGATAAACGAAAAAAATAAAAGAACCTGGAGTTTGATAGCAGACCTCAGTAACGATAAATCGAAGTAAGAGTTATGGTATAGTAAGACCTATCTAGATGCAGTAAAGTCATGCGGATAGATAACCGGGCCTATGAAATAAGATATAGCAATATTCATAAGTTCGACAAAGTACCGAGCAAAGAACTTCAGTATACCTATAGATGCCCAGAGGGATATCTTGTCAGGCTCTATATATGCTTACAAAGTGAGGCCTAGAGATGGGCTAAAAACTGGAGGAAAAGGGAAAGAAGAGTCGCATAGGCGCACTTACAAAGTCAAAGTAGTACAGACTGCATGATAAAAGATAGCAACAATTACAGGATTGGAATCATTCCGACCACGAGTCGTGGTGTGATAAAGAGGCCTAAAGGAGGGAATACCCTATCCTTTGGATTTATTCAAAGAACAGTTTTCTAAATGGCAAGAAGAGTATTAAAGTATTCGCAAGAGCTACGGGTTATGAGAATGATAAGTGCATCAGTCAACATTCTAGGACGAATGTTCCAAAGGGGGAATGATATTATACCCCATATTTTCGTACGTGAGAGTACTCCATAAATAAATTGATGAAAGCTCGAAAATGAGATGTCATATCCTGCATTTTTGTACGTTAAAAGTTTCGTCGTAAGTTAATCAACGTAAGCTCGGGAATAGGATTATTTTGAGATTATAAGCATTATGCCATTTCAAATAAGTGATGAGTAAATTCGTGAAGGCGAGAGGGTAAGCAAATCGAAAAAAATGAGTTTCGTCGAAGTATAAGGTATATGAGAAGTGAGTAGTATTTTAAGTAAGTGAAAATAATTTTTAATTATGTGGGTAATTGGTTAATTATTGGATTAGTGGGGAATTACCAAGTTAATTAAGGGATTGATTAAAATATTTTGGATAAGTATACCCCCCAAACGTGGCAGCCCTATATGACTTTGATGATGAGTCTTAAATTACAAGACTATGTGGTATGTGTTAGGGGAGTTTGGTGGCTAATCATCACAAGTGGAGCCCACTCTCTTTGATAAGAAAGCATCTTCCTACATCATTGAAGAAAAATGTCACTGCCAACATGAAAAACATAATGGTGTTAATAAAAAGTTTAGGACTTTGCCACCAGCTGAATCTTTGCCAAGAAATGAAACTGTTGGGTGAATATATTTTTGTTTGCAACAATGATACTATGACTGAAAATCTCAAAAGGGAGCTCTTTGCAACTTGCAAGTACAAGTCTAACGTGAAAATTCTTTGAAGAGATGATGCTACAAGGTCCAACGTGAAATTCTCTGAAATGCTACAAGATCTAATCTGAACTGCGAATTCAAAGAAAGCCCGGTACAATCTTTCTCAAGAATATCATACGAATTTTTTCCTACTTTGATCTGCCGTTACGCAAAAGAGAATCGATTCAGGTATGTTAAGGCTATCCCTTCTTTCTTTTTGGCATGATCAATACGATACAAACGAAACGAGCAAATGCACAATTTCTATAAATGACTCTATTCATAGAAATATTAGGGGTGTCTATTATTCTTGATTTCCCATGTGAATTATTATTATATCTTCTGTTCATGGGTCTCAGAAAAATACGTATTTGATAAAATTTATCCGACAGGCATATTATTTTTATGACATTTCGAGAAAATCCTATTAACGTGTTTCATATGCATTTCATGCATTTATACATTTCTTATGCATTTATACATGTACATTTACCCATGACCAGATGGCGTTATATACGCGTATATTATATGTATATGGGATATGGGAAAAGGTTATGGCGTTATATATGCACCACCACCTGATCATCTGGTATACATTGATGATTTGCCCACAGTGGCCGAAATGATATGATGAGATGCCCTCAAAGGCTTGATGATACTATGAACGTATATACCTATGCATGGTATGACATTTATACGCATATGCATGACATTATAAAAATGAAATGACTCACAGAGTTATGCACACGTACATGTCGAGTCTTTTACTCCATGTTTCTCTCATTTCTATTATTTACTAATTTTCATTCCTTACATACTTGGTACATTATTTATACTGACATCCCTTTTGCCTGAGGACACTGCGTTTCATGCTCGCAGGTCTCGATAGACAGGTCGAGAGTCCTCCAAGTAGGCGATCAGCTCAACAGAAGATATTGGTGCACTCAATTTGCTTCGGAGTTACTTGTTTGGTCAGTATGATTTAGATGTGTATGGTTTGGTATGGCGGGGCTCTATCCCGACTTTTATGATAATTATGTACTCTTAGAGGCTTGTAGGCATATGTCGTATACGTGAAAGATTGTACGGCCTTGTCGGCCTATGTTTTGAGTTTATAAATGATGATGTTGGCCTATTAAGCCCGTATGTCACATGTATATGATGATGTAATAAGAAAGATATATAACTTGGTATTCGGTTGAGTAAGGTACCGGGTGCCCGTCGCGGCCCATCGGTTTGGGTCGTGACACCAAGTCACTTCATTTCCTCCAATTCTATCCTCAGCACTTAGTATTGAGTTAAAGTCCCCCCCAAACCAACCAAGGCTTCCTGTATGTCCTGCTATGAATGACTAGGTCCTCCCACAGACTTCTTCTCTCCTCTTTTGTATTAAAAGAATATACAAATGCCATCTCAAAAGATAACTGGAGTGGGATACTCAACACTTCACAAGTAATCAACCGAGCTGATTTGTATTTCAAAACAATCTGGTAGTAATCTGGTCTCAGAGTGACCAAGATTCTCCCATTATAGTGACAGTCCAAATTAGTAATATGCTTTCATCCTGTAAACAGTTTATCTGCTATTAACTCCATCTTTTCCTTTTTTATTTTGGATTATAGTAGGCCTATCAAGCTTACCTTTTCATCATTGCAAAGGAGTTTCACCTCCTTTTGCTTATTAGAGGCATTTAGACCCATAGTATTCTAACTTAGTAAGGTAACCATTCCCACTATGAGGAATAGTTAGTCCACCCATCTTACCACCTACTATCCCTTCCTTCATCTGATATAATGTTTCCTGTTTGTGCAAAATCTGGAATGGATTGGATTTTTCCAGCTGCTCATTCTGCTTTGGAACATTTTTGCCAAACTTATGTGAAGTTTTCCACCCTGATGCCTCCCCCCTTTCCTTTGTTGCATTCTGATCTCTGGCTTCATACTCCTATGATCTGCCTAATGTAGCACTAAGCAAGGTTTTCTTTATTACTGTGGAAGCCTCATGATCCTCCTGCCTTTTTTCATTTTCCACTTGAACTTGTTTTTCCTCCTGTTTACCATTTGGCTTGACATTATTCTGTTGATCAGTCGTTGGTACCTTCTTTTTAATCTACATACTGCCTCATCATGCCCATATTTCGCACAATGAGCACATAAAGTTGGTTTCTAATCATAGCTGATCCTATGCTCTATTATTCTGCCCTTTTCATTCCTAAACTTCACCACATCATGTAGTTTAGCATCCATTTTCACTTTCACTAATAATCGAGCAAAGTTAAGCCCATTTTCTTTCTCTGTATTTTGGTCTACCATTAATGGTTTACCCACCAAACTTCCTATCTCACTTAGTCCCCTTGGACTTCAGTACTTGAAATCCAATCCTGGCAATTTGATCCATATTGGTACTGTTAGTAGTTCCTCACGGGTGAACTCTAGCTCAGGTGTCCAAGCCTTAACAATAAAGGGTTTATTATCAAAATGGTAGATGCCCCTTCGATAACCTCTTGCTTACCCATTATTGTGTCAAATAGTACCACAATTACTCCATTTTTCAACATTGCAATCCCGTAAATACCTAGTTTACCCCATAGCCTTTGGATGTAGGGTGAGCCCTCAGGACATAGAAAATAACTGCGTTCCCCCAATATTCTATTTCTGTACTTATATCATCTAGTTCAATTTCACCAAAAGTTGACTCACCGTGAGATTTAGGCTGCACATACTCCAATTTGTAACCAACATTCGAAATTTTTTTAATATCGAAATTGTCCCATACTGAGCTCTTCCTCCCCTGCAATTCTGGTGCCTCTTCTACTTCATCAGCCCATGATTTCCTTCCATTGTTCACATGCACAGATTGATCGCTGCTCATAGAGGCTTGTACCTCATTCCACAGTTGAATTATTTCGATTTGCTTGAGATTCTCATTCTTTTTATTTTTTGGTACTGTTCCATTAAAATTAGGGCTCAATTGCGTTTCACTCGAAGTTTCTTCTCTAACTATTTTGTCCTTGGTTCCTCGTTGAGCATTGCTCGAAGAGGCAGCTGATTTTCTCGCCATTATAGCTTTTTGAGATGGAATACGAGCTCTCTTACCCATGGTAGGCGCAGGTTAAGCTAACTTAACACACCGATACTTTAGAATCATATTTTAAATAATTTGCATGTAGGTTTGATGGAAGTGGTTTGCTTTCATTTCCTTTCTTTTAGGTCAAAATGACTTGGTCAAAACTCTTTTACGAGCCACTGGTAACGCAAATATGAAAAAGAAAGCCAACGAATAAAGAATAAGTACATCCAGGCAACCCTTGTTGCGAATCCCCTTATTGCATGCATTTTTCTCCTATCTTCCTACGGAAAACCAACAAGTATGTTGAAACTGAACTCGGGTTCGGGCTATATACGCCCAGCGCACGATAGCATTTGGCCCCGTATGTTCTGGGTCCTTCCTCCAGCTCTCGTCTTTCTATATCATTCAGCGTCGCTCATTCACGACGAAGCCGGATCGTTACCCTCAATCCCGTTGTGGCCGTTTTGCCAGATCCAGAATTGTTTCGTTTTTGCTTCGCATTCACGCCCCTTTCGGTAATTTTCGTCGGATTTGAGTCGATCTGCTTGGGTTTTCAGGTATAGCGGATCTATTTACGCAATACATTACTAAATTTTTACCATTTTTTCTTTGAGTTTTCATTGAATAACTGCTTTGTTTCGGTATTCCAGATCGATTCAGGTAATATTTTTTCAATTTTTGTGAATTTGTAGGCTATTTGGATATTAATTAGTGGCAATTAGGGTTTCCTATTCTAGATTAAAAATTAGTTTTTTTAATTACCATTTAAGGTCCTTCAGGCTCCAGTGGATCAAGAGTCAAGAAATTGGAAGCATTTACGTGTTCGATTTCCAATAAATCTTAATTATTAGTAAATAGAACTGGTGTGGTTCGGTTGCAATCAATTTTTATTTTTCTAAAAGTAATTTGTTGAGTATGGACTCAGAAACTCTACAAATTTGGGTGTCACGAATAATTCACTTACTCTATTGCGGAGAAGGAGGAGAAGAAGAGAAACAGTGAAGGTTTTGAAATGTTCAAATTCTCTATCAATTCAATTTTTATATTTAATAAGGTCTGATTCGTTTCAATATCTGATCTTTGACAGATGTTGATTGTTTTTGTCTTCCGCTGATTAACTTAATTTGGTGTGCACCAGTTTGGTGGAATTTTTCTTTTTAATGTGTTATGGTGGAAAAAGTTATAGGTTTTCCAATGTGTGCCTATCAGTATATCACTGGTGGTCATAACTTCATCTCCTTCTCTGATCAGGGATCTGCTTTTTGGTCTTCTGGTGAGTTATTGAGAATTTGTTTGGCTGATCCAGAACAACTATGCACGGATATGAAAGAGACGTAAGCTATTACTATATCTTTTTTAAATCCTTGCTTTTGCTTTGAAATTTTCATCTTCTGCTTTGGTATGACAGCTTTATTGTGTTCATTCAGGAGTTTGAGGAGTATGAAGATTTGGATGAATATGAGGAGGAAGGTGAAGAGCAAGAAGAGGACGAGGAGGGCGAAGAGGAATATGAGGAGGAAGAGCCTCAGCAGCCTCCACAAGAGTTGTTGGAGTACCTGGAGCTGAGACAACGACTGAAAGAAGATATCAGGAAACAGAGGAAGAAGGAATTAGGTTCTGTCAATGGCCGTTCAACTGAAATTAAGAAGGCTTTGCCGAGGGACAAGTGAGTGCCACTAGTGTGTTTCAGATTTTGGACACCCTTGTTTGTTTGTTTGTCAATATGTTACTTTGTGCTGGATTTTGAATTTATCAATTCTGTGTAATGAATGTACTCTCACTTAGTCTGTTGCATATTTCTAAATATTAGCTGTGTTCTGTCTCATGCATGGAATTGTGCTTTTCAAAACCACATATATCAAATACATTTTCAAAAAAAAACCACATATGTCAAATACATTTTCAAAAAAACCGCATATGTCAAATGGATCTTTTGGGTGTCTATTTATGCATATTCTTTGGAATATATGCCTTGTCTTCCCGCCACTCTAGTTTCAGTTGAAATTGTTCACCACTGAAGATTGATAAATATGATTTTTTTCCCAAATTCTGATTTCTACATTCTAAAAAATACTATAATTCTAATATTTTCTGTGTTTTTAATCTTCAAGGTGTAGTTGCACGAAATGTATCTCTTACCCTTTATAAAGATTTATTGGTGTATACATCTAGAATAAAGTTAATTGATTTCAGTTTTGAAGCTTATGCTGTTGGTCTTACTTCCTGTTTCTTTCTCGGCACTTTCAGTTATGGTTCCTTCTTTGGACCTTCCCAGCCTGTGATCGCTCAAAGAGTAATCCAAGAAAGCAAGTCGCTATTGGAGAATCCAAATTTGGCAGCAAAAGTCCTGAAATCAAACCATGCTGTATGTATCAATTTTAATTCATATGAAGATGCCTGTGCCTCAGTGTAGTTTTGTAATTCTACGATTAATGAAGGTTTGCAAATCATCATCACCTTATAAGTCCTCTCTAGTAGTGTACAACAGCTTTAGCTTCCACTTCCACACTATGAAAAATTAGTAATATCACATGACATGCCATTATTGCATGGTTAATTATTCTCATCTTCACTGGAGCCAATGGGCATTGAATGGCACATATACCTTTCCATTGATGTCAGGGCCTACATTATATCTGTTACAGAGCGTTTTCTGTTCTTGTAGAACGATAGGAGCTCTGCATCAAAACCCGCAGTATCAAAATCTGGTATTAGCAGCCATGCACCAAAGGTCACTAACGGGGTACTGAATTATTAGTGGAAATTAATGTACTCTTAATTGTGTTTTACTACTGATGATGTACTCTCTGTATTTTCTGATGCTTCTTTTAAACAATTTTTTGCCATATCAATTTCTGCAGTTGAAAACAAAGGTCCAGATGTTAAAAAATACAAGAGATTACTCATTTCTATTATCTGATGATGCTGAACTTCCTGCTCCATCAAAAGGTTCTGTACCTCATAAAGACTCTGCCCTTTATTCTGGTGCGCTTCCTATCATAGCTAATCTGGTTGTTTATTTAGTGGTTCAGGGCGTACGCCGTACTGTATTTATTGTGAAAATTTATTCAGGTTTTTTGGTGATATTGAAGATGCACGATTATCTTTACCACCAAGCAGCAAGCAATCTTTAAGCAATACGCGGAGAAAGCTGCTCAATGATCATGAAGTACGGAAACCTATACCAGGAAGCAGCCAAATGCAATCGAAACTGTTGACTCAGAAATCAGTTTCTGTTAGTAAGCAATCTCAACTAGCATTAGATTTGAGGAAACAGCTTAGTAGCAGTAAAGGGAGTGGGCCTGATCGGCCTTTGGGGCCAAAAGTGGTGCCTCCCAAAGTTATAGGCGTTCCAAATGGCAAGAGGGTTTTGACACCAGGCGTCAAGAGCACTGTGCCTGCTTTGCATAAGCCAACCCCTTCAAAGTTGCAACCTTCTATTCCAAGGCAGTCCTTAGTACAGAAAAAGGAACTGCTACAATCTGGAAAGTCAAAGGGGATATCAAATCAAGCTGGGCCTTCATCCAAATCTAAGCGGATGATGCAGAAACAGGCAGTGCCGTCATCCAAATCTCAGGTCTTACCTATGTTTTTTTTTTTTTTTTTAATGTTATCCATTTTATCTTTTCCTTGGGTTACAGAGATGAAGCTGCTTTCCCTCCGTTTTGGTTTGGGTTGGGGGGTTTGCCAGTAGTAGTGGTGATGGAGACCTGCTGATCCAAATTTGTGATTTTAACAGATAAAGCAAATGCCTCCTAAAACTGCAACCCGTTCTTTGGAAGATAGGCGCCCAGCAAGAAAACCAATGAGACATGATGAAGAAGGTGATGGAGCAGAAGCTATTAGTATGATTAGGAGGATGTTTGGGTACTTATCATTCCTTCCTTATAAGTTTCTTTTAGTTGATTTTTTATCCTTTTGGGAAGGTTGGTTTGCAATTTTTTTTTTTGAAGCTCTAGCTTTTGTATTTCTGACATTGCTGGTTGCTTTAGAGTTGAGGGTTCGTGAGACCAGAAACTTTATAGTCTTGAAGGACTTTTTTGTACAAGTGGATAAACTTCCTAGTGGAAACTGATCAGGTGAAATATTCACGTTCTCTGATCAGATTCTCTTGCGGTTGAGGACACATACAAAAAAGTTGATTCAGATAAAACTTGTTTGATTGGTTCTTTATTTGATGTAGTTAAATTAAGATCACAATAAACTGCAAGATGTTGCTAGCTTTGATAATGCCTAATGTTGAATTTCATCTCGTTTTGTTGGCTTGAGAAAGTATGTCTTTTTTTGCAGGTATAATCCCAACAGGTATCAAGATGATGATGATACTAGTGATATGGAGGCTAATTTTGATGACATACTGAGGGAGGAAAAGCGAAGGTTGGTGAAATTGTCTCATATTTCTATACTTACTTTCAACATTTGTTAGTTCATGCTGAGCGCCTAGTTCACTTGATCTGCTAGTGTAAGCAATCCCACTCCCTCTGCTACTCCCATCTTCCCTTCAAGGGAATAACATGCACTTAATTCATTGGCTAGAAGTTCAAATTTAAGGCTTTCCTAGTTAGGCATTTCTTTTTTGTCTTTCTTTTTTATCTTATTTTGCATTTCATATATAGAGGGTCTAACATGCAGGGCATGCCCTCATCACCTAGTTTTTGACTACATGGGTGAAGTTGAGTGGAATACTGTTCTTTTTGCATATCCATTTGTTTTACTGTGATGCGAAGACAGAAAAAGACTGGAAACGGTAATTTCAAACCTATAGTTAACCTTCTTTCCTTCTGGCTTTAAAATGAGATTTTTTTTGAATTTTCCTGTACAAACTTTTCAAAACCTAACCAATGCTTATGGCTGCTGCTATGATGGGAAGCAGCAATTTTCTAGAATATATATTTAGGTTATGCAATGTCTGTTCGCAATTTTGTGTTCCTGTTAGTACTTATCTTGTCAAGATGAGTGCTTCAACGGTCTCCCGCACAAGTAAGAGAAGGTGCTGAATGCTGACCTACTTTTAATTTGTTTTCCAGTGCAAAAATAGCAAGGAAAGAGGACGAGGAAGAACTTCGGAAGATAGAAGAAGAAGAGAGGAGGGAGCAGTTGAGAAAACAGGCAAAGAAGCGCAAGTTGAGTCATCATTGAAGGGAAAGATGGTTTTCCATTGCTTGATAGAGAGAACTATTGAGGTTTTCATTTTTTGCTAGTTAGCCACAAAGTAAAGGGGGGGATGTGGGGAATTTGTACAGGAATATTGAGTCTCCGCTTAATTTACCAATTGATTTGTTTCTATTGGTTGTTGTATTGAGATTTGAGCGTTGCCGCTCATTGCCCAATCAGTTGTAACATAATCTTTTTATCATTCTGCAGCTGCAATAATTTAATGCCCCTATTTGCTAAGCTAAATTTGAGAAAATTCTTGGGGCACGTGGTACAGCTTTTGAATTAGTTGCTGTACATTATATTTTGCCGTAACTTCACTTGTGCTGATTTGGATTATTTGTTGTCAAATTGACAAAATTTGAACGGTGATACAATGAATTTGAATAGACTAATGCTTATCCATTTGGATTCTCCTCTTCCAGATTAACTATGTCGAAGATCAGTTATGTGAAATCGAACCACCCAATAATTTAATTTAGGAATTAGGACATAGAAGATGTTATTAGAATTTCGCAATTTGACGGTTATGGCGGGCGGTTTAAGCAGTTAAGAGGACTTTTTGGTCATTTTAAGCGTTATCTGCTATGTTGGAGCAAAATCACGTGACACTTTGACTCTACAAACTAGCAAAATCTCCACTCCATTCCTTTTTATCATAGCTATTCACATCTCTCTCTGTCACAGTCGTACACAATCTTCGCTACTGGACAATGATCACGGAGATGCTTTCCAGTTTATCGATCGCTAAAACTCCTCCTTCTCTTCGCATGTTCTCTCCGGCTAACGGCAAACCTTTCCGACTTTCGGTTATCTGTTGCGTCGGGTAATATTCTTTACTAGTATAACTCATTGATTCTATTTCTTTCTCTTATTTGTTGCCTTTTTAAGCCATCCATTTGCTTGCTTGTCTTCAAATTGCAAAATATGCTATTCCTGATAGTTTATAACAGAGAAATATTTGTTTAGCATGAAAATTGGGAAAAAGTTGCTATTTTTTCACCTACGGTTCAAAATGGCCTTGGTGCTACGGTAGAGTTGCTCATTTCGTGGCAGATAGGTGAGGGAGCGTGGGAATAACATCTTTGCAGAAATGCAAGTGGAAGACGGCCCTCTCTCTCTATTCCGCACTAGCAGGGGGAGAACTTCATTTTCGGATATTGTCAAAGCAAATTGGATTTCAAAGAACTGAGAAGCATGTGGTTGAAACCTACAGATATATGAGTGTAGGTAAATTGGGTCGTGTTGTTGGTTAAGGATTGGTGGGGAGCCATTTATTTGTCAAGTAGGTAAACTGCTCTTGATAACTGTGCTTTGCTGACCTCAGTATCCATGTTCAATGATAGATTGACTGAATATTAATTACTATGCTTTTCAGTTCCACCACCTACTCCAAGCAAAGCCAATCCCTTATGTTTATTTTGTTGTCAAAAAAAAAAAATAGTAGATGGGTGTCAGAGATACATGGGTGGAACGGTTCAAGAGCTTCACGTTCGAGTGAATCCCATAAGCCAGTGATCATAAACTCAATTGTTGCAAACTGCTGGAGATCTTAAACATTCTAGAAATTGTGTTCTAATTAAATGCTGAGCAGGTGTTGCATGCCCTCATCTTTGTTCATCTTGCACATAAGTGTATAATGGGCAAAAGATAAGACGTTCCAATTACCTCATGTAATAACTCAACCTTTGTAGTGGGGAGGCCCTATATGGTGGCTTGCTCCCTGAGATTTTTTGAGTTGCCTTGGCGTTACGGAGTACCTTATTTACATATTAAATCAAAAGATGGGGCAAAAGAAGAGACTGTTCTTCCACTTCAAGACACCAATGTTTCTTCATATAATGGGCTGAAATTTCTTTTGTTTGACTTATTTCAGGAAGAATGCAGAGAGTAATGGCTCAACTAGTGGACCTTTCCAGTTGGAGTGAGCACGAATCCATCCTTCTCCCCTCGCATCTAAGTTAGCATTTCTGTGTGACGAAAGTTTTTCCCTTTAATGTAATTAACTAAATTACTACATTGTTTTCAACCTAGGTTGGGAAACCACAGTAGTGATGAGGTACTGCAGCGTTCTTACTTCAGTTGCTTCAATCTTGCTTTACTACGTGTTTCCATCCATTGCAATATATTCATGTACTTTTTTATAGAATATTCCACAAATGAAGAGTGCTGAATTAGAAGAGAAAGGTAGTGACATTTGGCAACTTTTCGGAGAAGCTCAACAGAGTAAGTTATTGTTGATGTACTTTGTCTGTCCTAGTTTGCTTAGACCTGTGTTAACACACTTTCTTTTTTTTACTGAATGGCTTCCATATAGATATCTTGTACTTGAACAAACAACGCATCATGACCATGGAAGAGCTTGATAGAGTAAAAAGAGAGAAAAGTTCATTGCTTGATCAGATCGAGCAACTAGAGAGAACAAAGCTGATTAATACAAGAAAAGGTAGCGGTACAATTCTTGCAATCTTCTTGTATCTTTTGCAGGACCAATCAGAGAGTTTCCTTCAATGAAAAACCCATAGATATCCTACACATCAAAAGCCAAGAAACCCACAAAGGACGCCAAGGACATACCTAAAAATAAGATGAGCAATCTCAGTCAATGAGACCATACTATTAAAAAAACACAATAATGCTACCAACTTAACCAATGACATGCTGACACACAAAGTACTCAAAATAACCTCACCTAAGCGGCTAAAGAGACTATTTAGCGCATCAAAGGGATTACCACAAAACAAAAGGGCAAATTCAGTCAATTAACTACCCAAAATGTCACCTCCAGCAGAACCATCAATTGATCAATGAGATTATCTCCACAATTTTATGTTCAAGATTTAGCCTCAGATAGATGAACCAAAAAGAGCCTTTGAACTCACACTTCTATATGGTAGTAAAATGGAAGACAAAACTTCCTCAACTTAACACCAAAAGAGACTATATATTATAGTTTCCCTCTCTTTAGGAAAAAGAAATTATAATTTTCCACTTAGAAAATATATTGTTTAAGTATCAATATTAAGAATTTTAAGGTTAAGGTGAGCCAAGGATATAGAGGAAGAATATTTAGGTTAATCATGTTAGAAAATATATGAATTGTTGAAATACATTTTGGTCTCTTTTGATACTTCACAAGTGCTAGATTTAGGTTTGTGTAGGATGTGTAATCTTATGTCACATCTCCCTAACTTTGAAAAGTTTGTGTCTTGTTATCCATTTCTCTTTTCAATACGAGACTAGTGTCTATAATAGTTTAAAAAACAGGAATGTCCAAATGCCATTTAGGACGTAGAAAGTGATTCCTGTTACATGCTCTAGATTGTAGAGATAATGGTCAGTCTCCGACTTATATGCATTTACTTAACCGGTTTCTTGTACTTTTGGTATCTTCTCGTTCTGTCCTATCCTAATATATTTGACGATTCTTGTTATATGTTCTGGAGAGTGTGTATGTAATAAAACTAAGAGCTCATTGTTGGTTCCATGAAACAGATAAGTTCTCAATCACTGCTGAGTTACTTCTAAGGATAGACTCTATGGTTCTTACCAGTTTGATTGGGAGCAAGGAGGCATCAGACTTTAGAAGGCTGGTCATGGATTCAAAAGTCAGCATAGTTGATTATTTCTCTGATATAATGCATAAACAGGATACAGAGCTTCTGGCAGAGATGCGTCACTTCTCCGGGAAAAGTAGAAAGTAAGTTTTCAACGATGTGTCTCTCCAATGTGGTGACTATTTTCTGAAGATATGACTTTAGAAGAAAAACATTGAGAAGTTTCATGGGTTCAGAAGTTCCTATTTTACAATTTTCACCCAAATACTTCATTGCTTGATTTTCTTTTTGGATTAGTTTAGTTCAAGTAATCCATTTATTGTTAAAATTGTTTTAATCATAAAGGTGATACGGACCTGAAATTTTGGGTGATATGGATATAACGAAGATGTTGCAGGGGTGAATGAGTTGGAACTTTTCTTCTGGTATATGGTTTGAATCAGCTTGTTCCCGCCCCAATGCTGTCAGTTAGAAGTTTTTGCTATATACTGTAGGTCCCCACTAGTGTGCAGTAGTGCTAGATAATTTATAATAAATGAGTTTTCTGGGCTTCATCTGTTTTTTTTATACTGATTTCAGGTCAGGTTACCACATAATCCACATTTGTACTGAAATGGCACCAGTGGTCTCAGTTGGATCTTTGGCACTATATGTAACCGGCTTATCTTGTGCCTTGCAAAGAAACGGAAATCTGGTTGAGATTATCTTACCCAAGTAATCAAGAATATTTATTTTCCGCTCTCATTTTTGGTTGGTTTACGATGAAAGGTTGCACCTGGGACATCTTTATTTATGCTTTTCTTGAACTATCATCTCAAGAGGGGTAATAAGAAACTATAAATATTCAGATATAGATAAAAAGAGATGGTATAAATACTCTATTTAAAGGAAATAAAGATCTACTTTGGTTATCTTATTTTTTAGAAGGCAATTCTAACTTGTTACACAAGTTACTTAAAGTTTCTCTCTGCTAAGTTCTAGGGGAACTAACACTCTGTGTTCATATTGGATCTCTTTACACCAATTTGCAAGACATATATTAGTTTAGTGTACGTCAGCTTCTATGCAATATGTGTCTATACATAGGTGGAGTCCTCATTCATATATTATCTTGTGCCTACTGCCTCTTCGTGTTTACTCTGTTTTAATCATGAGTGAAATTAATTAAAAATCTGCTGAATAAATTTTGTACAGGTATGCTAGCCTAAACTTAAATGAAGTTCATGGATTACGAGAAGTAGAAGCGGAGTTTTTTTCATACTTTAATGGTCAAATGCACGGAAACAGAATCTGGACTGGGTGAGTTTCTGCTTACTGTGTTATAAAGTCAAAATAAATATTTGGTCATTTTCCTTTCTGGGGCGAGGCTGGTTGTCAGGGAACTGGAAGAACATGGATATTTAAAGTTGGGAGTGAGCAGTTGTTCTCTAAACTATATCACACTGTTTATATCAATCTTGATCCTGATGCTAACAGCAGTGACCTTGTGTTCTTTGTTATACAGGGTTGTCTATGGCATTGGAGTGACTTTTATAGAACCTCTCTACTATTCGTCATTTTTCAGCCGCGAGAAAGTATATGGTTACTCAAATGATTTTGAACGGTTTGTAAATTCTGTTAAGATTACCTTGCAATTGAATGAAATAGGATAAGAATTTCATACTTCTTATTGTCTCCCCTTCTTAAACTTTTACCATCTTAAAGCCTTTTCCTCTAATTATGTACTTTCCCCATTCTTCTTATAGCTTATCCCAACTGGTTCTGGTTTGATGCATAATTGATTGAGTGATTAATGTGTACTTCCCCATCTCTGCAAGAGGGCCATTTGATACGCAACTATTGCCTTTTGTTTCTATTATTTTTTAATTTATAAATATTGAAAGGATCTTATTTATGCATGCCTTCAACTTAGTATGTTTACATTATCTTTATATCTGTCTTATGAAGTATATGTCTGATTTGGAATACTCTCTTTATATCAAATGTAATTAGAACTTGAAAGCATCTCAGAATGCAGGCCTTTCAGTTGGATTGCTTCATGATTTTGTTGGTCAACTCTTATTATGAGTTCTTATTTTTGGTTAACAGTGCTTGACTCTAACTGGAAAGAACTATAAATAACCAACATACTCCAGACACCAGTTGTTTGTTTAATATCTAATATTAATTTAAACACAATACTTCCAGCATTTTATAGTTTTGCTGACTCCTAATATGTTGTACGAATCTCAATTGGCTGCCTTTGCAACTTCTCCTGCTTCCCACTTGTCTAAACCACACAGATTTAGACAAGTACGGCAAATTCATATTGAACTAATTACTAATGTTGAAAAGATGGTTACACTACTCTTTGGAAGCAGTTGATCATGCTAAAGAAGAGATTTATTTTCTGTATAACTGCTTAGCTGGCATTTATGAAATCTTTCTAAGATCTTCTAAGAATAGTAACATCCAGGATGATAGCATACGCTGTGAAATGTGGTCAAGGTCCAATCAGATTTTCCCGCACCTCTACCCTTCTATTCTTTGCATCAAGATCCAATCTGGTGTGCTAATGCTAAGTAATGGGGATATCAATTTAGCTCTTTTTAAGTTGTCACGGTGGAAAAATGATAGTATTTGTTTGTTGTTTAGAGCTGAACTCAGGTAGAAAATGACTTGTCTCTGTACAGTTGTTTAATTTTGCTGAACTTGTTTGTACTTTTTTTATCCAAAGACAAGCTCCTAACTGCTTGAGGCTAGCTTTTGAATACTTTTCTGTTTCACTAAACTGGATGTGTTGATACCATATCATGGTAAACTTATATTAGATTCTACTGTCTCTACTGAAATGCTCTTTATTCAACTGAGATATAATTCCTGGACAGTTGCTTAAATTGTTCTCTGGCTAATTCTCATGGGGATAGGAGTAAATGAGGCCAAAGCTGCAAATAATGTACCACGACTTCGTGAGATACTATGTTCATCACAGCATTGTCCACATTGTACGACAATAGAAGACTTGAGGACCATATTTGGAATAAATTACCATTTGGATGGTTGTTTTTTAAAGCATAGGTGTATATCTGTATATCTCATAGTCTTATTAGAAACAAGCACCTACTAGAGGGGCATTGCATTTGTGTACACCTCTACCCCTCACCTCCCCCTCCACCCCCACCCCCAGTCTCTTTGCAATGCAGCTGGCCAGCTGGTCGAAGAAGTTACTAAGTCACTTGTATTTGACTGTTGGTGGTGTTTGTATAGTTTTGTGATCTGTTCTTCCTGCATGCGCTTAAAACTTTTGGTGGTGTTTCTTTAGTTCTTCTGTTGTCAAGTAGTGACATGTATTTTCATGATTTCCTCTAAAATCTACTTTGATGGCAGATTCACCTACTTCTCTCGCGCTTCATTGGATTATATAGTTAAAGCAGGAAAGCAGCCCGATGTGCTTCATATACACAACTGGGAAACATCTATTGTTGGTCCATTGTTTTGGGACGTTTTTGTAGATCAGGTTCACTACCTAGCATTTGCATTCATCAATGATAAACTTCTTACTTCATGTTTACTAGTAGTTAGATAGATCTGGCATCACTCTGTTTCTCTTCAACGTGGATCCATTTGATTGCATTATTCCTTGCTGAATGTCCTCGTGACCTTATTGTTCAAAAGGGCAATTGACACGAAGAAACTACAATTTTTTGGTGGTAATTTTGATGGGTCTGGTTATCTCTTTCTTCTGTAAGTATCAACTAAAATGGGTTACTCCACGTACATGCAACTGAATTTTATTCTTATATGGTTCAGTTGACTAGTTCTCCTCTGAATGATGTAATTACCTGTTTTATATCTTAGGCACAAACCATGGCGATTGATGCTTCTGTTAAAATTTTCTTTTTCTCTCTGCATTGTGGCTAATGCTTTCTTCCTTCTTGAATGTACAGGGACTTGGAGATACCAGGATAATGTTGACATGTCAAAGCTTCGAGTCTCAGGCAAGAGCCCCCATTATGTGTTCATTGACTATTCTACTCTTATAATTGCTTTGAAGTGTACCAAGTCTCTTGACAATCTCAGAAGGTCATATGTGACAGTGTGTAGAGCAACCTGAGAAGTTAGCCCTATGTGGACTTGATCCTCACAGATTACATCGTTCTGATCGTCTGCAAGATAACAACAAGTCCCATCTTGTCAATGTTTTGAAGGTATTTGATGCTTTCTGACCTCTTAACTGTTTGTCACCATTGGATGCTTTAATGCAGTTACTGGACGTCATTTGGTCAATTAGCGGAATGTCTGAGTTTGCATTAGAAGGGTTTCCTGACTCATATTTAAATGCACATGATTTTCAGATAGACTTTTGAACCTGAAAGTAGGCACCGTGAACTCTCCATCCACACTTCTCATTTATATTTGCCTTTGAAGACTAGAAGTCATGTTTTTTGCCTTTTGTTTTCCTCGTTCAATGGATTATATCCAGATAAAGTTGAGCTTGTCTGGCCTGCATCATATAACATTTTGCTCCTTTTTTGCCTTTGTCCAGGCTGGGGTTGTTTACTCCAATAAAGTTATTATAATGTCATCCATGCAAACAAAAGGGCAGATAATTCATGCTATGAGTCATGGTCTGGAACCCACCTTAACTATACACAAGTACGTGTTCCTCTCAATGTTTTACAATTAGGACCGCTACGAATTTTGGATTCTTTTGCAAGTCGTTATTCTCTGCTAGAGACTCCGGATATGTTTTTACTTGCTGCAACATTTTAGTAGTCTCTCAGGTTTATTTTTCCTCTGGTGTTTATGGTACTGCATTTCATTTGATTGTAGGGACAAGTTAGTAGTTGCTCCTCCTGGATTTGATAGTTCAGCTTGGGATCCTTCAGCGGATAAGTATCTTCCTCAAAACTATAGTGCAGATAATATGAAGGGCAAATCTGTCTGCAAAGTCTCGTTGCAGCAGCATCTGGGGTTTCAGGATCAAGCGTCCATTATTCTTGTAAGTGTTACTCTTATTGAAGATTTACCTGCAAAAGTCTGTAACCAAACACTATAGATAGGGATTTCTCTCTTCTCTTAGCTTCTGCTTCATGAGATTGTCTAGGACAGTCTACCTAACAGATACCCTGCTACTAATTTAGGGGCATAATATATTACTCTAAGAGAAAGTAACGCTGAAGTTAGAAGGACGATGTAGCTGGGGGAGGGGGGGGGGGGAGTTTCTGGTTTTGAACAGACATTTTCTTCACTTTATACTGATGATTTTAGTTTCATGTAGTACATGAAGGACATTGAGCTGAGGAATATAGAGGTGTCCTTGATAGAATTTGATGAAAATGTCTGCTTTGCTGCTTGATATTATCCCTTACTCTATTGAATGTCTTTTAGGAACTTCTAAACGCTGAATTTTCTTTTTGAAAGTTATGGTTCCTCTTGGTAGGTTTCCCTAGGTATTATTCCGTGGAAGATCGATGACACGCAATTTGATGTGCCCCTCTTTTGCTCTCTGTGAAATCCCTTATAGATTCTTGATTATAGCTTGTTTGTTTTTGCAGAAGGCTTCCATCTATTGTAGTGTGTCCAGATGAGGACATTATTGCTGTTGTTCAAATTTTAATATCGTGCTCCAAAAATGTATCTGCATATGTTTAGCTTACTAATGATGTATCTTCAGATAGGATGCATCTTCTCAGACATCTCTGATGTTGAACTAGAAAACCTCAAGACGCTTATTCGGATGGCTTCAAGGAGGGGTGTTCAGGTCGTTTCTTCTGAATATGCTTTGTGTGCTTTTCTCAAATAAACTAAATTCTTGTACCTTTTTTTTCTTGTACTTCTTTTTTTTATTTCTATTTCGTACAATTTTGGCCTGAGGTGAATTTAAATGGAGAAAATGGTCATTCAGGATTCATATAGCCGATCCCAACTCTTTTGGGACTGACGCGTAGTCGTTGTTGCTTTTCTCAAATAAATCATGGTTCTATGTATGTCTGTCTGCTGATTCGTAGCTAGCTGATGATTTTTTCAGGGAGTTTTATGTCACAAATTTTTATATCTGTTATTTTGCTCTTCCTTCGGAGTTTGTTAAACCAATGAGAATTTCAATTGGATGTGCAGTTTGTCTTCATGGGCTCGGGTCAAACTCCTGGTTTAAATATGGCATTGGAATATTTTGAGGAGGAACTCAAGGTAATTGCATTCCTTCTTTTGTCAGGGTATATTTGTGCCTCACCCTGCCTGTAATACCCATATCATTTAGTTATATCAGTATCTGTGACTGGAAAACTGAAAAGAACATAGCTAGCTACTTTTTTTAGAATGAGACAATTAGGTAGTCTGGTAGCACAAGTGTCAGCCATGATTCAACTCCTAACCGACCACCCAAGCTTTATCCTAATGGAACTTTGTCATTGTCGTTGTGTGAAGTTTGTGGCTAATCTCTTTGTAAGTTCTTCTCTTACAAAAATAAAGAAAGTCTAGAGTCAAAAGCTTTTGGGTTCTGCTAAAAAGTACGTACAAAGGTTACAGTCTGTTTAGCTCATGCCACGGGTCCAAATGCTGGGATTGGGTATGTTTGATTGTTGTAGCTACAAGGAGACATCTGTTGCTGCTGGAAGCTCCATTTGCTTCTTTATTTTTTTGTGCTCTCCTGAACCTGTCTGACAAATAAAACTGGATTTATATTGCTGGAATAGTTATCTGATAGCATTTCTTACATGTCAATCTTTTCTCCTAGCCATGTTAAGTCCCGTACAAGGTGCCTACTTCCTCATGTTTGGGAGTTTTTTACATGTTCTTTAAGCCTTTACAGTATTTCCCCTCTTGAGCAGCAAAATGTTTACTACCTTTTCCCTAAATCTTAGTCTGTTTTTGCTTTTCAAGGGTCAATTCGACCTTTTTGTGGTCTTGAATTGGACATAGATTAATTTACTCTTTGGAAAAATGAAATTTAGATAATAGAAACTAGATGAAATGTACTAAAGGCTGCAACTTTTTCCACTAAGAAATGACAACATAATAAATTTGAGTACTATAGTCAAAGATCTATTTCTTTCACTCTTGGGAAGAGAAACTGGACTAAGATCCTGGGACAAATGAAGTACTTGTTAAATTCACCTGATGTATTTTCAGCCGCTACTGGTCAGAAACCAGTTTGTCTGTTGGCTTCTAATTGAGAACCACAGATGTGATGTAACTGTTGTTTGGAATAACTAAATTGTGAAGTACAAAGTCCATAATTGGAAACAAGTTGCATCAGAATTCTTATCCCTTAAAGTGATTCTTCTTCCTAATGCCTGCATGAGATAGCTTCTATTTTCTTGGTACTTTTATGTGCAATATTTCAATGTTGAAGATATCTTAATATGGACATTCCCAGACTAGATTAAAGATGCAGTGCACATGATTACCTTCATTGTAGAGTATAATTAGCTTACAAAATTTATTGGAACTAAATTATTGTTGAATTTTTCAATACCACAGGATGAGAACATGAGATTCCTTAGCAAATATGACGAAGCTTTAGCACATTTGGTACTTGCAGGATCTGACATCATGCTATGCCCTTCTTATGATGATACAGTACTCCAAGTACCGGTAAGTGGTTTACGTAAAACTCTATCCTTCGCAATCATTTTGTCGGCTAACGTGGAAATAGAAATGAAATGCTATTTTAATTAAAAGAGAAAAAAGAGACCACCACGTACCATGGGGTTATGCCCCCCCACCCACCTTCTTACTAATAACTCTAAAGGAGTAAATAGGAGTTTTATGGAAGCCTGAAGCTGAAGCCTTGCCTTCAAGTTACAAAGAGAGACCAACAGCTAAGAGCATAAGCCTAACCCAATCATTACAGAATGGGACGTGACACCCTTAAATACTCAGAAGGCTTACTAACTTCCAGTTTATCTAAATGATCCTTTGTTCCAGAAAAAGATCACAATGGGACGAATCTTGCAATACACCTCTTGGAACTGGCCTGAATTTCATTAAATAATCCACATGCTGATCATGTTCTTGCAAGCATGTTGGATCCCTGATTTAGGTGTCTCTCAATACTCTAGCGTATATATCTGCCTTGAGAAATACTGAAACCTTTTATTATGAAAAGGAGAAATAAGTGTTGCTTCGCTTGATTTGCATTTACCTCCAGCTGTGCCACCATCGGTCGCATTGCCCACCGAAGAACCAAAACATTTAATTTCAGCCCTTTCATATAAGCCTTATCTAAGAGACTGCAAGACAGGAATTACAATTTAGCATGCAAACATTGGCCGCACATTTTGCTTCAGATGAAGAAGGGTTCTCAAAATTAGAAAACATACTGTCATTAGAAGAGTACTTGTGATACATGTATCATTCTTTTGCTTTCCACAGTGAATTGATTAACCTTTTTAATTGACACATAAATTAACATCATGTTTGCTTCCCTTTAGAGTCTTTAGATTTTAATCTGCCTGTTTTTTTCTATATATCCTGAAATTTTAATGCTTCTGATGTTTTCTCTGTTTATATGTCTGTAGCTCAAGGCCATGAGATATGGAGCTGTGCCTATTCTACTGAATTTTACGGAGAGCAAATTCGGGTTAGTTAACAACATATGCAAAATGAGCTGAAAATTTTCATCCTGTGTCTTTATCTATGGTTTGTTATTTCTTTGCCTGTTGAGAAAGTTCACGCCTTTCATGGATAAACAGGCACTTTATGGACCGTGATCTTGAGGGCACCAAATTCTCTCGTTATATCAAAGATACCTTCGGCAATATGTCCCTGAACCAAGCAATTGAAGAACTTGTACGTACTTGAGTCTTTCTCACCCCCTTCCCCCCTTCCCTTCCCATGCGCCCGAAAGAACTTAATAAATGAGTATGAAAAAACTTTACTCTTATTCAGCTGTCTGCTCCTTGTAAGTACTTTACTACCCAGAAAAGAGCAGGCCTTTTAATCTTGCTTTATGTCATGTTATTACAGAAGAACAACCAATCAAAATGGGACAAGAAGATTGTCGATGCCATGACAACGGATTTTTCGTGGGAGGCAGAGTGCTGTGACATTCATATCTCTGCATATACAGCAATAAAGAACTTGTAAAATAGATTTTCTGTACATATTCATGCATTTATATCTTTGACCACGCCTTGGAGGTACCTATTACATATAGTCTAGAGGGGAGGGGCTTTTGTTATCTTAAGAAAGAAAAAAAAAGAGATTAAAACGTCTATCCTTTTAGAGTCAATTGTTTTAGTCAATAGTACGGACATAAGTGCGGGCATTGCCTATTCTAACGAATAATTGAATGTCCTCTCTAATGAATAGTCGATATGAAGGAGTACATCTAAAAAACATTGCCTGTTCTGTCTTTCCCCTCTTCTATGACACCCCAACCCCCGTCCCCCAGTCTCTCCACATAAATGACAACAACAACCCAGTGAAATTTCACTGGGGTTGGTGAGAGTAGTGTGTACACAGACTTTACCCCTATCCCGAGGGAGTAGAGAGGTTATTTCCGATAGACCCGAGAGACTTTCTCCGCCTTAATGAGAAAGTCCGAAAACGTAAATGTTTAAAAGAATGAAAAGAGATAAGGAAAACCTTGATCAGCTTTTCCTTTACTTTGCCTTTTCCACCCTGCTTTATGCGTATAGGACAACTTATGTCATCATTCTTTTGGGCTGAATAGAAACATAAGCTAAACTAATATTTTTTTTGTGCTGGTTAATTAAGTTGATATTCGAAGTCACTTTGCTAATATTGTCGAATCTTATCAGAGCTTACAATTTGCCTTTTTCAAATGTAAGTGGGCTGACACAACCCTTGTAAGACCTAATTTTTGACTATATTTGAATTTTTATTACTTTCTACTGTGTAAATATTTTCAGAAATTTAATATATATATATTTTTAGCTTTGTTACACTTATATATATATAAAGGGTAAAAATTAATAATAATTTTAAAGGTCAATTATTACTATTAGTATTATTTTTTTTAGTATTTTTTTATCTTTATTTTTAAATAAAATGAATTAAAAACCGAAAATAAATAAAAATTAATTAATTAATTTTAAAAAAAAATATTTCGGATGGGAATTAAAAAATAGGAAAAGTAGAAATATAAAATTAAAAAAATAAAAGTAAAAGTAGGTAGAAATTATTTAATAAAAAGGTAAAAGAAAGTGGAAAATTTAAAAAAATAAAAGTAAAAGAATGTGGAAATTAAAAAAATGAAAAGTAAAATAAAGTTGGAATTAAAAAATAAAAGTAAGGGTATCTGATTTTTTTTAATAAAAGTAAAAGTAAGTGAAAATTAAAAAAAAAAGAAAAGTAAAATAAGTGGAAAATAAAAAAAGAAAAGTAAAATAAGTGGAAAATAAAAAAAGAAAAGTAAAAAAAGTGGGAATTTAAATATAGTAAAATTAAAAAAAGTAAGAAATTAAAAAATAAAAGTAAAGGAAAGTGGGAAATTATTTTTTTTAAAAAAATAAGAAAAATGGGAAGTGGAAATTCTTTTTAATTAAAAAATAAAAAAACAAAAAAAAAATAAAAAAACTGAAAATTCCGAATTTTTTTCTATAAATAGAAGAGAAATGTGAGGGAAAAAAAGAGGAGGGAGAGGAGAGAAAAAAAGTGAGGAGGGAATTGAGAGAAATTTATTTTCTTCTTCTAGGATAAGGGAATTTCTACTTGTGTCATTCTTTCTTCGTATTTCTTTCGAAAATCCAGCCTAAAATTCCAGCAAAAAGCCAACACCTAACACCTCATCTTTCTCCATGAACCACCAGCTGAAACTTACCCAAACACTAAAACAAAAGAGTTTCAGTAGAGGTTAGAAGCTCCGTCGAGGTTCTCGATACCGTTTCCGGTTGTGGTTAGTTCGTACAAAAGTTCATCAGAGCTTTGTTCATGTTGTACCGAAGAATATTTAGCTATTGAAAGGTCCATTTCTTATTCTCCAGTTTTCGGATTCCAATTCATATTATGTTTGCTATAAGTTTGAATATTTTTTTTTTTCTGTTTTGCTTAAAGATTGATTCGCGATTGCTTTACTGTTTCACTTATTATTTTTAAGGATATTTTAGTCTAATTGCTTACTGTTTTTAGTTTTAGTTAATTAGCATGCCTTGAAGTCCTTGGTTAATTCTTTTGGTGTTAAGACGTGAGTTTTGCTTCACCAGTATCGTTATTTTGGAATGATTGTTAGTGCTAAGAATATGGGCTCAAAGTTTAATTGGTAAATGAATTATTTCCTAATTGGGCCATACACTAATATCTTGAAAGATGAGTTGGGCATTCACATGAAATGATTGGGCTTTAAGAATTACTTTTTAATGATAAGAACGACTGGATTATTTAATATATTACTATCACTTGGGGCATATTCTATAGATTATAAGATGAATTGAAAGAGTCTTTTGGTCATCAAGTACTAAATGATCCATTAGTAATTAAGACATGTCATCCACAAATAAATTCCATAATCTATGGCCTTCACAACAATCTCAAATTAGTTTAGGAAGATAGACTCATAAATATTCGTAGCTTGCTTTAGGCGCGATTAATAAATCATCGTGAATATGGGTACGGTTCCCGTGGCATAGTCACGATATGTAAACCCCAACTCAAGTGCGCGTTTTACGCGACTTGACTTCAACTTCGAATAATAATAAAAATAAGCATGTTGTAAATCGCGGGTGCGTTTCACGTGACGCAATATGTACAAAAATAAATGAGTGTGCGACATCGCGACTTGTTCAAATAAGTTCCATAAATAATTAAAAGCAGTTAAAAGTTAAAAATGCACAATAGGTTTTAAGCATGTATTAAATCAGATAATTAGGCCAATCATTAATAGTTGAGCGACCGTGCTAAAATCACGGAACTCGGGAGTGCCTTACACCTTCTCCTGGGTTAACAGAATTCCTTACCCGGTCTTCTGTGTTCGCAGACCACAAAAATAGAGTCAAATTTCCTCGATTTGGGATTTAAAATAAACCGGTGACTTGGGACACCATAAATTATTTCAAGTGGCGCCTCTGACCAAAACAAATAATCTCATTTCGAATAATATCACTTTAATTGGAAAAACTTCCTACCCCTATCCCTCGGAAAAAAGGAGGTGTGACAGCTATGGCGACTCTGATGGGAAAACGAACCCAAAATCTCTGGTTCAGGGTTCAGAATTCGAGTTTAGATAACTTTTATACTTTGTTTTTGTTTATTATCTGATTTTTTTATATGTTTGAGCCTAATGTGCTAATTGCTGCTCTTTACCGCTTTGATATTGTCGTGAACTGTATATAAACTGTTACGAAAACCCTTATTCTCTCCGAGTCTTCTAAATCTTCTCGGAAGTGTGCGCTTCGCGTGGCTTCTTTTCTGTTAGACTCATACCCTAATTTTAGAACGAAGATCGGACAAGTTGCAAAGCCGGTGAAGCTTCTGTATTTCCGGTATGCTGCCCCACTTCGGCTCGAGTTGTCCGCTCGGATAAATCAAGTCTAGAACAATACACCCAGGATTTAAACTTAGAATGACATAACCTCATACCGGATCCCTAGTAGGTACGTTTGTTTGCATCACGTGCATTTAACTTTGGGGACTCAACACACGGGTTGTGTTCGTCTAGGATAGGTGTACCAAATATAAAAGACCATCCTGATACATTTTTACGTGCTACTTGTGCATATGTTTGTTTCGGCTTGCATGTTGACCGGTTTCTAGAATAGGGAAAGAAAAAAAAAACAAGAGTGAAAGGTAGGTATTTAAAAAATTCTGAAACTCTGACGAATTTTTTTTTAAAAAAGAAAAAAAATAAGCCAATGTTTACAAAAGTCATGTTTTCTTGTTGTGTCAAAATTACCGAACTATGCGGGTCTGATTCTCACCGGATATGAGATATGTAGGCAAACCTCATCGGTTCCGGCCCCAATTTTCAAAAATCCAAAAATATTTTTATTTAATTCCTTCTTTAGAAAATCCCAAATAAAAAAAATTAAAACCAAAAATATTTTCTTTCTTTTTAGAAGTCTTTCATTCGAAAAAAAAATCAAATCAAAATTCAAAAATATTTTTTTTTTTTTAGAAGTCTTTCTTCAGAAAAAATAAAATAAAAATCGAAATTCAAAAAAAAAAATCTTTCTTCTTTAGAAGTCTTTCTTTTCAAAAATTCTCAAAAAAAAAAAAGAAATATATTTAAAAAAACATAACAAAAAAAAATTTAAAATCCAAAAATATTTTCTTTACTCTTAAAGAAGTTTTCCTTTCAAAAATTTTCCTCCAAAAAAGAAAATATCAAAAATATGTTTCTTGTTAGAAGTTTTCATGGTCTGTTTTGTGTATGAGTAAAAACAAATAAAGAAAAAAAGTGTTAGTTTGTTTACTTTATTCTTGATCTTTTCCGAACTGCGCAAGATCTGATTCATGCGGCGTCATGATACGTAGGCAATCCCCATCGGATTCGATCATTGACATCAAATAAACTGAGTGAAAAAAAAAAAGAAAAGAGAAGGAAGAAAAAGAAGGAAAAGAGAAAAAAAAACAAAGAGCGAAAAAAAAAACAAAGAGAAAAAAAATGTAGAAAAAAAAAAGAAAAAGCAAGAGTGAAAAATTCAAAAAGAGAACTTTGTGTACAGATTGAAAAAGAAACCGCGGAATATTTTTGTGAATATGCTGTCATATGACGCGAGCAAGCCGTCAGGGGAAAGCCTCCAATGGACAAAACAGAAATGGCTACGATCTTCCTACAAGCCCAAGAGGCGAACTACTTCCAGAAAATGATGTCTGTTATGGGTAATCCGTTCGCCGAGGCTATCAAAATTGGGGAGATGGTCGAAAATAATTTAAAAACGGGCCAAATCTTGAGTCATGCTGCCTTTAAGACCACATCACAGGCCGTTCAGAGTGGTTCAGAGGGTTTGATGAACAGAAATTGGAGAGATGAGGAATTTGATATGGCACTGAAGGCCCTTGCCGAGACAGAGGAAAAGCCAAAAACGGTCGCCAAGCCTGAAAGTTTTCTATCACACGGGAGTCTCAGTAGCTAGTCTTGCTATCCTTTCTGCGTCCGAATTATCTCAGGGTGTGATCTGGATATTTTACTTTTGGTGTAAACCCATCTATCTTTAAAATTCAAAAAAAAATCAATCGAAATAAAATAAAAAAAAGGAACAAAATCAAATGAAATTAATATTTCATTATCGAGGAATGTCTCTTTTCTTAATTTTGTCACTTCTCTTATTCTTTTTACAGTTCTGTTAAATGCAGATTTCAATAACATGGCATGCTTGCAGACTTCATGCCCCGATCATAAAACGCTGTCAGACTTCGAAATAATGAATCAAGAATCAGAATGCAATGAAGATAGATTTAAGGAAATAAAATAAAGAATCGGAACAGCTAAAGGAAAATTGGCTTCAGGTTGGAAAGGTCCATACATTAAACAAGAGTACTGCCAAAAGAGAGTGTTATACTTGGGACACATCGAAGAAAATATCCCTGAAACAAGTGTCAACGCAGGTGCAGTCAAAAGGTACTATGTTGGATCCTCTATATAGCATTAATGTTCTCCGGTTGAGATGAAGAAGGCTTTCTTTCTCACTATTTAAATATTTAACCCTTTGCAAACCCTTTTGAGCTGGCTCCCATTCTTTGATTACCCTCATTGGAACCCGAAAGTCATTATTAAAAAATAAAATGAATGAAAAATGAAAAAAAAAAATAAAAAGAGAAGAAAAAGAAATATACAAAAAAAGGAAGAAAAGACAAAGAAAATGAAATAAAAAATGAAAAAAAAGAGAAAAAAGGAAAGGAAAAAGAAATAGAAGAAACCAAAACAGAAAAGAAAACCAAAACAAAAGAGAATCAAAAACAAAGTTTTCGTCCTTGAACTACGTTCGACTTGATTCCAAAAGGATACGTAGGCAGCCTCTCTCTGGGGTTCAGTCACACCAAAACAAAAACCCAAATTCCCCCAAAAGTGAAACTGGGGTAGATGTTATAATGGTTTGGCGATGGTTTTGTCTGAAAGGTTCCAAAGTTGTAATTCAATCCAAATCCTTTTTACCCAAATCCTTTTCAAGTCCTTCCGATCAATCGGCAAAGAGATTCAAAATGGGAGGATACAGTTACTCGGAACTGATACAACAAAATGAGAGAAATAAAATAAGAGAGTCTTATTGGTGAAAACCTCACGTGCACCGTAAGGCGATGGTAAGCAGAGAAATTGAAAATGAGAGAGTCTTGTTAGTGGAAACTCACAAAGAGCACTATAAGGCGATTGTGAGAAGAGAAATGAGAAAGGTCAATTGGTGAAAACCCGCAAAGGGCGCCTCTGATCGAAAAGAGGATCCTCACAGTCACTGGCACCGACACAGTCTTGGGTAAGGTCTCTCGGTTTCGAGGCAAAAGATGTGATGAATTTCTTAGAGTCTAACGATTCACACAGATCAGGCATCCAGTCGAAAAGGCATGTCATGTTCATTGAAGTCCGCATGTACTCCAGATAAGTCCTTTTTTCTCTTCCCCGAAAGGGACACCTCTTGTCTAAATTCATTATCCATTCCATTGTTTGTTTTTCTTTGAATCTCTTTCGGTCTAACTCTGTTCCAAACTGAGGCAAAGAAGGGATGGCAAGATTGATTTACATGATTCTCATTTGATACAAGCCAATATGCAAAAGGGCACCCAGCCTCGGTAGGGGCATCAAGTCGACTCCGACTAGCAATGATAATCAATGACTCGAAGTCAAAGACTCTTGAAATAAGAAAAGCAAAGTCAAATGCCCACAAAGTCAAAATAAAGTTGAAAAGGTTAAGTCCCACGTAGCTAACCGTCTTGGCAAAGTTTGAAAAGCCAAAGGTTCCCCAATGCTCTGAAGTTAAATTTAGAAGAAAGAAGTGAAAATCCTACAAAGGCAAAATGAAGCTGAAAAAGGTTAAGTCCCACGCGACCAACCGTCATGGTAAGGTTTTGGAAAAGCCAAGGGTTCTCCGGGGCCAGAAATGCAATCAGTATTCAGGAAACAACCAGTTGCAGCTGAAAGGGCCGAGATCAAGTGACTGAAACAATCAAGGCCACAAAACCAACCACCATTTCAAACTGACAAATTGTTCTTTGTTTGAAAAAAAAAACAGGAAACAGGTGCAATCTAAAAGCAACCTTGCAAGAAGTAGGTACAACCAAAAAGAAATTGTGCAAAGGCTAGAAACAGTTTTGCAGCAACCACTCCAACAGAGAAGTCTTCTCTAAAAAATTCTTTCCCGCATTTACTCATTCTCTGAAATAAAAAAGAAAACAAAAAAAAAATTATGATGAAAAGGATAACCAAAAAAAAAAAAAAGTTCAAAATCATGGTAGTATAGGGTCTCCAAACCCTAGATGCGTTTTTCCAACATAGGGTCTCCACTCCCTAGTTGATTCTATTTTAGACATAGGGTCTCCACTCCCTAGTTACTTTTCCAACATAAGGTCTCCACTCCCTAGTTGATATTTTTAGACATAGGGTCTCCACTCCCAAGTCTGCTTTTCCAACACATAGGGTCTCCATTCCCTAGTTGAAGTTATTTTGGACATAGGGTCTCCACTCCCTAGTCTCTTTTCCAACATAGGGTCTCCACTCCCTAGTTGAAGTTATTTTGGACATAGGGTCTCTACTCCCTAGTCTCTTTCCCAACATAAGGTCTTCACTCCCTAGTTGATTTTATTATAGACATAGGGTCTCCACTCCCTAGTCTCTTTTCCAACATAAGGTCTCCACTCCCTAGTCTGATTTTCCAACATAGGGTCTCCACTCCCTAGTTGATGTTTTTAGACGTAGGGTCTCCACTCCCTAGTCGCTTTTCCAACATAAGGTCTCCATTCCCTAGTTGATGATTTTTAGACATAGGGTCTCCACTCCCTAGTTTGATTTTCCAACATAGGGTCTCCACTACTTAGTTGATGTTTTTAGACGTAGAGTCTCCACTCCCTAGTCGCTTTTCCAACATAGGGTCTCCACTCCCTAGCTGATGATTTTTAAACATAGGGTCTCCACTCCCTAGTCTGCTTTTCCAACATAGGGTCTCCACTCCCTAGTTGATGTTTTTAGACATAGGGTCTCTACTCCCTAGTCGTTTTTCCAACATGGGGTCTTCACTCCCTAGTTGATTTTATTTTTAGACATAGAATCTCCGCTCCCTAGTCTCTTTTCCAACATAGGGTCTTTACTCCCTAGTTTCTTTCCCAACATAGAGTTTCTACTCCCTAGTTGATGTTTCCAACATAGGGTCTCCACTCTCTAGTTGATTTTATTTTAGACATAAGATCTTCACTCCCTAGTCTCTTTTCCAACATAGGGTCTCCACTCCCTAGTTGATGTTTTTAGACATAGGGTCTCCATTCCCTAGTCTGTTTTTCCAACATAGGGTCTCCACTCCCTAGTTGATTTTATTTTAGACATAGGGTCTCCACTCCCTAGTCTCTTTTCCAACATAGGGTCTCCACTCCCTAGTTGATGTTTTTAGACATAGGGTCTCCACTCCCTAGTCGCTTTTCCAACATAGGGTCTCCACTTCTTAGTTGATGTTTTTAGACATAGGGTCTCCACTCCCTAATCTAGTTTTCCAACATAGGGTCTTCACTCCCTAGTTGATTTGATCTTAAATGCAGGGTACACCACTCCCCGATATCTTTGCCAATATAGGGTATCCCATTCCCTGGCCATATTTTCCCAATATAAGGTACACCAATCCTTAGTTGAGACATCCTTTTGACAATAAAAGAACATCATACAAAAAAAAACATGACTTTTTCAGGGTACACCACTCCCGACCTTTTATTATTTTCAATAAAGAAGTAGTTTAGAATTTTGTTACAATAACTCACGAAATTTTCCTAGTGCAAACTGGGACAGAAAAATTTCGTTCGTTTGTTTGTTTTGGTGTCTGAGTAGGTTTTACCTCAAGGCACAGGGTTCGAGATGACCAAAAGAAGAAGTCTCAATTCAGAATAAAAGAAAAGAAAAAATAAGTGAATCCAAAATGCAAAAGCAATTGAAAAGATGTGGAATGCTCAAGACATGACTGAAACCACGAGCATTGGAGTCCCGTTTTGATTAGAAGAAGCTATAGAACAATGAACTAGAACCTACAGCTAGCTAGCATCAATGTTTAGATTAGAGTCTGCATGAAGAACCAGTCAAAACTCAAGATCAAGTTTCTGAAGACTCATAGATAGGAATCTTGTAACTCATAACTGATAGACTTGTTTAGTTTCTTTTTTATTTTGATATAATAGCAGGACCGTGGACCGGAGCCTCGGCGGAACTTCACTCGACTCCTCAACTCATCATTCCACCATTCTCCTTGAACTACACGCGACCCGATTCCTCTATAACCCGGGATATGTAGGCTGTCCAAAACCAAGGCTCGATTGCACCCTATCTTTTATTTTTTTTCCTTTTGAATAATGGTTTGGTCAAAAATTAGTCACATGGCTCACCTGGTCTTTGCCTGAAAACTCTTCATATTTCCAAGCAAAGAGGGGCAGCTCTGAGCACCTAATTTTTGACTATATTTGAATTTTTATCACCATCTACTATGTAAATATTTTCAGAATTTAATATATATTTTTTAGCTTTGTTACACTTTTATATATATATATATATATATATATATATATATATATATATATATATATATATATATATATATATAGGGTAAAAATTAATAATAATTTAAAAGGTCAATTATTACTATTAGTATTATTTTTATCTTTATTTTTAAATAAAATGAATTAAAAACCGAAAATAAATAAAAATTAATTAATTAATTTTAAAAAAATATATATTTCGGATGGGAATTAAAAAATAGGAAAATTAGAAATATAAAATTAAAAAAATAAAAGTAAAAGTAGTTAGAAATTATTTAATAAAAAGGTAAAAGAAAGTGGAAAATTTAAAAAAATAAAAGTAAAAGAATGTCGAAATTTAAAAAAATAAAAAGTAAAATAAAGTTGGAATTAAAAAATAAAAGTAAGGGTATCTGATTTTTTTTAATAAAATTAAAAGTAAGTGGAAATTAAAAAAAAAAGAAAAGTAAAATAAGTGGAAAATAAAAAAGAAAAGTAAAATAAGTGGGAAATAAAAAAAGAAAAGTAAAAAAAGTGGGATTCTAAATATATTAAAAGTACAAAAAGTGAGAAATTAAAAAATAAAAGTAAAGGTAAGTGGGGAATTATTTTTTTAAAAAAATAAGAAAAATGGAAAGTGAAAATTCTTTTAATTAGAAAACAAAAAAACAAAAATAAAAATAAAAAAATCTGAAAATTCCGAAATTTTTTCTATAAATAGAAGAGAAATGTGAGGGGAAAAAAGAGGAGGGAGAGGAGAGAAAAAAAGGGAGGAGGGAATTGAGAGAAATTTATTTTCTTCTTCTAGGATAAGGAATTTCTACTTGTGTCATTCTTTCTTCGTCTTTCTTTCGAAAATCCAGCCTAAAATTCCAGCAAAAAGCCAACACCTAACACCTCATCTTCCTCCATGAACCACCAGCTGAAACTTACCTAAACACTAAAACAAAAGAGTTTCAGTCGAGGTTAGAAGCTCCGTCGAGGTTCTCGATACCGTTTCCGGTTGTGGTTAGTTCGTACAAAAGTCCATCAGAGCTTTGTTCATGTTGTACCGAAGAATATTTAGCTATTGAAAGGTTCATTTCTTGTTCTCCAGTTTTCGGATTCCAATTCATATTATGTTTGCTATAAGTTTGAATGTTTTTTTTTCTGTTTTGCTTAAAGATTGATTCGCGATTGGTTTACTGTTTCACTTGTTATTTTTTAAGGATATTTTAGTCTAATTGCTTACTGTTTTTAGTTTTAGTTAATTAGCATGCCTTAAAGACCTTGGTTAATTCTTTTGGTATTAAGACGTGAGTTTTGCTTCACCGGTGTCGTTATTTTGGAATGATTGTTAGTGCTAAGAATATGGGCTCAAAGCTTAATTGGTAAATGAATTATTTCCTAATTGGGCCATACACTAATATCTTGAAAGATGAGTTGGACATTCACATGAAATGATTGAGCTTTAGGAATTACTTTTTAATTATAAGAACGACTGGATTAATTAATATATTACTATCACTTGGGGCATATTCTATAGATTATAAGATGAATTGAAAGAGTCTTTTGGTCATCAAGTACTAAATGATCCATTAGTAATTAAGACATGTCATCCATAAATAAATTTCATAATCTATGGCCTTCACAACAATCTCAAATTAGTTTAGGAAGATAGACTCATAAACATTCGTAGCTTGCTTTAGGCGCGATTAATTGTGAGAACCCAGGTGTTTCTCTCTTCTCTTACATAATATACGTAATGTGGCGTGGTTATATTAGGTATATATGATTGGGTATAGCACATTGAGAGAATAAGACTGAAAATGTGTGGTAAAATCAAGGAACTAAATTAAAGCTTTAAGTCAAAGGAATCCCTTAAACAAAGGTTCATGGTTAAAGAAATGGCTCGGGTGGCACTCCGCGTGTTCGGAAGGTTTAAGTTAACTTGCACCTGTGGGATAAGACTAAGAGTGTATAATATGCTAAGAATAAATTATTATGAGGTATTATAATATCACACTGGTCACATGTTAAGTTTTGGAGTCAAGCAAGTTGCGAAATAAAGGTCGGCAAAAGTTATCGTAAATTTCTCTAATAGATTTTCTAAACTTTCGGTCAAATGTATCAGATCGTTTCTCCCAATATGTAAAGAGTTATGGGATCCAAAACCTACCAAATTGAAGGTCTACGAGTCTAGTTTGCAACCAAAGAAATCTCACATCAAACCGACATTGGAGTAAACAGTTATGACTATTTTACCGCGGACTGTCCGGACTGAAATCGTGTCGCGAATCGAGTCGGGTCAAATAAGTGGTATAAGTCGGAAAATCCGACTTTTAAGACCCCAAAACATTTCATCTTCGTCCCAAAAGAGTGAAAAAGCTTAAGAGAGGGTTTCATGGTGTTCTTGAGTGATTAAGGTGCGTTTTTAACGATTTCTATCGTTAAAGTTTGCCCTCGTGCCTAGAAGCGCAATCTCTACGCTTTGCAATCGTTTTCCCCTTCTATTAGCTGTGTTTGGAGCTATTTTTGGAAGATAGAAAATTGTTGTTCTTGCTGGTTCTTCAGGATTTATACTTGATTTGCCAAGGTAATCATCTTGGGACTCTTTTATGATCGTTTTTATAAAGTTCTACGGGCGTTTCGTCAAGTTAAGGTCATATGGCAAATCTGCCGATTTAAACTCATTTATGAACTATTTATAGGTGCGTATAAGCTCTCTCTCTCTCTCTCTCTCTCTCTATATATATATATATATATATATATATATATAGTGATTTCGAAGATTAGGACGTAAGGAACAACTTTCGTGAAGGAACTACAGGCATTCAGACGTTCGTTGGAGAGGTATGTTAAAGCTAAGCTTCGTCCTTCCTTTTAGCATGAATTTCGAAAAATTCCTAAGACGCCAAATGTAATATTTTACTATTCTGTTGCTAGAAAGACCTTCTGTGAAAGGCATTGGTATCGTAGCTGAAGTATTTCATGATGCTATTAGGTTGATATTCCACTCGTTTGGTTAAAAAGGGTATTCGATATCTATATATATCATTTTGTCGGCTTTCTTAAATATATGTCCATATATATGAATTCTTATTCGTCTTTGGGTTGTGTGACTTAAAAATAAAGGCATTTAGTATTTGCGATCAGTCCTTCTTCCTTGTTAAAGTGTATTTTAAAATCTCTAAAGTGACACGTCGATTTCAAAATTCTCAAATATAATTTTTATGTTTAAACTACTAAAACATTTGATTTTTTTGAAATACTTTCTTTTATTAATTATCAAGAAATCAGGTATAAGGACTAAGTGAAGCACCTTAAGCTTTTTATGAACATATTCAGAGTTAAGTTATCTTTCTAAAAGTCGAGTTAAGTTTTCAAACTTATTAAAAAAGATATGAGGTTCCACGAGACATTTGTATGCGATACGAAGGTGATTATGAGATTATGAGAATAAGAGTACCAATGAGCCAAGGTTGGCTAAGTTCTTGTTATGGCCTATTATGTGCATTCAAAGTTCATATCATACATGACATATTATACATGGACTTTGAGCTATAATCGGAGATAAGGGGCCTATTTGCCCGAAAGACTATATATATTGTACAGATGGCCACAGGTTGGCAATATGATATCGGTTAGCTACCGGGAAAGACCGCCATTACTAGCATTTGGTTGGGTATGTCATGCATTTACATCAATATATATGTATTCACGACATACGATTACACGAGCATACCATGTATATTTTATTACTATGAGGTCGGATGTCGGCCATGGAGGCTATCAGAGTTTCAGTGTCAGGTGGTATCTTTATTACCTTTTTACATCAGCTATGTATGATTCTACTTTCTCCCTTACATAGCAGTACATTTTTATTCATACTGATGTCCCATTGCCTGGGGACACTGCATTTTTGTTTCATGCGTGCAGGTCCAGGTAGGGACTCTGATCGACCCCTCCGCTAGGATTTCGGGGTTCAGCTGTGAGTTGGTAAGCTCCACCTCTTCCTGGAGCATTCATAGGATGGTTACTTTTGTTGTACCATTTGGGTATAGTTGGGGCCTTATCCCGACAGTGCTTATGACACTCTTAGAGGCTATTGTGGACACAATATTCTGGGTTTCTTTTTGCTGCTTTCTGTCTCCAGCCCATAGGCTTGGCATGTATATATAGGTGTGTAGGCATGTATGTCTTCAGTCGCGGCCTCGTCGGCCAGCTAGTATTTTATTATTTTGGCTTGTCTACCTATGTTTATATGGCTTATTGTTATTCATGTCATAACCTTACGGTCCAGGCTTAGTATTTCAGATGTTGTGCTGCCCGATCTGTTGGGCCCCCAGTCTAGTTAGCTAGTATGTTTAGTGTCTAACTCGATCGAATACAGTATCGAGTGCCAGTCGTGCCTCCCCTAGTTTGGGGCGTGACAAACTTGGTATCAGAGCAGGTCGTATCCCAGGGAGTCCATAAGCCGTGTCTAGTAGAGTCTTGCTTATGGGTGTGTTGTGCACCACACTTATAATCAGGAGGCTATGAGGCATTTAGGAATGGTTACATTTCTTTCAATTAATAGATCGTGCTATAAAGCGAAGTTATAAGAACATATGAAATCTAAATTGTGCTTTGTGTTTCCTATCTAACAGGCTACCTACGCTCAGGAGATGGCACAGCGAGAGATAGGTATGGATCCGGGAGAAGGTACCAGTCGTTCCCCACCGGGTCAGAGGGATAGATTTCCCTTAGAGGCTCACAGTGAGTCTCCAGTACCCCTAGTTTCAGCTTCCCCAGCACTTGTTGGAGCCCAGGGAGATGCAGTACCCCCAGCCTCACCAGTTCCATTGGTACCTGAGGCAGCTAGAGACACAGGACCTCCAGCACCTATTGTTCCCCCATCAGAGACTGGGGAGCAGGGGATGAGGGAGGCTGTTCAGTTGCTGACTAGGATGGTTTCTATTCATGAGCGACAGCTAGAGTCAGGAGCAGATGCCCGGAGAGATCGGATAGGAAGCTCGACGGTACGAGAGTTTCTTCACTTGGCCCCTCCATTATTTACAGGATCCAGTTCCACTGAGGATCCCCAGGACTTTATAGATCATATGTATAGAGTATTGAGGGTGATGCATGCCTCCATCACCGAGGCTGTGGAGTTGGTTTCTTTTCGACTACGTGATGTAGTCGTCCTATGGTATGAGGCATGGGAGAGATCTAGAGGACCTGATGCTCCGCAAGCAGAGTGGGAGGACTTCTCTGAGGCTTTTTAGCCCATTATTTGCCACGGGAGGTTCGGGAGGCCCGTCTTGACCAGTTTCTTAGCCTAAAGCAGGGGGATATGAGTGTGAGGGATTATAGCCATAAGTTTAATTCTTTGGCAAGGTATGCACCAGATATAGTACGTACCATGAGGGCTAGAGTTCATCATTATGTGGATGGTTTGGGGGATCATCTGATTAGAGACTGTAGGGTTGCATCCCTATCGGATGATGTAGATATTTCCCGCATACATGCTTTCACTCAGACTACAGAGGACCTTTCCCATCGGATTCGTGATACTCACAAGGATAGGGAGCAGAGTAAGAGGGCTCATACTATGGGGTCTTATAGGGAGCCACAAGTTGATTTTAGGCCCCCACTCCATCGATATCCACCTCGGTCAGCAGGTAGTTTCCCACCACAGATGCAGGGCCAGCGGTTTGATCGTTATATTCAGTCAGGACCGGGGCAGAGCTCAAGCCAGCCTGAGGGCCGTCGACATGAGCATTCTGCACAGATGAGACAGCTTACTCCTCCATGTACTCAGTGCGGTAAGCTGCACACCGGGCAATGTAGACAGGGTTCGAGTGCATGTTTTCACTGTGGGCAGACAGGACATTATATTAGCCGGTGCCCGGGGTTAGGCAGAGGTACACCAGCTCAGCCTTCAGGATTCAAAGCAGCCTCTTCGCCCTCAGTCCGTACTCCCCGACCAGGTCCACAGTCTACTCAGGGTCGTGGTAGGGGAGAGGTGGAGGAGACACCTCAGGTTCTAGTGGTGGCCAGAACCGCTTTTATGCACTCACAGGCCCACAGGATTCAGAGGCATCCCTAGATGTTGTCGCAGGTATATTGACAATATATTCTCATGCCATTTATGCATTGATGGATCCCGGCTCTACATTTTCATATATTACTCCATTTATTGCTGGTAAGCTTGACATGAGATCTGAGTTGTTGCCACAGCCAGTTGAGGTGGCTACGCCAGTTGGCGACTCTATTGTAGATAATCATGTCTATCGAGATTGTACAGTGTTAATTAATGACCGTCCAACCTCTGTTGATTTAGTTGAATTGGTTATGCTAGACTTCGATGTCATTATGGGTATGGATTGGTTGGTAGCTTGTTATGCTAATATTGATTGTCGTGCAAAGTTGGTCCGATTTCATTTTCCTAGTGAGCCTGTCCTTGAATGGAAAGGTAATGCAGCCACGCCCAAGGGTAAGTTTATTTCATACCTTAGGGCTCGAAAGTTTATTGCTAAAGGTTGTATATACTATCTGGTTCATGTTAGGGATATAAATAAGGAGCCAGCGACTCTTCAGTCGGTTCCTATTGTGAATGAATTCCCGACGGTATTCCCTGACGAGCTTCCAGGAATTCCCCCGAAAGGGAAATCGATTTCGCTATAGATTTGCTTCCTGATGCGCAGTCTATATCCATTCCTCCCTACAGAATGGCTCCTGCAGAGCTAAGGGAATTGAAGGAACAACTGAAGGACTTGCTCGATAAAGGCTTTATTAGGCCAAGTACATCCCCATGGGGTGCTCCGGTGCTCTTTGTTCGAAAGAAAGATGGGTCCTTGCGGATGTGCATTGACTACAGGCAACTAAATAAAGTCACTATCAAGAATAAGTATCCTCTTCCACGGATTGATGACTTGTTCGACCAGTTACAAGGTGCCAAATGCTTTTCGAAGATCGACTTGCGATCCGGTTATCATCAGCTACGAGTCAGGGATATTGATATCCCAAAAACAGCATTTAGGACGAGGTATGGCCATTTTGAATTCCTTGTCATGTCTTTCGGGCTTACAAATGCCCCAACAGCCTTTATGGATCTTATGAACCGGGTATTCAAACCATTCTTGGATGAATTTGTGATTGTGTTTATTGACGACATCCTGATATATTCACGATCGGAAGCCGAGCATGCGGACCACTTGCGAGCTGTATTGCAAACTCTCCAGGACTACAGGTTATATGCTAAATTCTCTAAATGTAAATTTTGGCTAACTTCTGTAGCTTTTCTTGGTCATGTTATTACCGGCGATGGTATCAAGGTTGATGGCCAAAAGATTGAAGTTGTGATGACTTGGCCGAGGCCCTTGAATCCGACAGAGGTTCGTAGCTTTTTAGGCTTGGCAGGGTATTACCGAAGGTTTGTGGAGGGATTTTCCTCTATCTCTGCACCATTGACGAAACTGACACATAAGAGAGCTAAGTTTCAGTGGACTGAGGCATGTGAACAAAGTTTTCAGGAACTAAAGAAAAGGCTTACTACGGCACCTGTCTTGACTCTTCCGGATGGCACCGAGGGTTATGTTGTATATTGTGATGCCTCGATAATTGGCCTAGGTTGTGTTCTTATGCAGCATGGTAAGGTTATCGCGTACGCCTCCATACAGTTGCGAAAACATGAACAGAACTATCCTACGCATGATTTTGAGTTAGCCGTAGTTGTATTTGCCCTAAAGATTTGGCGGCATTATCTATATGGGGTTCATATTGATGTTTTCACCGACCACCAGAGCCTTCAGTATTTATTTAAACAGAGGGAGTTGAACCTACGACAAAGAAGATGGCTAGAATTACTAAAGGACTATGATGTTGATATTTTATATCATCCCGGCAAAGCTAATATTGTTGTTGATGCCCTTAGCCGGAAGTCCATGTGCAGTCTAAGCCATGTTGAAGCTGATAAGGTCAAGATGACCAAAGATCTATGCCAGCTAGCTAGTTTGCAGGTGCGTTTGGTAGATGCAGAGGGTGGACGCATTCTCGTTCAGAATACGGAAAAATCTTCTTTTGTTACTGAAGTGAAAGAGCGACAACATGAGGATCCTGAGCTTATAAAACTGAGGAAAGTATTCCACAGCAGCGACAACCTTTATTTGAGCTAACTGGAGATGGAGTCCTTAGATACCAGGGCCGCTTATGTGTACCGTCAGTAGGAGAGCTCCGTGCCAAGATTCTTTCGGAGGCCCATTATTCTAGATATGCAGTTCATCCCGGAGCGACAAAGATGTATCGGGACCTTCGACAGATCTATTGGTGGAATGGAATGAAAAAAGATATCGCGGAGATGGTAGCTCAATGTCCCAACTGCCAGCAAGTTAAAGCCGAACATTAGAGGCCTGGAGGCCTAACTCAGTGTATTGAGCTTCCATTATGGAAATGGGACATGATAAATATGGACTTCATCACTGGTTTGCCTCGCATTCCATGGAGGTATGATTCTATTTGGGTAATTATTGATAGGCTTACAAAATTTGCTCATTTCTTGCCAGTCAGGACGATATATTCAGTCGAGGATTATGCCAAGCTTTACATTCGAGAGATTGTTCGCCTTCACGGAGTGCCATTATCTATTATCTCTGATCGAGGGGCTCAATTTACAGCATATTTTTGGAAATCTTTTCAGATGGGTCTAGGCACGCAGGTAACTCTTAGCACCGCTTTTCATCCGCAAACTGATGGACAGGCAGAGCGTACTATTCAGACAGTTGAGGATATGTTACGTGCCTGCGTGCTAGATTTTAAAGGAAGTTGGGATGATCATCTACCTCTTATTGAGTTCGCTTATAATAATAGCTTCCAAGCTAGTATTCAGATGGCTCCTTACGAAGCACTATACGGGCAAAAGTGTAGGTCGCCGATCGGTTGGTTCGAGGTCGGGGAAGCAGAGTTGCTAGGTCCTAACTTAGTCAAGCAAGCAATGGAAAAGGTAAAACTTATTAGAGACCGGCTGCGTACAACACAAAGTCGGCAAAAGTCTTATGTAGATGTTCGACGACGAGACTTAGAGTTTGATGTAGAAGATTAGGTTTTCCTGAAAGTATCGCCTATGAAGGGCGTCATGCGATTTGGAAAGAAGGGGAAGCTCAGCACCAGGTATGTTGGACCGTATAAGATAATTCGGAGGATTGGTAAGGTGGTGTACGAGCTTGATTTGCCTTTAGAATTGGAAGCAGTCCATCCTGTGTTTCATGTATCTATGTTGCGGAAGTGCATTAGAGATTCTTCACGTATTACGCCCATTGAGGATATTCACATTGCTGAAGACTTATCTTATGCAGAGGTACCAGTAGTTATTTTAGATCGGCAGGTAAGGAAGCTTCGAACTAAAGAAGTGGCTTCCGTGAAAGTGTTATGGCAAAATAACAACATCGAGGAAATGACCTGGGAAGTTAAGGAGAAAATGAGGAAGAAGTACCCCCGCCTATTTACGACTTAAGGTGAGTCGCATTTAAATAATTGCCAATTATTTCTTTACAGCAACTTAATTGGATTTTAAATGACTTGAAAGTGCAATTTAAATTTCTTATTGCGAGATAGCTATACGAAGCCTAGTAGTTGGAATCTTCAGAATTTGATTTATGCTTTGCAAATGTAACAAATATAGCCTCGCAAATAACGTATTAGCGGACAAGAAATGAAACCAAAGAATTGACTTGACCCATTCGCGGACGAATGTTCTTAAGGGGGGGAGGGGGACTGTGAGACTTCAGGCGTTTCTCTCTTCTCTTACGTAATATACGTAACGTGGCATGGTTATATTAGGTATATATGATTGGGTATAGCACATTGGGAGAATAAGACTGAAAATGTGTAGTAATATCAAGGAACTAAACTAAAGCTTTAAGTCAAAGGAATCCCTTAAACAAAGGTTCATGGTTAAAGAAATGGCTCGGGTAGCACCCCTCGCGTTCGGAAGGTTTAAGTTAACTTACACCTGTGGGATAAGACTAAGAGTATATAATATGCTAAGAATAATATGTTATGAGGTATTATAATATCACACTGGTCACATGTTAATTTTTGGAGTCAAGCAAGTTGCGAAATAAAGGTCGGCAAAAGTTATCGTAAATTTCTCTAATAGATTTTCTAAACTTTCGGTCAAATGTATCAGATCATTTTTCCCAATATATAAAGAGTTATGGGACCCACAACCTACCAAATCGAAGGTCTATGAGTCTAGTTTCCAACCAAAGAAATCTCACATCACACCAACATTGGAGTGAAAAGTTATGACTGTTTTACCGCGGACTGTCCGGGCTAAAATCGGGTCGCGAACCGGGTCGGGTCAAACAAGTGGTATAAGTCGGAAAATCCAACTTTTAAGACCCCAAAATATTTCATCTTCGTCCCAAAATAGTGAGAAAGCTTAAGAGAGGGTTTCATGGTGTTCTTGAGTGATTAAGTTACGTTTTTAATGATTTCTATCGTTAAAGTTTGCCCCCGTGCCTAGAAGCACAATCTCTACGCTTTGCAATCGTTTTCCCCTTCTATTAGCTGTGTTTGGAGCTATTTTTGGAAGATAGAAAATTGTTGTTCTTGCTGGTTTTTTAGGATTTATACTTGGTTTGCCAAGGTAATCATCTTGGGACTCTTTTATGATCGTTTTTACAAAGTTCTACGGGCGTTTCGTCAAGTTAGGGTCATATGGCAAATCTGCCGATTTAAACTCATTTATGAACTATTTATAGGTGTGTATAAGCTACATATATATAGTGGTTTCGAAGCTTAGGACATAAGGAACAACTTTCGTGAAGGAACTACAGGCATTCAGACGTTCGTTGGAGAGGTATGTTAAGGCTAAGTTTCATCTTTCCTTTTAGCACGGATTTTGGGAAATTCTTAAGACGCCAAATGTGATATTTTACTATTCTGTTGCTAGAAAGACCTTCTGTGAAAGGCAATGGTATCGTAGCTGAAGTATTTTCATGATGCTATTAGGTTGATATTCCACTCGTTCGGTTAAAAAGGGTATTCGACATCTATATATGTCATTTTGTCGGCTTTCTTAAATATATGTCCATATATATGAATTCTTATTCGTCTTTGGGTTGTGTGACTTAAAAATAAAGGCATTTAGTATTTGCGATCAGTACTTCTTCCTTGTTAAAGTATATTTTAAAATCTCTAAAGTGACACATCGATTTCAAAATTCTCAAATATAATTTTTTTGTTTAAACTACTAAAACATTTGATTTTTTTTGAAATACTTTTTTTTTTTTTTTACTAATTATCAAGAAATCAGGTATAAGGACTAAGTGAAGCACCTTAAGCTTTTTCTGAATATATTCAGAGTTAAGTTATCTTTCTAAAAGTCGAGTTAAGTTTTCAAACTTATTAAAAAAGATATGAGGTTCCACGAGACATTTGTATGCGATATGAAGGTAATTATGAGATTATGAGAATAAGAGTACCAATGAGCCAATGTTGGCTAAGTTCTTGTTATGGCCTATTATGTGCATTCAAAGTTCATATCATACATGGCATATTATGCATGGATTTCGAGCTATAATCGGAGGTAAGGGGTCTATTTGCCCGAAAGACTATATATATTGTACAGATGGCCACAGGTTGACAATATGATACCGGTTAGCTACCGGGAGAGACCGCCATTGCTAGCATTTGGTTGGGTATGTCATGCATTTACATCAATATATATGTATTCACGACATACGATTACACGAGCATACCATACATATTTTATTACTATGAGGTCGGATGTCGGCCATGGAGGCTATCAGAGTTTCAGTGTCAGGTGGTATCTTTATTACCTTTTTTACATCAGCTATGTATGATTCTACTTTCTGCCTTACATACCAGTATATTTTTATTCGTACTGATGTCCCGTTGCCTGGGGACACTGCATTTTTGTTTCGTGCGTGCAGGTCCAGGTAGGGACTCTGATTGACCCCTCCGCTAGGATTTCGGGGTTCAGCTGTGAGTTGGTAAGCTCCACCTCTTCCTGGAGCTTTCATAGGATGGTTACTTTTGTTGTACAGTTTGGGTATAGTTGGGGCCTTATCCCGACAGTGCTTATGACACTCTTAGAGGCTATTGTAGACATAATATTCTGGGTTTCTTTTGGCTGCTTTCAGTCTCCAGCCCATAGGCTTGGCATGTATATATAGGTGTGTAGGCATGTATGTCTTTAGTCGCGGCCTCGTCGGCCAGCTAGTATTTTATTATTTTGGCTTGTCTACCTATGTTTATATGGCTTATTGTTATTCATGTCATAACCTTACGGTCCAGGCTTAGTATTTCAAATGTTGTGCTGCCCGATCTGTTGGGCTCCCAGTCTAGTTAGCTAGTATGTTTAGTGGCTAACTCGATCGAATACAGTATCGAGTGCCAGTCGTGCCTCCCCTAGTTTGGGGCGTGACATTAATAAATTATCGTGACTATTGGTACGACTCCCGTGGTATAGTCACGATAAGTAAACCCCAACTTAAGTGCGCATTTCAGCGACTTGACTTCAACTTTGAATAATAATAAAAATAAGCATATTGTAAATCGCGGGTGCGTTTCACGTGACGCAATATGTACAAAAATAAATAAGTGTGCGACATCGCGACTTGTTCAAATAAGTTCCATAAATAATTAAAAGCAGTTAAAAGTTAAAAATGCACAATAGGTTTTAAGCATGTATTAAATCAGATAATTAGGTCAATCATTAATAGTTGAGCGACCGTGCTAAAACCACGGAATTCGGGAGTGCCTTACACCTTCTCCTGGGTTAACAGAATTCCTTACCCGGTCTTCTGTATTTGCAGACCACAAAAATAGAGTCAAATTTCCTCGATTTGGGATTTAAAATATACCAGTGACTTGAGACACCATAAATTATTTCAAGTGGCGACTCTCACCGAAACAAATAATCCCATTTCGAATAATGTCACTTTAATTGGAAAAACTTCCTACCCCTACCCCTCGGAAAAAAGGTGGTTTGACACCCCCAACACATACACACATATTTGTGTCATCAACTGATAGTGTAATTCTGTCATTTCAGTCTGAAGAGATATGGACCACAGCTGATTTTCGTATAAGCTTCTTCTAAATTTTAAGCCTGTAGTATTTACTAAGTTGATGATTAATCTTATTTGAAGCTTGATATCTTTAGAACAAGAAGTTCTTTTGTTAACCCTTACTTGTTTGAAGTTGGGTTTTGAGGGAACAATGTATCATTAAGTAGGGGCTACCTGTTATATGGTGGATATTAGAAAAAGTTGTATATTCAAAAGTAGAGTTTTTGAAATACGATGTCGCGAACTCTATAGATTTCATTTCAAATTTGTCGATTGTTAGGAGCTCTGCTGGTTTCCCGGTACACAGTAAATCTGGTTGCTGCTTTAAAATCGTTTTGCGTCTGTATTTCTGCAAATCTATCTGTATGCTGTAGCTAGCCATTTTAAGTTTCAACACTGATAAATCTTGCTAGTCCCCAACATCGAAAGCGACAGTAGAACAGCAGTTCTTTGTGTCGTCAACATTATCTGCTAACAAACGACCCACCAAACAAATAGGCCCTTTTCTCCATTTTAAACATCTAGGAAAAAGGGATCAGGCCCAGCAAATTCACTTCCGCGGTTCGAGTTTGTTGGGTTGGTCCAGGCGCTAACCTTATCATGTGCTACAGATATCACTGACCAGAAGCACAGAAATAGTTGTATAATTTCAGCAGAAGTGTGAGTCTTGGTCACAGTATTTGGTCACGGAGGCGGATTTAGGATTTGAAAATTGTGGATGTCTCGCTTTATAAATATAAATATAAATATATTTGGTCCCGCTTTTCTGGAGATTAAGCAAGTGGATTCTTGCGTTTGATGGGTTAAAAGTACTATATACCTATACAATTGGCTAGCAAGATGTACTTGGTGATTATGTTAGTAGTTGATGTACAACCAGTTAAAGCAGTTCGATCCAAAATTTTCTCTTCATTGTCCCTCTTATTTTTGTCTCTCGTTATGTTGGGACCACTAAGTCTGTGACAATGTATTACTGTGGATTAAAAAAAAGGTATATGTATCGCAATCTAAATGAGATTCCTTGAACTTCAAATAAATACTAAGTAGTACTTACTAATTATATATTTCTAGTCACAAAGGTCACGATTTGGATCTAACAGTTACTATGATTTTACTAGTCTATGATCTCTTTTTGCAGTTGTGGCTCGCACGCCTTCCCTTGTTTTAAAAATACTTAAAAGAAAATCTATCTGACTTAAGTGAAGAAGTGTGTATTCAAAATCTGAAGGCTGAAGCTAAAAGCTGGTGGGTCTAATTCAAATATTCTCAAACTTCAAAAAGGTTCTCATCATTTTATAATCAGAAACTTTCCTTGCGAAACTCAAAAAGGTCTATATGTCCACGCATAATTTCAAAAAGTAAATACTTTACTGTAAAAGAAGCATCGTAGAACTTTTTTGTATTATCTTTCCAGCCCACAAAATTCCAAAAATACCCTGTCTGTCTCAACCAAACACAACATGATATAACGATCAAGAGTCACAATCGTTAACTAAATTGGAGGATAGGACTTTTCCTCCCCCATCCACCCTGAAGGTAAATCCCATAACCATATTTAATGATATCAGCAACATTTAAAGAATAATAATAAAAATAAATGATAGGTCAGTTACATATAGTATAACACGAAAGTAATTTTAGTTTTGTAATTGAATAGTTTTAAAAGTATAAATAAATTGTTGATAAATAATTTATTGACACATTAGTATTTTAAATTTAAAATTCTAAATTCATATTTGGCGTGGGGGTCACCTTCTGTTTCCTGAAAATTAATTTTACTGTTTCAAATGAAATATGTAACGAATTTCGGGAGAGTAACAAACATTGATATCTCAATGCAAATGGCGGTGTACCTGAATTTTCATTTCTTTAATCTCAACGAAAGCCCCTTCTATTTTCCCTTCTGATCTTCCTACCCAATCAGCCGTTTATACTCGCATATATTTCACACTTTTCCCGTTCGGTTCTCGAGAGATTTTCATTTCCCTTTCTGAAATCTGGCTGTTCGCCGGTCGTTTTTTTTTTTTTTTTTATGTTTGAATGAACAGCGGTTACCGATTTTGCTGCTATTTGCATTTGATTGTCTTTGATTGTTAGTAGTAGTAATTTCTGTGTACTAGAAGTAGTAGTTCGTCGTCAGAATTCAAATTAGAAATAGGTTTGAAAATTGAAAAGGCGTCTTGTTCGGCTTGTGTAATACTCAAAGCTTTGGTGAAGTTTTGAGGCAAATGTTCGCTTAATATGCCAAGCATTAGAGCTCCAGCTACAAGGAAGGCCACTACTCTTACGGTAACGTTTTATATTCAGGACTTCTTTAGCATTAGAGGCTTTGAATGTTTAGCCAACTGTTGATTTGTGTTTTGCTTAATCTGTATCTTTCTGATGGATGTAGGTAGCGGTGAAATGTAGGCCACTGACGGATAGAGAAGGAGGTCGTGATATAGTTAGAGTAAACAATGATAAGGTAGTTTTGTGTATTCACTTATTCTCGAATCATTTTCTACTGTTCTATCTAAAAGTCACTGTCATTTTCTTTGAAACATGATTATTGTAGAAACTTCTATGTTAATATATTTGTTCGTTGTGGATTTGATTGACTTACCTGAGAGTTATTTTTGGTAATTCGTGACAACAATGATGAATGTAGGAGGTGGTTGTATTGGATCCTGACCTGTCAAAGGATTACTTAGATCGCATACAGAACCGTAGCAAAGAACGAAGATATGCTTTTGATTACGCATTTGGACCTAAATCCACAAATTTGGCAAGTGCTTGTTTTTATCTTTGTTATTTCTCTTTTCTAGATTTGGGCTACTTATGAATGATGCCAGTTTACATGCCTTTGCATTTGATGTCGTTAATTAAACTCTGATGCTATAAAATCTCAGAGCGTCTATGAGAGAAGTATTCAGTCTACAATTGCTGGGGTCATTCAAGGCCTGAATGCAACTGTCTTTGCTTATGGTTCAACAGGCAGGTATATACTACATTGGATGAAGAAAATTTGAACCTTTCTGATTAATTTCCTGGGGTCGGGATATAGGCCATAGACATGCTTGTGGTATGAAATTAACTATGTGTTAGCTTCAAGTACCACCAGTCTGATCTTCCTTCAACAATATGGTGAGTGTGGCTAAAGTTGAGATGCAAAATACTACAGCAATGATCATTTTGAATCCTAGGAGTAACTTGATAGGTTAATAGCACTGGGAGATTGGTGCAGAGCAAAGAAATTAAATGAAAAGCAGAGATTGGTTAATAAAGGTTTATATTGTTGTGATGTTGAAGGAAATTATAGATATTGAGTTACTTTCAGCATATCAACGATCTTAAGCGAGTTATTCCTGTGTCTTGTTGGTGCTTGTCCCTTAATATACAATACTCTTTACTGATTTTAAGAAAAGACACACCTTTTTGGCTTTTAGGTGGGCTAAAAAAAGCGTCACTAGTTGGGTTTATTTGAACATAGGGAAGTTATAAGCTCATATTTCTTGGCTTATTTTCTTCTTGTACTTTATCTTTTTATTTTTCCTATTCTAGTTGGAGAGCCTTGGAGTGCTTCCGCAAGATAATCTTAATATTAAACAAGTGTTTGTATTTTCAGCGGAAAAACATATACAATGGCTGGAACTAAAGATGACCCAGGACTTATGGTTCTGAGTCTTAACACGATATTCGATCTTATCAAGAATGACAAAAGTTCTGACGTGTTTCAAGTTACTTGCTCCTACCTTGAAGTCTACAATGAGGTTTGATGTCTTTTTCATGGTATAAGCAGTTCTCGATTGAAGTGGTCTAGGCAATGCTTTTTGACATCTAAATATGTTGAAATCAGGTAATATATGACTTACTTGAGAAGTCATCAGGTCACTTGGAGCTCAGAGAGGACCCAGAGCAAGGAATTGTGGTTGCTGGCCTTAGATGTATCAAGGTTCGTCTATATTTTAATACTTTATCTTTTTCCAGAGACTGCTACATTTTGGATCGTCATACTTAGCATCTGTTGTCAAGGTTTTTTTTTTCCTCAAATAAAAGAACTCCCTCTAATTCAGTAGTTTTATGAAGTCCAATGGGTCTAGTTTCAGAACTTAAAGTGTTACAGCATATTCATGATATTCTTTTCTTGGTGCCTTAGAGATGCTGTCCACCAAGTCCTTTAATACCCTAGTCCATGAAAGAATGTAACAACAATCTGCTTCATACTTCTTAACGCAAGTTTTTCTAGTTTTCCAGTTATTTTAAGTCCGACATGAAAAGATGTACTTCCTCCAGTTGTAATGCTCTCTGCATCTGTTGATTTGGTTATTTTGTCTTATCACATGCTTTTTGGCCTCACCCTTACTTTAGATAATGACTATTTACTTTTGGTGACTTTTGCTCTAGTGATACAAGATCCTTGCCTGTTGTTCTTGACCCTGATACTTGTATTTAGGTTAATTCAGCTGATAAAATCCTTGAGCTCTTAACTTTGGGGAACAGCAGGCGAAAAACAGATAGCACAGAGGTCAATGAAACTTCATCACGGTGAGTAACATTGACTTCCTGTTAATGTTATATCCTACGTTCACTAAAATCCTCTTTAGCTTTCTACAGCAAACTGAAATCTATAATTTTCCTTCTTTTTCGTGATTCCTTGGCAAAGAAGACTTAAACACAGACTTCTTACATCGCTGTAGTTCATAAAAAGTGAAGCTTACCATTGTTTATCAGACATGAAACACCTACAATAATTACAGCTAAAAGAAAGGGTGGTGGTTCTTGATATTCTGCTTTTTGTTGTAAAAATCAAGGGGAATCTACCACTAGCTCAATTTCTTGGTCATCTCACCTTGTTAATGATATGGAAATACTGATATTTCCTGAGCAGCTCTCATGCAGTGTTGGAGATTACTGTGACTAGGAAACAGCGAGACAAATACTCTAATCAGGTTATAAGAGGAAAGCTGGCACTTGTGGATCTTGCTGGAAGGTCTGCCCAATATTTCCTTCTTTTTTCTTCTTTTCCTGCATGAGAAAAAGATTGGTGATAGTTATGTGCAAAACTTTTGACACAGTGAACGAGCTTCTGAAACAAATAGTGGAGGTCAAAAGTTGAGAGATGGCGCTAACATTAATCGATCTCTTCTTGCTTTGGCAAACTGCATAAATGCTCTAGGGAAACAACAGAAGAAGGGTCTAGCTTATGTTCCTTACCGCAATAGGTACTTGAATGGTTGTTATTGTGTTGTGAAATCTTTTACCTAATGTTAACTAATCTAGTTGATTCTTCTTGCAGTAAATTGACACGGATTCTGAAAGATGGTCTGAGTGGTAATTCCCAAACAATAATGATCGCCACCATATCACCAGCTGTCAGTCAGTATCACCATACTGTGAATACCTTAAAGTATGCTGACAGAGCAAAGGAAATTAAGACACACATTCAGGTTAGAGTCCAATATGATGTACTAGTGAAACAAAGGACAGTAGGACGCTAGATTCATACTAGAAGATCATCACATATTTTTTTGTGTGAATGTTCAATGCAGTACATAGTTAAAGTCGAATCCAATTTCTATTATAGAGATCTTCCCATATCAGAAGGAAAAGTATTCTTCATTGTTAACTATGTTTTAAGATGCAGAGATTGGCACTTCGCAATAAAGAAGTAATATTATAGTAAACCTTGGATAGAGAATGGATGGCTGGAAGGTGGTGTAACAAGAAAAGTAAAGTTGAATAGGTGATTAATCTGATGTTTTTCTAACGGAATAAATTCATTAAGATGGCTGGAGTGTATTAAAAAGGCTTTGCATTCCAGTATTGCAGAGGAATGACAGTAATTGCAGTTACTAATGAGAATAGTGTAGGAAGAAGGACGGAGCTTGTAAGAAAAGTTTTTAAAAGAATAAATTAAATTTTAGTCATTAATGGTTTGCCTGGTACTAGCTAGGTTAACTTTATCACCAGATTCGTATAAGAAAATTTTTTTTAAAAAAGGAATTAAAATTTAGTCCTTTATGGTTGCCTGGTACTAGCAAGGTTTAATGTATCACCAGATTCATGTAGCTATCCTTCTGGTGAAGGGACAACTAAGGTTGTGGTAAGGTATAGAAGTTGCGCATGGTTGACTTCCTTTTAAATCTACTTTGTTCTTTTGTGATCTTTGGGTAAGCTCATTGCCATTTGCCTACTGGTATGGCCCAATACTCTCTGTGTGACCTATGGTTAAGCGTTGACATCCAACTGAAAGTCTTCTAGTTGCTTTTGTCCCAGTAACTACTCTAAGGATAATGACTGAATTGTTTTATTCATGAGCCTATTGCTGATCGCCATGCTGAATTGGGCATTATAGAATGCAATTCAGGGTGCATAGTACTTGGTTCAGTCTGGTTTCAACTTGGAATTTTTTTTCGGTAATAACCTGTGAAATTACCATTAACAACAAAACTTTTGTACACTTAAAAGAGCATCCGGTGTTAGAGCCCCCTTCCAAGAAGGTTGTTCTTAACAACTGAACCTCGAAGCTATCTAAAAAACAAGGCTAATTACACTATTGAGTCCCAAACTAGTTACATAAACTATTAATGAAACAGTTGTCCCTAAGTGTAGTCCTGTATCTATGCAGTGATGCTAATCTTTCTCTAATCTCACTTTGAATCTGCTTTATAGTATACTCAGTATTTACAGTGGCATTCCTGAACAATTTCCAGTTTCTGGCTTGCCATGTGTGATAGATCATTGGCCCCCATATAGCAGTCATCACTTCCTTCTTATATTGCCGCCAATATCTTCTTTCGAACCATTGTAAGCTCTGCATGATCCCTTTCTTCTGAATGGGAATTCCAGCCCAGCTAACCATTGCATTTCTTACTTGAGTTATCCACTTACATTCTGCAAACAGATGATATTGAGTTTCAGGGACACCCTCCTCACAAAGACAACTGTATGTGTAGCCTATGCAACCTCTCTTTTGTTAGCTTTCTGTCGTGGTAGGCAAGCCATACAATTACTCTTTGCCTTGGCATCATAACTGAGTTCCAGATTAGATCAGCTTCCTTCACTCTAATTTGATTCCCCAGCATAGCTACATAGCTTTTGTCACAGAATAATCACCTTTAGGGGTTAATGTATACTTCCCTCTATGATACCAGTTTATCATTTGGCCTGTCAATGAATTTAATTTCCTCCAATACCAACTGCTATCTGTTGGTGGTGTATGTTCCCATACACCACCAATGAATTTGTTTGTATAGATCCGCATATTCTGTATACTAATTTATACTTTTGGCTTTGCTCATAGATTTTCTATGCAATGTGATTTGTGTTGCCCTTCCAAATTATGCCATATCCTCTGCAGCTGTTTTCCTGTTTTATTGCCTTGGAAAAATTGATCTGTCATGTTTGAGTTATCTTCACAAGTTAGTACAAATTCCAGTAGGTGTTGCTCATCAGTTCTGATCTGCATTGTTATGCTCTTCAGAAAAATATTGGCACAATCAATACTCATGTTTCAGACTACCAACGGATGATCGATAGCCTTCAAGTAAGCAAGTTGACATTTTTTAACATGTTTACTGGACGTTACAAAATCATGCATGTTTAGAAGAGCTTCTTTTCCTTGTAGAATGAGGTCAGCCATTTGAGGAAGGAATTAGCTGACAAAGAAACACAACTAAGTGCCAAGCCTACTGAAAAAGCCTCAGACGACGAGCTTTCTTGGTTGGACACGTTGAGCCATGAAACCAGTGAAAATGTCCAGGAGAGGATAAATTTACAGAAGGCTTTGTTTGAGATAGAGGAGATGAACATTAGCAACCGTAATGAACTCCAAAATCTTGATGATGCAATTGCGAAACAACAGGTTATGCATCATTCGATGGACGATTTATTTCCCAAACATCTATATGCTTGATATGCTTCTGTCTGGCACTAAACATGTGTTAACCAAACATTTACCTATCTTGCACGCAAAGATTTGTATCTTTGGTAGATCAGTTGCTCCAATTTCTTAATAAGCTTCTACTTCATGTCTAGTACTCCCTACGGTATGACTGCACTACTACTGTTTGGAGGATCATTTCCCTAATGTCAGTTAACTCTGATCTTGAAAGTGGAGCACTTAGTCTTTTGCTTCTATTTCATTCCTTTATTTCTTGTCTGATCCAAGGTGCTTTTGAATTTTGCTCTTCAATCATTAAAGATCGTTAACAATGTCTTGTCTTTCTCCTTCTGTATGACCTTAAATCTCTTGAAGATATCGTATTAAATTGTTCAAGAATTTCTCATTGGATATTTCCTTCTTTTTCAGGCCATTGAAAAGGATGGGGAAGTTGTCCGGGCTCTTAGATCAAGGCGCCAAGTCATTCTTGATAATATTCGTGACAATGATGAGCTCAGTAGCAATTATCTGAAGGTGGCTAAGTACTGCTGATGTAGGTTTTGTCCCGATCTCTGTTTTTCTTCTTAACACATCAGGAGTTCTAAATCGTGCAGGAAATTGAAGCAAATGAGAAGAGAAGGTGTGAACTCCAAGCTATGATTGATGATGCCATTAGCAGCAATGGAAACAAGACTTACTTGAGAGTTCTGAGTCAATACAGGCTACTGGTAAACACATATTATAATTTTTATTCATTTAGTTTAATCCCAACAAAGAAGATATATCAATTATCCAGTTTTCTTTCCACCACAAGATGTACTATGTTCTTTGCATTTTTCCTGTTCATGCTTCCACTCATTGGTTTGCTACCTCTGTACTGGCAAGCCCAATGGGAACAAAACAATTATGCAGAAAATCGCTTATCTTAATTTTGACTGAAAATTGATGTATTATTTGAACCTCACCTTTTTACTGTAATAAATGTAGGGAATTGCTAATACTGAACTTCAGTTTGAAATAGCGATGAGAGATCAAATAATCCACAATCAAAGGGAAGCACAAAAGAATCTGTGGAATTTGCTCCTAAGTTTAGGCCTTGATGAAAAGCAGATAACAGATCTTGCCCTTAAACAAGGAATAACTATTGAAGACTGGGCAATGACTGCCCAAATTCAATTATCTGATAGAAGACAGTCACCAAACACAGGAAATGGAACATATACTACCTTATCTTCTTCTCCCCCAAATTTTCAACTTGGTGCCAGCTTGCCACTTGATCAATACTTCTGTCCTAGGCCAACTTCCCTGGGAAATCAGAGACTACCACATATCCATTGCAGGGACGAAGACCACAGTTCTAATTATTTGTATGACTACTCTCCAACAGAAAATACAGAGCTGAACGGAGATGAAAGTTTGTTTAGAGATGGGATTTCTTCACTTAATGGAGTTCCTGATAGGCATCAACTTGAATTTTGCAGTTCATATCCGCCTACATTAAACCAATTTTCTTCATGCAGTGAAAGTGGCATGTCAATGACACCTTCCCATGTGAACTTCAGGAAGCAGCAGCAGCAGCAGCAACAGGTATTATTTCAAACCAATCATTCTGCATTCTGGATGCTCCTGTATTGAGAACTACAGGCCATTTTTGTTCAGAAATGCAACCGTCTCTGTCTCTGTCTCTTCTCCCTCTGTTTGTGTATTTTAGTTGCTGTGCCTCTCAATGTTCTTTTCTCCTGTTTCTGTTCTGGCTTTTACATTTATTAAACTCATGTATCTTGCTCATAGGATATCCCATCAAGTTCTATGAGGCAGCAAATACACCCAAGCTACCATGCTGAAATCAGTAGCAATGATTACCTTCACCATGGAAGGACGATGGTTCGCAGGGTATCAAGCGGAGGTCGGTTTCACAGTAGCTCCTTAGCCCAGAACTTTGCCTCGCTCAACTCTAATCATGTATTCCCAAAACTTGGGCAATTTAACCTGCAAGATGTGCAGGTGCTTCCTTCATATGATACAACCAAGCAAGTTTCATTTAGTTCCAATAGCCTCGAAGCTCAGCCACCAAGATTTGTTTAAACCTTCTATTCTTTCATTTGATTCCTTTTTCAGTTTGTCCCTCCAGTTGTACATATTATAGATAGTGTTAAAGATTTTATAGCCATTTAGTGGTTCCAGTAGTTGGCATAGATATTCAATTCATTCGACTCTTGTAAGGAAGTAAACAATGTAGTTCCTGATCCAGAAAAAGAGAAAAAGAAAAGAAGAAAAGTAAAGAATGTAGTTCTGGTGGCTGCTGTGCGTGCATACTGCAGTAGTGTAAAATATTTGGAAGTTGCTAGCAGTTGAGTGAAACAGTTCAATGTCGCTGAGTCCCAATTTTCTGCAAGGCTCTTGGAGAACCGTTGCTGGTTTTGAGTTCTGCTATTGGTTTTATAGCATAAAAAGCTGATATGGAAGTGTTGGTTCCTCTGCATCTTTGGTTGTTGATACTTGAAAGGTTCTGCTTAGCAGATGATAGCCTGAAGAAAAGCTTTTATTCACCAAAGTTTAAGGTGTCGTCTAATAGTTAAATCACTTGTTTTTTATTTGTAAGTCCGTCATTAAAAATCTACTCCGTTTGTTAGCTTAGTTGTAGTACTTCCATGATGATGCGGGTTCCAATTCCCCCTTTAACTCTAATCCTACTATTGTCACAACAAAGAAAAAAATATGCGTTTTCCACTCTATAGAAACACAAGTATTTCCTTTTTCTTTTTAGACGAAGATGACGTGCACGCGGGTCCTGGTCACCTAGTGGGATCCCTGGAAATGTGCTTAGTCCAAGGTTCAAATAAGTCTAATAATATGCGCCGGGGCGTGAGAGAGAAGGGGGTGGGGGTGTCACAGTACCAAAACTCAAAAGCAAGGTGTTTTAAATAGAATCAGATAGTACCTGGCAATTTGCTAATATTGGAGATTGAAGTTGTCTCATTCAAAGTAATCGACATAATATTGAAACGTTCAATTACTACTCTCGCATTGTTGATAATTGCACGTTGCTGTTAAGTGGTAACTTAGCTGTTTGAAGTTTGCTGATAAAATACACCTATAGAATAGAGAAAAGAAATCAAATGACGAATAAAGTTGCTAAAAATAAAAGCCGGATAAATACTCTTGTTAAATTAGTTTATTTTGATTCCTCACCTTACAAAAATAGAATTCCTCAAGAAAGGTCCAATATTTCCTTTATGGATTCAATGGAAAAAGAAGTGAAGAGAGCAATGCCTAACCAGACAGCTAGAGTTATGCCACTCGGGATTTATCCAAGATTGAGGTTGTCCCACTGCAACATTAAAAATTAAACATTAAACTCCACGGCGGCAAATATATCAGTTTAACAGTCGCTAAAACTTCCCCTTTCTTAAACCTTTCAAAAACCCTCCTCCACCACTCACGATGGCTTCAACTGTCGACCCTCCAAAATCATTCAAACCCTACGAGCTCAAATACACGCTCTCCGGCCACAAACGCGCCATCTCCAGCGTCAAATTCTCCGACGACGGCAGACTCTTAGCCACCTCCTCCGCCGACAAAACCGCCCGGACATGGTCCCTCTCCGACGGCTCTCTCCTCCACGAATTCGAAGGTCACGAACAGGGCATCTCCGACGTGGCATTCTCCTCCGACAACCGTTACCTAGCAACTGCCTCCGACGACAAAACTGTCCGATTATGGGACGTTACTACCGGTTCCCATGTCAAAACCCTAACAGGTCACACAAACTATGTGTTCTGTGTTAACTATAACCCTCAATCGAACTTGTTGGTTTCTGGTTCTTTTGATGAGACTGTTAGGTTATGGGATGTGAAGACTGGGAAGTGTCTTAAGGTTCTGCCGGCGCATTCAGATCCTGTGACAGCTGTAAATTTTAATCGGGATGGGTCGTTGATTGTGTCAAGTAGCTATGATGGGTTGTGTAGAATCTGGGATGCTTCAACTGGGCATTGTATGAAGACCATTATTGATGATGAAAATCCACCTGTTAGTTTTGTCAAGTTCTCCCCCAATGGCAAATTTATACTCGTTGGCACTTTGGATAATACTCTGGTAATTCTTAATGCTGTTCCCAGAATTTCCTTTTTGTTCTTCTTTTTTGCTATTCAGTTGAATTAGATGTAAAGGTTGAGTCTTGGTAGCTTTTGATTGAAAAAAACCATAGTTTTTTGGTGAAGTTATTGCAATCAGCTGTTTTCTTTTGTTATTTTCTATGGAGTTGAAAATGGATTTACGTCTGAAAGACTGTAAAGTTCGTTCTGTAGGAATCCTTATATACATGATTATGTTCAAGTTACTCGAGTTAATCGCCAAAGTTGGCTTCTTTTGAGCTGATTAGGGTACAAGAACTCTGTAGTTTTATGCTGTGGTGAAATTAGGTTTTGCTGATAAAATGCTTAAGATGCATATGGTGATCAAGTGCTTCAGTCAGAACATATAGTTTTTTGTGTGCTTTTCCGTGGCATAGGAAACTGCTGTTAGGGGCAACTAAGAGTTGCTGAAGAGTTTTGTTGCTTGCATTTAGTGAAGTAAGTAAGGAGCTCTAGTTATAGTAAAAAAAATGTATAGTACACAACCAGGACCTAACTAGTTGGTTAGAAGTTTGTTATTGATTATTGTGTCATGTGATAATCATGAAATGTTTTCTTGTTACTTACGTCTACTGAAATTTGTATTAGTAAATGTAATCGAGATGGAACATACCTTTGGTGTATACTAACTTTGCACTCATATTTTATTTTATCAAAAAATCCAAGATTGGTGTAGTTAGTCATCGACTTAACCATTTATATTGTTTGGAGTTGATGGGAGGAAAATCTACTTGAAATCCTGTTACAATGGATCAGAAAGGCTCGCAATTCTTGCCTTTCTGGTTGGTCACGATAATTTTCTTTTGCTAAAAAGCATCCACTTGTCCCTTTGGCCTAGTTCGGTGGCTTTTGCATTATGCAGGTCTGACATTCTGTATTATGCATTACGTATCTACTCATGTTTATTTAGCAGGTATAAGTTGATCCAAACACAGACAAAAAACATGTCCAAGATTTCTAAGATATTTATTTTATCTTTTTTCTTAGTTAAGGGATAGAGATAACCCATCTAGTTCTTCTCTCAAGAGAAGTCAAAGTGAAACTGGTAAGAGGAACTAGGACTTCTGAAGTATGCCATGCACAGGGGTGTCGAGTCCAATCCAAAAAAATATAATCTGCCCAACCCACCCTCCAAATGTTAACAGGTTGGGCGAGTTCTAAAATATTTACTGGTCAGAATTGGCTATGCCCAAATTAATCCATGCCAAAAAGCAGTTCGGATTGGGCTAGTATAAGTCGCCCAAATCAATCTGTGAAGGCTGCCCAAATAGGTCTCTTTTGCTTCAGTCTTCACTTTTTTATTGGATCTCCAGCAGATCTACTCGCCATGTCTCTCTGGCGAATTCCTCACATTTTCTATAAAGGGTGAAATTGAGGTGTTAGTTACCTCTTTCTGTCACATGCATTCTCATGTGTAGATGAGAGAAGTCCACTGATCTGTGCAGTCTTTTACTACTTCAGAAGTCTCTTTCGTCACTCTTAGCTTAGACATTGTACAGGAGCTAATTTAGTGTCTTATTAGACACTGTACACTTTTGTCATCTTTTGTATATCTGCATCTTCTGGATGCCTCATTAATACAATTTCTTACTTCATAAAAAAAGTTTCTTTCGTCACTCTAAACTCACAGATCTTTTTGGAAGCATAGACTTTCCAATATCGAGATTCTATCTTCTCACCAAGAAATATGATAAGCTAAAGTTGGAAATTTCTGGTAACCCGTTGGTGAACCCAATGTTATTCCTAGTGGGTTGTGCTTTTTCATGCGGTTTTTATCAAACTTTTGGTCCATAATTATCCTTGGTATTTGAGTAATACGGTTCATTTGGAAGTATGGTAAACTTGGTTGGACTTTCTTCATGTTTATGCTTCAATGCAAATTTTAGGGACTATTTTGAAGTTTCTTAATACTCCTTTGATCTGTTGGAATTAGTTTAAAATTCTCTTGATTTATCGAGAAAGTTTACGAAGTTTGGCTCCTTTCCCTGTAATGGATGCTGTTTTACAGCACAAGTGCTTTTGGCTTAGCCATGATTTAGAAGTTGAAAAAGTTAATGGTGTTGTACCAAAAGCAAAATTGCTATTTTCATCCCTGTTTTTCCTCGGATGGACTTAGTCAGTATGAAAAGGAGGCAATAGAGAGAAGCAAAAAGGAGGTTGAGTCAAGTTAGAGGGATTGGCTATGACCTATTGTTTAACCTTCATGACTCAACCCATCTTGACGCAAAGAGACTTTGGGCGGGTTGGATTATGATCCAGCTAATCAATTTATCCCATTTGACCTTTGGAAGTTGGCCCACTTGACACTCGTATCCACGCATATCCCATTGCATGAAATGGTGTATAGGTCCTTTGGCTTTTGTCATGCTTAAAGGCACAGTTACTCATCATTAGCTTTGATATTGTAATCAAGCTATGTGCAACCATGTTAGAAGTCTTAAGGTAACTCCATTATGACATCTCAAAAGTGGCATGAAGAGATACTTGACTGGATTTATCGATGAACTTCTTTCTCTGTATGATTGTGGAAGTGCTACTCAGACCTTGGTCTCCCCATACCCCTGCCTATCTCACCCCAACTTAATAAATTAAAACGAAGCTGAAATGTCTATAACCTCATGTACGGGTTGGCTATACAAGCTTTGTTGTCTACCTATCGAAAACCAAAAACCAGCTTCCAGTTGTTCCATTTTACTGTCCAGTCCTTGTGGTGATTTATTCCCCTGAAAGGGATCTTGGTTGTGAACTCTTCATCAGCTGTTCCATTCTAGGGCTTCATCCTCATGCTTATCGCTCTTCCACAACAAATTCTCTAACCTAGTGCCCAAGACATATCAATGTGGAGAAATTTTACTTTTGTGGCAAGTCATAAATTATGAAAAAAGATGAACTTGAGATACTTTGATAACTTTGTTCTTCGTTCATATATTTCTCCGCCCATAATCTTTTAGGCAAAAGTCGATTATTAGAAGGAAAAGCTGATGATTGAAAAAGAACCTGAAAATTCCATTGCATCTTTCTGGAGATGAGGTGGAAATTTCCTTTTCTTTTGATGAATAAAGCAAAATGTCAATAATATCAGACAAGGTAAGATGGTATCAGAAGTATGTATCCCAGCTATCCATACAAGGGGGAACCTCCACTTTACTCCAAAATGAGAAAATGAAGATAAGAGCAATCCTTAATACTCCTAAACTCGTTCTTGTCTGCATTTCTTTTGCCCCAAATAAGCCTAAGAAAACATAGTGGTGTCCTCAAAGTTGCCTTCCTTTCCCTGTCGATCTCCTGAACTGTCTATCTTGAGACAAAGCTGCTTCCCCTGTTGTTTATAACAGCCAAAAGATCTTTAACTAAGAGAAAACCACGGTTGAGCTTTTGCGCACCTTGGTGCTTTGATCATCTATGAAATGCATGGTTTGGAGTTATTTATTCAAGCTTTGTCTGATTCTGATTTCTCTATGAACTGTGATATGAGAGTCCATCTCATCTTTTTATCTTACCACAAGACATGCTCTTTTGGTTTATTTGAGAAATCACAAGTTATGGTCTTTTCTGTTGGTTGCTTGCAACTTTTGAGAGATGGCTAGTCTCTGATCTGTGAAATTTATTCTTGCCTGTTTCCTCAAGGCGTCTGTTCAGTAAAGCAAACTTCTACCGTGAATTTGTTGTGACAAAGTTGACATGGTGCTTCAAGAATGTTCCATCATTCCTTTCTTCTCAAAGTACAGCTTCCTCTACTAATGAACCATTACATCTTGGCAGATGTGTTCCATATGGTATTCAAATACTATTTTCAAAATGAAGATTTTGGTATTGCTTAGTTTCAAAATGAAGTATATGCACTGTTTTACAAGTTCCATCGGATAGAGAATAAGTCGATATACCTCTGTATCTATTGTAATGCCTCTGCAAAATTTTCATCGTTCAGATACTTCTACTTAACTACTTTTCCAAAAAATAAATAAAAAGGAAACTGCTAATTAACGTGCACCCTGACCTTTATATACTTTTTCTTTCCCTTGTTTTGCAGAGGCTTTGGAACTTCTCGACAGGAAAAGTTTTGAAAACTTACACGGGCCATGTCAACTCAAAGTTCTGCGTTTCATCAACATTTTCCATAACAGATGGGAAATATATTGTTAGTGGTTCCGAGGATAATTGTGTATATCTGTGGGAGCTTCAGTCAAGGAAGATAGTTCAAAAATTGGAAGGTCATACTGATACCGTAATTTCTGTAGCATGCCACCCCACACAGAACATGATTGCTTCTGGTTCTCTTGGGAATGACAAGACAGTGAAGATCTGGACTCAGGCTCAGGCGGAAAACAGTGAAGATATGACTTAAGCATTTGTGCATAAATCAGGTGATGTAGCAGAATAACTGCATGTTACTTGCCTTGCATGTGAGAATCGGTTATTATCAGTCTCTACATGAGGTAAAACCTCTGTATCTTTTAGTCCTGGTAGTTGTCATGTAGAAGTTCTTTCAGCTTTTGTCTAAGTTATTGTATTCCAGGAATTTGCTTAACTAGATGAATATGTCTATCAGATTTATGGAAATTGTATCAGAGTTGGAACTTTTGCTTCGTCGATCACCCTTCCCCTTCCCCTTCTCCCTTCCCCCACCCCACACAAAAGAAAAAGAAAAAAAAGAGAATTTTTTTCCCGTTGTTGCTGTGTGCTGAACTATGTTATAATACTAGTTTTTTACATTTGTCAGTTTGCACCTCCACACGAATGAGCTTTTCGTAGATCAGAAGAAATGCAGTAGCATAAGGATGGCTGAGTTTGCTTTATTGCTCGGACTGCTACTTTAGGATTAAGGTTGATGCTGTCTGTCTCTGGGATTCTGATTTTTAAGATGATGTGGAAAATATTTCTGGTTGTTAGAACTTAAATAATCTTATTAATATCTGTATAAGTTTAACAAGTTTTGGTCTAGGCTTCTTTTTTTAGTCAACATTATGAAGTTGTGCCTTTTTTTTTAATTGTTGCGAATGGGGTCTATATGTATTTGTTAATTGTTATAAACCTGTTAGGAGATCCTACGTATAATGTGATCATGTTTGTAAGAAGGGTGAATTTTCAAATTAATATACCCAGAATAAGGAGGCTAAGTGGGCCGGCCCCGGAGGCTAAGTGGGCTAAACGGGCTGGGATCGTTAGGCCCGCTAGAGGTGGGCTCATGCCGGTCTCGTGGGTCGGTTCTTAGCTAGGAACCGTTAGGACCTGGCCCGTCAAGAGACCGGGACCGGACCGGTCCCTTGACGGGCCAAACGGGCCCAATGGATATTTTAAAAAAAAAGAAGAGCCAGTTTGGCTTTTAAAAAAAAGAGTTGTTGGGTTTAAAAAATAGCCGTTGGCTATTTAAAAAATAGCCATTTAACTCCTCCAACTTAGTTTTAACCCCAAACTTTTTATTATTACACTTTTTTCCTATTTTCTACTATAAATACCATTTCATTCTTTCATTTTCTTACAAAATCAATATCAATCTATCAAAATCTCTCTAATTTTCTTCTATACTTGCTACAATTGTGTACTTTATTAAAAAAAAAATAGTGAGGTTGCTACTATTACTTATTTTATTTCAAAAAATATTCAAAAAATATTGAGATTGTTACAATTTGTGAAAGAATTGTGAAATTGGTGAATTGAAGTCTTCAAGTTTTCAACGATAATCAATTTTCAACAAGTTGTTCGTCAATTCGGTAAACTCGTTCCAACTCTTAAGTTTTAATATTATAGTTTTGTTTGTTTTAGTTATTTGCTATTATTTGATTAATTAAGATATCTTTCTTAAGAAATATTTTTGGTAAAATAAGAATAAGGGAAAATCCAAGACTAGCGAATCTAGTGGTACTGTCGTTCCTCCTCCCTTGCCCCTGGCTCCCCGAACCAAACCCCATACCCGTTCTACACCTGCTATTCTTGATACCGATAATAGTTTATTACAATTTAGCGACACTGAATTTTGCCATAATATTGCACCCGGTGAACATTTAGACCATGAATTAATGAATGCTCTCTATTCTAATAATTATAATACTATTGATGAAAATGATGATGAGGAAATTGATCTTGATGAAACTCAACCGGACGATGATACACCCACTAGTCCTGCTCCTGATGTTGACCCAACTAGTGATAACGCTGCTAATCCAAATGCTGACCCATCTGATACTCCTGTTACTGCCCCTACTTTTTCTAGAGAACCTACCAAATGGCAGGAAACATCTCCTGTTTGGCTATTTTTTACTCAACTAGTTCCAAAAAATAAGGCTAAGTGTAAAACTTGTTATATGGAGTTAGCTTTTAAATATATTGGATCGCGTTCGGGGACAAAATCTTTGGCTAGACACATAAAAAAATACCCTAAAGATAACGTCAGATATCAACGTCTGAAAACTCTGGCCGAAAGGAAATGTGTACCTAGTCCTAGTCAGGCTGACCCTAGTATCGGTTCAAATCAATTTTAATCGGGAATTAACACTGTTACCAATGGTATTTTATGTTATGATCCAAAAAAAGATGGGGAAGAATTGACAAAAATGGTAACTGTTATGTGCTTAACCTATAGTTTTCCTTCTAACCCTGCGTTTGTGCATTATATTAGAATTTTTTTTAATCATACTTATAAAGGTTTTTCTCGCACAACTGTAAAGAACGATATTTATAAATATAAGCATGAATATGAACAATATTTGTGTTATTTCATATTGCTACAAAAGAATTTTCTGGCAATATTATCCTACTATTTCTAACTGTTTAGTTTATATTGCAGAACTTGCAAATTTGTTTGCTCATTTTTCACAGGGCGAGGAAATTTATCAACTTGCTATTGATTCTATGAGAAAATAGTTTAAAAAATATTTTTTCTCTATTCCCCCTGTTTATGGTGTTGCTGCTTTGTTAGATCCTTATATGAAATTAGGAGGTCCTCAATTTTGGTATAAAACTGTTTATAATGGTTTAACACTTGAGGATGATGAGTTGCCTAAACTTCCGGAAACAATAACCCCAATTAGAACAAATGCTTAAACTATTTATAATGCTTATCAAGTTGCATTAAATCATGCTAGACCAAATGTTCCAACTTCTTCTTCTTTTGATACTCAATCTTCTAAAAGAACTGCGGGAGTAAGAGGACTTAGTGTTTGGGCGGAATTTAGGGGTTCTTTTGGTTCTAGTAGTAGTAATTTTTCATAACTAAATGAGCTTGAAGTTTATTTGTCGCAACAACTTGAGGAAGTGAATCTCGACGACACCTTTAATATTTTGCAATGGTGGAAGGATAAAGAAAAATACTTTCCGATTCTTTCAAAGATGGCCCGAGACATTTTAACTATTCAAACTTCAACTGTGGCATCGGAGAGCGCTTTCAGTCAAGCAAGACTTCAAATCGGTGATTATATAGCGTCTATGAGGGAGAACTTGAAAAAATCAGTACTTTTCAGAGATTGGATCCGTTCGGGAAAGAAGAAATTTTGGACTTGCTGAATCACAACAAGAGGTAGACGAAGCTTACGAAGAAATGCTAGCTGAACTTGCTGAGAATGATGCTTCGCCCGACAATGGAAGCGGCGATGACCAAGCTACTTTTTCGCCACCACCAACGGAACTTCCTCCGAACCTTGAAGGATTTTTGAAGTTTGTAAGAGATAGCATGTAACTTGTATGAACAAAAATTAGTATGTATTGAGTAACTTGTATTTTGACACATCTTGATTAGTTCCTTTTTCTTCTCAATGGTGGTATTAACACCTTGTTGTGCTCATTCCATAGGAGGAGGAAGACTAAGAAAGATATTGTCATATTTTTTATTGCTATAATAAAATTACAAGGCATTGCTTTGAATATCTTTTTACAATATTTTTGTCTTTAAATTTGAATTAAAAAATTAGTCACAATTCTATAAAAAATTTACAAGGCATTGCCTTAGATATTTTTTTAACATCTTTTTGTCTCTAATTTCTATTTAATTTTTTTAAAAAATACTGCTTAGCCGTTGGGCCTGTTGAGACCACGGGTCCGACCCGTTTAACACGTTTATTTAAGGACCGGGCTCACAGCCCACGAGGCCGACCCGTTAGTAACGTTTAGGGTCCGAACCGACCCACTTACCACCCCTAACCCAGAATGAGAGAAAATGGAGGAAAAGCAAACAGTGTTAATTGTGGAGAAGAGATTATAGATGTTTTGGGTTTGGGTAGAAAAGTAGTCGTGCAATACTTGATGATTCAGCCAATCTCGTGATCCCCTTCATTAATAATTTTAATAGAAGGGTTTATATTCACTTTGAGTTGAGTTTGTAGTTTAGTGATTACAACTTGATAATAGTATATCCAATCTATTGGTATTTGGTGTATGCTATTTTAACTCGAATTCAGAGTGAGCATGATATAACTTATTTCAATGCTAATAAACTTGTTATCGAGTCTAGAGAGATTAGATAAGTGGTAAAATTTTACCAGATGAAGCTTTAGTCATTTCAATTAGATATGAAGCTTTAGTAAAATATAATTCCTGGGATTTGATTTGACCAGAATCCGAATTAGGTTAGTTGTTGACGCTGATAGTGATAGACAATAAATGATGAAACTATAATTGTTAAAATTCGTGGAGATAGTGCTTGAATTATGAGCTGGGTTGCACGTAGATCAAATGAAGAGAGATTTATATTTTATATTCCGAGCTAATTGATTCTTTTACTTCATCTATCAAGGAGATCTGCGAACGGATCAGAGAATAGAAAAAAGAAGAAATAGTTCAAGCAAATTAGTTAAATTTGAATAGAAGAAAACGATCTTTTCTCTATTATATTATATCACCCATCTTTTACGTTTTAACATATGCTATGAGATGGGCAATAGAGCTAACTTATTGACTCAGGTGAAGAAAAAGAAACCCATTGACATCCTATCCCAGTTAATAAATATGAGAGAACATTTATGCCGTATAAATATATAACTACGCTCCATGTAAGATATTTGAAAAATCGACGATCTTAAGTTTTAAAAGAGCCAAAATTAATGGAAATAAATAAAGAAAGAAAAAATAAAAAAGAAAAGAAAGAAACGAGATGAATAAGACAGATCATCTCCTAATTACATAAATGGAGATCTTCTACTCCTATTACTTACGAGATTGGTGAATATTTATCTAGAAAACGGCACTATGGTATCTGCTATGTTAGAGCAGAAGCTTCCCTCTCCCCTTTCTTTTTGTGGGTTAATTTTGTGAAATTATAAGAATTTTATTTAACTTGTGCATAATGCATATATATAAAAGAGTAAGAGCAGATTTCCTCAAGGACTTTAAACAAGACATATTACCTTACTATTTGCGGCAAGACCGTATTTGATTCATAGTTTCGTACCCGTTTTCAATATTTTCTGTAATTAGCTTTTTCTATATAATTGCTTATGACTTTCCAGTGCACGTACTTTTTGTTTAGTTACAAACGGATTAGAAGATAATCTACACAATGTAATTCTTTTTAATTATCAAATAATGAAGTTTGATAAAGACTAGATCCTGTTTACACAATTTTCATTTAAACTATTGCTCCGCCACGAAAGTTTTAACATATTTACTGAAGAGCAAAGGTTATATATCGTGAGAAGCATTTAAAAAATACTTGCCAAGATTAAAAAGGAAAAAGAAACAACTTTGATGATAATAACTGTGTAAGTATGTATTTTTTAGAGTTTAATTTATGTATGTTAACGGTGCAAAGAACTATCACGGTATTATCGCATTTTAACTTGTTATAGTAGGTTATCTAATTTATTTTTTGGAAACTAATAATTGTTGGAACATAATGGTGTGTAACCTCTTAGCAGGGGTGTCAAACGGGCGGGTCAGGTCGGATATGAGCGGGTCAAAAATGGGTAATTTAAAAAACGGATAAATTATCCGACCCGACTCGTATTTGAAACGGATAAAAAATGGGTTATCCGGTGGATAATATAGATATCCATATTATCCATGGCTTCTTGAATATGATCACTTTTTGGAGAATTTCTAGTCTCCCCAACTTGAGGAACCCCCAATTTAAAGCTTTACAAATGTAAAAGTTAGACACATTAGTTATCCATTGCTTATCCATTTTGTAAGTGGATAATATGATTCTTATCCATATTCGACTCGTTTTTAAAAAGTTCATTATCCAACATATTTTTTAATAGATAATATGAATAGATAACTATTTTGTTTTAACCATTTTGCCACCTCTACCTCTCAGCAACCAAAAAAAAAGGTGCAACAAAAATGATATTATGTTCAAATTTAAGTGCAGGAAGAAGGTGGGTGATTTGAGGTTAGAAAGCATAATAAATTCCTATTCCGTGTAACTCTGACGGTTCTCTCTGTGTTGTAGTTTTTTTTCTAGTTATAATATGGTTGGCCGATCTCCACACTGTTAAAATTTGTTTTTCACATTTGACATTGTCAAAGTATTCTAATAAATTCCACTATACTGGCTAGCTATTTGGTACCTACCCTACGAGTGCGTTCTTTTTTTTTTTTCCGCTCAAATTGTTTTTTATTTCCTTACAATATTAAGAGTGGATCAAAAGAACTTGGCGTTATTCTCTTTGTTATAATTTATAACTAGTGTTAGTTGGTAAAAATTGGTCACATAATTTTCTCGATGTGTACGACTAGTAGTCTATAATAAAGTCAGCATGTGGTCCGTGTGTACCATATAATTAGTTTAGAGTAGATAATTTCAAGGAATCTACAGCTACTGAAATATTATTTATATATGCCATATTGACTAATTATTCTTGGCACAATAACTGCTCCCATGTAAAGATGGCTAAAACTTTAATCATTTGGCCATCGCCTGTTGTATAAAATACTCAAGAAAAAATGGATAAAAATGCTGTCAAAGCTTTCATTATAATTTTGGCCGATTTGGCTTGTCTTCCAAATTGGACTTTGCTTTAATTTATCAATTAGGAAACCGTCACGAGCTTGCGTGGTGCTAAACCAGAACTGAAAATATCCATTTTAACTTGAAAAATGGTAACATTTCACTCGTGGCATTTAAAATATTCATTTCTAATTGCAACTACCTTTTCACTTTGTTTGAAAATAAGTATCCCTTTAACTTTCTGTCAATCTAAGATTCTCCTCCTACTCCTAATTTGGTTCTAATATAATGCACTGGCATCACGACTAATGCCTTGTAGCAACTCTTAAAATTACTTCACCATTTAATGGACAATTCGTCTCTAAGATGGTTTTCAAGAATGGTAAGAATATACAACAAATTAATCCTTAGATAATATTATACGAAATATCTTAATTTGTTTTGTATGATTTGCAGGGAGAGGCCGGAGCCTATTACTCAAATGAGAAGAAATCTTTTGACGATTTCACCACTCAAAAATCCACAATTTCAGAGGATCAAGAAACTAGAGAACTATCTCTATCTCCAGATAGTCATGCTTATTCCCGTTCTAATTATTTCAATCAGGAAATCAAAAGTAAAGTCAGCAAAATCGATTTTTCCCTCATTACCCCTTTGGAAAATTGCCCAATTGGTTCCAAAAGACCTGCGGCAAATCAGCTCAAAATGAATACTAATATGCTTTCTTTTACAAAAAATAATAATACGGATTCGGTCCCTAATCACCAAAGCTGTAAAATAGAAGCAGTAGATGAGATATACTTGTGTGATTCAGATCACAAGTATTTTCAATTTCTAAAGTCTAAAAGTGGCTACGATCTAAATGATAGCCAAGCCACGAAATTGGGACAAGGTCAGAAAAGAGAGAGACTTCCTTCAGTTGACCAAGATCACATTATTGCAGAGAGGAAACGCCGAGAAAAACTTAGCCAGAGGTTCGTCACACTTTCAGCCATTCTTCCAGGTCTTAAAAAGGTAATCATTTTTCTCCTCAAATTCGGTTTTACATACTAGAATTAATTAGTTTCTGGATTTTCGGTATAAAGTTCTCTAAAAGTACAGAAAAAATTGAGCTATGAAATCATAACTCGAACAGGTGATGGTTTCCATGGTTGAAACCGAAATTCTGAACCCATAAGATTAAAATTCTAAATCCGTCTCTATTTCTTTGTTTATTTATAATATAACAATATGAAAGAGTTTTAAGTTTGCATGCACTAACTGTTGTGAAGTATTATTTACATGTTTAATTGCTTAGATGGTTATACTAAGTTAATTAATACATATGGGTTACTCGAGGGAGACGGTAACTAATTTACTATAATAGATTAAACTATATTGTTCATATACAAAATGTTTACACTGTAAGTATATATATTTTAAATTGGATTTAAGCTATATACTGATAGTGTAATATTTTTTTTTACATTGTTAGTATATATATATTTTAACTAGTTATAGCAGATTATTTAACGTTTTCTAGATTATTAATTAATGTGTATCATAGAACTTACAAAATGAGGGGCTAAAGATTTTTAGCATATTTGTTTTGTAAATACTGACTGGTAGGTGGACAAAGCTTCAATTCTTGAACAAGCAATCAGACATGTGAAAGAGCTTAAGGAAAAGGTGCAACAATTGGAAGAAGAGGAAAAGACAAGGTCCCAGGAATCAGTTATGTTTGTGAATAAATCTCAACTGGAAGAAGATGATCATTCCTCTTCTTCATCTGATGAAAACAATCATTGCTCCTCTGGCGACGCAGATATTGAAGTAAGATTCTCAGATCATAAGAATGTATTGATCAGAATAACCTGTGAGAGGCGCAATGCCTTCGTCCTTAACATCCATAACGAAATAGAGAAGCTTCATCTTTCTATTGTTCAAAGCTGTATGATGCCATTTGGGAAAAAAGCCATTGATGTCACTATTGTTGCTCAGGTATTATTCTTCAAATTTACTCCACTTTATTTACCAAACCATTAAATGCCATATGTGGTTATACTGAAATAACTTATTTGATCTATATATACTGGCAATATAAAATTTTATGGATGATTATCTGTATTTATTATTTAAATGTCAGTGTATAGTAGTTACACTCAGGTTTTGATGAGTTTAAGTTTTATGTATGTACTAGTGCCGTAAAACTTTATATAATCAAATCACGGAGTTTAATATAAGTAAAATTTTAAGATAATGAACATAGTAATAATAATAAGTAATCTACTGTATTTCACATGTTGAACAATATTAATAGTATAAATTATTTACACTACATGTACATAGAACTTAAATCCATTTTTAATTCCTTGTAGATGGAGGACAGTTTCTGCATGTCGCTAAAGGATCTTGTGAAGCATGTTCGAATGGTCACTGCGAGGTTAATGACCAAGCATAATTAACTTTTCTGAAATATCAGAAAATCTTGGAGAAGCAAAGCGAGTTTGGGATTTTCCTTCACATATTTTGTGTGATCGATTTGCTACGATCATCTTCATTGGTTTGTAAGATATGGTTGTCTCCTTGGCTACATGAAGCTTATTTCTAAGTAAACTTATTAAAGTAAAATATCCTACGTTAAGTAAAGATAGTTATGTGTGGGTGTTTACATAAGTAAATTAAAGGCCTTACTTTAAAATAAAATAAGATCCGGCTTGTTATGTATCACACAGTAAAATTACTTCATTTGAAATTTCCCTATTATAATTCTTGATTCGTGTACGATTTCCATAATCAGCTTTCGGTTTTTTTAATTCTTCATAAGTCAAACCTTTCTGAAAATTATTGGTCAACACTTCCTGTCAAAAACGACAAGAAGCACCAAGCCAAATAAACAAAACAGGAATATACGATGTTTTCATCTGGGGATAAATACCAGGTGATATATTAAATTTCCAACATAGAAACACTAATCAAAGTATATAGACTTCAAATCGAGTAAGAGTCTCCTTATGTGAGTAAAATTTAAAGGGCTAAGAAGATTAAAAAAATGTAAATATCAAATTTTATTAAAATGACTTTTTTTAATAAGGACATACAGAGGCGGCTCAACAACACTTGGGGCCTAAAGCCAAATTTTAATTGGAGACCCTTCAATAATAATTTTAATAAATATTTTTATTTAGGATATATTTTATAACTTTTTGAGATGCAAAATTATTAATTAGTTTTTTATAATCGATTTCTTCTAATAGGCTTGTGACTTGTTCATCTAAAAACACTCCCCTATAGTTTCGAATTTAGTTTTTCTATTGTTTGTGAAAAGTTTATCAAGATTTCTTTTTTAGATTGTATATTTCAACTCTTCTCCTTTTTTTTTTTTAGAATAACAAGATTTATATTTTCTAGTTATCATATTCAAATTCTAATAAATGTTTTAAAAATATAAAAATAACAAATATAACAAATTTAAGATAAAAAAAGATACTGAAAAGTTAGAATGAAAGAACTAGATTCAAGAAGTATGAAGACTTAATTCCAAATTTCGTAATGCTGCTTCTAATATTTCTCGCAAGCTTTAAACGTGAGAAAGAACAGAAAATAAGACACAATTTATTATAAGGAAAGTAATTTTAACTATGTCTTTAAGAAGCAACATAAATTATGGGAAGTTTTGAACAACAAATAGTTCATCTTAGAAAAAGTAAGAAAGAATATAAGACAAAGTATGTAAATTGATGGAAAAGGTGAAATGAAAGATTGTAGCTCTTCGATAAACCAAGAAAGAGAGTGTAAAGGTTTAACCCGTCACTTATTCACATAGCTAAAATGTTGGCTTTTCTTTTATAAGAAAATTTTCATTTTCTTCTAAATAGTACTCGATATTTTCCAAAACATAAAGTAAAATATAAGTCCATTATTATTGAAAATGGGGCCCCAAAATTTGGGAGCCTAAAGCAACAGCTTTAGCTGATTTATGGTTAAGCCGACACTGGGGACATAAACCTTACCTTTGTGGTGTCTTTCCTACAGTGAAAGGAAGGGTCTATGGACAAAAATAACACAACTTAGCTAACATAAAAGTTGAACTTTTCGTATCTAATTCTAAATGAGGGTACTTGCCATTTATCCATAAAGAAAGGACCTTTGGCAGCTTTGGGAATTTGCTGGAAATTCGTGTGGATGATGCCTTCTGTTGATGTTGTGGCATTTTTTGCAAACCAATCAGCAACCTGATTTGCCTCTCGATAGCAATGACTGATAGAGGCATTAGTATGTTCTAATATCTCAATGATGTCTTCAATCTCCTTCCTTAGTGTATAGTTGTGCAATGTTCTGTTTTGCAGCATGTTGTGAATCACCAAAAAATCAATTTCTACCATGAAGTTGTTGAGTCTATTATTGACACACCACTCGCACCCAAATTTAATCGCTCTCAACTCCGCAACATTGCTACTACTACAGTTGATAGGAATCGAGAAGGCCATGACAAATTCTCCTTCATCATTTCTGAGAACTCCTCATATCCCTACTTTGCCACTTTGTTTGTTGAAACTCCCATCAGTGTTAAGCTTTAGTTTTCCTTGATATGAGGCATCTCCCATAATACACACCTCCAAATTGGTATAGGTTTAAGTCTCTCAATTAACTCATAGTTCCTATACCAATTGTTATGAGTGAGAATAGAGGGAAACTTCCTGTTCATAGTAGCATTGGTGTTCCAGAGAATTTGGGACTTCATTTTGTATTGACTAAACTTCATACCATCCCCAAATTTGCACGAAGTATAGCTTCTCCAAAGTTTCCAGCAAATTAAGATTGGCATTATATGTAAAATCATCTTATGTACTAAATTCTTTGATTTCCTCTGCCACCATTGAGTGAGGACACTACTAATGGAACCAGAGATATGTTGGATTCCCAGAGGATTTCCAAAGAATTTCCATAGACTAATAGCAGCTTCACTATCAAAGAAAACATGATGGATATTTTCACATTGAGGGATACTATAACAAGTGCATTTTGAAACTAGTTGATTACCGAACATCCTGATTGTGTCATCAAATGGAAGCTTCCTATGTATCATTCTCTAAATAAGAAATGACATTTTGAATGGAATACAGTTGTGCCAAATGACACACCTCCTTTTCCCCAGAGGGCGATAGGGATAAGAGAGTTTTTCCAATTAAAGTGACATTAATCAAATGAGATTATTTATTTATTTTAGAGTCGCCACTTGGGATAATTTATGGTATCCCAAGTCACCGATTTATTTTAAATCCCAAATCGAGGAAATTTACTCTTATCATGGTCTGCGAACACAGAAGACCGGGTAAGGAATTCTGTTAACCCGGGAGAAGGTGTGAGGCACTCCCGAGTTCCGTAGTTTTAACACGGTCGCTTAACAATTAATACTTGGCTTGATTATTTGAATCATTACATGTTTAAAACCTATTTTACATTTTTAACTTTTAAACTGCTTTTTTGTATTTATGCAATTTGTTTGAACAAGTCGCGATGTCGCGCACTCATTTATTTTTTTTTACATATTGCGTATCGCGCCACGTGAAACGCACCCGCGATTTAATTTTTATTATTATTTGAAGTTGTAGTCGAGTCACGTGAAATGCACACTCGAATTGGGGATTATGTATCATGACTATGCCAAGGGAACCGTACCCATAGCCACGATGATTTATTATTAATCGCGCCTAAAACAAACTACGATGTTCATGATTTTTCCAAAACTAATTTGAGATTATTGTGGAAGTTCAAATATTATGGAGTAAAGCAGGTGTAGCGTAAAGTTTAATAATGGGGATTGAGGATCAGTCGAATCACTAAGCTATTTAGAAGAAAGATTCATCGAAAAAAAGTAAATGACTCTTACTTTATAAAATTCCATGCGAGACCAATAACTAAATTGTAACTTTACTTACTGTTCGTTATTCCTAAAATTTTAACAAAGGAACAAATTCCTTTCAAGGCTCCTGATAACGCCTTTTAATGAACAAATCTCAGCTAAATTATCATTTTTGTAGAATTCTTCAAAGAGAACTTATTTTAGTTAACATTCTGGTGCCACTTTTATTAAAGGCCAAACTAGAAATCTAACACTACTGATTTCAAAGAAAAGAAACAGTGCAAATATAGGCACTCAATAATTATGACATTTGACCAACAAATACACACATAGGCATGCACATCGCAAAAATAAGAAGAAAAAAAGGAATATTCTGAATTATCAAAACAAAATAAAATATTGAAGAAAACGACTGCATATTCATCATTCTTAAAATTACTACTCCAATCATTTTCCTGCTTAGGTGAACATTAAGACAATGAGAGGATACAAAGTACTAAACAGAGATAGAACAACAGAGATTTAGAGCTGAACAAACCTATTTCATTAACTTCATAATCCACACGCATCTTCCATCAAAGACATGTTTCCTATCCAATTAGCAATCCAAGGTTCAAAGGAAGTACCTGGGCAGTAGAGAAACAAGCAAACCGGAACCAAGTAAGGGTGAAAGAGCTGGAATAGAGCTTAGCAACACAGAATCAGCAAAATCAGCGACAAAAACAGCAATTCCACGGCTCACAAACAACCTTCCGAAACTCAGGAAGAAAGAAATCGAACTTTGAAATCGGTCTCTTCAAACCCCTATTGGAAATTCCAGCTTTTCTTTCTATCTTTTGGGGGCTTTTGATTTTCAGACCTTCATTTAATTTTCCTAGCTTTTGTTTCAGCTATGTGTGTTCAAAACGCGAGTGGGTGAGCCTCCATCTCTGTGTGAGTGTGATGGTGAGTGTGTGTGAGGTCAGAGTGTATGCGTGTGAGTGAATGGAGAAGAAGAGGTCGGGAGAGGCTTTATTTTTGGAGAGGATTTTCGTTCTTCTTTGTTGTAAGGAAGGAGGCGTCTTCTGTCTAGAAAGAAAGCAGAAGGCTGCTAGGGTTGGCCTTCAAAATGAGGGGAATCCGTTTATCTTCCGTTCTCTTTTTCCTTTGAAGAAAGGAATTCAGCTGTTTTTAATGGGTAGGGAGAGTGGTATGGAGTTTGTGAGTGGGGGACAAGCATGGAGGACAAGGAAAAGTGGAGAGGGGACAAAGTGTGGGGGGACAAGCATGAGAGCAAGCATGGGGGACAAGAGAAAGTGGAGTGGGGACAAAGTGTGGGGGACAAAGAGTGGGGATACGCGTGGGAAGATGGGAGCGGAAAATATTCAAGCACGGTAAAAAATTAGGTGCTCACAGCATGCCCCTCTTTGATTGAAAACATTAAAAGTTTTCAGGCAAAGATAAAGTGAGCCGTGTGACTAAGTTTTGACCATATCGTTATTCAAAAGAGGAAAAAAATAAAAGAAAAAGGTGCAACCGAGTCCTGGTTTTGGATAGCCTACATATTCCGGGTTATAAAGGAATCAGGTCGCGTGTAGTTCAAGAAGAATGATGGAGTGATGAGTTCGAAAGTTGAGCTAGGTTCCGTCGAGGCTCCGGTCAGTGGCCCTGTTATTACATCAAAATCTAAAGGAACTAAACAAGCCTATCAGCTATAAGTTACAAGATTCCTATTTATAAGTCTTCTGAACCTTGATCTTGAGTCTTGACTGGTTGTTCATGCAGACTCTGATCTGAACCTTGATGCTTGCTAGCTGTAGGTGCTAGTTTATTCTTCTACGGTTTCTTCTGAGCAAAACGGGAAATGTGAAGCTCGTAACTTCAGTCATGTTTTGAGCCGTCCATATCATTTCCATCTGCTTCTGCATTTGGATCCACTTTTTTTTCTTTATTTTGGATTCAAACTTCATCTTTTGTTCATCTCAAACCTTGTGCCTCGAGGTAAAACCTGCTCAGACATCACAACAAACAAACGGACGAAATTTTTCAGCCCCAATTTTCACTAGGAAAATTTCGTAAGTTATTGTAACAAAATTCTAAACTACTTCTTTATTGAAAGCAAATAATAATAATAAAAAAAGTAATGGTGCACCCTGAAAAGGTCATGATGATTTTTTTTTTATTGTCCCAAAAGAATGTCTCAACTAAGGATTTGTGTACCTTATGTTGGGAAAATGTGGTCAGAGAATGGGATACCCTATATTGGCAATGATACCAGGGAGTGGTGTATCCTGCATTTAAAATAAAATCAACTAGGGAGTGGTGTACTCTATGTTGGAGAACACAACTAGTGATTGGTGTACCCTATACTGGTAAGGAGATCAGGGATTGGTGTACCCTATGCTGGTAAGGAAATATAATCAGGGGATTGGTGTACCCTGTATTACTGAGAAGAAAATATAAACAGAGGTTGGCACCCTGTATTACTGAAAAGGAAATGTAACCAGGGATTGGCACCCTGTATTACTGGAAAAGAAAATATAACCAGGGGTTGGCGCCCTGTATTACTGAAAAAATGCTGAATCTTCGGGGCGAAAAGGGTCTACCTGGGTTAAACTATGAAAAGCAAACCTGGGCGAAGTGTACTTCTACTAGGAATATGAGCTGTATCCCCCTAGGCGAAAAGTTTCTACCCGGGTTAAACTACGTAAAACAACATGAGCGAAGAGTACTTCTACCCGGAACTATGAGCTGGATCCCCTAGGCGAAAAAGGTTCTACCTGGGTTAAGCTACGTAAAACAACCTGAGCGAAGAGTACTTCTACCCGGAACTATGAGCTGGATCCCCTAGGTGAAAATGTTCTACCTGGGTTAAGCTACGTAAAACAGCCTGGGCGAAGAGTACTTCTACCCGGAACTATGAGCTGGATCCCCCTAGGCGAAAATGTTCTACCTGGGTTAAGCTACGAAAATGAGAGGTATGGACAGTAGTGATGCATGCTGAAGATTTTAAGGAGCTTACATTTGGTGACATTCGTCCTTTGAGAAAAATACTTCTACCCGGAAATATTAGCTAGATCCCCCTAGGCGAAAATGTTCTACCTGGGTTAAGTAACGTAAAACAACCTGAGCGAAGAGTACTTTTACCCGAAAACAATGAGCTGGATCCCCCTAGGCAAAAAGGTTCTACCTGGGTTAAGCTATGAAAAACAGCCTGGGCGAAGAGCACTTCTACCTGGAACTATGAGCTACATCCCCTAGGCGAAAAAGGTTCTACTTGGGTTAAGCTACGGAAAATAGCATGGGCGAAGAGTAATTCTACCCAGAACTTTGAGCTGGATCCCCCAAGGCGAAAAGATCTACCTGGGTTAAGCTACGTAAAACAACCTGAGTGAAAAGTACTTCTACCCGGAACTATGAGCTGGATCCCCCTAGGCGAAAAGGTTCTACATGGGTTAAGCTACGAAATGAGAGGTATGGACAGTAGTGATGAATGCTGAAGAATTTAAGGAGCTTACATTTGGTGACATTCGTCCTTTGAGAACCGCCATTCTACACTGCTTTGTTCCTGCTTCAAACAAAGAAAATTTGTGAGTTTTTAAAGTGGTGGTCGGTTTGTGGCCTTGATGCACTGAGGAGTTTGAGTTCACGGACACCCCGTTGTCGAAGAACTGATTCTATCAGAGTGGTACCGAGATGCTCGGATACTTTGTATCATTTTCTGGAGACTTTGTCTTTCTGACGTCTCCCCTGACTGTTTCATACCCGGATGTCCAGGGTACCGTTAACCCTTGTATCTAAGGCAAAGCAATTTTTCTTTAAAATCAAACTTAGTTGTCTTGCACTTAGAACCAGTTTGTGTCTGTAGTGCTTATCAACTTTTCCCATGAAGCAAGTCTTGCTTAAGTGACCTTTTCAGTTTCTTTGAGACACTTTGTCCGCCTTATCAAAAGAGATCACAACTGGATTTCTGCCTTCGTCAATGCCGTATATGCTCCAAATTGTGCTCTGTATTACGGGAAAACTGTAGACAGTTTTGCAGCCATTTTTGCTTTGCTTTTGATGCAAGATTAGACTGAAAGGGAATCTAAGAAAAATTATGGAAAAGAATAGAAGAGCAATTAGAAGTGAAAAAGGAATTGTGTCTAAATAAAAGGTGTCCCTTTCGGGGAGAGAAATAAGGAGACTTATCTGGAGATATGTGCCGACTTCAATGAATCATGACATGCATTTTGGACTGGACGTCTGATCTGTCTGAGCTGTCTAATTCTCAAAATACGTCGCGAATGTTCATCTTGAAACTGTCTTGGTTGTGCTCATGCCGGAGCATCGAAGACCCTCATTCGGCTAGTAGCGCCCTTTGCGGATTTTCGCTAACTGACCTCTCTCATTTCTCTGCTCACTGTCGCCTTACAGTGCTCATACGGGTTTTCACCGATAAGACTCTCTTATTTCTTCTTATTCTTCTTCTTTTTTTTTTCATGCGGAAGGTTGGCCAATGCCCCTGGCATGGGGACTTCAAGTATTCTCAAAGATCGATAAGAAATTCTTAACAGGAAAAGGCGAAAAGAAACTTGAACTGAATTACAACTTTTTGAACTGTTTCTACGGGAAAACCGTAAGATAAAAACAAACTTCTGCCCCAGTTTTGGAGTATTGGGAATATGGATTTTTGTTGCGATGGGACCGAACCCAGGGTAAGGCTTCCTACGTATCCTTTCGGAATCAGGTCGGACGTAGTTCAATGACTCAATTTTTTTTTTATTGTTTGACTTAAAAAATGGAGTACACAGTTTCCAAAAATGGAAAACAAGGAAGAAAAATACAGCTTAAAAGGGGTAACAAAAGGGTCACACTTGCTTGGAATCACGAGCAATGGTAGCCTTCGTCATCTCGATCTAAGAAAATTATGCGTGAAAGTTCCACAGTGGGTATATATCAGACATAATATCTTTTGACTACATCTGCATTAATAGTCATGTCTGGTACCCATCCTTCTTCATCTACCAAGTGCAAGGCCCCTTTTGGTAACACTTTCTTGATGATGTAGGGTCCTTTCCAGTTTGGGACGAATTTTCCTTTAGCTTCTACTTGGTGTGGAAGAACGCGTTTCAGAACGAGTTGGCCTACCTCGAAATGCCTTGGACGCACTTTCTTGTTGTAAGCGCGTGCCATTCTTTGCTGGTATAACTGGCCAAAGCACACTGCTGCTAGCCGTTTTTCATCAATCAGCATTAGTTGTTTTAATCGGGTCTTTACCCATTATGTATCTTCAATCTCCGACTCCACAATGATTCGAAGAGAGAGAATTTTGACTTCAGCCAGTATTACAGCTTCCGTCCCATATACAAACAGATAAGGAGTTGCACCAACAGATGTGCGAGCAGTCGTGCGGTATCCCAAAAGAGCAAAAGGCAACTTTTTATGCCATTGTCTCGAACCTTGGATCATTTTCCTAAGAATCTTCTTGATGTTCTTATTCGCTGCTTCAACGACTCCATTGGCTTTTGGCCGGTAAGGGGTAGAATGGCGATGCATAATTTTAAATTGCTCGCATACCTCCTTCATCAAATGACTATTGAGATTGGCTGCATTGTCAGTGATAATGGTATTTGGGATACCAAAGCGGCAGATGATGTTGGAATGATCAAAGTCTACCACTGCTTTCTTGGTGACTGCTTTGAAAGTGACGCCCTCCACCCACTTGGTGAAGTAATCAATTGCAACCAAAATGAATCTATGCCCATTTGAAGCCTTTGGCTCAATTGGCCCAATAACATCCATTCCCCAAGCAACAAAAGGCCAAGGAGAGGACATGGGATGAAACTCCGAAGGTGGAGAGTGAATCAGGTCACCATGAATATGGCATTGGTGACACTTGCGAACAAAACTGAAGCAATCTCGCTCCATTGTAAGCCAATAATACCCCGCCCGCAGAATCTTCTTCGCCAAAACATATCCATTCATGTGAGGTCCGCATACCCCCGAATGCACTTCACTCATGATCCGCTTAGCTTCTGTGGCATCTACGCATCTCAACAAGTTCAAATCTGGGTCCTTTTGTACAAAATTTCCCCATTCAGGAAGAAATCGCTGGCGAGCCGCCTTATAGTTCTTTTGTTGATCTCCCTTGGCATGCTCTGGGTATTCTCTCATTTTCAGGAATCGTTTTATTTCATGATACCATGGTTCACCATCTGGTTGTGTCTCAATTGTATTGTAGTAACCGTGTTGATTCCGAACTTGGATTTCTAGTGGATCGATATGGGTGTTTCCCGGATAAGGGATCATCGAGGCTAAAGTCGCCAAAGCATCGGCTAGCTCGTTGTGAAACCTGGGAATGTACCTAAACTCGATGGATTTGAATCTTTTGCTCAAATCTTGTACACATTGTCTGTATGGAATAAGCTTGTTGTCTCGAGTCTCCCATTCGCCTTGGGCTTGCCAGATAAGCAAGTCAGAATCTCCCATAACCAATAGTTCATGCACATCCATATTGAGGGCCATATTCAAACCCATGATACAGGCTTTGTATTCTGCCGTATTATTGGTACAGAAGAACTGAAGCCGGCCTGTTGCAGGGTAATACTGTCCAATAGGTGAGATGAGGATTGCCCCGATCCCAACTCCTTTGATATTGACAGCTCCATCAAAATACATTTTCCATAGAGGGTTGTCATCTGGAACTACTTCCTCTATTAAGTTGACCTCTTCGTCTGGGAAGTATGTGGTAAGTGGCTTGTACTCATCATCAACTGGATTCTCTGCCAAATGATCGGCCAAAGCCCGTGCTTTCATCGCGGTGCGAGTGACATAGACGATGTCGAACTCTGTGAGCAGGATTTGCCATTTTGCGAGCCTGCCGGTGGGCATTGGCTTTTGGAAGATATACTTCAGAGGATCCATTCTGCATATGAGGTAAGTAGTATAGGCCAAAAGATAATGTCTCAACTTCTGAGTGACCCAAGTCAAGGCACAACATGTCCTTTCTAAAAGGGTGTACTTAACCTCATAATTATATTGCTTGTTCCTTTTTGCCTGTCACATCGTGTTGCCCCAGAACGCATCCAAAGGAATTATCCATCACCGATAGATATAAAAACAAAGGCCTACCAGGTTCAGGTGGGACCAGTACAAGGGGTTTTGATAGATAATCTTTGATCTTGTCAAAAGCATTTTGGCAATCGTCCGTCCACTTGATTGCAACATCCTTTTTCAGCAACTTAAAGATGGGCTCGCACGTGGTTGTGAGCTGAGCAATGAACCTACTGATATAGTTCAACCTTCCGAGCAAACTCATGACCTCCTTTTGTTTCTTCGGGGGTAGAAGATCTTGAATGGACTTTATCTTATATGGATCCAATTCGATGCCTCTCCGACTGACTATAAAACTGAGGAGTTTCCCAGATGGAACCCCAAACGCACATTTGGCTGGATTGAGCTTAAGGTCATACCTTTGAAGCCGTTCGAAGAACTTTTTCAAATCATTCACGTGATCAGCCTGTGTCTTTGATTTTATGATGTCATCATCAACATATACTTCAATCTCTTTGTGCATCATGTCGTGAAAAATGGTGGTCATGGCCCTCATGTAAGTTGCCCCTACATTCTTTAAACCGAATGGCATGACCCTGTAACAATAGGTACCCCACGGAGTGGTGAAAACGGTCTTTTCTGCATCACCCTCATCCATTAGAATCTGGTGGTACCCAGCATAGCAATCCACGAATGATTGTATCTCATGCTTTGCACAATTATCTACAAGAATATGGATGTTTGGCAAAGGAAAATTATCCTTCGGACTTGCTTTGTTCAGGTCTCTGTAGTCAACACAGACTCTAGTTTTTCCATCTTTCTTTAGCACGGGCACAACATTTGCCACCCAGGTGGTGTATCGTACGGCTCTGACAACATTGATGCTCAATTGCTTCATTATTTCCTCTTTGATTTTATCACTCATGTCCGTTTTAAATTTTCGCTGCTTCTGTTAGACTGGTGGAAAATCAGGATACGTGGGAAGCTTATGAACCACTAAATCGGCGCTTAAACCAGGCATATCATCATAAGACCAGGCAAACACATCTGTATACTCAAATAAAAGCTGAATCAAGGCATCTCTGGTTTTTTGTTCAGTGTGAATGCTTATCTTTGTTTCTCTGACTTCTTCATGACCTCCGATATTAATTGGCTTAGTTTCATTTAGGTTGGGACTAGGCTTGTTTTCAAATTGTTTCAAATCTCTTTTTATTTCATCTAAAACCTTATCTTCAACATATTCGACCTCTTGATGTATTATTTCGAAATTAGACAGCTTTTTGAGATCTGGGCATGAATTCTGCATGCATGTCATATTATTAAAGCTGGCATTAACAAAACTGAAATGGAAATAAAATGGCAGGAATTAGGAAAAGGAAAAGATACAAAATTTAATACGAAACTGAACTGCATTTCATTAAATTTGAAATGATAGAAGGGTTAACGTCAAAATAAAACAATCATACTAAGATATTTGGATTACAACCCTGAAAGTAACCCAAAGTACAAAAGAAAGAAGCTGCAAAAGTCAACTACCAAGACTCCTTCCTTGTGGGGAGAGGAGTTGCTTCCCAGTTATTGAGCATGGTTTCTGGGCCAATTAGTTGCATATCGGCACGACTAGTGCCTTCACCAGCCTGGATCATATTCACTTCAGAAAACATCTGCCTGAGGCCATGGAAAATTTCATCAATGTTTGCATGCGCCGAGGAATTTTGACCATGTTTGAATCGTGGCTCGACAAAAGTGTAGAAGATGTGAGGGATAGGTTGCTGCAAGACCCACCCGTACTTTTTGTGGTGCTTGGCTTTATCTTTGTCCGCTTGTGTTGGCCTGAAGCCTAAACCAAAAGTACCCCTGTTACTGAACGGAGAAATGAGTTCTGAAATTCCTTGCAATGATGCCCCCAAGCCTTTTCCTGGCTCATAACCTTGTCTCATCATAAGTGCAGCCACCATTACAGATGTGGCGGAGAGACGAGGATGCAGAATGGGCTTTCCTTCCTCAACATGGTCCACAACAACCACTTCGAAAGCCTGATAGACAATAGACTCACATCCTTCCTTGGCCTCAATACATGGGATTAACGGGTCTTTATAAATGGATGACTCGTCTTCTCCGTGAACAATAATTTCTTGCATGTCGTGCTCGAATTTGAGCATCTGATGCAAGGTGGATGGCAGAGCTCGGGCTGTATGGATCCATGGCCTTCCAAGAAGAAAGTTATAAGAAGTTTCCATGTTCACTACTTGGAAGACAATTTCAAAATCAATCGGCCCAATCGTCATGGTGAGGTTGATCTCCCCAATGGTATCTCTCGCTGAGCCATCAAAAGCCCGGATGCGAACATTGCTGGGTCGGATCCTGCCTGTATTGATCTTCATACTTTGCAAGGTAGAGAGGGGGAATACATCTACACTCGAGCCTCCATCAACCATGACTCGCTTCACATAATGCCCCTCACATTTGACAATCAAGTGCAAAGCCCTATTATGACCGGATCCCTCCTCAGGAAGTTCATCATCAGTAAAGGAAATTTTGTTCACCTAAAAAAATCTATTATCCATCTTCTCTAACTGATTCACGGTGGTATTCTCTGAGACATGTGCCTCGTTTAGGATTTTGATTAGTACACGGGCATGCTCTCCTGAGTGTATGAGCAGAGATAACAGAGAGATTTGGGCAGGAGTCTTTCTCAGCTGGTCAATGATTGAGTAATCCTGAACTTTCATCTTTTTCAAAAACTCCTCCGCCTCTTCTTCAGTGACCGGTTTCTTTGTTGGCATTTGACCTTCTCTGATTTGCTTAGCCTTCCTCAACTCTTCTGGAGAGTAACACCTCCCTGATCGAGTCAAATCTCCAGTTTCCCCCCACTTCTTCTATGATTTCCTTGCCTTTGTAGGTTACTACAGTTTTGTTATAGTTCCAAGGAATGGTTTTTGTATTTGTTACACGGGGTTGTGTGGCAGGATTGATTATGATCGGTTCTATTATACCCGTCGTATCGCCCTGATTCTGCTTTGTGATGGGGTGACCTCTAAGGATGTATAACTTTGGGTTTGGAACATTGGAGCGAACTTCCAACCTCGAGATTTTTGGAACAAATAAAGTTGCCCTCTCTAAGCTCTGGGTGCCTTTCATAATCAACGGTGCATCTAGGCTTGGACTTACTTCCAGTTTGGTTCCCTCTTGAATTATTACCACTGTCATTTCTGCTCGACCAACCGGCTTGTATTCATGATCTCGGCCAATCATTCCCATAAAATGAACATCATTGTGTACTGGCAACGTGTTATTGGTCACATTAGGAGAGTCCTCGCCATTCGTGACTACAATCAATTTTTCAACAATGAGTCTTTCTATGGCTCTTTTCAGGGTCCAACAGTCATCAGTGCTATGCCCCGGAGCACCTGAATGATATTCACATCTAGCATTTGCTTGAAATCCGTGTGAATTGGTATGCATATGGTGGGGAGCGATGGGTCCAATCATGCCCATCTGCTTCAGCTTCTGGAACAGACTAGAGTATGATTCAGCCAATGGAGTAAATTTTTCCACCGGCCTCTGCTCTCGACCATAATCCTGCCTAGGACGAGCATTGTAGGGTGCCCGAAAATTTTGCTGCTGAGGTCGGGGGAATCTTGGAGCTGGTGCCCGTACCTGTTGATTGGGAGGACGAGCATATGATTGAGCATTAAACACTGTATATTGTGGCGGTCCCACGGAGTACTGAGGAATTGGCGGGGGATAGTAATGTTGAGGGTAGCTGGATTGCCCATGCTGAACTTGCACATAAGGGTGCGATGCCCCTCTTTGAACTTCCCTGGATTCCGAAGTCATCATGCACCCTTCATCTCTCTTCTTTCTATTTGCCAAACTTCCCGACACATTTTGGATAGCTTGGGTGGTGGCTTTGAGAGCAGCTTGACTTACAATTCTGCCAGTCTTGAGGCCATTTTCGACCATTTCTCCTATTTTGATCGCTTCCGCAAAAGGTCTACCCATTGCGGACATCATGTTCTGAAAGTAATCAGGCTCTTGGGCCTCCAGAAAAATAGTGATCAACTCGTGGTTATCCATGGGTCGCTTAACTCTAGCTGCTTGCTCCCTCCACTTGATTTCATACTCCCTAAAGCTTTCAGTCGGCTTTTTCTTCATATTGGACAGGGAATTGCGATCTGGCGCAATATTTATGTTGTATTGAAATTGTTTGATGAAGGCTTGGGCCATGTCGTCCCAGACATGCCAGTGAGAGATATCTTGGTCAATGAACCATTCGGAGGCTACCCCCACAAGACTTTCCCCAAAATAAGCCATCCGTAATTCTTCTTTTCCACCTGCACCCCTCAGCTGGTTGCAGTACCTTTTCAAATGGGCGATAGGGTCGCCGTGTCCATCATACTTCTCGAATTTTGGGGTCTTGAACCCTGGTGGCAAATGGATGTGAGGGAACATGCATAGATCACTGAACGAAACACTTTTGTGACCCCCTAGTCCCTGTATGTTTTGTTCAAGACTTTTCATTTTCCTGTCCATCTCATCTGGCTCAACCGTCTTGGCAAGCTTTTCATTTTCCACTGGTGACTCGTACTGAGGAGTCTGATTATATGGAGCCGAGACCCCAAAAGCCATATTTGGAGAGTAGTATTGGCCATCATAAGCATGATATGGTGGCTCGTTGATTGGCCTCGTCACAGGAGGTGGAGGCAGAATTGTGTATGCCGGTGCGCCAGACACGACTAGAGGAGTGTTCCTGACCGGTGCGACCTGCGACTGGAGGTCGCACATTAGAGGTACCAGGAGAAACATGGAGGTTGTAGTTTTGCACATACCCTGGTGGTAGGATGTGGTCGCTCGTTGCATGGAGCGGTGGTTGAGTAGCCAGGGGTACGGTGGAAGTTCCCTCTGAGGGACCACGGGGTGGAGGCTGACCAGACACCCAAGCTTGATATACATCAGATAATTACTGTCTCAATTTTCTTATTTCCTCCAACTCTTGTTCAACTGATTGACCCTGGGGGTCGTCAGTGATCAGCTCGATCTCATCATCGTTGGCCATTACTACTGCTCCCTTAGATCTAGTGAAGTAATGGTGTATTGCCAGTTTCACCACAAACCAACCACCTTAAGCTTACTACGTAAGAGACAACAAACGTGTTAGGGTTAAGCATTTTATAGATATGAATCACACATAATGTGCCATGCTCCTATCATTGTCACTATTTCTAGCATGCTTTTGGAGGCTTCATGTTTCATTCCGGCTTATGAGGTTGCTTCTTATTGACGCTCTTATTTTCTTCTCATTTTTTTACTCACGCCTCATTTTGATCCCTCATCTTAGAATCATTGAAAAATATTTTGATCGAACCTTTTGTGGGTTGCCTACGTATCATGTCGCCGTATGAATCAGATCATTATGTAGTTCAGGGTGAAATAATAACAATTTTGATTTTTTTAAAAAATATTATTATTCAAATTGACTCTAAAGACATAAATATGACTGAAAATGCAACAAATATAAAATTAAAAATACGACAAATGAAAAATGAAACTAAAAACTAATTGACTGCACTAAAACTTTAATCTTCAATGGCATTCTTTCTTAAACTGATATCATCAATGGTCTGCATCCCTTGGTCTCCACTCTCCCCCCAACATCTCGTACAAATTCTGAAACACTCCCGGCAATTGTGGAACGAGGGAACGTGCCTGTTGACCAACTTTCTCATTGTTTAGATGATGATGATCGTCATGAATATATGCTGCTTTCTCTGCTAATTGAAGTATTTGCTCTCTAGCTTGCCCCATATTCACGTGACAATTCTGCAACCATATCTGGGTAGTGTTGAGGGCGTTACCCATCTTAGTCTCGCGTCCCTCGTATTCTTCAATACGGCGGTTTAGCACAGCTCTCTCAATCATCCACTGCCGCCGCTCTACCTCAAAATCTGCATGTTGATGACCTCCCTTATGCCTTTTTATATCTTCCAATTATGCAAGAAACTGACCCTTTGAGCGTATCCAATGGGCCCTTTCTCTTTCAAACTGCTCTCTCTGCTGATCAAACTCCAATTGTTGTTGGTGCGCATCCTCTTCAATGATACTCAAGTCTTCTTGCAGCTTATGTATTTCAGCATTTTTATTTGCCTCAACTCTTCTAACTAAACTAATAGTGCTTGCCAATTCTTCTTCTAAGCGGGCCACCTCATTTTTAGCATGCTTTAGATCTTTATCCATTCCCCGTAAGGCCGATTGATAATCTTTCTCAATATTTAAACGAATCTGAGTGACTCCGGCTTGCAGTTAGGTTCGTTGTTTAGATATGGTCATCCGGGAATGCTCCAATTTCTCTTTTAACCTTTCTATAGCTCTTTGATCATTTTTCCTCCTTTTGGATCCTTCAGGCCTATCTCTAAGCGACGAAGGGTCATGAAACCAGGTAATATATTCAGGGATCACCTCTCCATAATCTCGGTCTTCTACCATATCATTCAACTCCGAGACTTTACTTGCATACCAAATTTTCATAATTTCTTCTTCGTCATGAGGTTGATCTTTACTAAAATCATAACAGAACTTGCTCATATCTCGTGTTGGTGGCACCTCCTGTAGTCGTGCAAATTGGCGCATTACCCGAAGTGGAGCATAAGACTGAACACCATCCAATCCTATGAGTACCAAATAAGTATGGTATGCAGACTCACAAATGACCTCTTTAGAGGAGAACCAATCGTAGTTCCAAGTGATCCGTTTGGCAGACAGAGTAAGAAGTAGTTCTTTCCAGGTGCCAATCCCCTCTGGTAAGTCACATTCGTCAATTCTTTTCTGGTGATCATAAGTATGATTGGGCCATAGTTCACTAAAATCAGTGATCGTAGGATGACGATAGAAATGCTCCAAAAACCATATCTGTAAAAAAATGTTGCAACCATCAAAGTTTCGCGCGCCCATTTTACATCTAGTTAAAGCACGGAAAATGCAAGAAAGAATCATAGGGACCAAAGTATAATCACCCCCTTCTGAGGTCAGAGCCTCAACTATACCTGCCAAGCGGATGTCAATGCGTCCCTCTCTTTCCGGAAAAACTACACGCCCCAAAAAAGTGACCATAAATGCAAACTTTCTATGTACCTTCCATGTTTCCTTATCTTCCTTTGATTTCAATTTTCCCACATTCCTTTCGAAATTGCATTCTAGGCTATACAACTAAAACAAAAAGCCCAACTTAACCCATTTGCCTTCTAGACCTTCATATTGTCCGTAATTTATGTTCAAAAGCTTCAGAAACCTACCCTCGTTCACATTTTTTGGTACTATGGGCCTTTGGCCGTGAAGATTGCGGCCCCACCCCTGGAAATGGGCGATTTTCTCCAAGGTCGGAGTCATTTCACAGTCGGTAAAACGGAACACATTATTTTCAGGATCCCAGTGCGGAATCAAAGCTTCAATCACATCCCTCCTGGGCTTTATCGTAATCATGTAAACCAAATGTCCCAAGTATTTCTTTATCTGGTTTCGCTCATATTCCTTAAAGTCTCTCCACCAATCCCACAACAACCGTGGTATCTGATCGACAATCAAAAAATCTGGTATCCCTTCTGATTTGGGCCTCTTTTCAGACTTACCTCTTTTCCCACTCATGGTATACCTGTCTACCCAGACACGGGGTTAGGCTTTGATCAAACATATTATTGACACACAAAAATTCCGATTTCTCGGGTTTTGACTCTATAAAAGAATATAAATAAATAAATAAAAGCTAAACTGTGGGACTATAAAAAAAATATTTTTGGATTTAGTATTTTATTATTATTTTTTTTTTGAAAATTGGGGCCGGAACCGATGAGGTTTGCCTTCGTATCTCACATCCTGGTGATTATCAGACCCGCGTAGTTCGGTAAAATCGACTATGTTCTTTTTTTTATGAAAATTAATCTTTAAAAACCATATGCACTAAACCACATCATTTTTTCTCTCTTCGTTCAACTGATATATGCTAAAGCCAGTCGACATGCAAGCCTCTCAAATAATGCAACAAGTAGCACGTAACATGACATAATGGTCTCAACAAAGCATGTCCTAAAACAGAACTCGACCTCTTTGTCGAGCGCTGCTAAGTCAAATACACATGATGCAAATAAAGCGTAGCCTACTAGTGATATTCATTGTTTGTGGCTTGTTCTTCTAAGTTTATAAACCCTAAAGGAGATGGTATCTAGACCTGGCTTACCCGGGCGGACAACCCGAGCCGAGGAGCGTCAAGCGTCACTAGTAGTAGAACAGCACTAGCTAGCTAACGGCTCTCCCGCTTAAACACGTGTGACTAAATCCTTCACCAGAAGCTGGTAGGCTAACTGGTTTTATCTCAAGACAGAAATTTTGTGATGCTGGTAGGCAAACACAATATAACTAATTATCAGAAGACTCAGAGGGATGCGAGAGAAGATACAATTTATATGTACAGTTCAACAATATCAAAACGGTAAAAACTCGAAAAGTAACACAATAGGCCCAAATAAATCACAATATATACAAAAATTAATAAAGACAAATAAAGTCAATGAACAAGCTCGAATTCTTGAAGTCCCCAGCAGAGTCGCCAGAGCTGTCACACCTCCTTTTCCCCAGAGGGCGATAGGGATAAGAGAGTTTTTCCAATTAAAGTGACATTAATCGAAATGGGATTATTTGTTTATTTCGGAGTCGCCACTTGGGATAATTTATGATGTCCCAAGTCACCGATTTATTTTAAATCCCAAATCGAGGAAATTGATTCTTATCATGGTCTGCGAACATAGAAGACCGGGTAAAAAATTCTGTTAACCCGGGAGAAGGTGTGAGGCACTCTCGAGTTCCGTAGTTTTAATACGGTCGCTTAACAATTAATACTTGGCTTGATTATCTGAATCATTACATGTTTAAAACCTATTGTGCATTTTTAACTTTTAACCTTCTTTTTTTTATTTATGCAATTTGTTTGAACAAGTCGCGATGTCGCGCACTCATTTGTTTTTTTACATATTGCGTATCGCGCCACGTGAAACGCACCCGCGATTTACAACATGTTAATTTTTATTATTATTTGAAGTTGTAGTCGAGTCACGTGAAATGCACACTCGAATTGGGAATTATGTATCATGACTATGCCAAGGGAACCGTACCCATAGCCACGATGATTTATTATTAATCGCGCCTAAAGCAAACTACGATGTTCATGATTTTCCCAAAACTAATTTGAGATTATTGTGGAAGTTCAAATATTATGGAGTAAAGCAGGTGTAGCGTAAAGTTTAATAATGGGGATTGAGGATCAGTCGAATCACTAAGCTATTTAGAAGAAAGATTCATCGAAGAAAAGTAAATGACTCTTACTTTATAAAATTCCATGCGAGACCAATAACTAAATTGTAACTTTACGTACTGTTCGTTATTCCTAAAATTTTAACAAAGGAACAAATTCCTTTCAAGGCTCCTGATAACGCCTTTTGATGAACAAATCTCAGCTAAATTATTATTTTTGTAGAATTCTTCAAAGTGAACTTATTTTAGTTAACATTCTGGTGCCACTTTTATTAAAGGCCAAACTAGAAATCTAACACTACTGATTTCAAAGAAAAGAAACAGTGCAAATATAGGCACTCAATAATTACGACATTTGACCAACAAATACACATATAGGCATGTACAGTGCAAAAATAAGAAGAAAAAAAGGGAATATTCTGAATTATCAAAACAAAATAAAATATTGAAGAAAATGACTGCATATTCATCATTCTTAAAATTACTACTCCAATCATTTTCCTGCTTAGGTGAACATTAAGACAATGAGAGGATACAAAGTACTAAACAGAGATAGAACAACAGAGATTTAGAGCTGAACAAACCTATTTCATTAACTTCATAACCCACACGCATCTTCCATCATAGACATGTTTCCTATCCAATTAGCAATCCAAGGTTCAAAGGAAGTACCTGGGTAATAGAGAAACAAGCAAACCGGAACCAAGTAAGGGTGAAAGATCTAGAATAGAGCTTAGCAACACAGAATCAGCAAAATCAGCGACAAAAACAACAATTCCACGGCTCACGAACAACCTTCCGAAACCCAGGAAGAAAGAAATCGAACTTTGAAATCGGTCTCTTCAAACCCCCATTGGAAATTCCAGCTTTTCTTTCTATCTTTTGGGGGATTTTGATTTTCAGACCTTCATTTAATTTTTCTAGCTTTAGTTTCAGCTATGTGTGTTCAAAACACGAGTGGGTGAGCCTCCATCTCTGTGTGAGTATGATGGTGAGTGTGTGTGAGGTCAGAGTGTATGCGTGTGAGTGAATGGAGAAGAAGAGGTCGGCAGAGGCTTTATTTTTGGAGAGGATTTTCGTTCTTCTCTGTTGTGAGGAAGGAGGCGTCTTCTGTCTAGAAAGAAAGCAAAAGGCTGCTAGGGTTGGCCTTCAAAATGAGGGGAATCCATTTATCTTTCGTTCTCTTTGTCCTTTGAAGAAAGGAATTCGGCTGTTTTTAATAGGTAGGGAGAGTGGTATAGAGTTTGTGAGTGGGGGGACAAGCATGGAGGACAAGGAAAAGTGGAGAGGGGACAAAGTATGGGGGGACAAGCATGAGGGCAAGCATGGGGGACAAGAGAAAGTGGAGTGAGGACAAAGTGTGGAGGACAAAGAGTAGGGACACGCGTGAAAAGATGGGAGCGGAAAATATTCAAGCACGGTAAAAAATTAGGTGCTCATACCAAACTTTACCAAGTATGAGATTTTTCTGTTTAGTGGTTCGTACCATATGCCAAGCAATGGTATTAGAGTAGTGACCATCCTCAGTGAGCCTCCAAGTAGCATAGTCATTTTGATCCCGTCTTCCTCTTTGGATACTATTGATATGTTGAGTAATTTCAATGGGAAGGACTCTTTTAAACTTATTAATAATCCCTCTCCTCTGAAGAACTCTGCAACTGAAACTTTGCCAGTTGTTTTGGAATGATTGACTACCTTAGCGAGTGATCCTTTACCTGTTCAATCATCCCACCAGAAGCTACATTTCCCTGTTATCTTTGTCCCTAAATTGAATCATACCTCTCCAAGAGTGTGAGTTCCCAGATGTAATAGATTTAGAGATAGGGTGTGCTCTAATATAGTATTTGGCTCCCAAAAAATTGGCCCATAGTGAGGGGCATGTTCTGCACCTCCACCACTTCTTGATTGAGCAAATGCCATTAAATTCTTCTAATGCCTATACCTCCCTCTTCTTTTGAAAATCATAAGTTCTTCCATGAACTCCAGTAAAATTTGTTCTTATCACCATATGAACCCCATAGAAATCTAGTAAAGTTTCTCAATGAGTCTAAGAGTAGCTTTTGGGGAGACATTGCACATAGTGTGTACAAAGGGAGAGATTGTAGAATATTTTTAATAATAATTATTTTCCCTCCATACGATAGCATTCTTCCTTGCCAGCCGCTTATTCTCTTAATAATCCTGGCAACCATCTCCTCAAAGTAGCAAATTTTCTTCCTTCCTACATAAATATGACATCCTAGATACTTGAAAGAAAATTGTTTGTCCATGAAGCTAGTGGTCCTCCTGATTCTATTTATCCTTCCAGCTTTAGTATTAGGAGCTGTAATGAAGAAGCTCTCATTGACAATGAGTTTTTGCCCAGATTCCATACCATATTTCTTGATTTTATTCATGATAAGCTTGATGGATTTATTGTTGCTTTCCATGAAGATAAGAATATCATCCGCATAAGCAAAATGATTAATTTTAGGACCTCTGGATGGCATGTTAAAATGAGGGAGATTGTCGTCTTCATGAAGCTTGTTAAGGGATCTGGTGAGAACTTCTAAGCCCTGAATGAACAAGGAAGGAGAAAGAAGATCTCCTTGTTTCAACCCCTATGAGGATGTAAAGAAACCATGCCTGGTACCATTAAGGATAATAGAATACCAAACATTGGAAATCAGATTCTTAGTGATATTAATCTATTGTTGTGAGAATCCGAATTTCTCTATCACAGCAGTAATGAAGTCCCAAGATATCCTATCATATGCCTTTTTCATATCTAATTTAAGCACAATATTACCCCCTTTGTTGTGGCCCTTTATACCCTGAACAATCTCCTGATCAAGGATATTTTGTGTGATCAATCTGTCTTTGATGAAGCCATTCTGATTATAAGAGATTAGTTTGGGTAGGAGTGGGTTTAGTCTTTTGGACATAATCACAGTAATGATCTTGTTCGAGACATTACCTAGGATAATAGGCCTTAACTCTGAGAAAGCCTCAGGGGCTTCTACTTTTGGAATCAACATAAGGCACGTATGGGAAAAGAACTTAGTCAGATGTTTACCATTGAAGATGGCCTGGAAAAATTGAATGATGTCATATTTAATGATTTTCCAGCAGCTATGATAAAATGTCCCGTTATAACCATCAGGATCAGCATCACTATCACCACTAATACTGAAAACAACCTTTCTAAGCTTCTCTTTCATTAGTATAGAGTTAATGATGTCATTCTCCTCATCAGTAATACACCTAGAAATGCAATCAATGATATTCAGATTCAAATCCTTTCTGGAGAGATTAAACAACTTCTCATAGTGCTTGATAGAAGCTTTTGTAATCTTTTCCTCACTTCTGACCCAATTTTCTTTGTGGTTTTTGATTCTATGAATTTGAAGCTTCCCCCTCCTTTCTCTGACGACACTATAGAAATACTTTGTGTTGTAGTCTTTTTCTGCAAACCATTGTATTTGTGATTTTTGTTTCAAGAGTGACTCTTGCATTGATTGCCATCTTATATAGTCGGCCTGACATATGTTTAAGTTCTCTCTGCTCTGTTCAGTATTATGCTCCTGGTCAATTTCTTCTAATAGTTCCATTTCTGCTTCCCACTTGTTAACATGGTCATAGATATTACCAATGTCATCCCTGGACCATTGAGTAAGTTTTCTGCTAAATATTTTAAGCTTTTGCTGAAGCCTCTACATACAGTTGCCCTAAATAGGGGTGTCCAAATATCATTAATAAGTTCATAAAATCCTGGTTGATTAGTCCAGAAATTTAAGAACCTGAAGTATTTGATATTATGAGATAAATTGTTGTGGCATTTGAACAGAAGGGGCCTATGGTCAAAACCAGATCTATTAAGATGTTTAACACTGCACGTTTGAAACAATTGAGCCCAGAGGTCATTGATGAAGATTCTATCAAGTCTCTTCCAAATTCTTTTCCTTGGTCTCCAGTTATTGCACCATGTAAATTTGGGGTTTGTAGAGTCAATGTCTGAGACCTCACAGTAGTCCATACAGTTTGTGAAGTCAAATCTCCTAGACATTCTGTGAGGATCAGTGTTTTAAAAGGCGTGGGCATAAGGCGAGGTATTTTACATATGCCTCAGCGGGGCGTAAGACACATAGGTATTTATTTTTTAATATTTTATAAAATAATATAATGACAGTAAATATTTATAAACAAGTAAAATTGCATAAATATTGAAGAAAACTATATATATGTGTGCTCCATCCCCATAAAAAAACTAATCAAACCAATCTATTATACGTTACTTACAAGCACAAGTAATTTGAGTCAAAGAATAAAGTTTTTTATATGGAGGAACAAAAAGGATGATTAACCTGCAATTTGAATTTTGAATTTGCTGCTATGAAGAAGAATATAGTTCTCTTTGTATTTATAAAAATAAATAAATATTTATTACTTTTAGGAGATATTAGTAGACTAGCGGACAAGATAAAATATTAAAAAAAATCATGAATTAGGGTTTAACTCAATAAAAAAGATCTTTACTTTTAAATTTAATACTTTTGAGTTCCTTTTTAAACCTTTTGAGTAATTACCAAACTGACTTTTGAGAATTTGGGTATTATATGAAGGACTAATTCAACAAATTTTGTTTTAATTTGAAAAAGTCTCTGGGGCTTACTCCTTACTAAAACATCGCGCCCCGAACGCCCGGACGTACGCCCCGAATGCCCGGACGTATGCCCCGAACGCCCGAGCGTACGCCCCAAATTGCGGGGCGTATGCCTCTTGAGACTTTCGCCCCACACCATCGCCCCAGAGCATTTTTGGTATACCTCGCCCCAGGGCTCGCCCCGGAAACGCCTTTTAAAACAGAGGTGAGGATTACCTCCTAATTTTTCATCAGGATCCATGATAATGTTGAAATCTTCTCCAATTCACCAAGGTCCATTGATGATTGAGTGCATATTTTCTAAGCTGCTCCATAAATCCTTTCTTTCAAATGAGGTACATTTGGCGTACACAACTGTGATGTTAAAATCAGGATCATATAAGTCATGCTTGAGTTGAATGGTAACTTGTTGTTCCTCATCTGCTAGGATAATGGGTTTGCAATTCTGCTTCCAAAAATACCAAATTTGATCATTCGTGTTAGCGTAGCAGTGTTGAAAGCCAAGGTATCTCCTGTATCTTTCGATTTTGCTCTTGTTGACAAAGGGTTTCATGATGGCTACAAAGTCTGTTTTATTGATGTCACGCAGATTCTTCAATCCAGGTAAGGCCTTCTTAGACCTCAATCCCTTTATATTCCATATGGTTGTACTAATCATAGAATACTATAGGGAAAAAAAAATCAACTTTGACTCCTTTCCCTCGAGGAAGGTTATATTTTGTCTTTGTTCTTGTAAGTCTTCCCGTCTCTGCTTCTTACTCTTTTAATAAGAGAGATCCCATGTTTATTGGATACCTCATTTAATTGAGTTTCTGCAGGGTCTTCTGGTTGCTTGTTAAGGAGTTCTGCGATGGTAGGTGAAGTGGATTCACAGGTATTCTCACTCACTCCCTCTTCAATTTTGGTGTTGATTTGTACAACTTTATCTTGTAAATTGCAATCATCTACATCAACAACAACTTGGATGCCAAGGTGATTTTTGATTTTAGATGACAGAGAAGCTGACTCTATGTTAGAGACCTCATGCTTGTTGCTTTCATGTTGATCCCCCGTGTTAACACTCTCTGAATCTTGTGATTTTTCTTTTGTACTGGATCCTTTTTCCTTGTTGTCAACTGCTGCTACAGAGTTGTTAGGACTTACTTCAGCTTCAGTATCAAGAGCATTTGATTTATCTTTAGTAGTCTCCTCCTTGCCCTTATTGATATTCTTAGTTTCTAATTCATTGAGACTGTCTTCTACTATAGTCTCTAAAGTATTTTTCTGCTTTCTTACTGAATTCTTGGACATGTTCCTCTTGTTGCTTCTTAATAAAGGCTTGAAATTAACAGATCTTTTCTTTTTTGGTATCTTCTTCCTCTTCTTATTCTTCTTGATATTCCTCATATCAATAGTTGGTTCTATGTCCTCTTCCTTCTCACCCTGGTCATCCTCAATAAGCGTAGCTTTTTTTTCTTCCCGGTCTTCTGTCTCTTCATCATTTTTCACCATATTTTGTTTATTGCCTTAATCAAGACTATCTTCTTCCTTCTCTCGGCCTTGAGGATCTTGTTCATTCACATTTTGACTTTCCTACCTGGCTTTAAATTATTTATTTTTTCTATTTCTTTTTGTGTTTGGAACTTGCCAATTTTTTTCTTCCTAAGTTTCCTTTTTCTTTGTTTCTACTCTGCTGATGATTTTCTCATTCTGTTTTCCCTGCTTGATTCCTCTGTTTCATTCTTCTTCTCTTTATTCTCCTCTTGTTTCATTTATTCAACAACCCAACAATTAACTAGAGAGTGCCCTAGCTTTCTGCTGTGTTTACATTATTTTGGGACATTTTTCCGTTCAATCTTTTGCACATATCCATTTAATGGGACATTTTCATCTTCCGATCCAACATAAACAATCGTATGGAGAGGTTTAAGAAGGTCTATTTCCACTCTTACCTTGGTCATGCTTGGTCTGGTTTTGGTTTTAGTGGCGATATCCAGTTCTAACAATGTTTCTGCTAGCCCTATAACCTGCTTGGAATAGTGCCAAGTATGCATATGAAATGGTAGTTTAGGGAGTAAGGCCCATGCCGTTACAATTGGCAGATCTTCATCTGGTTTGAAATCCGTAGCCATTTTTGTAGCCACATTTGAGCACCAGTAATTTTCACCACTCTCTTGAATCTAATAAAGTCAAAGTCTTTATTGTTTATGAAATCTAGAAATACATTATAGTTGTCACACGCCCCTATCTTCACTGTTCCTTTCAGAGAGAATTTCTCTAAAAATTGTGCCATAATTTTATCAATTTGGGGACTAATTTTTAGAAATCTTTCAACTAGAGTTCTTTTACACTCTTCAGCCATCACCCCATTATAGTCTTTTGCCTTAAAAATTACAGCCGGCATTCCATTATGAGTCGTCCATCTCGTAATCACAGCCTCTTGTTCCTGACGACTTGGGGTCACAGTCAAATTTTGTGTCGTGCCAAGAGTAGAGTATGAGGGTTTTCTTTGAATTGTTTGATAGGTTTGCTTCGCCCCATCGGGAGGATCCTATTAGAGGTCCAGATGCGTCGGGTGTCCGCCGCCTGAAGGCTTCATGGGTCAGAGCGTGTGGTTCAGATGGTGGTATAGAATGTTATCGTTGAGAGTATTTTGTTTAGAGAGAGAAAATTTTAACTCCGTCTATAAGGAAAGCTATTAATTGATACTTATTAGCATGACTAATTGTAGTTAGAAGTTGTTAGTGGTGTAGTTAGTCAGTTGGCATAAGCAGTCAGAATTAGTTATAACCAACTAGTGGAGTGAGTTGATTAAGTAATGATAAGGTATTGTACATAAGTAATGATATATATCTTTCAGAATACAATGGAATCATTTTTCTTCATTCCTCTCCAAATATTTTCTCTCTACTGATTTCCTCTGCAAGTCATCCCTCTCCCCAATCTCCATAGCAGTGGAGCACTGATGCAGCTAGTCAAGCCAACGGTGGAGCACTGATGCTTCTCTAGACCTTGAGCTATAGCTCAACTTACAAATTATTTTTCTCTAAAATGCAGTGAACGTCGAAAATTGACTCGAAGTATATTTCAAAACTATCCTGCTAATTGGTGAAAAAAATAGTAACTAACCGTTGTGTCAACAACCAACACAAATCCTCTTACAACTTGTTTAGATGGTTGTTAAATATCGTTGTTGGGTTCGAAAATAATAAGGCGTCACGGGGAAGCTAATAATTTACAAACCTTGAACACGATAATCAGACGACAAAAAAAAACTATATAATAAGAAGCATATTAGTTTGATATGGTTTGGTCATCGGGCGCCCCGATGAGTAGGAGGGCGCGACGGTCGCTACAAAAACTTGGGCGTTAGGCTAGGCGGAGCGGCCGTCGGTGCAGATCTTCATGGTAGTAAAAAATATTCAAATGAGAACTTTGAAGGCCGAAGAGGGGAAAGGTTCCATGTAAATAACACTTGCACATGGGTTAGTCGATCCTAAGGGTCGGGGGAACCTCGACAGATAGTGCGTTTAGCCCGTACTCCGTAAGGAAATCGGGTTAAAATTCCTGTACCGGGACATGGTTGTTGACGGCAATGTTAGGAAGTCCGGAGATGTTGACGGGGGCCTCGGGAAGAGTTATCTTTTTTGTTTAACAGCCTGCCCACCCTGGAAATGACTCAGTCGGAGGTAGGGTCCAGCGGCTAAAAGAGCACCGCATGTCATATGGTGTCCGGTGTGCCCCGGTGACCCTTGAAAATCTGGAGGACTGAGTGCCGTCCACGCCTGGTCGTACTCATAACTGCATCAAGTCTCCAAGGTGAACAACCTCTGGTCAATGGAACAATGTAGGCAAGGGAAGTCGGCAAAATGGATCCATAACTTTGGGAAAAGGATTGGCTCTGAGGGCTGGGCATGAGGGGTCCCAATCCCGAACTCGTCGATTATCGGTGGATTGCTCGAGTTGCTCTCGCGGCGAGAGCGGGTCGCCGCGTGTTGCCTAGGGGATGAACTGGGAACGGTTCCTTCAGGGGCCTTCCCTGGGCATCGAACAACCAACTCAAAACTGGTACGGACAAGGGGAATCCGACTGTTTAATTAAAACAATGTATTGCGATGGTCCCTGCGAATGTTTACGCAATGTGATTTCTACCTTATGCTCTAAATTCAACCAGACGCGGGTGAATGGCGTGAGTAACTATGACTCTCTTAAGGTAGCCAAATGCCGCGTCATCTAATTAGCAACGCGCATGAATGGATTAACGAGATTCCCACTATCCCTGTCTACTATCCAGCGAAACCACAACCAATGGAACGGGCTTGGCAGAATCAGCGGGAAAAGATGACCCTGTTGAGCTTGACTCTAGTCCGACTTTGTGAATGACTTGAGAGGTGTAGTATAAGTGGGAGCCAAAAGGAGAAAGTGAAATACCACTACTTTTAATATTATTTTACTTATTTCGTGAATTGGAAGCGGGGCAGTGCCCCTCTTTTTGGACCCATGGCTTGCTTGCAGGCCGATCCGGGCAGAAGATATTTCTAGGTGAGGAGTTTGGATGGGGAGGCACATCTGTTAAAAGATAACGCAGGTGTCCTAGGATGAGCTCAACGAGAACAGAAATTTCGTGTGGAACAGAAGGGTAAAAGCTCGTTTGATTCTGATTTCCAGTACAAATACAAACCATGAAAACATTGCCTAACGATCCTTTAGACCTTTGGAATTTGAAGCTAGAGGTGTCAGAAAAGTTACCACAAGGATAGCTAGCTTGTGGCAGCCAAGCGTTCATAGCGACATTGCTTTTTGATCCTTCTATGTCGGCTCTTCCTATCACTGTGAAGCAGAATTCACCAAGTGTTGGATTGTTCACCCACCAACAGTGAATGTGAGATGTGTTTAGACCGTCGTGAGCCAGGTTAGTTTTACCCTACTGATGATAATGTCGCAATAGTAATTCAACCTTGTACAAGAGGAACCGTTGATTTGCACAATGGGTTATCGCGCTTAGTTGAAAAGCTAGTGGCGCGAAGTTACCGTGCGCTGGATTATGACTGAATGCTTCTAAGTCAGAATCCGGGCAAGAAGCGACGCATGCGCCCGCCGTCCTCTTGCCGACCTGCAGTAGGGGCCTTTAGCCCCCAAGGGCACGTGTCGTTGGCTAAGTCATCATGGCGGAAGAGACGATGTGGCCGCCTTGAAGTACAATTTCCATCGAACGGCAGGTAGAATCCTTTGCAGATGACTTAAATATGTGACGGGGTATTGTAAGTGGCAGAGTGGCCTTGTTGGCATGATCCACTGCGATTCAGCCCTTTGTCGCTTTGATTCATCCTTCCTCCTTCAATCCAATCAATTTCTAACTTTTCCGAAAAGTGGTTTACTCTTTATTTGATGCTATATCCAAGTGTTGGAAAATCGAATAAGTCCTCAAGACCTTGGAACGTATGCTATTTGTGTATTAAGTGACCAATGTGACTTGTCACTTAGTCATGTCGAGGGAAAGTCTTGCCTATGACGCTAAACCCAATTTCACTACTAGAGGTTTTTCGGGGTGTTGCATGCGATGCCAAGGCACAAGCCAAGAGCGATGTGCTAATACAACGTCGCAAATAGAGGTTTTTCGAGGTGTTACGTGTGAGGCCAAGGCCTATTCCAAGAGTGATGTGCCAATACAATGTCAAAAATAGAGGTTTTTCGAGGTGTAACTTGCGAGGCCAAGGCCTATGCCAATGGTACAAAGTCGGTCATGGCATGCTGCCATGGAACGATAAGGCCTGGTCATGGCATGACTTTGGACGTGGCAGGGCATGGCCATGGAATGATGTAGGGCATGAAAGGGCATGGCAGGGCATGGCCATGGCCCGACGCATGGCATAACAGGGCGTGGCCATGGAACGACGCAGGGCATGGCAGGGCGTGGAAATGGGATGACGCAGGGCGTGGCAGGGTATGGCAAGGCGTGGCCATGGCATGGCGTAGGGTGTGGCTATGGCATGACGCAGGGCATGGTAGGGCATGGCAGGGCGCACATAGGGCATGGAAGGCGTGGCCATGGCCCGACGTAGGGCATGGTAGGGCGTGGCCATGGCACAATGTCGGGCGTGACCATGGCACGAAGTCGGGCATGGCATTGCATGGCCATGGCATGATGCAGGGCGTGGGCATGGCATGACGCAGGGCGTGGTAATGTACGACGTCGGGCATGGAAGGGCGTGGCCATGGCATGATACAGGGCATAGCAGGGGGTGACCATGGCACGACGCAGGGCATGGCCATGGCCTGACGTAGGGCATGGCCATTGCCGTATGCAAGGCATGGCAGGATGTGGCCATGGCACGATGCAGGGCATGGTAGAGCGTGGCCATGGCATGATATCGGGCGTGACCATTTCACAAAGTCGGGCATGGCATTGCGTGACCATGGCACGATGCAGGGCGTGGCAATGGCACGACATCGGGCATGGCAGGGCATGGCCATGGCACGACATAGGGCATGGTAGGGCGTGGCGATGGCAGGGCATGGCCATGGCACGACGTAGGGTGTGGCCATGGCACAACACAGGGTGTGGCCATGGCGCAACACATGGAGTAGCAGGGCGTGGCCATGGCACGACGTCGTGCGTGGCCATGGAACAACGTAGGGTGTGACCGTGGAACGAAGTCGAGCGTGGCCATGGCCCGACGCAGGGCGTGTCTATGGCATGATGCAGGGCATTGCAAGGCGTGGCCATGGAAAAACGTCGTGCGTGGCCATGGCACAACATCGGACATGGCCATGGCACGTAGTCGGGCGTGGCAGGGCGTGGCCATGGCACGACGCCGGGCGTGACCATGACATGAATTTGGGTGTGGCCATGGCACGACGTCGGGTGTGGAAATGGCACGATGTCGGGCGTGGAAGGGCGTGACCATGGCACGACGTCGGACGAGGCAGGGCGTGGCCATGGTGCAACGTCGTGCGTGGCCATGGCACGAAGTCGGACGTTGCAGGGCCTGGCCATGACATACATATATATGATTACTAATATAAAAGATAAAAAAGCTTATGAGAGAATAAATTCTCCCCCTAAACAAAACTCTCATAATTACTACATTGTGGATTATGTTATATTATTGTGTATGAAGGAGGAATACTCAATTTATAGAGGTTACAAACTTTTCCTCCAATAAAGGGATCTATCAAATATGGAAAAGATCTATATTTATTTTTAAGGAAAAGTAAAACAATTATGGTTAATATTCTACCATTCCTTTAAGTAAAAGAATAAATTTTTAAGGTAAAAAAATTAGGACAAATTCCTAACAATCATTTCATAATATATCGTCTTGTATTATATTGCATTGTACTATATTTTTTGATGAATACAATGTTTGGATAGTTTGTATCGTTTGCCGTCGTTTTATGATATCACACACCAGCAATATGAAGAATAAACTTACAATATTATAAAAAAAATTATGATATAGGGTAAATTTATTATATAAGAAGGTAGGATAAATAATAAAATAAAATTATTTAATAATAATGAAGGGTGATATGAGAGAAAAAGACTAGGTAACAATGCTGTTTACCTTTAAAAAGGATAACAATTGAATTTGTACGCGGTTTAAAGGACACATAGTTTAATTTAACTTGAAGGATCAAAGAACAATGAGTAATTAAATTAAAAAGAGGCAAAACGATCTAACCAAATGTGACAAAATAATTATGCCTTGCGTTAGATTCAAACGCTAAGGACCGGTCCCAATCGAGCCCTCAGAATGGATCTCGGTTACAACTAGATGGATGAGCTAAAGAACACTTGAATAATTACTAAAGGGCAAACGTAAACTTTATTACTTTGATATGCGTGCCAACAGTGACCCAAAAAATAAAAAATTTCCCCCCTTTATATAGTAGGGGAGTTTTAACCCCAATACAAGTATAAATAAGGTAAAAATATTTTTCTTTTTTTTTCTCTCATGAAAACACGATCTACAGCTAATATCGAGCGTGATTCGGGCCGTAATATCCGGTTGATAGTGGATATTTTGGCTCTCCGTTTGTCTTCTTTAATCGTTTCTTCCTTTTACCCTCTATTTTTTGTATTGCTCGAGCTCGGATCTCTCCGGGTTTGTCCATGCTCGATTCCCAATGCACCATCTGTCCGCTCCTAGTTTTGATCTACGGGCACCCTCGGCCTTACTCGAGCTAGTGATGAGTAATGTTGTTTCTCGCTTCTCAACGGGAAATCGGGGGTAACTTTATCCCCGATTTTACCGATACACAGATAGTCCCCTCACTTCTCGGAGAGTGAATTATAAGAGCGTTGAGAATTTACAAATTGACCCTGGTTCCTTCCCTCGCACACCATAAGCAAGTTGACGAACCAAAATGTCCCATCAGCCACGTTTCTCTGATTTTGGACATGCGTCAACCGCTGGTTGATCATCCTCGTAATTTACCGAATGTGAAACTCCATGTATTCATTATTCTTTCCCTATAAATGCTTCGGTTTCCTATTTTCACTTTTTTACTTTCTGATCTCGAACTTGCTTGAGTTACCCTCGAATTTTTCATCTGTTCATCAACCCTCCAAATCTTCATAACCTGCTCTTCACATCTTCATATCTTCATATTTCATCTTCAAACCTTCATAATAAATCTTCAAACCTTCATTCCAAACCTTCAAACATTCATACCAAACCCTCAAACCTTTATATCCTCAAATAAAAATGGCTAAGTTTTCGAAATTAGTACCCTAAAATACTGCACCGACGACTTCTTCATCGGTTGATGGTATCGAGCAGTAGTAGCCCCGGGACCTCCTTTTAAGGATTTCATCCCTTGAGGCTGCTCCATATATAACGACTTCAAGGTCGAGAAATCCTCTGCACAAGGAGACCGAGGTGAAGAAGCGTGGAGGTACATTTTCTCCATCACCGAGGAGACGCTTGAAGTAGTTCGAGAGGACTGCAAATGGGAAGGCAAAGACATAGTTTTTCCCACTCCTGACGAGGACATCACGAGACACATGGAAGGATATTTAAGTGTTTACACGTATCTTTTAACATTTGGTCCGATTGACAAGGTAATCTTCGAATGCTGTAAGAGGTATAAAATCTACCTCGGGCAGATTCATCCATCTCTTTGGAGGATCGTGACCCTTCGCCGTCACTTTGCGAACAACTCGGAGGAGCCTAGGTTCATAATTGACCACTTGCTCCGAGTCTACAGCTCCTGGATCTTCTGATGAGGGTTAATCAAGCTCGCCCATCGGGCAAAAAAAGCCCCTTCTCCTGCATAGACGAGGACAGGGACCGAGGCTGGCAGGGTAGGCTTGATCGGATAAAGACCGAGGACCTCATTCCTTCTGAGTTCATGCCGTTCCCGAGAAGTGGAACTCAAAACGTAACTTCCTCTTAAGTTGTCAAAGCTTTTTTGTATCTACTCTTCTTTCTCATTATTTGTTTCATTTGACATATAGTTGTCTGCCGAGTCCCCAATGCATTCCTGCATTTTAGGGAGTGGGTCGAGGGCATATGCAAGCAACTGACCTACCCAAGCTTGAGTGGTGCAAGCTTTCCAAAGGCAAGTGGGAGGCTCGTTCTCATGGTGAGTCCCCTCCCCTTTTTGGTTGATTTTTTTTCTTGGCAATATCTTATTGTGTCATTGTTATGACTAAGTCTTTCTTTCCACAGGTTTGCTTAAGTACACTAAACTTTGGGAAATTAGTGAGGCCATGGCCTCGACCCCATCTACAAAGCCCTCTGCTTCACTACAGCCTACTGCCGAAGTTGTTGCAAAGAAGGAGGAGAAAATGAAGAAGAAAAAAGGTCTCCTGACTTCTCAGACGCTCATGCCGAGGCTAATAAAAAGAAAAGGATCATGCTCAAGGTCAGAAAGAGCACCCAAAGGGCTTCGGGTGCCCAGGTCCCAGATTCCGAGGCTCTGCATCGGCTCAAGGACTTTTCCAAGGATGACGATGACTTGGAGTTCATTACTCATGTGCCAATCGATGCAGACCAGGAGTTGGTGGCCCCGGAGGGGGATGCTCGAAAGGCTGAGTCTTCCTCATCACGGGGTCTTTGAGAAGAACAAGTGGCTACAGCTTCACAAGAAGCTCCTCCGGTCCCGAGGGGGACTGCCTCGGGAAATACCGAAGTTCAGGAGACACCGCCTCATATGGAGACTATTTTAGACTAAGCGCGGGCTGCCACAGAAAAACCGACCGAATCGTCCCGGGCCGTGGATGAGGCCCTTAACTCATTTTTGGAGGGCATGGACATCGGCATGCTAGAGGATTACTCCGTCTTTGGCCACCTAGAGATCCCGAAAAGGGTCATGAAATCGGGGTCCAGTGGGATGAGTTCGAGCCCAAAGTCCGAGAAGTAGTTTCCCAGTATGGACCCTGGATGGAAGAAGACGGTCATGTTCACAGTACCGACGCATAGTAGCATGCTATCCGAGCCAGTAAGATTGGCCTGCTATCTCTGTTCCTCGGTAACCGAAGAGGACCAAGTGAAAATGAATGACGTAGACGGGCCAAGCCTTTTCAACGAGGCTCAGAAGGCGGTGAATAAGGTATACCTTCCTCTCTTTTCATCTTAAAGAGTTCTCTTTGCCTTAATGGTATTTTAACGATTTTTCTTTTCTTTTTATCCCAGGTCTCGATTCTTCACCATGAAATCTTTCACCGATCCAGGATGGAGGTGAGTCACCTCGAATTCGAGCTCAAGGAGTAGGTCTGACAAACAGAGATGTATAAAGCTCTCTGTGAGTAGAAGGATGAAGTCCTTAGGGACATGGTCGACCGCTCTGCCCTCCAAGCTGAGTTGGAGAAAGCCCGAAAGGAGGCTTCGAAAGCGAAATATGACCATGCCCTTCTGGTTGAAAAGGTAAAAGTGCTCGAGATCGATAACAAGAGGTTAAATGCAAATGCTAATGCCGCAACCTCGTAGGTCCAGGAGAAAATAACCTTGATCGACTAGCTTAGGTCCGAAATGGATGAGGTCAAGGCTTCAACTGATGAGTATTGGGGAAAAAATAGATCTCCTAGCATCAGAGCGGGATGCCACCAAATAGGACCTGGCATCAACTAAAGTGCAGCTCTGAGTGATGAGAGAAAAGGCCGACAAATGGTCTCAGCTGAATGAGGAGCTCCGGGTGCAACTTGCCTCGGCCATTGCAGAACGTGACACTTTCGACCAAGAATATACTGCGCTAAAATCCAAATTGGAGGTGGATTCAAATGAGGTCTCAGAAGCCCAGGACATGCTAGCCCTGTACAAGAATGACGTCGAGGTAGCCAAAGCCCGTACTATAATGAAGGTTGAGTACGTGAAATGGCTATCTCATAGAGAGACTCTCGAGGAGATCCAAGCCTGAAGGGTCGACTTAGCGGCCGGGATTGAAGAGGCCAAGAGGCTTGAAGTCGAGACCTAAGGCGAGTTACCAGCCTGAGGGTTCGGATAGAGAGCCGTGATACTTTGAAGACTTGGCAGGAAATGCCTTAGCTTATTTTTGCCTTTTTTGTTTTTTGTATTTGTGCTTTGCGGCCGTTTCCTCATGCCTCTGTAAATATCTTTCGGTGTATACATAAATATAAAATTACCCTTCGGCTACATTTTGTGTCGTTTAATTTTTTGCATTTGCTTATGTTTAGTACTTAGGATATGTAAATTGTGTTTTGGACTTAATATAACATCGATGCTTTAGCATAAAATTTGCTTAATTTTTTCAACTTCCAAAGCCCGGATGGGGCCTGGATCAAATGACGACTCCGAGTTGCTTTGACTTTGGAGGATCCGTTAAAAAATAAAATGAAGTCTTTATTAAAATATTCGAATGATTTATCCGGGCACAATTCATCTTTGTTGAAAGTGGCTCTTTTCATGGCCGTAATTTGAGACCGATCGACTTGATCAGATCGGACATAATCTTTTATGCATTTAAAATGTGTAAGGACCTTACCTTTTATATGCACAAACTCAGACGTCTTCAGGTCATTTATACGTTGTGATTGAAGCTCTAAAGGCTTCGTATATTAAGTTGGCCATGTCCTTTCGTATTTAGGCCCTGCCTTGTAAACTCGGTGCTCTTGGGATTTAGTAGCCCGATTTTCCTGATCTTACTGTCGGTCAACAGTCCCCGATTCGCGGTGATCCGTCAGCTTAGGGGTCTTTAGATGGTAGGGCACGGTATCGTGGTCTGTTACTGCCTTCAGGGTTTTATGCCCTGGATTAATGGTGGCCTGTGGGCCTAGAAGGTTTTGAACCCTGTACTCATTCTAAGTGACGTAACGATAACATTGCTTATGTGAATGTGAACCGATGAAGCATTCCAGTTGAATTTTTTTTATTAATTTAAAAATAGTGTAAGTAATCAAAGATACAAAAGCTATCCTCTATGGCGAGAATAAGCTATACAGGCACGGTTCGTTTGACTATTTGACCCTTACATTAAATCCTATTATTCAAGCCTTGGCTTTTGATATTGAATAGTATTGCCTTCTAAATTTCCGAACTTAGATCTTCGGTTCTTTAATCAGGGTGTGATAGTCCCCTAGTACTCAAGGCTGACTTTTGAGGGCTCGAGTGCTATTGATCCGATACGGGCAATCCGCAGTCCCCGATTTTAGACCGGTCTTCAAAACTAGGGTAGCACACTTACTGTTGGCTCGTTAAAAACCTTTCCGTAAAACCCACTTCAGGAAAAAATTGGTCGAAGGGAAAAAAAATACAACACGTGGTTTCAGACCTAATCCTTGGACTTGACTTCGATTGAGTACCTGCATGGATTAGTTCAAAGCGTAATAAGCTTTAAAGAAATTTATGTATTCATACCTTAGCAGTAGTACTGTTTTAAGTGTGCCACATTCAAGTTGTTTGGCAGTTGTACACCATTTTTGGCCTCAAGCTGGTATGAGCCTTACCCGGTTATACTGGTGACTTTGTACGGTCCCTCCCAGTTCAGACCTAGTTTCCTGTATTTCGGGTTCTTAGTATGCAGTGTGACTTTCCTCATTACCAAGACCCGGACTTAAAAGTGTCGAAGGTTTGCCCTTCGATTGTAGTATATTCCTATTCGCTGCTTTGGAGATGCTACCGGACTATTCATATGCTAATTTTAGACTCGCGGCCATGTCCTCGTTGTTCGATGTCTCTGTAGCATATCAGAACCTTAATCTCGGATCTACTATTTCTACTAGAATCAAAGCCTATGTTCCATAGACTATAGACAATGGTGTTTCACCGGTTCTTGACCTCGAAGTTGTTCGATACGCCCAAAGGACCTCGGGCAGAATTTCTTTCCACTTTCGTTTTAAATCGGTTAACGTTTATTCAAGTTCTACAGTATAGTTTTGTTTGTTAACTCTGCTTGACCGTTAGCACTCGAGTGATAAGGGGTGATAAAATCTTTTTGATTTTATGATCTTTGAAGAACTTATTGACCTTGCTGCCGATGAATTATCTCCCATTATCACATGTAATTTTGGTTGGTATCCCAAATCGATATATTATGTGATCCCAGATGAAGTTGATATCCTCCTTTTCTCTAAATTTCTCAAATTCTTGTGCTTCAACCTAGTTGGAGAAGTAATCGGTCATAAGCAAGATGTATTGAGATTTTCCGCGTGCCCATGGTAAAGGGCCTACGATGTCCATCCCCCACTTCATGTATGGTCAAGGGGAAAGGACCGGGTGAAGCAGCTCCCCCAGTTGGTAGATCATCAGGGCATGCATTTGACATTCGTTGCATTTTTTAACAAAGTATTTCGCATCTTTTCCATTTCGTTCTAGTAATATCCATCCCTGATCAATTTCGGAACCAATGATTCCGCTCCCGAATTGATTCTGCAAGTACCCTCGTGGACTTCCCTCATCATATAATCAGTCTCCCCAGGCCCCAAGCATCTTGCTAACGGTCCAATAAATAACCTTCGGTATAGTTGGACCACGACTAAGCTGAATCTGGCAGCTTTAGTTCGAAGGGCCCTTTATTCTTTAAGATTTGATAGCAGTTTCCCCTTCTAAAGGTATTTGTTTCTCCAATCCCAAGTCAAACTCATTGAGTTTACCTCGACATGACCTTCCTCTATCATTGAGCTCATCAATTGCACCACCATTCCGGAGTTAAGTTCATCGGAGTCGACTGACGATCCTAAGTTAGCCAGAGCATTGGCCTCACTAATCTGATCTCGGGGCACATGTTGTAATGTCCATTCTCTGAATCGAGGTAACGCCACTTGTAATTTATCCAAGTATCTCTACATCCGGTCTTCTTTGACTTTGAATGTTCCGTTAACCTGGTTAACAACGAGGAGGGAGTCACACTTACCTTCGATCACCTCAGGCCCCAGGATTTTAGCCAGTTCTAAACCTATAATATTCTCATACTCAGCTTTATTGTTAGTCAATTTTTCAATTCTAATAGATTGCCTTATTATATTACTCGTGGGTGGTTTTAGTATAATTCCCAACCCAGACCCTTACGTGTTGGAAGCACCGTCCGTGAATAGGGTCCACACCCGCGAGCTAGTCCCTTAGGCAAGTAATAATTCTTTATCGACTTCGTGGATCAAGGCTGTTGTGAAATCGACCACAGAGTCTACCAAAATCTGATACTTTATCGTTGTTCAGGGTTTGTATTCAATATCGTACCTGTTGACCTCTACGACCTATTTTGCTAGCTGGCCTGAGAGCTCGGGTTCATTCATAACATTCCTTAGCGAATACGAGGTCACGACACATATAGGGTGACATTGAAAGTATGATTTTAGTTTCCTAGATGCGCTTAACAAGGCAAGCTCTAATTTCTCTAGATGCAGATACCTCGTTTCGGCATCACCTAGTGTTCTACTAACATAAAAGATAGGAAACTGCATACATTCTTCTTCCCGAACCAGGACACCACTTACCGCTATCTCGGATACGGCCAAGTAAAGGTACAGCTGCTCGTTCGCCTTCGGGATGCGCAATAAAGGAGGACTTGATAAGTATTGTTTGAGTTCTTCCAAAGCCTTTTAGCACTCCGTGGGTCCAAGAGAAGTAACTCTTTTTCTTTATTAACGAGAAAGATTGGTAGCTTTTATCCGGTGACCTAGAAATAAATCAGCCCAATGCGGCTATCCACCCGGTCATCCTCTACACTGCCTTGACGGTGTCAACCATGGTGTTATCTTCTATGGCCTTTATTTTATTCGGTTTGATCTCTATTCCCCAGTTAGATACCATGAAATCGAGGAACTTACACGAGCCGACTATGAAGGAACACTTCTCAAGGTTCAACTTCATGTTGTATTCCCTCAGTATGTCGAAGGTTCCTGCAAATGTTTCAAATGGTCCTCTACTCGCAGGGACTTAACTAACATATCGTCAATATAAACCTCCATTGATTTCCTATTTGTTCCTTGAACATTCTATTAACTAGGCGTTGATACGTGGCACCAGTAGTGTTTTAACCCAAATGGCATCACGTTATAACAATAAGTGCCGAACTTAGTTATGAAAGAAGTTTTGTCTTGGTCACCTGGGTCCATTCATATTTGGTTGTACCCAGAATAAGTGTCGAGAAAGCTCAATGTATCGTACCCTTCGGCCGCATCGATCATTCGGTCGATGTTAGGCAAAGGAAACGAGTCCTTTGGATATGCCTTATTCAAGTCCTTATAATCTACACATATTCTAAGTTTGTTCCCTTTTTAGGTACGACAACTACGTTAGCTAGCCAATCCGGTTATTTGACTTCCCTAATAGAACCTATTTTTAAGAGTTTTGATACATCACCTTTGATGAATGCGTGTTGACTTTGGACTGTGGCCTCCTCTTCTTTTTGATCGGGTGGAATTTCGGATCCAAGCTCAATTTGTGAGTAGTTATCTCCGATGGGATTCCTGTCATGTCTAAGCGGGACCAGGCAAAATAATCGACTTTAGCTTTATAAAATCAATGAGTTTTTTCCTAAGCTTGGGGTTAACCTCGTTCCCAGGTATACCTTTCTGTACGGCAGATGCTCGAACAATATGACCTGTTCCAGTTCCTCGATTGTTGATTTGGTGGCATCGGTTTCATCAGGTGCTACGAAGGATCTCTGGAACCCGAAGTCATCTTCCTCATCCGTTGGACGTTCTTCCTATTTTTCCAGCACGGTCAGGGTCGAGACCTATGATTGCTATTTGGTGCCTTTATCTTTGGCCAGTCCCTCACCTTTTGATGTCCTGATCACTGTATCAGGATTACTTCCTCGACAATGAACATCTTCTTTGCGGCCAGTTGTTCCCCGTAGACCGTTTTGATTCCACTTGGGGTTGGAAATTTCAATGCTTGATGCAAGGTCGACGGTATTGCCCTTATGCTGTGGACCCACGGTCTCCCGAACAAGTTGTTATATATCTCATATCCCCCTCGATTACTTAGAACTTCGTCTCCTGGGTGGTTCCGACAGTGTTGATCAGTAGGGTGATTTCACCCTTCACTCTCTCACACACCATATTGAACCCGTTCAGTACTCGAACTGCTAGTACAATCTGATCCAACACCCCAGTTGTTCCACGACTCTCCATCGGATGATGTTGGACGAACTACCTGGATCATTTAACGCACGCCTAACTCGAGATTTATTAATAAGTACAGATATTACCTATCACGATCCTAATTTCCCTCCGTAGGATGTCGTGATGGAACCTAGTCTCTAAGACTAGGTAAGCCTAACAATTTGTGAAATAACTGAATAATAAACTGAACTCCAATCTCAACACATGATATATACATAGAAATTGCGATTTAATAATTACCATTCCCAAAACCCGATAGAAATAAGTCACAAGCTTCTAAGAGAAAGTAGTAAGTGTCTCTATACATCAAAGTCTAAGGAGAATAAGGGAAATAACATAATAAGGATAGAGGGGGACTCCGAGGTCTGCGGACGCAGGCAAATATACCTTGAAGAACCTGGTATGAAGAACCTGGATCTGCATAAAATGATGTGCAGAAGTATAGTATGAGTACACCACAACGGTACCTATTAAGTGCCAAGCCTAACCTCGGTAGAGTAGTGACGAGTTCATGTCAGGGCCCTACTAGTTTAAAAGATAAGCAAGGTAGAAGATATAATAATATTTTGAAATGACTGAGAATTTAAACAACGAGAAATTTCAAAAAATAATAGTACTGCAAATAGAGGTAAACAATAGGGGCGCTCCCGAGGTATCACCTCATAGTCCCAAAAGTAAATATTGACGACAGGAAGAACCTCCCGAGGTACCGCCTCGTAGTCCCAAAAGTAAATATGCAAGCAGGGGGATCTCCCGAGGCACCGCCTTATAGTCCCAAAAGTAAATATGCATGACAGGGGGGGATCTCCCGAGGTACCGCCTCGTAGTCCCAAAAGTAAATATGCAACTCATAAATTATGGAAAAATGAATTTACGGCAAGGAATCCTATAGTTAAAGATTGAATAAAATAATCAAGAAAATAGGAAATTCAACTAAGCATGTTGCACAAATTTCAAGTAAAGGTTAAGACATGTAGACATGCGATACTAGACTAAACATAATAGCTACACATGCTAAGGCAACTCAGTTAAGGAATTTAAAAGGAATTTACTCAGCAAGAACCGAAATTTCCACATTTAGCTGGTGTAGGCACTCGTCACCTCACGTACATGGCGCTCACATATAACAAATTGTTACAGTAGTACCAAACCCTAAGGGGATTTCCCCACACAAGGTTAGACAAGTCACTTACCTCAAATCTCACTCAATCAATCGATAAGGATGCCTTTCCCTCGATTTTCCGACTTCGAATGGCCCAAATCTAGCCAAAAGCAATTACATATCATGAATACAACTACAAGAAACTAATTTAAATCATAAATCTATGACTTTAGCAAAAAATTAAAAAATTGCCCCAAAAGGTTGATCCGGGCCCACGTCTCAGAATCGGATAAAAGTCACAAAGTACGAACACCCATTCGACCTCGAGTCCAACCATACTATTTTCACTCAAATCCGACTCCAATCGACATTCAAATCTCAAAAATTCATTTTATAAAATCTCTATAATTTTTCCCAATTTTTCATATCCAAATACTAATTAAATGATGAAAACAATGATATATTCATGTATATTAACCAAATCTGAGTTAGAATCACTTACCCCGATGAATTTCTTGAAAATACCACGACAAATCACCACAAACCGAGCTCCTAAAGTCCAAATATGAAATAATACTCTAACCCTCATTCATATAGTACAAAATCTGATATCCCATTGTGCTGACCACAAAATATATATGCAGTCTGCACATTTAAGGTCTCTGCGGCCGCAACCCAAATTGTGCGGTCGCAGTTCAGCAGCATCTGCACTACCAGGCTTTAGTAAATTAACCATAACTTTCTATACATATGTCCAAATAATGAATCATTTATCTATTTGAAATCTAGACTCAAAGGGCTACAACTTTTATTTTTGGATCATCTCCAAATTCCTTATAGATCAAAAGATATAAGCTTCCGAATTTAGAGTATTGAACTTGCAGATTCTCCTTTCTGCGGCCGCAAAAGGATTTCTGCTGCCGCAAGAGGATTTCTGTGGTCCGCAATTTTCTTCTAAGGTCCGCACATGAGGCTTTGCCTCAGCACTCCAAAATGTGCCCCCGCACTCCAACTGTTCCCAGAACATCATCAGAGTGTCGGAATGCCCAAACTCGTATAAAACTCACCCCGAAACACACCTGAGGCCCCCGGGACCTCAACCAAATACACCAATAAGTCCTAAAACATCATATGAACTTACTAGAAGCCTCAAGTCACATCAAACAATGCTAAAAATACGAATCATACACCAATTCAAGACTAATAAAAACTAACAATTTTCAACTTCTACATTCAATGCCGAAACCTATCAAATCAAGTCCGATTGACCTCAAATTTTGCACACAAGTCATAAATGACAATACAGACCTATTCAAATTTCCAGAATCAAATTCCGACCCCGATATCAAAAGTCAACTCCCTGATCAAACTTCCAAACTTAATGTTCATATTTTCGCCATTTCAAGCCTAGTTTAACTAGGGACTTCCAAATAATTTTCCGAACTCGCTCCTATGTCCAAAATCACCATACGGAGCTATTGGAATCATCAAATTTCTATTCCGGGGTCATTTACACATAAGTCAACATCCGGTTAACTGTTTCAAATTAAGTTTTCACCTTTGAGACTAAGTTTCTTAATTCATTCTGAAACCTCACCGGACTCGAACCAATTACTCCGGCAAGTCACAAAACAACTGTAAAGCAAAAAATAAGTAGTAAATGGGGGAACGAGGCTATAATACTCAAAACGACCGGCCGGGTCATTACATTCTCCCCCTTTTAAACAAATGTTCATCCTCAAACGAGTTTAGAATTATATCTGGAGTGGTGAAAAGATAAGGATAACAACTACGCATATCATGCTCGGTCTCCCATGTCGCCTCCTCGACTGGATGACCCCTCCACTGAACATTTACTAAAGCAATGTTCTTTCACCTCAACTTTTGAACCTGCCTGTCCATAATGGCCATTGGCTCCTGAACATACGATAGATCCTTGTCCAACTGGATTGAGCTGAAGTCTAACACATGGGACAGTGATACTTCCGGAGCATGGAAACATGGAACACTGGATGAACTGCAGTGAGACTAGGTGGTAGTGCAAGTTTGTAAGCCACCTCTCCAAGTCTCTCAAGAATCTCAAAAGGCCCAATATACCTAGGGCTCAACTTGACCTTCTTTCTGAACCTCATAACACCCTTCATAGGCGAAACCCGGAGCAAGACCCGCTCTCCAACCATGAATGCAACGTCGCGAGCCTTCCGATCCGCATAACTCTTCTGTCTGGACTGGGATGTACGAAGTCGATCCTGAATCAATTTAACCTTTTCCAAAGCATCCTAAACCAAGTATGTACCCAATAGCATAGCCTTGCCTGGCTCGAACCAACCCACCGGAGACGGGCACCGTCTACCATACAAAGCCTTATACGGCGCCATTTGAATGCTCGACTGATAACTGTTGTTGTAGGAAAATTTCGCAAATGGAAAGAACTGATCCCAAACACCCCCAAAATCCATCACACACGCACGAAACATATCTTCCAGTATCTGAATAGTGTTCTGGGACTGCCCGTCCGTCTAAGGGTGAAATGCTGTACTCAGCTCTACCTGAGTACCTAACTCTCGTTGTACGGCTCTCCAGAACCATGATGTAAACTACGTACCCTGCTCAGAGATGATAAATACCGGTATGCCATGAAGCCTGACAATCTCGCAGATGTAAATCCGAGCCAGCTACTCCGAAGAGTAAGTAGTAACCACAAGAATGAAATGAGTTGTCTTGGTCAATCTATCCACAATTTTGAAATGGGCTGTCTTGGTCAATCTATCCACAATCACCCAAACTGCATCAAACTTCCTCTGAGTCTGTGGGATCCCAACAATGAAATCTATAGTGATCCGCTCCCATTTTCACTCTGGAATCTCTAACTTTTGAAGCAATCCACCTGGTCGCTGATGCTCATACTTCATATGCTGATAATTTAGGCAACGAGCTACATATTCCACTATGTTCTTTATACTCCTCCACCAATAGTGTTGCCTCAAATCCTGATACATCTTCACGATACCTGGATAAATGGAGTACCGCGAGCTGTGAGCCTCCTGGAGAATCAACTCACGAAAACCATCTACATTAGGCACACATAGCCTGCCCTGCATCCGTAATACACCGTCATCTCTAATAGTGACTCCCTTGGCATCACCATGCTGAACCGTGTCCTTAAGGACAAGCAGATGGGGGTCATCAAACTGACGCTCTCTAATACGATCATAAAAGGAAGTCTGAGAAACCACATAAGCCAGAACTCGGCTCGGCTCGGAAACATCCAGTCTGACAAACAGGTTGGCCAAGGCCTGAACATCTAAGGCGAAAGGCCTCTCTGCTACTGGTAGATATGCTAAACTGCCCAAACTCTCTGTCTTGCGACTCATGGCATCGGCTACCACATTGGCCTTCCCAGGATGATAGAGAATGGTGATGTCATAATGCTTAAGCAACTCCAACCATCTCCACTGCCACAAGTTAAGATCCTTCTATTTAAACAGATGTTGTAGACTCCGGTGATCAGTGAAAACCTCACAATGAACACCATACAAATAGTGCCACCAGATCTTCAAGGCATGAACAATAGATGCAAACTCAAGGTCATGTACATGATAGTTCTTCTCATGCACCTTAAGCTGTCTAGACGCGTAGGCAATCCCCTTATCGTCTTGCATCAATACCGCACCGAGATCAATGCACAATGCATCACAATATACAGTATAGGATCCCGAACCAGTAGGCAACACCAACACTGGGGCTGTAGTCAAAGCAGTCTTGAGCTTTTAAAAGCTCTCATCACACTCCTCGGTCCACCTGAATAGAGCACCCTTCTGGGTCAATTTGGTCATAAGTGCTGCAATAGACGATAACCCCTCTACAAATCGATGATAATACCCCAGCAAGCCGAGAAAACTCCGGATCTTCATAGTTGAGGATGGTCTGGTCCAACTCTGCACTGCTTCAATCTTCTTCGGGTCTACCTTGATCCCCTCACTCGATACTACATGACCCAAAAATGCCACTGAATCTAGCCAGAATTCATACTTCAAAAATTTTGCATACAACTTCTTTTCTCTCAAGGTCTGAAGCACAGTTCTCAGGTACTGCTCATGATCCTCCCGACTCCGAGAGTACACTAGAATGTCGTCAATAAATAAAATAATGAAAGAGTCAAGATAGGGCTAAAATACACTGTTCATCAAGTGCATGAATGTTGCTGGGGCGTTAGTCAGCCCAAAATGACATAACAAGGAACTCGTAATAACTATACCGAGTCCTGAAAGCAGTCTTCGGGATATCTGGCTCCCGAATCTTCAACTGATGATAGCCTGCATGCAAGTCGATCTTTAAGAACACTCCAGAACCCTGAAGTTGATCAAATATGTCATCAATACGTGGCAATGGATACCTGTTCTTCTTTGTAACCTTGTTCAACTGACGATAATCGATACACATTCGCATAGAACCATCTTTCTTCTTCACAAATAAGACAATAGCACCCCAAGGCGACACACTGGGCCGAATGAAGCCCTTATCAAGCAAATCATGCAACTGTTCCTTTAACTCCTTCAACTCTTCTGGGGCCATACAATAAGGTGGAAAAGAAATGGGCTGAGTGCCCAGTAACAAATCAATGCCAAAGTCAATATCCCTGTCCGGTGGCATGCCCGAAAGATCCATCGGGAATACCTCTGAATAGTCCCTCACTACCAGAACAGACTCGACGGTAGGAGTATCAACACTATCATCCCTCGCATTGGCCAGATACGCATCACATGTCTTCTCAACCATTCGCTGAGCTTTAATAAATGAGACAACCCTGCTAGGAACATGATTTAAGGTACCTCTCCACTCTAGCCGTTGTAAACCTGGCACAAACAACGTCACCATCTTGGAATGACAATCAAGGATAACGTGATAGGGCGACAACTAGTCCATGCCCAAAATAACATCGAAATCCACCAAACTAAGCAATAATAGATCGGCTCTGGTCTCAAAACCACTAAGAACAATCAAACACGACCGATACATATGGTCAATAATAATAGAATCACCCGCGAGTGTAGAGACATAGATAGACAAACTCAGAGAATCATGGGACACACCCAAATACGAAGCAAAATAAGATGACATATAGGAATAAGTGGAGCCTGGTTCAAATAAGATTGGTGCATCTCTATGACAGACCAAAACAATACCTATGATAACAGAATCTGATGCAACTACCTCCATCCTAACAGGAAGGGCATAATATCTGGCCTGGCCTCCCCCTATAGGGCGACCTCTACCTTTCCGACCTCCACCTCTAGCTGGCCGTGCAAGTGGTATGGTAGCTGGTGCTGTAACCATAGCCTGAGGACCTGGTGGAGCACACAGTGCCTGAGAAATATGTAGATGTGCACCCCTCCTAAATTTGGGGCAATCCCTCACAACATGGCGAGTGTCACCACACTCAAAACAAGCTCTCGGAGGACGTGGTTGCTGCGACTAGGGACTGTCCACTGAAAGCACCCCGTATAGGAGGCACACTAGACACTAGAGGTGCCTAATAAGGATCCTGGGGCCTAGTAGTGGCCGGAGCACCTTTGGCAGTTGGAAGTGCTGAATGAACAGGGTGACCCATATAACCCCTACCCTGACGAGCTGCCACTGGGGCACGAGTACCACTATAAGTGCCATACTTTCAAGACCTCTTGGCCTCTCTCTTCTCTCTCTCCCGAGAAAGCATGCCCTCCACTCTCCTAGTAATATCCACAACCTGCTGGTAGGTAATATCCATCTCCAACTCCCGGGCCATGCTCAATCTGATACTGGGGTTGAGACCCTTAATAAACCGACGAACCCGCTCTCGAATAGTAGCAACCAAGGCCGGTGCATGCCTAGCCAAATCACTAAATCGGACCGCATACTCTAACACGGTCATAAAACCCTGGCGTAACTGCTCACACTCTACGTGCCAAGCATCTCTGAGACTCTGGGGAACATACTCCCTCAAGAAAATATCTGAGAACTGAGTCCAAGTGAGTGAAGCTGCCTCAACCGGACTATGCAACTCGTATGCGTGCCACTACTGATATGCCGCTCCTCTAAGCTGGAACGTAGTGAAAGAAACCCCATTAGTCTCCGCAACACCCATAGTACGGAGGATACGGTGACACTCTTTAAGAAAACCCTAGGCATCCTTTAACGCCAAGCCACTGAAAGTAGCAGGGTGGTACTTATTGTACCTCTCGAGCCTGAGCTGCTCTACCTCAGAAACTGCTGCCCTAACCTCGGGCTGAACTGGAGCTACTGGCTGCATCAGTATAATCTCTGGAACCTGGTCGATCTGAACCTGCTGCTCTGGGGTACAGGCGATGGGAGTCTGTGCTCCTCCCCCTGCTCAGTCCTGCCTGGGCCAAGGTGCTGAACATGCTCAGGAACTGGGCTAGAGTCTCCTGGAGAGCTGGTGCAGTAACAGGCATTTCAAGTGGTTGTCCTCCAACTGGAGCTACTGGTGGATCCTCTGTAATAGCTTGTGCTGGTGCTCTGGCTGCACCATGTGGACGTCCTGGGCCTCTACCCCGGCCCCGACCTCTCGCGGCTCTAGCAGAAGGTGCAGGTATCTGGTCATCCGATCTCGCTGTACGTGTCCTCACCATCTGTGAGAGAATAGAAAGACAAAAATTTAGAATCCGAAACCAAAATCTCGCACGTTAAGGAATCAAAGAAGTGAAGCTTTTCCTAACAGTTCCATAGCCTCCCGAAGATAAGTACATACGTCTCCGTACCGATCCGTGAGACTCTACTGAACCTACTTGTGACTCATAACACCTATGAACCTAGTGCTCTAATACCAACTTGTCACAACCCCAATTTCCCTCCGTAGGATGTCGTGATGGCACCTAGTCTCTAAGACTAGGTAAGCCTAGAAATTTGTGAAATAACTGAATAATAAACTGAATTCCAATCTCAACACATGATATATAAATAGAAACTACGATTTAATAATTACAACTCCCAAAACACGGTAGAAATAAGTCACAAGCTTCTAAGAGAAAGTAGTAAGTGTCTCTATATATCAAAGTCTAAGGAGAATAAGAAAAACAATATAATAGGGATAGAGGAGGACTCCGAGGTCTACGGATGCTGGCAGATATACATTGAAGTCTCCACGTACAGTCCAGCTCACTATTATCTGGCATGGTAGGAAGAACCTGAATTTGCACAAAATAATGTGCAGAAGTGTAGTATGATTACACCACAACGGTACCCAGTAAGTGCCAAGCCTAACCTCGGCAGAGTAGTGACGAGGTCAGGACAGGGCCCTACTTGTTTAAAATATAAGCAAGGCAGAAGATATAATAATATTTTGAAATGACTGAGAATTTAAACAACGAGAAATTTCAAAAAATAACAGCACCGCAAATATAGGTAAACAACAGGGGCACTCCCGAGGTATCACCTCGTAAACCCAAATGTAAATGCTCAATAGGGGGATCTCCCGAGGTACCGCCTCGTAGTTCCAAAAGTAAATATACAAACAGGGGGATCTCCCGATGTACCGCCTCGTAGTCCCAAAAGTAAATTTGCAAGCAGAGGGGATCTTCCGAGGTACCGCCTCAAAGTCCCAAAAGTAAATATGCACGACAAGGGGATCTCCCGAGGTACCACCTCGTAGTCCCAAAAGTAAATATACAACTCATAAATTATGGAACAACGAATTTACGGTAAGGTATCCTACAGTTAAAGACCGAATAAAATAATCAAGAAAATAGGAAATTCAACTAAGCATGTTGCACGAATTTCAAGCAAAAGGTTAAGACATGTAGACATGCGATACTAGACTTAATATAACAGCTACACATGTTAAGGCAACTTAGTTAAGGAATTTAAAAGGAATCTACTCAGCAAGAACCGAAATTTCTACATTTAGCCCGTGTACGCACTCGTCACCTCGCGTACACGGCGCTCACATATCACAAATTGTTACACCAGTACCAAACCCTAAGGAGATTTCTCCCACACAAGGTTAGACAAGTCACTTACCTCAAATCTCGCTCAATCAATCGATAAGGATGCCTTTCCCTCAATTTTCCGATTCCAAATGGCCCAAATCTAGCCAAAAGCAATTACATATCATGAATACAACTACAAGAAACTAATTTAAATCATAAATCTATGACTTTAGCAAAGAATCAAAAAATCGCCCCAAAAAGTCGACCCGGGCCTACATCTCGAAATTGGGTAAAAGTCACAAATTACGAACACCCACTCGACCACGAGTCCAAACATACTAGTTTCACTCAAATCTGACTCCGAATCGACATTCAAATCTCAAAACATTATTTTATGAAATGTCTACAATTTTTCCCAAATTTTTATCTCAAAATACTAATTAAATGATGAAAATAATGATATATTCATGTATATTAACCAAATCCGAGTTAGAATCACTTACCCCGATGAATATCTTGAAAATCCCCCGTAAAATCGCCACAAACCGAGCCCCCCGCAAAATGTTTGTGCGGTCCGCACATTTAAGATCTCTGCGGCCGCGACCCAAATTGTGCGGTCGCAGTTCCGCAACCCAAAAATAAAAGTTGTAGCCCTTTGACCATAACTTTCAGTACATATGTCCAAATGATGAATGGTTTACCTTTCTGACATCTAGACTCAAAGGGCTACAACTTTTATTTTTGGATCATCTCCAAATTCCTTATAGATCAAAAGATATAAGCTTCCGAATTAATACCATCGAATTTGCACATTCTCCTTTCTGCGGCTGCAAGAAGATTTCTGCGGTCCATACATGAGGCTTTGCGTCAGCACTCCAAAATGTATCCCCGCACTCCAACTGTTCCCAGAACATCATCAGAGTGCCGAAATGCCCAAACTCGTTCAAAACTCACCCCGAAACACACCCGAGGCCCCCGGGACCTCAACCAAATACATCAATAAGTCCTAAAACATCATACGAACTTAGTTGAAGCCTCAAGTCACATCAAACAATGCTAAAAACACGAGTCATATCCCAATTCAAGCCTAATGAAAACTAACAATTTCCAACTTCTACATTCAACGCCGAAACCTATCAAATCAAGTCCGATTAATCTTAAATTTTGCACACAAGTCATAAATGACGATACAGACCTATTCAAATTTCCAGAATCGGATTCTGACCTCGATATCAAAAGTCAACTTCCTGGTCAAACTTCCAAACTTAAATTTCCTATTTTTGCCATTTCAAGCCTATTTTAACTACGGACTTCCAAATAATTTTTCGGACTCTCTCCTAAGTCCAAAATCACCATACGGAGCTATTGGAATCATCAAAATTCTATTCCATGGTTGTTTACACATAAGTCAACATCCGGTCAACCTTTTCAACTTAAGTTTTCACTTTTAAGATTAAGTGTCTCAATTTATTCCGAAACCTCACCGTACCCGAACTAATTACCCCGACAGGTCACATAACAACTGTAAAGCACAAAATGAATAGTAAATGGGGGAACGGGGTTGTGATACTCAAAAAGACCATCCGGGTCGTTACATTACTGGTGCAACATTATGAGGTTGAATGATGCCCTCGGCGTCCTCGTCACTAAACGAGATGGCCCCTTCTAGGACATAATCCCAAGTTCGTTTCTCTCTTATGATAGAAACTTTGGTGCTTTTTATCATAGGTCCTTGTGGAATTTCTACTCTTCTGATAATCATGTTTATTAAATGTTGATGTTCTTCCTGCTTGATCTGTTTGTTGGCGTCTCTGTTTTTAAATGATTGTTGGTCTGCTCTCTTAGAAATTCCCGAAGATGACTATTGTTGAATAGACGAGCCACTTCTTCCCTTAACTGTCGACAATCCCCGGTTCTATGCCCGTGAGTACCGTGATACTTACATATCAAATTGTGATTCCTCTATGCAGGATTGGACTTGAGTGGCCTTGGCCACGTGGTCTCCTTGATGCAACTGATGGCGGGCACTATACTCACTGCATCCATGTTGAAGTTATATTCTGATAGCCTCGGGGCATCTCTGACCCCGGGTGATCTACCGAAACCATTTCTATTCACCAACCCTTGATTTCTTGGAACCTGATCATTTCTTCTATCGTTCCTGGTCGGATGGTGACTAGGTTTGTTTTCCCTTCTATATGGGTTATAAGGCTGATATCGGTCTCGGGGCGACCTCGACTCCTGATCCACTATTCTTTTAGACTTGTCATTTGCTCTATTGGGATAAACTGACCTCGAGGGATCCCTTAATTGTTCGTCCTCGACTCTGATCTTTGACCGATACCTGCTGTGGATATCGGTCCAGGTAACCGCTGGGTACTCCATTAAATGTTTCTTTAATTGCTAAGACGCAACCGAACTTCGGGGGTTGAGCCCCTGAGTAAATGCCTGAACGGCCAAATCATCTGCTATTGGGGGCAGGTCCATCCGTTCCATCTGGAATCTCAACACGAATTCCCTAAGCATCTCGTTGTCCCATTGCTTGACTTTGAACAGGTTCGATTTCCTTGTATTAACTTTAATAGCGCCGGTATGGGCTTTAACGAACGCATCTGCAAGTATAGCAAACGAATCAACAGAATTTAGAGGTAAGTTATGATACCATATCATTGCTCCCTTGGATAAGGTTTCCCTGAATTTCTTCAGCAATACCGACTCGATCTCATCATTCTCGAGGTCGTTGCCCTTTATCGCACACGTTTTTGAGGTTACATGCTCATTTGGATATGTGGTCTTGTTATATTTGGAAATGTCAGGCATTCATAACTTTTTTGGAATTTGCTTTGGTGTCGTGCTTGGGGGGAAAGGCTTATGAATGAAATTTTTGGAATCCAGTCCCTTCAATATTGGAGGTGCTCCCAAGATCTGATAGGGAATTGTAAGTTTCCACTTTCTTGTCATTCGCCTCTATCTTTTTTTTTCCCGGATTCCACCCATTTTGTCAGTGCTTCGAGCATTTTCATCACCTCAAAAGTTTTCCCAGGTACGGAGCCGTCGAGTTCTGTGACGATCCGTTCTTCCCTCCGAGCGTCTTCTCCAACCCGTTCAAGTTTGGTCGTATTGTGTGCGTGATTTTGACTCTGCATTTGTGCGATTGCAACTTGCTGAGATTGCAATATCTCAAAAATCAAATGTAAGCTAACTCCATTACCTCCCCCTTCGGGCACCTCGCGAACCGATGGCTGGAATACCCCAAATGCTATTGCTAGGATCAGTCGGTTGGTTGATGTTCATAACAACCTATGTATTGGCATCAACTGGGTCAACGATTGGAATGCCATTAATGTCGATAGGGGTTACGATGTTTCTTCGCACCACGTTGTTATTTTCATCGTGGTGGCGTGATTCGGTGTCAGCACTTAAGTGAGCAGATTAGGAGTTTGACATATTGAGTAATCCTAAAATCAAACTTCAAAGAACAAGCATAAAATAGACTGTGTTATAAAAATTCGTATTAAATTACCACTATTATCCTTAGCCCCACGATAGGTGCCAAACCTTTTACCCTTAAAAAGGATAATAATTGAATTTGTACGTGGTTTAAAGGACACGTAGTTTAATTTAACACAAATGATTAAAGAACAACGAGTAATTGAATTAAAATGAGGCAAAACTATCAAACTAAATGTGATGAAATAATTAAGCCTGGCGTTAGATTCAAACACTAAGGACAGGTCTCAGTCGAGCCCTTAGAATGGAGCTCGGTTACAACTAGATAGATGAACAACTGAAGAACACTTGAATAATCACTAAAGGGCAAACGTAAACTTTATTGATTTGATATACGTGCCAACATTGACCAAAAAATAAAAAGGTTCTCCCTTATATAGTAAGAGAAGTTTTAACCCCAATACAAGTCTAAATAAGGTAAAAATCCTTTCCTTCTTTTTCTCTCATGAAAACACGATCTACAACTAATATCAAGCATGATCCGTGCTGTAACATCTGATTGATGGAGGATATTTCGGCTCTCCGTTTGTCTACTTTAATAGTTTCTTCCTTTTACCCTCGGTTCTTCGTATTGCTCGAGCTGGGATCTCTCCGAGTTCGGCCATGCTCGATTCCTAACATATCATCTATCCGCTCCTGGTTCCGATATGCGGGCACTCTCGGCCTTACTCGATCTAGTGACGAGTAATGTTGTTCTTCGCTTCTCAATGGAAAATCGGGGGTAACTTTATCCCTAATTTTACCCGTACACAGACGCAATCACACCAAATCGGTCATTACATAAAGTGACATATTTTCTCGTTATGTAACAACGGATATAACGATGCGATACAATAAAATTTAAGTAAGAATAAAAACAAACATCATATTTCAATAACAATACGATACAATAGAATAGGCAGCAACCATCCAAACAAGCCGTTAGGCTCGAATTCTCAACCTAAACGGCTAATTTAAATCCTTTTTGACATAACATCTAAAAACCAGACAAGTGTTATACTTAAGTTGGTACCACAAGCTTTGGTTGTGATGGTAGGCTAAGAACTCATGTTTTTAGCTATATTCCGCACTCTAATTGCTGCACTTTGATTGTATTTGAGCCTAATTGTTATTACTTTATACTTATTACGTGTGTTATGTTGTGTAGGATGTGATTTCGCGTGAAAAAGCAAGTTTGGAGCTAATATAGATGATTTGGAGATTTGAAGTATGAGTAGAAGCACAGAAAATTAAGCCGAAATCATATTCGGGAGTCGAGGACCAAGTTTGGGTGTCAAAAAGTAAGAAAAAAAGATTACTCTGAGAAAAATACACTACCGCGCCGCGGGGTACTAGTGCAAAATTTCTGTAGAATGAAAAAAATCAACTCTCTGAAAATCTTCAGTGATGCGGCGCATGGCGCGTCGCGCCAGTATATTTTTGTGGTCCAATTGTCCCACTTCGGCTTGAAAAAGATAGTTTCATCCGGGCCCATTCTTACATGATATAAATACATCCAAAACACGATTTTAGAGGATTTTTGACCTGGAAAATTTTTGGAGAGCATTGGAGGCTACAAAACACAAGATTTCATCATCTTTCCATCAATTCAATACGGGAGTTTGGATTGTAACGTTAGATTGATGTTTTCTTACTATTTAATTATGATGACTTCCTCCATGATTATGGAGTAGTTTTCTTTAGGGTTTGATGGATATGGTGTTATGATTGATATTTGTGGATTTTAACTCTAGTTCTTTGCTTGAATTCATTTATGGAGCTTTGAATTGTTGCAACTTTATTCACCAGTTTATTTAATCGTAAGAGGATTATTGTGGTGATTATCTTGCATTATTTTGTTAGGTTTAATTCAGTGATTATCTTACGTATTCGAAAGAGCTTATTGAATTGTTGATTAAATCAAGTTAGGAGAATATTCGAGAGACGTTTTCCTGAAGACCAATTAATTAACGCATGCTTGCATATTTTCACAGTGCTTATATTAGTTCACCTAATAGAGTTAAGATTTAATTGAGAGAAGAGTCTTGACTACACGTTTGAACTAATAATCGAGTGAATTCGTGAGAATCATTATAACATTAGAGTGAATTGAACTAGAGTTGGATCCCAAATAGCTATCTTGCACCTATCTTGTCACGACCTTTATTTCTCCTATTGATATTTCAGTGTTGCTCAACTCTTGTCTTCCAGTGATCAATTGTAATTGTTTTAGTTTCATAGTTAATTTTAGTTATTAATCATCTCAACCAACGTGTTAATCATCCTGAATAGAGTTAATCTAGAAATTACTTGAACATTATTTAAATTCAATCCCTATGAGACGATAATTATAATTATACCATCTTTGGCTAGCGAGCATTTATTTCGTGTTATGTTTTGCGCTCGTCAGGTTGACATCAAATAAGGAGAAGTTTTCCAGCTTATTTTACGGGAATGGCTTGAACCTTTTGATGTAAAACCAAAGATAATAAGTCAATAACAGTGATGCAATTTCACCGTTAATATTTAAGATCATAAGTTTTTTTGCCAATGACGCCAAAGGTAAATCATAAATCATAATATTGAGGTGTCGTAACCAAAAGTTTCACGGTGTTAATGTTCTTTAATATATATTGTTTACTTTCCAACTCTCGCGAGTTCTTATACTCGAAAGCTTGACATAAATGACTTGAAAATCGTTTCTAATTTATGTTAGTTACTCCAACTTTTCTGATCGACAATTTCATTCATATTTGTTCATCATAATTCATAGACGACTTGGAACTAGGATTGCTCCTAGGCCAGAGCAAATCGCACCGTTCTAGTTCCTATAATAATTTTTTGTTTTCGCAAATCCCAATAGTTCCAAAATAAGTCACTGGGACGAAAATTATGATGTTCAAGACCAAATTATTTAGACCAATAGGCTTATAGTATCGAAAATAGATTTTTTTTCTTTCCTATACAATATTTGAAACTTATTTACCAAAATTGTCTTAGTTTTGTATATTACCCGCCCTAAACAAAGATTACTTACAAATTATATACAATCCACTATTAATGCCTTAAATTAGGGGATTCAGTTACACTATTTTTTTTATTTTTTTTATTTTCTCCTCTATCCTTTTTTTTTCCTGCCGCCTTTATTGCTTGTAAAATTAAGGTGAAATCTTTTTAGAGTGATAAGAAAATGTCAAAAAATTCCCGCCGCCTTAATTGCTTTTGACAAAACTTGGCTCTATAAATTTTGCAAGAATTCGCTTCCTTATGTAATGACCCGGTCGATCGTTTTGAGTATTACAGCCTCGTTCCCCCATTTACTGCTCAATTTGTGCTTTACAATTGTTATGTGACTTGCCGGGGTAATTGGTTGGGGTCCGATGAGGTTTCAGAATGAATTGAGATACTTAGTCTCAAAGATGAAAACTTAAGTTGAAAAGATTGACCGGATGTTGACTTATATATAAATGACCCCGGAATAGAGTTATGATGATTCCAATAGCTCCGTATGGTGATTTTGGTCGAAAAACTATTTGGAAGTCCGTAGTTAAATTAGGCTTGAAATGACTAAAATAGAAATTTAAGTGGGAAGTTTGACCGGGGAGTTGACTTTTTGATACCAGGGTCGGAATCCGATTCTGGAAATTGAAATAGGTCTGTTATGTCATTTATGACTTGGGTGCAAAATTTGAGGTCAATCAGACTTGATTTGCTAGGTTTCGGCATCGAATGTAGGATATTTCGACGTCGTTTTTTCAAGAATAAGTGATATCATATTAAGCAAATGAACTCCGAATTTAATTTTTATTGAAGCATTATATCCGTATTAAAATTTCAGAGCCATAGCAAAAAGAATCGTCAAATTCAGACATCGTATGAGAGAGTTATGCCCATTTTCATGTCGGAAAATATTTCCCGTCGTCGTCAGCGTCCAGGGTAGCGTGGGGCGCTATCCCTGGTGCTGGAACTTCTGGAGTTCTGGAAACGGTGCCACAGGCAGCACCCCACGCCACCTGTGGCGCTACAAGCATAAGGGGCTCTATAAACCGGGGGATTTTGCCATTTTCGTCATAAACATAGTTCAGCATAAACAAGTAATCTTAACTTGATTTGGTCTGTTATTCTTGAATCTAATAGCCTGTTTGGCCAAGTTTCTAAAATCAGCTTATTTTGAGAAGTGCTTTTCTCAAAAGTACTTTTCAAAAAAGTGCTTTTGGTGAGAAGCAGTTTGTGTTTGGCTAATTAATTTAAAAAGTACTTTTAAGCAGTAATTAGTGTTTGGCCAAGCTTTTGAAAACTGCTTCTAAGTATATTTTTCTCAAAAGTGCTTTTGGAGAGAAGCTATTCTACTTCTCAAAAACTGCTTCTACTTCTCCTCAAAAGCACTTTTTTCCATCTAAAGGTTTGGCCAAACACCTCAATTTTTGGCCAAAAGTGCTTTTGGCGAAAAAAAGCACTTTTGGCCCCAACAAAAGCTTGGCCAAACACGCTATAACACTATTTCCAGCACCTATTTCGTGATTTGGGGGATTAGAATAGAAATTTTTCAAAAATTGATTTGAGGGTTTCAAGGCTGAATCGGAGTCGGAATTTAGTAATTTTTATATGGTTGGACTCGTGGTTGAATGAGAGTTCATATTTTGTAACTTTTGTCAGGTTTCGAGATCTGGGCTCCACTATTAATTTTTGAGTTAATTTTGAATTTTATTGTGAAATTTAGCATTTTCATATGGAATTGATTCCTATACCTCATGTTGATTGTATCGAATTATTTTGACAAAGATTCGAGGCGTTCGGAGGCCGAATCACGAGGAAAAGGCTTATTGGAATAAAAAATTGCTCGGATTGAGGTAAGTAACAGTTCTAAATTAAATTCCAGATTTTGTGATATGTGATTGGTTTTGAAGTGACGAACATGCTAGATGATGGGAATGTGAGCGTGCACCGTAGGAATTGCGACTTGATAAATTCCATGGAACTGTGTGGTTGAATAATCTGTTGATATCCGTATATTTTCCATGTATTAGAGAAATTGAAGTATAAATCATGTTTAAACCATGTGATGACACTGTAGGGACCCACATACTCGTGCACATGTTGAATTATTTGCTAAATTATTATTTTGTACTCAATCACAGTTTTACTTGCACACTACATCTCAGTCTCTATTGTTCATTATTGATGCGTCCTATCATTGTTGTTTGGGTTGCTTATCATGATTTTTGAGAGCCCGAGAAACTGGAGAGGTTGATGACTGAGTGAGGCCGAGGGCCTGATTGTGAGGATATTTATGGGATCGGGCTGCACGTCACAACATGTTTCATTGTTATATGTCATGATTGGCTTGTTATAGCGCTTGGGCTGAAGAGCCCCTCCAAAGTCTGTACACACACCCAGTGAGCGCATGTACCTACTGAGTGCGAGTGCCGAGTGCTGAGTCTGAGTGATTGAGAGGAATGAGTGACTGTGAGGAAAAAGTGATTGTGAGGTTGGAGTGAATGGGAGGACTGAGTGACTGTTGCTCTGAGAGGATGCAGTGAATTCATTATTGTTGTACTTCAGCTATCATATATCATTGTTTTGAAAATTTCTGAAAGACATTATCTTTTGTTTCAGTCGAATTTGATATGAAATTAGTGTTTGAGTTTTAGATGATGAACTTGAAAGCATGTCTACCTTCTTATGTTGGAAATTTACTATAACTGGACTTAGCTGTGAAGCTCGTCACTATCTTCAGCTCTTTATTTAGTATTGTTACTTGCTGAGTTGGTTGTACTCATACTACACCCTGCACCTCGTGTGCAGATCCAGGTACCTCCTGACATGGCGGTTGCTAGTTTTTCGGAGCTTTATCTGTTGGAGACTATTGAGGTAGCTACTCGACGTCTGCTAACCTTAACTCTCTGTCCTTTCAGTTTTTGTACTATTCTATATTCTCAGACAATGTTTTATCAGTCAGACTTTGTTATCATTTAGATGCTCATGTGCTCAGTGACACTGGAATTTGGGAGTGTTTATGTCGGTATTTGTGAGATTGTTTTTGTATTGAATTTAAATATTATATTTTCAAACAGAAAGGAAATTGTGGTTTATTGAGGTTGTCAGCTTGCCTAGTATTTAGTTAGGCGCCATCACGACAGACATAATTTTGGGTCGTGACAAGTTGGTATCAGAGCCTAAGTTACATAGGTCTCACAAGTCATGAGCAGGCTTAGTAGAGTCTTGCGGATCGGTGTGGAGATGTCTATACTTATCTTCGAGAGGCTGTCGAACCCTTAGGAAAATTTCACTTTCTTGTATTATGTCGTGCGAATTTGTTGATTCCGGAATCTAAATTTTCGTTATTCTATTCTCTCACAGATGGTGAGGACACGTACTACCGGATCGAACGGTCAGCCACCACTGCCACCAGTTAGGTCAGCGAGAGGCCGGGGCCGTGGTAGATGCCGGGGCCGAGATAGAGGTCGAGGTGTAGCTCGTACAACAGTTGGAGCAGTACCTGTAGCACCACCAGTTGCTCCAGTTCAGGAGCAAATTTCATATATAGTTGGGCCAGCGGGACCAGCTGTGCCTATTGTGATTCCAGGCCTTCAGGAGGCTCTAACACAGATTTTGACTGTTTGCACTGGCCTTGCTCAGGTGGTTTCAGCTCAAGCTGCACCAGCCACTTCTCAGACCGGGGGAGGTACTCATACCCCTATTGCCTGTACTCCAGAGCTGGTAGTGCAGGGACTTTAGATACCAGGGGCACTACCAGCCCAACCGGTTGCAGCTGCTCAGGCCCCTGTAGCCCTGTTATGGTAGATGATGAGCATAGGAGACTTGAGAGATTTGGGAGGCTTCGACCTCCATCATTTAGCGGTGCTGAGTCAGAGGATGCTCAGGGTTTTCTAGATAAGTGCCAGCGGATGCTTCAGACAGTGGGTATTCTGGAGACCAGTGGGGTCTCGTTCACTACTTTTCAGTTTTCTGGGCTTGCCTTCAGATGGTGGGAAGCTTATGAGAGGCGCATGTCGATCGGTGCAGTACCACTTACATGACACGAGTTCTCTGTTCTCTTTTTGGAGAAGTTTGTTCCACAGTCTCGTAGGGAGGAGCTGTGCAAACAGTTTGAGCAGCTTCGATAGGATGGCATGTTTGTGACCCAGTACGAGATGAGGTTTTCTGAGTTGGCTCGTCACACAGTTTGGTTAGTTCCCACTGATAGGGAGAGGATTAGGAGGTTCATTGATGGCCTCACATATCAGCTACATTTACTTATGACTCGGAAGAGGGTATCTGGTGCTACTTTTGACGAGGTGGTTGACAGTGCTTGGCAGATTGAGATGGTCCGTAGCCAGGAGCGTGGAGAGAGGGAGGCCAAGAGGCCTTGTGGACCGGGTTATTTCAGCGGCGTTCCTTCAGGGGGTTAGCTTTACCATGACAGGGGTCGTCCTTACAAGCACGCTCAAATGGGTCGTCCAGTTCACAGTGGTGCATCATCCAACCATGGTTCATACAGTTCTCATCAGGGTCAGTCATCTCTCAGTGCCCTTCCAGCCCAGAGTTCATCCCGTGTTCCTTTAGTTCGGGGTTCATTTGCACCGGGTGCTTCTAGTTGTTATTCTGGTTCTCGGGAATCGATTCAGTCCCCACCACCACCAGTACCGGGGAGTTGCTTTAAGTGCATGGAGTTCGGGCATATGTGGAGGCAGTGTCCTCGTCGCCTGGGAGGTCCAGTGCAGCAGATGAGTCATAGTATGACTTCAGCACTAGTTACTTCGCCACCCGCCCAGCCATCTCGGGGTGGGGCTCTGTCAGCTAGGGGTCATCCAAGAGGGGGAGGCCGATCAGGTGACAGTCAGGCCCGATTCTATGCTTTTCCTTCCAGGCCAGATGTTGTTGCTTTAGATGCAGTGATCACAGGTATTGTCTCAGTATGCCATAGGGAAGCTTCTATATTATTTGACCCTGGTTCTACTTATTCGTATGTATCATCGTACTTTAGTCATTATCTGGATCTGCCCCACGAATCCTTAGTTTTACCTGTTCGCGTATCTACGCCGGTGGGCGATACTATTATTGTAGACCGTGTGTATTGGTCGTGTATGGTAACTATTGGGGGACTGGAGACTAGAGTTGATCTCTTATTGCTTAGCATGGTTGAATTCGATGTAATCTTAGGTATGGATTGGTTGTCTCCATGTCATGCTATTCTGGACTGTCATGCTAAGACCGTGACATTGGCGATGCCAGGGTTGCCAAGGATTGAATGGAGAGGTTCTCCAGATTTTGTTCCCAGCAGGGTAATTTCTCACTTAAGGACCCAACATATGATTGGGAAGGGATGTTTGTCTTATTTGGCCTTTGTGAGGGATGTCGATACTGACACTCCTACTATTGATTCTGTTCCAGTAGTGCGAGACTTTCTGGATGTGTTTCCTGTAAATCTTCCAGGTATGCCACCCGACAAGGATATTGATTTCGGTATTGACTTGGTGCCGGGCACACAACCCATTTCTATTCCTCTGTATCGTATGGCGCTAGCTGAGTTGAAAGAATTGAAAGAGAAACTTCAGGAACTTATTGATAAGGGGTTTATTAGGCCTAGTGTGTCGCCTTGGGGTGCACTAATTCTGTTTGTGAAAAAGAAATATGGTACTATGCATATGTGCATCGACTACAGGTAGTTGAACAAAGTTACAATCAAGAACAAGTATCCTTTGCCTTGTATAGATGATTTATTTGACCAGCTGTAAGGGTGTTCTCCAAAATTGATTTGAGATCCGGGTATCACCAGTTGAAAATTCTGCATTCAGATATTCTAAAGATGGCATTCAGGACCTGTTATGGCCATTATGAGTTCCTCGTGATGTCTTTTGGGCTGACCAATGCCTCAGCAATATTTATGCACATGATAAATAGTGTATTCCAGCCGTATCTTGATTTGTTTGTCGTAGTATTTATTGATGACATCCTGGTGTACTCACCTAACCAGGAGGAACATGTACAACATTTGTGTATTGTACTACATAGGCTGAGGGAGGAGAGACTTTATGCAAAATTCTCTAAGTATGAGTTCTGGATTAATCCGGTGGCATTCTTGGGACACATAGTGTCCAGTGAAGGAATTAAGGAAGATCCAAAGAAGATAGAGGCAGTTCAGAGTTGACTCAGGCGATCTTCAGCTACTGAGATTCGGAGTTTTCTCGGCTTGACCGGTTATTATCGTTGTTTTGTGGAGGGCTTCTCGTCTATTGCATCTCCTTTGACTAAATTGACCCAGAAGGGCACTATGTTCAGGTAGTCGGATGAGTATGAGGAGAGCGTTCAGAAGCTCAAAAGTGCCTTGACCACAACTCCAGTTCTAGTCCTACCTTCAGCTAATGGTTCTTATACAGTGTATTGTGATACCTCTCGGATCGGTATTAGATGTGTTTTGATGCAAGAGGGTAGAGTGATTGCTTATGCTCTGCCTCAGTTGAAGCCCCATGAGAAGAACTACCATGTCCATGATTTGGAGTTAGTTGGCATCCTTCATGCATTGCAGATTTGGAGGCACTATCTCTAGGGTGTGTCTTGTGAGGTATTTACGGATCATCGGAGTCTACAACACTTATTCAAACAAAAGGATCTAAAATTGAGACAGCGCAGATGGTTGGAACTGCTAAAGGACTATGATATCACTATTCTGTATCATCCCGGAAAGGCCAATGTGGTGGCCGATGCCTTGAGTTGAAAGGCGGTGAGTATGGGTAGCCTTGCATTCATTCCTGTTGGTGAAAGGCCTTTAGCAGTTGATGTTCAAACCCTAGCCAATCAGTTCATGAGATCAGATATTTCGGAGCCCAGTCGGGTTCTAGCTTGTGTGGTTTCTCGGTCTTCCTTATATGACCGCATCAGAGAGTGTCAGTATGATGATCCTTATTTGCTTGTCCTGAAGGACACAGTTCGGCACGGTGATGCCAAAGATGCTACTATTGGAGATGATGGGGGTATTGATGATGCATGGTCGTATTTGTGTGCCTAATGTAGATGGACTGCGGGAGTTGATTCTTGAAGAAGCCCATAGTTCGCGGTATTCCATTCATCCGGGTAACGCTAAGATGTACCAAGACTTGAGGCAGCACTATTGGTGGAGAAAAATGAAGAAAGATATAGTTGGGTTCGTAGCTCGATGTCTAAATTGTCAACAAGTGAAGTACGAGCATCAGAGACCGGGCGGATTGCTTCAGAGACTTGAAATTACGGAGATGAAATGGGAGTGTATCACCATGAACTTTGTAGTTGGGCTCCCACGGACTTTGAGGAAGTTTGATGCTGTTTGGGTGATTGTAGATCGGTTGACCAAGTCCGTGCATTTTATTCCAGTCGGTACTACTTATTCTTCGGAGCGGTTGGCTGAGATTTATATTCGCGAGATTGTTCGCCTATATGGTGTGCCAGTGTCCATCATTTTAGATCGGGGCACACAGTTTACATCACAGTTTTGGAGAGCAGTGCAGCGAAAATTAGGCACACAGGTTCCATTAAGTACAACATTTAACCCTAAGACAGACGGACAGTCCGAGCGCACTATTCAGACAATGGAAGATATGCTACGTGCTTGTGTTATAGATTTTGGGGGTTCTTGGGATCAATTTTTGCCATTTGCAGAGTTTGCTTACAATAACAGCTACCAGTCGAGCATTCAGATGGCTCCGTATGAGGCTTTGTATGGGAGACAGTGTAGATCTCCGGTGGGTTGGTTTAGACAGAAGAGTTATGCTAACTAAAAGGTTCGCGATGTTGCTTACATGGTAGGAGAGAAGGTACTACTCTGAGTTTTGCCTATGAAGGGTGTTATGATATTCGGGAAGAAGGGCAAGTTGAGTCCTAGGTATATTGAACCTTTTGAAATACTTAAGAAGGTTGGAGAGGTGGCTTATAAACTTGCTCTGCCACCTAGTCTATTGGGTGTTCATCCAGTGTTCCATGTATCTATGCTTCGAAAATATGTCAAAGATCCGTCTCATGTTTTGGATTTCAGCGTGGTTCATTTAGATGGTAATTCTGCTTATGATGTGGAGCGGGCGACCATCTTGGACCGACAAGTTCGAAATTTGAGATCAAAGAACATAGCTTCAGTGAAAGTGCAGTGGAGAGGTCAGCCAGTCGGAGAAGCTACTTGGGATACTGAGCGGGAGACGCAGAGCAAATATCCACACCTTTTTGAGACTCCAAGTATAATTCTAAACTCGTTCGAGGACGAATATTTGTTTAAAAGAGGAAAATGTGACGACCCGGTCGGTAGTTTTGAGTATTACAGCCCCGTTACCCCATTTACTGCTCAATTTGTGCTTTATAGTTGTTATGTGACTTGCCGGGGTAATTGGTTCGGGTCCGGTGAGGTTTTGGAATGAATTGAGACACTTAGTCTCAAAGATGAAGACTTAAGTTGAAATGGTTTACCGGATGTTGACTTATGCGTAAATGACCCCGAAATAGAGTTTTGATGATTCCAATAGCTCCGTATGGTGATTTTGGCCAGAAAATTATTTGGAAGTCCATAGTTAAATTAGGCTTGAAATCGCTAAAATAGAAATTTAAGTTGAAAGTTTGATCGGGGAGTTGAGTTTTTGATATTGGGGTCGGAATCCGATTCTAAAAATTGGAATAGGTCCGTTGTGTCATTTATGACTTGTGTGCAAAATTTGAGGTCAATTAGATATGATTTGCTAGGTTTCGGCATCGAATGTAGGATGTTTCGACGTCATTTCTTCAAGAATAAGTGGTATTACATTAAGCGAATGAACTCCAAATTTAGTTTTGATTAAAGCATTAGATCCGTATTAAAATTTTGGAGCCATAGAAAAAGAATCGCCGAATTCGGATATCGTATGAGAGAGTTATGCCCATTTCCGTGTCGGGAAATATTTCCCGTCGTCATCAGCGTCCAGGGTAATGTGGGGTGCTATCCCTTGTGCTGAAACTTCTGGAGTTCTGGAAACGGCGCCACAGGCAGCACCCCACGCCACCTGTGGTGCTACAAGTATAAGGGGCTCTATAAACCGGGCGTTTTGCCATTTTTGGCATAAACATAGTTGGGGAGCTCGGTTTGGGCAATTTTCAGAGGCAAACTTCACAAATTGGACTGGAGTAAGTAATCTTAACTTGATTTGGTCCGTTATTCATGAATCTAACACTATTTCCAGCACCTATTTCGTGATTTGGGGGATTAGAATAGAAATTTTCCAAAATTTGATTTGAGGGTTTGAAGGTCGAATAGGAGTCGGAATTTAGTAATTTTTGTATGGCTGGACTCGTAGTTGAATGGAAATTCATACTTTGTAACTTTTGTCGGGTTCCGAGATGTGGGCCCCAATGTTGATTTTTCAGTTAATTTCAGATATTATTGTGAAATTTAGCATTTTCATATGGAATTGATTCCTATACCTCGTGTTAATTGAATCGAATTATTTACGGATCATCGGAGTCTACAACACTTATTCAAACAAAAGGATCTAAAATTGAGACGGCGCAGATGGTTGGAGCTGCTAAAGGACTATGATATCACTATTCTGTATCATCCCGGAAAGGCCAATGTAGTAGCCGATGCCTTGAGTTGAAAGGCTGTGAGTATGGATATCCTTGCATTCATTCCTATTGGTGAAAGGCCTTTAGCAGCTGATGGTCAGACCCTAGCTAATTAGTTCATGAGATTAGATGTTTCGGAGCCCAGTCGGGTTCTAGCTTGTGTGGTTTCTCGGACTTCCTTATATAATTGCATCAGAGAGCTTCAGTATGATGATCCCTATTTACTTGTCTTGAAGGACACAGTTCGGCACGATGATGCTAAAGATGCTACTATTGGAGATGATGGGGGTATTGAGGATGCATGGTCGTATTTGTGTACCTAATATAGATGGACTGCGAGAGTTAATTCTTGAAGAAGCCCATAGTTCGCGGTATTCCATTCATCCGGGTACCGCTAAGATGTACCAGGACTTGAGGCAGCACTATTGGTGGAGAAAAATGAAGAAAAATATAGTTGGGTTCGTAGCTCGGTGTCTAAATTGTCAACAAGTGAAGTACGAGCATCAGAGACCGGGCGGATTGCTTCAGAGACTTGAAATTACGGAGATGAAATGGGAGTGTATTACCATGGACTTCGTAGTTGGACTCTCACGGACTTTGAGGAAGTTTGATGCTGTTTGTGTGATTGTAGATCGGTTGACCAAGTCCGTGCTTTTTATTCCAGTCGGTACTACTTATTCTTCGGAGCGGTTGGCTGAGATTTATATCCGCGAGATTTTTTGCCTACATGGTGTGCCAGTGTCCATCATTTTATATCGGGACACGCAGTTTACATCACAGTTTTTGGAGAGCAGTGCAGCGAGAATTAGGCACACAGGTTCCGTTGAGTACAACATTTCACCCTCAGACGGACGGACAGTCCGAGCGCACTATTCAGACATTGGAAGATATGCTACATGCTTGTGTTATAGATTTTGGGGGTTCTTGGGATCAATTTTTTCCACTTGCAGAGTTTGCTTACAATAACAGCTACTAGTCAAGCATTCAGATGGCTCCGTATGAGGCTTTGTATGGGAGACAGTTTAGATCTCCGGTGGGTTGGTTTAGACAGAAGAGTTTTGTCGACCGAAAGGTTCGCGATGTTGCTTACATGGTAGGAGAGAAGGTACGACTCCGAGTTTTGCCTATGAAGGGTGTTATGAGATTCGAGAAGAAGGGCAAGTTGAATCCTAGGTATATTGGACCTTTTGAAATACTTAAGAAGGTTAGAGAGGTGGCTTATAAACTTGCTCTGCCACCTAGTCTATCGGGTGTTCATCCAGTGTTTCATGTATCTATGCTCCAAAAGTATGTCGGAGATCCGTCTCATGTTTTGGATTTCAGCATGGTTAAGTTAGATGGTGATTTGGCTTATGATGTGGAGCGGGCGACCATCTTGGACCGACAAGTTCGAAAGTTGAGATCAAAGAACATAGCAGTAGAGAGGTCAGCCAGTCGAAGAAGCTACTTGGGAGACTGAGCGGGAGATGCAGAGCAAATATCAACACCTATTTGAGACTCCAGGTATAATTCTAAACTCGTTCGAGGACGAACGTTTGTTTAAAATGGGAAAATGTAACGACCCGCTCGGTAGTTTTGAGTATTACAGCCCTGTTCTCTCATTTACTGCGCAATTTATGCTTTACAGTTGTTATGTGACTTGACGGGGTAATTGGTTCGGGTCCGGTGAGGTTTCGGAATGAATTGAGACACTTAGTCTCAAAGATGAAAACTTAAGTTAAAAAGGTTTACTGGATGTTGACTTATGTGTAAACGACCCCGGAATAGAGTTTTGATGATTCCAATTGCTCCGTATGGAGATTTTGGCCAGAAAATTATTTGGAAGTCCGTAGTTAAATTAGGCTTGAAATCGCTAAAATAGAAATGTAAGTTGGAAGTTTGATCGGGTAGTTGGCTTTTTGATATTGGGGTCGGAATCCGATTCTGGAAATTGGAATAGGTGCGTTATGTCATTTATGACTTGTGTGCAAAATTTGAGGTCAATCAAACTTGATTTACTAGGTTTCGGCATCGAATGTTGGATATTTCGACGTCGTTTCTTCAAGAATAAGTGGTATTACATTAAGAAAATGAACTCTAAATTTAGTTTTGATTAAAGCATTAGATCTGTATTGAAATTTTGGAGCCATAGAAAATAGAATCGTCGAATTCGGATATCGTATGATAGAGTTATGCCCATTTCCGTGTCGGAAAATATTTCCCGCCGTCATCAGCGTCCAGGGTAACGTGGGGTGCTATCCCTGGTGCTGGAACTTCTGGAGTTCTGGAAATGGCGCCACAGGCAGCCCCACGCCACCTGTGGTGCTACAAGCATAAGGGGCTCTATAAACTGGGGGTTTTGCCATTTTTGGCATAAACATAGCTGGGGAGCTCGGTTTGGGCGATTTTCAGAGGCAAACTTCACAAATTGGACTGGGGTAAGTAATCTTAACATGATTTGGTCCGTTATTCATGAATCTAACACTATTTCCAGCACCTATTTCGTGATTTGGGGGATTAGAATAGAAATTTTCCAAAATTTGATTTGAGGGTTTGAAGGTCGAATAGGAGTCGAAATTGAGTAATTTTTGTATCGTTGGACTCGTGGTTGAATGGACGTTCATATTTTGTAACTTTTGTTGGGTTCCGAGACGTGGGCCCCAGTGTTGATTTTTTAGTTAATTTCGGATATTATTGTGAAATTTAGCATTTTCATATGGAATTGATTCCTATATCTCGTGTTGATTGAATAGAATTATTTTGACTAAGATTCGAGGCGTTTGGAGGCTGAATCGCGAGGAAAAGGTTTATTGGAATAAAGAATTGTTCGGATTGAGGTAAGTACCAGTTCTAAATTTGGTCCTAAGGGTATGAAACCCCGAATTTTGTGATATGTGATTGGTTTTGAGGTGCCGCACATGCTAGGTGACGGGCGTGTGGGCGTGCACCGTAGGAATTGTGACTTGATAAGTTCCATGGAACTGTGTGGTTGAATAATCAGTTGATATCTGTACATTTTCCACGTATTAGAGAAATCAAACTATAAATCATGTTTAAACCATGTGTTGACATTGTAGGGACCCACAAAGGTCGTGTACATGTTGAATTATCTGCTAAATTGTTGTTTTCTACTCAGTCACAGTTTTACTTGCACACTACATCTCAGTCTCTACTGTTCATTATTAATGCATCATATAATTGTTGTTTGGGCTGCTTATCACGATTTTTGAGAGCCCGAGAGACGGGAGAGGTTGATGACTGAGTGAGGCCGAGGGCCTGATTGTGAGGATATGTATGGGATCCGGCTGCACCCCGTAACATGTTTCCTTGTTATATGCCATGATTGGCTTGTTATAGCGCTTGGGATGAAGGAGCCCCTCCGGAGTCTGTACATACCCCCAGTGAGCGTATGTACCTACTGAGTGCGAGTGCCGAGTGCTGAGTTCTAAGTGATTGAGAGGAATGAGTGACTGTGAGGAAAGAGTGATTGTGACGTTGGAGTGAATGGGAGGACTGAGTGACTGTTGCTCAGAGAGGATGCATTGATTTCATTATTGTTGTACTTCAGCTGTCACGACCCAAATTCCATTAGAAGTCGTGATGGCGCCTTACACCGCTGTCAGGCCAGCCAACAATAATTGATTAACTTAATTACTCATTTCAGTATTTTTGAAACCATAATTTCCTTCAATTAAATAGTAAAAGATAGACTTTACAAAGTAAATGATAGTATTTTCACAACTACAATACTGAACAGCCCATAATCACCCCCAAAGCCCGATGTCACAAGTACATGAACATTAACTAGGAAATATATTAGAAATACAACATATGTCTGAAAGTACAATTAGATAGGAGAGGGTCGATAACTCTAATGGAGATTCTGTGTGCTGCGAATTCGCAGTATGGGATGAAACTCACCTAAGTCCCCGAAATAGCCGCGCCTCTGCGCCCACAAGTCTGTTAGACATATATGCACCTGCACAAAAATGGGCATCAAGTGTAGTATGAGTACGTAAATCAACGCGTACCCAGTAAGTATCTAGTCTAACCTCGAAGAAGTAGTGACGAGGGGTCTACTCCGATACTTACTATGGGCTAACTATAAATACTGATATTATACTTAAGCATGGATTGTATGAAATAACTGTAAACTCAATAACAAGAAGTGAGTGGATAATTCTTTTATTAATAGGAAATTTTTCCAAATTTATTCCCGTCATTTAACATTTTATATCTCAGGCCAATGAGGCAATATCAATTATTATTAATTCCAAAGGTTTATCATGCGCAAATCATACCGAGGTCATACGACCCGATCCAACATAAATATTTAAACTATGCACTGTCGAGGGTCGAACGACGCGAACCATACCGAGGTGTTCGACCCACTTCACAAAAGAGAAAATATATTTACAACAACCAATTCAAGATTTATTAAGGGGCAATTATTCAAGGGAATACCAAATTCTCATTAACGGTCAAGAAAATGAAGTTTAACCTTTTACAACTCCTTTATCAAGTTTCAATATGATTTAAGCAATTAAATTAACAAGTAGGGCACAAACATCGCAAGTATAACATGATTTGGGTCCTAGACTACCCGAGCATAAGCATAATAATAGCTACGCACGGACTCTTGTCACCTCATGCATACGTAACCCCCACAAATAGAAGCACATATTAAATCAATTCACCTATGGGGTTAATTCCTTCTTACAAGGTTAGAAAAGAGACTTACCTCGCTCCGAAATTCCATAACCAGTTCCAAAGCCTTTCAACAACTTAAACCGATACCCATCGCTCCAAAACTAGTCAATAAATGTGCAAATCCATAAATATATACTCTAATACTCATTATAATTCAATTTACAACAATTCCCAACTTCGCTCGAAAAGGCGATAAAAATCACCCTCGGGCCCACGTGCCCGGATTCCAAAAGTTTTCGAAGATAAACATTACCCATAGTCTCACGAACTCAAATATATAGATTATTCTCAATTTCATGCCCAAATTCGTGGTCAAAAACCAAAAATACCAATTTCTAGGTTTTCCACCAAAACCCCAAATTTCTACAAACTTCATGAATTTCCATGTTAAAATCTATGTATAATACACAAGTATTTAACTCAAAATACACGGGAATCACTTACCTCTTTGATGTTGATGGAACCCCTCTCAACATGCTCTCAAAAATCGCCTAAGTCTAAGTGGGACATGAGGGAAATGAGCTAAGTCCCGAAATAAAAGCCCTTGCTCCAGTCGCAGATGTCGCATTTGTGACATCTGGTTCGCAAATGTGATGGTCGCAATTGCGACAAAAGCATCGCAAATGTGAAGGATAGCCACCCCTGCCAAGGTCGCATTTGCGACCAAAATCTTCACAAATGCGAAGAGGACAGATTCGCAAAAGCGATAAAATGATCGCAAATGCGTAGAGGACAGATTCGCAAAAGCGATAAAATGCTCGCAAATGCGAACACCTCAGAAATTTCCCATCCTCGCAAATGCAAACTCCCTCCTCGCAAATGCGATCAAAACCTCACATTTGCGAGACCTGCAGCCCAGACCCAAAAACCAGCAGAACCAACAACATCTTTTTATCCAAAATTGATCCGAAACAACCCCGGAACACACCCGACGCCCCCGGGACCCTGTCCAATCACATCAACCTGTCCCAAAACATGACATGAACTTGCTCGAGGCCTCAAATCATGTAAAACAACATCAAAATCACAAGTCACGCCCCAATTCGATATTAATGAACTTTAGAACTTTAAACTTTTACATTCAATGCCGAAACTTATCAAATCACGTCCGATTGACCTTAAATTTTGCATACAAGTCCAATTTGACATTACGGACCTACTCCATTTTTCGGAATTGGAATCCGACACCGATATCAAAAAGTCCACTCCCGGTCAAACTTCTCAAAATCATCCAAATTTCCAACTTTCGCCAATTGACGCTGAAATGACGTACGGACCTCCAAATCAACGTTCGGACACACACCTACGACCAAAATCACCATACGAAGCCACTCCCAGGCTCGGAATCCCAAACGGACGTCGATAACATTGAAATACACTTCAACCCAAATTCATGAAATTCTTTCAAAATGTCAACCTTCCACAATAGGCGCCGAAACGCTCCCGGGATATCCAAAACCCATTCCGGACATACGCCAAAGTCCAAAATTATCATACAAACCTGTTGGAACCTTCAAATCCCGATTCTGAGGTCGTTTACTCAAAAGTTAAACATTAGTCAATTCCTCCAACTTAAAGCTTCCGAATTTAGAATTTTCTTTCCAAATCGACTACGAACTTCCCGAAACTCAATTCCGACCATGCGTACTCGTCATAATACTTGAAGTGAAGCTAATCATGTCCTCAAACCACCGAACTGTCATGACCCAAAACTCCCTCCATAAGACGTCGTGATGGCACCTAGTCTCTACGACTAGGTAAGCCTAAACAAATGCGGAAATAACAAAAATGGAAGTAAAACTTAACAACTATCTGCAACAGATAACTTAATAACTGGTCGCAATGCCGCTCGGCATGTACAAAAAAAACAAACACTCTAGTAATACAAAGTATTCCCAAAACCCGGAACATCATAAGTCACAAGCTACAAAAGGAAACTACTATCTCTATACACCAGAGTCTAACAAAAGAAGTACGGAACGTAAATGACATAGGAGAGAATATAGGGGGATTCTGAGGTCAGCGGACGCGGCAGATGTACCTTGAAGTCTCCGTACAACAACAAGCACTCTCAGCTAGTAGCGGGGCTGATAAGAAGCACCCGGATCTGCACACAAAACATGTGCAGAAGAGTAGCATGAGTACACCACAACGGTACCCAGTATGTGCCAAGCCTAACCTCGGTCGAGTAGTGACGAGGTCAGGTCAGGCCCACCAGTAAATAATAAATAAGGCAGGATAATATATAGCATAATAAGAGACTAGAATTTGACAAAAGGAAACACAACAAGGCAACAAAGAGGTAAACAATAAGGGATCTCCCGAGATACCGTCTCGTAGTCCCAAAATAAATATACAGGGAGAACTCCCGAGGTACCGCCTCATAGTCTCAAAAGTAAATATATAGGAAGAACTCCCGAGGAACCGCCTCGTAGTCTCAAAAGTAAATGTGCAGGGAGAAATCCCGAGGAACCGCCTTGCAGTCTCAAAAGTAAATGTGCAGGGAGAACTCCCGAGGAACCACCTCGTAGTCTCAAAAGTAAACACACAACTCAAACCGATAAATACAATAGTTAATAGCAAGATTTCTATAGTTATACTGATAAAGAACAAGGAAAATCAAGAAATCAACTAGGCATTCTTCACAGAGTTCAAATAAGCAGTTAAAGCACGTAGACATGCGATATTAGACTAAACAGGATAACTACACATATTGCAATAGCTTAATTAAGAATGAAAACAAATTAATACTCATTTAAATGGTATAACTCAAATTAAAGGAAAAACAAGTTACTACTAAGTAAAATAAATCGGGTTTTACAACAAATAGCCCGTGTACGTACTCGTCACCTCACGTACACGACGCTCATATATGACAACAGTACCAAATCCTAAGGGGATTTCCCCCACACAAGGTTAGGCAAGCCACTTACCTCGAACCAAGCTCAATCAATCGGTAACAATGCCTTTTCCACGAATATTCGACTTCGAATGGCCTAAATGTTCCCAAAATCAATTACATACCATAAATACAACTATAAGAAACTAATATAATTAATGAAATCAAAGCTAAAGCAAGAAAGTAGAAAACCATCCCAAAATGCCTTCCTGGGCCCACGTCTCGGAATCGTGTAAAAGCCACAAAATATGAACACTCATTCACTCACGAGTTCACTTGTACCAAAATAATGCAAATCCGATATCAAAATCCAAATCAAAACTCAAAACATAGTTGAAGAACTTCCACCTTTCCCCCAAATTTCTCAACCAGATTCCTTAATTAGATGATGAAAACAACTATAGATTAATGGAATGTAACCATAAATGAGTTAAGAATCATTACCCCAAAGTTCTCTCTGAAAAATCCTTGAATTATCGCCTCGATCCGAGCTCTGAAAGACCTAAAAAATGAAAATGGGATAAAACCCTCGAACTTGGCCCTTTTCTGCCCAGCGATTCCGCATCTGCGGACCTACTGTCGCACCTGCGGAATTTCCCTCGCAGGTGTGGAAATGACTTAAGGGGTTGGGTCCGCATCTGTGACTTAAGGGACCTACTGTCGCGCCTGCGGAACCTGGTCCATTTCTGCAGTCTCACTTCGCACCTGCGCTCCTTTGGCGCATCTGCGGGCACCGCAGATGCGGAACACACCCGAGGCCCCCGGGACCCTAACCAAACATACCAAAAAGTCCTAAAACACCATACGACCTTAGTCGACCCCTTAAATCACATCAAACAATGCTAAAAACATGAATCACCCTCCGATTCAAACTTAAAGAACTTTGAAACTTCAAACTTCTAAAACCGATGCCGAAACCTATCAAACCACGTCCGATTGACCAAAATATTTGCACACAAGTCATATTCAGCCTTACGGACCTACTCCAACTTTCGGAATCGGAATTGACTTTCGCCAATTCATGCCTAAATCAGCTACAGACCTCCAATTCATAGTCCAGACATGCTCCTAAGTCCAAAATCACCCAACGGAGCTAACGGAACTGATGAAACTCTATTCCAGAGTCGTCTTCACATAGTTCCAACTACAGTCAAAACTCCTAAGACTTATGCTTCCGTTTAAGGACTAAGTGTCCCAAAACACTCCAAAAACACAACCAAAGCCTCCCAGAAAGTCACATAAGCAGAAAGCGATATGGGGAAAGCAGTAAACATGGCCTCGGGGATATAACTCTCAAAATGACTGGCCGGGTCGTTAAATCCTCCCCCTCTTAAAACAATCATTTGTCCTTGAACGAGTATAGAGACATACCTGAAGTGGTGAAAACATGAGGATAACGGCTGCACATATCCTGCTCGGTCTCCCAAGTCGCCTCCTCGACCGGCTGACCCCTCTACTGAAACTTCACGAAAGCAATGTTCTTTGACCTCAACTTTCGAACCCGCCTGTCCAAAATAGCCACCAGCTCCTCAACATAAGATAAATCCTTGTCCAATTGGGCCGAGCATAAATCCAACACATGAGATGGATCGCCGTAATACTTCCGGAGCATCGAAACATGGAATACTGGATAAACTCCTGCTAGGCTGGGAGGAAAGGCAAGCTCATAAACAACCTCCCCAACATGTCGCAACACCTCAAATGGGCCGATAAACCTTGGGCTCAGCTTGCCCTTCTTTTCGAACTTCATAACACCTTTCATAGGTGACACCCGGAGCAAGACCCGTTCCCCAACCATGAATGCAACATCGTGAACCTTCCGATCCGTATAACTCTTTTGTCTGGACTGGGCGGTGCAAAGTCGATCCTGAATCACCTTAACCTTTTCCTAAGCATCCTGAACCAAGTCTATACCCAATAATTTAGCCTCTTCCGGATCGAACCAACCCACTAGAGACTGACACCGCCTACCATACAGAGCCTCATACGGTGCCATCTAGATGCTCGACTGATAACTGTTGTTGTAGGCAAACTCCGTAAGTGGAAAGAACTGATCCCAAGAACCACCAAAATCTATCACACATGCACGGAGCATATCCTCTAATATCTGAATAGTGCGCTCGGACTGTCCGTCCATCTGAGGGTGAAATACTGTGCTCAGCTCTACTCGAGTACCCAACTCATGTTTTACGGCCCTCTAGAACCGTTAGGTAAACTGCGTACCCCAGTAAGAGATGATAGATACCGGTATGCCATGAAGCCTGAAGATCTCGCGGATATAAATTCGAGCCAGCTGCTCGGAAGAATAGGTAGTCATCACAGGAAGGAAATGAGCTGACTTGGTCAGCCTATCCGCAATCACCCAAACTGCATCAAACCTCCGTTGAGTACGTGGGAGTCCAACAACGAAATCCATAGTGATCCGCTCCTATTTCTCTAACTTCTGAAGTGACCCACTGTTACAACCCAAATTCGCATATCATAGATCACGCCGTAAGGTAGTCGACGTAAATCCAAGAAGAGATTATCTTTGAGATGATAATAAGTTAATCCTATTGGTCTTAAACGATACAAGGGTGTATAAGAGTGGTTAACAAGTATTTGAAGTTAAGCTAATCAAGGATGTTGTAACCCGTATTTTCGGATAACACTAGAGGTGATTAACTATCCCAAGAGGTGTTGTTTTAATGTATTTGAATCATATAATATCCGCATCATAAGTCTTGAAGTCAAGCGAGTTATGAAATAAAAGTCGATAAAAGTTGTCGCAACTTAGGTTTATAATTTTACTTAAACTTTAGGTCAAATGTTACTGCATTTTACTCCCAATGTGCTTGGAATTATGGGGTGATCTACCTATCAAATTAAAGATCTATGAGTCTAGTTTCCAACGCATTAAACCGTTCATCGATACGATCTCGGAATAGAGAGATATTCGCGTTTTCGCGAGAGTGCGCCAAGCTGCTCTCTATGGGGCCCACAAAGGCGGTTTAAGACATTTGGACATATATAAGATAACTCAACCCCGTTTTAAGTCATTATTTTTCAGTATATTCAGACTTTATAACCCTAAAAACATTCTCTCAAGGTTCTCTCATGATCCAAGACCCAAACAAAGGGCAAACAACACAAATCAAATGTCGGGAATCCCGTGGTGCTAGTAAGTTTCTTGTTTTTCTTGTTGTTGCTGATTTTTGTGTTGTTCCAGCTCGTGTGGGAGGTTTTTTTAAGTGCTTTATGTTCTGTAAATACACCTTCAAGTTTTTAATATCAACCCTAGGTGATTTCAAGTCTTCTAAAGTAATTCTAGTGCCGAAAAACCCGAATTAATTGCTAGTTTCGCTTCCTTGTTCTTGTGGCAGAATTGAAGGGATATTTCGTAGAAAATTAAGGTCAAATTGGAGTTGTTCTTTTTGTTTAAAGGTAAGTAACCTCTTACTCTATATATATTTAAGATTATCCAAGTTGCAGCTAAGTCGTTGAAGCTAGAACTTGTGAAATATATATCGAAAAGCTTGGTAGTAATGTTGTTGGTTGGTGGACTGTTTTGGAGGCTCAATATGATTATTAATGATGTTGTTTGGGCTGTTTGGTGATTGTATTGACTTGTGGGAAGTCATATAAATAGGGGAGGTGTTGTCCGTTTCATCGTAAAATAGGTTGTGGTCGATACATAATAGTTACGACGCTTAAACGATAATGATAGTGTCATTTATCTTATTGTAGACTAAGGAGTCGTGATATTTGCATAGCTTGAGGTTGGGCAGTATATACAAGGTATGTGAGTCTATCCCCTTCATTCTTTTGCACGACTCCGATTGTACATAATGTAATGAACGAGCTCCCAAAGATACTCTACTCTTAGAAGCTAGCAGTACTTACATTGCTGCCCTTCTTATGAAACGATTGGTATTGATGTTACTTCTCTTATTCTTATATTATCAATGTTGTTGGTAGTTCCTGATTCTTATAAGTTTCTTGATGAAGAGTTAATCCTAATAACGTGTACGAAGGATACCGACCTTACGTCACTCTGAAAGGTTCAAAATGTGATTCCAATGAGTCCAGCATGCATCATATATATGTATCTATTTTACTCTACCGAGCCGCGCTATAGTCGGCCGGGTATGGCACCTATTGTGCAACCACTGATCAGTTGGGTTTTACCGAGCTCCACGTGGCCGGGTATGATTCTACCGAGCCCTATGATGGCCGGGTACGTTTTACCGAGCCTATTACGGCCGGGTACGATATGATGATGATGATGCCCACAAAGGCATATGTTTTAAACGTTTATGTATATATATATGTATGTATCATGTATTTCATGTCAGTAGCCCTCAGAGGTACCCAGATGTCACAGGTTGTATATTCCCTATCACTGTTTACATTATTGTTCTTACTTATGCTATTCTGCCTTACATACTCAGTACTTTATTCGTACTGACGTCCTTTTTATTTGTGGACGCTGCATGTCGTGCTGCAGGTCCTGATAGACGGGTAGACGCAGCTCCCCCATCACAGTAGGCTATCCGGTTCAGCGTTATTGGCAAGATCCTTTCTCCGGACTTGCCGTGGTCTTGGTATGCATTTTTGTTATAGACATTATGGGTATGTCGGGGCCCTGTTCCGGCAATGTTGTAGCACTTATGTTCTTTTAGAGGCTCATAGACAGGTGTCGACTCATGTATGGTTTGGAATGCCTTGTCGGCTGATTTTTGTTGTATAGTCTTTCATGGCACCATGGTAGCTCGTACCTTATATATAGTTTCTTAATAGTCTTGTCGTCCCATGTTACGTATGTTCATGACATTATCTTTCATTGTTGGATGTTCATGATCCATGTCTTTCATTTATATTGGTCTTGTCGGCCCTTAAAGATAATAAGGAAGGTTAGATAAAATGTACGTTGGTGCTCGGCAAGTATGGCCCGGGTGCTAGTCATGACCCTCCAGTTGGGTCGTGACAAACTTGGTATCAGAGCAAGTCTGTCCTAGGGGTTGTCTATGAGCCGTGTCTAGTAGAGTTTTGATTATGGATGTGTAGCACGCCACATTTATAATCAGGAGGCTACGTGACATCTAGGGTTGTTACCTTCTTCCTGAATCTAGATCGTGTGTAGAGTTGAGTCGTAAGTGTTCATATCTAATATTCACCTTGTTTTCTTTTAGCGATGCCTTCGACTAGGAAGCAAGCGATTAGTAAACGGCTTGATACAGCTGTAGGAGAGGGTAACATTCAGGTGCCTCCAGCCATAGCAGGCCAAAGTGAGCCTCAGAGTGAGATGCCATCTCATACCTCTCTGTCTCCTCCAGAGGATATTAGGAGGCACCCAGTACATCCAGTTCCTCCGTCTGGCACTACAGACCACGATATGCGCAGTGCAGTGCAGTTGTTGAGTAGCTTAGTAGCTGCTCAGGCTCAGAGGCAGAATACCGGTGCTGCTGATAAACCGGTTAGTGCAGGAGTTCGTGATTTTATTAATCTAGACCCTCCAGTGTTTACCGGATCAAGCCCCAAGGAGGACCCGCAAACATTTATTGATCAGGTTCATTGTACATTGCGTGTTATGCATGCTAGTGATACAGAGGCAGTAGAGTTGGCTTCTTATCGGTTATGGGATTTAGCGATTTTATGGTATGATAGTTGGGAGAGATCTAGGGGTCCGAACGCTCCTCCAGCCGTGTGGAAGGAATTTTCTGAGGCCTTTCTTCATCACTACTTACCAGCTGAGATACGATGAGCTAGAGCTGATAAGTTCTTGAACCTTCGACAGGGTAATATGAGTGCATGAGAGTATAGTATATAGTTTGATTCTTTATCAAGGTATACTCCCCATATGGTGGCCGAGATGAGTGATAGGGTGACCACATCTGATAAATGAGTGCACAACAGCCTCCTTGGTAGAGGGCATGGATATTTCCCGTATTCAGGCTTATGCCCAGACCCTTCAGGATCATAAGTTATATGCTAAGCTCTCTAAATGTGAATTCTTGCTGAACTCAGTAGCATTCCTTGGCCATGTGATATCTGATGCGGGTATTAGTGTCGACACTCAGAAGATCGATGCAGTGAAGAATTGGCCGAGACCTACAACACCGTCAGAAGTCCGCAGCTTCCTGGGGCTAGCAGGATATTATAGGCGGTTTGTAGAAGGGTTTTCCTCTATATCAGCACCATTGACTAAGTTAACACAGAAAACTAAGTTCCAGTGGTCTGATGCTTGTGAACATAGTTTTCAGGAGCTAAAGAATCGATTGACATCCGCGCCAGTGCTCACTCTCCCAGAAGGAACAGAAGGTTATGTGGTATATTGTGATGCCTCAGGTATAGGTTTGGGGTGCGTATTGATGCAACGTGGGAAGGTGATTGCTTATGCATCAAGACAATTGAAGAAGCATGAAAAGAATTACCCGACTCATGATTTGGAATTGGCTGCAGTAATATATGCTTTGAAGATATGGCGGCACTACTTATACGGCGTCCATGTTGACATCTACACAGATCACAAGAGTTTACAATACATCTTCAAGCAGAAGGAGTTGAATTTGAGGCAGCGTAGGTGTCTTGAATTACTGAAAGACTACGACATCGAGATATTGCACCATCCTGGTAAAACCAATGTTGTGGCAGACGCTCTCAGCCGTAAGTGAATGGGAAGCTTAATACATATTGAGGCAGGTAGACAAGGGTTGACCAAAGAGCTTCACCTGCTGGCCAATATGAGAATCAGATTGTTGGACTCTGATGACGGAGGTGTTACTGTACAGAATACAGCAGAATCATCTTTGGTAGCCGAGGTAAAAGCACGGCAATATGAAGATCCTACCTTAGTAAGATTGAGAGAGGGAATTCAGCAGTGTAAGATTACAGCTTTCAAGATCGGAGGAGATGGGACACTGAGATACCAGGGCCGATTATGTGTACCTAGTGTGGCAGGGTTGCGAGAGAAGATTATGATTGAGATTCACCAGTCCCGATATTCTATCCATCCTGGCTCGACAAAGATGTATCATGACGTTAAGGAGCAATATTGGTGGGATAACATGAAGAAGTCTATTGCAGAATTTGTAGCCCAGTGTCCTAATTGTCAACAAGTAAAGATCGAGCATCAGAAACCTAGTGGATTGATTCAGAATATAGAGATTCCGACCTGGAAATGGGAGGTGATTAATATGGACTTCATTATTGGATTACCTCGCTCTTATCATAAGTTTGACTCCATTTGGGTGATAGTTGATCGACTTACAAAATCTGCCCATTTTCTACCAGTTAAGACAACTTACACGGCTGAAGATTATGCGAAGTTGTATATCAAGGAGATTGTTAGGCTTCATGGTGTGCCGGTATCTATTATATCAGACCGAGGAGCTCAATTTACGGCTAACTTTTGGAGGTCTTTTCAGAAGGGTTTAGGCACACAAGTAAATCTCAGCACTGCATTCCATCCGCAGACTGACGGACAGGCTGAACGTACCATCCAGACGCTTGAAGATATGCTACGAGCATGTGTTCTAGATTTCAAGGGGAATTGGGATGACCATCTGGCACTTATAGAATTTGCCTACAATAATAGCTACCATTCCAGTATTAAAATGGCCCCGTATGAGGCACTGTACGGGAGGAGATGTAGATCACCAGTTGGATGGTTCGAAGTCGGTGAGACAGAATTATATGGGCCAGATTTGATTCACCAAGCCATTGAGAAGGTGAAAGTGATACAAGAGCAACTGAGGATGGCACAAAGTAGGCAAAAGTCTTATTCCGACGTCCGACGTCGTGATCTGGAATTTGAGGTTGGTGATTGGGTTTTCCTGAAGATCTCGCCGATGAAGGGTGTTATACGTTTTGGGAAGAAGGGTAAGTTGAGTCCGCGGTATATTGGGCCGTACAAAATTCTTCGACGAATTGGACAGGTTGCTTACGAGTTAGAATTGCCATCTGAATTGGAATTTGTCCACCCGGTATTCCATGTATCTATGTTGAGAAAATGTATTGGAGACCCTTCTCGGGTCGTCCCTATCAAAGATGTACAAGTTACAAAGGATCTATCATATGATGAAGTGCCAGTGGCTATATTAGATCGACAAGTCCGCAAACTGAGAACAAAGGATGTAGCTTCCGTGAAAGTATTATGGAGGAACAAGGATATAGAAGAAATGACATGGGAAGCAGAAGAGGAGATGAAGTCTAAATACCCTTACCTATTCCAGAGTGAAGATAACGAGGATGTCGGGGGAAAGAAGGACGCATTATAAGGTGAAATGGCTCTATGAGGTAAGAAATAGCTTGTGAATACTCTTTTTTTAATACAAAATGGTGATATGCAGATAATGTACATATCCATAATGCTTTGTATAGTCTTGTATGGCCATAGGTTGGGTTTAACTTCTTGCAAGTTTGGCTAGTGTCCATTTTATAAGGGAAACTCAGCCGGAAATCTCCGTCGGAATCCACGATGAGTTAGACACCCCATAAACCCTTACATTCGAGGACGAATGTTCCTAAGGGGGAGAGGATGTTACAACCCAAATTCGCATATCATAGATCACGCCGTAAGGTAGTCGACGTAAATCCAAGAAGAGATTATCTTTGAGATGATAATAAGTTAATCCTATTGGTCTTAAACGATACAAGGGTGTATAAGAGTGGTTAACAAGTATTTGAAGTTAAGCTAATCAAGGATGTTGTAACCCGTATTTTCGGATAACACTAGAGGTGATTAACTGTCCCAAGAGGTCTTGTTTTAATGTATTTGAATCATATAATATCCGCATCATAAGTCTTGAAGTCAAGCGAGTTATGAAATAAAAGTCGATAAAAGTTGTCGCAACTTAGGTTTATAATTTTACTTAAACTTTAGGTCAAATGTTACTGCATTTTACTCCCAATGTGCTTGGAATTATGGGGTGATCTACCTATCAAATTGAAGATCTATGAGTCTAGTTTCCAACGCATTAAACCGTTCGTCGATACGATCTCGGAATAGAGAGATATTCGCGTTTTCGCGAGAGTGCGCCAAGCTGCTCTCTATGGGGCCCACAAAGGCGGTTTAAGACATTTGGACATATATAAGATAACTCAACCCCGTTTTAAGTCATTATTTTTCAGTATATTCAGACCTTATAACCCTAAAAACATTCTCTCAAGGTTCTCTCATGATCCAAGACCCAAACAAAGGGCAAACAACACAAATCAAATGTCGGGAATCCCGTGGTGCTAGTAAGTTTCTTGTTTTTCTTGTTGTTGCTGATTTTTGTGTTGTTCCAGCTCGTGTGGGAGGTTGTTTTAAGTGCTTTATGTTCTGTAAATACACCTTCAAGTTTTTAATATCAACCCTAGGTGATTTCAAGTCTTCTAAAGTAATTCTAGTGCCGAAAAACCCGAATTAATTGCTAGTTTCGCTTCCTTGTTCTTGTGGCAGAATTGAAGGGATATTTCGTAGAAAATTAAGGTCAAATTGGAGTTGTTCTTTCTGTTTAAAGGTAAGTAACCTCTTACTCTATATATATTTAAGATTATCCAAGTTGCAGCTAAGTCGTTGAAGCTAGAACTTGTGAAATATATATCGAAAAGCTTGGTAGTAATGTTGTTGGTTGGTGGACTGTTTTGGAGGCTCAATATGATTATTAATGATGTTGTTTGGGCTGTTTGGTGATTGTATTGACTTGTGGGAAGTCATATAAATAGGGGAGGTGCTGTCCGTTTCATCGTAAAATAGGTTGTGGTCGATACATAATAGTTACGACGCTTAAACGATAATGATAGTGTCATTTATCTTATTGTAGACTAAGGAGTCGTGATATTTGCATAGCTTGAGGTTGGGCAGTATATACAAGGTATGTGAGTCTATCCCCTTCATTCTTTTGCACGACTCCGATTGTACATAATATAATGAACGAGCTCCCAAAGATACTCTACTCTTAGAAGCTAGCAGTACTTACATTGCTGCCCTTCTTATGAAACGATTGGTATTGATGTTACTTCTCTTATTCTTATATTATCAATGTTGTTGGTAGTTCCTGATTCTTATAAGTTTCTTGATGAAGAGTTAATCCTAATAACGTGTACGAAGGATACCGACCTTACGTCACTCTGAAAGGTTCAAAATGTGATTCCAATGAGTCCAGCATGCATCATATATATGTATCTATTTTACTCTACCGAGCCGCGCTATAGTCAGCCGGGTATGGCACCTATTGTGCAACCACTGATCAGTTGGGTTTTACCGAGCTCCACGTGGCCGGGTACGATTCTACCGAGCCCTATGATGGCCGGGTACGTTTTACCGAGCCTATTACGGCCGGGTACGATATGATGATGATGATGCCCACAAAGGCATATGTTTTAAACGTTTATGTATATATATATGTATGTATCATGTATTTCATGTCAGTAGCCCTCAGAGGTACCCAGATGTCACAGGTTGTATATTCCCTATCACTGTTTACATTATTGTTCTTACTTATGCTATTCTGCCTTACATACTCAGTACTTTATTCGTATTGACGTCCTTTTTATTTGTGGACGCTGCATGTCGTGCTGCAGGTCCTGATAGACGGGTAGACGCAGCTCCCCCATCACAGTAGGCTATCCGGTTCAGCGTTATTGGCAAGATCCTTTCTCCGGACTTGCCGTGGTCTTGGTATGCATTTTTGTTATAGACATTATGGGTATGTCGGGGCCCTGTTCCGGCAATGTTGTAGCACTTATGTTCTTTTAGAGGCTCATAGACAGGTGTCGACTCATGTATGGTTTGGAATGCCTTGTCGGCTGATTTTTGTTGTATAGTCTTTCATGGCACCATGGTAGCTCGTACCTTATATATAGTTTCTTGATAGTCTTGTCGTCCCATGTTACGTATGTTCATGACATTATCTTTCATTGTTGGATGTTCATGATCCATGTCTTTCATTTATATTGGTCTTGTCGGCCCTTAAAGATAATAAGGAAGGTTAGATAAAATGTACGTTGGTGCTCGGCAAGTATGGCCCGGGTGCTAGTCATGACCCTCCAGTTGGGTCGTGACACCCACCTGGCTGCTGATGCTTATACTTCACCTGCTGGCAATTTAGACACCGTGCTACATACTCCACTATGTCCTTTTTCATCCTCCTCCACCAGTAATGTTGCCTCAAGTCCTGGTACATCTTCGCGGCACCCGGATGAATGGAGTACCACAAGCTATGAGCCACCTGGAGAATTAACTCATGCAACCCATCTACATTGGGCACACATAGCCTGACCTGCATCCTCAATGCACCATCATCCCCAATAGTGATCTCCTTAGCATCTACGTGCTGAACCGTGTCCTTAAGGACAAGCAGATGAGGGTAATCATACTGACGCTCCCTGATACAATCATAAAGAGAAGACCGAGATACTACACAATCCAATACTCGACTCAGCTCAGAAATATCCAATCTCACAAACTAGCTGGCTAGGGCCTAAACATCCAACGCCAATGGCGTCTCTGATGCTGGTAGATATGCTAAACTCCCCAAACTCTCTTCCCGGCAACTCAAAGCATCGGCCACTACATTGGCCTTCCCCAGATGGTACAAAATGGTGATATCATAGTCCTTAAGTAGCTCCAACCACCTCCGCTGACGCATGTTAAGATCCTTTTGCTTGAAAAGATGCTGCAAACTCCGATGATCGGCGTAAATATCACAAGGGACACCGTACAAATAGCGCCGCCAAATCTTCAAGGCATGAAAAATAGCTGCTAACTCAAGGTCGTGGACATGATAGTTATTCTCATGCACCTTTAGCTGTCTGGATGAGTAGGCAATCACCCTACTGTCCTGTATCAACACCGTGCCGAGACCAATCCGCGACGCATCACAATATATAGTATAAGACCCCCAACATGTAGGCAATACCAATACTGGGGCTGTAGTCAATGCTATCTTGAGCTTCTGAAAGCTCTCCTCACACTCCTCTGTCCACCAGAACGGAGCACCCTTCTGGGTCAGCCTGGTCATAAGTGCTACAATAGATGAGAATCCCTCTACCAAACGACAGTAATATCCCGCCAAACCAAGAAAACTCCGAATCTCTGTAGCTGATGACGGTCTAGGCCAACTCTGCACTGCTTCCACCTTCTTCGGATCCACCTTGATCCCATCACTCGATACTACATGACCTAAGAATGCCACTGAGTCTAGCCAAAACTCACACTTTTAAAATTTTGCATAACTTCTTTTCTCTCAAGGTTTAAAGCACAGTCCTCAGGTGCTGCTCATGATCCTCCTGAGTCCGAGAGTACACCAGAATGTCGTCAATAAACACTATGACGAAAGAGTCAAGATAAGGCCGTAACACACTATGCATCAAGTGCATAAAAGCTGTTGGGGCATTGGTCAACCCAAATGACATCACAAGGAACTCGTAGTGACCATACCGAGTCCTGAAAGCAGTCTTCAGGATATCTGGCTCCCGAATCTTCAACTGATGATAGTCGGAATGTAAATCAATCTTGGAAAATACCATGGCACCCTGTAGCTGATCAAATAAATCATCATTAAGAGGCAATGTATACCTGTTCTTCACTATAACTTTGTTCAGCTAGCAATAATCAATGCACATACGCATAGAACCATCCTTCTTCTTCACAAACAAGACAGGAGCACCCCAAGGCGACACACTGGGACAAATGAAGCCCTTATCAAGCAACTCCTGTAACTGCTCCTTCAACTCCTTCAACTCAGGAGGAGACATACGATATGGAGGAATAGATATGGGCTGAGTGCTCGGCAACAAATCAATGCCAAAATCAATATCTCTATCGGGCTGCTTGCCCGGAAGATTAGCTGGAAAAACATCAGGAAAATCCCTCACTACTGGGACTGACTCAACTGTAGGGGTATCAATACTAACATCTCTCACATAAGCTAGATACGTGTCATTCCCCTTCTCAAATGTTCGTTGAGCTTTAAGAAATGAAATAACTCTGCTGGGAGTATACTCTAAGGTACCTCTCCACTCTAATCGCGGTAGACTTGGCATAGCCAGTGTCACGGTCTTAGCGTGACAATCAATTATAGCATAATGGGGCGACAACCAGTCCATGCCCAAAATAACATCAAAGTCTACCATACTAAGCAATAATAAATCGACTCTGGTCTCAAAACCACTAAGAGCAATCAAACACGACCGATACACGCGGTCCATAACAAGAGAATCACCCACATGAGTAGACACATAAACATGGGAACTCAAGGAATCCCGAGATACGCCCAAATACGGGGCAAAATAATAGGACACATAGGAATATATAGAGCCTCGATCAAATAAGACCGACGCATCTCTATGAAAAAATGGAACAATACCTGTAATGACAGAGTCGGAAGCAACTGCCTCTGTACGAGTCGGAAGAGCATAATATCTGGCCTGGCCTCCCCCTCGAGGGTGACCTCGACCTCCTCGACCTCCACCTTGAGCTGGATGAGCAGGTGGGGTGGTAGCTGGTTCTGGAATCATAGCCTGAGGACCTGGTGGAGCATGCGGTAGCTGAGAAGTCTGTAGAGGTGCACCCCTCCTAAGTCTAGGCTAATCCCTCACCATATGGCGGGTGTCGCCACACTCAAATCAAGCTCTCGGAGAGCGTGGATGCTGTGACCGGCTCAGGCCAGGTCTGCTGGACTGACCGCTAAAAGCACCCCATGCAGGAGGCACACTAGACACTGGCGGTGCATAATAAGGCTCCTGGGGCCTAGAAGGGGCCGGAATACCACTGGAGGCTGGAAGAGCTGAATGAATGGGGCGACTCCCACAACCCCTACCATGGCAAACTGCAGCTGGGGAATGAGTACCACTGTAAGTGCCAGACTCTCGAGACCTCTTTGCCTCCCTCTCCTCTCTATCCCGAGCGAGCATGCCCTCCAATCTCCTAGCAATACTCACTACCTCCTGGTAAGAAATATCCATCTCCAGCTCCCTGACCATACTAATCTTGATATTGGGATGGAGTCCCTCAATAAACTGACAAACCCTCTCTCGAACTGTGGAAACCAAGGCCGGTGCATGTCGGGCCATATCACTGAAATGAACTGCATACTCTGACATAGTCATAGCACCCTGGTGCAGCTGCTCAAACTCTGCGTGCCATGCATCCCTGAGGCTCTGAGGGACATACTCCCTCAAAAACATGTCCGAGAACTGAGTCCATGTAAGTGAAGCTGCCTCAGCCGGACTACTCAACTAATAAGCAAGCCACCACTGATAGGCTGCTCCTCTAAGCTAGAATGCAGTAAAGGAAACCCCACTCGACTCCGCTACACCCATAGTATGGAGAATACGGTGACACTCCTCCAAAAAACCCTGGGCATCCTCTGACGCCAATCCATTGAAGGTAGGGGGTGGTACTTCTTGTACCTCTCAAGTCTAAGCTGCTCCGCCTCAGAAACTGCTGCCCTAACCTCGGGCTGAACTGGAGCTACCGGCTGCACTGGTATGATCTCTGGATATTGGTCTACCTAAATTCCCTGCTCTGGGGTACCAGTGACGGGAGTCTGTGCTGGTCTCCCGACCTGAGATGTGGCAGGAGCAAGTGGAATCAATAAAACCTGAGCTAAGGTGCTGAACATCCTCAGAAACAGGGCTAGAGTCTTCTGGAGGGCTGGTGCAGCAACAGGTACCTCAGGTGTCTGCCCTCCAGCTGGAGCTACTGGGTGCTCCTCTGTAGCAGCTCGTGCGGGTGCTCTGGCTGCACCACGTGGATGTACTCGGCCTCTACACCGGCTCTGGCCTCTCGCGGCTCTAGCAGGGGCGTGGGTGCCTAGTCATCAGATCCGCCTGTACGTGTCCTCACCATCTGTGAGAGAATAGAATACAGAAGTTTAGAATTTCGAAGTCAACAATTTCGCACGACAAGGAATCAAAGAAGTGTAATTTTTCTTAACATTTCCATAGCCTCCCGAAGATAAGTACAGACATCTTTGTACCAATCTACGAGACTCTAATAAGCCGGCTTGTGACTCACGACACCGATGAATCTAGAGCTCTGATACCAACTTATCACGACCCAAAACTCCCTCCATAAGACGTCGTGACAGAACCTAGTCTCTACGACTAGGTAAGCCTAAACAAATGTGGAAATAACAAAAATGGAAGTAAAACTTAACAACTATCTGCAACAGATAACTAAATAACTGGTAGCAATGCCACTCGGCATGTAAAAGAAAACCAACACTCTAGTAGTGACGAGGTCAGGTCAGGCCCACTGGTAAATAATAAATAAAGCAGGAGAATATACAGTATAATAAGAGACTAGAATTTAACAAAAGGAAACACAATAAGGCAACAGTACAACACACAGGGGTAAATAACAGGAGATCTCCTGAGATACCGTCTCGTAGTCCCAAAATCAATATATAGGGAGAACTCCCGAGGTACCACCTCGTAGTCTCAAAATTAAATATACAGGGAGAACTCCCGAGGAATTGCCTCCTAATCTCAAAAGTAAATATGCAGGGAGAAATCCTGAGGAACCACCTCGTAGTTTCAAAAGTAAATGTGCAGGGAGAACTCCCGAGGAACCACCTCGTAGTCTCAAAAGTAAATGTGCAGGGAGAACTCCCGAGGAACCGCCTCGTAGTCTCAAAAGTAAACACACAGCTAAAACCGATAAATACAACAGTTAACAACAAGATTTCTACAGTATAATTATACTGATAAAGAACAAGGAAAAGCAGGAAATCAACTAGGTATACTTCACAGAGTTCAAATAAGCAGTTAAAGCACGAAGACATGCGATATTAGACTAAACATGATAACTACACATATTGGAATAGCTAAATTAAGAATGAAAACAGACTAATACTCAGTTAAACGGTATAACTCAAAATAAAGGAAAAACAGGTTGCTACTTAGTAAAATAAATCGGGGTTTTACAAAAAATAGCCCGTGTACGTACTCGTCACCTCACATGCACGACGCTCACATATCACAACAGTACCAAATCCTAAGGGGATTTCCCCCACACAAGGTTAGGCAGGGCACTTACCTCGAACCAAGCTCAATCAATCGGTAACAATGCCTTTTCCATGAATATCCGGCTTCGAATGCCCAAATCTAGCCAAAATCAATTACACACCATAAATACAACTATAAGAAACTAATCTAATTTATAAAATCAAAGCTAAAGCAAGAAATTAGAAAATCGCCCCAAAATGTCGACTCGGGTCCACGTTTCGGAATCAGGTAAAAGTCATAAAATATGAAAACCCATTCACTCACGAGTTCATTCGTACCAAAACTATCCAAATCCGATAACAAAATCCAAATCAAAACTCAAAAACGTAGTTGAAGAACTTCTCCTATTTTCCCCAAATTTCTCAACCAAATTTCTTAATTAAATGATGAAATCAACTATAGATTATTGGAAATACAACCATAAACGAGTTAAGAATCAATAGCCCAAAGTTCTCTCTGAAAAATCCTTGAATTATCGCCTAAATCCGAGCTCTCAAAGACCTAAAATGAAAATGAGATCAAACCCTCGAAATTGACCTTTTCTGCCCAGCGATTCCGTATCTGCGGACTACCAGTCGCACCTGTGGAATTTCCATCGCAGGTACGAAAATGACTTAAGAGGCATGGGCCCACTTCTGCGATGAGGTGGCCGCACCTACGCGTGCGCACCTGTGAACAATGATCCGCTTCTGCGAAGTCCTCACCCACTTGGCTCCCGCTTCAGCGATCACTCCCTCGCAGGAGTGGCTCCGCTTCTATGCCCCTTTAGTCGCACCTGCGACCACTGGTTACCCAGAATAGGGCTGCATTTGCAAGCTTCTTTCCGCACGTGTGAGTCCGCACCTGCGGTCTCCCCACCGTAGGTGCGAAAATACCAAAATCCAGAAAATTTCAGCAATTTGTATAAGTCCAAATTCAATCCGTTAAGCATTTGAAACACACCCGAGGCCCCCGGGACCTCAACCAATATACAACCAAGTCCTAAAGTACCATATGAACTTAGTCGAGCCCTCAAGTCACATCAAACAATGCTAAAAACACGAATCACCCTCCAATTCAAACTTAATGAGCTTTGAAACTTCAAACTTCTACAACCGATGCCGAAACCTATCAAATCAGGTCCGATTGACCTCAAATTTTGCTCACAAGTCATATTCGACATTACAGACCTACTCCAACTTCCGGAATCGAAATCCGACCTCGATATCAAAAAGTCCACTACCGGTCAAAATCTCCAAAAATTTGACTTTCGCCAATTCAAGCCTAAACCGGCTACAGACCTCCAATACACAATCCAGACATGATCCTAAGTACAAAATCACACAACGGAGCTAACAGAACCGACGAAACTCCATTCCGGAGTCGTCTTCACATAGTTCCAACTACGGTCAAAATCCTAAGACTTAAGCTTCCGTTTTAGGGACTAAGTGTCCCAAAACGAACAAAAACCTCCCGACAAGTCACATAAGCAGAAAAAGATACGGGGGAAGCAGTAAACAGGGGATCAGGGATATTACTCTCAAAACGATTGGCCGGGTCATTACACGACGCGCTAGAGCTCAAAACGACCGGTCGGGTCGTTACATCTGCTGTCATATATCACTATTTCGGAAATTTCTGAAAGACATTATCTTCTGTTTCAGTCGAATTTGATATGAAATTACTGTTTGAGTTTTAGATGATGAGCGTGAAAGCATGCCTACCTTCTTATGTTGGAAATCTACTGTAAATGGACTTAGCTGTGAAGCTTGTCACTATCTTCAGCTCTTTATTTTGTATTGTTACTTGCTGAATTGGTTGTACTCATACTACATCCTGCACCTCGTGTGCAGATCCAGGTACCTCCGGACACAACGGTTGCTAGTTTTTTGGAGCTTTATCTGTTGGAGACTATCGAGGTAGATGCTCGACGTCCGCAGACCTTGACTCTCTTTCCTTTCAGTTTTTGTACTGTTCTATATTCTCATACAGTGTTTTATCTGCCAGACTTTGTTATCATTTAGATGCTCATGTACTCAGTGACACCGGGTTTTGGGAGTGTTTGTATCGGTATTTGTGATATTTTTTTTATTTAATTTAAATATTATGTTTTCAAACTTAAAGGAAATTGTGATTTATTAAGGTTGTCGGCTTGCCTATTATTGAGTTAGGCGCCATAACGACAGGCGTGATTTTGGGTCGTGACACCTTAATTGTCACACTCATACACTTTTGGTTTAAATTTACTATTGTTTTATTTTCCCAACATTTGTTTAGTAAAAATATAATATTATTTTTATTTTATTCTACCTTTTACTAACGAAATAAAAAAATTTCACGCGATAAATAATTTTTTAAGTGGCAACACCAGCATACAAATTTGTATTGTACAACAACATACAAATTAAAAATAAATTTCATACAAATTGATACATCTACAACAACATATAAAATAAAAATAAAATTTATATAACTAATTATATAGTATACAACTTATCTACAACTTTCAAATATTATTTTTACCTAGTTAAATACAACTACAACGTCATACAACTTGAATACAATTTTCATACAAATTTTATACAATATGTCTTTTGTATGTATTTTGTATATGATTGGTATATATTTTGTATGTGGTGTGTTCTTCTACTTCTCTGAAATTCCAATCACAACTTCATCTTTTAATACAATTTTGATATATATCAATAACTTTATGTAAAAAAAAATAGTATTTATTACTTAAATACAGATTTCATACACCTTCGAAATTTATTGATTGACAATTTCAATTTGAACACCAATTGTGCAACATGAAAGGAAATTGCTAAGTTAAAACTCTATAGTAAAACGATTGATATCCATTGATGAATTCCATTAAAACTATATACAACATGTAAGGATAAAAAGTAGAGAACATCAAAGGAAGAAAAATTGGGGAAAGAACAGAGAAGGAGAGATAGAGAGACAGAGAGAGAGAGAGAGAGAGAGACGGAGAGAGAGAGACGTAGAGAGAGAGAGAGAGAGAGAGACGTAGAGAGAGATAGAGAACAGGGATGAGAAATAATTGATTCCTTATTCAATTCCTAATATAAAGGGATACTCATTTAAAACTAATTTCTATATAATTGGTAAATTGTATATGGCCATGTAATAAAGTTAAAACTTGATTAGGGAGAGTAATAAAGTTTCATATATATATATATATATATATATATATATATATATATATATATATATATATATATATAGTATAGTATAGTATAGTATATATTTTCTTTACAAGAAAACACAAATCATGCAAAGCAGAAATATTAGGAAAACATTCCGCAAATGGCTAATAAAAGATCTTGGGTTGTCAATCACAACCCAAACAGCCCAATTTTCGAAGGGGAAAAAACGGGTATATCAACTCTGCCTAACCCTAAAATTCGTCTAACCCTAAAATGAAATAGCCATATCAATTAGATCCCGGATAAAATTCTTGTACAATGATTTAAACGTGGAAATGAGTGCTTTTTTTTTTGCATGAATAATTTAAACATAACACCGTTTAATTTAGGTATAACAATGTAATAAAGTTCAAGCGAGCTTATAGATCTATTATTCACTATCATTGAATAATGAATGTATAATATATATTTAACTTTATAGAATAGGTAGAATAGGTGTATAAATGATATTGATATATATAATGTATAAAGTGTGTTTTAACAGTGTACAATTGACATATCTATATCTATCTATCTATAGCTATATATATATATTATTATTATTATTATAAAAGCATGAATAAAATATCGATTTACAAAATTAATCTTATAATATTAAAATAATAACTCATAATAAAAGGACATAACCAGAATTCTAGATATTAGACTTATACTTGTCACGACCCAAAATCCCACCACAAGCGTCGTGATGGCACTTAGTCTCTAAGACTAGGTAAGTCGATTACAATTTTATTTCGAGCCATTTGAAACCAACAACAGAAATAATTATAACAACCTCCCAAGACTGGTAATACAGAGTCATGAACTCTAACTGAATACATGCAATGATCTCAAGGATCGAATATACAATACTATTCGAATAAGAGTTGATAGTACAATATAATGGAAAGACTCCAAGGGACTGTGACGATCAAGCAGTCCTACCTTGAATCCTTACGATCACACTCTAATCTCTGCCCGAATCTGATATCTCCAATAACTGGTTCTGCACAAAAATATGCAGAAGTATAGTATATGTACACCGCAGTCGGTACCCAGTAAGTATCTAGATTAACCTCGGTGGAGTAGTGACGAGGTACAGTCAAGACACTCACTAGTCAAATAACCTATGCAATATAGCATAGAGTTTTGATGATTCCAATAGCTCCGTATGGTGATTTTGGCCGGAAAATTATTTAGAAGTTCGTAGTTAAATTAGGCTTGAAATCGCTAAAATAAAAATGTAAGTTGGAAGTTTTGATCAGGGAGTTGAATTTTTGATATTGGGGTCAGAATCCGATTCTGGAAATTGGAATAGGTCCGTTATGTCATTTATGACTTGTGTGCAAAATTTGAGGTCAATCAGACTTGATTTGCTAGGTTTCGGCATCGAATGTAGGATATTTCGACGTTGTTTCTTCAAGAATAAGTGGTATTACATTAAGCAAATGAACTCCAAATTTAGTTTTGATTAAATCATTAGATCCGTATTGAAATTTTGGAGCCATAGAAAATAGAATCGTCAAATTTGGATACCGTATGAGAGAGTTATGCCCATTTCCGTGTCAGGAAATATTTTCCGTCGTCGTCAGCGTCCAGGGTAACGTGGGGTGCTATCCCTGGTGCTGGAACTTCTGGAGTTCTAAAAACGGCGTCACAGGCAGCGCCCCATGCCACTTGTGGTGCTACAAGCATAAGGGGCTCTATAAACCGGGGGTTTTGCCATTTTTGGCATAAACATAGTTGGGGAGCTCGGTTTGGGCGATTTTCAGAGGCAAACTTCACAAATTAGACTGGGGTAAGTAATCTTAACTTGATTTGGTCCGTTATTCATGAATCTAACACTATTTCCAGCACCTATTTCGTGATTTGGGGGATTAGAATAGAAATTTTTCAAAATTTGATTTGAGGGTTTGAAGGTCGAATAGGAGTCAGAATTTAGTAATTTTTGTATGGTTGGACTAGTGGTTGAATGGACGTTCATATTTTGTAACTTTTGTCGGGTTCTGAGACGTGGGCCCCAATGTTGATTTTTGAGTTAATTTCGGATATTATTGTGAAATTTAGCATTTTCATATGGAATTGATTCCTATATCTCGTGTTGATTGAATAGAATTATTTTGACTAAGATTCGAGGCGTTCAGAGGCCGAATCGCGAGGAAAAGGTTTATTGGAATAAAGAATTGCTCGGATTGAGGTAAGTAACAGTTCTAAATTTGGTCCTGAGGGTATGAAACCTCGGAATTTGTGATATGTGATTGGTTTTCAGGTGCCGCACATGCTAGGTGACAGGCGTGTGGGTGTGCACCGTAGGAATTGTGACTTGATAAGTTCCATGGAACTGTGTGGTTGACTAATCAGTTGATATCTGTACATTTTCCACGTATTAGAGAAATCAAACTATAAATCATGTTTAAACCATGTGTTGATATTGTAGGGACCCATAAAGGTCGTGTACATGTTGAATTATCTACTAAATTGTTGTTTTCTACTCAGTCACAGTTTTACTTGCACACTACATCTCAGTCTCTATTGTTCATTATTAATGCATTATATAATTGTTGTTTGGGCTGCTTATCATGATTTTTGAGAGCCCGAGAGACTGGAGAGGTTGATGATTGAGTGAGGCCGAGGGCCTGATTGTGAGGATATGTATGGGATCGGGCTGCACGCCGCAACATGTTTCACTGTTATATGCCATGATTGGCTTGTTATAGTGCTTGGGATGAAGAAGCCCCTCCGGAGTCTGTACATACCCCCAGTGAGCACATGTACCTACTGAGTGCGAGTGCCGAGTGCTGAGTTCTGAGTGATTGAGAGGAATGAGTGACTGTGAGGAAAGAGTGATTATGAGGTTGGAGTGAATGGGAGGACTGAGTGACTGTTGCTCTGAAAGGATGCATTGATTTCATTATTGTTGTACTTCAGCTGTCATGACCCAAATTCCATTAGAAGTCGTGATGGCGCCTTACACCGCTGTCAGGCCAGCCAACAATAATTGATTAACTTAATTACTCATTTCAGTATTTTTGAAACCATAATTTCCTTCAATTAAATAGTAAAAGATAGACTTTACAAAGTAAATGATAGTATTTTCACAACTACAATACTAAACAGCCCATAATCACCGCCAAAGCCCGGTGTCACAAGTAGATGAGCATTAACTAGGAAATATATTAGAAATACAACATATGTCTGAAAGTACAATTAGATAGGAGAGGGTAGATAACTCTGATGGAGATTTTGTGTGCTGCGAATTCGCAACATGGGATGCAACTGACCTAAATCCCCGAAATAGCCACTCCTCTGCGCCCACAAGTCAGTTAGACATATATGCACCTACACAAAAATGTGCAGCAAGTGTAGTATGAGTACGTAAATCAACGCATACCCAGTAAGTATCTAGTCTAACCTCGAAGAAGTAGTGACGAGGGGTCTACTCCGAAACTTACTATGGGCTAACAATAAATACCGATATTATACTTAAGCATGGATTGTATGAAACAACTGTAAACTTAATAACAAGAAGTGAGTGGATATCTCAGGCCAATGAGGCAATATCAATTATTATTAATTCCAAAGGTTTATCATGCACAAATCATACCGAGGTCGTACGGCCCGATCCAACATAAATATTTAAACTATGCACTGCCGAGGGTCGAACGACGCGAACCATACCGAGGCGTTTGACCCGCTTCACAAAAGAGAAAATACATTTACAACAACCAATTCAAGATTTATTAAGGGGCAATTATTCAAGGGAATTCCAAATTCTCATTAACGATCAAGAAAATGAAGTTTAACCTTTTACAACTCCTTTATCAAGTTTCAATATGATTTAAGCAATTAAATTAACAAGTAGGGCACAAACATCGCAAGTATAACATGATTTGGGTCCTAGACTACCAGAACATAAGCATAATAGTAGCTACGCACGGACTTTCGTCACCTCATGCATACGTAACCCCCACAAATAGAAGCACATATTAAATCAATTCACCTATGGGGTTTATTCCCTCTTACACGGTTAGAAAAGAGACTTACCTCGCTCCGAAATTCCATAACCAGTTCCAAAGCCTTTCCAACAACTCAAACCGATGCCCATCGCTCCAAAACTAGTCAATAAATGTGCAAATCCGTAAATATATACTCTAATACTCATTATAATCCAATTTACAACAATTCCCAACTCCGCTCGAAAAGGCAATAAAAATCACCCTCGGGCCCACGTGCCCGGATTCCAAAAGTTTTCGAAGATAAACATTACCCATAGCCTCACGAACTCAAATATATAGATTATTCTCAATTTCATGCCCAAATTCGTGGTCAAAAACCAAAAATATCAATTTCTAGGTTTTCCACCAAAACCCCAAATTTCATGAATTTCCATGTTAAAATCTATGTATAATACAAGTATTTAACTCAAAATACACGGGAATCACTTACATCTTTGATGTTGATGGAACCCCTCTCAACATGCTCTCAAAAATCGCCTAAGTCTAAGTGGGACATGAGGGAAATGAGCTAAGTCCCGAAATAAAAGCCCTTGCTCCAGTCGCAGACGTCGCATTTGCGACATCTGGTTCGCAAATGCGATGGTCGCAATTGCGACAAAAGCATCGCAAATGCGAAGGAGAGCCACCCCTGCCAAGGTCGCATTTGCGACCAAAATCTTCACAAATGCGAAGAGGACAGATTCGCAAAAGCGATAAAATGTTCGCAAATGCGAAGAGGACAGATTCACAAAAGCGATAAAATGCTCGCAAATGCGAACCCCTCAGAAATTTCCCATCCTCGCAAATGCAAACTCCTTCCTCGCAAATGCGATCAAAACCTCACATTTGCGAGACCTGCAGCCCAGACCCAAAAACTAGAAGAACCAACAACATCTTTTCATCCAAAATTAATCCGAAACCACCCCGTAACACACCCGACGCCCCCGGGACCCCGTCCAATCACATCAACCTATCCCAAAACATGACATGAACTTGCTCGAGGCCTCAAATCACGTAAAACAACGTCAAAATCACAAGTCACACCCCAATTCAATGTTAATGAACTTTAGAACTTCAAACTTTTACATTCGATGCCGAAACCTATCAAATCACGTCTGATTGACCTCAAATTTTGCATACAAGTCCAATTTGACATTACAGACCTACTCCATTTTCCGGAATTGGAATCCGACCCCGATATCAAAAAGTCCACTCCCGGTCAAACTTCTCAAAATCATCCAAATTTCCAACTTTCGCCAATTGACGCTGAAATGACCTACGGACCTCCAAATCAACGTTCGGACACACACACCTACGACCAAAATCACCATACGAAGCCATTCCCAGGCTCGGAATCTCAAACGGACGTCGATAACATTGAAATACACTTCAACCCAAATTCATGAAATTCTTTCAAAATGTCAACCTTCCACAATAGGCGCTGAAACGCTCCTGGGTCATTCAAAACCTGATCCGGACATACGCCCAAGTCCAAAATCATCATGCGAACCTGTTGGAACCTTCAAATCCCGATTCTGAGGTCGTTTACTCAAAAGTTAAACATTAGTCAATTCCTCCAACTTAAAGCTTCCGAATTTAGAATTTTCTTTCCAAATCGACTACGAACTTCCCGAAACTCAATTCCGACCACACGTACTCATCATAATACTTGAAGTGATGCTAATCATGGCCTCAAACCACCTAACTGTCACGACCCAAAACTCCCTCCATAAGACGTCGTGACGGAACCTAGTTTCTACGACTAGGTAAGCCTAAACAAATACGAAAATAACAAAAATGGAAGTAAAACTTAACAACTATCTGCAACAGATAACTTAATAACTGGTAGTAATGTCACTCGGCATGTACAAAAAAAACCAACACTCTAGTAATACACAGTATTCCCAAAACCCGGAACATCATAAGTCACAAGCTACAGAAGGAAACTAGTATCTCCATACACCAGAGTCTAACAAAAGAAGTACGGAAAGTAAATGATATAGGAGACAATATAGGGGGACTCCGAGGTCAGCAGACGCAGCAGATGTACCTTGAAGTCTCCGTACAACAACAAGCACTCTCAGCTAGTAGCAGGGCTGATAAGAAGCACCCGGATCTGCACACAAAACATGTGCAGAAGAGTAGCATGAGTACACCACAACGGTACCCAGTAAGTGCCAAGCCTAACCTCGGTCGAGTAGTGACGAGGTCAGGTCAGGCCTACCAGTAAATAATAAATAAGGCGGGATAATATATAGTATAATAAGAGACTAGAATTTAAGAAAAGGAAACACAACAAGGCAACAATACAACACAAAAGGGTAAACAACAAGGGATCTCCCGAGACACCGTATCGTAGTCCCAAAATAAATATACAGCTAGAACTCCCGAGGTACCGCCTCGTAGTCTCAAAAGTAAATGTGTAGGGAGAACTCCCGAGGAACCGCCTCGCAGTCTCAAAAGTAAATGTGCAGGGAGAACTCCCGAGGAACCACCTCGTAGTCTCAAAAGTAAACACACAACTCAAACCGATAAATACAATAGTTAATAGCAAGATTTCTACAGTTATACTGATAAAGAACAAGGAAAATCAAGAAATCAACTAGGCATGCTTTACAGAGTTCAAATAAGCAGCTAAAGCACATAGACATACGATATTAGACTAAACAAGATAACTACACATATTGGAATAGCTTAATTAAGAATGAAAACAGACTAATACTCATTTAAATGGTATAACTTAAATAAAAGGAAAAACAAGTTACTACTCAGTAAAATAAATCGGGTTTTACAACAAATAGCCCGTGTACGTACTCGTCACCTCACGTACATGACGCTCATATATCACAACAGTACCAAATCCTAAGGGGATTTCCCCCACACAAGGTTAGGCAAGCCACTTACCTCGAACCAAGCTCAATCAATCGGTAACAATGCCTTTTTCACGAATATTTGACTCCGAATAGCCTAAATCTTCCCAAAATCAATTACATACCATAAATACAACTATAAGAAACTAATCTAATTAATGAAATCAAAGCTAAAGCAAGAAAGTAGAAAACTATCCCAAAATGCCTTCCTGGGCCCACGTCTCGGAATCGTGTAAAAGCCACGAAATATGAACACTCATTCACTCACAAGTTCACTTGTACCAAAATTATGCAAATCCGATATCAAAATCCAAATCAAAACTCAAAACTTAGTTGAAGAACTTCCACCTTTCCCCCAAATTTCTCAACCAAATTCCTTAATTAGATGATGAAAACAACTATAGATTTGTGGAATATAACCATAAATGAGTTAAGAATCATTATCCCAAAGTTCTTTCTAAAAAATCCTTGAATTATCGCCTCAATCCGAGCTCTCAAAGACCCAAAAAATGAAAATGGGATAAAACCCTCGAACTTGGCCTTTTTCTGCCCAGCGATTCCGCATCTGCGGACCTACTGTCGCACCTGCGGAATTTCCCTCGCAGTTGTGGAAATGACTTAAGAAGCTGGGTCCGCATCTGTGACTTAAGGGACCTACTGTCGCACCTGCGGAACCTGGTCCATTTCTGCGGTCTCACTTCGCACCTGCGCTCCTTTGGCGCATCTGCGGGAACCGCAGATACGGAACACACCGAGGCCCCCGGGACCCTAACCAAACATACCAACAAGTCCTAAAATACCATACGACCTTAGTCGACCCCTTAAATCACATCAAACAATGCTAAAAACACGAATCACCCTTCGATTCAAACTTATTGAACTTTGAAACTTCAAACTTCTAAAATCGATGCCGAAACCTATCAAACCACGTCCGATTGACCTCAAAATTGCAAAAAAGTCATATTCAGCCTTATGGACCAACTCCAACTTTCGGAATCGGAATTGACTTTCGCCAATTCATGCCTAAATCAGCTACAGACCTCCAATTCACAGTCCGGACAAGCTCCTAAGTCCAAAATCACCCAACAGAGCTAACGGAACTGACGAAACTCTATTCCGGAGTCGTCTTCACATAGTTCCAACTACAGTAAAAAATCCTAAGACTTAAGCTTCCTTTTAAGGACTAAGTGTCCCAAAACACTCCAAAAACACAACCAAAGCCTCTCAGAAAGTCACATAAGCAGAAAGCGATATGGGGAAAGCAGTAAACAGGGCCTCGGGGATATAACTCTTAAAATGACTGGCCGGGTCATTACATCCTCCCCCTCTTAAAACAATCATTTGTCCTTGAACGAGTATAGAGACATACCTGAAGTGGTGAAAACATGAGGATAACAGCTGCACATATCCTGCTCGGTCTCCCAAGTCGCCTCCTCCACTGGCTGACCCCTCCACTGAAACTTCACGGAAGCAATGTTCTTTGACCTCAACTTTCAAACCTGCCTGTCCAAAATAGCCACCGGCTCCTTGACATAAGATAAATCCTTGTCCAACTGGGCTGAGCATAAATCCAACACATGAGATGGATCGCCGTGATACTTTCGGAGCATCGAAACATGGAATACTGGATAAACTCCTGTTAGGCTGGGAGAAAAGGCAAGCTCATAAGCAACCTCCCCAATATGTCGCAACACCTCAAATGGGCTGATAAACCTTGGGCTCAGCTTGACCTTCTTTTCGAACCTCATAACACCTTTCATAGGTGACACCCGGAGCAGGACTCGTTCCCCAACCATGAATGCAACATCGCGAACCTTCCGATCCGCATAACTCTTCTGTCTGGACTGGGCGGTGCGAAGTCGATCCTGAATCACCTTAACCTTTTCCTAAGCATCCTGAACCAAGTCTCTACCCAATAATCTAGCCTCGCCCGGCTCGAACCAACCCACTGGAGATCGACACCGCCTACCATACAGAGCCTCATATGGTGCCATCTGGATGCTCGACTGATAACTGTTGTTGTAGGCAAACTCCGTAAGTGGAAAGAACTGATCCCAAGAACCACCAAAATCTATCACACACACACGGAGCATATCCTCTAATATCTGAATAGTGCACTCGGACTGTCTGTCCATCTGAGGGTGAAATACTGTGCTCAGCTCTACTCGAGTACCCAACTCATGTTGTACGGCCCTCTAGAACCGTGATGTAAACTGCGTACCCTAGTAAGAGATGATAGATACCGGTATGCCATGAAGCCTGAAGATCTCGCGGATATAAATTCGAGCCAGCTGCTCGGAAGAATAGGTAGTCATCACAGGAAGGAAATGAGCTGACTTGGTCAGCCTATCCACAATCACCCAAACTGCATCAAACCTCCGTTGAGTACGTGGGAGTCCAACAATGAAATCCATAGTGATCCGCTCCTATTTCTCTAACTTTTGAAGTGACCCACCTGGCTGCTGATGCTCATACTTCACCTGCTGGCAATTTAGACACCGTGCTACATACTCCACTATGTCCTTTTTCATCCTCCTCCACCAGTAATGTTGCCTCAAGTCCTGGTACATCTTCGCGGCACCCGGATGAATGGAGTACCGCAAGCTATGAGCCACCTGGAGAATCAACTCATGCAACCCATCTACATTGGGCACACATAGCCTGACCTGCATCCTCAATGCACCATCATCCCCAATAGTGACCTCCTTAGCATCTACGTGCTGAACCGTGTCCTTAAGGACAAGCAGATGAGGGTAATCATACTGACGCTCCCTGATACAATCATAAAGAGAAGACCGAGATACTACACAATCCAATACTCGACTCGGCTCAGAAATATCCAATCTCACAAACTGGCTGGCTAGGGCCTGAACATCCAACGCCAATGGCGTCTCTGATGCTGGTAGATATGCTAAACTTCCCAAACTCTCTTCCCGGCAACTCTAAGCATCGGCCACTACATTGGCCTTCCCCAGATGGTACAAAATGGTGATATCATATTCCTTAAGTAGCTCCAACCACCTCCGCTGACGCATGTTAAGATCCTTTTGCTTGAACAGATGCTGCAAACTCCGATGATCGGCGTAAATATCACAAGGGACACGGTACAAATAGTGCCGCCAAATCTTCAAGGCATGAAAAATAGCTGCTAACTCAAGGTCGTGGATAGGATAGTTATTCTCATGCACCTTTAGCTGTCTGGATGAGTAGGCAATCACCCTACCGTCCTGTATCAACATCGCGCCGGGACCAATCCGCGACGCATCACAATATATAGTATAAGACCCCTAATATGTAGGCAATACCAATACTGGGGCTGTTGTCAAAGCTATCTTGAGCTTTTGAAAGCTCTCCTCACACTCCTCTGTCCACCGGAATGGAGCACCCTTCTGGGTCAGCCTGGTCATAAGTGCTACAATAGATGAGAATCCCTCTACCAAATGATGGTAATACCCCGCCAAACCAAGAAAACTCCGGATCTCCATAGCTGATGACGGTCTAGGCCAATTCTGCACTGCTTCCACCTTCTTCGGATCCACCTTGATCCCCTCACTCGATACTACATGACCCAAGAATGCCACTGAGTCTAGCCAAAACTCACACTTTTAAAATTTTGCATATAACTTCTTTTCTCTCAAGGTTTGAAGCACGGTCCTTAGGTGCTGCTCATGATCCTCTTGAGTCCGAGAGTACACCAGAATGTCGTCAATAAACACTAAGACTAAAGAGCCAAGATTAGGCCGGAACACACTGTGCATCAAGTGCATAAAAACTGCTGGGGCATTGGTCAACCCAAAGGACATCACAAGGAATTCGTAGTGACCATACCGAGTCCTGAAAGCAGTCTTCAGGATATCTGGCTCCCGAATCTTCAATTGATGATAGTCGGAACGTAAATCAATCTTGGAAAACACCATGGCACCCTATAGCTGATCAAATAAATCATCATTAAGAGGCAATGTATACCTTTTCTTCACTATAACTTTGTTCAGCTGGCGATAATCAATGCACATACGCATAGAACCATCCTTCTTCTTCACAAAAAGACAGGAGCACCCCAAGGCGACACACTAGGACAAATGAAGCCCTTATCAAGCAACTCCTGTAACTGCTCCTTCAACTTCTTCAACTCAGGAGGAGACATACGATATGGAGGAATAGATATGGGCTGAGTGCCCGGTAACAAATCAATGCCAAAATCAATATCTCTGTCGGGCGGCATCCCCGGAAGATCAGCTGGAAAAATATCTGGAAAATCCCTCACTACTGGGACTGACTCAACTGTAGGGGTATCAATACTAACATCTCTCACATAAGCTAGATACGCGTCACACCCTTTCTCAAACGTTCGTTGAGCTTTAAGAAATGAAATAACTCTGTTGGGAGTATACTCTAAGGTACCTCTCCACTCTAATCAGTGTAGACCTGGCATAGCTAGTGTCACGGTCTTAGCGTGACAATCAAAAATAGCATAATGGGGCGACTCTGGTCTCGAAACCACTAAGAGCAATCGAACACGACCGATACACGCGGTCCATAACAAGAGAATCACCCACAGGAGTAGACACATAAACATGAGAACTCAAGGAATCCCGAGATACGCCTAAATACGGGGTAAAATAAGAGGACACATAGGAATATGTAGAGCCTGGATCAAATAAGACCGACGCGTCTCTATGAAAAACTAGAACAATACATGTAATGACAGAGTCGGAAGCAACTGCCTCTGTATGAGTCGGAAGAGCATAATATCTGGCCTGGCCTCCTTCTCGAGGGAGACCTCGACCTCCCCGACCTCCACCTCAAGCTGGATGAGTAGGTGGGGTGGTAGCTGGTTCTGGAATCATACCCTGAGGACCCGGTGGAGCACGCGGTAGCTGAGAAGTCTGTAGAGGTACACCCCTCCTAATTCTGGGCAATCCCTCACCATATGGCGTGTGTCGCCACACTCAAATCAAGCTCTCGGAGAGCGTGGATGTTGTGACTGGCTCAGGCCAGGTCTGCTGGACTGACCGCTAAAAGCACCCCGTGCAGGAGGTACACTAGACACTGGCGGTGCATAATAAGGCTCCTGGGGCCTAGAAGGGGCCGGAATACCACTGGAGGCTGGAAGAGCTGAATGAATGGGGCGACTCCCACAACCCCTCCCATGGCAAACTGCAGCTGGGGAATGAGTACCACTGTAAGTGCCAGACTCTCGAGACCTCTTTGCCTCCCTCTCCTCTCTATCCCGAGAGAGCATGCCCTCCAATCTCCTAGCAATACTCACAACCTCCTGGTATGAAATATCCATCTCCAGCTCCCTGACCATACTAATCCTGATATTGGGATGGAGTCCCTCAATAAACTGACAAACCCTCTCTCGAACTGTGAAAACCAAGGCCGGTGCATGTCGGGCCATATCACTGAAATGAACTGCATACTCTGACACAGTCATAGCACCCTGGTGCAGCTGCTCAAACTCTGCGTGCCATGCATCCTTGAGGCTCTGAGGGACATACTCCCTCAAAAACATGTTCGAGAACTGAGTCTATGTAAGTGAAGCTGCCTTAGCCGGACTACTAAACTAATAAGCACGCCACCACTGATAGGCTGCTCCTCTAAGTTGGAATGCAGTAAAGGAAACCCCACTCGACTCCGCTACACCCATAGTACGGAGAATACAGTGACACTCCTCCAGAAAACCCTGGGCATCCTCTGACGCCAATCCGTTGAAGGTAGGAGGGTGGTACTTCTTGTACCTCTCAAGTCTAAGCTGCTCCGCCTCAGAAACTGCTGCCCTAACCTCGGGCTTAACTGGAGCTACCAGCTGTACTGGTATGATCTCTGGATCCTGGTCTACCTAAACTCCCTGCTCTGGGGTACCAGCGATGGGAGTTTGTGCTCGTCCCCCGGCCTGAGATGTGGCAGGAGCAAGTGGAATCAATCCAGCCTGAGCTAAGTTGCTGAACATGCTCAGAAACAGGGCTAGAGTCTTCTGGAGGGCTGGTGCAGCAACAAGTACCTCAGGTGTCTGCCCTCCAGCTGGAGCTACTGGGGGTTCCTCTGTAGCACCTCGTGCGGGTGCTCTGGCTGCACCACGTGGACGTCCTCGGCCTCTACACCGGCTCTGGCCTCTCGTGGCTCTAGCAGGGGCGCGGGTGCCTGGTCATCAGATCCGCCTGTACGTGTCCTCACCATCTGTGAGAGAATAGAATACAGAAGTTTAGAATTTCGAAGTCAACAATTTCGCACGACAAGGAATCAAAGAAGTGTAATTTTTCCTAACATGTCCATAGCTTCCTGAAGATAAGTACAGACGTCTTTGTACCGATCTACGAGACTCTAATAAACTGGCTTGTGACTCACGATACCTATGAATCTAGAGCTCTAATACCAACTTGTCACGACCCAAAACTCCCTCTGTAAGACGTCGTGATAGAACCTAGTGTCTACGGCTAGGTAAGCCTAAACAAATGCGGAAATAACAAAAATGGAAGTAAAACTTAACAACTATCTGCAACAGATAACTAAATAACTGGTAGAAATGCCGCTCGGCATGTAAAAAAAAAAAACCAACACTCTAGTAGTGACGAGGTCAGGTCAGGCCCACTGGTAAATAATAAATAAAGCAGGAGAATATATAGTATAATAAGAGACTAGAATTTAACAAAAGGAAACACAGTAAGGCAACAGTACAACACACAGGGGTAAACAACAGGAGATCTCCTGAGATACCGTCTCGTAGTCCCAAAATCAATATATAGGGAGAACTCCCGAGGTACCGCCTCGTAGTCTCAAAATTAAATATACAGGGAGAACTCCCGAGGAATTGCCTCCTAGTCTCAAAAGTAAATGTGCAGGGAGAACTCCCGAGAAACCGCATCGTAGTCTCAAAAGTAGACACACAGCTTAAACCGATAAATACAACAGTTAACAACAAGATTTCTACAGTATAATTATACTGATAAAGAACAAGGAAAAGCAGGAAATCAACTAGGCATGCTTTACAGAGTTCAAATAAGCAGTTAAAGCACGAAGACATGCGATATTAGACTAAACAAGATAACTACACATATTGGAATAGCTAAATTAAGAATGAAAACAGACTAATACTCAGTTAAACGGTATAACTCAAACTAAAGGAAAAACAGGTTGCTACTCAGTAAAATAAATCGGGGTTTTACAATAAATAGCCCGTGTACGTACTCGTCACCTCACGTACACGACGCTCACATATCACAACAGTACCAAATCCTAAGGGGATTTCCCCCACACAAGGTAAGGCAAGGCACTTACCTCCAACCAAGCTCAATCAATCGGTGGCAATGCCTTTTTCATGAATATCCAGCTCCAAATGGCCCAAATCTAGCCAAAATCAATTACACACCATAAATATAACTATAAGAAACTAATCTAATTAATAAAATCAAAGCTAAAGCAAGAAATTAGAAAATCGCCCCAAAATGTCGACCCGGGCCCACGTCTCGGAATAAGGTAAAAGTCACAACATATGAAAACTCATTCACTCAGGAGTTCATTCGTACCAAAACTATCCAAATCCGATATCAAAATCCGAATCAAAACTCAAAAACTTAGTTGAAGAACTTCTCCCTTTTTTTCCCAAATTTCTCAACCAAATTCCTTAATTAAATGATGAAATCAACTATAGATTATTAGAAATACAACCATAAACGAGTTAAGAATCAATACCCCAAAGTTCTCTCTAAAAAATCCTTGAATTATCGCCTCAATCTGAGCTCTCAAAGACCCAAAATGAAAATGAGATCAAACCCTCGAAATTGACCTTTTCTGCCCAGCGATTCCGCATCTGCGGACTACCAGTCGCAACTGTGGAATTTCCATCGCAGGTACGAAAATGACTTAAGAGGCATGGGCCTACTTCTGCGATGAGGTGGCCGCACCTACGCGTGCGCACCTGTGAACAATGGTCCGCTTTTGCGAAGTCCTCACCCACTTGGCTCCCGCTTCAGCGATCACTCCCTCGCAGTAGCAGCTCCGCTTCTGTGCCACTTTTGTCGCACCTGCAACCACTGGTTACCCAGACCAGGGCTGCATCTACAAGCTTCTTTCCGCACGTGCTAGTCCGCACCTGCGGTCTCCCCACCGCAGGTGCGAAAATACCAAAAACCAAAAAATTTCAGCAATTTGCATTAGTCCAAATTCAATCCGTTAAGCATCCGAAATACACCCGAGGCCCCCGGGACCTCAACCAACATACCAACAAGTCCTAAAGTACCATATGAACTTAGTCGAGCCCTTAAGTCACATCAAACAACGCTAAAAACACGAATCACCCTCCAATTCAAACTTAATGAGCTTTGAAACTTCAAACTTCTACAACCGATGCCAAAACCTATCAAATCACGTACGATTGACCTCAAATTTTGCACACAAGTCATATTCGACATTACAGACCTACTCCAACTTCCGGAATCGGAATCCGACCTCGATATCAAAAATTTCACTACCGGTCAAAATCTCCAAAAATTTGACTTTTGCCAATTCAAGCCTAAACCGTCTATAGACCTCTAATACACAATCCAGACATGCTCCTAAGTCCAAAATCACACAACGGAGCTAAGGAACCGACGAAACTCCATTCCGGAGTCGTCTTCACATAGTTCCAACTACGGTCAAAATCCTAAGACTTAAGCTTCGTTTTAGGGACTAAGTGTCCCAAAACACTCTGAAACCACGAACAAAAACCTCCCGACAAGTCACATAAGCAGAAAAAGAAACGGGGGAAGCAGTAAACAGGGGATTAGGGATATTACTCTCAGAACGATTGGCCGGGTCATTGCACGACGCGCTAGAGCTCAAAACGATCGGTCGGGTCATTACATCTGCTGTCATATATCACTATTTTTGAAATTTCTGAAAGACATTATCTTCTGTTTCAGTCGAATTTGATATGAAATTACTGTTTGAGTTTTAGATGATGAACTTGAAAGCATGCCTACCTTCTTATGTTGGAAATTTACTGTAAATGGACTTAGTTGTGAAGCTTGTCACTATCTTCAGCTCTTTATTTAGTATTGTTACTTGCTGAGTTGGTTGTACTCATACTACACCCAGCACCTCGTGTGCAGATCTAGGTACCTCCGAAAATAGCGGTTGCTAGTTTTTTGGAGCTTTATCTGTTGGAGACTATCGAGGTAGCTGCTCGACGTCCGCAGACCTTGACTCTCTTTCCTTTCAGTTTTTGTATTGTTCTATATTCTCATACAGTGTTTTATCTGCCAGACTTTGTTATCATTTAGATGCTCATGTACTCAGTGACACCGGGTTTTGGGAGTGTTTGTATCGGTATTTGTGATATTTTTTTTATTGAATTTAAATATTATGTTTTCAAACTTAAAGGAAATTGTGATTTATTAAGGTTGTCGGCTTGCCTAGGATTGAGTTAGGCGCCATTACGACAGGCGTGGTTTTGGGTCATGACACCTTAATTGTCACAGTCATACACTTTTGGTTTAAATTTACTATTGTTTTATTTTCCCAACATTTGTTTAGTAAAAATATAATGTTATTTTTATTTTATTCTACCTTTTACTAACGAAATAAAAGAATTTCACGCGATAAATAATATTTTAAGTGGCAACACCAGTATACAAATTTGTATGGCACAACAACATACAAATTAAAAATAAATTCCATACAAATTGATACATCTACAATAACATATAAACTAAAAATATATTTTATATAACTAATTATACAGTATACAACTTATCTACAACTTTCATACATTATTTTTACCTAGTTAAATACAACTACAACGTCATACAACTTGAATACAATTTTCATACAAATTTTATACAATATGTCTTTTGTATGTATTTTGTATATGATTTGTATATATTTATTATGTGGTGTGTTCTTCTTCTTCTCTGAAATTCCAATCAAAACTTCATCTCTTAATACAATTTTGATATATATCAATAACTTTATGTAAAAAAATAGTATTTATAACTTAAATACAGATTTCATACACCTTCAAAATTTATTGATTGACAATTTCAATTTGAACACCAATTGTGCAACATGAAAGGAAATTGCTAAGTTAAAACTCTATAGTAAAACGATTGAAATTCATTGATGAATTCCATTAAAACTATATATAACATGGAAGGATAAAAAGTAGAGAACATCAAAGGAAGAAAAATTGGGGAAAGAACAGAGAAGGAGAGATAGAGAGATAGAGAGAGACGTAGAGAGAGAGAGAGAGAGAGAGAGAGAGAGAGAGAGAGAGAGAGAGAGAGAGAGACCAGGGATGAGAAATAATTGATTCCTTATTCAATTCCTAATATAAAGGGATACTGTTTTAAAACTAATTTGTATATAATTGGTAAATTATTTATGGCCATGTAATAGAGTTAAAACTTGATTAAGGAGGGTAATAAAGTTTCATATATATATATATATATATATATATATATATATATAGGAAGGTAAAAATTCCTTTTCTTTACAAGAAAACACAAATCATGCAAAGCGGAAATATTAGGAAAACATTCCGCAAATGGCTAATAAAAGATCTTGGTTTGTCAATCACAACCCAAACAACCCAATTTTCGAAGGGGAAAAAACGGGTATATCAACTCTGCCTAACCCTAAAATTAGTCTAACCCTAAAATGAAATAGCCATATCAATTAGATCCCGGATAAAATTCTTGTACAATGATTTAAACGTGGAAATGGGTGCTTTTTTTTTTGTTGCATGAATAATTTAAACATAACACCGTTTAATTCATGTATAACAATGTAATAAAGTTCAACCGAGCTTATAGATCTATTATTCACTATCATTGAATAATGAATGCATAATATATATTTAACTTTATAGAATTGGTAGAATAGGTGTATAAATGATATTGATATATATAATGTATAAAGTGTGTTTTAACAGTGTACAATTGATATGTCTATATCTATCTATCTATAGCTATATATATATATATATATATATATATATATATATATATATATATATATAATTATAAAAGCATGAATACAATGTCGATTTACAAAATTAATCTTATAATATTAAAATAATAACTCATAATAAAAGGACATAATCAGAATTCTAGATATTAGACTTATACTTGTCACGACCCAAAATCCCACCACAAGCGTCGTGATGGCACTTAGTCTCTAAGACTAGGTAAGTCGATTATAATTTTATTTCGAGCCATTTTTTTAAAACATATAATTATAACAACCTCCCAAGACTGGTAATACAGAGTCACGAACTCTAACTGAATACATGCAATGATCTCAAGGATCGAATATACAATACTATTCGAATAAGAGTTGATAGTACAATATAATGAAAAGACTCCAAGGGACTGTGACGACCAAGCAGTCCTACCTTGAATCCTTACGATCACACTCTAATCTCTGCCCGAATCTGATATCTCCAATACCTGGTTCTGCACAAAAATATGCAGAAGTATAGTATATGTATACCGCAGTCGGTACCCAGTAAGTATCTAGATTAACCTCGGTGGAGTAGTGACGAGGTACAGTCAAGACACTCACTAGTCAAATAACCTGTGCAATATAGCATACAAAAATAATAGAAAACAAATAGCAGTGATGGCAACAATAATCAACTTGCGACATAAACAACAAGGCAAAAGGAACACCAAAAATATTTCTCAAACGAATAATAAACACAAGTATGGCTAATTAATCAAGTCCTTCAAAATATCCATCTTTTATTTATGAGCTTTTCAAATAAAAATCTTTAGAATGTAACACGTACAATTAAATATATCCCGAATATACTTCCTTCAAATAAATATCTTACGAATATAATTCTTTCAAATAAATACTGTTCAAATATAATTCTTTCAAGTAAATAACTTTCGAATATAATTCTTTCAAGTAAAAGTCACCATGTGACACATCATTTAACTTTCCTGGTGTGAGAAATATATTCAAGATATCACATCAAATGGCACGGTAATACCTTCGTGCACTTGTCTCATACACACCCATATATATATATATATATATATATATATATATATATATATATATATATATATATATATATATATATATATATATATATATATAGATAGATAGATAGATAGATAGATAGAATTGGCACGGCAACACCCTTCATGCATTTATCTCTTTCTCACCGTGCATACATATAATAGTACCAACTAGGTAGGAGAAATGCCAATAACAATAAAAGAAATAAAGTGGGAGGCACACAGGAAGCAACAATGACTACAAGACACATAGAAAATATAGGTGCACAATAACAGCTCAAGATAAAGGCATGAATGTATACACAATGAAAAGATATCACAATATAATGTATATCTCTTGTCCTCGCCTGCACGGAAACACCCTTCGTGCCATGAACATTTGATAATATAAAAATAATGGCACGACATCACCCTTCGTACTTTTACTCTCATCCTCACATGATAATATAAATGAAATGGCACGTTATTATCCTTCGTGCATATTAAGAATGGCACGACATCACCCTTCGTGCTTTATATTTTTCCTCACATGATAATATAACTGAAATGGCACGGCATCACCCTTCGTGCTTTACACTCTCAAATGGCACGACATCACCCTTCGTGCTTTACACTCTCAAATGGCACGACATCACCTTCGTGTTTTACACTCTTCATTACCAAGAACATGTATATCATTGACAAGCAAGGTAGGAAGCATAAATAACATCAAGGAGAGTGTTTAAACGATAACATAATACATCAATTCATATAACAATTTGCCCACCTGCCACAATCAATTCCAAAGATACAACAAAAATTAATTAATTTCAAAGCAAATAGCCCAAGGCTCCACACAACATATATAAAACCTAAAAAATAACAACAGAGATGGAAAAGTAACTCAGCATAGGACAACACCTTCTTTAATCCAAATTTTTAATAAATATATTAACGCCTCTTTTTAAGCTTAATTAATTAATTATTTGCAGATAAAAAATCCATAATGAAATTAAATCCAAGAATTATCAAATCAACAAACACACGGAATTCACATAAAAATCCAAGTGTCAATTACACAAATTTATCATATAAAATACAAACTTGACAAACAAGGAATGAGGCATGATAAATTAAGGATTTACTAAGCTCCAACAATTTTCCAATTTAATACATAAGGGCGTCTACGAATTACAACCGATATAGTTTTTATATATAAACTAAGTACGTACTCGTCACCTCGTGTACATGGTTTTCAATTACACAATTTTCACATAAGACTCAATGCCTAACGAATAATTCCACCACTCAAGGTTAGGCAAGTTACTTACCTTTTTGAATTTAAGCCGGTATTCTAAAATAGCCTTCTTGCTTGAATTGACCTCTGGACAACTCAAATCTATCCAAATTGATTGTATAATTTCATTAAAATTCATCAAAAATAATTCCGGATAATAAAATATCAACTTAAAATTTTATTCTAAAAAGTCAACGCGGGATTTGCCTCTCGGAACCTGATAGAATTTTCACGAAATACGAACACCCATTCCGATACGAGTTCAACCATACCAATTTTATCAAATTTCAATAATGAATCGACCTCCAAATCTTCAATTTAAAGTATAGAAAATTTCTACCATTTTCAACCCTATTCACTAATTTCATGATAAAAATACCAATAGATTCATGTATTTTAACCAAAATCGAGTTAGGAATTCTTACCCCATTGTTTTCCTTGAAAACCCTCGAACAATCGCCTAACCCGAGCTTTCTTCGTCCACAAATGGAAGAATGAGACGAAGTCTTATTTTTGGACTTTATTCTGCTGCCCAAGGGTTTGTTCTCCGCGTTCGCGACCCTCCCCTCGCGTTCGTGATGAACAAATCCTTCCACGGCCATTTCCAAACTCTTCTCAGACAACCTCTAGTTCAATGGTCATAACGTTTTGTACAAAACTCCAAATGACAAATGGTTTAATCTTTTGAAAACTAGACATCAAAGGCTACAGCTACCATGTTCTTATCATCTCCCAATTCCTTAAAGATTTCGAGATATAAGCTTCCAAAGTTAGCCATGTGCAGCAGAAATTGCTTCTTCGCGATTTCTAAACTCTTCCCAGACATCCTGTAGTGTATCCCCCATAACCTTTTGTACACAACTCCAAATGCCATACATTTATGAAAACTAGACACAAAGGGCTACAACTTTTATTTTTGGATCATCGCTAAATTCCTTATATATTGCAAGATATAAGCTTCCAAAGTCGGGTGACGGACAACAGGAATTCCTTCTTCGCGAACGCGAAGAACAAAATCCCAAAAGCCAAATCCTTTTTCGCGAACGCGAAGAACAACACCAGACATCAGAAAACCAGCATCCAAAGTAGCTCAAAATAATCCGAAATACACCCGAGGCCCCCCGGGACCCCAACCAAATATACCAACAAGTCCTAAAACACGATACGAACTTAGTCGAGGTCTCAAATCACATGAAACAACACCGAAACTACGAATCACACCTCGAATCAAACTTATGTGTTTATGAAATTTTCAAATTCTATAACTTATGCTGTAACATATCGAATCAATTCGGAATGACCCCAAATTTTGCACACGAGTCCTAAATGACATAATGGAATTGTTCCAATTTCTGGAGTTGAATTTCGACCCCGATATTAATAAAGTCAACTCCCGGTCAAACTTTCTAAAAATCTTCCATTTTTCAACTTTCGCCATTTCAAGACAAAATCAATTACGGACTTCCAAATAAATATTTGGACACACTCCTAAGTCCAAAATTACCATACGAAGCTATTGACATCATCAAAATTCATTCCTGAGTCGTTTGCTCAAAAGTCAAACTCCGGTCAAACTTTAGAAATTCAAGCTTTATAAAATCAAACCTTTTATTTTATTTTATTTTATTTTCAAAAACTAACGGAAAACGTGCCTACGCACCTCAGAATAACTTCCAATTTTCTACATAAGTCATAAATATTGTAATGATCGAACTCTCGAAATCCAAATCGGGACCCGGTATCAACAAAAATCCAATTATGGCCAAATTTAAGAATTCTTTAAACCGATAAATTTCTACTTTCCGTCAAATGGCGATAATTCAAGCTAGGGACTTCCAAATTTGATTCCGGGCATACGCCCAAGTCCCAAATTATGATACGGATCCAATGGAACTGTCAAAATACTAATCCGGATCCGTTTGCTCAAAATATTGATCGAAGTCAACTCAAATGAGTTTTAAAGGCAAAATTTTACATTTTCTTTGGTTTTTCACATAAAATTTTTCGGAAAAAGATACGGATTATGCACGCAAATCGAGAAAGGTTGAATGGAGCTATTCGAGGTCTCGAAATACATATATGAAGGTTAAAAGTAAAAATGACATATTGGGTCATCACATTCTCCAACTCTAAAACAAACGTTCGTCCTCAAACGTGGCAAGAATTATTTTGAGGTTATCAAATTGCTAATTTTTCTCTTACACATATACCCGCGGGTGATTCTACGTCCCCGCAATCGACATACGTCTGACCACACCATCTCAATTAAGATTATTTCTTTTATCCACATTTATAACTTTAAAATCAAATTTCTTACACTCCAAACATTTTCAAAAAGTATGATTTTAATATCAACGCACAATATTAGCCTCAACCGGTGGTAGCAACTCGTGCCTACGCACACATCATACGTATGCCCATAATCATATTTATGGTCTTAATAGCTGTTCATAATCAATTACAATATTGTCAATTAACCTCATGTTATCAAAAATCTCGTGTCAAACCTTCACCTTACTAATAATGAGACACAAGGCATGAAGACCTCATAATTATTTACCCAAATTACCGATTCACATTTAACGCCACCCGGGCACTCACATCGTAGGCTAAAGCTCAATAATTACAACACGAATATGGCTAAATGTGCACAGAAAAACACATACAAGAACTATCAAATTAGCCTAACAGGCATGACTCCTCATTAGTAGTATTGTACAAATTTAATTTCACAAAGGGAGAATTTAAAACTTATGAATTTAACCACAATGGTCTCATCCTGATATAACTTCCACCACGGATTGTAGCCCGGTTTAAACATATCAAATCATATTAAAATGAGAGGATCCCGTCCTCAGCTCTGAATCACAAGTAATATGCACATCGTGCCAATCGAAATCTTTCCATTTTCTTCTTTAAAATAATTTTTATTAAACAAGGTCACAACACATAATGAACCCCCATACCGGTAGCGTATATAATTTACAAATTGTAGTCAGTTATCCGGAAACTACATCAAACTCACCATAATGAGTAATAGAAAGTCACTTTCAGCCTCACAACTCTTTTTAGTGACTAACATAAAATGATAGACATGGCCATCTCCATAGAATCTCCCAACAGGAGTAAACACATAAGTAGATTATAGAATCACGAAGCTCACTCATAAGTGGAGCATAATAGGAGGACTTGCCTCGATACTCAGAACCGAATCAAGTAAAGGAAATTATTCCTTTATAATAATCGAGATCATACTTGTAGCGACACCATCTGATGTAGCGACCTCAGTCATACCATAGAAAATATATCAACGGGCCGGGCCTCCACCTCTAGGACGCTGTCTACCTGCCCGCCCTCCACCCCGAACACGTTCTAACATCTTGGCAATTTCTACCACTAGCCGAAATAAAGTATCAGCCTGTAGCTCCCGAGTCGTACAAAATTCTACGATCATAATTGAGTCCTTTAATGAATCTGTGGACTCGCTCTCTGGCTATAGGAACCAAAGTAGGAGTATGACAGGCTAACTTACCGAACATGATGGCATATTCTAACACCATTATGGTGTCCTGACGCAATCGTTCAAACTTTGTGCACCACGCATCCCGGAGAGTCTGGGGAACAAAATCTTTCAAAAAACATATCTTCGAAAATTGATCCCAAGTTAGTGGTATTACATCGGCTAGTCTATCCTCTTCATAAACTTTCCACCATTGATACGCTGCTCCTGACAGCTGAAATGTAGCAAAGGCAACTCCACTCACTTCCACAATGCCCATGGTGCGGAGAGTACATTGACATTTATTTTTTTAGAAATCCCTGGGCATCCTCGGTAGCTGTGTCACTGAAAGTAGGTGGATTATACCTCTTAAATCTCCCAAGTCTCTTTTGTTCTTCTTTTGATAGCCTCTGGCCTGAACTTAGGCTGAACCGGAATAATAGGCTGTACCGGTACTACACCCGAAACCTGACCAATGTGAACTTGCTGCTCTGGAGTACGGGTGGTAGGAGTCTGAACTCCTCCCCCAATCTGTGAAATAGAAACAGAGATCAATCCTGCCTGAGTCGATGTACCAAACATGTTCACGAAATGTGCTAAAGTCCCCTGAAGTCTGGGGGTAACAACAGGTGTCTCTGATACTTGTCCCCCAACTAGAGCTAATGGCGGCTCCTCAATTGCTATTCTGATAAGTGCTCTAACTGCGGCGCGTGCCCTTCCTCGGCCTCTACTTTGGCCCCGGCCTCTAGCAGCCCTAGCAGAATGCACGAGTGTCTATTCAGCTGACACGGTAGTGCGTCTCCTCACCATCCATGAGAGAATAGAGATACAAAGTCTCAAACTCCAAAATCAACAAATTCCGCACGACATGAATGAAAGAAGTGGAAATTTCCTAACAGTTCTGTAGCCTCTCGAAGATAAGTACAGACATCTTCGTACCAATCCACAAGACACTACTAGACTCGTTCATGACTCATAGAACCTATGAAACTAGAGCTCTGATACCAACTTGTCACGATCCAAAATCCCACCACAGGCATCGTGATGGAACTTAGTCTCTAAGACTAGGTAAGCCGATTACAATTTCATTTCGAGCCATTTAAAAAAAAATTATAATTATAACAACCTCCAAAGACTGGTAATACAGAGTCACGAACTCTAACTAAATACATGCAATGATCTCAAGGATTGAATATACAATACTATTCGAATAAGAGTTGATAGTACAATATAATAGAAAGACTCCAAGGGACTGCGACGACCAAGCAGTCCTACCTTGAATTCTTGCGATCACACTCTAATCTCTGCCCGAATCCGATATCTCCAGTACCTGGCTCTGCACAAAAATGTGCAGAAGGGTAGTATGAGTACACCACAGTCGGTACCCAGTAAGTATCTAGACTAACCTCGGTGGAGTAGTGACGAGGTACAGTCAAGACACTCACTAGTCAAATAACCTGTGCAATATAACAAACAAAAATAATAGAAAACAAATAGCAGTGATGGCAACAATAATCAACTTGTGACATAAACAACAAGGCAACAGGAATACCATAAATAATGCTCAAATGAATAATAAACACAAATACATCCAATTAATCAATTCCTTCAAAATATCAATATTTTATTTATGAGTTTTTCAAATATGAATCTTTAGAATGTAACCCGTACAATTAAATATATCCCGAATATGTTTCCTTCAAATAAATATCTTACGAATATAATTCTTTCAAATAAATATCTTTCAAATATAATTCTTTCAAGTAAATATCTTACGAATATAATTCTTTCAAGTAAATACATTTCGAATATAATTCTTTCAAGTAAAAGTCACCATGTGACACCTCATTTAACTTTCATGGTGTGAGAAATATATTCAATATATCACATCAAATGACACGGCAATACCTTCGTTCACTTGTCTCATTCTCACCCGATATATATATAGATCAAATACCTCCGTGCACTTGTCTCATTCTCACCCAATACATATAGGTAGATCAAATCAATTGGCACGGTAACACCCTTCGTGCATTTATATCTTTCTCACCGTACATACATATAACAGTACCAACTAGGTGGGAGAAATGCCAATAACAATAAAAGAAATAAAGTGGAGGCACACAGGAGGCAACAACGACTACAAGACATATAGAAAATATAGGTGCACAATAACAGCTCAAGATAAAGGCATGAATGTATACACAACGAAAAGATATCACAATATAATGTATGTCTCTTGTCCTCGCCTGCACGGAAACACCCTTCGTGCCATGAACATATGATAATATAAAAATAATGGCACGACATCACCCTTCGTGCTTTTACTCTCATCCTCACATGATAATATAAATGAAATGGCATGGCATTATCTTTCGTGCATATTAAGAATGACACGGCATCACCCTTCGTGTTTTATACTTTTCCTCACATTATAATATAACTGAAATGGCACGGCATCACCCTTTGTGCTTTACACTCTCAAATGGCACGGCATCACCCTTCGTGCTTTACATTCTCAAATGGCACGGCATCACCTTCATGCTTTACACTCTTCCTTACCAAGCACATGTATATCATTGACAAGCAAGGTAGGAAGCATAAATAACATCACGGAGAGTGTTTAAACAATAAAACAATACAACAATTCATATCACAATTTGCCCACCAGCCACAACCAATTCCAAAGATACAACAAAAATTAATTAATTTCAAAGCAAATAGCCCAAGGCTCCACACAACGTATATAAAACCTCAAAAACAATAATAGAGATGGAAAAGTAACTCAATATAGAACAACACCTTCTTTAATCCAAATTTTGGATAAATATATTAACGCCTCTTTTTAAGCTTATTTAATTTATTATTTGCAGATGAAAAATTATAACGATCGTCGTTTTGAGTATTACGGTCCCGTTCCCCTATGTACTGCTCAATTTATGCTATACAACTGTTTTATGACTTGCCGGGGTAGTTGGTTCGGGTCTGGAAGGAATTCAGAGTGAAATGAGACACTTAGTCTCATAATTGAAAATTTAAGTTAGAAAAGTTGACCGGATGTTGATCTATGTGTAAACGACCTTGGATTCGAATTTTGATGATCCCAGTAGCTCCGTATGGTGATTTTGGACTTAAGAGCGTGTCCAGAAAATTATTTGGAGGTCCGTAGTGGAATTAGGCTTGAAGTGGCGAAAGTTGAATTTTGAGAAGTTTGACCGGGGGGTTGACTTTTTGAGTTTGGGGTCAGAATCTGATTCTATAAGTTAGAATAGTTCTGTAATGTGAAATATGACTTGTGTGCAAAATTTGAGGTCATTCGGACGTGGTTTGATAGGTTTCGGCGTCGTTTGCGGAATTTAGAAGTTTAAAAGTTCTTAGGCTAGAATCTGAGGGTAATTTGGTGTTTGATATTGTTTTGAGTGATTTGAAGGCTCGACTAAGTTCGTACGTTGATATATGAGTTGTTGGTATGTTTGGTGGAGGTCCCAAGGGCCTCGGGGTGATTCCGGGTGGTTAATGGATTGTTTGAAGTTGGAAAGATGCAGCTGAAGCTGCTGCTACTGGTATTTCCGGACCTGTGGAATGAGAACCGTAGGTGCGAGCCCGCAGAAGCAAAATAGAGAAGGTTAGGTAGAGTGAGCAGGTGTGAAGGATTTGTCGCACCTGCAATGGCCGCAGAAGCGTGGAACCGAGCGCAGGTGCGTGTTGTGCCCGTATGCGCGATGATAATTCCGCACCTGCGATGATCGCAGATGCGGTTCCTTGGTCGCAGGAGGGGGGACTTCGTTTAAGTGATTCTCCACAGAAGCGGAGCTTGGTCCGCAGATATGGAAATGTAGCCGCAAGTGCAAAAAGTCTGGGCAGAACAAATAAAAATGGGACTTCAATGTTTTTCACCATTTGTAACATTTTGGACTCGGGCTTAGGCGATTTTGAAGAGGATTTTCGAGGGGAATTCTGAGGTAAGCTTCTTATGCTTGATTTTGATCATAAATCTTGTTTCCCCATTGATTTTCCCACCTAGATTGTGTGGGTTGAGGTGAAATTGGGAGATTAGGGCTTGAGAAATTGAGAGTAGATTTTGGGGATTCGGAGGGGCAACTGATGTCCGATTTTGATGAATTTGCTATGGCTAGACTCATGAGTGAATGGACTTTCAGGTTTTGTGATTTTTGTTGGATTTCGAGATGTGGGTCTGGGGGCCGGGTTTGAGCCGATTTCGGATTTTGGGCTAGCTTTCAGTAGTTTCTTGTGGAATTGATCCTTTTAGCCAATATTGATTATCTCGTACTGATTGTGACTAGATTCGAGGCATTCAGAGGCCGATTTGCGAGGCAAGGGCATAGTATAGTAAAGTATTTCACACTCTGAGGTAAGTAACAGTTATAAATCTGGTCCTGAGGGTATGGAACCCCAGATTTTGGTATTATGTGATTACTTTGGAGGTGACAGGCGTATGGGCGTGCACCGAGGGGATTGTGACTTGGTCCGTCCCGTGGAAACTGTAAAGTTGAATAATTTGTTGTTAGCTATGTGCTCTCTATGTGTTGTGGAATTTGACTGTAAGTCATATTAGAAACCATGTTTAGGCTATATATTAGTACCGTTGGGACCCATAGAGGTCGTGTATATGTTGAACTACCTGCGTAATTGTTGTTTTGTACTCAGTCACAGTTTACTTATTTATTTTATCTCAGTCTCTATTGTTTATTATTGATGCATCATATCATTATTGTTTGGGCTGATTTCATGATTATTGAGAGTCCGAGAGACTGGAGAGATTTGTGACTGAGTGAGGCCGAGGGCCTGATTGTGAGATATTATATTATAGCACGTGAGTTGTCCGTGTATCACGTGAGTTTTTCGTGTGGATCCTTATACTATAGCACGTGAGTTGTTCGTGCAGATCCATATATTTATACTTTAGCATGTGAGTTGTCCGTGCAGATTATAGCGCTTGGGCTGTAGGAGCCCCTCCGGAGTCTGAACATCCCTAGTGAGCTCGGGTACCCATTGAGTGTGAGTGTTGAGGGTTGAGAGTCGAGTGGTTGAGATGTTGTAACGAGTTGAGTGACTGTTGCCCTGAGAGGCTGTACTTGCTTTTCATTTGCTGTTGCACTTAGTTGCTATCTGTCATTGTTGTGAAATCATCTGAACGATTTTATATCCGGATTACACGAACTTGAACTGTATAAAATTGATTTTACTTAAACTGCTGGATTTGAAAGCATGTCTATTCTGTGCTGGAATTACTGAAAGTGAACTATAACCGTGTAGCTCGTCACTATCTTCAATTCCTTATTTATTATTGTTCCTTACTGAGTTGGTTGTACTCATACTACACCCTACACTTCGTGTGCAGATCAAGGTGTTCCCAGTCATAGCGGGTGTTGATTTTCTCGCACAGTCGACTTTTCCGGAGATTCAGAGGTAGCTGCCGTGTTTCGTAGATCTTGCCTCTCCTTCCCTATATCCTTATTTACTGCATTTGGTCTCAGACTATTATGGACCGTATTTTCCAAACTTGTATTCATATTAGATGCTCATGTACTCAGTGACACCGGGTTTTGGGAGTGTTTATATATGTATTTGTGAGTTTCTTTTTCTTACGCTAAATTTAGATATTATGTTTTCAAACATAAAATATATGGTGGTTTATTGAGATTGTTGTCTTGCCTAGTATTGTGATAGGCGCCATCACAACGGGTGAGATTTTGGGTCGTGACAAGTTGGTATCAGAGCTCTAGGTTATATAGGTCTCACGAGTCATGAGCAGGTTTACTAGAGTCTTGCGGATCGGTACGGAGACGTCTATATTTATCTTCGAGAGGCTACATAACCCTTAGGAAAATTTCACTTTCATATATTCTATCGTGCGGAATTGATTCAGCTTGAAACATAACTCTTTGAATTTCTTTCACGCATTTCGTATGCGCATATGAGCTCTCGGTATCAGTTGTGCATCACTGGCTTAGCATTCTATGAACGAGGTTCAAGATGTGTATCCTGTGTTTTGTTGATGGGCAAGTCTGGAGGACTTGAGGCCAGGTTTAGACCGCAGCTTAGGCTCGGTAGCTTCAGTTGTAACCTGTACATTTGGACTCATATGTCCGGTAAGGTCCCTACGAGTGAAATTTGTGTCTCGATGAGTGATTAAATTATGATAAGTATTAGGTGACTCTAGATGTGTTCAGGTGGGTGGAATCTGACGAATAAAGTTTGCTATTGGGTACTTGATTTCCGTCTTGATTCGACGTATAGTCTCGAGTTGTGAGTGTATTGAAGGATCGTTCACGTTGTTAAATTTTGGGACAAATTAAATTCTCATGTCTTGTCAATGAGTTTGGACTCAAGGAGAGTAAGTGATTGTGTAGTATTTGTGGTTGCGAATGGGTATTTCTAATATTGATAGCTCGAAAAAGATGATCTTTGAAGAGGCTTAGAGTCGGTAACATTTTATTGGTTCAGGTGCGACAGAGATGCATTTTGATTTGATGAAACAGTTGGGCAACAAAGTGTGAGGGAAGACATGACGGGAAGTGTTTCGCGGTGGTTGAAGTACTAGCAGGTCAAGTAGGAGAAGTAGAGGTTAAGAAGTTGCTTTAAGGAGATAGTTTAACCAAAGTAACAGTGGCAGATTAGCATATGGATTCTATGGTAGGGTAGTCGCGTGCCTTGAGAAAGTGTAGAACGGTTTGGAATCGTGATAGAATGTGATTTGTCCTACGAACTTTATTTAGAGTGATGGTTACTGTACGAAGAAAGATTGCATATGGAAGAAAGGAGTTTGTTCGAAATGAAGAGGGATGTGAAGATCTGATTATCGTTTCAGGTGCGATATGACTCAAGTTCGAAAGGTATTGTTGAACTTTCAGTTAATGTCAATAGGTAAAGTGCAAACTTATACAAATGGTGGGAGAGCATGATCTCGGGAGAATTTATTGATTACGTGGTCGTTGCACCCAGTGCAGCATCGTTGGGAGATGTCGGTAAGGAATTCCATAGGTGGGTTATCTCTTATGAGCAGTTAGCGGTGGTGTGATGTTGATGAAGCTTCTACGAGGAATATTACTTGCTACCCGGTAAGAGGTCAAGTGTGTGTCTGTGGCTGGCGATTTATAATGTTCATGAAAAGCTTAACAAAAGACTTCGAGAAAATTGGCAGGTTAACGGTGCGAGATCTTGGTAATTGAGAAGGAGAAATCCTTGCGGGTTATAATTTTATATAATTGCAGCTTAAGGCTAAGTGGGGGAGCCTCCTATTGACAATTTGATTTCATGGTTATGTGTTAAAATTTTGGTTGGTCGAAAACATACTTGTGGATCAGTTATGATTTGCAGAGATGGAGATTGAGGATGACTCGAGTAGGGAAATTCCTGAATACGGGTTATATGGCACTTTATAGAAATACGAAAATTATGGAATGATTAAGTTGTTATTTTAAAGGGTATAGTGCACACGAAGTATGAATTTGATTGGTCATGATAAGGCAGGGTTACTTATTTGAGTGTTGATTGTGCTAAAGGAGCACATGTCTTTCGACCCGTTTGGGGCAGAGTAAATTAGATTTGAGCCGAGCGGATGACTCTCGAGAGGGTTCTAATGGATTCAAAATGTATATGTGGAAATTGAATTTTTTTTGAATTTGTATATCACTAGAATCAGTTACTTACATTGGATGGTATCTAGACTTACGGAAATTCTGTATGACTATGAATTCTACATTTTTGTATAAGGAAGGTAAGAAGACCAATTTTAAATTCACATAAGGTATTTTTTAGAGTGAGTGACAGTTGTGGTATTTATGAAGGTGCTTAAAAATAATATATCTGCTTAAGGACCGTAGGGCGTTGTGGTTCTATGCTAAGGTTTGTGGGGTGAGTTATGACTAAAGATCATGGCAATTTAGCAAGGAGAAGTATCAATCTGAAGACAAATTCGGAAGGGACTCGGAGAAATAGGACAACTTGGTAGTAGGTTGGATCAGTATGGTAATAGATATGATCGATTCTTTTGGGTTCTTATGATGTGGAGGATTCCTACAGGTGCTTTGAAGCAATACTCTTGGATTTGGCGACCTGCGTGGCTGGATTGAGTTAGAGAGATTCAATTCTAATAGCTTGGTGGTGTGCAAATGGGTTTCGAAGAGTTCTTAATGGTTTTACCACGGTCGAGGAGTATATTTCTTGCCGGCGTGAGGAATATGTTGCGTATTGGGATTTCTCCGGGAGGAGATCAAATGGAAGGTTTCTGATTGATCGGGTATGTATTCTGCTTGTGACTCAGAGTGATTATGAGATTCTCATACTCTTCACATGATGGCATGGTAAACACATTGTATTGTTGGGGATTGAGATTTGCTTGTGCAAGGTCACGATTCAGTTTTGAAGGGAAGGACATAAATTCGTATGCAATATGGACGGTTTCAGATAACTAGGTAAATGATATTACTAATCGGTATGGCCTGAAGAGAGTATTCATTTCAGAAGGGGCAATGTGTTTTGATTCATGTATACTTCATTGGTATTACGACACTTTCTTGGTTGATCGACTGCTGATATTCAAATTTTGCTATATGGCACGGGAGAATTATAGAAGTATTCCTCGTGGGATGATCGTTTATGAGAGATGTGTTAGACATTCGGCAGTAGAGTTGGGATCAGATATGGTGATTTGTGTGTTCTATGGATTTGGAGACTCGGAGTTCTCAGGAACAGATTGCTTCATGATTGTGGACTGTGAAGTCATGGCCGAAACTAGCCAGATGATAGTATGTGTTATGATTCAGTCATTGTTGACTTTCGGAGGATTATTTATCTATTGGTGGGTGACCAGAGTTGACTTGGGGTCTATGGGTAGGCCCAATTAGGATGTGTATTCTACACCGAGTCTGACTGGTTGGCGCCATATTGCTATTGTTGAGTGATGTGCCATTCGGTTGATGTGAACTTATTCGTGGTCTGAAATGATGTGCGTTACTCTTCTATGCTACGAGAAAGTTGTGTTTCATTGGTTATATGCACACATGGTGCGGTTCTATTGGGGGCCTTATGGCAGAATTTGAGCGAGAGGAGTATTTGGGTATTGCATGATCGATTGCGTATTGGTTATGTTCTTTCAGGTTTTGTGTGGCATTTTTGTCATTTGCCTCTCCGTCGTTATTGATTTTGAGAAGGGTGGCTCGAGGTAGATAATATGGACCAGCATTTGGATGGGGGCACGCGTTGCAGCAGAGTTATGTTAAGGTATGAACCTTGCATTAAAATCGTGTGATGGTTCTTCGGTGTGTGATGGATTTTCATCATTTCTTTGTGGCGGTACTTGTTAATCTAGCGGGGAAGTTCTCTCATTTGAGTCATTTTCCATGACTGAATACATTTGAATTGTTGCGTATTGGCGCACGGATGGCACGGTTTGTGGCTCTAAGTTATATTGGTATGTCATGTCTGTGGGATAGTTGTGTTTAATAATATAAGGTCATTGGACCTAGAGCGGGTACTATCAGGTTTGATTATAGTATATTCGGGAGGATAATATTAAAAGTCGGCTTAGAGAGTGATTATGGTTCTGGTAGGGGAGAGAGAGCTCCATGACTTGTTTCTCTGATAATGGGGTCATGAGATTTCTGCATGTTTCTTTTATTATTAGCAGTGTACGAAGGTTTTGGAACGAGGTTGATTCGATATGGGGTTTAATACTAGTACTTGGTTGGTTTTGGAGTAGTTACTGTGATCAGGAATGGTGCCACGAGCATGCGAGTTGGGTAATATGTTAGTTGATTTTATCCGTGGTTATAGTTATGGCTCGATGCAGCTTGTTCTGACTTATACAATATGTAGATGTGAGATTCGGGTCTTGAAAAGAATTCTGGCTGTTAGAAATTTAGCTCCAAGATTTTTGGGCTAAGGTTAAATTAATGGATTTTTCTTGTTATGTTGTGTGGTCAGACCTATATAGAAAAGGGTGACGTGATGATCACCCCCGGGTACGTGCGTGGTAAGATGGAATAGTGAGTTGATGGCTTGGAAACAACTCTTGGCATATTTGAGGACGAACGTATGTGTAAGTGTGGGAGAATGTAATGACCCGGCCGGTCGTTTTGAGTATTACAGCCCCGTTCCCCCATTTACTGCTCAATTTATGCTATACAACTATTTTATGACTTTCCGGAGTAGTTGGTTCGGGTCCGAAAAGAATTCGGAGTGAAATGAGACACTTAGTCTCATAATTGAAAATTTAAGTTAGAAAAGTTGACCGGATGTTGATCTATGTGTAAACGACCTCGGATTCGAATTCTGATGATTCCAGTAGCTCCGTATGGTGATTTTGGACTTAGGAGCATGTCCGAAAAATTATTTGGAGGTCCGTAGTGGAATTAGGCTTGAAATGACGAAAGTTGAATTTTGGGAAGTTTGACCGGGGGTGACTTTTTGATATCGGGGTCGGAATCCGATTCTGGAAGTTAGAATAGTTTCGTAATGTGAAATGTGACTTATGTGCAAAATTTGAGGTCATTCAGACGTGGTTTGGTAGGTTTCGGCGTCATTTGCGGAATTTGGAAGTTTAGAAGTTCTTAGGCTTGAATCCGAGGGTAAATTGGTGTTTGATGTTGTTTTGAGTGATTCGAAGGCTCGACTAAGTTTGTATGTTGATATATGACTTGTTGGTATGTTTGGTGGAGGTCCCGAGGGCCTCGGGGTGATTCCGGGTGGTTAACGAATTATCTGAAGTTGGAAAGATGCAGCTGAAGCTGCTGCTACCTGTATTTTTGCACCTGTGGAATGGGAACCACAGGTGCGAACCCGCAGAAGCGGGTATTTGGGCGCAAAAGCGAAAGAGAGAAGGTTGGACAGAGTGCGCAGGCGCGAAGGATTTGCCGCACTTGCGATGGCCGCAGAAGCGTGGAATCGAGAGCAGGTGCGTGTTGTGTCCGCGGGCGCGATGATAATTCCGCACCTGCGATGATCGCAGATGCGGTTCCTTGGTCGTAGGAGGGCGGACTGCGTTTAAGTGATTCTCCGCATAAGCGGAGCTTGGCCCGCAGATGCGGAAATGCAGCCGCAAGTGAAAAAATTCTGGGCTAAACAAATAAAAACGGGACTTCGAGGTTTTTTACCATTTGTAACATTTTGGACTCGGGCTTAGGTGATTTTGAAGAGGATTTTCGAGGGGAATTCTGAGGTAAGCTTCTTGTGCTTGATTTTGATCATAAATCTTGTTTCCCCGTTGATTTTCCTACCTAGATTGTGTAGGTTGAGGTGAAATTGGGAGATTAGGGCTTGAGAAATTGAGAGTGGATTTTGGGGATTTGGAGGGGAAAATGATGTCGGATTTTGATGAATATGGTATGGCTAGACTTGTGAGTGAATGGACTTTCGGGTTTTGTGATTTTTGTCGTATTTCGAGACGTGGGCCAGGGGGCCGGGTTAAAGCCGATTTCGGAGTTTGGGCTAGATTTCAGTAGTTTCTTGTGGAATTGATCCTTTTAGCCAATATTGATTATCTCGTACTGATTGTGACTAGATTTGAGGCATTCAAAGGCCGATTTGAGAGGTAAGGGCATAACAGAGTAAAGAATTTCACACTCTGAGGTAAGTAACAGTTATAAATCTGGTCCTGAGGGTATGGAACCCCGGATTTTGGTATTATGTGATTACTTTGGAGGTGACGGGCGTATGGGCGTGCACCAAGGGGATTGTGACTTGGTCCGTCCCGTGAAAACTGTAAAGTTGAATAATTTGTTGTTAGCTATGTGCTCTCTATGTGTTGTGGAATTTGACTGTAAGTAATATTAGAAACCATGTTTAGGATATATGTTAGTACTGTTAGGACCCACAGAGGTCGTGTACATGTTGAACTACCTGCGTAATTGTTGTTTTGTACTCAATCACAGTTTACTTGTTTATGTTGTCTCAGTCTCTGTTGTTCATTATTGATGCATCATATCATTATTGTTTGGGCTGATTTCAGGATTATTGAGAGCCCGAGAGACTGGAGAGATTTGTGACTGAGTGAGGACGAGGGGCTGATTGTGAGATATTATATTATATCACGTGAGTTGTCCGTGCAGCACATGAGTTGTCCATGCAGATTCAGATATTTATACTATGGCACGTGAGTTGTCCGTGCAGATTATAGCACTTGGGCTGTAGGAGCCCCTCCATAGTCTAAACACCCCTAGTGAGCGCGGGTACCCATTGAGTGTGAGTGCTGAGGGCTAAGAGCCGAGTGGTTGAGTGACTATTACCCTGAGAAGCTGTACTTGCTTTTCATTTTTTGTTGCACTTAGTTGCTATCTATCATTATTGTGAAATACTCTGAAAGATTTAACATCCAAATTACACGAACTTGAACTATATAAAATTGATTTGACTTAAACTGCTAGATTTGAAAGCATGTCTATTCTTTGCTGGAATTACTGAAAGTGAACTATAACTGTGTAGCTCGTCACTATCTTGAATTCCTTATTTATTATTGTTACTTACTGAGTTGGTTGTACTCATACTATACCCTGCACTTCGTGTGCAGATCCAGGTGTTCCCGGTCATAGCGGGTGTTGATTCTCTCACACAGTCGACTTTTCCGGAGATTCAGAGGTAGCTGCCGTATTTCACAGACCTTGCCTCTCCTTCCCTATCTCCTTATTTACTGCATTTGGTCTCAGACTATTATGGACCGTATTTTCCAGACTTGTATTCATATTAGATGCTCATGTACTCAGTGACACCGGGTTTTGGGAGTGTTTATATATGCATTTCTGAGTTTTTTTTTCTTCCGCTAAATTTAGATATTATGTTTTCAAACTTAAAAGATATGGTGTTTTATTGGGATTGTCGGCTTGCCTAGTATTGTGATAGGCGCCATCACGACGGGTGAGATTTTGGGTCGTGACAAAAATCCATAATGAAATTAATTCCAAGAAATATCAAATCAACAAACACATGGAATTTACATAGAAATCCAAGTGGCAATCACACTAATTTATCATATAAAATACAAACTCGACAAACAATGAGTGAGGCATGACAAATCAAGGATTTACTAAGTTCCAGCAATTTTTCAATTTAATACATAAGGGCGTCTACGAATTTCAACCGATATAATTTGCACATATAAACCAAGTACGTACTCGTCATCTCGCGTACATGGTTTTTAATTAAACAATTTTCACATAAGACTCAATGCCTAAGGGGCAATTCCCCCACTCAAGGTTAGGCAAGATACTTACTATTTTGAAGTTAAGCTGATATTCCAAAATAGCCTTCTTGCTTGAATTGACCTTCGGACAGTTCAAATCTATCCAAATTGATTGTATAACTTCATTAAAATTCATCAGAAACAATTCCGGATAATAAAACGACAACTTAAAATTTTATTCTAAAAATTCAACGCTGGGCTCGCCTCTTGACACCCGACAAAATTTTCACGAATTCCGAATACCAATTCGATACGAGTTCAACCATACCAATTTTATCAAATTTCGATAACGAATCGACCTCCAAATCCTCAATTTAAAGTATAGAAAATTTCTACCATTTTCAACCAAATTTACTAATTTCCTGATAAAAACAACAATAGATTCATGTATTTAACCAAAATCGAGTTAGGAATTCTTACCCTAATGTTTTCCTTGAAAAACCCTCGAACAATCGCATCACCCAAGCTTTCTTCGTCCAAAAATGGAAGAATGAGACGAAGTCCCATTTTTGGACTTTATTCTGCTGCCCAGGGGTTTGTTCTTCGTGTTTGCGACCCTCCCCTCGTGTTCGCGATGAACAAATCCTTCCACGGCCATTTCCAAACTCTACTCAGACAATATCTAGTAAAATGGTCATAACTTTTTGTACAAAACTCCAAATGACAAATGGTTTACCTTTTTGAAAACTAGACATCAAAGGCTAAAACTTTCATGTTTTTCTCATCTCCCAATTACTTATAGATTTCGAGTTATAAGCTTCCAAAATCAGCCCTGTGCAGCAGAAATTTCTTCTTCACGCTTTCTAAACTCTTCCCAGACAGCCTGTAGTGTATCCACCATAACTTTTTGTACACAACTCCAAATGCCAAACAGTTTACATTTATGAAAACTAGACACAAATGGCTATAACATTTCTTTTGGATCATCTCCAAATTCTTTATAGATTGCAAGATATGAGCTTTTGAAGTCGGGTGACAGACAGCAGGAATTCCTTCTTCGCGAACACGAGAGTCTCTTCGCGAACGCGAAGAACAACACCAGACATCAGAAAACCAACATCCAAAGTAGCTCAAAATGTTCCGAAACGCACACGAAACACACCCGAAATACACTCTAGGCCCCCGGGACCCCAACCAAATATTCCAACAAGTCCTAAAATACGATATGAACTTATTCGAGACCTCAAATTACATCAAACAATACCGAAACTAGGAATCGCACCTTGAATCAAACTTACGAGTTTATGAAATTTCTAAATTCTATAACTTATGCCGAAACATATCAAATTAATCCGGAATGACCCCAAATTTTGCACATGAGTCCTAACTGACATAATGGAACTGTTCCAATTTCCGGAATCGAATTTCGACCCTTATATCAATAAAGTCAACTCCCGATCAAACTCTCTAAAAATCTTCTATTTTCCAACTTTCGCCATTTCAAGCCAAAATCAATTACGAACTTTCAAATAAATATTCGGACACACTCCTAAGTCCAAAATCACCATACGAAGCTATTAACATCATCAAAATTCCATTCCGGAGTCGTTTGCTTAAAAGTCAAACTCCGGTTAAACTTTAAAAATTCAAACTTTATAAAATCAAACCTTTTATTTTATTTTATTTTCAAAAACTAACGAAATACGTGCCTACGCACCTTGAAATAACTTCGAATTTTGTACATAAGTCATAAATATTGTTACGAAGCTGATCAAACTCTTGGAATCCAAATCGGGACCTGAAAACCAAGAAACTTCAGCCTTTTGCTTAAGTCCAATTTCAATCCGTTAAGCACCAGAAACACACCCGAAGCCCCCGGGACCCCAATCAAACATACCAACAAGTCTTAAAACACCATACGAACTTAGTCGAGCCCTCAAATTACATCAAACAATGCTAAAAATATGAATCACCCTCCGATTCAAACTTAATGAACTTTGAAACTTCAAACTTCTAAAATCGTTGCCGAAACCTGTCAAATCACGTCCGATTGACCTCAAAATGTTCACACAGGTCATATTCAGCCTTACGGACCTACTCCAACTTTCGGAATCAGAATCTGACCCCGATATCAAAAAGTCCACTACCGGTCAAAATCTCCAAAAATTTGACTTTTGCCAATTCAAGCCTAAATCAGCTACGGACCTCCAATTCACAGTCCGGATACGCTCCTAAGTCCAGAATCACCCAAAGGAGCTAACGGAACCGACAAAACTCTATTCCGGAGTCGTCTCCATACAGTTCCAACTACAGTAAAAAATCCTAAGGCTTAAGCTTCCATTTAGGGACTAAGTATCCCAAAACACTTCGAAAACACAATCAAAGCCTCCCGGCAAGTCACATAAGCCAAAAAAAGATACGGGGAAAGCAGTAACTAGGAGATCGGGGCTATAACTCTCAAAACGACAGGTCGGGTCGTTACAATAAAATACAGACATCATATTATGCTTCTCATAAGAAAATATTTGATGGCAAACAGGTCATAAAAGGAGGACCCTCTTAATTTACCAAAAAAAGAAATCAACTGACATCTATAAGCTGGAGCAAAAGTAGGCACAAGGTTAATAAGAAAAAGAAATAAAAGAAAACTAAAACACAACCTATTCAGTGGGGACTTCTTTCATGAAAACACAAGCCCCAATTTACAAAAATCAATCCCTTTAATCAACACATCCTATTTCAAGAAAAGAATAATGCATTGTACAACATCATACAAATTAAACATAAATTTCATACAAATGTAATACAAATTTTGATATATCTACAACAAGATACATAATAAAAATAAATTTCATACAACTAATTATACAATATACAACTTATCTATAACTTTCATACATCCGTCTTACCCATTTAAATACAACTACAACATCATAAAACTTAAATACAATTTTCATACAAATATTATATAATATGTCTTTTGTATATATTTTGTATCTGATTTGTATATATTTTATATGTGGTGTATGCTTCTTCCTCTCTAAAATTTCAATAAAAACTTTCTCTCTTAATACAATTTTTATACATATAACTTTATGTAAAAAAGATAGTATTGATAACTTAAATATAAATTTTATACAACGATTCATACATTATACAACTATTTTTCAACTTTCATACAACATTCAAATAATAAAAAATATATAACTACAAAAGAATACAATTTACATACAATTATACTATAACTTTACTACAATTTCGTAAGTATATGGTATGTTATGTGTTCTTCTTCTTCTTCTTCGAGTTTCAATTTGAAATTCAGCCAAAATCAAGTCTAAGCTTCACCAAACACCCTCAAAATTGAGATATAAACTCCAAACAATATTCCCAATTATTTGCAACAACACCCAATCCAAACAAATAATAGTTTTTAAAAATCCAAATTCGAATTCAAAGCTTCAAAGCTTTTTAATGGCTGTCAAATGGTAGAGAGTCAAACACCTTCAAAATTTATTAATTGCCAATTTCAATTTGAACAACAATTGTTCAACATGAAAGAAAATTGCTAAGTTAAAACTCTATAGTAAAATAATTGAAATCCATTGATGAATTCCATTAAAAATATATACAACATGAAAGGATAAAAAATAGAGAACATCAGAGGAAGAAAAATTGGGGAAAGAACAGAGAATGAGAGATCGAGAGACAGAGAAAGACAGAGAGAGAGAGAGAGAGAGAGAGAGAGAGAGAGAGAGAGACGGAGAGAGAGAATGAGCGCAGGAGGGAGAGAATAAGGATGTGAAGTAATTGATTCCTTATTCAATTCCTAATATAAAATGATACTCATTTAATTCCTAATATGTATATAATTGGTAAATTGCATATGCCTATGTAATTAAATTGAAACTTGAGTAGGGAGGGTAATAAAGTTTCAAATAGTGTATAGGAAGGTAAAAGTCCCTTTATTTTAAGTTTATAGCTAATATGGGCTGCTAACATTGGATCTCGAAAAGAAGGTGAGACGATTTGTCTTTTTGGGCCACAGTCCAATATTATTATCCTACTAGTCGTAGCTGCCACGAAAGAGCATATCCAGCACAAAATGGACTTCTTTAGAACAACTATTTATATTTTGATCTGATTAAGAAAATTTTAAAAAAATTAGTCTCGCGCTAAAATTTTGAAGCACCAGAAATTTTTGGTAGCATGCTTCAAAATTGTGGCAATGTGCTTCAAATTGTGGCAGCATGCTTTAAAATTCTAGCCGTGTACTTCAAAATTCTAGCGACGTGATTTAAAATTTTGACACGAGTTTATTTTGCCAATACTTTTTTTAATGAGATCAAAATTTAAATGGTGGCACTAAATGATCCTATTTGTGCAAATTGCCCTATCCAGCACTCTCAAAACTAATGACAGGCCCAAGGATTTAACTGAGTCAAGAAAGTGGGATCCAGACAGAAGAGAAATCCACTTTAGGGACGGATAGATTGTAACTTTATCCTAATCTAATAAATGCACCCTAAATTATTTGATATCAATCATTTGTAATTTTATTTTGTATAATTTTAAAAAATTTAGATTATTTAAGTGATATTTGCTTTATCAAAAAGCTTATAACAACTATTTTTTTAATTTCATTCTGACCACTAAGACACTATTAAGTTTGACCAATATAATATTTTTAAGCTACATGCCAGTCAAATGGGGACGCCGGAAACCGGGAATATGCTAAGAGCTTTGATTAACATTTCCCTTTGTTCTGCGTTTGTCATACACCTTATCTTAGGTCAGGGAAGTGGAGAATAAATTCTTGATTTCTGCAAATTGCACCTAAATTTAGTGAAAAATTAAGATCCCCTGTATCTTTGACAGATTGGAATCCTCTCATTTTCATTTGTATATATTATTATAACTCTCCATTTTTAGTTTTTAATTTTGAGATATAATGGACAAATACAACATCACTTTGCTTATATATTTTAATAATCATTTGTTCTAGTTGTTGTTCAATTATATATATGTGTATACGGTCAAAACCGGTTTCGACCTTCGTATGATTAGTCAAGATTGGAACATAATGGATCGAAGGTCATCTTTGTAATATCGGGTATAAGATCCAAAGCGAGGTTACCAAGCTCAAGTTTCGGGGACCGATTAAGTACCAAGCTCGAAGTCAATAAAGAGCTCGATTCCAAATCGAACTATGATGTGAGATAGTGTTGTCGAGCTTAAAAGCCAGAGACCGACCAATACCGAGCCAAAGTCAATACCGGGCCCCAAGCCAATATCGAGTTCGCGCCAATACCGAGCTCTAAACCTGGAAATCGATCAATATCAAGTCCGATCAAGATCGAGCCAAGAGACAAAAGCCGTTACAGCCGCACTAAGGGAGAGAATCTCGGCGAAAATTAGGGAAAAACTAATCTATCATGGGATCCCCATTATGTATTTTTAATTATATCTAAAGTAGTATCCCTACACTATAAGAGGGATAGTTATTATTTCTGCAAAGGAGAGAACATTCAGACATACATACACTCTTATATTCAGATATTACTATTGATAGAGAAATACAGTAGAGATTATCCTCTTGTGAGCTCTATACATTGATTCATCTTGCTAGTTCATAAAATCGCTTTCCAATTCGATATTGGTTTGTATTTCATTATTTGCAAGTCAATATTGAATAGATTTATACTTACTATCTGATTTGTGTCAAGTCGTACCACGTATCCTTAGAACAACGTATAAATTCAACTCTATCCATTTTTCGGATAAATAGTTTGGCGCCCACCGTGGGGCTAAGGATAACAATGGTTGTTTGGTACGAATCTCCACATAACACATCATTTTACACTTGATCTTAGAAGTGTCTTTGATTTCAGATTGAAAACGATGAATTCTCAATTAATGGCTCTACCTATCGACAACGAAGTTGGCTTTCAAGATGAGAATAACAACTCAACACCCGGGGGCGGAAGGCCACTCGTCGATTCTGTTGGAGCTCCGGTCAAAGAGCTAATAGACGTCAATTAACATGCGGCCATCGAGGCGAACCAACGTTCCGACCCTGAAAATAGCATTCATGGTGGAACTCGGTTTGCATTTCCAAATACCCAAAATGCTGAGGAAAACGGAATCAGTTTGCGTATGATCTTCGAGATGCTGCAGGCTCAACAAGTAGCAATAGCCTAGTTGCAGAGCCAAACTCAGGCACCGAATGAAATTTCGAGACCGGGAATAGTTTCATAATATCATTTAAGACTTGCACACAAAATTTGGTGTCATTCCGAGTAGTATAAGTACGTTTCGTTGCTTTGGAAGTAAATTGAAGAACTTGAAGTTCTTAAGTTTGATTCAATCGGTTTTAGGGTGTGATTCTTAGTTTTAATGTTGTTTCGGGCATTCCGTGAGTTCGAGCGAGTCCGTTTTGTGATTCCAAACTTGTTGATATATTTGAGCGGGGCCCCGGGGGCCCCGAGTGCCAATCGGACGAGGCTCGAACTAAGTTGAGAATTTGGAACTGCAGCTGAGTGCACCAGATCTTTCATAACCACACCTGCTGTTGGCTAGCCTCAGGTGCGAGCTCGCAGGTGCGAGCCAAGTCCCCGCAGATTTGATCCAAGGATGGCCAGCCAGGTTCCGCAGATGCAGCTCCTTCTACGTAGAAGCGGGAGCCCTTCCGCAGATGCAGCCCCAGCCGACCCAGCCAACTCCGCAAAAGCGGATCCGCAGGTGCGGCCTATGCACCGCATTGGCGAAAATCGCTGGGGCAGTGAGGTTCAATTAATACGGGACTTAAGCAATTTTCACTCATTTTCTCTCACTCTTTAGGTGATTATTAGAGCTTCTTGAGAGGGATTTCCACCTAGATTTTGGAGGTAAGTAATTTCTACCTATCGTGAGTTCAATACGTAGATTTTGGGTAGATTTCAACATGAAAATTAATAGAAATCATGGGTTAGATGAAAAACCTAGGGTTTGACAAGAATGAGATTTTTACCACGAAAATGGTTATGGAACTTAATGAAAATCACATATTTATGTTTCTAAGGTTATGGGTAACAACTTTCTTTAAAAATTTCCGGAATCCGGGCGCATGGGCCCGGGGTGAATTTTAGGAATCTTGCATTTAGAGTTGGAAAATTACCTAAATAGTACGGATACGAACTTTTAAGCCTATATTGATTAGTTTCTACACTATTTGAATAGTTTTGGATTTCTCGGCACCAAATTGAGGGTTTGGGCATAAGCTTGGACCGGAAAGTAGGACTTAAAGTGAGGTAAGTCTCTTTTCTAACCTTGTAAAAGGGAAATTTGCCCATAGGTGAACTTAATTAAATATGATTATTTGTGGGGGCTACGTACGCACGAAGTGACGAGAGTCCGTACGTAGCTACTATTCTGGTTATGTCGGGTCATTCTAGGCTTACACCATGCTTTGGTGGGTACCGTTATCTAAACATAATTGTTTATTTGCATTGAATGGAACTAAGTTGAGGATTTCAAGATTTCAAAGGTTTCAAGTAAATTAATATTTTGAAAAGAATTGAGAAAAAAATTGTTATATTTATATTTAACCGCATCGTAAGTATATTCCGCGAGAGGGGTGACTATTTCCACTACTCTCATGGGAGCGGGCCGTTCGCCTCGGCAGGTTAATAGATGCATCTATGGTTCACGCCGTTCGACCCTCGATAGTGCACAGTTTGCATTTTTATGTTGGATCGGGCCGAACTTCCTCGGCGGAATTTGTGTGTGATAATAACAGTGGAAGCCCCTTTTTACAATTGGTATAAATTTACTGTTTTAGAGATCATTTGTTTAAAAATGAAAGAAGTATTTTGGTTTCTTAGATATGATGAAAGAATTGTACAGTTATTTCTTATTTTAAGTTTATTATTAGTTCTGTGTATCATGCTTATTTAGAATCACATATTATTATATTGTTGGCCCTAGTGAGTGTCAAAGTCGACCCCTCGTCACTACTTCTTCGAGGTTAGGCTAGATACTTACTGGGTACATATCTTTTTTTATGTACTCATGCTACACTTCTGTACTTGATTGTACAGGATTTGAGGCAGGTGCATCTGGCCACCAGTCCGGCACGTAGACTAATTTCCCAGCTCGAGACTTCCCGGTGAGCTGCCCTTTTGAGCCGTTCTACAGCAGCTGGAGTCTCTCTTATGTTCTTTTATTTTCTGTCTATTTCCTTTCAGACAGTAGGCTAGCATCATTTTGTATATTCTACTAGATTGCCCACATACTTGTGACACCATGTCTTGGCACACACACTAGTAGACTTATGATTTTGGTTATCTCATATGATTTCGATTAGCACTAATTGCTTCCATTTATTTATGTTCAAATTGAAAAATCCTAATTTTGTTTTTAAAAATAAGGACAAAGCTATCGTTTACAAATTTATCTAAGCGGAAAATCACTAGTTGATCAGTGTTGGCTTGCCTAACAATGGTGTTGGCACCATCATGGCCTATAATGGAATTGGGTCGTGACATCGTCGGTAAAGGATCCAACAAGCTCGGCGTGATAAACGGCAAAAAACTACCAAGCAATTAAAATGTGTCGCACCTAAAACGATACTACTGCTAAGGTATGACCCCCCCCCCCCATGTTCATTTATATTTTGAAACTAGCCCTTGCAGGAGTTCGACCAGGAACAGGGATGGATTAGTCAATCCGAAGCCTTCAGACCTGAAAGCATGCGTTGCACTCTTTTTTCCTTAGACCGGCTTTATCCCAAATGAGTTTTTTGGCAAGGTTTTTAATGAGGAAACCATTGATCGTGCTAACTTAGAACAATTCGACAGTATCCAAGGCCTCTTTACAATCAACCTCGAATACTGGGGGGCATTACCGCCGAATATATCAAGTTATATCAAGTTCGATGCAAAGAAGTTACTTCACGACAACAGGGTTTCGATAGGAAATATTGTAAGAGTCAAATGGTCAAAATGAACCATGCTCGTGTAGTTAGTTCGATCCAAAAGCATAAAAACATGTATAATGGCAAAGAGAAAATTCTCCTTTACCGATATCTCGTATCTCAGAATCCATACCCTATTTCGTGATCTATTATGCAAACAGGCTCAATGACCGACCATTACCCCATAAAACGAGGATTGCCAAACCGAAAAATCAACGAGATCAAGCCCCACATAAAGCCATGGGCTACGTCACTTCGAGTTCGAGCAACACTCGACTATAAATGCCTAAGGGCTACCCAACTCGAGTTCGAGCAACCATTCTCACTCAGGGACTATCTGCAAAGCCCAAGGGCCCCCTTATTTCGAGTTCGAGTAAACACTCACTCGACTACTAAGCCTAAAGGCTAATCTTATTTTGAGTTCGAGCAATCACTCACTCGAACATAAAGCCCATAGGCTACATCACTTCGAGTTCGAGCAACACTCGACGATAAAAGCCTTAGGGCTACCCCAACTCGAGTTCGAGCAGCCATTCTCACTCGGGGACTATCAACGAAGCCCAAGGGCTATCTTATTTCAAGTTCGAGCAATCACTCACTCAACTATTAAGCCTACGGGCTATATTAATTCGAGTTCGAACAAACACTCACTCGACTATTAAGCCTAAGGTCTACTCGTATTTTGAGTTCGAGCAACCATTCTCACTCGGGGACTATCTGTAAAGCCCAAGAGCTACCTTATTCCGAGTTCGAGTAAACACTCATTCGACTACTAAGCCTAAGGGCTAATCTTATTTCGAGTTCGAGCAATCACTCACTCGACCATAAAGCCCACGGACTATATCACTTTGAGTTCGAGCAACAGTCGACTATAAAGCCTAAGGGCTACCCCAAGTCGAGTTCGAGCAACCATTCTCACTCGGGGACTATCTACAAAGCCCAAGGGCTACCTTATTTCAAGTTCGAGTAAACACTCACTCGACTACTAAGCCTAAAGCCCAAGGGCTACCTTATATTGAGTTCGAGTAAACACTCACTCGACTACTAAGCCTAAGGGCTAATCTTATTTCGAGTTTGAGCAATCACTCACTCGACCATAAAGCCCACGGGCTACATCATTTCGAGTTCGAGCAACACTCGACTATAAAAGCCTAAGGGCTACCCCAACTCGAGTTCGAGTAACCATTCTCACTCGGGGACTATCTACGAAGCCCAAGGGCTATCTTATTTCGAGTTCGAGCAATCACTCACTCGACTACTAAGCCTACGGGTAACATTACTTCGAGTTCGAGCAAATACTCACTCGTCTATTAAGCCTAAGGGCTACTCTTACTTCAAGTTCGAGCAATCACTCACTCGACTACTAAGCCTAAGGGCTAATCTTATTTCGAGTTCGAGCAATCACTCACTCGATTATTAAAAGCCTACAGGCTATGTTACTTCGAGTTCGAGCAATCACTCACTCGACTACTAAGCCTAAGGGCTACCCAACTCGAGTTCGAGCAACCATTCTCACTCGGGGACTATCTACGAAGCCCAAGGGCTATCTTATTTTGAGTTTGAGCAATCACTCACTCGACTACTAAGCCTACGGGCTATATTACTTCGAGTTCGAGCAAAAACTCACTCGGATATTAAGCCTAAGGGCTACTCTTACTTCGAGCTCGAGCTAACACTCACTCGGTTATAAAGGCTACAAGGTCCGACTTCGATCAAACTGCCTAAGGCCTCGAACTTATGAAAACTTTTATAAGGCATGAATGAAAAAAATCTTCACAAGGCAGAGAATAAAACAGAGACAAGTCGGGAAAGGAAAAGATCTTTATATATATAGAAGATTATTTACAACGTCCGATCAGGACCCTACACAAAAAGATCAAAAATAAAAAACCCCTAAGGTTCCTGATTATCTTCGGGAGCAGTCTCTTCTCCATAGAGCTCCTCAATGCTCTCAGACCCACTTTTTCTCTCGTCATCGTCATCATCATCGGAAGCCAGGGCTCTAGCATCGGCTTCAATCTCTTTAGCCTTTTTTTATCTCTTTAGTAAGATCGAAACCTCGGACATGGATTTCCTCGAGGGTTTCCCTACGAGATTGGCATTTGGAAAGTTCAGCAACTTAATATGCTCGAGTTTGAGCGGTCTCGGCTGCCTCTCTCGCTTGTACTTGAGCGGCTTCGGCTTTGGCCCGATAGACCACCACGAATGCATCCGCCTAGGCCTTTGCTTTTTAAGCTTCAGAATTGGCCTTGGCAAGTTCGGAAGCCAACCGAACCTCGAGCTCCTCTATTGTTCTTGCTTGAACCGAGCTCCTCTCCTTTATGCCCTGAAGTTGACTTTCGGCCGATGATAATTGGGCTCGAGCAGCCTCTTTCTCTACAATAAGGCGGTCCATACCTTCTTTCCACCCCAAGGTCTCTGCCTTTATTATATCGACCTTCTCACGGAGCTGCCCGATCATCTCGAGCTTTTGCTGCAGCTACGAGATCGAAATTTTAGCCTCCGATCCCAAATCAAATCTATGAGTTTTAAAGATTTTTATTACCTGCTCGGTCAAATCGGTCTGATCTTAGCAAGCTTTGGTCAACTCGGCTCGGAGGTCCTTGGTGTCCTCTTCTCTTTGCTCCCAAAAGAAGTCTGATGGCATTTCTCTCCCCCGTAAGTGTTCGGAGGTCGGCCTTGTACCGACTCAGCTCAGCTCGGGATCGAGAACATACTTCTCGATGAAGCGCAGAGGCCTACACAAATAGAAAAAAAGTTAGAAGAGGAAAACAAACACAAATAATACCAACCAAATTAAGAGTTAAGGCTTACCCGATTCAGAGCTCGATGTACTTCATTAAAAAGACCTGATGCCTTACCCAAGTCCTTCCTCGAGACTTCCAAATTGCTCAGGCCGATAGCATCTTCGACCTCAGTAAAATAATCATGAAAGGGATCTTTCCTTCCGTGGTCTCCTTCGACATAAAGGGTCTTCAAGGCCCGAGCCTCTCGAATCATTTCCTCGAAAAACTAGGGGAGAAGCGGGGAGCCTCCAATTTCTATTGCCCTAAGTGAATCATTTGGGGCGTTCTCTCCATCTCGAGGGGCCTCAAGACCAGCCCCCGCAGCCGTATCCACCATTGGCTCATTATGATGGGAGGAAGCCTCGATCCTCGATGACTCGGGGACTTCGACCGATTCTCTTCCCGAGACTCCCTCATCAAAAAATAGAATCTTTATGGCCTTCATCAATTCAATAGCCTTTGGAGCCTCGCGTCTTTCTTCACTCAGGCTACCAGTATAGACCCGTTGTTTTCTTCTTCCTCTTCATCCCTCAGACGCCGAACTGACTCTTCGGTCAGAGGGATGGTGCTCTTCCTGGGCTTACGAGCCGTCTTTGTCTTAAGTCTTGGATCCTCGGAGGTAGAGGCCCTTTTTCTTTTGTTATCCTTCGCCGATTTTGGAACCGGGGCCGAAGTCTCTTCCTCGCCAGACGAGGACCTCATGACCGCATCTTTGCCCAAGCCTAAACACAAGATAATTAGTTAAGTATAAGAAATTCATTTCGTTCGAATCATCGAAGGCATGGGGAATAGGCTCACCATGATTTTTAGCCTCCTATCGGTCCTTTGACAAATCGCGCCACGAGCGCTCGGCATATATGGAGGTCAAAGCCAGGTCCCCGACCCAGCTCTTAAGGTTAGGAATAGCACCTGGCATCCAAGAAACCGCTATAACACAGAAAAGGATATCGATAAGAAACAAATGAGCAAAACAATGGGAGCTAACAGTAGAATCATACTTACGCTTCATGTTCCATTCCTCGGAAAATGGAATCTTCTCGGCCGGGATTAGGTCCGAAGTCTTTACTCGAACGAACCTGCCCATCCAGCCCCGGTCTTTGTCCTTGTCTATGCTCGAGAAATTCACTTTGGTAGCCCGGCGCTGGAGTTTTATTAACCCACCTCGATAGAGGCGGGGGCTGTACAACCTAATGAGGTGGTCGAGGGTGAAAGGCATCCCCTCGACTTTGTTCACGAAGAAGCGGATCAAAATAACGATCCGCCAAAAAGAAGGATGGATTTGGCCCAGGGTTACTCGGTATTGGCGGCAAAAATCGATGACAATAGGGTCAAGAGGGCCCAATGTGAAAGGGTAAGTATACACACTTAAAAATACATTCACATGGGTAGTAATATCTTCTTCGGGAGCCGGGATTATCACCTCTTTGTTCTCCCAGTCACAATCTTTCTTTAACCATTCAAGGTGTCCCTCAGTTATCGAGCACATATACCTTGATACTTGTTCATTTCGACCAGGAACCGACGAGGCTTTATCGATCTTAAAATCGGAAGTAAGAATACACCCCTCGGGAACGCACTCCTCCGGTCGTGGCTCCACCGGTGCTTTGTCGTCGGCGGGCCGCAAAGAAGAAGCTTTTTCTTTTTGAAGAACGGTTTTTGACGTTTTCGCCATTGGGATCTGAAGATTAAAGATAGAAGGAGATGACGAAGGTTTGGTGTTTTAAAGAGAGATTTTGCAGTAAAAATCGCAGATTTACAGATGAAGAACTCAAAAGACGCAAGAAAGAACTTAGAAGATTTGAAAATTGAAGATGTAAAAGTATAAAATGATAAAAAGAGGAGCTATTTGTAGGGTTAGCAATGACGGTTCAATGTCAGCAATGGCCGACCATCGTCTGACATACATTTAATGCCTTGGTTATTGAACCGACGGGACATCTACCATGTACGTCATGGTCGGGCTCGATGCAAACATCAGCGTATATCGAGTCATACCGCTTGAAAATCATATCATTTTTCGCCACATTCTTACTGAGAAACGAGGGGACTATCTGTATACGGTCAAAATCGGTTTCGACCTTCGTATGGTTAGTCAAGATTGGAATATTATGGATCGAAGGTCATTTTCATAATATCAGGTATAAGATCCAAAGCCAGGTTACCAAGCTCAAGTTTCGGGTATCGATTAAGTACCAAGCTCGAAGTCAATACAGAGCTCAATTCCAAATCGAACTATGATGTGAGGCGGTGTTGTCGAGCTTAAAAGCCAGAGACCGACCAATACCGAGCCAAAGTCAATATCGGGCCCCGAGCCAATATCGAGCTCGAGCCAATACCGAGCTCTAAACCTAGAAATCGACCAATACCAAGTCCGATCAAGATTGAGCCAAGGGACAAAAGCTGTTACAGCCGCACTAAGGGAGAGAATCTCGGCGGAAATTAGGGAAAAATTAATTTATCATGGGATCCCCACTATGTATTTTTAATTATATCTAAAGTAGGATCCCTCCACTATAAGAGGGATAGTTATTATTTCTGCAAGGGAGAGAACATTTAGGCATACATACACTCATATATTCAGATATTATTATTGACAGAGAAATACAGTAGAGATTATCTTCTTGTGAGCTTTATACATTGATTCATCTTGTTAGTTCATAAAATCGCTTTCCAATTCGATATTGGTTTGTATTTCATTCTTTACAAGTCAACATTTAATAGATTTCTACTTACTATCCGATTTGTGTCAAGTCATACCACGTATCCTTAGAACTACATATAAATTCAACTCTATCCGTTTTTCGGGTAAACAATATGTTATGCCTCTCCTTCGAGAAGTAATATTTGTAAGTGCTAAACAACTACATACATAAATCACTTCAAGTTTTATACCTTACTTGTTTAATGTCTAAAGGTTTACTTACCCCTTGACCAAGCGAAACTGACGTTTTACTGGTAATGGACGTCTTCAATTATCAAAACAGTTGAAAATTATTTTGGGTTATAATATTCTGAACTATCAAAAATTTAAACTTGGCTGAAAATCGACTATCTAAGTAAAAAGCCAATGCATGTTAGAAACATTACGAAACCATTAAATTCTCCGAATCTAATTGTTTACACGCTTTAACGGTAGTTTTGATAAACTAAGGAGTTAAAGGCAAGTGAATCGAAGAAGATCCAAAACCCTTACTCAACTAGTTTGATCCGTGTAAACTGTATGAGAGTTTCAGATAAAAACAATGCAATGAACAACAAGATAACGTTTAGAGTATCAACGAAATAGAATAATCCACTTTGTGTATTGATTAATGTTCTTTCTTCCAAGGATCATACACCGAAAGACCGAGAGAGTGCAGTGGCGGAGCTAGAAATTTCGTTAAGGGGTATCAAAATATATAAAAATAAATATACCAAAAAATTAAGAAGAGTTAATACATAGTATATTTACATATAATTTATTTTTTTACCTAGTTACACAGTGTATTTTTTCCGCGAATCCTATAAGGTAGCTCTACCACTGAGAGAGAGATAGACCTTTTTGCCAGAGCCGGCTCAATGGTGTTGGAGGCCGAAAGATCGAGAGGATAAAAGATCCCATTGAAGTGGCTAATCCCATGCATATTGTATGGACATCTGGTCGCACAAATTACATAGTATCATAAATAGCCACCCCAGGTATTACCTAGCCTTCTGGAGCTTAAACTTGTTTAATAATTTTAGATATTTTGTTTAAAGTTTATATTCTTTTTACTTTTTGAGATACAATTTTATCTTGACGATGTAACCAACCTATTTAATCTTTGTTGAAACAATACTAATTTTTATAAGATTTTATTAAGTTTAATTTTGATTTTCTTTTTCACATGACCGTCAATATAACTCATTACCTCCCAAAGTAACAATCATGTGGGAATTTTTATTTTACAAAGATGATAAACAAATCAACTATAACTTTTTACGATCTAATTAGTTTGAAGCGTACCTACAGAGGCCTTGAAATAAAATATTTTACAAAGTTAGAGTTGTAAATAAAATTTGTTCAAGTTGGAGTGGGAAGAACTAGAAAGTAAGTGCAGATTCAATTGCCTTTTCACTTTCATTAGAATTTTCTCAATCAACTACCAAAAAAAAAAGAGCACATAATAAGTACAATAAATATTTAAATTACATATAAAAAGAGTAACTTTTAGAGCCTCTAATTTTGTGAGGCCTAAAGCGGCCGCTTTAGTGGCTTGGGGTTTAAGCCGCCTCCGCTACTTGTGTTGCAATGGACATGGTTTTTAGTTTCATTGATAAGTTAGCTATATAAAACAAGCAAAAATCCTTTTCGTGATAAAACCCTTCAACAGTGCAAAAAGAAATGTTGAAAAGGCGTATTTGATTCACCAGAAAGCTCGATAATGACTGATGTCAGAGGATTGTGGTAAGAATGTGCTCCAGCTGGTGCGGGTCAGGGTCAAAGGAAAAAGGTCTGTTGGGCCGGTGCCACTGCGCCACCGGTCCACGAAGGCCTTAATCACTTTGAGATAGCATCGTTGCTTCGAGGCACCGGTTATCACGATCTCGTAGTCCCGGCCAGGGCCACTGACTACAATACCATGAGTGCTAGACTTCCCATAAGTCCGGACTCCCACGTATCACATCCCTGTTGGTACATCTAGCAGGCCTGAATTTTCACCCCATACACTAATTTTTTATTTTTTTGATACAACCCCATACACTAATTAATCTTTACTAATGTGAAAAAAGAGAAGATTTGACAAATAGTAGTAGTATATCCCTATATTTTCTTTTTCCCACAATCTCATATTCGAGACACCATTTCCGTTAATTGCAACAATTTAATAGTGAGCGACAGTTTCGCAAAAATCTTGGACAGATTGGGAAATCTCCTGTGAGTATGGCAAATATTAATCAACAACAACAACTCAATTTATGTGGCGACAAGTTAGTAGTGGATAAATTCTTGCATCTTTTATTCACAGCCATGTGCTCCACTCACGCTTCCAAAAAAGAAGAATAAAACTATCGATGCTATATCCTAAAATTGCCAGACTGATGCTGCTAGTATGAAATTAATCACTAGGCCAAAGGATCAGTAAGTTCTATTACAACTGCCCCCTTATTTCTCATCTAGTATAGATTTTTTTAAGTGACATTTGTTGAATTTTCCTGAGATTTAGACTAGTCATTTAGTTTGAATTTTACCTCGCACAGAGGCGGATTCGGGATTTAAGCTTTATAGGTTCAATCATTAAGGTTTTTGGTATTGAACTCATCATATTTTTAAAAGTATAAGTTCATATACACTTTTATACATAAATTTATACTCTACATTGAAAATAATAAAAGTAAATTAACTTGGTGCTTCTAAGCTACGTCTGCCCTTGACCTCGCATCTCTTAAGAAGCATTTTCGGATGTTACTTTCAAAGTACTTAGAGGTACATTAGAAATATTAAGGGTCCAATATGAATGGGGTCGACTATGATCTGAACGGCCATATTTTATCAAACAACATTTCTCAATTGAGTGGTGTTTTGCCATTTTTAGTAAGTATTCGGAAATCGGAACTAGTCCAATAACATTTTGTCAATAATCTTCGTAAAACAAAATTTATTTATTTATTTATTATGATTTTGTCTTTGCTTTGTTTATAAATTATAACCACTGGTTTTGCATGTGTTCTTATATATGAGCAAAATCGGTCTCATGGTACACCCCGATCTCCGATAAAATAAGCCAACCTCGAGACATAATGATAGGGGAACGACATCGAGGTAAAGGTCTCATCAAGTCAGAATCCGGGGGACGATGCCCGCCCTCGAGAATATCGGAGTTACGGTTCGGATTCGGTCTTAGCCTTAAACGACTTCGAACAACATTGTCAGGCAATCGGGCACGGCCAACGGAAGGCCGTAATATCCGTGACCAGTTGAATATCACGGCGGGGATCTCAGCACGTATCGATGAAGAACCGACAATCAGTTAATCGGAGGATTGTTTTCCTTTATAGAGTTGTACCTAGAATAGGATTCCACTATTATATAAAGAATGTCTGATAATTTATTAAAGGCATTGTACCACGCATACCAAAGCAATATATCGTTATTTTCTCTATCACAAGCTCTTTTCTATTTTTCATTTGTGCTGGACGTGGCGAGCCCGACTCGGGGGCAAATATTTCAATAAGACTGGAACTATCCTCCTCGTGCGGTTTGAATATATTCTATCTTTGTTTGTTCAATAGTAACTTAATTTATCACTTTGTATCGAATTAATCTACGTATCTTTAAAACCACTCACAAATTTAATTGTTATCCGATTTTGAGGGTAAAGAGTTTGGCACCCACCGTGGGGCTAAGGATAACAGCGGCGATTTGATACAAATTTTCGTAACACACCCTACTTTACACTTGCTTTTTAAAGTGCCTTTGATTTCAGGTCAACGTTAAAATGTCAAACTCCCTCTAAACACGGATGTTGAGTCTAGCCACCATGGAGAGAACAACAATATAGTGCCCGATAACGAGGTTCCCCCCGCCAATCCCAACGGAATTCTGATCGCGGACCCGATCAATACCAGTTCACATGTGGCCATAACACGAATTTGCCCACCGATCCTGAGAATATCATCCGTGGGGGAGTCCGGTTGGTAGCTCAAAATGCTCGTGACGGTGAGGGAGATGGGATCAGCTTGCGGGTGATCTTCGAAATATTACAGTCCCAGCAGGCAGCGATAGCCCAACTACAAAACCGAAGTCGTGCTCTCAGTATAGTTGAGCCTGAATCATCCCGGGAAAACACTCGCGGAAATGAACTAGCCGCAGATAGGCCAAATGAAGTTGAACTCAGAACCAACCCCGAAATAATAAAGATGATCGAGGATTGAAAAAGTGGGTGGAAATGGGAGAAAAGAAAATCGAAGCTAACGACAAGAAGGTGGAGACTTACAACTCCAGGTTCGACCAAATCCCTGGAGCACCACCGATATTAAAGGGTCTAGATTCCAAGAAGTTTGTTCAAAAACCCTTCCCTCAGAGCGCAACTCCGAAGCCAATCTTTAAGAAGTTCCGCATGCCTGAAATTCCTAAGTACAACGGGACAACTGACCCAAATGAACATGTGACCTCATACACGTGTGCAGTTAAGGGGAACGACCTCGAAGAGGATGAGATTGAATCTATCTTGTTGAAAAAATTCGGAGAGACCTTGTCAAAAGGAGCTATGATATGGTATCACAACCTACCTCCTAACTCTATTTACTCACTTTCTATGCTTGTAGATTCCTTCGTAAAAGCACACGCTGGGGCTATCAAGGTCGAGACCAGGAAGTCGGACCTTTTCAAAGTGAAACATGGGGATAATGAGATGCTCAGAGAATTTGTGTCCCGTTTTCAGATGGAACGAATGGACCTGCCTCCGGTCGCGGACGATTGGCCCATTCGAGCCTTCACCCAAGGACTCAATACTCGAAGACTGTTGGCTTCACAGTAGTTGAAGCAAAATCTGGTAGAATATCTGACTGTAACTTGGGCCGATGTGCATAAACGATATCAGTCAAAAATTAGAGTCGAAGATGATCAGCTCAGAGCCCCTTCTGGGTCTGTTTATCCTATCCGAGTCAGTGACAGACCCAAAAAAGACATTGATCGTGAACCAAGGCCAAGTAAGGACCGATATCAGCCATATATCGGTGATTGTAGGAGTAACGGATCCGGGTGAAACCCTACGAGAAATGAAAAGAGAAGCGATCGGAGTCAAAATAACTGGGGACTCATAAGCAAAAACGGTTTTGGTAGGCCCATCGGGCCTAAGGAAGCACCAAGGTTATCAGAGTAAAACTTCAACATCGATGTTGCTGCTATCGTAACCGCCATCGGACTCATCATAGACACCAAGTGACCTCGACCTCTACAGTCTGATCCAGCCCAAAGGGATCCTAACCTAATGTGCAAATATCATGGTACTCACGGCCACAGAATAGAGGACTGCCAATAATTAAGAGAGATAGTAGCCCGGTTATTCAACAACGGACATCTCCGAGAGTTCCTGAGTGATCGAGCCAAGAATCATTTCAGGAATCAAGATTTTAATAAATAGATCGAGCAAGAAAAACCTTAGCACATCATTAACATGATCATCGGCGGGGTCAACGTTCCCCAGGGGCCGATGCTGAAGCGCACCAAAGTATCCATCACAAGGGAAAAACAGACTCGAGATTACGTGCCGGAGGGAACCTTGTCTTTCAACGATGAGGACGCGAAAGGGATCATGCAGCCCCACAATGATGCACTGGTAATATCTGTACTCATAAATAAATCTCGAGTTAAGCGTGTGTTAATTGATCCAGGTAGCTCGGCCAACATCATCCGATCGAGGGTCGTGGAATAGCTCGGTCTACAAGATCAAATCGTGCCTGCAGTCCGTCCAATTTCATACCTCACTTTCAAGGTTATGAAACAGTCGAATGCAATAATAGTACCTAACAAGAGTTGGGTCGATTTCCACAGGGAGCTATATATGGAAGTTAGGAGTATATATTGTAGTATGTGAATTTGACTATCTCAATTTACACTTTGACAAATTGGAGTTGTTTTTAAGTCTAGTTTAAAACTAAGAGTGCAAGGTGAGAAATAAAACTAAGAAATTGTTTTTGTTATTTTTAAAGTTTTGTAAAAAGCCTAGGGCTATGACCATTGCCTAGGTGTTTGCCTAATTGGATATAAACCTTAATGCTTGTTTTATTGATCGGGGTGTTTTATAGCTATCAACACTCAATTACCCACTTAATACCTCTCGGTCAGAGAGTAATTTTGCCCAATTTGGCTTTCTCAAGTCCAAATAGGTATTACACAAAACGGTTGATAAAAGCTCAAGTCGGGTTATTACTATCTCTAGGTTGAACCCTTTAATTGGGATTATCAATCTCTCGATTGACCCAATTTCTTGTTAGCCAAGTTTTCCTAGACTAAGTCTCTCTTTCTCAAGTAGAGATCAAGTCAAATAGGCATGAATTAATGTTTTCAACCATTAATTTCACAAATTAAAGCATGAACAAGGCTAAATAATAAACACCCAACCATAAACAAGCATTAAATTAAACACTCATAAGGTTTACACACCAGGGTTGGGTCACAACCCTAGTGAAAATCTAGCTACTCATGCTTGAAATTGAAGAAAATAATTAAACTTATATTGCACGATTAAAATGATAAAATCTATGTTAAAATAGCTCAAAATATGAAAAACTACTAAAAGAAGTAAAGAGAAACGACTACTGTAGCTGCTGATGTCAAAAGTTGACCTAAAATTATGAAACTCATTTATTTATACAGAGCTGGAAATTTCAGACAAAATTACTCTTCGGGAGGTTCTGCGGCAGCATAATTCCATGTGCGGCCCTCACTTTTTCTTCGACTTGTCAGGACTGGAAGTCTGCGGCCGTATAATTTTGATATGCGGCCGCATGGCACTCTTTCTGTTGCCCGCACTTTTATATGTGCGGCCACACTTGATCTTCTGCGGTCCACGCTTTTAACATCTGCGGTCGCATAGCACTTCTTCTGCGGCTACACAATTATTGTGCGGTCCGCACTTTTGATGGACTTGGAATATACATTCTCTGAACTTTGCTCCTGGCCCAACTTTTGCGGCCGCACAATTCATGCGCGGACCGCACTTTGCACCAAACTCTGCTAACTTTTCCTTCATAATCTGCAACCGCAGATGATATTCTGCAGTCCACAGTTATGAGCTTTTGTGCCTTTTACGTCCTTGAGTTCAGATTACTCCTTTTTGAGTTAGGATTTTATCTCGGGAGTTCATCTTCCAATATTCTTGCAATTAAGCACATTTCATTAGTTTTCGGGAATACAATTAAATACTTTTGGACTAAAACGAAAGCTAAAAGGCATTAATAAGTAGTCATAATCCCCACTTAACAGCCTGCAATCCGAGTTCTAAACGGATTCAATATGGCACGTAAGACCACTAAAGGAGAGATAACATTACCGGTAAATGTCGCTGGGACCATTTAGGAAGCCAAGTTCTATGTAATCGAAGGAGACATGAGGTACAACACTCTGTTCGGAAGGCCATGGATCCACAACATGAGGGCGGTACCCTCGACTCTACACCAAGTGATGAAATTCCCAACGCCTAGAGGGATAAAAATAATTTACGGAGAACAACCGGCTGCAAATGAGATGTTCGCGGTCGACGAGGTGGTTCCGGTATCCGCGCTTACAATGACACAAGGTATGGGTTCGGCCGCCAAGTAAGAAGCCAAATAGCAATTACCTACACTGGCCCCGACCCAACTGGAGAAGCAGGGGGATGATGAAGACGACGATTATAGGGTTCCCAGGTCTTTTATAGCCCCCGATGATTCTGATGCTACCAAATCAACAGTCGAGCAACTGGAGCAAGTCGTACTGATCGAGCACTTGCCCGATCAAAAGGTATACCTGGGCATGGGGTTGAGTGCCAAGCTCAGGAGAAAGCTCATTCAATTCCTTATAGCTAACACCGATTTTTTTGCTTGGTCCCACCTTGATATGATAGGGATCCCGCTAGAAATAATCACTCACAAGCTAAGCTTGGACCCGAAGTTCCACCCGGTCAAGCAGAAGAGGAGACCCCAATCCGAGGTCAAACATGCGTTTATCAAGGACGAGGTATCTAAACTCCTTAAAATAGGGTCCATCCGGGAGGTTAAGTACCTGGACTGGTTAGAAAACGTAGTAGTAGTCCCTAAAAAGGGAAACAAATTAAGAATGTGTGTAGACTATAAATATTTGAATAAGGCATGTCCCAAGGACTCTTTCGTTTTGCCTAACGTCAAACGTATGATCGATGCAACGGTCGGCCACGAGACCCTCAGTTTTCTCGAGTTAGAAGGCACTAAGGCTAAAGGTGGAGGCATGGCAGCTGTACTGGCTGAAGGTTCATCTGAGGTAGATGGCATATCGGCTGTCTCTGCAGCTACCACCGATGGCTCATCAGACTGGCCTACGGTCGTAGTTGGCTGACCCTCTCTCTTTGGGTTGGTGCATCCATCAAAGATTACCATGAGAAGGGCTTCTTAGCCTAAACCTTTGTATCAAAATCTCTCGGCTCCAACCGTGTATCCGTAAGGTACTCAGTGATAGTGTTGGGATACGTGTAGAAGGTATCAGCTTGCCTGGCGACCACATACATGTTGGCCAACATCACGGCACCAATATTGATCGGGTACCCGCCCTGATGGAGGCGACTAGAACTGCCCTTGGAATAGGTGGGTTTGTTTCATTCTGTCACGGGTCTAGTCTGCTGCATACGAAGGTCTGCTATCCCTTCGTCTCGAAGTTTAGGGAGTTCCGCTGAATAAGAACCACTGCTGTGATCCATGGTGGTGGTGGCCCTGGGGCTGCAAGAATCTTAGCTAGCCATGGGCGAGCTGCATCACCCATCGCCAGCTTCTCCAAGTACTGTGTAGGCTCAACATCCTCAAACCCTAAGTAGGAGTTCTGTGTGTGTTGGTCAAACCGCACCTTCAGATTCTTCAATTTTTGTCACTTCGGTCCCTTTCTTTATGTGCGCCACATTGGTGTAGAACTCCCGGACTAGATACTCCTTGGCGTCCACTACTGTGATGACCCGATAGGTCATCTTATATTTTAGAACCTAATTCTGCGCTTTGAAGCCTTAAATACCTCATTTTAGCCTTTCTCAATTTGCGTGCAAAGTCTGGGTGTTTTTCCGAAAAGCTTTTATGTTAAAAACTGAGAAAATAAAAAAAATTTGCCTTAAAATCCATTTCAGTTGACTTCGGTCAACCTTTTGAGAAAACAGACTCGGATTCGAGTTATCGCACTTTGTTGAAATTTGAAAGTTAAAGGCTTAATGACTTTGAAATGTTTGACCAATGTTTGACTTTTTGGATATCTAGTCTGTATTTTGGTTCCGAAATACGGTATAGGTCCAATACTATATTTATGACTTGTTTGTAAAATTTAGTGAGAAACGGAGTTGGTTTGACGTGATTCGGGCATCCAGTTGTGAAAATAGAAGTTTCAAAGTTTTCTTGAAAATTTCATTTGATTTGGTATTCAATTCGTAGTTCTAGGTGTTATTTTGGCGATTTGATCATGCGAGCAAGGTTGTATGATGCTTTTAGACTTGTGTGCATAGTTGGTTAAGAGCCCCGAGGGCTCGGGTAAGTTTCGGATAGGCTACGGAGTGGTTTGGACTTGGAAAAACTCAGTCGGTGTTTCAGTTATGGTGCAGTCCTCTATTCTCGCATTTGCGAGATTAGGTATCGCATTTGCGACCTCTGATGGATTCGCATTTGCGAGCAACTCATTGCATTTGCGAAGAGTAGCTGGGCAACCTTATGTACACATTTTCGAAGTGGGTCAGGGGGGGTTCAAGATCACAATTGCGATCAGGTGGTCGCATTTGCGGAAGGTCAGAGTTTGCATTTACGAACAATTCATCGCAAATGCGATGAAAGTAGATATGTGAAGATCTTCGCATTTGCGAACCCAGGTCGAAAATGCGACATCTGCAACTGATCAAAATAGGACTTAGACGGGATTTTCTTTCATTCTCTTAGATTTTCAAAACAAGAAACGCTAGAGGCGATTTTTCAAAGAACCTTTCTTCCCCAAATCATTGGTAAGTGATTCTAAACTAGTTTCTTTCAATCTTTCACTACATTTCCTAAGATTTCAACCAAAAATCTTGTGTTTTCATGGTGGAAATTGGGGGTATAGTAGAATTAGAGATTTTTGTAAAATGGGGATTTATACATCAAATTGAGGTCGAATTCCAAAAGAAAGTACATAACTGGGCTAGGGGTGAAAGGGTAATCGGGTTTCGGTCCGAATTTCGGGTTTGGACCGAGCAAGCCCGGGAGTTGACTTTTGTTGACTTTTTCAATAATGACCTAAATTGAATCCTTTGGAATCGTGGGTAGTTCCTAAGGCTTAATTTGAATCATTTGGTTGGTAATTTGCTAGATTCTATTGGTTCGGAGGCTTGTTTGAAAGGCAAAGTTGTGATTGAGCTTTGAGTGGACTTTTGGAGCGAGGTAAGTGTCGTGGTTAAATTTGATTTGTGGGATTAGGACTCGTTTGTCTATTTGCTACATGTTTAGATGTTGGGTACAACATATATGTGAGGTGACGAGTATTTATGCGTTGTTGACGGGTTAAAGCATGCGGGTGGGACTTGTTCCTTGTAATTATTGCTTACTTGATCATGTTATCCATGCTTAAGCTAGTGATTTGTTAAATTGATCGTTCTTACCATGTTTATGGGTTTTTGTGATATTTGAGTATTGATTCCAAAGTTGAGATTGGTATTGCGGAACCATTGTTGAAGTAAGGCTTGTTCTTGTTGATCCTACTTCCCTGTTATTACTTGTTCATTGTTAGATGGTAAGGGAGAGTGTTAAAGCACGAAGAGTGATGTCGTGCCATATTGTGAGTATTAATGCACGAAGGGCGATGTCGTGCTATATTGTGAGTGTTAAAACACGAAGGGTGATGGCGTGCCATGTTATGAGAGTTAATGCACGAAGGGTGATGTCGTGCCGTATCTATTGATTTATATTGTGGGGCTGAGAGTAAAAGTACGAAGGGTGATGCTGTGCAGTATTATTGTTTTATTGTGAGGTTGAGAGTAAAAGCACGAAGGGTGATGCCGTGCAATTTTCTTCATTTTGTTTAGTTGTTTTCACTTGTTAAAAACATGTTGACTGTTCTAGTTATAATTTCCGATGTATCTCTTATACCTTGTTCCTCTTTAGCAGGCCCCCCTCCCAATAGCACATGTTTAGCTGTTATTGTTGTTTTCTTGTACATATACTTTTATCTACACTGGTTAATTATGTGGGTGTCTTGTCATAGCCTCGTCACTACTTCGTCGAGGTTAGGCTCGACACTTACGAGTACATGGGGTCGGTTGTACTCATACTAAACTCTGCACTTCTTGTGCAGAATTTGGTACATGCCCTAGCTGATCATGAGACTCGGCAGTCCAGACTTTCTTATCAGAGACTAAAGGTATATCTGCTGGCGTCCACAGACATTGGGGTCCCTTTCTAATTTCCTTATTTTACTGTTTCTTTTCATTCAGGACAGTTGTACTTCATTCAGACTCTATTTGTAGCAAATCTTAGAAGCTCGTGAGTTGTGACTCCAGATCCGTATTGTATCAAATATTATGGGCTTTATGTTATTCCGCATTTTAGTTTTAGCATCTATTTAGCTTAATTGTTTCTGTTATTGAAATTGACTAAAAATTGGTTTAAAGAATCCTTTAACATTGGCTTGCCTAATAAGTGAAATGTTAGGCACCATCATGGTCCCGAAGGTGGGAATTCTAGGTCGTAACAAGTTGGTTTCAGAGCACTAGGTTGAATAGGTCTCACAAGTCATGAGCAAGCTTAGTAAAGTCTGGAGGATCGGTACAGAGATGTCTGTACTTATCTTCCAGAGTCTATGAAGTTTAGGAACAAATTTCACTTCTATTCTTCTCTGTCGTGCGATTTTGTTTTCTCATTGTTAATTGAACTCTTCTACTCTTGTTCTCTCGCAGATAGAGAGAACACGTACTGCATCTTTAGCTGAGTAGCAGCCAGAGCCCTCAGTGAAAGCTCCTACGAGGGACAGAGGTTGAGGCCGAGGCCGTGCCAAAGGCCGAGGCAGGGGTAGAGCTCAGCCCAGAGCTCGAGCAGCAGCACCATTAGTGGAGCCTCAGGTAGAATTTGACGAGGAGGTTCCAGCTCAGACTGTTCCTGTCGGACCAGCTCAGGTCCCGGAGGGGTTTATCGCCACCCTAGTACTTCAAGACGCTTTGGTCCGTTTGGTGGGCCTTATGGAGAGTGTGGCCCAAGACAGAACATTTCCCATGGCACCATCCGTCTCTCAGGCTGGGGGAGGAGCAAAAACTCCCGCTACTCACACTCCGGAGCAAATGGCTCCCCAGTATCAGACTCTAGCAGCTCAGCCAGTCGGAGTAGTTCAGCCGATTGTTGCGGCACAGGATGGTGATGGATCAACTATGTCTTCTGAGGGCTTATTGAGGTTGGAAAAGTTCACCAAGCTCTTTCCAGTTCACTTTAGTGGTGCACCTTCTGAGGACCCACATGATTATCTTGACCGCTGCTATGAGGTTCTGCGGAACATGGGGATAGTTGAGACTAATGGGGTCGATTTTGCGGTGTTTCAGATGACAGGTTCGGCAAAGAGATGGTGGAAGGATTTTGTATCAAGCAGATCAGCTGGGTCGCCTACTCTTACATGGGACCAGTTCTCTCAGATATTTCTTGAGAAGTTCCTTCCTGTTACACTGAGAGAGGATTATCGTAGGCAGTTCGAGTGTCTCCAGCAGGGCAGTATATCCGTCACTCAGTATGAGACCCGTTTTGCAGATCTGGCCCGTCATGCTATTCTTCTGCTTCCTACCGAGAGAGAGAGAGATGGTGAGGAGGTTTATTGAGGGACTTGCTCAGCCTATCAAGTTGCAGATGGCCAAGGAGACCAGGAGTGAGATTTCTTTTCAGGCAGCTGCCAATGTTGCCAGGCGAGTCGAGATGGTTCTTGCACAGAGGGGAGGTCAGGGGTCTGACAAGATGCCTCATCATTCTAGTGGGTTTAGCGGTGCCTCGTCTAGAGGCAGGGGTACTTTTGGTAGAGGCCATCCTCCCTGACAGTTTCATTTAGCACTCCAGGCATCCTACGGTGCTTCAGGTTGTTGTGGACCTCATATGCCTTATTCCGACCAGCTAGCCTACAGTGCACCACCAACACCTATTAGTGCACCTCCGCTCCAGAGTTTTCAGGGTGGTTACTCAGGTCGACATGGTCAGTTTAGGGTCAGCAGTCACAGCAGCCGAGGTCATGTTATACTTGTGGTAATCCGAGGCACATGGCTAGATTTTGCCCTCATGCATACATCATCAGGGTTCTCGTGCCATGGTCCCGGCACAGGGTGCTCCACCGCCCACTTAGCCAGCTAGAGGTAGGGGTCAGGCAGCCAGAGGTGGTGATCGGGCCGTTAGAGGTGGAGGTCAGACCGCTAGAGGTGGAGGCCAGCCAGCTAGGGGTCATCCTAGAGATGTAGTTCAAAGTGGTGGGCCCAAGCCCCGATGCTATGATTTTCCATCCAGGCCTGGGGCTGAGTCATCTAACGCTGTCATCCTATTTTGCTTCATATTTGGTTGTGCCTCGTGATTCTTTGAGTGCTCCTGTGTATGTGTCCACACTTGTGGGAGAGGCTATTATTGCAGACCGCGTTTATCGTTCGTGTGTGGTTACCATTGGGAGTCTTGAGGCTAGTGTAGACCTTCTACTTCTCGATATGGTAGATTTTGATATTATCTTGGGTATGGATTGGATGTCACCTTATCATGCTATATTAGATTGTCACGCCAAGACAGTGACCTTAGACTTGCCGGGGTTGCCTCGATTAGAGTAGAGAGGGACTCCTGGCCATTCTACCAGCAGGGTTATCTCTTATGTGAAGGCTCGGCATATAGTCGAGAAGGGGTGTCTAGCTTATCTGGCTTATGTTCGTGATTCTAGCGCGGAGGTTAGTTCCATGGATTCAGTACCAGTTGTCCGTGAGTTTCCAGAGGTGTTTCCTGCAGACCTGCCAGGGATGCCACCCGACAGGGATATCGACTTCTGTATTAACTTGGTTCTGGGCACCCAGCCCATTTCTATTCTGACATACTGTATGGCCCCGCCAGAGTTGAAAGAATTAAAGGAGCAGCTGCAGGACTTGCTTGATAAGGGCTTCATTAGACCTAGTGTCTCGCCCTAGGGTGCGCTTGTGTTGTTTGTGAAGAAGAAGGATGGATCGATGAGGATGTGCATAGATTATCGACAGTTGAACAAAGTCACCATCAAGAACAAGTATCCATTACCGAGGATTGATGACTTATTTGATCAGCTTCAGGATGCCAAAGTATTCTCGAAGATTGATTTGAGGTCTGGCTACCATCAATTGAGGATTAGGGCATCCTATGTCCCTAAGACAAACTTTCGGACTCGGTACGGGCATTATGAGTTTCTAGTGATGTCCTTTCGGTTAACAAATGCCCTAGCAGCATTTATGGATTTGATTAACCGAGTGTTCAAGCCCTACTTAGAATCCTTTGTGATTGTGTTTATTGATGATATCTTGATCTACTCCCGTAGTCTAGGGGAGCATGAGCAGCATCTTCGGATTGTACTTCAGACTCTTAGAGACAGCCAGTTATATGCCAAGTTTTCAAAGTGCGAGTTTTGGTTGGATTCAGTCGCTTTTTTGGGGCACGTTATATCAGAAGTGGGCATTCAGGTGGACCCTAAGAAGATTGAGGCAGTTCAGAACTGGCCCAGACCCACTTCAGCCATGAAGATCCGGAGTTTCTTGGGTTGGGCAGGCTATTACCGTCGGTTTGTGGAGGGGTTCTCATCTATAGCAGCCCCATTGACCAGGTTGACCCAGAAGGGTGCCCCGTTCAGATGGTCAAACGATTGTGAGGTGAGCTTGATGTCGCCCAAACTCACAAAACTAATTTAGGTTGCGAGGCGGTCGATGCAATAATAAAAACCCAATGTGAGTCGGGGTCGATTCCACAGGGAGCTTGATGTGGGATTAGGTATATACCTAGTGTGAATGTATGACGTGCCTAAGATTACACTTCCACATTTTCAATTGTTGTTTTTACTTCTACTTTTACGCTAATGCTTGTAATTATAAAGCTAAGAGACAATGTTTTTGGTTTTCGTTGTTTTTCAAGTTATAAAAGATCTAGGGTTACGACTTCCGCCTAGTTGGTTACCTAACAGATTTAGAGCTTTAGGGCATATTTGGTTTATCAGGATACAGTATAGAAATCACACTTAATTACTCACTCTATACCTCTCGGTAGTTTGAGTGATTTTGCTCAATTTGGCTTTCTCAAGTCCAAATGGGTATCTCACAAAACAAGTGATAAATGCTCAAGTCAGGTCTTACTATCTCTAGATTCGTCCCTTTAATTAGGGCTATCAATTTCTTGAGTTCATCCCAAATTCTTGTTAGTCAAGTTTTCCTAGACTTAGTCTCACTTTCTCAAGTAAAAACTAAGTCAATTAGGCATGAATCAACGTTTGCAACCATCAATTCTCAAATTCAAGCAAGAACTAGGCTAAATATCATATGCCCAATCATAAATAAGCCCTAAATCAATCATCCATTAAGTACCCATACTAGTATTGAGTCACAAACCTAGCTAAGGGTTTAGCTACTCATGGAAAATGAAGAAATTAAAGAAGAAACTAAGATAAAATGCATAAAAATTGATTTAGGAAAGAAAATCTAATGTTTAAATTCTAAACTAGCACAAAGTTACCCAATACAGTAAATAAAAATGGCTCTCCGTGTTCAGGTGCACCCAACTTAACCTAAAAATGACAAAAAGATCTATTTATACCCAGTTTAAAATATCTAACAAAATTGCCCTTGCAAAGGTTGTGCGGCCGCACAATTTTGTATGTGGTCCACACTTTGAGATTGACTGGCTAGGTTGACTTTCTGCGGTCATATAAAAGTGAGATGCGGCTGCACTTCCCTAATTATGCGGACCGCACATATCTGAGTGCGACCGCACTCTTGTTCTTGGACTGGACTGGGCTTCATTATGCGGACCACACATTTATGAGTGAGGCCACACAATAATAGTGCGGTCCGCACATCTTTGAGCTACCAAACCAAAGTCTTTGAATCTAGTCTTCTGCGGCCGCACAATAATTGTGCGGTCTGCACTCTGTGAAGAAATTGTATCAGTGCATCTTTAGAGTTTACGGCCGCACACAGTATTGTGCGGTCCGCACTGTAGCCTTTTTGCCTTATTTTGGTTCTTGTTTAAATTTACTCCTTTTTGAGTTGATCTTCATTTCTTTGGCTCATTTCCCAATATTCTTGCAAGAAAGCATATTTCATTAGTTCTTAGGAATACCTTTAAGCATTTTTGAGCTAAAACGTAAGTAAAAGAGAGCAAATAAACGGTCAAAATCCCTACTTATCACTTTCATAAGCTCAAGACTGCTTTTGACTACGGTGTCGGTGTTGGTGTTACCCACAGGTTCAGGATCTTATATGCTATATTGTGATGCATCCCGTATTGGGCTCGGTGCAGTATTGATGTAGGATGGTAGGGTGATTGCATATGCGTCGCGGCAGTTGAAGGTTCATGAGAAGAATTACCCTGTGCATGACTTAGAGTTGGCAGCCATTGTTCATGCGCTGAAGATTTGGAGGCACTATCTTTACGGCGTGTCGTGTGAGGTTTTCACGGATCATCGGAGCCTACAGTATTTGTTTAAGCAAAAGGATCTTAATATGAGACTAAGGAGGTGGTTGGAGCTATTGAAAGACTATGATATCACCATCTTGTGTCATCTCGGGAAGGACAATGTGGTGGCCGACGCCTTGAGTAGAAAGGCAGCGAGTATGGGAAGCCTTGCGTACATTCCAGTAGGTAAGAGACCGCTTGCATCAAATGTTCAGACTTTGGCCAATCAGTTTGTGAGGTTGGATATTTCGGAGCCCAGTCGTGTCCTAGCTTGTACAATCGCGCGGTCTTCCTTTTTTGAGCGTATCAGGGAGCGACAGTATGACGACCCTCATTTGCTAGTCCTTAGGACACAGTGCGGCACGGTGGTGCCAAGAAGGTTACTGTTGGAGATGATGGATTTTTAAGGATGCAGGGTCATGTTTGTGTGCCTAATGTGGATGGGCTTCGTGAGTTGATTCTTGAAGAGGCCTACAGTTCTCGGTATTCTATTCATCCGGGAGCTGCCAAGATGTATCAGGACTTGCGGCAGCATTATTGGTGGAGGAGAATAAAGAAAGATATAGTTGCATATGTATCTCGGTGTCTAAATTGCCAGCAGGTAAAGTGTGAGCATCAAAGACCTGGTGGTTTGCTTCAGAAGTTAGAGATTCCTGAGTGGAAATGAGAGTGTATCACTATGGATTTCGTTGTTGGACTCCCACAGACTCAGAGAAAGTTCGATGTAGTTTGGGTCATTGTAGACATGCTGACTAAGTCAACGCACTTCATTCCTGTGGCAGTTACCTATACTTCAGAGCGATTGGCAAAGATTTACATTCGTGAGATCGTCTGTCTTCACGGTGTGCCCGTGTCTATCATTTCTGATCGAGGTACGCAGTTCACCTCACACTTTTAGAGGGCAGTACAGCATGAGTTGGGCACGCAGGTGGAGCTGAGCATAACATTTCATCCTCAGTGGACGGACAGTCCGAGCGCACTATTCAGATATTGGAGGATATGCTCTGCACTTGTGTTATAGACTTCGGAGGTTCTTGGGATCAGTTCTTGCTGCTTACAGAGTTTGCCTATAATAACAGCTACCAGTCGAGCATTCAGACGGCTCCCTATGAGGCATTATATGTTAGGCGGTGCCGATCGCCAGTTGGATGGTTCGAGCCAGGGGAGTCTCGGTTGTTGGGTACAGAAGTTTCGGATAGGCTACGAAGTGGTTTGGACTTAGAAAAACTCAGTTGGTGTTTCTGTTCTGGTGCAGGCCTTTGATCTCGCATTTGCGAGATCAGGCATCGCATTTGCGACCTCTGATGGGTTCGTATTTGCGAGCAACTTATCATATTTGCAAAGAGTAGCTAGGCCACTTTATGTTCGCATTTGCGAAGTGGGTCAGGGGGGTACAGGATCGAAATTGCGATCAGGTGGTCGCATTTGCGGAAGGTTAGAGTTCACATTTGCGAACAATTCATCGCAAATGCGATGAAAGTAGAGATGTGAAGGTCTTCGCATTTGCGAACCCCATGTCGCAAATGCAACATTTACAACTGATCAAAATGGGACTTAGAGGGGAATTTGGTTCATTCTCTCAAATTTTCAAAACAAAAAACCCTAGAGGCGATTTTTCAAAGAACCTTTCTTCCCCAAATCATTGGTAAGTGATTCTAAATTGGTTTCTTTCAATCTTTCACTACATTTCCTAAGCTTTCAACCAAATATCTTGTGTTTTTATGGTGGAAATTGGGGGTTTTGGGTAGAATTAGGGATTTTTATAAAATGGGGATTTGGACATCAAATTGAGGTCGAATTCCAAAAGAAAGTACATAACCGGGCTAGGGGTGAAAGGGTAATCGGGTTTCGGTCCGAATTTTGGGTTTGGACCGAGCGAGCCCGGGAGTTGACTTTTGTTAACGTTTTCAATAATGACCTAAATTGAATCCTTTGCAATCGTGGGTAGTTCCTAAGGCTCAATTTGAATCATTTGGTTGGTAATTTACTAGATTCTATTGGTTCGGAGGCTTGTTAGAAAGGAAAAGTTATGATTGAGCTTTGAGTGGACTTTTGGAGCGAGGTAGGTATCGTGGTTAAACTTGACTTGTGGGATTAGGACTCATTTGTCTATTTGCTACATGTTTAGATATTGGGTACAACGTATATGTGAGGTGACGAGTATTTATGTGTTGTTGACGGGTTAAAGCATGCGGGTGGGACTTGTTCCTTGTAATTATTGCTTACTTGATCATGTTATCCATGCTTAAGCTAGTGATTTGTTAAATTGATCATTCTTACCGTGTTTATGGGTTTTTGTGATAATTGAGTATTGATTCCAAAGGTGAGATTGGTATTGTGGAACCATTGTTGAAGTAAGGCTTGTTCTTGTTGATCCTATCTCCCTGTTATTACGTGTTCATTGTTATGTGGCAAGTTAGAGTGTTAAATCACGAAAGGTGATGTCGTGTCATATTGTGAGTATTAATGCACGAAGGATGATGTGGTGCCATATTGTGAGTGTTAAAGCACGAAGGGTGATGGTGTGCCATGTTATGAGAGTTAATGCACGAAGGGTGATGTCGTGCCGTATCTATTGATTTATATTATGGGGCTAAGAGTAAAAGCACAAAGGGTGATGCCGTGCAGTATTATTGTTTCATTGTGAGGTTGAGAGTAAAAGCACGAAGGGTGATGCCGTGCAATATTTTTCATTGTGTTTAGTTGTTTTCACTTGTTAAAAACATGTTGACTGTTCTGGTTATCATTTCCGTTGTATCTCTTATATCTTGTTCCCCTTTAGCATGCCCCCCTCCCAATAGTACATGTTTAGCTGTTACTGTTGTTTTCTTGTACATATACTGCTATCTGCACAGGTTTATTATGTGGGTGTCTTGTCATAGCCTCGTCACTACTTCATCGTGGTAAGGCTCGACACTTATGAGTACATGGGGTCGGTTGTACTCATACTACACTCTGTACTTCTTGTGCAGATTTTGGTACATGCCCTAACTGATCGTGAGACTCGGCGGTCCGAACTTTGTTATCGGAGACTCAAGGTAGATCTGCTAGCGTCCGTAGACCTTGGGGTCCCTTTCTAGTTTCCTTATTTTACTGTTTCTTTTCATTTAGAATAGTTGTACTTCGTTCAGACTCTGTTTGTAGCAAATCTTAGAAGCTCGTGAGTTGTGACTCCAGATCCGTATTGTATCAAATATTATGGGCTTTATGTTATTCTGCATTTTAGCTTTAGCATCTATTTAGCTTAATTGTTTATGCTATTGAAATTGACTAAAAATTGGTTTAAAGAGTCCTCTAACGTTGGCTTGTCTAGCAAATGAAATGTTAGGTGCCATCATAGTCCCGAAGGTGAGAATTCCGGGACGTGACAACTACACTCTGGGTGAACCACATCCACCTCTTCCGCTCTCGGAACTATCTCAAGACTGGTGGATTATACTTGTCAAGCTCTTTTAGTTGGAACTGTCGCTCAAGAGTGAGCGATCTTACCGGCCACCACCCACGGAAGCTAGTGAAAGCAGCTAGACTGACAAACCGGTCCTCCCATACCTCTTTCTTCTTCGACCTTTCAAGGACGGCAACTGTGGTATTTCCCCCTCGGCCATCATTCGGAATATAATCAACTGTAGGTGCCTCAGGGATAGGTGTAGAGGAGGGCTCTGATGCCTCACTGGCACTCTCCGAACCCTTGGAGGTGTTATGTGAGGAGGAAGGCTCGTCCCGGAGTTGATGCCTCCTCGGTAGCTTTGATTGGACAGTCGGCTGCTCTCGGACTGAGTCGCCCTCCGATGCTTCCCTAGATGAGGCATAGGACTGGATTCGGAGGGCTCTGTGTGTCACGATCCAAACTAACCCCTGTCGTGATGGCGCCTATCGTGGAACTAGGAAAGCCGACTCATTTTCAAAACAAATCGATATTTTCATTTTCAAAGATAATTTCAATGCTATTTAACATAAAACCTTCGTAAAGGAGTTCCAATCAAAATAAAAGTGTGGAAGGAAAAGCCCGACATTGGGGTGTCACTAGTCATGAGCATCTACTACGATCTGTCTAACAATATCAAGGCTAACTGAACCTGAAAAATAGCTAAATACAACTAGAGGAAGATAAGAGGGAGAAGAGCAGGGGTTGCTATCGCCAAACAGCTACCTTGCTATCTCCAAGAAAATCTGCAATCAGAACAATCAATAATCGCTACCGTGTCCAGCTACACCTGAATCTGCACACAAGGTGCAGGGAGTAACGTGAGTACGCCAAATCAATAAGTAACAACAATAAATAAAGACTGAGCAGTAGTGACGAGCAATAAAGCATACAACATTCATATCAAGAAAACTCAATAAAATACCACATGCTTTTAAAATCAAGATTTGAATCAAAACATCTTGTTTAAACCTAGTTCCAGTAAAAACATTTAAAGATATTTTTTAACAGTTTTCAAACAGAGGAAAAATGCAAAGGTGAGCTAAAATGGTGAAATCATAAACAGCCCCTCGGGCAAACCTCACAGTCACTCGTGCCACTCGGGCATGCCTCACAATCACTCTTGCCACTCGGGCATACCTCACAATCACTCATGCCTCCCAGTCACTCAGCACTCGGCATTCGGCACTCTCACTCAGTAGGTACCTACGCTCACTGGGGTGTGTACAGACTCCGAGAGGCTCCTTCAGCCCAAGCGCTATAATCTGTACGGACAACTCACGTGCTATAATAATAAAGTATGCTGCAGGCGGGAAACCCCTATCCACACTCATCCTAACAATCAGGCCCTCGGCCTCACTCAGTCATAAACCTCTCAAGCCCCTCGGGCATTTCAGTAAAACAGGGCATTCAGCCCAAAACATTTATATGCATCAAAATAGAGTCATAAAACTGAGTTATGCGGTAAACAAGTATAAACATGACTGAGTATAAATTTTTCAGTCGAAAATAATGAGAGGATAGTAAGAAAAAGCCCCTAAGGGTCCAAACAGCACTGGCACAAGGCCCAATTTACAGAAACTCTTTCTAAAACATATAAGTATCATATAGTTTCAACAAAATATGCAACTTTACAGTTGCTACGGGATGGACCAAGTCACAAGTCCCCAACGGTGCACGCCCACACGCCCGTCACCTTGCATGTGCGTCACCTCAAAAGAGTAGAATGATACGAAATCCGGGGTTTCATACCCTCAGGACTAGATTTACAATCGTTACTTATCTTGAACCGGTCAAATCTCTACCCCGCAATGCTCTTGCCTCTGGACTCAGCCTCCAAATACTCTGAATCTATTCACAATCAGTACAATACCATTAATACGCGCTAATGGAATGAATTCCACAAGAAAAGCTACAAAATTAGACCAAAATCCGAAATTGGCTCAAACCCGACCCTCGGGCCCACGTCTCGAAATCCGAATAAATTTGCAAAACTAGAAATCTCATTCACTCACGAGCCTAACCATACCAAATTCATCAAAATCCGACATCGTTTGGTCCTTCAAATCCTTAAATTACTCTCCAAAAATTCCAAGCCTTAACCCCTCATTTTCACTAATTACAATGATTAAACAATGGAAAATCACCATATATACAAGTATTAGGGCTCAAGTAACTTAACTCAATGAAACCCCCTTGATTCCCTCTTCAAATCTCTCCCAAAAGCTCCAAAACTGAATAGAAATGGTGAAGAATGCACCAAAATTCGCAAAGTGTGCAATGTGTACCCTCTGCCCAGGCTTCTCGCACCTGCGGCCATTTACTCGCACCCGCGCGACCGCACATGCGGTCCAAGGAGCCGCACCTGCGCAACTCACTTATCTGCCCACTCTCCGCATCTGCGGCAAACTCGCTGCACCTGCGCACGTGCCGCATCTGCGAAGCCTGTCCAGCATTCCCCTTTCCGTATCTGCGCCCCAGGTTTCGCACCTGCGGGCTCGCAGATGCGACCTCCAACTCGCACCTACGCATCCTGCCTAGCCCAGCATTGCCCGCACCTGCGAACTCCTCACGCGCTGTCACCAGCGGCCTCACACCTGCGACTCTTTCTTCCGCAGGTGCGAAAATAGCAGTAGCAGCAGCTTCAGCTGCATTTTTCCAACTTTGAAAAATCCGTTAACCACCCGGAATAACCCCGAGGCCCTCGGGACCTCAACAAAAAATACCAACAAGTCATATATCAACGTACCAACTTAGACGAACCTTCGAATCACTCAAAAAAACATCAAATCATCATATTACCCTCAGATTCAAGCCTAAGAACTTCTAAATTTCCAAATTCGGCAACCGATGCCGAAATCAACCAAACCACGTCCGAATGACCTCAAATTTTGCACACACATCAAAAATGACACTACGAACCTACTCCAACTTCCGAAATTCCATTCCGACCTCGATATCAAATGTTTCACTACAGACCAAAATCGCCAAATTTCCAATTTCGCCAATTCAAGCCTAATTCTACCACGGACTTGCAAATCACATTCCGGAGGTACTCCTAAGTCCAAAATCACCTAATGGAGCTAATGGAACCATCGGAATTCAAATCCGAGATCATTTACACATAGGTCAACATCCGGTTGACCTTTCCAACTTAAGTTTCTACTTTAGAGACTACGTGTCTCAATTCACTCTGAAACGACTCCGGTCCCGAACCAACTAACTAGATATAATATAATATAGCTGAATAACACAAAAAGAAGTAGAAATAGGGAAAATGGGGCTATAACTCTCGAAACGACTAGCCGGGTCGTTACATCCTCCCCCTCTTAAATATTCGTTCATCCTCGAACGGGTCTAGAAACATACCTGGAGTCTCGAATAGGCAAGGATATCTTCTCCGCATCTCTTGCTCAGTCTCCCAGGTGGCCTCCCCCACAGGCTGACCTCTCCATTGCACCTTCACTGAAGTTATATCCTTTGACCTCAACCTTCGAACCTGCCGATCCAAAATAGCCACCGGCTCCACATCATAAGTCATATCACCCTCCAACTGAACCGTGCTGAAATCCAAAACATGGGACGGATCTCCAATATACTTCCGGAGCATGGAAACATAAAACATTGGATGCACACTCGACAAGCTGGGTGGCAAGGAAAGCTTATAAGCCACCTCTCCTATCCTCTGAAGCACCTCAAAAGGCCCAATAAACGGGGGCTCAACTTGCCCCTCTTCCCAAACCTTATAACACCTTTCATGGGTGATACCTTCAGCAAAACCTTCTCCCTAACCATAAAAGACACATCACGGGCCTTCCTATCCGTGTAACTCTTCTGCCTAGACTGCGCCGTGCGAAGCCGCTCCTGAATCAATTTCACCTTATCTAATGCATCCTGGACCAAGTCTGTACCTAAGATCCTAGTCTCACCCGGCTCAAACCATCCAACTGGAGATCTACACCTCCTCCCATATAAAGCCTCGTACGGAGCCATCTGAATACTCGGCTGATAATTGTTGTTATATGCAAACTCCGCGAGTGGCAGAAACGGGTCCCATGAACCCCCAAAGTCAATGACACAAGCACGTAACATGTCCTCCAATATCTGAATAGTGCACTCGGACTGCCCGTACGTCTGAGGGTGAAAAGTTGTGCTCAACTCAACCTGTGTACCCAACTCTCGCTGCACATCCCTCCAAAACTGTGATGTGAACTGAGTACCCCTATCTGAAATGATGGAAAATGGGACACCATGCAGGCGGACGATCTCTCGGATGTAAATCTCAGCCAACCGCTCTGAAGAGTAAGTAGTACCAACTGGAATGAAGTGCGCGGACTTGGTCAACCAATCCACAATAACCCAAATGGTATCGAACTTGCTCGAAGTCCGTGGGAGCCCAACTACAAAGCCCATGGTGATTCGCTCCCACTTCCACTCTGGGATCTCTAATCTCTGAAGCAAGCCACCCGGTCTCTGATGCTCATACTTAACTTGCTGACAGTTGAGACACCGAGCCACAAACCCAACTATATCCTTCTTCATCCGCCTCCACCAATAGTGCTGCCTCAAATCCTGGTACATCTTCGCGGCACCCGGATGGATGGAATACCGCGAGCTGTAGGCCTCCTCAAGAATCAATTCTCGAAGCCCATCTACATTAGGCACACATATCCGGCCCTGTATTCTCAGCACGCCATCATCACCAATAGTCACATCCCTAGCATCACCTCTTCGAACCCTATCCTGAAGAACGAGCAAGTGGGGGTTATCATGCCGACGCTCCCTGATACTGTCATAAAGAGAAGACCTGGAGACCACACAAGCCAATACCCGACCAGGCTCCGAAATGTCCAATCTGACAAGCTGGCTCGCTAAGGCCTGAACATCTAATGCCAAAGGTCTCTCTGTTGCTGAAAGTTATGCTAAAATCCCCAAACTCTTTGCCCGGCGACTCAAAGCATCGGCCACCACATTGGCCTTCCCCGGGTACAGAATAGTGATATCATAGTCCTTAAGAAGCTCCAACCATCTCCGCTGACGCAAATTTAGATCCTTCTGCTTTAACTGATACTGTAGACTCTAGTGATCAGTATAGATCTCATAATGAACCCCATACAAATAATGGCGCCAAATCTTCAAGGTGTGAACAATGGCTGCTAACTCAAGATCATGGATATGATAGTTCTTCTCATGGGTCTTCAACTGGCGCGAGTTAGGCAATCACCCTACCCTCCTGCATCAAAACACAACCAATGCCTATCCTCGAGGCATCAGAATACACGACGTAAGAACCTGAAGCTGATGGCAGATCTAACACTGGGGTTATGGTCAAAGCAGTCTTAAGCTTCTGAAAGCTCTCCTCACACTCATCCGACCACCTGAATGGAGCACCCTTTTGGGTCAATTTGGTCAAAGGCGATGCAATAGATGAAAATCCCTCCACAAAGCGATGGTAATAACCCGCCAAACCAATAAAGTTCCTAATCTCCGTGGCTGAGGACGGTCTAGGCCAATTCTGCACTGCCTCTATCTTCTTCGGATCCACCTGAATACCCTCACTAGACACCACGTGCCCCAAGAATGCTACTGAACTGAGCCAAAACTCACACTTGGAGAACTTTGCATAAAGCTTCTCCTCCCTCAATCTCTGTAATACAATCCTCAAATGCTGAGCGTGCTCCTCCTGAGCTACTAGAGTACACCAGGATATTATCAATGAATACAACGACGAATGAGTCCAAATAGGGCTGGAATACACTGTTCATCAAATGCATGAACGTTGCTGGGGCATTGGTCAGCCCAAAAGACATCACCAAGAACTCATAATGGCTATATCGGGTCCTGAAAGTTATCCTAAGAATATCTGAATCCCGAATCTTCAGCTGGTGATAACCGGACCTCAAATCAATCTTGGAGAACACCCTCGCTCCCTGAAGCTGCTCGAATAAATCATCAATACGAGGCAAAGGATACTTGTTCTTGACTGTGACCTTGTTCAACTGTCTGTAATCAATACACATTCTCATGAAACCATCCTTCTTCTTCACAAATAGAACCGGTGTACCCCAAGGTAACACAAAGGCCAAATAAACCCCTTATCAAGGAGTTCCTGAAGCTGCTCTTTCAATTCCTTCAACTTCATCGGTGCCATACGATACGGTGGAATAGAAATGGGCTGAGTGCCTGGCACCAAATCAATACCAAAGTCAATATCCCTATCAGGTGGCATGCCCGGTAGGTCTGCAGGAAACACATCCGAAAAATCACGTACCACCGGAACAGAATCAATAATAGGAGTCTCTGCACTAACATCCCTCACAAAAGCCAAATAAGATAGGCAACCCTTCTCAACTATGCGCTAAACCTTCAAATATGAAATCACCCTACTTGATACATAATCTACAGAACCGCTCTACTCAACCCTCGGAATTCCCGGCATAGTCAATGTCACCATCTTAGCGTGACAATCTAGAACAGCATGACATGGAGATAATTAATCCATACCCAATATCACATCAAAGTCGACCATACTGAGCAGCAAAAGGTCCATTTGGGTCTCCAGACCCCCAATAGTCACCACACATGACCGATATACGCGGTCCACAATAATAGTATCGCCCACATGAGTAGATACATGAACAGAAAAAACTAAAGACTCACGGGGCATATCCAGAAAATGGGCAAAATACGAGAAAACATATGAAAACGTGGAACCAATGTCAAATAATACTGAGGCATCTCTGTGACAAACTGAGACAATACCTATAATCACAGCATTTGAAGCAATAGCATCTGGTCTGGCAGGGAGGGCATAGAAATGGGCCTGGCCACTCCCTGATCTGCCTCCCCCTCTAGGATGACCCCTACTTCACTGACCTCCACCCCGAGCTGACTGGGCGGGTGGTGAGGTAATTATTGTTGTAGTCAGAGGCTGACTCCTCTGCGAGATAGACCTCCATGATGACGAGGACACTGTCTCCACATATGCCCAAGCTCCCCATACTCAAAATAACTCCCTGGTGCTGGCGGCGGAAATCGAAGGGAACCCCTAGCACCAGGATGACTGGTAGAAGAACCTGGCATGGAAGAGCCCTGAACAGGTGGAGCACGGGGCGAACTCTGAGCTGGAAGGGCACCAATTGATGAGTGGCCCTGATGAGAACTGTGAGAACCATGGCCAGATGACGCACCCCAATGAAATGGTCGAGCTGACTGAGCCTGTCTGAAATGACGACCTCTACCGTGCTGGAACTGAACCCCAAAAGGAGCACCGCTGAATCCACCCTGACCACGGGGCCTTTTGGCCTCCCTCTCCACCCTCTCCTGACCGCGAACCATCTCAATCTACCGAGAAATGTTGACAACCTCATCAAAAGTAGCACCCGAAACCCTCTCTGGTCATGAGCAACTGTTGCTGATAAGTAAGACCATCAATAAACCTCATGATCCTCTCCCTGTCCGTGCGAACCAACCAGATCGCATGACGGGCCAACTCGGAGAACCGCACATACTGCATCACAGACATATCGCTCTGGCGAAGCAGCTCAAACTGTCTGCGCAGCTCTTCTCTGCGGGATCGAGGCATGAACTTCTCCAAAAAGACCACAGAGAACTGCTGCCAAGTAAGGGGTGCTGCGCCAACAAGCCTACGCCTCTCGTATGTCTCCCACCATCTGAGTGCAGCCCCAGAAAACTGAAAGGTAGTGATTGAGACCCCACAGGTCTCCAAAATACCAGAAGTACAGAGTAACCTCTGACACCTGTCCAAAAAGTCCTGAGCATCCTCTCTCTCTGTGCCACTGAAAGGTGGTGGCTGGAGTCTCCCAAACCTCTCCAACCTATGCTGATCATCCTCAGGCATAGCAGGAACCATATAATCCTAAGCAACTGTAACCGGCTGGGCTGGTGGTGCCTCCGGTGTCTGAAGTCCCTGAATAACTTGCTCGGGTGTGCGAGCGACGGGAGTTTGAGTGCCTCCCCTGGCCTGAGAAGTGGATGCGGCCGTCGAAATAGAGACCGCCTGGGCAAGGCCGGTACATGCTGTCAGAATCTGAGCTAGGGCCTCCTGAAGGCCTGGAATCACAATAGGCACAGGTGGTGCCTGAGCTGGTGTATCAACAACTGGAACCCGGTCCTGATCTTGAAACACCGGTGGATCTGCAGATACTGCCCCAGTTGCTGTACGGGCTGCACCTCTGCCCTTACCATGGCCTATACCGCAGCCTCGGCCTCTCGCGGCCCTGGATGGTGGTACTGGTGGCTGGCCCTCCTGACCGGTAGTATGAGTCTTCACCATCTATGAGAGAATGAAACATTAGATATTTAGTTACTAGAATCAAAAGATTCGCACGACAAGAATTCAAGAATGTGGAGTTTCCTAAAGGTTACGCAACCTCCTGAAGATAAGTAGAGATGTCTCTGTACCGATCCGCAAGACTCTACTAAACCCTCTCATGACTCGTGAGACCTATGTAACCTAGACTCTGATACCAATCCGTCATGACCCAAACTAACCCCTGTCGTGATGGCGCTTATCGTGGAACTAGGCAAGCCGACTCATTTCCAAAACAAACCGATATTTTCATTTTAAAGATAATTCCAAGGTTATTAAACATAAAACTTCCATTTAAAGAGTTCAAATCAAAGAAAAATAGAAGTGCGGAAAAGAAAAGCCCGACATCGGGGTGTCACTAGTCATGAGCATCTACTACAATCTGTCTAACAATATCAAGGCTAACTCAGCCTGGAAAATAGCTAAATACAACTAGAGGAAGATAAGAGGGAGAAGAGCAGGGGCTGCGATCGCCAAACAGCTACCTTGCTATCTCCAAGAAAATCTGCAACCAGAACACTCAATAACCGCTACCGTGTCCAGCTACACCTGAATCTGCACACAAGGTGCAGGGAGTAACGTGAGTACGCCAACTCAGTAAGTAACAACAATAAATAAAGACTGAGCAGTAGTGACGAGCAATAAAGCATACAACATTCATATCAGGAAAACTCAGTAAAATACCACATGCTTTTAAAATCAGGATTTGAATCAAAATATCTCGTTTAAATCCAGTTCCCGTAAAAATCATTTAAAGATATTTTTCAACAGTTTTCAAACAAAGGAAAAATGAAAAGGTGAGCAAAAATGGTGAAATCATAAAAGTGAGCAAAAATGATGAAATCATAAACAGCCCCTCGGACAAACCTCACAGTCACTCGTGCCACTCGGGCATACCTCACAATCACTCTTGCCACTCGGGCATACCTCACAATCACTCATGCCTCCCAGTCACTCAGCACTCGGCACTCGCACTCAGTAGGTACCTGCGCTCACTGGGGGTGTGTACAGACTCCGGAGGGGCTCCTTCAGCCCAAGCGCTATAATCTGCACGGACAACTCACGTGCTGCACGGATAACTCACGTGCCAAAATAATAAAGTATGCTGCAGGCGGGCAGCCCCGATCCACACTCATTCTCACAATCAGGCCCTCGGCCTCACTCAGTCATAAACCTCTCAAGCCCCTCGGGCATTTCAGTAAAACAGAGCATTCGGCCCAAAATATTTATATGCATCAAAATAGAGTCATAAAACTGAGTTATGCGGTAAACAAGTATAAACATGACTGAGTATAGATTTTTCAATCGAAAACAAAGAGAGGATAGTAAGAAAAAGCCCCTAAGGGTCCAAACAGCACTGACGCAAGGCCCAAACATGACATTCAGCCTAATTTACAGAAACTCTTTCTAAAACATATAAGTATCATATAGTTTCAACAAAATATGCAACTTTACAGTTGCTACGGGACGGACCAAGTCACAAGTTCCCAACGGTACACGCCCACACGCCCGTCATCTAGCATGTGCGTCACCTAAAAATAGTAGAATGATATGAAATTCGGGGTTTCATTCCCTCAGGATTAGATTTACAATCGTTACTTACCTCGAACCGGTCAAATCTTTACCCCGCAATGCTCTTGCTTCTGGACTTGTCCTCCAAATGCTCCGAATCTATTCACAATCAGTACAATACCAGGAATACGCGCTAATGGAATGAATTCCACAAGAAAAGCTACAAAATTAGACCAAAACCCGAAATTGGCTCAAACCCGGCCTACGTCTCAAAATCCGACAAAGTTTACAAAACTAGAAAGCTCATTCACTCGCGAGCCTAACCATACCAAATTCATCAAAATCTGACATTGTTGGTCCTTCAAATCCTTAAATTACTCTCCAAAAATTCCAAGTTCTAACCCCTCATTTTCACTAATTACAATGATTAAACAACGGAAAATCACCATATATACAAGTATTAGGGCTCAAGTAACTTACCTCAATGAAACCCCCTTGATTCCCTCTTCAAATCTCTCCCAAAAGCTCCAAAACTGAATAGAAATGGTGAAGAATGCACCAAATTTGCAAAGTGTGCAATATGTACCCTCTGCCCAGGCTTCTCGCATCTGCGGCCATTTACTCGCACCCGCGCGACCGCACATGCGGTCCAAGGAGCCGCACCTGCGCAACTCACCTATCCGCCCAGTCTCCGCATCTACGGCAAACTCGCCGTAACTGCGCTTGTGCACCTGCGCATGGCGCGCCGCATCTGCAAAGCCTATCTAGCATTCCCCTTTCCGCATTTGTGCCCCAGGTTTCGCACCTGCGGGATCGCAGATGCGACCTCCAACTCGCACATGCGCATCCTGCCTAGCCCAGCATTGCCCGCACCTGCGAACTCCTCACGCGCACCAGCGGCCTCACACCTGCGACTCTTTCTTCCGCAGGAGCGAAAATAGCAGTAGCAACAGCTTCAGCTGCCTTTTTCCAACTTCAACAAATCCGTTAACCACCCGGAATCACCCCGTGGCCCTCGGGACCTCAATCAAAAATACCAACAAGTCATATTTCAACATATCAACTTAGTCGAACCTTCGAATCACTCAAAACAACATCAAATCATCAAATTACACTCGGATTCAAGCCTAAGAACTTCTAAATTTCCAAATTTGGCAACCGATGCCGAAACCAACCAAACCACGTCCGAATGACCTCAAATTTTGCACACACATCACAAATGACACTACGAACCTACTCCAACTTCCGGAATTCCATTCCGACCCCGATATCAAATTTTCCACTCCCGACCGAAATTGCCAAATTTCCAATTTCGCCAATTCAAGCCTAATTCTACCACGGACCTCCAAATAACATTCCGGATGCACTCCTAAGTCTAAAATAACCTAAAGAAGCTAAAGGAACCATCAGAATTCAAATCTGAGATCATTTACACATAGGTCAACATCCCGTTGACCTTTCCAACTTAAGTTTCTACTTAAGAGACTAAGTGTCTCAATTCACTCTGAAACCACTCCGGTCCCGAACCAACTAACCAGATATAATATAATATAGCTGAATAACACAAAAAGAAGTAGAAATGGGGAAAACGGGGCTATAACCCTCGAAATGACTGGTCGGGTCGTTACATTTTCCCCCTCTTAAATATTCGTTCGTCCTCGAACGAGTCTAGAAACATACCTGGAGTCTCGAATAGGCGTGGATATCTGCTCCGCATCTCCCGCTCAATCTCCCAGGTGGCCTCCTCCACAGGCTGACCTCTCCATTGCGCCTTCATTGAAGCTATATCCTTTGGCCTCAACCTTCGAACCTGCTGATCCAAAATAGCCACCGGCTCCACATCATAAGTCATATCACCCTCCAACTGAACCGTGTTGAAATCCAAAACATGGGACGGATCTTTAATATACTTCAGGAGCATGGAAACATAAAACATTGGATGCACACTCGACAAGCTGGGTGGTAAGGAAAGCTTATAAGCCACCTCTCTTATCCTCTGAAGCATCTCAAAAGGCCCAATAAATCGGGGGCTCAACTTGCCCCTCTTCCCAAACCTCATAACACCCTTCATGGGTGATACCTTCAGCAAAACCTTCTCCCCAACCATAAAAGACACATCACGTGCCGTCCTATCCGCGTAGCTCTTTTGCCTAGACTGCACCGTGCGAAGTCGCTCCTGAATCAATTTCACCTTATCTAATGCGTCCTGGACCAAGTCTGTATCTAAGAGGCTAGCCTCACCCGGCTCAAACCATCCAATCGGAGATCTACAGCTCCTTCCATATAAAGCCTCGTACGGAGCCATCTGAATACTCGACTGATAATTGTTGTTATATGCAAACTCTGCGAGTGGCAGAAACTGGTCCCATGAACCCCCAAAGTCAATGACACAAGCACGTAACATGTCCTCCAATATGTGAATAGTGCACTTAGACTGCCCGTCCATCTGAGGGTGAAAAGCTGTGCTCAACTCAACCTGTGTACCCAACTCTCGCTGCACAGCCCTCCAAAACTGCGATGTGAACTGAGTACCCCTATCTGAAATGATGGAAAATGGGACACCATGCAGGCGAACGATCTCTCGGATATAAATCTCAGCCAACCACTCTGAAGAGTAAGTAGTACCAACTGGAATGAAGTGCGCGGACTTGGTCAGCCGATCCATAATAACCCAAATGGTATCGAACTTGCTCAAAGTCCGTGGGAGCCCAACTACAAAGTCCATTGTAATTCGCTCCCACTTCCACTCTGGGATCTTTAATCTCTGAAGCAAGCCACCCGGTCTCTGATGCTCATACTTAACTTGCTGATAGTTGAGACACCGAGCCACAAACCCAACTATATCCTTCTTCATCCGCCTCCACCAATAGTGCTGCCTCAAATCCTGGTACATCTTCGCGGCACCCGGATGGATGGAATACCGCGAGCTGTGGGCCTCCTCAAGAATCAACTCTCGAAGCCCATCTGCATTAGGCAAACATATCCGGCCCTACATTCTCAGCACGCCATCATCACCAATAGTCACATCCCTAGCATCACCTCTTCGAACCCTATCCTGAAGAATGAGCAAGTGGGGGTCATTATGCTGACGCTCCCTGTTACTGTCATAAAGAGAAGACCCAGAGACCACACAAGCCAATACCCAACGAGGCTCCGAAATATCTAATCTGACAAGCTGGCCCGCTAAGGCCTGAACATCTAATGCCAAAGGTCTCTCTGCTGTTGGAAGATATGCTAAACTCCCCAAACTCTCTGCCCGGCGACTCAAAGCATCGGCCACCACATTGGCCTTCCCCGGATGGTACAGAATAGTGATATCATAGTCCTTAAGAAGCTCCAACCATCTCCGCTAATGCAAATTAAGATCCTTCTGCTTTAACTGATACTGCAGACTCCGGTGATCAGTATAGATCTCACAATGAACCCCATACAAATAATGGCACCAAATCTGCAAGGTGTGAACAATGGATGCTAACTCAAGATCATGGACATGATAGTTCTAATCATGGGTCTTCAACTAGCGCAAGGCATAGGCAATCACCCTACCCCCCATGCATCAAAACAACACCAATGCCTATCCTCGAGGCATCACAATACACGATGTAAGAACCTAAAGCTGATGGCAGAACTAACACTAGAGCTATGGTCAAAGCAGTCTTGAGCTTCTAAAAGCTCTCCTCACACTCATCCGACCACCTGAATGGAGCACCCTTTTGGGTCAATTTGTCAAGGGCGATGCAATAGATGAAAATCCCTCCACAAAGCGACGGTAATAACCCGCCAAACCAAGAAAGCTCCTAATCTACGTGGCTGAGGATGGTCTAGGCTAATTCTGCACCGCCTCTATCTTCTTCGGATCCACCTAAATACCCTCGCTGGACACCACGTGTCCCAAGAATGCTACTGAACTGAGCCAAAACTCACACTTGGAGAACTTTGCATAAAGTTTCTCCTCCCTCAATCTCTATAATACAATCCTCAAATGTTGAGCGTGCTCCTCCTGGCTACGAGAGTACACCGAGATGTAATCAATGAATACAACGATAAATGAGTCCAAATAGGGCTAGAATACACTGTTCATCAAATGCATGAACGCTGCTGGGGCATTGGTCAGCCCAAAAGACATCACCAAGAACTCATAATGGCCATATCGAGTCTTGAAAGCTGTCTTAAGAATATCTGAATCCCGAATCTTCAGCGGGTTATAACCGGACCTCAAATCAATCTTCGAGAACACCCTCGCTCCCTGAAGCTGCTCGAATAAATCATCAATACGAGGCAAAGGATACTGTTCTTGACTGTGACCTTGTTCAACTACCTGTAATCAATACACATTCTCATGAAACCATCCTTCTTCTTCACAAATAGAACCGGTGTACCCCAAGGTAACACAAAAGGACAAATAAACCCCTTATCAAGGAGTTCCTGAAGTTGTTCTTTCAATTCCTTCAACTCCGTCGGTGCCATACGATACAGTGGAATAGAAGTGGGCTGAGTGTCCGGCACCAAATCAATACCAAAGTCAATATCCCTGTCAGGCGGCATGCCCGGCAGGTCTGCAGGAAACACATCCGAAAAATCACGTACCACCGGAACAGAATCAATGACAGGAGTCTCTGCACTAACATCCCTCACAAAAGCCAAATAAGATAGGCAACCCTTCTCAACCATGCGCTAAACCTTCAAATATGAAATCACCCTACTTGGTACATAATCTACAGAACCGCTCTACTCAACCCTCAGAATTTCCGGCATAGTCAATGTCACCGTCTTCACGTGATAATCTAAAACATCATGACATGGAGATAACCAATCCATACCCAATATCACATCAAAGTCGACCATACTGAGCAGCAAAAGGTCCACTTGGGTCTCCAGACCCCCAATAGTCACCACACATAACCGATATACGTGGTCCACAATAGTAGTATTGCTCACATGAGTAGATACATGAATAGAAGAAACTAGAGACTCACAGGGCATATCCAGAAAATGGGCGAAATACGAGGAAACATATGAATACGTGAAACCAGTGTCAAATAATACTGAGGCATCTCTGTGACAAATTAAGACAATACCTATAATCACAGCATTTGAAGCAATAGCATCTGGTCTGGTAGGGAGGGCATAGAAACAGGCCTGGCCACCCCATGATCTGCCTCCCCCTCTAGGGAGACCCCTATCTGACTAACCTCCACCCCGATCTGACTAGGCGGGCAGTGAGGTAATTGTTGTTGTAGTTGGAGGCTGACTCCTCTGTGAGATAGACCTCCATGATAACGAGGACACTGTCTCCACATATGCCCAAGCTCCCCACACTCAAAACAACTCCCTGGTGCTGGCGGCAAAAACTGAAGGGAACCCCTAGCACCAGGATGACTGGTAAAAGAACCTGGCATGGAAGAGCACTGACCCCCAAAAGGAGCACCGCTGAATCCACCCTGACCACGAGGCCTCTTGGCCTCCCTCTCCATCCTCTCCTGACCGCGAACCATCTCAATCTGCCGAGAAATGTCGACAAGCTCATCAAAAGTAGCACCTGAAACCCTCTCTGGTCATGAGCAACTGTAGCTGATAAGTGAGACCATCAATAAACCTCATGATCCTCTCCCTGTCCGTGGGAACCGACCAGATCGCATGACGGGCCAACTCGGAGAACCGCATCTCATACTGCGTCATAGACATATCGCCCTGGCGAAGCCGCTCAAACTGTCTGCGCAGCTCCTCTCTGCGGAATCGAGGCACGAACTTCTCCAAAAATATCACGGAGAACTGCTGCCAAGTAAGCGGTGCTGCGCCAACAAGCCTACGCCTCTCATAAGTCTCCCACCATCTGAGTGCAGCCACAGAAAACTGAAAGGTAGTGGATAAGACCCCACAAGTCTCCAAAATACCAGCAATACAGAGTATCCTCTGACACTTGTCCAAAGAGTCCTGAGCATCCTCTCTCTCTGTGTCACTGAAAGGTGGTGGCTGGAGTCTCCCAAACCTCTCCAACCTATGCTGATCATCCTCAGGCAAAGCAGGAACCACATAATCCTGAGCAATTATAATCGGCTGGGCTGGTGGTGCCTCCGATGTCTGAAGTCCCTGAATAACATTCTCGGGTGTGCGAGCGACGGGAGTTTGAGTGCCTCCCCTGGCCTGAGAAGTGGCTGCGGCCGTCAAAATAGAGACCGCCTGTGCAAGGCCGGTACACGCTGTCAGAATCTGAGCTAGGGCCTCCTGAAGGCCTGGAATCACAATAGGCACAGGTGGTGCCTGAGCTGATGCATCAACAACTGGAACCTAGTCCTGATCTGGGACAACCGGTGGATCTGTAGGTACTGCCCCAGCTGCTGTATGGGCTGGACCCTTGCCCCTACCATGGCCTCTACCGCGGCCTCGGCCTCTCGCAGCCCTGGCTGGTGGTACTGGTGGCTGGCCCTCCTTACTGGTAGTATGGGTCTTCACCATATGTGAGAGAATGAAATAATAGATGTTTAGTTACTAGAATCAACAGATTCGCACGACAAGAATTCAAGAATGTGGAGTTTCCTAAAGGTTCTGCAGCCTCCTAAAGATAAGTACAGACGTCTCCGTACCGATCCGCAAGACTCTACTAAACCCGCTCATGACTCGGGAGACCTATGTAACCTAAGCTCTGATACCAATCTGTCACGACCCAAACTAACCCCTGTCGTGATGGCGCCTATCGTGGAACTAGGCAAGCCGACTCATTTCCAAAACAAACCGATATTTTCATTTTCAAAGATAATTTCAATGCTATTTAACATAAAACCTTCGTAAAGGAGTTCCAATCAAAATAAAAGTGCAGAAGGAAAAGCCCGACATCGGGGTGTCACTAGTCATGAGCATCTACTACAATCTGTCTAACAATATCAAGGCTAACTCAGCCTGAAAAATAGCTAAATACAACTAGAGGAAGATAAGAGGGAGAAGAGCAGGGGCTGCAATTGCCAAACAGCTACCTTGCTATCTCCAAGAAAATCTGTAACCAGAACAATCAATAACAGCTACCGTGTCCAGCTACACCTGAATCTGCACACAAGGTGCAGGGAGTAACATGCGTACGCCAACTCAGTAAGTAACAACAATAAATAAAGACTGAGCAGTAGTGACGAGCAATAAAGCATACAACATTCATATCAGGAAAACTCAGTAAAATACCATATGCTTTTAAAATCAGGATTTGAATCAAAACATCTCGTTTAAACCCAGTTCCAGTAAAAATCATTTAAAGATATTTTTCAACAGTTTTCAAACAGAGGAAAAATGCAAAGGTGAGCAAAAATGGTGAAATCATAAACAGCCCATCGGGCAAAATATCACTCATAAACAGCCCCTCGGACAAACCTCACACTCACTCATGCTACTCGGGCATGCCTCACAATCACTCTTGCCACTCGGGCATACCTCACAATCACTAATGCCTCCCAGTCACTCAGCACTCGGCACTCGGCAATCGACACTCGCACTCAGTAGGTACCTGCGCTCACTGGGGGTGTGTACACACTCCGGAGGGGCTTCTTCAATCGAAGTGCTATAATCTGCAAGGACAACTCACATGCTGCACGGACAACTCACGTGCTATAATAATAAAGTATGCTGCAGGAGGGCAACCCCGATCCACACTCATTCTCACAATCAGGCCCTCGGCCTCACTCAGTCATAAACCTCTCAAGCCCCTCGGGCATTTCAGTAAAACAGAGCATTCGGCCCAAAACATTTATATGCATCAAAATAGAGTCATAAAACTGAGTTATGCGGCAAACAAGTATAAATATGACTGAGTATAGATTTTTCAATCGAAAACAATGAGAGGATAGTAAGAAAAAGCCCCTAAGGGTCCAAACAGCACTGACGCAAGGCCCAAACATGACATTCAGCCCAATTTACAGAAACTCTTTCTAAAACATATAAGTATCATAGAGTTTCAACAAAATATGCAACTCTACAGTTGCTACGGGACGAACCAGTCTCTACATCTACGGCAAATTCGTCGCACCTGCGCTTGCGCACCTGTGCATGGCGCACCATATCTGCGAAGCCTGTCCAGCATTCCCCTTTCCGCATCTGTGCCCCAGGTTTCGCACCTGCGGGATCGCAGATGCGACCTCCAACTCGCACCTGCGCATCCTGCCTAGCCCAGCATTGCCCGCACCTACGAACTCTTCATGCGCACCAGCGGCCTCGCACCTGCGACTCTTTCTTCCGCAGGTGCAAAAATAGCAGTAGTAGCAGCTTCAGCTGCATTTTTCCAACTTCGACAAATCTGTTAACCACCCGGAATCACCCCGAGGCCCTCGGATCCTCAACCAATACCAACTTAGTCAAACCTTCGAATCACTCAAAACAACATCAAATCATCAAATTACCCTCAGATTCAAGCCTAAAAACTTCTAAATTTCTAAATTCGGCAACCGATGCCGAAACCAACCAAACCACGTCCGAATGACCTCAAATTTGCACACACATCACAAATGACACTACGAACCTACTCCAACTTCCGAAATTTCATTCCGATCCCGATATCAAATTTTTCACTGCCGACCGAAATCGCCAAATTTTTAATTTTGCCAATTCAAGCCTAATTCTACCACGGACCTCCAAATCACATTCCGGATGCACTCCTAATTCCAAAATCACCTAACGGAGCTAACGGAACTATCGAAATTCAAATCCGAAATCGTTTACATATAGGTCAACATCCGATTGACCTTTCCAACTTAAGTTTTTACTTAAGAGACTAAGTATCTCAATTCACTATGAAACCACTCCGGTCCCAAACCAACTAACCCGATATAATATAATATAGATAAATAACACAAAAAGAAGTAGAAATGGAAAAAATGGGGCTATAACTCTCAAAACGACCGGCCGGATCGTTACACTGTGTTTCTTCCTCGGCCGGTTGTAGCCTTTTTGGTGATTATCATTTGGAGGGCAAGGGGTAAAGTACTTTTGCCTCGTCCCCTTGAGGGTTCACCCCTCCCCTTTGAAGTATCTCCTCGGCCTCAAGATCTAACCATTTTATGTAACAAGCAACAGAAGGTGTCAGTTTTAATTCAAGAGTAAACATATAAGAACACACTAGAGAGACAGTGAAAATCACAGTGTAAAACATACTTGCAGGGTAGGGAAGTGTGGTCCGCACAATTATAAGTGCGGCCGCAGTATGGGCATTGCGGACCACACAATTTGATCTTGCGGCCGAAGAACTAGATATGCGGTCTGCATATTTTCTACCGCGGTCGCACATGAGATTCACCAAAATGCCAACTCTCTGAAGATTTGGCACCAAAATGCTATCAAATTTTCTATCATACGAACCTATTGGAACCTTCTAATCCCGATTTCGAGGCCCTTTACTCAAAATTCAAACCTTAGTCAACTCTTCCAACCTAAAGCTTTCGAATTTAGAATTTTCTTAGCAAATCAACTCCGAACTTCCTGAAATTCAATTCCAACCACACTTACAAGTCATAATACCTGAAGTGAAGCTACCCAAGGCCTCAAACCGATGAACAACGCGCTAGAGCTCAAAACGACCGGTTTGGTCGTTTCGTTAAGCTACCATCACATTAAATAGTTTTAAACTATAATACATAATTATCTAACTAATATGACAAAATTGATCATTTGTGTAAGTTTTGATGATGTCCTTTTATTTTAAATTCATGTATTATGCTAATGTAATAATATTTTTCGCAATTTATTGATTGTTATATTATATATATATATATATATATATATATATATATATATATATATATATATATATATATATATATATATATATAGAGAGAGAGAGAGAGAGAGAGAGAGAGAGAGAGAGAGAGAGAGAGAGAGAGAGAGAGAGACGATTGTTGTACTGCTAATTTCTAGAACTAATGTTTTTGTTTGTATGTATAATCTGTGTTTAACTTTGTAGAATTGTTATATAATAATTACTACTCTATATATGACATAGAGAATGAGGAGGGAGGAACGAAATTCTAGTGAGAGAGAAATAGAAGATGATACAATAGATAAGTGGGTACCGTATCTCTCTACAATCCCATAAATTAGGGAATTTAAAATAATCTCTACAATTCTGCCTAACTACGTAATTAACTAAAACTAGTAATACATATATGGACAACGGGTAAAATGAGTTACAAAAATTAAAGAGGTTTATTTTTGGGATTCTTTCCTTCCTATATAATATTTGAAACTTATTTACCAAAATTGTCCTAATTTTGTATATTATTCTCCCTAAATAAGGATTACTTACAAATTATATACATTCCAGCTTAAAAGGCTTTCAATCCATTATTAATGACTTAAATTAAGGAATTCATTGCTTGAAAAAAGGCATAACTGAAGGGAACAATGGTGTTAACTACCTTTCCCTTCCATAATCAACTATATTTTTTTTAAAAAGAAAAGAAAAGAAAGCAAACAGACGGAAAAGTACAAAATAAGCAATACGTCTAAGCAAATGTCATCCTAATTATTCTTTCTTTAAAATTTTTTTGTAGACGAGCATATTATTTGAACTTTGGAAACAAAAGAAGAAAGAAAACTGCTTCAGCCAGTGCAATGATTGTGTAGCAATATTAAGATGCAGATAAGTGAAGCTGGAAACATTTCAATAATTTTTCTAATGATTTTGACGAAAGTCCCATCTCATTAAAATATAGTTTGATATCTTCTGTCACTTATCCATAAATAAAATACAGATATCATATTATGCTTCTCAAAAGAAAATATTTGATGGCAAATAGGCTAGAAAAGGAGGACCCTCTTAATTTATCAACAAAAGAAATCAACTGACATCTATAAGTTGGGGTAAAAGTAGGCACAAGGTTAATAAGAAAAAGAAAGAAAAGAAAACTAAAACACAACTTATTCAGTGGGGACTTCTTTCATGAAAACACAAGCCCCAATTTACAAAAATCAATCCCTTTAATCAACACATCGTATTTCAAGAAAAGAATAATGCATTGTACAACATCATACAAATTAAACATAAATTTCATACAAATTTAATATAAAATTTGATATACCTACAACATACATAATAAAAATAAATTTCGTACAACTAATTATAAAATATACAACTTATCTATAACTTTCATATATCCGTCTTACCCAGTTAAATACAACTACAACATCATACAACTTAAATACAATTTTCATATAAATTTTATACAATATGTCTTTTACATATTTTGTATATATTTTGTATCTGATTTGTATATATTTTGTATGTGGTGTGTGCTTCTTCCTCTCTATTAATATAATTTTTATACATATCAACAACTTTATGTAAAAAAGATAGTATTGATAACTTAAATACAAATTTTATACAACGATTCATATATTATACAACTATTTTTTAACTTTCATACAACATTCAAATAATAAAAAATATATAACTACAACAGAATACAATTTACATATAATTTTACTACAAATTCGTAAGTATATGGCATGTCATGTCTTCTTCTTCTTCTTCTTCTTCTTCTTCTTCTTCTTCTTCAAGTTTCAATTTAAAATTCAGCCAAAATCAAGTCTAATCTTCACCAAACACCCTCAAAATTGAGATATAAACTCCAAATAATATTTTTAATTATTTGCAATAATACCCAATCAAAATAAATAATGGTGTTTGAAAACCCAAATTCGAATTCAAAGCGTCAAAGCTTTTTAATGGCTGTCAATGGTAGAGAGTCAAACACCTTCAAAATTTATTGATTTACAATTTCAATTTGAACACCAATTGTATAACATGAAAGGAAATTGCTAAGTTAAAACTCTATAGTAAAACGATTGAAATCCATTGATGAATTTCATTAAAAATATATACAACATGAAAGGATTAAAAATAGAGAACATTAGAGAAGGAAAAGAATTGGGGAAAGAACAAAAAATGAGAGAGAGAGAGAGAGAGAGAGAGAGAGAGAGAGAGAGAGAGAGAGAGAGCAGGAGGGAGAGAATAAATAATTGATTCCTTATTCAATTCCTAATATAAAAGGAAACTCATTTAATTCTATAAATGTATATAATTGATAAATTATATATGCCTAAGTAATTAAATTGAAACTTGAGTAAGGAGGGTAATAAAGTTTCAAATAGTGTATAGGAAGGTAAATATCCCTTTATTTTAAGTTTATAGCTAATATGGGCTGCTAACATTGAATCTCGAAAAGAAGGCGAGACGATTTGTCGTTTGGGTCACATTCCAATGTTATTGTCCTACTAGTCGTAGCTGCCACGAAAGAGCATATCCAGCACAAAATGGACCTTTTTAGAACAACTATTTATATTTTGATCTAATTAAGAAAATTTTAAAAAAAATTAGTCTCGCGCTAAAATTTTGAAGCACCAGAAATTTTTGGTAGCATGCTTCAAAATTGTGGCAACGTGCTTCAAATTGTGGCAGCATGCTTTAAAATTCTAGTCGTGTACTTCAAAAGTCTAGCAACGTGCTTTAAAATTTTGACACAGAGTTTATTTTGTCAATACTTTTTTTAATGAGATCAAAATTTAAATGGTGACACTAAATGATCCTATTTGTGCAAATTGCCCTATCTAACACTCTCAAAACTAATGACAGGCCAAGGATTTAACTGAGCCAAGAAAGTGGGATCCAGACAGAAGAGAAATCCACTTTAGGGACGGATAGATTGTAACTTTATCCTAATCTAATAAATGCACCCTAAATTATTTGATATCAATCATTTGTAATTTTATTTTGTATAATTTTAAAAAATTTAGATTATTTAAGTGATATTTGCTCTATCAAAAAACTTATAAAAACTATTTTATTTATTTCATTCTGACCACTAAGACACTGTTAAGTTTGACCAATATAATATTTTTAAGCTACATGGCAGCCAAATAGGGACGCCGGAAACCGGGAATATTTCTCTTTCTATAATTCACTCATTTATTTAATTTCGGCCAGATCGGGTAGAGTTTATGGAACTAAAAATTAATGAAGAAGTAATGTTAGAGTTAATTAAACCTCCGCCGGCCATATCAAATGTGGTCGTGCACACAAACGAATTAGTGACAAAATTAAAGAATAAAGTCTCCAATCCATTTCCACTATTCGTACATAATCTGAATATTTTATATTTGTTAAGTTGAACCTAGTTGATAAAAAATATAAGAGTTTTGACTAACATTTCCCTTTGTTCTGCGTTTGTCATACACCTTATCTTAGGTCAGGGAAGTGGAGAATAAATTCTTGATTTCTGCAAATTGCACCTAAATTTAGTGGAAAATTAAGATCCCCTGTATCTTTGACAGATTGGAATCCTCTCATTTTCATTTGTATATATTATTATAACTCTCCATTTTTTAGTTTTTAATTTTGAGATATAATGGACAAATACAGCATCAATTTGCTTATATATTTTAGTACTCATATGTTCTAGTTGTTGTTCAATTATATATGTTATGCCTCTCCTTCAAGAAGTAATATTTGTAAGTGCTAAACAACTACATACATAAATCACTTCAAGTTTTATACCTTACTTGTTTAATGTCTAAAGGTTTACTTACCCCTTGACCAAGCGAAACTGACGTTTTACTGGTAATGGACGTCTTCAATTATCAAAAACAGTTGAAAATCATTTTGGGTTGTAATATTCTGAACTATCAGAAATTTAAACTTGGCTGAAAATCGACTATCTAAGTAAAAGGCCAATGCATGCTAGAAACATTACGAAACCATTAAATTCTCCGAATCTAATTGTTTACACGCTTTAACGTAGTTTTGATAAACAAAGAAGAAGTTAAAGGCAAGTGAATCGAAGAAGATGCAAAACCCTTACTCAACTAGTTTGATTTGTGTGAACCGTATGAGAGTTTCAGAAAAAAATAATGCAATCAACAACAAGACAACGTTTAGGGTATCAACAAAATAGAATAATCCACTTTGTGTATTGATTAATTAATGTTCTTTCTTCCAAGGATCATACACAGAAAGACCGAGAGAGATAGAGCTTTTTGTCAAAGACGGCTCAATGGTGTTGGAGACCTAAAGACCGAGAGGATAAAAGATTCTATTGAAGTGGCTAATTCCATGCATATTGTATGGACATTTGGTCGCACAAATTGCATAATATCATAAATAGCCACCCCGGGTATTACCTAGCCCTCAGGAGCTTAAACTTGTTTAATAATTTTAGATATTTTGTTTAAAGTTTATATTTTTTTTACTTTTTGAGATGCAATTTTATCTTGACGATGTAACCAACCTATTTAATCTTTGTTGAAACAATACCAATTTTTTATAAGATTTTATTAAGTTTAATTTTAATTTTTTTTTTCACATGACCGTCAATATAACTCATTGCCTCCCAAAGTAACAATCATGTGGGAATTTGTATTTACAAAGATGATAAACAAATCAACTATAGCTTTTTACGATCTAATTTGTTTGAAGCGTACCTACATAGACCTAGAAATAAAATATTTTATAAAGTTAGAGTAGTAAATAAAATTTGTTCAAGTTGAAGTGGGAAGAACTAGAAAGTAAGTGTATATTCAACTGCCTTTTCACTTTCATTAGAATTTTCTCAATCAACTACAAAAAAAAAAAAAAAAAGAGCACATAATAAGTACAATAAATATTTAAATTACATATAAAAAGATTAACTTTTAGGGCCTCTAATTTTGTGAAGCCTAAAGCAGCCGCTTTAGTGGCTTGGGGGTTAAGCCGCCTCCGCTTCTTGTGTTGCAATGGACATGGTTCTTAGTTTCATTGAGAAGTTAGTTATATAAAATAAGCAAGAATCCTTTTCGTGATAAGACTCTTCAACAGTGCAAAAAGGAATGTTGAAAAGGCGTATCTGGTTCACCAGAAAGCTCGATGATGATTGATGTCAGAGGATTGTGGTGAGAATGTGCTCCAGCTGGCGCCGGGTCAGGGTCAGGGTCAAAGGAAAAAGGTCCGTTGGGCCGGTGCCACTACGCCACCGGTCCACGAAGGCCTTAATCACTTTGAGATAGCACCGTTGCTTCGAGGCACCGGTTATTACGATCTCGGAGTCCCGGCCAGGGCCACCGACTACAATACCATGAGTGTTGGCCTTCAATAAGTCCGGACTCCCATGTGTCACATCCCTGTTGGTACATCTAGCATGCCTGGATTTTTACCCCATACACAATTTTTTTTTTTTTTTTGAAACAACCCCATACACTAATTTATCTTTAGTAATGTGAAAAAAGAGAAGATTTGACAAATAGTAGTAGTATATCCCTATATATTTGTTTTCCCACAATCTCATATCCGAGACACCATTTCCGTTAATTGCACCAATTTAATAGTGAGCGACAGCTTCGCAAAAATCTTGGACAGATTGGGAAATCTCCTGTGAGTATAGCAAATATTAATCAACAACAACAACTCAATTTATGTGGCGTCAAGTTAGTAGTGGAAAAATTCTTGCATCTTTTATTCACAGCCATGTGCTCCACTCACGCTTCCAAAAAAGAAGAATAAAACTATCAGTGCTATATCCTAAAATTGCCACAGACTGATGCTGCTAGTATGAAATTAATCACTAGGCCAAAGGATCAGTAAGTTCTGTTACAACTGCCCCCTTATTTCTCATCTAGTATAGATTTTTTTAAGTGACATTTGTTGAATTTTCCTGAGATTTAGGCTAGCCATTTAGTTTGAATTTTACCTCGCACAGAGAAGGATTCAGGATTTAAGCTTTATAGGTTCAATCATTAAGGTTTTTAGTATTGAACTCATCATATTTTTAAAAGTATAGGATCATATATACTTTTATACATAAATTTATACTCCACGTTGAAAATAGGAGAAGTAGACCAAACTTGGTGCTTCTAAGCTACGTCTCCCCTTGACCTCTCATCTCTTAAGAAGCATTTTCTGATATTACTTCCAAAGTACTTAGAGATACATTAGAAATATTAAGGGTCCAATATGAATGGGGTCGACTATGATGTGAACGGCCATATTTTATCAAACAACATTTCTCAATTGAGTGGTGTTTTGCCATTTTTAGTAAGTATTCGGAAATCGGAACTAGTCCAATAACATTTTGTCAATAATCTTCCAGAGTATTGATATAGAAAGGAATAAAACAAAATTTATTTATTATGATTTTGTCTTTGCTTTGTTTATAAATTATAACCACTGGTTTTGCATATGTTCTTGTATACTTGCAAAATCGGGCTGATGGTACACCCCGGTCTCCGATAAAATAAGCCAAGCTCGAGACATAATGACAGGGGAACGAGATCGAGGCAAAGGTCTCATCAAGTCAGAATTCGGGGGGGGACGACGCCCGCCGTCGAGAATATCGGGTTCACGGTTCGGATTCGGTCTTAGCCTTGAACGACTTCGAACAACATTGTCAAGCAATCGGGCACGACCAACAGAAGGTCGTAATATCCGTGACCAGCCAAATATCACATCGGGGATCTCAGCACGTATCGAGCAGAACCGGTAATCAGTTAATCGGAGGATTTTTACCTTTTATAGAGTTGTCCCTAGAATATGATTCCCCTACTATATAAAGGAGGTCTGATAATTCATTAAAGGCATTGTAACACGCATACCAAAGCAATATATCGTTATTTTCTCTATCACAAGCTCTTTTCTCTTTTTCATTGGTGCTGGTCATGGCGAGCCCGGTTCGGGGGCAAATATTTCAATAAGACTGGAGCTATCCTCCTCGTGCAGTTTGAATGTATTCTATCTTTGTTTGTTCAATAGTAACTTAATTTATCACTTTGTATCGAATTAATCTGCGTATCTTTAAAACCACTCATAAATTTAATTTTTATCCCATTTTGAGGGTAAACAGTTTGGCACCCACCGTTGGGCTAAGGATAACAACGGCGATTTAATACAAATTTTCGTAACACACCTTACTTTACACTTGTTCTTTGAAGTGCCTTTGATTTCAGGTCAACGTTAAAATGTCAAACTCCCTCTAAACACGGATGTTGAGTCTAGCCACCATGGCGAGAACAAAAATATAGCGCCCGATAATGAGGTGCCCCCCGCCAATCCTAACGAAATTCCGGCCGCGGACCCAATCGACGCCAGCTCACATGTGGCCATCAACACAAATTTGCCCACCGATCCTGAGAACAGCATCCGCGGGAGAGTTTGGTCGGTAGCTCAAAATGCTTGTGACGGCGAGGGAGATGGGATCAGCTTGCAGGTGATCTTCAAACTGCTGCAGGCCCAGCAGGCAGCGATAGCCCAACTACAGAACCGAAGTCGTGCTCCCAATAGAGTTGAGCCCGAATCATCCCGGGAAAACACTCGCTGAAATGAACTAGCCGCAGATAGGCCAAATGAAGTTGAACCCAGAACCAACCCCGAAATAATAAAGATGATCGAGGATTGAAAAAGTGGGTGGAAATGGGAGAAACGAAAATCGAAGCTAACGACAAGAAGGTGGAGACTTACAACTCCAGGTTCGACCAAATCCCTGAAGCGCCACCGGTATTATAGGGCCTAGATTCCAAGAAGTTTGTTCAGAAACCCTTCCCTCCGAGCGCAGCCCCGAAGGCGATCCCTAAAAAGTTTCGCATGCCTGAAATTCCTAAGTACAACGGGATAACTGACCCAAATGAACACGTGACCTCATACACGTGTGCCATTAAGGGGGATGACTTAGAAGAGGATGAGATTGAATCTGTCTTGTTGAAAAAATTCAGAGAGACCTTGTCAAAAGGAGCTATGATATGGTATCACAACCTACCTCCTAACTCTATTTACTCACTTTCTATGCTTGCAGATTCCTTCATAAAAGCACACGCCGGGGCTATCAAGGTCGAGACTAGGAAGTCGGACCTTTTCAAAGTGAAACATGGGGATAATGAGATGCTCAGAGAATTCGTGTCCCGTTTTCAGATGGAACGGATGGACCTGCCTTTGGTCATGGACGATTGGGCCGTTCAGGCCTTCACCCAAGGACTCAATACTCGAAGCTCGTTGGCTTCGCAGTAGTTGAAGCAAAATTTGGTAGAATATCCGACTGTAACTTGGGCCGATGTGTATAAACGATATTAGTCAAAAATTAGAGTTGAAGATGATCAGCTCAGAGCCCCTTCCGGGTCTGTTTATCCTATCCGATCTAGTGACAGACCCAAAATAGATATTGATCATGAACCAAGGCCAAGTAAGGACCGATATCATCCATATATCGGTGATCGTAGGAGTAACGGATCCGGATGAAATCCTGCAAGAAATGAAAGGAGAAGCGATCAGAGTCAAAATAACCGGGGACTCATAAGCAAAAATGGTTTTGACAGGCCCATCGGGCCTAAGGAAGCACCAAGGTTATCAGAGTACAACTTCAACATCGATGTTTCTACTATCATAACCGCCATCGGACTCATCAGAGACACCAAATGGCCTCGACCTCTACAGTCTGATCCAGCCTAAAGGGATCCTAACCTAATGTGTAAATATCATGGTACTCACAGCCATAGAACGGAGGACTGCCGACAATTAAGGGAGAAAGTATCCTGGTTATTCAACAATGGACATCTCCAAGAGTTCCTGAGTGATCGAGCCAAGAATCATTTTAGGAATCAAGATTTTAATAAACAGATTGAGCAAGAAGAACCTCAGCACATCATTAACGTGATCATTGGCGGGGTCGGCGTTCCCCAAGGGCCGATGCTGAAGCGCACCAAAGTATCCATCACAAGGGAAAAATGGACTCGGTATTACGTGCCGAAAGGAACCTTGTCTTTCAACGACGAGGACGCTGAAGGGATCATGCAGCCCCACAACGATGCACTGGTAATATTTGTACTCATAAATAAATCTCGAGTTAAGCGTGTGTTGATTGATCCAGGTATCTCAGCCAACATCATCAGATCGAGGGTCGTTGAACAGCTCGATCTACAAGATCAAATAATGCTTGTGATCTCGTCCAATTTCACACCTCACTTTCAAGGTTATGAAACGATCGAATGCAATGATAGTACCCAACAAGAGTCGGGGTCGATTTCTACAGGGAACTATATATGGGAGTTAGGAGTATATACTGTAGTATATGAATTTGACTATCTCAATTTACACTTCCACAAATTGGAGATGTTTTTAAATCTAGTTTAAAACTAAGAGTGCAAGGTGAGAAATAAAATTAAGAAATTATTTTTGTTGTTTTTCAAGTTTTGTAAAAAGCCTAGGGCTATGACCATCGTCTAGGTGTTTGCCTAATGGGATATAAACCTTAATGCTTGTTTTATTGATCGGGTTGTATTATAGCTATCAACACTCAATTACCTACTCAATACCTCTCGGGCAGAGAGTGATTTTGCCCAATTTTGCTTTCTCAAGTCCAAATGGGTATTGCACAAAATGGTTGATAAAAGTTCAAGTCGGGTTATTACTATCTCTAGGTTGAACCCTTTAATTGGGATTATCAATCTCTCGATTAATCCAATTTCTTGTTAGCCAAGTTTTCCTAGACTAAGTTTCTCTTTCTCAAGTAGAGACCAAGTCAAATAGGCATGAACTAATATTTGCAACCATTAATTTCACAAATTAAAGCATGAACAATGCTAAATAATAAACACCCAATTATAAACAAGTATTAAATTAAACACCCATAAAGTTTACACACCAGAATTGGGTCAAACCCTAGTGAAAATCTAGCTACTCATGCTTGAAATTGAAAAACAAAAGAAGAAATGATAATTAAACTCATATTACAAGATTAAAATGATAAAATCTATGTTAAAATAGCTCAAAATATGAAAAACTACTAAAAGAAGTAAAGAGAAACGACTACTGTAGCTGCTGATGTCAAAAGTTAACCTAAAATTGTGAAACTCGTCTATTTATACAGGGCTGGAAATTTCAAACAAAATTACCCCTCGGGAGATTCTGCGGCCGCACAATTCCATGTGTGGTCCTCACTTTTTCTTCAACTTGTCAGGACTGGAAGTTTGCGTCCGCATAATTTTGATCTGCGACTGCATGGAACTCTTTCTGCGGTCCGCACTTTTATATGTGCGACCACACTTGATCTTCTGCGGTCCGCATTTTTAACATCTGCGGCCATATAGCACTTCTTCTGCAGCCGCACAATTTTTATGCGGTTCGCACTTTTGATGGACTTGGAATGCACATTCTCTGAACTTTGCTCCTGGCCCTACTTTTGCGGCCGCACAATTCTTATGCGGACTGCACTTTGCACCAAACTCTGCTGACTTTTCCTTCATAATATGCAGCCGCAGATGATATTCTGCGGTCCGCACTTATGAGCTTTTGTGCCTTTTATGTCATTGAGTTCAGATTACTCCTTTTTGAGTTGGATTTCATCTCAGGAGTTTATCTTCCAATGTTCCTGCAATTAAGCACATTTCATTAGTTTTCGGGAACACAATTAAACCTTTTTGGACTAAAATGAAAACTAAAAGGCGTTAATAAGTAGTCATAATCCCCACTTATCAGCCTGCAGTCCGAGTTCTAAACGGATTCAACATGGCACGTGAGACCACTAAAGGGGAGATAACATTACCGATAAACGTCATTGGGACCATTCAGTAAGCCAAGTTCTATGTAATCGAAGGAGACATGAGGTACAACACTCTGTTCGGAAGGCCATGGATCCACAACATGAGGGCGGTACCCTCGACTCTACACCAAGTGATGAAATTCCCAATTCCAGGAGGGATAAAAATAATTTACGAAGAATAACCAGCTACAAAGGAGATGTTCGCGATCGACGAGGTGGTTCTGGTATACCCACTTACAACGACACAGGGCCTAGGTTTGGCCGCCAAGCAAGAAGCTAAATAGCAATTATCTACACCGGCCCGACCCAACCAGAGAAGCAGGGGATGATGAAGACGCCGATTATGGGGTTCCCAGGTCTTTTATAGGCCCCGACAATTCCTATGCTACCAAATCGGCAGTCAAGGAACTGGAGCAAGTCGTACTGATCAAGCACTTGCCCGATCAAAAGGTATACCTGGGCATGGGGTTAAGTCCTGAGCTCAGGAGAAAGCTCATTCAATTCCTTATAGCTAACACAAATTATTTCACTTGGTACCACCTTGATATGATAGGGATCCCGCCAAAAATAATCACTCACAAGCTAAGCCTGGACCCGAAGTTCCACCCGATCAAGCAGAAGAGGAGACTCCAATCCGAGGTCAAGCATGCGTTCATCAAGGACGAGGTATCTAAAGTCCTTAAAATAGGGTCCATCTGGGAGGCTAAGTACCCGGACTGGTTAACAAACATAGTAGTAGTCTCTAAAAAGGGAAACAAATTAATAATGTGTGTAGACTATAAAGATTTGAATAAGGCGTGTCCCAAGGACTCTTTCCCTTTGCCTAACGTCAAACGCATGATCGATGCAACGGTTGGCCATGAGACCCTCAGTTTTCTCGAGTTGGAGGGTACTGAGGCTGAAGGTGGAGGCATGGCAGCTGCACTGGCTGAATGTTCAGTTGAAGTGGATGGCATATCGGCTGTCTCTGCAGCTACCACCGATGGCTCATCAGACTGGCCTACGGTGGTAGTCGGTGACCCTTTCTCTTCGGGTTGGTGCATCCATCAAAGAATACCATGAGAAGGGCTTCTTAGCCTAAACTTTATATCGAAATCTCTCGGCTCCAACCGTGTATCCGTAAGGTACTTAGTTATGGTGTTGGGATAGGTGTAAGAGGTATCAGCTTGCCTGGCGACCACATACATGTTGGCCGACATCATGGCACCCACATTGATCGGGTACCCGGACATGATGGAGGCGACTAGAATTATCCACGGATTAAATAGGTTTGTTTCATTCTGGCACGGATCTAGTCTGCTGCATACGAAGGTCTGCCATCCCTTCGTCTCGAAGTTTAGGGAGTTTCACTGAATAGGAACCCCTGCTGTGATCCATGGTGGTGGTGGTCCCGGGGCTGCAAGAATTTTAGCTAGCCATGGGCGAGCTGCATCACCCATCGCCAGCTTCTCCAAGTATTATGCAGGCTCAACATCCTCAAACCCCAAGTAGGAGTTCTGGGTGTGCTGGTCAAACTGCACCTTCAGATTCTTCACTTTTGTCACCTTGGTTCCTTTCTTTATGTGCGCCACATTGGCGTAGAACTCCCGGACCAGATACTCCTTGGCGTCCACTACTGTGAAGACCCGATAGGTCATCTTATGTTTTAGAATCTAATTCTACGCTTTGAAGTCTTAAATACCTCATTTTAGCCTTCCTCAATTTGCGTGCGCAGTCCGGGTGTTTTTCCTGAAAGCTTTTATATTAAAAACTCAGAAAATATAAATTGTTTTCCTTAAAATCTGTTTGAATTGATTTCGGTCAACATTTTGAGAAAACAGACCCGAATTCATGTTTTGACGGTCCCGGTGGGTCCGTATCGTGAATTGGGACTTGAGTGTATGCCCGAAATCAAAATCGGAAGTCCCTAGCTCGAGTTATCGCACTTTGTTGAAATTTGAAAGTTAAAGGCTTAATGACTTTTAAATGTTTGACCAATATTTGACTTTTTGGATATCGGGTCCATATTTTAGTTCCGAAACCCGGTATAGGTCCAATACTATATTTATGACTTGTTTGTCAAATTTGGTGAGAAACGGAGTTGGTTTGACGTGATTCGGACGTCCGGTTGTGAAAATAGAAGTTTTAAAGTTTTCTTGAAAATTTCATTTGATTTGGTGTTCAATACATAGTTCTAGGTGTTATTTTGGCTATTTGATCACACGAGCAAGTTCATATGATGTTTTTAGACTTGTGTGCATAGTTGGTTTAGAGCCCCGAGGGCTCGAGTGAGTTTCTGATAGGCTACAGAGTGGTTTGGACTTAGAAAAACTCAGATGGTGTTTCAATTCTGGTGCAGGCCTCTAATCTCGCATTGACGAGATCAGGCATCACATTTGCGACCTCTGATGGGTTCACATTTGCGACCTCTGATGGGTTCGCATTTGCGAGCAACTCATCGCATTTGCGAAGAGTAGCTGGGCCACCTTATGTTCGCATTTGCGAAGTGGGTCAGGGGGGTACAGGATCACAATTGTGATCAGGTGGTCGCATTTGCGGAAGGTCAGAGTTCGCATTTGCGAACAATTCATCGCAAATGCGATGAAAGCAGAGATGTGAAGGTCTTCGCATTTGTGAACCCCAGGTCGCAGATGCGATATCTGCAACTGATCAAAATGGGACTTAGACGGGATTTTGGTTCATTCTCTCAAATTTTCAAAACAAGAAACCCTAGAGGCGGTTTTTCGAAGAACCTTTCTTCCCCAAATCATTGGTAAGGGATTCTAAACTAGTTTCTTTCAATCCTTCACTATATTTCCTAAGATTTCAACCAAAAATCTTGTGTTTTCATGGTGAAAATTGGGGGTTTTGGGTTAATTAGGGATTTTTGTAAAATGGGGATTTAGACCTCAAATGGAGGTCGGATTCCAAAACAAAGTACATAACCGGGCTCGAGGGTGAATGGGTAATCGGGTTTCGGTCCAAATTTTGAATTTGGACTGAGCGAGTTTGGGAGTTGACTTTTGTTGACTTTTTCAATAATGACCTAAATTGAATCCTTTGCAATCATGGGTAGTTCCTAAGGCTTAATTTGAATCATTTGGTTGGTAATTTTCTAGGTTCTATTAGTTTGGAGGCTTGTTTGAAAGGAAAAGTTGTGATTGAGCTTTGAGTGGACTTTTGGAGGGATGTAAGTGTCGTGGTTAACCTTGACTTGAGGGATTAGGACTCGTTTGTCTATTTTCTACATGTTTAGATGTTGGGTACAACATATATCTGTGGTGACGAGTACTTATATGTTGTTGATGGGTTAAAGCATGCGGGTGGGACTTGTTCCTTGTAATTATTGCTTACTAGATCATGTTATCCATGCTTAGACTAGTTATTTGTTAAATTGATCGTTCTTACCGTGTTTATGGGTTTTTGTGATAATTGGGTATTGATTCCAAAGTTGAGATTGGTATTGTGGAACCATTGTTAAAGTAAGGCTTTTTCTTGTTGATCCTATCTCCCTGTTATTACTTGTTCATTGTTATGTTATAAGGGGGAGTGTTAAAGCACGAAGGGTGATATTGTGAGTGTTAATGCACGAAGGGTGATGCCATGCCGTATCTATTGATTTATATTATGGGACTGAGAGTAAAAGCACGAAGGGTGATGTCGTGCAGTATTATTGTTTTATTGTGAGGTTGAGAGTAAAAGCACGAAGGGTGATGCCGTGCAATGTTCTTCATTGTGTTTAGTTGTTTTCATTGGTTAAAAATATGTTGACTATTCTGGTTATCATTTCCGTTGTATCTCTTATATCTTGTGCCCCTTTAGCATGCCCCCTCCCAATAGTACATGTTTAGCTGTTATTGTTATTTTCTTGTACATATACTGTTATCTGCATAGGTTTATTATGTGGGTGTCTTGTCATAGCTTTGTCACTACTTCGTCGAGGTTAGGCTCAACACTTACGAGTACATGGGGTCGGTTGTACTCATACTACACTCTGCACTTCTTGTGCAGATTTTGGTACTGTCCCTAGCTGATCGTGAGACTCGGCAGTCCGAACTTTTTTATCGGAGACTCAAGGTAGATCTGCTGGCGTCCGCAGACCTTGGGGTCCCTTTCTAGTTTCCTTATTTTACTGTTTCTTTTCATATAGAACAGTTGTATTTCGTTCAGACTCTGTTTGTAGCAGATCTTAGAAGCTCATGAGTTGTGACTCCAGATACGTATTGTATCAAATATTATGGGCTTTATGTTATTCCACATTTCTGTTTTAGCATCTATTTAGCTTAATTGTTTCTGCTATTGAAATTGACTAAAAATTGGTTTAAAGAATCCTCTCACATTGGCTTGCCTAGAAAGTGAAATGTTAGGCGCCATCATGGTCCCGAAGGTGGAAATTTCGTGTCGTGACAAGTTGGTATCAGAGCACTAGGTTGCCAAGGTCTCACAAGTCATGAGCAGGGTTAGTAGAGTCTGGAGGATCGGTACGGATAAGTCTGTACTTATCTTCCAGAGGCTATGAAGTTTAGGAACAAATTTTACTTCTATTCTTCTCTGTCGTGCTATTTTGTTCTCTCATTTATAATTGAACTCTTCTACTCTTGTTCTCTCGCAGATGGCGAGAACACGTACTGCATCTTCAGCTGAGCAACAGCCAGAGCCCCCAGTGGCAGTTCCTACGAGGGGCAGAGGTCAAGGCCGAGGCCATGCCAGAGGCCGAAGCAGGAGCGGTGCTCAGCCTAGAGCTCGAGCAGCAGCACCAACACTGGAGCCTCAAGTAGAGTTTGATAAGGAGGTTCCAACCCAGACTATTCCTATCGGACCATCTCAGGTCCCGAAGGGGTTCATCGCCACCCCAGTACTTCAGGACGCTTTTGTCCGTTTGGTGAGCCTTATGGAGAGTGTGGCCTAGGTCGGTACATTTCCCATGGCACCAACAGTCTCTCGGGCTGGGGGAGGAGCACAGACTCCCGCTACTCACACTCCAGAGCAGATGACTCCCCAGTATCAGACTCCAGCAGCTCAGCCAGTCAGAGTAGTTCAGCCGGTTGTTGCGGCATGGGCCGATGATGGACCAGCTATGTCTTTTGAGGGCTTATTGAGGTTGTACAAGTTCACCAAGCTCTTTCCAGTTTACTTCAGTGGTACACCTTCTGAGGACCCACAGGATTATCTTGACCGCTGCCATGAGGTTCTGCGGAACATGGGGATAGTTAAGACCAATGGGGTCAATTTTGCTGTGTTTCAGATGACGGGTTCCACCAAGAGATGGTGGAAGGATTTTGTATCAACCAGACCAGCTGGGTCGCCTGCTCTTACTTGGGACCAGTTCTCTCATATATTTCTTGAGAAATTCCTTCCTATCATACTGAGAGAGGATTGTCACAGGCATCTCGAGCGTCTCCAGCAGGGCAGTATGTCCCTCACTCAGTTTGAGACCCATTTTGCAGATCCCATCATGCTATTCTTCTGCTTCCTACTGAGAGAGAGAGAGGGTGGGGAGGTTTATTGAGGGACTTGCTCAGCCTATCAAGTTGCATATGGCCAAAGAGACCGGGAGTGAGAATTCGTTCCAGACGGCTGCCAATGTTGCCAGGCGAATCGAGATGGTTCTTGCACACGGGGGAGATCAGGGGTCTGACAAGAGGCCTCATCATTCCGGTGGGTTTAGCGGTGCCTCTTCTGGAGGCAGGGGTACTTTTGGTAGAGGCCGTCCTCCCAGGCCGTTTCATTCAACACTCCAGGCATCCTACGGTGTTCAGGTAGTCGTGGCCCTCATATGCCTTATTCCGACCAGCTAGCCTACAGTGCACCACCAGCTCCTATTAGTTCACCTTCGCTCCAGAGTTTTCAGGGTGGTTACTCAGGTCGACATGGTTAGTTTCAGGGTCAGCAGTCACAACAGCCGAGGTCCTGTTATACTTGTGGTGATCCGAGGCATATTGCTAGATTTTGCCCTCGTGCATCGAGCACTTCACAGCATCGGGGTTCTCGTCCCGGCACCGGGTGCTCCACCGCCCACTCAGCCAGCTAGAGGTAGGGGTCAGGCATCCAGAGGTGGTGATCAGGTCGTTAGAAGTGGAGGCCAGCTAGTTAGGGGTTGTCCTAGAGATATAGTTTAGAGTGGTGGGGCCCAGCCCCGATGCTATGCTTTTCCATCCAGGCTTGAGGCTGAGTCATCTGACGCTGCTATCAGAGGTACTGCTTCAGTTTGCAGTAGAGATGCTTCAGTTATATTTGATCCGAGTTCAACTTATTCCTATGTGTCATCCTATTTTGCTTCATATTTGGTTGTGCCTCGTGATTCTTTGAGTGCTCCTGTGTATGTGTCCACACCTATGGGAGAGGCTATTGTTGTAAACCACATTTATCATTCGTGTGTGGTTACCATTGGGAGTCTTGAGACTAGTGTATACCTTCTACTTCTCGATATGGTAGATTTTGATGTTATCTTGGGTATGGATTGGTTGTCACCTTATCACGCTATATTGGATTGTCATGCCAAGACAGTGACCTTAGCCTTGCCGGGGTTGCCTCAATTAGAGTGGAGAGGGACTCTTGGCCATTCTACCAGCAGGGTTATCTCTTATATGAAGGCTCGGCGTATGGTCGAGAAGGGGTGTCTAGCTTATCTGGCTTATTTCCGTGATTCTAGCGCGGAGGTTCCTTCCATGGATTCAATACTAGTTGTTTGTGAGTTTCCAGAGGTGTTTCCTGCAGACCTGCTGATATCGCCCAAACTCACACCACTAATTTAAGTTTTGAGGCGGTCGATGCAATAATAAAAACCCAACGCGAGTCGGGTTCGATTCCACAGGGATCTTGATGTGGGATTAGGTATATAACTAGTGTGAATGTATGACGTGCCTAAGATTACACTTCCACATTTTCAATGTCGTTTCTACTTCTACATTTACGCTAATGGTTGTAATTGTAAAGCTAAGAGACAATGTTTTTGGTTTTCGTTGTTTTTCAAGTTATAGAAGATCTAGGGTTGCGACTTCCGCCTAGTTGGTTACCTAACGGATTTAGTGCTTTAGGGCATGTTTGGTTGATCGGGATACAATATCACAATTACTCACTCTATACCTCTCGGTAGTTTGAGTGATTTTGCCCAATTTGGCTTTCTCAAGTCCAAATGGGTATCTCACAAAACAAGTGATAAATGCTCAAGTCGGATCTTACTATATCTAGATTCGACCTTTTAGTTGGGGTATCAATTTCTTGAGTTCACCCCAATTTCTTGTTAGCCAAGTTTTCCTAGACTTAGTCTCACTTTCTCAAGTATAGACTAAGTCAATTAGGCATGAATCATTGTTTGCAACCATCAATTCTCAAATTCAAGTAAGAACTAGGCTAAATATCATATACCAAATCATAAATAAGCCCTAAATCAATCACCCATTAAGTATCCATACTAGGGTTGGGTTACAACCCTAGCTAAGGGTTTAGCTACTCATGAAAAATGAAGAAATTAAAAAAGAAACTAAGATAAAATGCATAATAATTGATTAAGGAAAGTACAAAGTTACCCAATACAGTAAATAAAAACGGCTTTCAGTGTTCAGGTGCACCAAACTTAACCTAAAAATGATAAAAAGATCTATTTATACCCATCTAAAAATATCTGACAAAATTGCCCCTGCGAAGGTTGTGCGGCCGCACAATTCTGTGTACGGTCCGCACTTTGAGACTGACTGGTCAGGTTGGCTTTCTGCGGTCGCATAAAAGTGAGATGTGGCCACACTTCCTCTAATTGTGCGGACCGCACATTTCTGAGTGCGGCCGCACTCTTGCTCTTAGACTGGATCTGGGCTTCATTCTGCGGACCGCACATTTAAGAATACGGCCGTACAATAATAGTGTGGTCCGCACATCTTCAAGCTCCCAAACTACAAGTCTTTGAATTTTGTCTTCTGCGGCCACACATAATTGTGCGGTCTGCACTCTGTGAAGAAATTCTATTAGTGCATCTTTAGAGTTTGCGGCCGCACACAATATTGTGCGGTCCGCACTGTAGCCCCTTTGCCTTGTTTTGGTTCTTGCCCAATTTTACTCCTTTTTGAGTTGATTTTTACTTCTTTGGCTCATTTCCCAATATCCCTGCAAGAAAGCACATTTAGTTCTCGGGAATACCTTTAAGCATTTTTTGAGCTAAAACGTAAGTAAAAGAGAGCAAATAAGCGGTCAAAATCCCTACTTATCAAATCTCCCAAACTTAAGCTTTTGCTTGTCCTCAAGCAATTAAGGCAAGTTCTCACCTCCATTATAAAAGGGCTATTTCAGCTGGCCTAAATTGAATCAAACACAAATCAATTGGGACCAACAATTATCCACATGCTCATGAATCATTAACAAGCCTATGATTTGAATGTTAAAGCACAAATGGCTCTAATGTGACGCTTGAGCATCAAGGGTTGACTTTGTTCATCAAGGAAGCTCGCACTTTCATGCAGGTCATCGTGGATCCCAAACTCCTCCTCATATACTCTCCGAAAGCTCATCTCACTCACGAATGAAGAATTCAATTGAATGACTCGAGAAAGATTCGCTCATCACTCTCAAAAGAATGTCACAAGCTCGACTCTAAGTACCATATGCTTTCCCCTCATGTAGATCACCACTAATATAAGCTTTCTGCTTGAAATTACGTAGGGCGTTTTCGGCATGTAATGAAGGCTTTTGGACTAAGGAGGGAAATATCGGAATGGAATTGGTTCATCTTGCCTTTAGCACTTCATATTCTCTTTTTCGCTCTTACTTTGCCGACTCTTTGAGTCATTTTCTTTTCCCTTAGGGGGATTAGAGAAACTTGACATCACTCTTTCTTTGTCAAGCTATTCATACTTTTCTTCTTTGTTTTCTCCATGCTTTGAACTTTTGCTTTCTTTTGCATCTTTTCAACCCTTTCACATTATTCACTTTCTTTTTGTGTTTTTCTTTTGTTCTTCCTTTCTTTTTCTTTGCCTTTCCTCTTCTTCATTTATTTTCTCTTTTTGTGCCTTGAAACCATCTTTAAATTTCTCGTCTCTCCCCCAAACTTATGTTTTTGTCATTTGAATCACATGAGTGCTAAAGAAAGTTTGGGTGCCAAGAAAGAGTCACTATAAAATGGGTAAAGGCTTGTAATGTAGTTATCGAATAAAAAGGCTTTAGGCTTCAAAGGGTTTACTAAGGATTATATCATTGGTGGGCCATGGAAGGTTTCAAAACAGGTCAAGAAAAGCCTACAATCACTTCTCAAGCCAGGATAACTTAGAATTCCGCCTAGAAACACATCCGGGGCAAGTTCTAGACCACTCGCACTGGTACTTGGACTTGTAACAAAATACCTCACCTCTCACACAACTGGATTGTCAAAGATAATAGAGTCGAGGGCCCACAACAACCACATTCAAGATTGAAAATTGCTAATAGTTCAACTAAACCACCCGATGATTGCCTAAGTCAACACAAGAGCCAGAAGGTCACTAACTAGGGCCTAAAACTTATTTTTAACCATAAGTGCATAGTTAAGTGCGTTGGTACCAAGTGAAGCATGCTTGACCCTTATTTATTCATTAATACTACTTGTTTCTACCTAATCATCAAAAACTGACTCGATCCCTTAAGAAGGTTGTTAAGCCATCCATCGTTGGGAAGAGCCACCCGATTCACACAAGATCCACCTTTGGAAAGAACCGTAGCATTAAGAAAATCAAAGGCTTATTGTTCACTAAAACATAAAAAGAAGCTAACAAATCAAAAATAAGCTAATAAAGTAACTAAGAAACTATAGTATTAAGTAAACAAAATGAAGAAGCTATGAAATAAACTATTGAAAGTAAGGAAAACGAATATACAAACCGAGGGGAATAGAATATATACAAGAGGGATGAATATATACATAATGAGGGAGAAAAAATAAAAATAAAATAAAAAGAGTATTAAAGTTATAACAGGCCCAAAAGTAATCAAATGTCATCACAGTCATCCAAAATGAACTAAAATAGACCACTCCCCAGAATAAGAACAAGCATTGTCCTCAATGCTGAGCAAAATCAAAACAAAAGAGGGTAGAGAGTAAAGAAAACTCCCTATGTGGTCTCAGGGTGACTAGAAGCATCACCACCCTCAGTCTCTTCCAACTGTATCTCATCATCACCGGGCTGAGGGACAACAGGGTTGGTGAGCATCTGAAGCATCTCCTCAGCAATGGGGGCAGTGAGATCTGGCTCGTCCGACTTGCCAGCTGGTGCCTCTGCTGATGGTGATGTTGGGTCAGCTGGTACTGATGGATCTGTCTCTATCAGTAGGTCAAAAGGCAAATCACCTGCTGCTGCTATCTTTGTCACCTCCTTTCTCAAGCTCTCCACAGCTTTCTTTGAAGCCTGAGATTTTATCATCTTCTTCACCTGCATAGTCAACTCCTCAATAGTACCCCTGTGAGCCACCAGTGTATCCATAATAGTCATCTGGTTGTTCAAAATCTTCTTCAATATTTCCTCCACTGACGGAGAACCTGTGGTGCCGCTGGGGTAGAGGACTCTGCTGCAACAGTACTGGATATGTCAGACAACTTAGAAGTGGTTGTCTGCATCTAGTTGTTGAGGTTCGCCAAAGTCTGGGAGACTCACAGCACAGTGAGAGGATAAGTGGATGAGGCTGGCACTGGTACTGCAACTAATGGCCTAGAAGATGAAGGTGGTGGCATTGCGGCTGTCCCGGTGGAAGGATCGGCAGCTGTGGAAGGCATGGGAGTTGTAGATGACTCAGCAGCAGCCTTAGAACCCACCACCGATGGCTCGTCAGACTAAACAACGGTGGTAGTAACCTTACCCTTGAACTTTGGGTTGTCAGCACCCTGCAGGTGGTACCATGAGAAAGGCTTCTTGGCCTTTACTTTTGTGTCATATGGCCTCGGCTCCACCTTGGCAACATTGAAATACTCTGTGAGGGTGTTTGAATAAGGGTAGGACTTTTCACCTTTTTGGACCGCCAATGTGATGTTGGTTGACATGATGGCACCCACATTGATCGGGTACCCTACCATAATAGAAGCCACCAGAACTGCCCGGGGAAGTGGGAGGTTGTTCTCATTCAAACTCGGATCAATCCGGCTGGAACTCCTGCTATAATCCATGGTGGTGATGGTCCTCGGGTGGCCAAAATCTCAGCTAGCCAAGGGCGAGCTGCATTACCCAGAGCCAACTTTTCTAGGTACTGGACTGCCTCCACTTCTTCAAATCCCAAATAAGTGTTCAAAGAGCAGGCGTCGAAGCGGACATTCAAATTTCTCACCTTTGTCACTTTGTCCCCTTCTTGATGTGAGCCACATTGGCGTAGAACTCCTTGACCAATTGTTCATTTGTATCTAGGGAACCCTGACTTGATGTGAGACACATTGGCATATAACTTGATATAGGTTCGTTGCGCAATTGATAACGCCCAGTGGGTTGGGATGGTTGGGACCGGTCCTCATGTTGGACCTCCATTGAATGACCCTCGGAGGCTTCCCTGGATGGGGCATAGGAACTGGATTCTGAGGGATCTGTCGCCCTTCCTCTCCCGGTGGTCGGCTTTTTAGCTATAGGCTTCGATTGCATTCGCAGAGGGTGAGTGCCTTTTCCTCTGCCTCGGAAGGATTCACCTCTCCCTTTTGATGTATCGCCTCCACCACGTGATCTAACCACTGTCTGCAATACAAGATACATAGGTCAGTTGAGTTCAAAATAATTCAAACATTTGCAGAACAATTGCAGCACAATAGTGATCAAAGGAGACAGTGCAGACCGCACAATTTTGAGTGTGGCCACAGACTGTCTAGTGCGGACCGCACAATTTTAAAGTGCGATCACACACCCTGAAGTGCGGACCTCATAATTGTGAGTGCGGCCACACATCCTAAAGTGCGGACCGCAAAATTTTGAGTGCGGCCGCACAAGTCCAATCCTGAGATACTAATTCTCTGAAGTTCAAACGTGCGGTCGCACACATTTTTCTGCGGCCGCACAATTTTGAGTGCGGTCCGCACTTTTAAAGCACAATATTTTCCGTAATCAAGTGGTCTACGGACCGCACAAATTTGTGTGCGGCCACACAATTTGAACATTTACGACAGTAAGGTTAGGGTTCATGCAATTTTTCACAATTTAGACATGTCATGCAAAAATTAACATGATTAATGGTGTACCTAGTCCCTAATGAACATATATGAAACTATCCACATGAGTTTTAAGCACATATTAAGCACATTCGACATTTTTAGGCCTAAAAATAACTAAACTAATCAAATAAAACAAAAATAGAAATTATGAAAAATGGACAAAAGTCTAACATGGATTGAACATACCAGTAATGAATGATGCAGGTGAGAAACTAACTTGATGAACTGAGTGTAATTTGTAAACTATTTTGTGGTGCCGGTGTTTTCTTAGGGCTTGTGAATTCAGAGAGCGTAAAGTGTGAATAGTGTTGAAAAGCCCTATTTATAGTTTGACCAAGTCGGTCAAAAAGTTAGTTGAGTGCGGCCGCATAATTTTGAGTGCGGTCCGCACAATTTTGAGTGCGGTCCGCACGCTTTACCTACTCTTTGAACTGAACTTATGCGGTCCGCACAAAAGTGAGTGCGGCCGCATAAATTTGTGTGGTCTGCACAATTTTGTGTGCGGCCGCATTTTGGCCAATTTTCTGCAAATCTAAACTTCAGAGAGTTCATGTATTTGGGTCTCTAGTTGTGCGGCCGCAGAGCCTTCTCTGCGGTTGCAATCATTTTTGTGCGGACCGCACAATTTTGGTGCGGTCTGCATAATTTCAACACTTGGCCAATTTTTTCAATTATAGTCCCTGCAATGCACACTCATTCCTGAAATTCACTTCAAAACTAGTTAGCTTAATACAAAACCTATCTAAAAAGGAAGAAAATGAAAAGAATCATGGGTTGCCTCCCAAGAAGCGCCTAATTTAATGTCGCGGCACGATGCAGGTTACCATCAATCACTTGAAATGAATCAACGCCACAACATGGCCATCATCAACCTTACCAAGATAATGTTTCACCCGGTGACCATTGACTCTAACCACTTCATCATTCTTGTTCTTCAAGTCTAATGCACCAAAGTGTGTCACATGCACAACCTCAAATGGACCACTCCACTTGGACTAACTTTTCCGGAAACATCCGCAACCGAGAATTGAACAATAGCACAAGATCGCCTTCTTTGAACTCCTTGTTCCAGATGTACTTGTCATGGAGGTACTTCATCTTGTCCTTGTATAAGGACAAACTTGAATATTCATGGAACTGGAATTCATCAAGGTCATTCAATTGTGCCACCCTTAAGTTGGCAGCGACATCCCATTCAAGATTAAGCTTCTTCAATGCCCACATAGCCTTGTGCTCAAGTTTCACCGGAAGGTGACAAGCTTTCCCGAACACTAACCGATATGGAGGCATACCAATCGGTGATTTGTAAGCCGACCTATAAGCCCAAAGAGCATCATCAAGTTTCTTTGACCAATCCATCCGGTTGGCATTCATGATCTTTGACAAAATACTCTTGATCTCCCGGTTATAAACTTCAACTTGCCCGCTTGCTTGAGGATGATAGGGGGGTAGACACTTTGTGAGTAACACCATATTGTAAGTAAGGTATCAAAAGCTTTGTTGCAAAAGTGTGATCCCCCATCACTAATAATGGCCCTTGGAGTACCAAACCTTGTGAAGATGTTCTTTTTCAAAAATGCCACCACACTCCGAGCTTCATTGTTGGGCAAAGCCACGGCTTCAACCCACTTTGACACATAATCCACTGCTACCAATATGTAAGTGTTCCCACAAGAGCTTACGAACAGACCCATGAAATCAATGCCCCACATATCAAAAATGTCAATCTCCAAATGGTGGTGAGGGGCATCTCATTTTTCTTAGAAATCCCACCGGCCCTTTGACATTCATCACAATGCTTGACGAGATCGCTAGCGTCTTTGTAAAGAGTAGGCCAATAGAATCCACAACTCAACACTTTTGTTGTCGTTCTAGCTCCACCATATGGCGAAGAATGGCAAGCCTCAAGAATTTCCATTTGTTCCTCCTCCGGTATACATCATCGAATAACACCATTGGTACAAATCCGGAAGAGATAAGGCTCATACCAATAATAGTCAAGGCAATCCCATTTGAGCTTCTTCCTTTGGTTTGAAGAGAACTCATTCGGTACTATTCCACTCACAAGATAATTGGCTAAGTCGGCGAACCATGGCATCCCGGTCATAGAAATGGCTAGGAGTTGCTCGTCGGGAAATGAATCATTTATCTCAAGGCCTTCATGTGGCCTCCCCTCCTCCTCCAAACGAGACAAGTGGTCCGCCACTTGGTTTTCACTACCTTTGCGGTCTTGAATCTCTAGATCAAACTCGTTCAAAAGCAGCACCCACCGCATTAGTCTTGCTTTAGAATCTTTCTTGCTCATCAAATATCGAAGCGTCGCATGGTCGGTGTGAACAATAACCTTTGTACCCATAAAGTACGGGCGAATCTTCTCCATAGCAAAAACAATAGCAAGGAGCTCTTTTTCGGTCACTGTGTAGTTGACTTGGGCATCATTCATGGTCTTACTAGCATAGTAGATCGGATGGACGAAACATCACTTGCATTACACATGAGCTCAAAAGGTAAGCTCCAATCCGGTGCGATGATAATAGGAGTAGTAGTCAACTTAAACTTGAGCAATTAGAATGCCTTCATACAATCTTCGTTGAAATGGAAATTGGCATCCTTCTCCAAAAGTTTGCACAAGGGGTTTACCACCTTAGAAAAGTCCTTGATGAATCGGCGATAGAGCCCCGCATGACCCAAAAATCTCCTCACTCCCTTCATGGATGTAGGGGGGGGAGATTGGATATCACCTCAATTTTGGCCTTATCGACCTGAATACCATGCTTTGAAATTTTATGGCCGAGGACTATGCCTTCCTCGACCATGAAGTGACATTTCTCCCAATTCAAAACCAAGTTTGTTTCCTCACATCTTGCCAATACCTTGTCTAAGTTGCCCAAGCACTAATCAAAAGAATTTCCCACCACGGAAAAGTCATCCATGAAGACCTCAAGAAAATCCTCCACCATATCGGTGAAGATGATCATCATACACCGTTGAAAATTTGCCGGTGCATTGCATAACCCAAATGGCATCCGCGACAATGCGAAAGTACCATAGGGACAAGTGAAAGTAGTCTTCTCTTGGTCCTCAAGAGCAATAAGAATTTGATTGTAGCCGGAGTATCCATCAAGGAAACAATAAAAAGCACGTCAGGCCAACCGATCAAGCATTTGATCAAGAAATAGAAGTGGAAAATGATCTTTCCGAGTGACTTTGTTGAGCTTCCTATAGTCCATGCAAATTCTCCACCCGATGACCGTCCTTGTGGGAATCAACTCGTTCTTGTCATTTGTTACCATAGTCATGCCCCCTTTCTTTAGGACACATTGCACCGGAGAGGTCCATGAGCTATCGGAAATACGGTAAACAACCCCAGAATCCAATCATTTAATGATATCCTTCTTCACTACCTCTTGCATTGCTTCATTTAATTTTCTTTGATGTTCAACAGAGGGTTTGGCGTCCTCCTCCAAAATAATCTTGTGTATGCAAAAGGCGGGGCTTATTCCCCGAATATCCGCCAATGTCCATCCTATAGCTTTCTTCCTCTTTTGGAGCACCGCCAAAGTAGAATCTACCTGCACGTTAGTCAAGCAAGAGGAAAGAATAACAGGTAAAGTAGAACATGGGCCAAGAAACTCATACATGAGATGTGAAGGTAAAGGCTTTAACTCCAAAGTGGAAGGCTCCTCGATTGATGGATTTATTGGAGGAGTCTTCCAGTTCTCAAGATCTAAGAACAATTTTTGGGGTTCATAGGTGTACGACCACATTCCTTGAAAAGCATTTACACATTCCACAAAGCCGTCCTTCTCATCATCATCATGATTAAGCAATACGGCTTCCAAGGTATCATCAACATTCATCACGGCACTAGCATAATCACTCCGGTCACTAAGTCTACAAACGAACAAACTTCATTGCTATTCGGTTGTCTCATAGATTTGCACACATAGAAAACTACCTTTTCATTTCCCACCCGGAAGGTGAGCTCACCGGCTTCCACATCAACAAGAGCCTTCCCCGTAGCAAAGAAAGGTCTACCCAAGATAATAGGCACCTCATAGTCAACCTCGTAATCAAGAATCACAAAGTCTGCCAGAAGGATGAACTTATCAACACGAACCAACACATTATCAATAATACCCAATGGTCTCTTCATAGTCTGATCCGCCATTTGCAACCTTATAGATGTGTGTCTTGGTTGCCCAATTCCCAAAGTTCTGAACACCGAGTAGGGCATCAAGTTGATACTTGCCCCTAAATCATATAGAGCTTTGGCAAAGTCGGCATTCCCAATAGTGCAAAGGATTGTGAAAGTGCCGAGATCTTCCAATTTTGGATCCATTGATTTCACAATAGCACTCACTTGATGTGTCATCTTGATAGTCTCACAATTCATTGATCTTTTCTTTGTCACCAAATTCTTCATGAACTTTGCATAATCGAGCATTTTTCCAATGCCTCAACCAACGGCACATTAATGGATAAATTCTTCCTCATGTCAATAAACTTCTTGAATTGGTTCTCACTATTTTGCTTGGCAAGCCTTTGAAGGTATGGAGAAGAAGGCCTTGGCATTGGTTATTTGGCCTTCGACACTACCGGTTCCGATATGTCAATCACGTGCTCCCTAGACGGGTTCACTTCTTCTTGGGTCTCCTCCACATTTTCGTCACTATCAACCCTCACTTCTTCATTAGCTTGAACCACATTGCTCGGAGTCTTAGCTTCTTGAACCAACACATCATCATCCACAATTCTTCTTTGAGTTAAGGTGGTTGCATCTCTACCTCTTCCACTCCTTGTGGTTACGGGCATGGCATGTCCCGTGTTGTTCCCACCCTTCGGGTTCACCACCGTATCACTAGGTAGTGCCCCCTTAGGACGAGTGTTTAAAGCTTGCATGATTTGCCCCAATTGAACTTCCAAATTGCAGATTGAAGTGTTGTGGGAGGCTAATTGAGCATCGGAGTTGGCATTTTTCTCTATCATTTATTTGAACATATTTTCAATTCGCCCCATTTCATTATTGGAAGAACTAGGACCTTGAGACGGATAAGGAGACGGGTTGCTTGGTTGTTGATACATCGGGGGCCTTTGAAAGCCTGACCCCCGATTCCCTTGGTTATTATTATTCCAACCCCTTTGGTTGTTGCCATCCCAATTGCCTTGATTATTTCCTCCCCAATTACCTCGGTTACCTTGATTATTCCAATTGCCTTGATTATTGTTATTCCCCCAATTACCTTGATTGTTGTTACCACCACTCCAATTGCCTTGGTGGCCTTGATTGTTCCAATTTCCTTGATTTCCTTGTGATCACCATTGTTGTTGATGTTGGCCATGAGTATTATTTCTTTGGCCTTGATAATTGTTGACATATTGCACTTCTTCTTCTTGCTTATTGTACGAATCACCTTGGTCATACCCACTATCATCTTGCACAAATTATTCCGAACGGTTTTGCACTTGTTGACATTTTTTCCATCTCTTGTTCATCATCATATTCACACCTTCCATCGCATTCACTTGCTTCGGCCCTTGAAGCTGAGCTTTGGCCAATTGATTCATTGTGGTCGTCAACTCGGCAATAGCTTGCCCATGATCATGTAGTTCCTTGTGTAGGTGAATGACATTTGGGTCACCTTGAGGAACATTGGATCTACTTTGCCGTGCCGATGAGGTATCTGCCATTTCATCCAAGGTTTCACATGCTTCGGCATATGGCGTGGTCATGAAGTTCCCACCGGCGAGTTGATTTACCACACATTGATTTGTCGTGTTGATCCCCCTGTAGAAGGTTTTTTGGATCATGGCCTCAGTCATATCATTATTCGGGCACTCTTTAACCATGGTATGATATCTTTCCCAAATCTAATGCAATGGCTCATTATGTTCTTGCTTGAACGCTAGAATCTCATCCCGAAGTGTAGCCATATGCCCCGGAGAGAAGAATTTGGCAATGAATGTTTCCGCCAACTCATCCCATGTATGGATGGAATGATTGGGTAATCTCTCTAACCAGTCCAATGCCTTTACCCGTAGAGAAAAGGGAAATAGCCTCAACCACGGCGCATCCTCGGAAACATTGGTTTGTTTGCTCCCCCAACAAGTATCCACGAACCCTTTGAAATGCTTGTAAGCATTTTGACTCGGAGCCCCGGTGAAAAATCTCCGTTGCTCAAGCAGTGTAAGCATCACATTGGTGATTTGGAAGTTACCCGCCCTAATGCGGGGCGGGACTATGACACTTGCATAACCCTCGTTCGGCAACACCCGATGTGCAGCTGCTCTTGGTGGAGGTGGGGGATGGTTGGGAATATTGTCATAAGGCGGTCGGCCTCGCCTATTTGCTTGAGGTTCGGGATGAACCTCATCACCATGATCATCGTCCACTTCCTTCCCCAATGGCAAATTACTGAGAGGCTCATTGTTGAGAGCCATTCTTGTACCTATAATCAATTCAAAAACAAAATTAGTGACTCGGAAGGAAAAGAAGACAAATCACACACAAACCTAGATATATAGCTAAATCCGTTTAGCTTCCCCAGCAACGGCGCCAAAAATTGATATCGCCCAAACTCACACCACTAATTTAGGTTGCGAGGCGGTCGATGCAATAAAAAAAACCCAACGCGAGTCGGGGTCGATTCCACAGGGAGCTTGATATGGGATTAGGTATATACCTAGTGTAAATGTATGACGTGCCTAAGATTACACTTCCACATTTTCAATTGTCGTTTCTACTTCTACTTTTATGCTAATGCTTGTAATTGTAAAGCTAAGAGACAATGTTTTTGGTTTTGATTGTTTTTCAAGTTATAGAAGATCTAGGGTTGCGACTTCCGCCTAGTTGGTTACCTAACGGATTTAGAGCTTTAGGTCATGTTTGGTTGATCGGGATACAATATAGCAATCACACGCAATTACTCACTTTATACCTCTCGGTAGTTTGAGTAATTTTGCCCAATTTGGCTTTCTCAAGTCCAAATGGGTATCTCACGAAACAAGTGATAAATGCTCAAGTCGGGTCTTACTATCTCTAGATTTGACCCGTTAATTGGAGAAATCAATTTCTTGAGTTCACCCCAATTTCTTGTTAGCCAAGTTTTCCTAGACTTAGTTTCACTTTCTCAAGTATAGACTAAGTCAATTAGACATGAATCACTGTTTACAACCATCAATTCTCAAATTCAAGCAAGAACTAGGCTAAATATCATATACCCAATCATAAATAAGCCCTAAATCAATCACCCATTAAGTACCCATACTAGGGTTGGGTCATAGCTAAGGGTTTAGCTACTCATGGAAAATGAAGAAATTAAAGAAGAAACTAAGATAAAATGCATAATAATTGATTAAGGAAAGAAAATCTAATGTTTAAATGCTAAACTAGTACAAAGTTACCCAATACAGTAAATAAAAATGGTTCTCAGTGTTCAGGTGCACAAAACTTAACCTAAAAATGATAAAAAGATCTATTTATACCCAGCTAAAAATATCTGACAAAATTGCCCCTGCAAAGGTTGTGCGGCCGCACAATTCTATGTGCGATCCGCACTTTGAGACTGACTGGTCAGGTTGGCTTTCTGCGGTCGCAAAAAAGTGAGATGCGGCCGCACTTTCTCTAATTGTGCGGACCGCACATTTCTGAGTGCGGTCGCACTCTTGCTCTTGGACTAGATCTCGGCTTCATTCTGTGGACCGCACTATAATAGTGTGGTCCGCACATCTTCAAGCTCCCAAACTATAAGTCTCTGAATCTAGTCTTCTGTAGCCATACAATAATTGTGCGGTCCGCACTCTGTGAAGAAATTCTATCAGTGCATCTTCAAAGTTTGCGGTCCGCACTCTGTGAAGAAATTCTATCAGTGCATCTTCAGAGTTTGCGGCCACACACAATATTGTGCGGTCCGCACTATAGCCCCTTTTTGCCTTGTTTTGGTTCTTGTCCAATTCTATTCCTTTTTGAGTTGATTTTTACTTCTTTGGCTTATTTTTTAATATTCCTGCAAGAAAGCACATTTCATTAGTTCTCGGGAATACCTTTAAGCATTTTTGAGCTAAAATGTAAGTAAAAGAGAGCAAATAAGCAGTCAAAATCCCTACTTATCACCAGCCGGGGATGCCAACCGACAGGGATATCGACTTCTGTATTGACTTGGTTCTGGGCACTCAGCCTATTTCTATTCCGCCATACCGTATGGCCCCGCCAGAGTTGAAAGAATTGAAGGAGCAGTTGTAGGATTTGCTTGATAAGAGCTTCATTTGACCTAGTGTCTCGCCCTAGGGTGCGCCTGTGTTGTTCATGAAGAAGAAGGATGGATCGATGAAGATATGCATAGATTATCGACAGTTGAACAAAGTCACCATCAAGAACAAGTATCCATTGCCGATGATTGATGACTTATTTGATCAGCTTCAGGGTGCCAAAGTATTCTCGAAGATTGATTTGAGGTCTGGCTACCATCAGTTGAGGATTAGGGCATCTGATGTCCCTAAGACAACTTTTCGGACTCGGTACGGGCATTATGAGTTTCTAGTGATGTCTTTTGGGTTGATAAATGCCCCAACAACATTTATGGATTTGATGAACTGAGTGTTGAAGCCCTACTTGGAATCCTTTGTGATTGTGTTTATTGATGATATCTTGATCTACTCCCGCAGTCAAGGGGAGCACAATCAGCATCTTCGGATTGTACTTCAGACTCTGAGAGACAGCCAGTTATATGCCAAGTTTTCAAAGTGTGAGTTTCTGTTGGATTTAGTCACTTTCTTGGGGAACGTTGTATCAGAAGAGGGCATTCAGGTGGACCCTAAGAAGATTGAGGCAGTTCAGAACTGGCCCAGACCCACTTCAACCACAGAGATCCGTATTTTCTTGGGTTTGGCGGGCTATTACCGTCGGTTTGTGGAGGGGTTCTCATCTATAGCTTCCCCATTGACCAGGGTGACCCAGAAGGGTGCCCCGTTCAGATGGTCAGACGAGTGTGAGGCGAGCTTTCAAAAGCTCAAGACTGATTTGACTATGGCGCCGGTGTTGGTGTTGCCCACAGGTTCAGGATATTATACGGTATATTATGATGCATCCCATATTGGGCTCGGTGCAGTATTGATGCAGGATGGAAAGATGATTGCATATGCGTCATGACAGTTGAAGGTTCATGAGAAGAATTACCTTGTCCATGACTTAGAGTCGGCAGCCATTGTTCATGCGCTGAAGATTTGGAGGCACTATCTTTACAGCGTGTCGTGTGAGGTTTTCATGGAGGTGGTTGGTGCTATTGAAAGACTATGATATCACCATCTTGTATCATCCTGGGAAGGCCAATGTGGTGGCCGACGCCTTGAGTAGAAAGGCAGCGAGTATGGGCAGCCTTGCATACATTCCAGTTCGGTGAGAGACCGCTTGCATCAGATGTTCAGACTTTGGCCAATCAATTTGTGAGGTTGGATATTTCAGAGCCCAGTCATGTCCTAGCTTGTACAGTCACTCGGTCTTCCTTGTTTCAGTGCATCAGGGAGCGGCAGTATGACGACCCTCATTTGCTGGTCCTTAGGGACACAGTGTGGCACAGTGGTGCCAAGCAGGTTACTGTTGGAGATGATGGAGTTTTGAGAATGCAGGGTCATGTTTGTGTGCCTAATGTGGATGGACTTCGTGAGTTGATTCTTGAGGAGGCCCACAGTTCTCGGTATTCTATTCATCCGGGCGCCGCCAAGATGTATCAGGACTTGCAGCAACATTATTGGTGGAGGAGGATGAAGAAGGATATAGTTGTTTATGTAGTTCGGTGTCTAAATTGTCAGCAAGTAAAGTATGAGCATTAGAGACCCGGTGGTTTGCTTCAGCAGAAAGAGATTCCTGAGTGAAAGTGGGCGTATCACTATGGATTTCGTTGTTGGACTCCCACAGACTCAGAGGAAGTTCGATGCAGTTTGGGTCATTGTGGACAGGCTGACCAAGTCAGTGCACTTCATTCCTATGGAAGTTACCTATTCTTCAGAGCGGTTGGCAGAGATTTACATCCGCGAGATCGTCTGTCTTCACGGTATGCCTTCGTCTATCATTTCTGATCAAGGTATGCAGTTCACCTCGCACTTTTGGAGGGCAGTACATCTTGAGTATGGCACGTAGGTGGAGCTAAGCATATCATTTCATCCTCAGACGAACGGACAGTCCGAGCGCACTATTTAGATACTGGAGGATATGCTCTGTGCTTGTGTTATAGACTTCGGAAGCTTTTGGGATCAGTTCTTGCCGCTTGCAGAGTTTGCCTAAAACAATAGCTACCAGTCGAGCATTCAGATGGCTCCTTGTAAGGCATTATACGGTAGGTGGTGCCGATCGCCACTTGGATGGTTCGAGCCGGGGGAGGCTCGGTTGTTGGGTACATATTTAGTACAGGATGCCTTGGATAAGGTCAAGATTATTCAGGATCGACTTCGCATAGCTTAGTCCAGGCAGAAGAGTTATGCCGACCGTAGAGTTTGTGATTTTGCATTCATGGCCGGAGAGAGAGTTTTGCTCCGGATATCACCCATGAAGGGTGTGATGAGGTTCGGAAATAAGGGCAAGTTGAGCCCTAGGTATATCGGGCCTTTTGAGATTCTTGAGAGAGTGGGAGAGGTGGCTTACAAGCTTGCGTTGACATCGGGTTTATTAGCAGTTCATCCAGTGTTCCATGTGTCCATGCTCCGGAAGTATCACAGCGATCCGTCCCACGTGTTAGATTTCAGCTCTGTTTAGTTGGACAAGGATTTGACTTACGAGGAGGAGCCTGTGGCTAGTCTATCCCAACAAGTTCGTCAGTTGAGGTCAAAGAATTATCCTTCAGTCCGAGTGCAGTGGAGAGGTCAGACCATCAAGGCAGCTACTTGGGAGTCCGAGTCGGACATGCGGAGTAGATATCCCCACCTTTTCACCAGCCCAGGTACTTTTCTATGTCCGTTCGAGGACGAACGATTATTTTAGAGGTGGAGAATATGATGGCCCGATAGGTCATCTTATGTTTTAGAACCTCATTCTGTGCTTTGAAGCCTAAAATACTTCATTTTAGTCTTTCTCGATATGCGTGCACAATCTGGGTGTTTTTCTGGAAAGCTTTTATGTTAAAAACTGAGAAAATATAAAATTTTTGCCTTAAAATCTATTTGAGTTAACTTCGGTCAAAATTTTGAGTAAACGGACCCGAATTCATATTTTGACGGTCCCGGTGGGTCCGTATCGTGAATTGGGACTTGGTCGTATGCCCGGAATAGAAATCGAAAGTCCTTAGCTCGAGTTATCGCACTTTGTTAAAATTTGAAAGTTAAAGGCTTAATGACTTTGAAATGATTGACCAATGTTTGACTTTTTGGATATCATGTCCGTATTTTGGTTTCGGAACCCGGTATAGGTCCAATACTATATTTATGACTTGTATGTCAAATTTGGTGAGAAACGGAGTTGGTTTGTCGTGATTTGGACGTCCAGTTGTGAAAATAGATGTTTCAAAGTTTTCTTGAAAATGTCATTTAATTTGGTGTTCAATTCATAGTTCTAGGTGTTATTATGGCGATTTGATCGCGCGAGCAAGTTCGTATGATGTTTTTAGACTTGTGTGCATAGTTGGTTTAGAGTCCCGAGGGCTCAGGTGAGTTTCAAATAGGCTACGGAGTGGTTTGGACTTACAAAAACTCAGCTAGTGTTTAAGTTCTGGTGCAGGCCTCTGATCTCGCATTTGCGAGATCAGGCATTGCATTTGCGACCTCTGATGGGTTCGCATTTGCGAGAAACTCATCGCATTTGCGAAGAGTAGCTGGGCCACCTTATGTTCGCATTTGCGAAGTGGATCAGGGGGTACAAGATCGCAATTGCGATCAGGTGGTCGCATTTACGGAAGGTCAGAGTTCACATTTGCGAACATTTCATCGCAAATGTGATGAAAGCACATATATGAAGGTCTTCGCATTTGCGATTGAATCTTCGCATTTGCGGGGTCTGCATTTACGAACCTCGGGTCGCAAATGCAACATCTACAACTGATCAAAATGGGACTTAGACGGGATTTTGGTTTATTCTCTCAAATTTTCAAAACAAGAAACCCTAGAGGCGATTTTTCAAAGAACCTTTCTTTCCCAAATCATTGGTAAGTGATTCTAAACTAGTTTCTTTCAATCTTTCACTACATTTCCAAAGATTTCAACCAAAAATATTGTGTTTTCATGGTGAGAATTGGGGGTTTTGGGTAGAATTAAGGATTAAAATGGGAATTTAGACCTCAAATTGAGGTTGGATTCCAAAACAAAGTATATAACCGGGCTCGGGGGTGAATGGATAATCGGGTTTTGATCCGAATTTCGGGTTTGGACCGAGCGAGCCCGAGAGTTGACTTTTGTTGACTTTTTCAATAATGACCTAAATTGAATCCTTTGCAATCGTGGGTAGTTCATAAGGCTTAATTTGAATCATTTGATTTGTAATTTGCTAGATTCTATAGGTTCGGAGGCTTGTTTGAAAGGCAAATCTGTGATTGAGCTTTGAGTGGACTTTTGGAGCGAGGTAAGTGTCGTGGTTAACCTTGACTTGAGAGATTAGGACTCGTTTGTCTATTTGCTACATGTTTAGATGTTGGGTACACCGTATATGTGAGGTGACGAGTACTTATGCATTGTTGACGGGTTAAAGCATGCGGGTGGGACTTGTTCCTTGTAATTATTGCTTACTTGATCATGTTATCCATGCTTAGACTAGTTATTTGTTAAATTGATCATCCTTACCGTGTTTACGGGTTTCTGTGATAATTGAGTATTGATTCCAAAGTTGATATTGGTATTGTGGAACCATTGTTGAAGTAAGGCTTGTTCTTGTTTATCCTATCTCCTTATTATTGCTTGTTCATTGTTATGTAGTAAGGGAGAGTGTTAAAGCACGAAGGGTGATGTCGTGCCATATTGTCAGTGTTAATGCACGAAGGGTGATGTCGTGCCATATTGTGAGTGTTAAAGTACGAAGGGTGATGCTGTGACATGTTATGAGAGTTAATGCACGAAGGGTGATGTCATGTCGTATCTATTGATTTATATTGTGGGGATGAGAGTAAAGGCACGAAGGGTGATGTCGTGCAGTATTATTGTTTCATTGTGAGGTTGAGAGTAAAAGCACGAAGGGTGATGCCGTGTAATTTTCTTCATTGTGTTTAGTTGTTTTCACTAGTTAAAAACATGTTGACTCTTCTGGTTATCATTTCTGTTGTATCTCTTATATCTTGTTCCCCTTTAGCATGCCCCCATCCCAATAGTAGATGTTTAGCTGTTATTGTTATTTTGTAGTATACTGTTATCTGCATAGGTTTATTATGTGGGTATCTTGTCATAGCCTCGTCACTACTTCATCGAGGTTAGGCTCGACACTTACGAGTACATGGGGTCGGTTGTACTCATACTACACTCTGCACTTCTTGTGCAGATTTTGGTACCGTCCCTAGCTGATTGTGAGACTCAGCAGTCCGGACTTTCTTATCGGAGACTCAAGGTAGATCTGTTGGCGTCTGGAGACCTTGGGGTCCCTTTCTAGTTTCCTTATTTTACTGTTTCCTTTCATTCAGAACAGTTGTATTTCGTTCACACTCTGTTTGTAGCAAATTTTAGAAGCTCATGAGTTGTGACTCCAGATCCGTATTGTATCAAATATTATGGGCTTTATGTTATTCCGCATTTCAATTTTAGCATTTATTTAGCTTAATTGTTTCTGCTATTGAAATTGACTAAAAATTGGTTTAAAGAATCCTTTAACGTTGGCTTGCCTAGCAAGTGAAATATTAGGCGTCATCACGATCCCGAATGTGAGAATTTCGGGTCATGACAACTACACTCTGGGTGAACCACATCCACCCCTTCCACTCTCGGAACTGTCTCAAGACTGCTGGATTATACTTGTCAAGGTCTTTTCGTTGGAATTGTCGCTCAAGAGTGGGCGATCTCACCGGTCACCGCCCAAGGAAGCTAGTGAAAGTAGCTAGACTGACAAACCGGTCCTCCCAGACCTCTTTCTTCTTCGACCTTTCAAGGCCGGTAATTGTGGTATCTCACCCTCGGCCATCATCCAATATCATCAACTGTAGGTGCCTCAGGGACAGGTGTAGATGAGGGCTCTGATGCCTGACTGGCACTCTCCGAACCCTCGGAGGTGCTATGTGAGGAGGAAGGCTCGTCCCGGAGTTGATACCTCCCCGGTGGCTTTGATTGGACAGCCGGCTGCTCTCGGACTGAGTCGCCCTCCGATGCTTCCCTAGATGGGGCATAAGAACTGGATTCGGAGGGCTCTGTGTTTCTTCCTCGGCCGGCTGTAGCCTTTTTGGTGATTATCATTTGGAGGGCGAGGGGTAAAGTACTTTTGCCTCGGACCCTCGAGGGTTCACCCTTCCCCTTTGAAGTATCTCCTCGGCCTCAAGATCTAACCATTTTATGTAACAAGCAACAACAGCTGTTAGTTGTAATTCAAGCGCAAATATATAAGAACACATTAGAGAGACAGTGAAAATCACAATGTAAAACATACTTGCAGGGTAGGGAAGTGCGGTCCGCATAATTATAAGTGCGGCCGTAGTCTGGGCATTGTGGACCGCACAATTTGATCTTGCGGCCGAAGAACTAGATCTGCGGTCCGCACATTTTCTATCGCGACCGCACATTAGATTCACCAAAATGCCAACTCTCTGAAGAATTGATACCAAAATGCCATCACATTTTCTATCATACGAACCTATTGGAACCTTCTAATCCCGATTCCGAGGCCCTTTATTCAAAATTCAAACCTTAGTCAATTCTTCCAACCTAAAGCTTCCGAATTTAAAATTTTCTTAGCAAATCAACTCCGAATTTCCTGAAATTTAATTCCGACCACACGTACAAGTCATAATACCTGAAGTGAAGCTACTCAAGGCCTCTAACTGATGAACGATACAATAGAGAAGTGGGTACCATATCTCTCTAAAATCCCATAAAATAGGGAATTTAAAATAATCCCTACAATTCTGCCTAACTACGTAATTTTCTAAAACTAGTAATACATACATGGACAACGGTTAAAATGAGTTACAAAAATTAAAGAGGTTTATTTTAGGAATTTTTTTCTTCTTATACAATATTTGAAACTTATTTACCAAAATTATCCTAATTTTGTATATTACTCGCCCTAAACAAGGATTGCTTACAAATTATATACATTCCAACGTAAAAGGCTTTCAATCCATTATTAATGCATTAAATTAAAGAACTCTTTATTTGAAAAAAGGCATAACTCAAGGGAACAATGGTGTTAACCACCTTTCCCCTCCATGATCAACTAAATTTTTAAAAAAAGAAAAGAAAAGAAAGCAAACAGACGGGAGAGTACAAAATAAGCAATACTTCTAAGCAAATTTCACCCTAATTGTTCTTTCTTTAAAATCTTTTTTGTAGACAAGCATATTATCTGAACTTTGGAAACAAAAGAAGAAAGAAAACTGCTTCAGCCAGTGCAATGATCGTGTAGCAATATTAAGATGCAGACAATTAAAGCTGGAAACATTTCAATAATTTCTCTAATGATTTTGACGAAAATCCCATCTCATTAGAATATAGTTTGATATCTTCTATCACTTATACATAAATAAAATACAGACATCATATTATGCTTCTCATAAGAAAAAATTTGATAGCAAACAGGCTAGAAAAGGAGGACCCTCTTAATTTATCAACAAAAGAAATCAACTAACATCTATAAGCTGGGGCAAAAGTAGGCACAAAGTTAATAAGAAAAAGAAAAAAAAGAAAACTAAAACATAACTTATTCAGTGGGGACTTCTTTCATGAAAACACAAGCCCAAGTTTATAAAACTCAATCCCTTTAATCAACACATTCTATTTCAAGAAAAGAATATTGCATTGTACAACATCATACAAATTAAACATAAATTTCATACAAATTTAATACAAAATTTAATATATCTACAACAACATGCATAATAAAAATAAATTTCATACAACTAATTATAAAATATACAACTTATCTATAATTTTCATACATCCTTCTTACCCAGTTAAATACAACTACAACATCATACAACTTAAATACAATTTTCATACAAATTTTATACAATATGTCTTTTGTATATTTTGTATATATTTTGTATCTGATTTGTATATATTTTGTATGTGGTGTGTGCTTCTTCCTCTCTAAAATTTCAATCAAAACTCTCTCTCTTAATACAATTTTGATACATATCAACAACTTTATGTAAAAAAGATAGTATTGATAACTTAAATACAAATTTTATACAACAATTCATATATTATACAACTATTTTTTTAACTTTCATACAATATTCAAATAATAAAAAATATATAACTACAACAGAATATAATTTACATACAATTATACTACAACTTTACAACAATTTCGTAAGTATATGGTATGCCATGTCTTCTTCTTCTTCTTCGAGTTTCAATTTGAAATTAAGCCAAAATCAAGTCTAATCTTCACCAAACATCTTCAAAATTGAGATATAAACTCCAAACAATATTCTCAATTATTTGCAACAACAACCAATTCAAACAAATAATGATTTTTGAAAACCCAAATTCAAATTCAAAGCGTCAAAGCTTTTTAATGGTTGTCAATGGTAGAGAGTCAAACACCTTTAAAATTTATTGATTGACAATTTCAATTTGAACACCAATTGTGCAACATGAAAGAAAATTGCTAAGTTAAAAGTAAAACGATTGAAATCCATTGATGAATTCTATTAAAAATATATACAACATGAAAGGATAAAAAATAGAGAACATCAGAGGAAGAAAAATTGGGGAAAGAACAGAGAATGAGAGATCGAGAGACAGAGAAAGAGAGAAAGCAAGAGAGAGAGAATAAGGATGTGAAATAATTGATTCCTTATTCAATTCCTAATATTAAAGGATACTCATTTAATTCCTAAAATGTATATAATTGGTAAATTATATATGCCTATGTAATTAAATTGAAACTTGAGTAGGGAGAGTAATAAAGTTTCAAATAATGTATAGGAAGGTTAATATCCCTTTATTTTAAGTTTATAGCTAATATGGGTTGCTAACATTGGATCTCGAAAAGAAGGCGAGACGGTTTGTCTTTTTGGGCCACAGTCGAATATTATTGTCCTACTAGTCGTAGCTGCCACGAAAGAGCATATCCAACACAAAATGGACCTTTTTAGATCAACTATTTATATTTTGATCTGATTAAGAAAATTTTAAAAAAATTAGTCTCGCGCTAAAATTTTGAAGCACCAGAAATTTTTGGTAGCATGCTTCAAATTTATGGCAACGTGCTTTAAATCATGGCAGCATGCTTTAAAATTCTAGCCGTATACTTCAAAAGTCTAGCAACGTGCTTTTAAATTTTGACACGAGTTTATTTTGCCAATACTTTTTTTAATGAGATCAAAATTTAAATGGTGGCACTAAATGATCCTATTTGTGCAAATTGCCCTATCCAGCACTCTCAAAACTAATGACAGGCCCAAGGATTTAACTGAGTCAAGAAAGTGGGATCCAGACAGGAGAAATCCACTTTAGGGACGGATAGATTGTAACTTTATCCTAATCTAATAAATGCACTCTAAATTATTTGATATCGATCATTTGTAATTTTATTTTGTATAATTTTAAAAAATTTAGATTATTTAAGTGATATTTGCTCTATCAAAAAACTTATAAAAGCTATTTTATTTATTTCATTCTGACCACTAAGACACTGTTAAGTTTGACCAATATAATATTTTTAAGCTACATGGCAGCCAAATAGGGACGCCGGAAACCGGGAATATTTTTCTTTCTATAATTCACTCATTTATTTAATTTCGGCCAGATCGGGTAGAGTTTATGGAACTAAAAATTAATGAAGAAGTAATGTTAGAGTTAATTAAACCTCCACCGGCCATATCAAATATTTTATATTTGTTAAGTTGAACCTAGTTGATAAAAAATATAAGAGCTTTGACTAACATTTCCCTTTGTTCTGCGTTTGTCATACACCTTATCTTAGGTTAGGGAAGTGGAGAATATATTCTTGATTTCTGCAAATTGCACCTAAATTTAGTGGAAAATTAAGATCCCCTGTATCTTTGACAGATTGGATTCCTCTCATTTTCATTTGTATATACTATTATAACTCTCCATTTTTTAGTTTTTAATTTTGAGATATAATGGACAAATACAGCATCACTTTGCTTATATATTTTAATACTCATCTGTTCTAGTTGTTGTTCAATTATATATGTTATGCCTCTCCTTCAAGAAGTAATATTTGTAAGTGCTAAACAACTACATACATAAATCACTTCAAGTTTTATACCTTACTTGTTTAATGTCTAAAGGTTTAGTTACCCCTAGAAACTGACGTTTTACTGGTAATGGACGACTTCAATTATCAAAACAGTTGAAAATCATTTTGGGTTGTAATATACTAAACTATCAGAAATTTAAACTTGGCTGAAAATCGACTATCTAAGTAAAAGGCCAATGCATGTTAGAAATATTACGAAACCATTAAATTCTCCATATCTAATTGTTTACCGGGAAAATCGCTTACACGCTTTAACAGTAATTTTGTTAAACAAAGGAGGAGTTAAAAAGTAAGTCAATTGAAGATGATCCAAAACCCTTAGTCAGCTAGTTTGATCCGTGTGAACGGTATAAGAGTATAAGATAAGAACAATGCAATGAACAACGAGACAACGTTTGGGATATCAACGAAATAGAATAATCCACTTTGTGTATTGATTAATGTTCTTTCTTCCGAGGATCATACACAAAGAGACCGAAAGAGAGAGTCAGAAGAGATAGAGATAGAGCTTCTTGTGTTGTAATGGATATGGTCTTTAGCTTCATTGAGAAGCTAGCTATATAAAACAAGCAAGAACCTTTCTCGCGATAAGACCCTTCAGTGCAAAAAGGATTGTTGAAAAGGCGTCTCTGATTTAACACAAAGCTTAATGATGACTGATGTCAGAGGGTTGGTGAGAATGTCCATCTGGCGCCGGGGTTAGGGTCAAAGGAAAAAGACCCTTTGGGACCGGTGCCACTGACCATTTATCCACGAAAGCCTTAATCACTTTGAGATAGCACCGTTGCTTCGAGGCACCGGTTATCACAATCTCGGAGTCCCTGGCTAGGGCCAACGACTTCGATACCATAAGTGTCGGACTTCCAATGGGCCCGGACTCCCACGTGTCACGTCCCTGTTGGTACACCTGTAAGTCTGGATTTTCACCCCATAAACTAATTAATCTTTAGTTATGTGAAAAAAGAGAAGATATGACAAATAGTACTAGTATATCCCTGTATTTTGTCCCACAATATCATATCCGAGACATCATTTCCGTTAATTGAACAAATTTAAATATAAGCGACATCTTCGCAAAAATCTTGGACAGATTGGGAAATCTCCCTTGAATATGGCAAATATTAGTCAACAACAACTCAACTTATGTGGCGACTGTTATGTTAGTGTAAGAAATCGAGTTGAGAGAAAGGATTTTACAGAAGAAAACCCTAAAAAATAGAAAGAGAGAAGAGAAAGTTTTTTTCATCGGAAAATGCACAGAAGATACAAAAAATGAATCTGATCTCTTTCTAGATAGTTCTCTTACTATATATACATGAGCTATTAGTAAAAAATACATGGACTAAAATATAAGAAATGAAAGTTGTAATAAAGCTAAGTGGGCTACCGGGTATCAACTATTATTGGGCCCGGAGATGAGCTCCTGTTAACACCCCCCTCAAGCTGGAGGGTGAAAACACTCCTAGCTTGCCCAAGATAGAATGATGAAGGGGACCATGCAAGGCCTTAGTCATAATATTTGCCAGCTAATCAGAACTACGAACAAACTAGAGAGAAATCATCCCAGAAGAGAGACAATCGCAGACATAATGGCAATCCACCTCAATGTGCTTTGGGCGCTCATGAAGTACGAGGTTCTTAGCAATATGTATAGCAGTCTGGCTGTCACAAAACACAGGTATAGGGGCAGCAATAGAAAGTTCAAGATCACCAAGAAGTCGAACAAGCCAAGACACTTCAGCCACGACCTTTCTCAAAGCCCTATGCTCTGCTTCAGCAGAGGAAAGTAAAATAGTAGGTTGTTTCTTGCTCTTCCAAGAAATGGGGTAGCCACCAAGAGTAATAAAAAAACCAGTGACAGACCTCCTTGAGAAAGCACAAGTGGCCCAGTCAGAATCAGAAAAAGCAACAAGAGATAGATCAGATGCATGGGACAACAGAATCCCCTAAGCTGGTGCAGACATAAGGTATCTCAAGACATGCAGGGCAGCCACCATATGAGGGACCCTGGGAGTCTGTAGAAATTTACTCAAATGCTGAACAGAATAAGTAATATCAGGTCGGGTATGTTGCAAGAAGTTCAGCTTGCCAACTAGTCTTCTGTAAAGACTAGGGTCTGGGAGAGGGTCACCCATGTCAACAGTCAACTTAATAGAAGGTTCCAAAGGGGTGGAAAGAGGAGAAAGATGAGAGCACTTAAATTCCTCCAACAAGTCTGAAGTATACTTGTGTTGATGCAAAACAAAACCATCAGAATGGGAGGAAACTTCAAGGCCCAAAAAATAATAAACCAAACCAAGGTCTTTGATCTTAAATTGATCATCCAAAAACTGTTTTAAAGCAGTCATGTCAGCAATATCAGAACTAGCAAGAAGAATGTCATCAACAAAGGCCACAGGGATGGCCAAAGAAGCACCAAAAGACTTGGTGAATAAAGAGTAATCATTCTTGCTGGCAATGTAGCCTTTGGAGAGCAAGGCATCTGACAGTTTAGAAAACCACTGCCTGGAAGCCTGCTTAAGGTCATATAAGGACTTCCTGAGTTTTCAAACCAAAGGAGAAGCAGTAGAAAAAGAAGAGGAAGAGATCTGAAGACCATGGGGGATCCCCATGAAGGAAGGCATTATTAACATCAAGCTGAAAAACAGTCCAATGTCTCTTGACAGCCAAAGAAAGGAGGCACTTAACAGTAGTGAGCTTGACAACTAGAGAGAAAGTCTCTGTATAATTAATACCCTCCTTCTGAGTATCACCCCTAATGATAAGCCTGGTCTTGTATCTCTTAATGGAGACATCAGACCTCTACTTAATCTTATATACCCACTTGCAGGGAATGGCTTTCTTATGAGAAGGTAGAGGGACAATGTCCCATGTATAATTTGCCTCAAGAGCCTGGAATTTCTATAGCATGGCCTCTTGCCAAGTAGGATTAGATACAACCTGCTGGTAATATTGAGGCTCAAGCATGTGCAAATCAGAGGTAAAAACCTTGTGATTTAGGGAGACAGGTGGGGAAGATGATGGAAGAACAGGGGAGCAAAAAAAATCTGATAGGCAGGCTGGTGCGTTAACAACTCTTCCTGATCTACTGAGAGCAAGAAGAGGAGGAGGGGGAGGAGGACCAGAAGTGGAAGGGGGAGGAGAACCAGAAGAGGAAGGTGGAGGAGAAGGAGAGGTTGGTGCAGAAGTATTGGTAGGAGGAATCAAGGGAGAAGAGGCACAAGGTGCTGGAGGAGGAGAGGCAATAGGAGGAACATCATAATCAACAAAATCAGTGGGAGGAGAAGGGAAAGAAGAGGAAGGAGGAAGGTAGTAAGGAAATATGTGTTCATTGAAAAACACATCCCTAGAAAAGAATACAGAATGGGTAGAAAGATTAAGAAGCTTATAACCCTTCTTCCCATAGGGGTATCCCAAAAACACACAAGAGATGGCTCTAGGTTTGAATTTATCTCTGCCATGCTTGGGGTTAGTAGCATAGCAAAGGCACCCAAAAGACCTCAAATGATCAAAGGAAGGGGGATAGCCATGTAGTGTTTCAAAGTGGGAAATGTTATGAACGACAGTAGAAGGTAATTTATTGATCAAATAAGTGGCTGTGAGAACACAGTCACCCCAATACTTGAGGGGAAGTTTAGATTGATACAAAGAGACCTAGATACTTCCAATAGGTGTTTGTGTTTTCTTTCAACCACTCCATTTTGTTGAGGAGTGTGAGGGATACTAGTTTGATGGAGAATGCCATTGGAAGAAAAAAATTATTGGGCTTCATAGCTAGAGCCTAGCTCATAAGTATTATCAGACCTAAAAGACTGGATAGTTGAGTAAAAATGAACTTTCACAATTGCATGAAAAGCCTTAAGCACGGAAAGAGCATTGCTCTTGCATGACAGTAGACGAGTCCAGGTGACTCTGGAGAAGTCATCCACCAAGGTCAAAAAATACCTAAACCCATTATAGGTCTGAGTATTGTATGGACCCCAGATGTCAATATGAATAAGCTAGAAAGGAGTAGAGGAATGAATAGAGCTGTCAGAGAATGGCAATTTTTGTTGTCTTGCCAATGGGCAAACATCACAAAAAAATATTTGTTTAGATAAAATCTTACCAGATAAAAAAGAGATAAATTTTATTATATTAAAAGGAATATGTCCCAATCTTTGATGCCAATCACATCATTTTTATTAATATCAGAAGAAGTACTAGTACAATGGGTAAAAGAAACATTAGCAGGAGTAGATTGAACATTATAAGATGCACTAGAATTATTGCATTGAACAGGATTAGAAACAGTGATAGGAGGAGAAATAGCAGGCATAGTGGATGAAGTCATGGCAGGGTGCAAGAAGTACAACCCATTTGCAGCTTTACCAATTTTCAGTGGCCTCCTCAGAGAAGGGCCCTGTAAAATGCAGGCAGAAATGGTAAGAGTTGCAATGCATCTGAATTGAACAAGGAGTTTATGAATAAATATGAGATTGAAATGAAAAGAAGGAACTAACAAAACATTATGTAAAATCATATCTGGCCTGAGTTGTATAGATCCAATAGATATGACTTTCACTTTATATCCATTAGGCAGAGTTATTAATAAAGGAGTAGTGAGTGGTGTTAAGTTGATTAAAAAGGTGTTTGTGTGGTGTTATGTGGTTAGTAGCATTTGAATCTAGAATCCAAGGATTTGAACCTAAGTTTGAAACTACACATGCATGAAAAGCAGCAGAATGTTCAGAATGATTAAACACACAAGCAAAGTGAGCAAAACCAATATTTTTTGAACCAGGAGTTTCAGGATGTATGATAGGAGGATGATTGAGCTGTTGAAAAAGGGTCATAAGATGGTCATATTGCTCCTTGCTGAGGCCATGACCAGTGGTCTCAGAAGGCTGTTCATCAATGTGAGTATGATGATGAAAAGGACCTTCAGATTGCATACAAGCAGCAGACCTTTTGCCTTTGGTGAACTTGAAGTCAGGGGGAAACCCGTGAAGTTTGTAACACTTCTCAATAGTATGACAAGTCTTTTTGCAGTATTTGCAAGACAATTGAGAGGAAGAACCTGAGTCTATCTTTTGTTCAAACTGGAACCTTTGAGTAAAAGATCTAGCAAGTGCCTGAACAGGGCTGCTAGAAGCATTGAATGAGGCTGACTCATTTGAGAAGCTGGAAATATGAGCTGAAGTCTCCTTGTGCTTTTCATCATGTTGAAGCATAGAATAGGCTTTACTTAGGGATGGAAGGGATGGCATCATCAGAATATTACTCTTGCAAGTGGAATAGGACTCATTTAAACCACTAAGGAATTGGTATATTTTCTATTGTTCAATGAATTTTGGTAAGGCTCCACAAGTATACACTGGTCCTACATAGGCAGTACTAAGTTCATCCCAAAGACCCTTCAATTTTGTAAAGTAAGTGAAAATATCTAAAGGACCTTGGGAAGCAACATTGATTTCCCTTTGTATTTGAATATATTTTGAACCATTTGATGTACCAAATCTTTCATTAATATCATCCCAAATGTCTTTAGCAGTATCAAACCCCATGACACTGTTTTCTATGTCTTTAGATAATAAATTTGTTATCCATGCAATTACCATGTCGTTGCATCTTTCCCAGAAGGAGTAATAAGGAGAGTCAATTTGAGGTTTAGTAGTTTTTCTAGTTATGAGCCCTAGTTTGTTCTTAGCAGATAGAGCAGTAAGCATATTTTATGCCAAATGACGAAACCATTCCCATCGAAAGGTAGAGATACTAAGTGTGCACCAGGTCTATCAGATGGATGTACATAGAATGGGTGAGATGGATGTATAGTAAAGTCATCAAAACCATCTAACACAGAAGAAAAACTAACATCTGGACTTCCTATGATTAAACCCTAGAATTGTAAAATTCCTAAAACTGATACAAAAAAGTACTCGATTTTCACCAATATGCAGCAGGGTTAAGGAGAATGTTACCGTCCTTCTTTGCAACCTAAAGAAGGTAAGGCCTTGAGACAGAGTTAACCGCTGAAATCAGTGAGAATGAACAAGTACCGGAGATCTTCAAAGGAAAATACCAAAAATCACCGTGAGAAGTTCAAAATGGATGCAATGCACAGCTAGAAAATACCGTAGCCCAAATCTCCACAACAAAACGCGAGAAGAGATGGAGATCGACGGAAAAGAAAATTTCCATGGAAATCAATGAGGGTACCATTGGTCGAAAGAGGAGAACAAGGATCATTAATTTCTTGCTCTGATACCATGTTAGTGTAAGAAATCGAGTTGTGAGAAAGGATTTTACAGAAGAAAACCCTATAAAATATAAAGAGAGAAGAGAGAGTTTATTTCATCGAAAAATGTATAGAAGATACAAAAAATAAATCTGATCTCTTTCTAGATAGTTCTCCTACTATATATACATGAGCTATTAGTAAAAAATGCATGGACTAAAATATAAGAAATGAAAGTTGTAATAAAGCTAAGTGGGCTGTCGGGTATCAGCTATTATTGGGTCTGGAGATGGGCTCCCGTTAACATGTTATAAGAAAAATTAATTTATGGTGGATATCTAATCTTCTCTGTTATCTTCATAACTCACATTACTCTAATATTTATGGAGTTATGATTGTAAATTTGTGATCTTCCTCCATGATCTTCCTCTCAAATGCTTAATGACATATTCAATGACATATTTATAATATTGATTCTTCACTTTTCATGCCTATATAAAGGCCTTGTAACAGATAGAAAAATATACACAATTTGAAGAAGAAAATCTTTTGCTTCTCTCTATTTCCATTTCTTGTTCATGTTTTACTAAATTGCTTTTATTTCATAACACGTTATCAGCACGATGCTCTTACTAATTAAGATATCTATTTTTATAAGGTATTATCTCCTTCCTAAAAGATTAAGTTAATTTCTTGTCGATCTAGCTATGAACGGTTTCTCTTTTGCAAGAATAGTGAGATGACTTAGCTTGCTGGATATTTTTAATTCTTTTTAGTTATGTTCAAAATTACTAGTCATATGCATGTGTCATTTGGTTTCCATGGCTTTTTATTTGCACGAAATGCTATGTGTTAATTATAATAGTCTTTACTATTTTTCATATGTATGAACCAATAATTTGAAAATTATTTATTTAATGTACTACTAGATGCAGTGTGCATTAACTAATACTTAGATAAGGTAATATCATCAAGGTTTATATCTAGCTAGTCTATTAGGACATATTTTGTGTAAATACAGAATATGCTAGTAACAATGATTAAGCTTTCTTGTTTTCTGGAGTAGAATATATCTCATTACACTTTGGATTAATTTATGATTAATGAAATGGTAGTTCATGATATATAGTATTATATCTAAATAATATATTTTGATAAGTTTACATATAGTATATTAGTACATGAGTATTTACAAGACAAAAATTATCATTGATACTTATCATTTTTAATTCACTTATTTTTATCATAGTGTTTAATATGTTGAACTTACTAAAGTTTGAATTTATGGCTATGTAAAATTATGGTACATTCCCTGAAGTGAATCAGACAATTTGTGATAAACGTTATATAAGGATAAGACGGTGGGTTCAAATCCCAATGCACCATAAGGGTAAGGCGTCGGGTGTGAGTCCCGGTGCACCGTGATTATAAGAGTTGGCTTTGAGCCCCAACTTATTATGGCCTAACATGCCCTTATATGGGTAAGAGTTGATGACATATTGATGACGTAATGATGATTACAGAAAAATAATATATTTTTCATGAAAAAGGCATGAAGATTGTCCCACTTAGATTTGCTCCATTCTTAAAGTGAATATGGTAACGGCGCATAATAAGTCTAAATGAAGACAAGTGATTGACCAATGAACGTGGTCGTTCCAAAGATCAAAATAATAATAGTCATCACTATGATTTTAAAAAGGAGAACAATAAGGGTTCTCAAAATAGTCCTTCAAAGTGTGAAGGCAATATTTACCATCAAATTGGTATGAAAAATAATAAAGCATGCCGCTGATTATGATTCATTCCTTGAAGAGAATATGACTTATGATAAGCATTGAGAATGCAGATCCATTCCTAAAGGTGAATGTGGCAATATGTGATAAAAGTAATGAATAAAGACATGGAATACATGATAGGATCAATACCACACAACTCACCTCTAAGGAAGGTTTGAATGAAATAAAGAGAATAAATATTATTGTGTGGTTTGATGGTAGGCTATAATTACAAGTTTTAGTCACTTATTTAACTCTAACTTACTGCACTTTAACTGAGTTTGAGCTTTAATCTCTAGTGTTTTGCACTTATTGTGTGTTATATGCCTTGTAGGAGTGATTCCGAGTAATGTAGATGTTATGGAGATAATTCGAAAGATTTGGAGCTTTGAAGTCTGAGTAAAAGCTCAAGGGATTAAGCCGGGATCATGTTCGGGGTCGAGGACCAAGTCTGGATGTCAAAATCGAAGCAAAATCCGTACACTGAGAAATTTGCACTAATGCGACACGCTATGCCATGCACTGTGCTATGCGTTAGTGCAAATTCTACCTAGAAATCAAATTGCAAATCGTACTGGAAATATCCACTACCGCATCGCATGGTGCGGCGCAACATGCGGCGCGGTAGTACAAATTTATTAGAGTATCGTCCAATTTTCGCTAAAAAGAGTATTTTCGTCCTAGGTTTATTGGGGGATGGCTTAAATACACGGGAAAATACCATTTTCGTGACTTTTGATACAATTTCGACCTAAGGAGGCTAAGGAGGAGTTGGAAGAACACAAGCACAAGGATTTCATCATTCCTTCCTCACTCAAGATCCGGGTATGGATTGAATTTATGTTTTCCTATACTTTAGTTATATTTGTGAAGAATTTCTCCATGTCTATGGAATAGATCCTTTTGGGTTTTGATGGATTTGGTGTATTGATGATTGTTTGTGGATTATAACTCTAATTTTATGTATTTGACTCATTTTGGAAGATTTAATTGTTGCATCTATATTCACTTGTTCTTGTCATCGAAAGAGGCAAACTTGTGATATCTTTGCATTATATTGTTGGTTGAGTTCATAGATTCTTCTAAATAATCGAAAGAGGCTAGTTGAATTATTGATTAAACCTAGTTAGGAGAATAATCGAAAGAGATTTTCCTAAAGACCGATCCATTACGTATTCTTGCATATCTTCACAGAGCTTAAATTGGTTCATATTGAGAGGTTAAGACTTAATCGAGAGAGAAGTTTCTACTAAACAATTGTACTGATAATTAAGTGAATTCCAGAGATTCACTTTAACATTAGAAGTAAATTATCTAGAGTTAAATCCCAGGCAATTATCTTGCGCCTATCCTATAAAAACCCCCATTTTCTCCCATTGATATTTTCTTTTGCTTAGGCCTTGCTTCGATTGTCATTAGTCAATAGATGTAGATTTTAGATTCTTAGATAAATTTTAGTATTAATCATATAAATCTCAACTGTTGATCCTCCTGGATAGCACTCTAGCTACAAACTACGATAATACTATTTGACTCCAATCGCTGTGGACACGATATTATACTATATTATCTTTGACTAGCGAGCACAATTTAAGTATGTGTTTTGCGCTCGTCAAATTTTGGTGTAGTTGCCGGGGATTGGCAATCAATAGTATTTGAAATAGTTTGTAGTGCTAATTCAAGAATTTATTTTATTTTTTTTTACTTTTATTTTGTTCTTTACGGGTTTCTCCTCCATGTGCAGGGCAAGATGTTAAGTCCATAGTGTATGACACGATCTTCTTGTAAAGAAGTAATACCCTACAACCCGGAATTGGAAAAACACCCGCGACAACTAAGAAAGGAGAAAGAGTTCACCGTAAGGTTCTTGGGGAAACCTTCAAACCAAGAATACATGGCTAATAACGATGACAATGAGGTAGAGGCAGCTGCAAGAATAGCTACTAAGGCAGCCCATAGAGCTGCTGAGGAAACTATCGTAAACAAAAGGGGTCGAAGATTCAATCTAAATCGACCCTTGATTGAAGACCAGTTCAAGAATGCGGTACCAAGGCTTGGTAGAGCATTGGGTGACTATGCCAGACCAATCTACAATCAAGGATTGTCAAGTGTTAGACCACCTCCAATTGCAACCAATAATTTTGAGTTGAATCAAGGTTTGCTTCAAACCATTCAAAATAGCTGCGTTTTCATAGGGAAGATGGACAAAGATCCAAACACGCATCTTATGGACTTCGAGTAGATTATGAACACCTTTCAATATAATGGGGTGTCACAAGATGCAGTGTATTTAAGGGCATTCCCTTTTTTACTTAAAGATGAGGCAAAACAGTGGCTTTGAAGCTTGCCAAATGGGTCAATTAGAACATGGGAGGAAATGACCAGAAAAGTTTTTGATAAATATTTCTCCTCAGCTAAGACAGGCAAGTTTAGAAGAGAAATCAATAACTTCTGCCAAAAAGAGAATGAAACTATTTTTGAAGCATGGGAGAGGTTTAAGGAGATAGTTAGGAGGTGTCAACATAGCAAAATTGAACTCTGGATGCAACTCCAAGATTTTTGGGATGGATTGACACCGACCTCGCATAGAACATTGAGCAATGCAGTTGGAGGCCCCTTTATGAAGAAGACTCCAGAGGAGATAGTTACAATTCTCAATGAGTTATCCGAAGATGCTAATCAGTGGCCCTCTGATAGTGTAGAAAGAAGAAAATCAACTGGTGTTCACCAAGTTGATGCTACTACATCTGCGCAAGTACAACTTGATGCTATGTCTAAATAAATACGAAAGCTAATTGTAGCTTCGATGCAAAATGTACACCATGCAACTTGTAATATATGTGGAAGAGGACACCCAACTCATGAGTGTCAAGCCTCAACTGAGGAAGTGAATGTTGTAGGAAACTATAATTTTAATGCAATGGGTCAGAGGCACCCCAGGTTTTCATGGATTTCACCTGGGGTACTGCAAATGCATGGCAACAAAACAACCCCAGATTCGAGGAACAAGGAGCTCTAGGTTTTCAAAATCAGCAGAGGCAAAAGTATCAACCTCCACAGTCGAATCAACCCAACATGGAAGATCTTATGAAGACCTTTATTATCAAGACGAATGAGTGGCTTGATGCCCATGATGCAGCTATCAAAGAATTAGGTACATCTTTTCGAAGCCTAGAAAGACAGGTTGGGCACTTAGCTACTCTAATGTCTGAGAGAGCTCCAGGAACACTCCCGTCTGATACAGAAATAAATCCCAAAGAAATAGTGAATGTTATAACTTTGAGAAGTGGGCAAGTGTTGAAAGATCTCACCCAATCCACAAGGATATGAGACATAAAAAAGAAAGCGGGGAGCAGCTGAAAAGTGGTGTCAAAAAAAAGAAGGAAGAAAACTCGAGAAGAGAGGAACCTGAGGCTAGCAAGCATATGCCTGCACTACCTTTTCCCCAAAAGCTAAGTGGAGAAAAGCTGGACAAACAGTTTGAGAGATTTCTAGATGTGCTGAAACATGTTCATGTAAACCTACCATTCACAGAAATGCTCTCACAAATGTCGGCTTATGCCAAGTTCTTGAAGGAGATCCTGACAAAGAAGAGAAAAATAGAGAGACCTCAGTGGCCAAGCTCACAGAGCATTGCAGTGCAATATTGCAAAACAAACTCCCACAAAAGTGTGGAGATCCATGGAGTTTTACCATACCTTGTTCTTTAGGCACTACTAATTTTGATAAGTCTCTATGTGATTCTGGTGCCTTAATTAATTTAATGCATCTATCTATTTATAGGAAACCAGAGAAGGAGATTGGAGAGATAAGGTCTGCACCAATATCTTTGCAGCTGGCAGACCAAACGACTCTAATACCCGAGGGAATAGTTGAAGATGTCTTAGTTCGGGTAGATAAGTTTGCATTCCCTGTGGATTTCATAGTGGTTAATATGGAAGAGAACAAGGAGATCCCTCTCATCCTGGGAAGACCATTCCTAGCAACGGGTAGAGCAATATTAGATATACATGAGAGAAAACTCATGCTTAGAGTGGAGGAGAATGTGACTTTTGAGATGGATATAGAAACGAGGGTAAAATGGGAGAAGCTAACTGCTAGTGTTGTGTGGAAAGTGAAGGGCGAAAAAGACAAGGCTACAGTGAGTGAGAAAGAACAGTGTGGGGTGTATCCCAAGAAGGCCGAGAAGATGCTATCTACATGGATGAGTGCACTAGGTCGGGCGCGAGGGATGGAGCCCAACTTCGACTCAAACCCCGACTAGATGTTCAGGGAAGATTTCCTTACCTCTTCCTTTTTATTTGTGTGTCATAGGGATATGACACAATTTAAAGTGTAGGGTGGGGATGTATATATGTATAGAATGCATAAATGTCTATGTGTATGTGTATTTTTGTAATTCATTTGATTGAAAATTTTAAATTTTTTGATTTTTCCTGACAATGGATGTCATTCGACAGGTTTCTTGAGGGATTAAGTCGAAAGAAAAAGATAAAAGATTTTTTTGTTAGGTAACGTCTGAATTTCCCCTTGGTTTTTCTTTGTGCCGCGGTTCTTTTCCAAGGTTTTTGTTTGAACCAGGTGTAGTTAGTTTTATTATTTTAGGAGTAGGAGATCTTGTAATGTTATTTTAAATGAAAGCAATATCTCTTGACTTTATTATGCCTTGAGAATAGTAAGTGCTTTAGTTGTGACGCTTATGCTCAGTTTTTGACTCTTGTATAAGTACATTAAATTGTATGATCTTAACTTTACTTAACTGCTTTGACTAGAGTGTCTCGATGAGTCCGATCCTGAGTGAGTTATGTGCCATGTGTGTGAGAGGTTTCGTGTATTTTGTGCATTGAATTTGATGTATAGAACTTGCCCGGTATGTTTGCAAAGCGAAATAATAGTTTTATTCAGTATTGGAAGTGATATAGGTGTTTCTTTGTTGAGCCAGTTATATGTTGTACCTACCTAATTGATATGTATGTTAGTTAACCCCTTTTGAGCCTGGAATCTTGTTTCTTTGGCAACCACATTGCAAGCCTTAACCATTTGTTTGAATTGACCATCTATTCGAACCTTTTTACCTCCCGCGAGCACTTGAATTTGTTATGAACTTTGTAAAAGTTAAAGTGTGGGGTGTTGGTTTGGCTTTTGAGTGGAACTAATGAAATAAGGAGAAAGGTGCACTGTATTAAAAAAGTAAGATCCACTTGAATTGAAAAAGAAAAAAAAGAAAAAAACATTAATTATATGATTGTGTAAAATATTCCATGATAGTGGTAACTCTTGATGTAATTGTGCTTAAAGAGGTTGGGAGTTAATGTATATTGATGTGAAGGTGGAGTTATGGCTTGACATATGTGTGGGGTTTTGAACAATGAAACGTATGTATTAAAGTGCTTAGGGAGGTGTAGTCAATATATCCAAATGTATCGTTCCCGTCCCACAGCCTACATTACAACCAAATAAAGTCCTACTTGATCCTTGATTGAATGAGCTCAATTTGTATAGTAATACATTACGGGAAAGCTTATGGTACGTCTTGTATAGCACATGAATATTACTTCTAAGTCTGAGTGAATTCTTTCTGTCTTGAGTTCTTAATTGTTCTTAAGCTTTATTATTTTTGGAACTACTCTCTATTGTTGTGTGAGGGCACTTGATTCACGAAAGAAAGGTAATGTCGTTGACCTCTGTGTTAGAGTAAGTGAGCGGGTTATAAATAATGCGTGGTGCTTTTGAGTCAAATCTTGAAGCTACGATGTTACGGTATTGTGCTTAATCAATTTTAATTATTCTTGGTGTGAATTGTTGTGAGAGTTGTTTAAAAATGTCGTGTCTATATTAAGTGTAGTTTGATTGCTCGAGGACGAGCAATGGTTTAAGTGTGGGGTATTGATGGTAGGCTATAATTACATGTTTTAGTCGCTTATTTCACTCTAATTTACTGCACTTTAACTGAGTTTGAGCTTTAATCGCTGGTATTTTGTACTTATTGTGTGTTTTATACCTTGTAGGAGTGATTCCGAGCGATGTAGATGTTATGGAGCTAATTCGAGAGATTTGAAGCTTTGAAATCTGAGTAAAAGACCAAGGGATTAAGCCGGGATCATGTTCGGGGTCGAGGACCAAGTCTGGATGTCAAAATCGAAGCAAAATCCGTACACTGAGAAATTTGCACTAATGCGATGCACTATGCCACGCACTGTGCGACACGCTAGTTCAAATTATGCCCAGAACTCAAATTACAAATCGTACTGGAAATATCCACTACCGCGTCGCATGGTGCGGCGCGGCATGCGGCGCGGTAGTACAAATTTGTTAGAGTATCGTCTAATTTCCGCTAAAAAGGGGTATTTTCGTCCAGGGATTATTGGGGAATGGCTTAAATACATGGGAAAATACCATTTTCGGGACATTTGACACAATTTCGACTTAAGGAGGCCAAGGAGGCTAAGGAGGAGTTGGAAGAACACAAGCACAAGGATTTCATCATTCCTTCCTCACTTAAGCTCCGGGTTTGGATTGAATTTGTGTTTTCCTATACTTTAGTTACATTTGGGAGGAACTTCTCCATGTCTATGGAGTAGATCCTTTGGGTTTTGATGGATTTGGTGTATTGATGATTGTTTGTGGATTATAACTCTAATTTTATGTACTTGAATCGTTTTTGGAAGATTTAATTATTGCATCTATATTCACTTGTTTTTATAATCGAAAGAGGCATAACTTGTGATATCTTTTCATTATATTGTTGGTTAAGTTCATAGATTCTTCTAAGTAATCGAAAAAGGCTAGTTGAATCATTGATTAAACCTAGCTAGGAGAATAATCGAAAGAGGTTTTTCTAAAGACCGATCTATTATGCATTCTTGCATATTTTCACAGAGCTTAAATTGGTTCATATTGAGAGGTTGAGACTTAATCGAGAGAGGAGTTTCTACTAAATAATTGTACTGATAATTAATTGAATTCGAGAGACTCACTTGAACATTAGAACTGAATTATCTAGAGTAAATCCCAGACAATTATCTTACACCTATCCTATCAAAATCCCATTTTCTCCCATTGATATCTTCTTTTGCTTAGGCCTTGCTTCGATTGTCATTAGTCAATAGCTGTAGATTTTAGATTCTTAGATAAATTTTAGCATTAACCACATAAATCTCAACTGTTGATCCTCCTGGATAGCACTCTAGCTACAAACTGTGATAATACTATTTAACTCCAATCCCCGTGGACACGATATTATACTATACTATCTTTGACTAGCGAGCACAATTTAAGTGTATATTTTGCACTCGTCATGGTTACACAAATATGTCATTGGTCGGGTACATGTGATACGCCAAAAATATTTTGGCATGCCTTATAAAAGTTATTAAAGGCAAAATTAAAGCAAGAAATAATTTTGCTTATGATGATTTTGACCATGACAATTTATTATGATATGATTTTCTCCGTGAAAGAGACATTCTTTATATGGATGGTGTGACAAAAGATCTTACAGTAGAATATCAATTAAGAGCTACGGAAGAATTAATTTGTTACTATCGGATGAATGAAATTGTTCATGACATTGATATTATAGTAAGTCTCAAAAGAAACATTTTGAGTTTCAAATGTATTAACCAAAGTGATTGGCATATTGAGACTATAAATGAAAAGAAGATTGAATATCTTTATATTACTATAATCATACCGGGTAAATATGAAAGGTTACCTAATTTTTTTTCTATTTATACTACACAAGTATAAGTATGATGATGCAATCACAAGCCACAAGTAAACTAGAGGTTTACTAAAATAAATATTAGTTGGCATAACCGGTTGGTCATCATGGTTCAATTATGATGCGAAAATTAAATGAGAATTCACTTGGCATATATTGAAGAAATAAAAGATTCTTAAAGAATTCTCTTATGTTGCGTATTCTCATGATATACTAATTGAGGTTAAAATTGAATCCCTTGATTTCTGGAACAAATAAAAGGTAATAAATATATGGGCCCAGTCACTTGCCATGTGGACCATTTACTATAATATGATTTTAATAGATGCATCTATTTTATGGTCACATGTGCATTTGTTATCAACTTGCAGTTTGAATTTTGCAAGGTTGCATGCTCAAATTATTATAGCACAGTTCCAGAGTATAAATTATAATAATTTATCTTGATAATGCTGGTTTAAATCCAAGTTGGTTTAGCAGAAATTGTATGCCTCCAATTATAGCTAAAACCATTGGTTATGAGAATAAAACTCCTAAAATAAAATTTGGTATGTGATGTATTATTTAATATACAACAGCATTTGTACGTATCTAGACAAGTTATGATATGTTCTCCCTATCACAATTGGTTCAGGGTCAGGAACAAAATAATTTCCATCTAGAAATATGAATGTGATATATGATTTAATTGTTCCACCACAATGCAAAGATGGGTCTCCAAATAAGGTTGGAGATATGTGTTGGTGATCCCAACATTAGGGGGAGAAAATGGGCAGCTGAAAAAGTGATACGTGGAATGAATTATTATGAATGCATATAGATCCTCGTACAAGAAAATATGAACTTGAAGTTCAAGTGATAATTCATTTGCAAATTATTGCCAGATGCATTTGCTGACCCAAAGCTAAATGTCATATTTCAGCTACTAATGCTCCAAATAGAATAACATCCCTGATGGATAGATTTTATGGCATGCATAAAGCGTAATAGACTAATCGGTTCCAAAGTTAAAGCTCCTTGAAGAAGGAGAGGAGCAAATGTTCAAAATTGTCATAATAAGGAGGCAAGTGCTCTAGAAGAGCACCACGCCATAACACTTCATAAGACCTCATGGGAGAGGCTCAGATACATGAAAATAATGAGATAAAGAAATCTCATTAACTTATATCTTTATTGGGTAATAATGGAACCCACATAAAATGATCATCGATGATATTGTTAATATAATATAGCACTCAATATTATTGACGAGGATCTTGAGCTCAAATCTGTCATGAAATTTGGACTGATAAATGATTGGCCAAATGAAAAATACGTAATTAAAATTGACTTCACCTGAAAAATGTGAAGTTGGACGGATAATCCCAACACCTGAAAGTATAAAGCCAGTGGAGGTATAAATATGTTATTGTTTGAAAAGAGTCAAGTCGATAGACATAAACACGACTTGTGTCACAAGAAGATTTTAAATATCCGGGGATTGATTATATAGAGACATGTTCTCCCGTGGTTGATGTAGTCATTTCAGGTTTTAATCTAGCAATACATGAATAATTTGATATACGTGTAATGGAAATCATTGAAGGATTTAAATTGTTCTGAAGCATATTAAGGTTTCTAAGAAATTTATTAAATAGAGCTTCAAAAATCTTTTTACGGATTGAAACAATCAGGGCGTATATGATATAATCGTCTGAGTGAGTACCTGTTGAAAGAAGGGTACAAGAATGATTCAATTTGTTCTTGTATATTTATAAAAAGATCTGGATCTGAATTTGTTAGAATCCCCGTATATGTTGATGATTTAAATATCATTGGAATTCCTGGGGAGCTTCCTAAAGCAGTAGACTGTTTAAAGAAAGAATTTGAAATGAAAGATCTTGGAAAGACAAAATTTTATCTTGGTCTACAAATTAAGTATATGAAAGATGGAATTTTTGTTCATCAATCAGCATACACTGAAAATATTTTAAAGCAATTCTATATGGATAAAGCACATCCATTGAGTACCCTAATGGTTGTGAGATCACTTGATATAAATAAAGATCCATTCCGACCTCATGAAAATAATGAAGAGCTTTTTGGTCCTAAGTACCGTATCTTAGTGCAATTGGTACACTAATGTATCTTGCTAACACTACAAGGCCTCACATAACTTTTTCAGTTAATGTCTTAGCAAGATATAGCTCTACTCCTACAAGTAGACATTGGAATGGAATCAAACATATATTGCGGTATCTAAAAGGGACTACCGATATGGGTTTATTTTATGGCAATGATTGCAATCCCAATCTTCTTGGTTATGCCGATGCTGGGTATTTATCTGACCTACACAAGGCCCGATCTCAAACAGTCTATGTGTTTACATGTGGAGGCACTACCATATCTTGGCGATCGACTATGCAATCAATTGTGGCTACTTCATCTAATCATGCTGAGATAATTGCTATTCATGAAGCAAGTCAAGAATGTGTATGGTTGAGATCTATAATACATCTTATTCGAGATAAATATGGTTTGAAGTGTGACAAACTACCCACAATTTTGCATCAAGATAATGCAGCATGCATAGCCCAATTGAAGGGAGAATTCATAAAAGGAGATATGACAAAGCACATTTTACCAAAGTTATTTTTCACACATGCACTACTGAAAAATGGTAGAATTCCAATGGCCAAAACGGTTGGAAATCGACCGAAAATCACGAATTTCCGACTACTTTCAGACCAAAATTGGTCGGTCGAAAAACAGTTGGTCGAAAAACTATTTTCGACTGAATCCGTCGGTGATTTTCAACCAAATTAGTCGGAACGTTCAAAAGGTCAGACGACCAAATATTTTCAAATTTTCGACCAAAGTGGTCGGAATTTACCGACTGAATCTGTCGTAATAATATAAATAAAAATAATTATTTATTTAAAATTAAATAATATAAATATATAATTTTTGACCAAATCGATCGAAAACTACTAATTAAAAAATAAATTTTATTTAATTTCCGACGAAATCCGTCGAAAACCTTTAAATATTAATTTTTTAAAAAACATTTCCGACCGAATCGGTCAGAAATCTAGGAATTGTTGGAAAAATCTGGGCAGTTGTCCGACTGTTTTTGTCGGAAATCAGTCAGAATTTTCTGTAAAACTGGGCAGAATTCTGCCCAATTTTGAGCTACATCACCTATTTTTACCTCCATATTTCAAAGTAAATGCTTTTGTGTCTTCCATACAGCAAGGGCAAGCTAACTTTCCAACAGTCGACCACCCAGATAACATTCCATAAGCAGGAAAATCATTTATAGTCCACATCAAAACAACATGCAATCTGAAGTTTTGTTTAGTTGATATATCATATGTTTCCACACCTTGATACCATAATAATTGTAACTCATCAATCAAAGGCTGTAAGTATACATCAATCAAACTTTTTCGAATTGCGTGGACCTGGAACAATACAAGTTAGGAACAGATATAGACTTGTCATACACAACTCGGGTGAAAGATTATACGGGGTAACAAACACTGGCCAACATGAATATGGTGCAGCAGAGACAGCAAATGGAGTAAATTCATTTGTGCATAATCCCAACTTAATGTTTCTTGGTTCACTAGCAAACTCGGGGAACACCCTATCGAAATGCTTCCATGCTTCTCCATCTGACGGATGGCAAAGAATACCGGGTGGCCTTCTATGTTCATAGTGCCATCTCATATGAGGAGCATAGCTCATTGATGTATACAACCGCTTTAACCTAGGTATAAGAGGTAAGCAACGCATCGCTTTAACTGGACCTTTCTTTTTTGTATTGGCATTTGTGACTTCCTTAACACGAGACTGATTACAAAATTTACAGTTCTCTAGTGATGCATCATCCTTATAGAATAACATGCAACCTTTCTCACAACAATCAATTCTCTCTGATGAAAGACCCAACTTAGAAACCAATTTCTTAGCAGTGTAGAAATTTTTTGGTAAGTCAATGTTACTCAGATTAAGTTCATTCATAAGCCCAATAATAGAATCCATACCCGCTTGGGATATAGAACTATCCGATTTAATACTTAGCAATCTAACCGCAACAGATAACTTGGAATGCACTGAGCCTTCATACAATGGACGACTAGCTTCCTCTAACTGTTCATAGAAATACTTAGCCTCATTATTTGGTTCGGATTGAACCCCAGGAAACATCTCAAAAGCATCCCTCGTCATTTTATTATATCGAAAATTTTCAACATTACGCTCCGCAATGGGGCTACCCTCACCACCAAAAGAATTATGAAAGTTAACATCATCTAAACTAGCATGATTCTCCCCGTGAACAGTTCATATGTAATAATTTTCTACAAACCTTTTCTTGTATAGATGAACTTTAACTTTGTCTGATTTCAATAACTTAACACACTTACATTTCACACAAGAACACCTTATCCTTCCTCCAATAAGAAAATTATCAAGTGTTTGAGCCTAAGCAATAAATTCAGCAACCCCTTAAATAAATTCATCCATCAACCCCGCACGATTAGGACGATTCCTATTATACATCCATCTACGATGCACAAATTTCATCTACACAAATAGAAATCTAGAAATGAGATATTTAAAACAATTTGATTAATTTAAACTGGTTACAAAGTTATACTCTTTCAAAGGTTAGTTTTAGATATAAACATATCATTGTGTCAAAACACTTGAATTGATATATTTTATTTTTTAAATAAATATTTTTTAACACTCGAAATCTCACATCAATCCCTATTCTAAATAATATAAGTCTGTAAATATAATGATTAAATTTGAATAGCTTCTTAAATGTTCATATAATCCAAATTAACTAATGATTTCTCAAACAAAAGAAATAGTCGTAATTAATCAAAAATTATTTAAACTATTTCAACATATAAAAATTAAAGAATTCAAATAGAATATAAAAATTAAGGCATTTAATTTAAAGAGCATAATTTATGATGGATTCAAGGGAATACCAAAACTAAAACTAAAAAAGCTAAAAATAAAGATTAAATACCAAAACTAAGACTAAAAAAACTAAAAACAAGGGGATACATCACAAATTTCACTGATTGTTTGCCAAAACTAAATTATTACAAAACTAAAAAAACAGAAAAATCTCCAAACAAAAACAAAAAATCAAGAAAATAAGCTATAGGCTATATAACTAAAGGAAGGAGAAAAATGAGGGTGAGGGAAACTTACCTGGCAGTGGAGGGTCGTCGCCGGTGGAACTGAAGCGGGGCGGCGTCGCTGGTGGAGAATTTGTGATGGAAGCGGTGGTTTGGGGAGGTTTGAGTAAGAGAGAGAGAAGAGAGAAAGAACAAAAGAGGGAAAGAAAAAAGAAAGGGGTGGGGGGAGGGGGTTTAATAAAAAATTCCGATCGATTTTTGTCGGAAATTAGGTTAAATGGTCAAACCCCGTTTTAATACAACATTCCGACTGAATCGGTCGCACGTTTTTAATTTTTTTTTAATTATTTCCAACCGAATTGGTCGCTAACTGTTACGCGGTATTTTTCGCCAAAATTTACGACGGATATAAACGGAATATCAGTCGTAACTATTATTAAAAATTTAAAAATATATTTTTATGCAATTTTCGACCGATTCCGTCAGAAAATTTTGACTGCTTTTTCTGGTCAGAATTTTTCGGTCGGAAATTGGCCCTTTTTTAGTAGTGATGATATTCAAAAGAATGGTGATATCAATGTGCAACAGATTCGTTCAAGTGATAATATGGCTGATTTGTTTACCAAATCTCTACCGACGTCAACCTTCAAGAAACTAGTGTATAAGATTGGGATGAGAAGGCTCAAGGATGTGAATTGATGCTCTCATCAGGGGAGTTAATACGTGTTGTACTCTTTTTTTCTTACAAGGTTTTGTCCCATTGGATGTTTCGTGCAAAATTTTTAACAAGGCAACCAAAAGGCATATTTCTAAATATGTGTACTCCTTTTCCTTCATTAGGTATTTGTTTTCCATAGGGTTTTTTCCTAATAAGGTTTTAACGAGACACATTATCTATGGACATCCAAGGGGGAGTGTTATAAGAAAAATTAATTTATGATGGATGTCATACTCTTCTCTATTATTTCCATAACTCACACTACTCTAATACTTATGGAGTTATGATTGTAGAAGAAAATCACTTCCTTCTCTCTATCTCCATTTCTTATTCATATTTTACTAAATTGCTTTTATTTCGTAACAACGAAAAGTTAGTAGTGGAAACAATCTTGCATCTTTTGGTCACACTTCACAGCCATGTGCTCCACACACGCTTTCAAAAAAGAAGCAGAAAATCATCAATGCTTTATACTAAAATTGCCACAGACTGATGTTGCTTATTGTATAGGGTAAAATTGGTTCGAATAATAGAGCGACACCTGGAATCAAAGACAGGCAGAAGATGAATCGAGTAACAACTAACAACCAATACTAGGAACGACAACTACCATTGGTATCTGATGAACCCCGAAGAAAGCACAATCAACGTGAGCAGATCGAATGCTTGCCATCGTAAAGCATTTAATAAAGAACATTTCATTGCATTAAATGGGCAGCCGTTTAAGAGAATATTTGCATTCATAGCATGTCGTTACGTACTCATCAATGGCCCCATTTATTGTCATTTAAGAGGGGCTCAATCGTAGGATCTTGTTTCCCTATGTCTGGTTATAAATAGTAGGCTCAACAGCCATTGTAAGAGATGAAAATCTTGGGCAAAACTTATGTTATATTCTATTCTCAAGCTAAATAATATAACTTTACTTTTTGCTTTATATTACTATTATTTCTGTTCTCGGAGATATCGTTCCCGGAGCCAGACCTGCAATTTCCTTTGATTTTTACGCTAAGTCTTGTCTTTAATATTATTTATTTATCTTTTTTGGATCAAATTAGTTCGCTTGTTTACAAATCACGTAACAAATTAAACTGTATCATTTTATTTGGTAAACACTATTATGAAATTAATCTCTAGGCTAAAAGATCAGTAAATTCTGTTAAAAGTGCCCCCTATTTCTCAGCTAGTTTAGATTTTCTTTTCTTTAAGTGACATTTGTTAGACTTTCCTGAGATTCAAGCTAGCCACTTAATTAATTTGGATTTAACCTTGCACAGAGACGGACACATGACGTAAGTTTTATGAGTTAAATCTTTAAGGTTTTTTTATATTGAAATCATTATATTTTTAAAATTATGAACTCATATCTATTATTTATTATAATTTTAATAAATTTTTATATATAAATTACATTCTGCATCGAAAGTAATAAATTCAGCTGAATTTGATGCTTCTAAGCTGCATCCGCCCCATACCTCGCATTTCTTAAGAAGCATTTTCGGATATTACTTTCAAAGTACATAGAGGTAGATTAGAACTATTCAGGATCCCATATGAATGGGGTCAACTATGATGTGAACGACCATATTTTATCTAACAACATTTCTCAATTGTGTGGTGTTTTGCCATTTTTAGTAAGTATTCGGAAATCGGAACTAGTCCAATAACATTTTGTCAATAATCTTCCATAGTACTGATATAGACAGGAATAAAACAAAATGAATGAATTATTTAATATCATTTCGTCTTTGCTTTGTTTATAACCACTGGTTTGCATGTGTTGTCTACTTAAAATGAAGAGTCGCTGTCATGTTGAAAGTTTGATTGGTTCTTGTCACAAAGGGGGTGTATTATTACTCCGTCCGTTTCAATTTATTTGAACCAATTTTTTTTTAATCCGTATCAAAAAGAATGATCACTTTTCTTATTAGGAAACAATTTAACTTTATACAATGATTTATAGCCACACAAAATATATGTGCCTCATTTTACACCACAAGTTCAAAAATCTTCTCTCTTTTCTTAAACTCCGTGCCCAGTCAAATTGGTTCACATAAATTAAAACGGAGGGAGTACTATAATCTAAGGACCCGTTTGGCTACAGATTTTGCTAAAATAAACTTGGATTTTATTTGGCAAACACATGTTTGAACATAGATTTTGCCTATATTTTGGCCAAATTCCAAATTCCAAAACCAGCTCTGTTTTGGGCCAAAATATCACTATTATATTTTTTAAAAATTATCCCAAACTTTTATATTTTATAAAAGAGCCCACTATTTATTATTTTGTAACGATGTTGCTTCGTCTTCTCGGTCATCTGATAGTGTATCATGTAGTTTATTATAAAAATGATAACTTTGTATCAAATTTATTTATGTTCAGGAATATGATTTGCGATAATATAATGAATGTTATTGATAATGGTACTGTTGAGTATTTGTGATAGTTTTTAGAACTTGTCGGTATAAGTCATGTTTCATATTTTTTCAAGCCAAACTTCACCCAAAATAGATATCCAAAAATATTTTTATTTTCAAACCAAACTTCACCCAAATTAAATTTTTCAGAATAAATTTAGAAATTAATGGTCAAACGCTGGCCAGTATTTGGATACAGTTTTCTCCTGAAATTACGATGGTATTAACCAAGGAAGGGCAATTCACGTGGTTGAACTATGGGTCTGATGATGTTAACAGGTGCGCTCGTGGTCCATTCGCCAATATTTTCCTATGTCATCCTGCTTAAACTAAACTGTTCCCTCTATTTAAAACATAGATGAGATACTTTCTTTTTTTTTAAATCTGTTTTAAAATAAATAATATATTTTTATATTTAAAAATAAATCAAACTTTAAACTTTTTATTTTATCTTTAATGAGAAGTTTTTATAACCACATTAATGTCATGATCTTACAAAATTTTTACCCCTTAAACTTTTAATAGCATAAATTTCAAAAAAAAAAATTTTTAAACTCCGTGCCGAGTCAAACTATCTCATAACTTAGAAATGGAGATGGAGAGCGTATTCTTTTCGCCTATCCTTTCTCTGTTTTCTTTATCTTCTTTATCCTTTCATAGCTGGGTGGTGTCACCAAAAGACCCTCATGCCAAGCGGCAATCCTAATTAAATAAGTGGAACATAAACAATACACTTCCTTACAATTTATATGTTAGTAGTACAAAATTTATATTTTAAAATGCTCTCGATTTTTTATTATTCGAGAATTCAATTTAACCAAAAAAAATAAACTTATAGATGTTACCAAAAAGAGTCTTATATCATATCATGCAACCTGTCATAACTACTATAACCGAACAAGATGCAAATATTTACCTTAGAAGGGATGTAATTTTGTATGAGTATTTATGATTTTTCATTTGTTTCATCTTCAATTCGTCCAATCAACATGTATTCCTCTCACTTTAACCAACTGATGAACTTTTTGATTCATGTTCCGTCTTCTGTTTTCCTTCGTCCCCACCAATCTCTTTTGTCTTTTCACTCTCCTACTACATCACTAGGTGGTCACTTAGACATTACCTACCTCCTTAGGTAATGAGTTTGCTAAATTATTTATTTATGTAAGTAAGCGAGTGGGTTAACATACACACACCCAAAACAAAAACGCAGTTGATTAACAAAGAGGTTTTCTCCTTTTTCTTTGGAAGTACAATATTAAGAGGTTTAATACCGTGCAATGGAACAAAAAAAGATAATAGTAGTAGTTTTTGTAATTTAATTTTGATCTCAAAAGAGAAAAGTTCATTAAGACAAACCATATAGGTGACTATCAATAAACTTATGATATAGGTCCCATGAAGAAAATTAAAAGAGATAAAAGAAAGAAAAGGACGTAACAACCGTTTGTATGAGCGGAGCTTTTTATTGTAATAAAGACAAAGAACAAAGTCATTTCAGTGTAAGAATCTTAATACAAGCTGCCAACAGCAGTTGCTGTGAAAGAACAAATATAATACTAATTCGAGCGTCACAAAAAATTTATGATAAAAGAATAAAAATCGTCATAATTCATTACAAATTTCATTCACATTGGTGAAGTTCATCATAGAACCATCATAAATTGTGACGGACTTGTCCACTTTCATCACAAATATGTGTTTTTCCAACCACAGGATCGGTGAAAGCTTGGGTGGAATTTAATAAAAAAAAAAGTGTGTTTTTCCTATAGTGATATAAAATAAAATTGAAAGATGATGTCTTACCTATTAAATACAACATTTACAGGATCTGATCTCGCAATCAGCATTTATTATAGGATATGAGTATATGCTTGCAGTGACGACATATAGCGTCAACGAGTGTTGTTAGAGAGAAACCTATGGTTGGTAAGAGTTGTAGCATATTAATCAACTTTTTGATTTGGTTTTGGCTGCCATAATAAGCAAGTTTATGTAGCATAAACATTTTTGTTAAACTTGTCCCAGTTTAAGAAATAAACAACAGAAATGCTGTACGCACAGTTCAAAAGTAGTTGGTGATGACAATCTTGAAAAGATCCTGCCCAAGGTTCTCCTGTCTTTTGTCTCCCTGAAAAGCTCAGCTTGCGCAAAAACTATAGTATATTTTTGCAGTTCCTCAAATCAGCCGGCCGTAAGATTGCAGGAGATTGAAATAAAACGTCATACTTTGGCTTCTCGAAGAAGTTTGGATTTTTATTTTTATTTTTTTCATTTGAGTAACAACAGCCAAAAGAACCAATTATGCCATGAAGATCATGAAGTAGATTAACATGTATATGGCCTGATAAATTTGTTCCTTCGAAATTTTGACATTTATATGAAGGGTGAGAAAACAAGCCCGGAGTTACTTTTGGGAATATTATTCCTGACCTTAAAATATGGCTTAAGTTTTAAGAGATATTTACTTGCACAAGTTTTCCATAAAAGCATATGTATTGTCTTCAGGAGCTAGCCAATGTTATAGTAGTCCGTTTTGGACGCATTCGATAAAAGAAGAATAACATAGAAGATTTGCGTGATCATTGCGCAAAAGATAGATCGAGTAAAGGTAATAACTGTATAAAGTTTAAGTTTTAGGAGTATATTTTTATAGTATCAAATTACCTAGCTAAAAAATAATTATACATATGCAATTAGGGGTGTATATAGGTCGAGTTGGTTCACATTTTTCAATCACCAAACCAAATCAATGGTGTTGGATTTTTAAATTTATAAACCAATAACCAAACCAAACCAACAAAGTCAGGTTTTTCAATCTCAATTTTTCTCGGGTCTTTTTGGTTTTTTTTCGGGTTTTCAGGTTTTTTTCCGGTAAAGTCTTTATAGCACAACATATGTAACTTGTACTCCAAATATTTCTCTAGTCCTAGTAAGATGCAACTATATAATGTATTTTTCAAAAAAATAACAAAATAATATGAGATAGGTCATAACATTATACTAAAATATTCAATAACAAAGATAATAAAATTGCATAAAGCAAATATTTCTAATTAATAAGCTATAATAAAAAATAACATAATCTAAAAATATTATATAGGTATTTACCCGTAAAACGGTACAGTTAAATTTATACGTGATTTCTAGACAAGTGAATTAATTTGATCCTGAAATAATAAAATAATTGAAGGATTATGCAATACTTAGCCTTTAGATGGAGACAAAATAACAGAACACTACAAAAAAAGGGTAAATTGCGGAGGTTAAAATTGCAGTTTGCGGAGGTTAAAAACCTCTGCTATTTTCTGTCACGGCGGTTGAGCAGACCCCCGTAGTAAACATCGCCACTATTAATTTGCGGAAGATAAATGCGGGGGTTTCCCGAACCTCCATGACAGCAAATAGCGGAGGTTTCTAACCTCCGCAAATTACAATTTTAACCTCCGCAATTTCATGCGCGAAAATAAATTTTTATTTTTAAAATTTAATTTTTTTTGAGTGTAGGGGTTATAAACCCCCGCAATTTCTTATGTGTACACTATCAGAATTTGTTCAATTTCTTTTTGGGGGTTTTAGTCCCATCTATTTTTAAATGTATTATAGAATTAATTTTTTATCATCAATATGCCATACTTTTTCCTAAACACAATACATATCAAAAAAATCTGAACCAACATTATAAATCGGTTATAACTATGCTTCGCAATAATTATCTATTTTCTGCCATAAGGTGCAATCAGATTACTACGCATGCCATATGTTCTCATGCTTATCAGATGACAGATGCAACCAGTAAAGTGTTAAGGTGATCAGTATGATCTGTTTGAACATTGCCAAGTCTGTTGTCAATTTCCATACATACTTTAGAAAATGTTATCCTTCCCTATATCTCATGAATATAAGCTTATCACCATATAGTAAGTACACCTTAGAACATGTAAATAGATGAAGATATGACTGACCTTGCCAAATTAATGCTAATAGTGGAATGCAAATGCTGGAGCACTTCCATCTCTAAGCTACTCGAAAAAGTTTTTGTCATTTGAAGCAGGCTCATCATTTAACCTTTCTTCACCACCTGCTACTTGTGACAGGCCTACATCAACCCCATCGTGCCTTAGGCCCCCAAATGCTTCATTGATCAATAATTCTATAGGATTTTTAGGAGGTAATGTATCTTGTATAACCTTAATATTTATAGAATTAAGCAGTACATTTCTTTTACCATGAATACTTCAAGTGACATAATTTTAAGGGAATGGTTTGCATATCAAATGATCGAACGCTATATCTCTAGCCTTCCACTTTGCGAATTCACATTTAGGACAAGGATATTTTATTCTATCTCCTACAATAGCATTAACAAATGCAAAATCTAAAAACTGATTTAAACCAAACAAATACTCAGTGGTGTTCCTTGGCTTTCTAATCCAAGATTTATCCATAGGAAAGTATTATCTTTCAACTGTAGCTGATGACCTTTCAGAATATAAAGAGAAAATATCAGTTCTCTATTATTAGAATACATAATATTAATTATGAAGAATTAAAGACATACAACAAAAGCCATCTATAATCATAAACACTACCAAACTTGAAAATCCCAAAACAAAGAATGCATTTACATAGTCATAGTCATATCTCCCAACAATAATAAATAGATTCAAAGACAAGTAAGTCAACAAACTATAAGCATCATGATAGAAAATAAAGTCAAGAGACATGTAAGTTGTTTGAGGACTAAAGAGACGGGAGAAGAGCTAACTTTAGCTCATATGATGAATTTCTATTCTCCCAAGATCTTTTGCGAGGGAATAATAAACCTCTGCAAGCGTGACCACCATGCACTGTTATCTAGCATAGATGTCGACGGCGACCGTGGATGGATGGAACAGCTCGTTGCAGTTGCCACCAACGATATCATTCCGGCAACGACTTCATCCTTTTTGGTCGCTTCGAACCGCACTCGTAAGATTTTTGTTTAATATTTATTTTATTAAATACTGTTCTATACCAGTATTGATCCTCTATCCTTCGTCTGTTTCAGCAACCCGATGGATCCCACCGGTGATTGAAGGTTTGGATCGGTGGGTCTAGAAGATCTTAGATGTTACAATGCCTGAAACTTGCTTGTGGAAAAAACTGGCCCCTAGATACGGGTGGAAGGCAAAAAATTATGGTAATTCAAACTCAATGTGTTTCAATTTTGCATGTGAAGAACTCGATTGATCCCTTCTACCTTGTCTGTGAAATCAGGTCTACCCGCGGGCTCTATTATTATCCCCGAGGAGGACATCGTTGTTGATCCTGCTGATACGGCGAAACTGCTTCAGGAAGCGCTTACTCGAACAGATATCACTGGGCCTGCTTCGGGTACAAGTGTATCATTACGGAGTCCCCGACCGGAGGACAAACAACCAAAAAGAAGACGCTCATCCACGACCGGGGAAAAGAATAAGAGGGTGAAGACTGCTGCCCCCGAGTCATCTCCAGTAATGATGATGAATGGCCCTCCTTCCGGGCCGGTTGTAGACATCGTGATGCTCGATGTTGATGAAGAAGCTAGTGATGAGGGAGTTTCTTTACATATAATACGATTATCCTCATCATCTCAACATGATGCTCTACCTGTTGAGATAGTTACACCAATGGAGGATGATGTTTCGGCACTTTGGGGAGAGTTTGATTTGGTAGATAATGCCAACTCCCGTATTCGGGCCTTAATTGTTGTGCCCAGTGTTGTGGGGCTGAGTTCCAGGTCTCTACCATCTTTGATTGGCGAGCATCCAACAACTAACATTGTATTTTATGCAGCTGCTTCTCACTCTTCAACTCCATCAGCTTCATCTCCACCTTCGCCAATACCAGCAACTGCTACATCATTTTCATCCGCATCTATTCTTCCACCATCAGCTGCCTCATCACCTCCACCGGCCATACTTGATCATGAAGGAAGTGTTCCTCTTCCCTAGTCCCCAGTTTATGGGAATTTGGGGCAAAATTATGCTGCCCCCTCCGGAGATCCACAAGGGAGGAGGAATGTTACTCTTTCGGTCTCCACTGGATGCAACTTGCTATCCCGACCGATGGAGCTTGCTAATTACCTGAAGCCTTTGTCTTCAGAGAAGGAATGGAAAAAGGTTCAGGCTCTCTCGGGAGAGTCCTTGTTAAAAAACTCCATCCACAACGCCGCAGCGGTATACTCTTTACTTCTTTTGTTATTTCTACTATTTTGCATAAATACATCATGAGTTTGTTTTTCTCACTTTGTAGGCCAACTTTCTTGCTTCTGAGGGCCACCAAAGGTTTATTAGGGAAAAGGAGGAACTTACCTCCGATCGAGATTAACTTTTGGTTGAACGGGACTAACCCATTATTTGCCTCTCGGATTTGGAAACTAAGGCTACTGAGGCAGTTGTGTTGGAAACTCGTTTGCAACAAAATGAGCAGGAAGTGGAGATCCTTAGCCAAGAGATTGCCCCGTTGAGGGATCAATTTAAAGAGGCTAGGGCCAAATGGGCTAAAGTCCATGATGCAATTCTTGCTGCATCCGATCGTGAGGCTACCTCTGCTGAAAGATTGAACAACTTAGAGGCAGCCTTGAATTCCAAGGCTGAAGAGTTTGTTGTTGCAGGGGTGAAATATGCCCAACTGGAAGAGAAGCACAAGAGGACCATTAAGCATAATAAGATTTTCAGTTCTATTGTCTGTGAGCTCGATGTTAACCTCAAGTCTGTTAGATGCGCCCGGGAAAACCTTTCTGCCAAGGTCACTCAACTCAAAGAAGAATTCAAGCGTCGAGCGGCTTCCCTCGTTGTTGAGAAAACTTACGCTATGTACAACATGAGGAAGAAAACCTTGGAAGAGGCCAAAGATGGTATCATTGATTTTGATACCGAAATTGCTAAGGCCCGTGAGCTTGAGTTAGCTGCTAAAAGTGGTCTCCCAGTGAGGTCTGATGCTCCTGGTCCTTCCGGTTCCGGTTCTGAATTTTCGAGAACTGAAGAAGAATCGGAGGATGATAATGCTGAAGGCCAAACTGGTGAAGACAAAAATGTTGAGCCATTGGTGGATCCATCTACTGCTCCCAGGGACGCGGATACTTCTCTTCCTCCGGATTTTAGAGATAGTGCAGTTTAGCTTTTCTTTTCTTTTTCCAATTCTTGTATCTATGCCATTTTGGCACGTTATTGTAAATAGAAACATATTTTTGCTCAAGTATTTGTTTGAGTATTTCTTTCGTTTGAATATTCATGCAAGTCTTTAACCTTTGCATTTTCTTCCTTTTGCTTATGAGTTTTGCGCAAGTTTTTCTATTTGCGTCTTATTATGTAAAACCTAGAGTGTATTTTCCCTGAAAGCATTTCGGCTCTGGAAAAAAGGGCATCCTGGTGCACTAAGCTTCCGTTATGAGCGGGGGCCGGGGAAGGACAGGACTATAAGGGTCTATTGTACGCAACCTTACCCTGCATTTTTCGTGAGGGCTTTTGTAAGTATTTGCACAAGTTTAATTTTTGAGTCCTTTTGTATACGACTTCGGGTGTATTTTTCCTCGAAGACATTTTGATTGCGGGCATGGATTCATCCGAAACCAACCTTTTAACGTGAGGGTTTTTATAAGAGATGGCCCTCTTATGTTTACGGTGCTCTTAAAGAGGACGTCTCCTATTCATTACGACACTAGCATTTGAAGTACTTGTTTAACTTTCAAATGACAAAGTTGATAAAAAAAGGATTTCATTTCACTTTATTCCATCTATTTTCAAAAAGTACATAAGCATTTGCTATGCTGAAAAGAAATTGTCAGTACTTATGACTAATTTGTACAACTTGTTTCTACGGGGCTGTCCGCACAGTCCCCGGTCCCGATGACATAATTTTACTTCTAGTTTTTCATTCCCGGTTGATGTGGCAGTCATTGTATATTCATATCATTCCCCCTAGTATTCGAATGCGAAGAATGTGAATTAGAACACTGGAAGTCTCGTATCTTCGAAGATTTCACCAATGAATTGCTAGGTAATCCTTAACTTGGTAACATACTTTACTTCCCCTCAGGAATTTATGGTGTCGAGTGAAGGACTATCTAACAACCCTCTAGTGGTTTGCGCTTGTGAACGGTCGAGTAACCTTCGCTCAATAGCAAACTTAACTTCCCGGTAGGAATTTTCTATAGAGCAAAAGATTACCTAATCATTCCCGAGTGGATCTTTGCTTGTGTGCCTTGCTATTAAAGGTCTTATTGTTGCTGCCTTCGTAGTATGCTTTTTGTTGCTGTCTCATTAAAAACCTTGCCAGAAAAATCCAATTGGGACAAAAACTGAACGAAGGGAAAAAGAGAGCACCACATACTTTCCGTTCGGACAATGTTCATTAGCAATAATATCTTTTGAGGTACGCCATGTTCGAATTGCTGGGCAATTTTCTCCATTTTGGTTCTCCTATTCATATGAACCTTTTCCGGTGACAGCTGAAACCTGGTAGGGGCCTTCCCACATTGGGCCTAACATCCCTGTGTTGAACTCCTGGGTGTTTTGAGTTACTTTCCTTAGGACCAAGTCTCCAACGTTGAAATAATGGAGGTTGGCTCTTCGATTATAATACCGCTCCATTCTCTACTTTTGGGCTGCCATTCTTATATGCACCAAGTCATTGCGCTCATCGTGTAGCTCTAAGTTGACTAACATTGCTTCGTTGTTTGATTCTTCATCTGCTTGGAAATATCTCAAGGCGGGTTCCCCTACTTCTACCGGGATTAAAACTTCTGCACCGTACACAAGGGAAAATGGAGTTTCTCCTGTGCTCGATCTGGCCGCCGCTCGGTATGCCCATAGAACTCCGGGTAATTTCTCGGGCCAATTACCTTTTGCCGCTTCCAACCTTTTCTTGAGATTTTGAATAATCACTTTGTTCGTTGACCCCTCTTGACCATTTGCGCTCGGATGATAGGGTGAAGATATAATCTTCTTTATTTTTAAATCTTCGAGGAACTTTGTAATTTTTGCACCGATAAATTGCGGCCCATTATCTCATGCTATCTCTTTTGGTATTCCGAACCTACGAATTATATTTCCCCACAAGAAATCCACCACTTCGCGCTCGCCGATCTTCTGATAAGGACCTGCTTCCACCCAATTAGAAAAATAGTCAGTCAAAATTAAAATAAATCTTACCTTTTCAGGAGCAGGCGGTGGTGGCCGATGATGTCCATCCCCCATTTCATGAGCGGCCATGGGAACAGAACTGAATGTAAGGGTTCTACCAGTTGATACACCAGTGGTGCGTAGAGTTGGCACTTATCACATTTTCGTACTAAGTCGTTGGAATTTTGTTCCATGCAGAGCCAATAATATTCTTCCCTCACCAGCTTCAATACTAAGGAATCTGCACCCGAATGGTTGCCGCATATCCCTTCGTGAACCTCTCTCATGACATATTTAGCTTCGGATGCCCCTAAGCATCGGGCCAGTGGGCCTTGGGAAAGATTTTCTATACAATTGGCCTCTCTTGAAGCTATATCGTGCTGTTTTGGCGCGCAGCGCCCGAGATGCTTTAGGGTCTTCGGGTAGCTTCCCGTGCTCGAGATAATCAATAATTTCATTTCTCCAGTCCCAGACCAAATTAGTCGCATTTACCTCATAGTAACCATCTGTATCCAGGACTGAGTTCATCAGTTCTACTACCGTCCCGGATTCCGATTCCTTTATTCCCATCGATAATCAAAGGTTAGCCAATGCATCTGCTTCTGCGTTATCTTCCCTCGGAATATGAGTAATCGACCACTCCTAAAATCGCTCCATCAAAGCCTGTACCTTTACAACATATTGTTACATGCGCTCTTCTTTGGTTTCGAAGGTTCCGTATACCTGATTTACCACCAACTGTGAGTCACACTTTATTTCGATGACCTCGGAGTCAGGTCCTCGGGCGAATTCGTGCTCTGCAATCAAAGCTTCATACTCGGCTTCATTGTTAATTAAAGGAACTGTTCTAATGGCTTGCTTTAGGGTTTACCCTGAAAGCGTGATTAAGACTATACCAAGCCTGGACCCTTTTATGTTGGAAGATCTGTCTGTCAATAAGGTCCAAACCCTTGATGCTGATTCCGATACCATTACTTCCTCCTTGATTGCCAGAGGCAGTAATCCTGGACTGAAATCGGCCATGAAGTCAGCCAATACTTGCGACTTAATTGAAGTCGTTGGTTCATATTCTATGTGGAACTCACTTATTTTGACGGCCCATTTGGCCAATCTACCCCAGAGCTTAGGTTTATGGAGGATATTCCACAAAGAAAAAGTGGTCACCACGGCTATCAGGTGGCACTGGAAATAGGACATCAACTTCTGAGCAACGACTACGAGAGCTAAGGCCAGTTTCTCCAAATGTGGGTAGCGAGTTTCTTTTGGTCTTGAAAGCAATGGAGGGCTTGACAACTATTTTTTCAAATCCCTCAAAGCCTGCTGGCACTCCGGGGTCCATTCAAAATTATTTTTCTTTTTGAGCAGTGCGAAGAAACAATGACATTTTTTTGATGACCGGGAAATGAACCTGCTTAAAGCTGCCAATTTTCCCGTGAGTGTTTGGACTTCCTTCATGTTTGAGAGTTGGTTCGGGATATCTTCTATGGCCTTGATCTTATCGGGGTTTACCTTAATTCCCCTTTCCGATACCAGAAATCCCAAAAACTTACCAGAGCTGACACCGAACGCGCATTTCTCGGGGTTAAGTTTCATATTATGCTTCCTTAGGATATCAGAAGTTTCTTGTAAATGTTTAAGGTGATCACCTACATTCAAATATTTAACGAGCATATCGTCTATATAAACTTCCATAGTTTTTCCTATTTGATTTTCAGACATCTTGTTCATGAGTAGTTGATAAGTGGCTTCGACGTTTTTCAACCCGAAGGGCATCACATTGTAGCACTATGTACCGAAATTCATTATAAATGAAGTCTTTTCCTGATTCTCTCGGTTCATCTTAATTTGGTTGTACCCGGAATAAGCATCGAGGAAACTCATTAACTCTTGTCCGTCCATGGCATTAATTATTTGATCGATGTTTGGCAGTGGGAACGAGTCTTTTGGGCATGCCTTATTAAGATCTTTGTAATCTGCACACATGCGAAATTTATTATTCTTTTTAGGAACTACTACTATATTGGCTAACCAGTCTGGTTATTTTACCTCTCGAATTGAACCGATATTAAGTAAACGGGTTACCTCTTCTTTCACGAATTTATTCCCAGCTTCTGCAATAGGGCATTTATTTTATCTTACAGGAGGTATGGTGGGGTCCAAACTTAACTTGTGTACGGCTACCTCCATCGGGATACCTTCCATGTCCTCATGCGACCATGTAAAACAATCGGCATTAGATTTAAGGAATTTAATAAAGTCAGACCTGAGTTACGGGTGCAGTCTTGTCCCCAAGTGGAACTTTCTTTCTAGGAATTTTTCGAACAATGCAACTTGCTCAAGCTCTTCCGCTGTGGATTTCGTTGCATCCGTCTCTTCTGGAACCTAGAAATATCTCGGCACCTGATAATATTTCGACGCCTCTATCCCGGGGCTAACTTCATATAGTTCAGGAGCAGGTACCGGTTCCTGTAATTGCTACGCAGTGCGTTCCTTCCCTTTGCTGTTGGAGACTGAAATTGCATTAATCTCCCTTGCCACTGGTTGATCACCCCTTATCTACTTAATTCCTTTGGGTGTTGGAAACTTCAGCAATTGATGATATGTTAATGGTACAGCTTTCATCTCGAGCAACCATGTCCTTCCCAAAATGATGTTATATCCCATATCACCATCTACCACTTCGAAGAGAGTTATTTTTATTACTCCTTCGGCATTTGTGAGTAATAAAATTTCTCCTTAGGTTGTCATGCTCGCGAGGTTGAATCCAGCAAGGAGCTTTGCGGCCGGAATAATGCTTCCGGTAAGTTTAGTTCGTTGCAATACTCTCCATTGTACGATATTAGTCGAACTTCCTAGATCCACTAGAACACGTTTAATCTTAAAATCTAGCACATTTAACGAAATTACCAATGCATCATTGTGTGGTAGCAGCAATCCATCTGCGTCTTCCTCCGTGAGAGTGATATCGTCTTCTTGGAGCCTTTGTTATTGATACTTTCGTCTTATTTGCTACCGAAAAGGTGACCCCGTTGATCTCGTTCCCTCCAAAGATCATGTTGATCATTTGGCGTGGGGGATCTTCTCCTTCTTTCGAGGGTTCCGCATTGTCCCGGTTATAACCATAATTGTTCTTAGCTCGGTCACTCAAGAATTCTCTAAGGTGACCATTCTTCAATAATGTTGCCATTTCTTCCCTGAGGTGTCGGCAGTCCCTTGTCTGGTGGCCATTCATCCCGTGGTATTCGCACCATAAGTTGGGATCCCTCTTGCTAGGATCAGATCTCATTGGTTTGGGGAACCGTGCTTCCTCATTGTTTCTCAAGGCTGAGACCAACTCCACTATACTGACATTGAAGTTGTATTCCGACAACTTGGGGTAAGAAGGATCCCGTGACCCTGACGCTTCTTTATCCTGCATTAATCTATTGTTCTGACCGCAATATGTCCTTCTGTCAATGGCGGACTTGTCTGCTGTCCGCAAGCTTCTGCCGCGTCCCTCGATCCGTTCGTAGGGAAAAAATCGGACCCTCAAAGTCCGTCTATCCATGTCATAATCATCCTTTGATTTTTCTCCATTCTTCTCTCGTCCATTGGTCGACGATGGAAAACCAACCTCATCATCTTTGATCCTTATCTTTGACTCGTACCGGTTGTGTACATCCGCCCAAGTCGTTGCTTGAAACTCAAGCAGACTTTCCTTCAATTTTTGGGAAGCGCCTGAACTTCTCGGATTCAATCCCTTGGTGAATCCTTCAGCCGCCTATTCATCCGGGACAGCTGGGAGCAACATTCTCTCATTCTGGAATCGGGTAACAAATTCTCGTAGTAACTCAGACTCTCCTTGCGCAATCCTGAATATGTCAGCCTTTCGGTACTGTACTTTTCTGGCCTCGGCATGAGCCTTGATGAAAGAATCTGCGAGCATGTCAAAGGAGTCTATGGAGTTCTCGGGTAACAATGAATACCACGTCAAGGCTCCCCTCATAAGAGTTTCTACAAATTTCTTCAGCAAAACAGATTCAATTTTGTGAGGGACTAAATCATTTCCTTTTATAGCTGTTGTGTAGGTGGTAAGGTGCTCTTGAGGGTCTGAAGTTCCGTCGTACTTTGGCACATCGGGCATTTTGAACCGCTTTGGGATTAATTTTGGTGTCGCACTTGGCTTGTATGGCAATTTTGTATACTTCTTTGATTCCAGGCCTTTCAGTACTGGTGGCGCACCGGGGATTTGGTCCAAACGGGCATTCACTTCCCTCATAAACCGTAAAAGTTCATTCTTGAAAGGATCGTTCTCGTTATTTAGGCCGGATCCGCTCCCCCAGCCCCATCGGAGCTAACTTCGCCCCTAGGAGTATTGTTGTCGACCCTCTGTGTTGTTTGATTTGGGGGAGCACCAGGAGGAATCAGATCTCGTCTATTCGCATTATTCGAAGCCCCCAACAATGCCCGCTTCAACTCCATCATAACTATATCCTATCGCGTGAGGTGGTCTAGAATGATCGCTTGCTGATCTTGCAAGACCCTTATCGCGTCAACGACATGTTCCTCCTCAGCATCATCGGGAGTTATCCCCCGAACATGTCGAGGATATTGCCTGTCATGCACCGGTGTGGCGCCATTCCCTTCATTGTGGGTGTCATTGATTGAGTCCTCAAAATGAGGTTGATCCCCTCGAATCTCTGGATTGTATATGTTGTCAACAGCGTTATCTACCATTTCTTATTATTTTTTATAAGATAAAATAATTAAAACACGTTAGTAAAAAATACAAGGATCAATTTAATCGCACGACTGTCTAGGCCCCACGGTGGGCGTCAAACTGTTTACCCGTAAAACGGTACAGATAAATTTATACGTGGTTTCTAGATAAGTGAATTAATTTTATCCTGAAATAATAAAATAATTGAAGGATTATGCAATACTTAGCCTTTAGATGGAGACGAAATAACAGAAATAACAGTTCCGGGAATAGGGTTTCCGGGCACAACAGTAATGAAATCGAAAAGCAAGAAGATAAGATTGTATTAAACTTTGAATAGAATGTAGCATAAGTTTGTCAGAAAATTCGTGTCCCTTACAATGATAACTGAACTCACTATTTATAGCTATGTCTAGAGAAGGAGGTCCTAGGATCGTGCTCCTCTTTTAATGTCAATTATGAGGGTCATTGATGAAGATATAATGGTGAACATAAATATCAAATTCCCTGTAACGGGTAATCGTTCTTAATGCCACAGAATATTCTCTATTAAATGTTACCGGGTGAAGAGTATTTATCACATCTGTATGAGCGTTATTCTTTCTGGTGACAAACGGAACAGTTGCCTTCGGTCTTAGTCATACCCCAGTCTTGGGTTCCATGTGTCCCTCGTTTGGGTGGCCACGTGTCATAGTATATTTTACCCCTATACAATAGGTCAAGCTAAAATAAGTATAGCTAGTAAGAACTATTAATTACATAACTAAGCACTAAAGAAAAAAGATAAACTAATTTATGTATTTTCATTGCAAACCAATGTAAAATTAAAAAATAGATATCCAACACTATTGTCATTCCTAGTGTTGAATTGAAATTCTTTTGCTAGCATTAGTATTGATTTGAACTTTGTTTGAGTTACTACATTTATGGGCTATAAAATTTATTTACCATTCAAAAATGTTACGTCCAAACTTGAAATAATACGTTAAAAAATAAAACCGTGAAAAAGATTAAGAAATATTTATAAATTACATTAAAATAAATATTTATTGTATAAAATATTTAAAAAAAATGTATAAATGTACTATCAAGTTGGTTTGGTTTCGGTTAGACTTTTTTTTAGTTAAAACCAAATCAAACCAATTATGATCGTGGTTTTTTTTCAATACCAAACCAAATCAAACCAAACCACAATCGAGTTATTTTTTTGGTTTGACTCGGATTATCGGTTTGATTCGGTTTATTAAATATCTTTGTACACCTTTATTGACAATAAATGATATTTGTAATCTGAAAAATAGGATAGACATATGTTAATTAAAATGCACAAATAATGTATTAATTCTTTGCACTATTAAGTTAAATTGATAACTATACTGTCTTCGGGAGCAACGAAAATAATTGATAGTGCTACACGAAAAAGACACGGATTCAGATGGGTTTCAAAATTGAAGCCTTAGTCCTTACGGAGCTGGTCTACCTAAGGAACGAGGGGATGCTCAAAAATATATAGTAGTAAGTAATAAGAACTCGGAGACTCAAAGGAATATGAATATAAAAAGAGATCGACACCGAAAAACACATGGTTCCATCCTCGAAACTTTTCACACGTGTATTATTTTAAGTAGTGAAAATATTCCCAAAGAAGTAATATTAGTCCAAAGGAAGTATTTCCCAAAGGAGTAATAAACATACATTGAAGACTCCCACATGGGATGTCTGATCTCTTTAATATGGTTAGGCTAATACTCATTTTGAGCTAGTTTTTGATTTAAGTTAGGCACAATGTCTATTTCATTAATATGGTAATAAACCATAATTCTTCCCAATTCGATGTTGGCCCGTATTATATTGTTCACGCTCTATATATTCAGTCCAAGGCGTTGTTTACCTGTAAAACGGTATGGTTGAATTTATACGTGGTTTCTAAATAAGCGAACTAATTTGATCCTAAAATAATGCAATAATTGAAGAGATGTACAATACTTAGCCTTGAAATATAGATGAAACAACAGAGATGATAGTTCGGGGAACAAGGTCTCCGGGCACAACAATGATGAGATAAAAAAGCAAGAATTTAAGATTGTATTAAGCTTTGTATAGAACGTAGTATCAGTTTATCCAGAAAATTCGTGTCCCTTACAATGATAACTGAGCTCACTATTTATAACTATGTGGAGGGAAGGAGGTCATAGGATCGTGTCCTCCTTTAATGTCAATTATGAAGGTCATTGATGAAGATGTACAGTGAACATAAATGCCAAATTTTCTGTAACGGATCGTCGCTCTTAATGCTGCAGAATATTCCCCATTAAATACTACCGGGTGCAGAGCATTTAACACACCTTTATGAATGTTATCCTTTCCGGTGACAAGTGGAATAGCTGCGTTTGGTCTTTGACCATCCCCGTCTTAGGTTCCACGTGTCCTCTCTTTGGACGACCACGTGTCATATCATATTTTACCCTATACAGATAGTCCCCCTACTTTCCGGCGACATAACTTTGTGTTATCGGTAAGTTGGTAGAAATACCTTTTTGGCAGGAATTATTACAACTTCCTCTTAAGGTTCCTGATAGTTGATTAGCCGCACATCTCTCCGTATTTAATGCCCCGAACACGCGTCATCCCATGATTCAGCACAGCTTTTGCCGATTATCGAGGTAATCATGGCCACGAATTTAGCCGCCAAAATTTTACTTATACGCGACATTTTTTTCGTTTGCGTTTCATAATTTCTCGAGCTTCTGATTTGCATCTTTGTTTCCATCCTTTCTCTAATTCTCTTCAAACACAAAACCTTTTCCTCCTTCTTTTTCAATGGCTTCTTCCTCCAAACGTGTTGGTTCTTCAAAGAACAAAAACAAAGCTGAGGACTTTGCTCCTCCAACGGTGGATTCCATCATCCCAAGAAAACTCAGTACCACAAAGGATCTTGAAGAGAAATTCCCTACTACTAACTCTCGTACATGGGCTGTTAGTAGGTACCCTTCTTCCATTAGTCCTTCCAGTATTCCTGCTGTGAAGGAAGACTGTCGCTGCCATGAGTTGGATATCATTGCTCCTGATCTATCGGAGCGAGTGACCCTTCCCAAGGATGGTTTTACATACTTTTACACGTATCCCTTTACTTTATGTGCGTTTTCTTTGAGTTGTGAGCTTGATTCCGTGATTGCGGAGTTTTGCCTTCGCTACCAAGTGTGTTCGGCATAAGTAAGTCCTTCAGTGTGGAGGACGGTCGCCTGTCTTTGACGCTTGTGCCAGGAAACTGGAGAGGAGCTAACCTTAGTTCATATGATGAATCTATATTCTCCCAAAATCTTCCGCGAGGGAATGATAAACCTCTGCAAGCGTGGCCACCATGCTTTGCTGTCTAGCATGGATGATGACAATGACCGTGGGTGGATGGAATGGTTCGTTGCGGTCGCCACCAACGACATCATTCCGACAACGGCTTTAACCTTTTGGTTGCTTGGAACCGCACTCGTAAGCTCTTTGTTTAGTATTTCTTTTTACTAGATATTCTTTTATGGCCATATCAACTCTTCACTCTTAGCATGTTTAAGCAACTCGATGGATCCCACCAGTAGTGGAAGGTTTGGACCAGGGGGTTCAGAAGATCCTGGACGTCACGACGCTCGAAACTCATTTGTGGAAAGAATTAGCCCTGAAATACGGGTGGAAGGCCAAAAATCATGGTAATTTTAATTTACCCTGCTTCTATTTTTTTGTATATGGAGAACTTGGTTGAACCCTTCTAACTTGTCCACGAAATTAGGTCTACCTGCGGGCTCTGTTGCTATCCCCGAGGAGAAAATTTTGGTTGATCCTGCTGATGTAGCGAGGCTGTTTCAGGAAGCACTTACTCGAACAGGTATCTCCGGGCCTGTTTCAGGCGGAAACACTTCTTTAGGAGTCCCCGGCCGGAGGAAAAGCAACCAAAGAGAAGACGTTCCTCCGCGGTCAGGGAGAAGATAAGAGGGCAAAGACTGATGCCCCCGAGCCATCTCCGGTGGCGATGACGATTGGTCCTTCTTCCATGCCGGTCATAGACACTGTGATGATTGATGATGATGAAGAAGCTAGTGATGAGGGAGCTTCTCTACATAGAAGGCGATGACTCTCATCATATCAATAGGATGCTCGACCTGTTGAGATAGTTACACCAACTGAAGACGATGTCGCGACACCTTTGGGAGAATCTGATTTGGTAGAAAATGTCAACCCCCATTTTCAGGCCCTAATTGCTGTGACCGGTGCTGCGGGGCTGAGTACCGGGTCCTTGCCATCATTGGTTGGCGGGCATTCAACAACCAGCACTACATTTGATGCAGTTGCTTCTCACTCTTCAACTCCATCAGCTTCATCTCTACTTTCACCAACACCAGCAACTGCTATATCATTTCCATCTTCATCCACTCTTCCACAAATAGTTGCTACATCACCTCTATCGGGTACATCTAACCATGAAGGTGTTCCTCTTCCACAGTCCCCATTTCATGGGATTTTGGGGCAAATTTATGCTGCCCCTTCTGAAGATCCACAAAGGAGGAGGAATGTTACTCTTTCGATCTCTACCGGATGCAACTTGATATCCCGGCTGGTCAAGCTTGCTAATTATCTAAAGACTTTGGCTTCAGAAAAAGACTGGGAAAAGATTCAGGCACTCGAGAGAGAGTGCTTGTTGAACAATTCCATGCATAATGCCACAGCAGAATGTTCTTTTCTTCCTTCATTACTTCTTTTACTTTTGTATGAATGAATTCTAAGTTTTACTTCTTCTTGTTTTGTAGGACAACTTTATTGCTTATGAGGGCCTTCAAAGGTTGATTCGTGAGAAGGAAGAACTTACTTATGAACATAATCAGCTTTTGGTGGAATGAGAACAAACTGTTCTCCGCCTCTTGGAACTGGAAACCAAAGCTACTGAGGCCGTTGTTTTTGAGGCTCACTTGCAGCAACGCGAGCAAGAGGTGGTAACCCTTAGCCAAGAAATTGGCCTACTGAGGGTTAGTTTTGATGAAACTAAGGCCAAATGGGCTAAAGTCTAGGATGTCGTTCTTGCTACAATCGAGCGCGGGGCTGCTGCTACCGAAAACGTAACTAACTTAGAAGCAACATTGAACTCCAAACTCGAAAAGCTTGCTACTGTGGAGGCGAAACACGCCCACCTAGAAGAGAAGTACAAGAAAACTATTGATCATAATAGGCTCTTTAGTTCAACTGTCTGCGATCTTGACGTCAGCCTCAAATCTACTAGGTCCGCTCGGGAAAGCCTTTCTGCCGAGTTTACCCAACTCAAAGAGGAACTTAAGCGCCGAGCGGCTTCCCTCGTTGTTGAAAAAATTTAAGCCATGTACAACATGAGGAGAAAAACCTTGGAGGAGGCCAAAATTGGTATCATCGACTTTGATTGCGAAATTGCTAAGGCCCGAGAGCTTGAGTTAGCTGCTAAAAATAGACTCCCGGTGCAGTCTGATGCTCCTGGTTCTTCTGGTTCCAGTTCAGAGTTTTCAGAAACTGAAGAGGGATCGGAAGGTGACGATGCTAAAGACCAAACTAGGGAAAATGTCGAGCCATCGGTGGACCCACCTACTTCTCCCAGGAATGCGGACACTTTTCTTCCTCCTGGTTCCAGAGGCGCTGCAGTTTAGCTTTTCTTTTCTTTTTCCCAGTTTGAACTTTTATCGTTTTGGCACGTTCTTGTAAATAAAGACATATTTTTGCTCAAGTATTGTTTGAGTCTTACTTTTGTTTGAACATCTATGCAAGTCTTTAATCTTTGCATTTGCTCAACAGTTCATCGCACGTTTTCATGTTCGCGCTTTACTATGTGTGGTCTTGAATGTGTTTTCCTCGAAGCATTTTGGTTCCGAGCATTATCCCTTTTATGTGAGTGTTTCTATAAGTATTTGCAAAAGTTTACTTTTTACTTCCTTTTCATATGTGACTTCGAGTGTATTTTCACCCAAAGGCATTTTTTATTCCGGGCATAGATTCTTCCGGAACTAACCCTTTAACGTGAGGATTTTTATAATAGAGGACCCTCTTATGTTTGCGGTGCTATTGAAGAGGACGTCTCATATTCATTACGGCACTAACATTTTAAGTACTTGTTTAACTTTCAAATGACAAAGTTTATTCATTGTTCAGACAAGAAACAAGATAAAAACAAAAGGATTTCATTTTATTCCTTCTATTTTCAAAAAATACATAAGCATTTGATATGCTTAAAAGAAATTGCCATTACTTGTGGCTATCTTGTACAACTTGTTTCTACGGGGCTGGCTACACAGTCCCCAATCCCGATGATGCGTTTACTTTTCGAATTTTCATTCCCCGATTGACGTGGCAATCTTTGTTGCCGTATCCTCATATCATTCCCCCCAGTGTTCGAATGCGAAGAGTGCGAATTGGAACACTGAAAGTCTTGTATCTTTGAAGATTCCACTAATGAATTTCTAGATAATCCTCAACTTGGTAACACAACTTTACTTCCCCTTAGAAATTTATGCTATCGAGCGAAGGAATATCTAACAACCCTCTAGTAGTTTGCGCTCGTGAACGGTGGGGTAACCTTTGTTCGGTAGCAAACTTAACTTCCCAGTGGGAATTCGCTATCGAACCAAAGATTATCTAACCGCCCCGAGTGTAAGCTTGCTTGTTTGCCTTGCTATTAAAGGTCATATTATTGTTGGCTTTGTAGTATGCTCTCTTTTGCTGCCTCATTAAAAACCTTGCTAGAAAAACCCAATTGGGACAAAAACTGAACTAAGGGAAAAAGAGTGCAACACATACTTTCTTCTTGAATAATGTTCATCAGCAATAATATCTTTTGAGGTGTGCCATGTTCCAGTTCCTAGGCAACTTGTCTCCATTCTGGTTCTCCAACTCGTATGATCCTTTCCCAGTGATAGCTAAAATTCAGTAGGGACCTTCCCATGTTGGGCCTAGCTTTCCTAGGTTGAGCTCCAGGTTATTTTTGGTTACTTCCCTCCGAACCAAGTCTCCTACTTTGAAATAACGGAAGTTGGCTCTTCGATTATAATATCGCTCCATTCTCTACTTTTGAGCTACCATTTTTACATGCTCAAGTCCCTGCGTTCCTTGAGCAGTTCAAAGTTGATTAACATCGCTTCGTTGTTTGATTCTTCATTTGCCCGAAAATATCTCAAAGTGGGTTCACTTACTTCCACCGGGATTAGGTCTTCAGCACCGTACATAAGGGAAAAAGGAGTTTCTCCTGTCCTCGATTTGGTCGTTGTTCGGTAGGCCCATAAAACTCCGGGCAATTCTTCAGGCCATTTGCCTTTTGCCGGTTCCAACCTTTTCCTAAGGTTTTGAATGACCGTTTGCACTCGGATGATAAGGGAAAATGTGATCCTCTTTATCTTCAAATCTTCGAGGAACTTTGTAACTTTTGCACTGATAAACTGTGGGCCATTGTCGCATGCTATTTCTTTTGCTATTCCGAATCTGCAAATTATATTCTCCCACAGGAAATCGACCACTTTGCATTCTTCGATCTTATGATAAGGACTTGCCTCCATCCATTTAGAAAAATAGTCAGTCATAGTTAAAAAAAAAAAACTTTCCGAGAGCTGGTGGAGGCGGTGCGACAATGTCTATCCCCCATTTCATGAACAGCCATGGAGACAAAACCGAATGTAAGGGTTCTACTGGTTGATGTACTAGTGGCGCGTAGCATTGACACTTATCACATTTTTGTATGAAGTCTTTGGCGTCTTGTTCCATGCGAGGCCAATAATATCCTACTCGTACCAACTTCAGCACCAAAGAATTTGCGTCCGAGGGATTGCCGCATATCCCTTCATGGACTTCTCTGATGACATAATTAGCTTCTGACGTTCCTAAGCATCGGGCCATCGGGCCTTGGAAGGATTTTCTATACAATTGTCCTCTCTTGAAGCTATAACGTGCAGCTCTGGCGCGTAACGCCCATGATGCTTTGGGGTATTCGGGCAACTTCCCGTGCTCGAGATAGTTGATTATTTCATTTCTCTAGTCCCAAACCAGACTAGTCAAATTTACCTCGTAATAACCATCCATATCCAGAATTGAGCTTATCAGTTGTACTACCATTCTGGATTTCCAATTTCTTTATTTCCATCGATGATCCTAAGTTTTCTAATGCATCCGCTTCTGCATTATCCTCCCTCGGGATGTGAATAATTGACCATTCCCGAAATTGTGCCAAAAGAGCCTGGACCTTTACCACGTATTGTTGTATACGTTCTTCTTTGGTATTAAAGATCCCGTAGACCCGATTTACCACCAGCTGCGAGTCACATTTAATTTTGATAACCTCGGAATCGAGTCCCCGGGCCAATTCGAGCCCTATAATCAAAGCTTCATACTCTGCTTCATTGTTAGTTAAAGGGATCGTTCTGACGGCTTGCCTTAGGGTTTCCCCCGAAGGCGTGATTAAGACTATTCCGAGTCCAGACCCCTTTACGTTGGAAGCTCCGTTCGTAAATAAGGTCTAGACCCCCGATATCGATTCCGACACCATTACTGCCTCCTTGGTTACCAGAGGCAGTAGTCCTGGACTGCAATCGGCCACGAAGTCAGCCAAGACTTGCGACTTAATTGTAGACCTTGGTTTATATTCTATGTCGAACTCACTCATTTTGATGACCTATTTAGCAAATCTGCCCGAGAGCTCGGGTTTATGGAGGATGTTTTGCAAAGGGAAAGTAGTCAGAGATTGGAAGTAGGGCCTCAACTTCCGAGCGGCGAGTACGAGAGCTAAGGCCAGTTTTTCCAAATGTGAGTAGCAAGTTTCTGCTCCCGTTAAAATTTTGCTAACGTAATAAATGGAAAATTGCGTACCTTAATCCTCCCGGATTAAAACCGCACTTACCACAACTTCTGAAAATCGCGAGGTAGACTAGCAATGTTTCACCTTCTTTTGGTTTTGAGAGAAGTGGAGGGCTCGATGAGTGATGAGCGCAAAACATACACTCAAATTGTGCTTGCTAGTCAAAGATAGTATAATATAATATCGTGTCCACATGGATTGGGTTTAAATAGTATTCTCGTAGTTTTTAGCTTGATTGCTATCCAGAAGGATCAACAGTTGAGATTTATATGATTAATAATAAAATTTTAACTAAGAATCTAAAATCTACAGCTATTGACTAGTGACTATTGAAACAAGGAATAAGCAATGAAGGTTATTAGTGGAAGAGGATAGGGTTTTGACAGAATAAGTGCAAGATAATTGTTCGGGATCTAACTCTAGATAATTCACTTCCAATGCTCAAGTGAGTCTCTCGAATTCACTTTATTATTAGTTCAAACGTTCAGTAAAAACTCCTCTCTCAATTAAGTCTTAACCTCACAAGATGAACCAATTTAAGCACTGTGAAGATATGCAAGAATGCGTAGTGGATCGGTCTTTAGGAAAACTTCTTTCGATTATTCTCCTAACTAGATTTAATCAATGATTCAACTAGTATCTTTAGATTACTTAGAAGAATCTATGAACTCAGCCAACAATATAATGCAAAGATAACATAAGTTATGCCTCTTTTAATTACAAGAACAAGTGAATATAGATGCAATAATTAAATCTTCCAAAAATGATTCAAATACATAAAAATAGAGTTATAATCCACAAACAATCATCAATACACCAAATCCATCAAAACCCAAAAGGATCTACTCCATAGACATGGAGAAGCTCTTTATAAATGTAACTAAAGTATAGGAAAACATAAATTCAATCGAAACCCGGATCTTGAGTGAGAAAGGAATGACTAAATCCTTGTTCTTGTGTTCTTCCAACTCCTCCTTAGCCACCTTGCCCTCCTTAGGACAAAATTGTGTCAATAGTCATCTAAAATGGTGTTTTGGTGTATTTAAGCCGCCCCCAAAACAAATCCCGGAAGAAACTACACTTTTTAGCGAATATGGGAAATCACTCTAACATATTTGGGCTACCGCATCGCGCCGCGCGACGCCCCATGCGGCGCGCATGTAGGAAAGTCCAGAAAGTGTGAAAAAATCATTTTTGGCCACTTTTTGCACTAGCGCCCCGCGGGGCGGTAGTGCAGTTTTCTCAGAGTGAATTCGTTTTCTCATTTTTTGACGTCCAGACTTGTTCTTTGACCCCCGAACATGATCCCGACTTAGTTTCTTGGGCTTTTACTCAGACTTCAAAGCTTCAACTTGTTCAAATTAGCTCCAAATTATTTTAATAGCTTGGAATCACACCTACAAGGAATAAAATACACAATAAGTGCAAAAACACTACCAATTAAAGCTCAACACAAGTAAAGTGAAGTGATTTAGAGTGCAATAAGAGACTAAAACACGAGATTATAGCCTACCATTAACACCGCACATTTAAACAATTGCTCGTCCTCGAGCAATCAAACTACACTTCGCATAGACATGACCGTTTCAAACAACTCTCCTAACTTATCAGACCAAGAATAATCAAACAGATTAAACACAATACTGTAACATCCTCATCTCAAGAGTTGACTCAACAACACCACACATATTTCACAACCCGCTCACTTACTCTAACACAGAGGTAAACGTCATTACCTTTCCTTCGTGAATCAAGTGCCCCCACACAACAATATGGAGTAGTTCCACACATAATAAAGTTTAAGGACATTTAGGAACTCAAGATAGAAAGAATTCACTCACTCTCAGAAGTAACATTCATGTGATACAAAAGACGTACCATAAGCTTGCTCGTAGTGTACTACTCTACAAATTGAGTTCATTCAGTCACGCATTAAGTAGGACTTTATTTGATTGTAATGTAGGCTGCGGGACGGGTAGGATATATTTGGATATAGTGACTACACCTCCCTAAGAATTTTAATACATACAATTAACCGTTCAAAACCCCACACTTATGTCAAACCTTAAATCCACCTTCACATCAATATACGTCAACTCCCTACTTCTTTACGCACATTTACATCAAGAGTTACCACTATCAATGAATATTGTTTTTTCAACAATACAACTACTTTTTTTTCTTTTTCAATTCAAGTGGCTCTTACTTTTTCAAAATAGTGCACCTTTATCCTTATTTCAATAGTTTCACTCAAAAGCCAAACCAACACCCCACACTTTAACTTATACGAAGTTTATAACAAATTCAAGTTCTCACGAGAGGTGAAAGGTACAAATAGATGGTCAATTCAAACAAATGGGTAAGGCTTTTAATGTGGTTGCCAAAGAAACAAGATTACATGCTCAAAGGGGTTAACTAAGATACATAACAATTAGTTGGTTAAAAGCATGTAACTGGCTCAACAAAGAAATGCCTATATCACTTCCAAGACTGAATAAAACTACTATTTCGCTTTGCAAACACACGAAAAAGTTCTAGACATCAAATGCAATGCACATAATACACAAACCCTCATGCACACATGGCACATAACTCACTCAGGATCAGACTCATCGAGACACTCTAGTCAAGGCAGTTAAGCAAAGTTAAGATCATACAATTTAAGGTACTTATACAAGAGTCAAAAACTGAGTCTAAGCGTCACAACTAAAGCACTTATTATTCTCTAGGCATAATAAAGTCAAGAGATATTGCTTTCATTTAAAATCAAATCACAAGATCTCCCGCTCCTAAAAAAAATAAAACTAACTACAAACGGTTCAAACAAAACCCTTGGAAAAGAATCGCGGCACAAAGAAAAACCAAGGGAAAATTATTGCACTACCTAAGGAATACACTACCTAAGAAAATCGATTTTAAAAATTTCAATCAAAAGAAATAAAAACAAACTCACATTTACATATTTACACATTTACATCCTCACCCCACACTTTAAATTGTGGCATGTCCCCATGGCACAAAAATAAAAAGCAAGAGGTAAAGAAAACTCCTCTGGACTTTTTTCGTTTTCGAGAACTTGTGAACTCCACCCCTAATTCTAAATTCATTCTTCGTTTTCACTCCTCGGGATTCTTTATGGAGCTCATTAAGCCCAATTCTTCTGAGGATACCTGCAAGACATGCTCTTTTCTTTCTTTCTTGTCCTCATCTTGAGCGGTGAATTGCTCGTTCATGATGATCCTTAACTTGTTTCTATATTCTTTCGCAGGATCACTCCATACATATTCCTGTAAATCCCCAAAAATAAAATCCATATGATCAAGGTTAGAATAAGAAAATAAAGAAGAAAAGTCATGTGAATATTCCTGTGGTATGTCCAAGACCATTCTTCTTCATTCTCTTCTACTAAAAATTGTAAATGTGGATAGGTGGATGGGTATTTGACCTCTTCTTTTATTGCTTCATAATCAACCAAAGCCTCATTTTCAATCATCTTAGTTGAAACAGAGTCCTCTTGTAGAGTGAAAAACTCTGTCTGTAGATGTTCATCATCTCAGGTATGCTCATTCTCACAGGGTATCTCCTCCATATATTCACCATCACAATGCAATGAGCTTTCTGAAAGTGTACTTATTATTTGACTCACTTGAATTGTTAGGTTGCTAATGGCTTTATCATCTTGTGTAAATATCTCTTCCACCTTATTTATGAACTTATACATAAGCTCTTCTAAACTACCATTCTCCCCTTGAGGTGGTTGTCTCACTTTGCTTTCATTCCAGTCATAATAAGGGTATTCATCCCAACCAGAGTTAGAATTGTTCCCATATGAATCCTCATACTTTACGGACTAGAAACAGAGTGAGAATTTCCAAAATATGAACCATAGGAAGAATACCTACCTGCTTGAAAATCAACCCATAGATGGTTTCTACCGCATTTAAAACACACAGCACACCGCTGAAAATGTTCAGCTACTAACTCTTCAACCGTTTTCTTAGGATGGTTGTACTCCATCTTTACAATAATTAGAGTTCAGTGTTAAGAATATGCTCTTCAAGAATTCTTCAACAAAAGAAATCTTGAAGAGAATTTAACATAACAAAACTAAAAATAAAAAAAATAAAAATTAAAAGCTAATTCCTGAATTAGCACTACAAACTATTTCAAACAATATTGATTGCCAATTCCCCGGAAACGGTGCCAAAATTTGACGAGCGCAAAACACACACTTAAATTATGCTCGCTAGTCAAAGATATCGTAGTATAATATCGTGTCCACAAAGATTGGGTTTAAACAGTGTTCTTGTATTTTCTAGCTTGATTGCTATCCAGGAGGATCAACAGTTGAGATTTATATGATTAATAATAAAATTTTAACTAAGAATCTAAAATCTATAACTATTGACTAGTGACTATCGAAATAAGGAATAATCAATTAAGGTTATCAGTGGAAGAGTATAGGGTTTTGACAGAATAAGTACAAGATAATTGTTCGGGATCTAACTCTAGATAATTCAATTCCAATGTTCAAGTGAGTCTCTCGAATTCACTCTATTATTAGTTCAAACGTTCAATAAAAAATCCTCTCTCGATTAAGTCATAACCTCACGAGATGAACCAATTTAAGCATTGTGAAGATATACAAGAATGCGTAGTGGATCGGTCTTTAGAAAAACTTCTTTTGATTATTCTCCTAACTAGATTTAATCAATAATTCAATTAGCCTCTTTTGATTACTTAGAAGAATCTATGAACTCAACCAATAATATAATGCAAAGATATCACAAATTATGCCTCTTTCGATTACAAGAACAAGTGAATATAGATGCAACTATTAAATCTTCCAAAAATGATTCAAATACATAAAAATAGAGTTATAATCCACAAACAATCATCAATATACCAAATACATCAAAACCCAAAAGGATCTACTCCATAGACATGGAGAATTTCTTCACAAATGTAACTAAAGTATAGGAAAACATAAATTCAATCCAAACCTGGATCTTGAGTGAGGAAGGAATGATGAAATCCTTGTGCTTGTGTTCTTCCAACTCCTCCTTAGCCTCCTTAGGTCGAAATTGTGTCAAACGTCATCTAAAATTGTGTTTTGGTGTGTTTAAGCCGCCCCCAAAATAAACCCCGGACGAAACTACCCTTTTTTAGCAGAAATGGGAAGTCACTCTAACATTTTTGGGCTACCGCGTTGCGCCCCGCGTCGCCCCATGCAGCGCGCATGAAGGAAATTCTAGAAAGTTTGAAAAACCATTCGAAATCATTCTTCCCTTTGAGCAGTGTGTAGAAGCGATGACATTTTTTTGATGACCAGGAAATGAATCTGCTCAAAGCTGCTAATCTTCCTGTGAGCCTTTGGGCTTCCTTTACGTTCGACAATTGATCCGGGATATCCTCTATGGCATTGACTTTGTCGGGGTTTACCCCTATTCCCCTTTGTGAGACCAGAAACCCCAGAAACTTACCAGAACTGACCCTGAACGCGCACTTCTCGGGATTAAGTTTCATGTTATGCTTCCTCAGGATGTCGAATTTTTCTTACAAATGCTTAAGATGGATACCTGCATTCAAAGACTTAACGAGCATATCGTCTATATAAACTTTCATAGTTTTTCCTATTTGCTTTTTGAACATCTTATTTACGAGCCGTTGATAAGTGGCTCTGGGTTTTCAACTCGAAGGGCATTACATTGTAATAATATGTACCAAAATTCATTATAAACGAAGTTTTTTCCTGATTTTCCGGGTTCATCTTGATTTGGTTGTACCCGGAATAATCATCGAGGAAACTCATCAACTCGTGCCCGGCCATGGCATCAATCATTTAATCGATATTTGGCAGCGGGAACGAGTATTTCGGGCACGCCTTATTAAGGTCTTTATAGTATACACACATGCGAAATTTATTGTTCTTCTTAGGAACTACTACTACATTAGCTAGCCAATCCAGATATCTTACCTCTCAGACCGAACCTATTTTAAGCAAGTGGGTTACATCTTCTTTGACGAATATTTTCCTGGCCTCAGCAATAGGGCCTTTATTCTATCTTACCGGAGGTACGTTGGGATCCAAACTCATCTTGTGCACGGCTATTTTCATCGGGATACCTGTCATATCCTCATGCGGCCATGCAAAACAATCAGCATTAAATTTAAGGAATTCAATAAAACCAGACTTGAGCTCCGGGTGCAGTCATGTCCCCAAATGGAACTTTCATTCTAGGAATTCCTCGAACAATGCAACTTGCTCCAGTTCATTCACCTTGGACTTTATTGCGTCCGTTTCTTCTGAAACTTGGAAATATCTCGGCAACTGATATTATTCTAATGACTCTGCTTTCGAGCTATCTCCTTCTAGCTCAGGAGTAGGTGCCAGTTCCTTTAATTGCTATGCCGTGCATTCCTTCCTTTTTCTACTGGAAACTGAGATTGTATTCATCTCCTTTGCTGTCGGTTGATCATCTCTTATTTGCTTATTTCCTTCGGGCGTTGGAAACTTCAGCAACTGGTCATATGTTGAGGGTACAACTTTCATCTCGTGTAACCATGGCCTTCCCAGGATGATGTTGTATCCCATGTCACCATCTACTACTTCGAAGAGAGTTATGTTCATTACTCCTTCAGCGTTCGTTCGCATCAAAATCTCTCCCGGGTCGTTACGTTCGCAAGGTTGAATCCACCAAGGAGCTTTGTTGCCGGAATAATGATTTTGGTCAGTTTAGCTTGCTCCAATACTCTCCATAATATGATATTGGCCAAACTTCTTGGATCCACTAGAACACGTTTAATCTTAAAATCTAACATATTTAAAGAAATTATTAGTGTGTCGTTGTGTGGTAATAGCAATCCGTTTGCGTCCTCCTCCGTGAAAGTGATATCGTCTTCCCAGAGTCTTTTACTATGAGTTATTGATACTTTCGTCTTCTTCGCTGCCGAAAAGGTGACCCCGTTAATCTCATTCCCCCCGAAGATCATATTGATCGTTTGATGTGGCGGTTCTTCCCCTACTTTCGAATGTTCCGCGTTGTCTCTGTTACGACCATAATTGTTCTTAGCTCGGTCACTCAATAATTCTCTGAGGTGACCATTCATCAATAGTGTTGCCACCTCCTCCCGAAGGTGTCGACAGTCCCATGTTCGGTGGCCGTTCGTCCCATGGTATTCACACCATAAGTGGGATCCCTCTGGTTGGAATCGGATATCATAGGTCTCGGGAATCGTGATTCTTTAATGTTTCTTATGGCTGACACCAACTCCACTATACTGATGTTGAAGTTATATTCCGATAACTTGGGGTAAGAAGGATCCTGAGACCCCGACGTCTCTTTATCCTGTAGTGATCTATTATTTCGACCGCGATTGGTCCCCCTGTCAATGATGAACTTGTTTGTTGTCTGAAAGTTTCTGTCACGGCCTTCGGTCCGCTCGTAGGGAAAAAATCGGCCCCTCGAAGTCCGTCTGTCTGCATCGTAGTCATCCTTTAATTTTTCTCTGCTCTTCTCCCGTCCTTTGGCTGGTGATATGGAACCGGCCTAGTCATCTTCGATCCTTATCTTTTACTCGTATTGGCCGTGGACATTTGCCCAAGTTATTACTTGAAACTTAAGCAAGCTCTCCTTCAACTTTCGGGGCGTGTCTAAGCTTCTTGGATTCAATCCTTTAGCGAATGCTTCAGCTGCCTATTCGTCTGGGACAGCCGGGAGCAACATTCTTTCTTTCTGGAACCGGGTAACGAACTCTCGTAGTAATTCAGATTCTCCCTGTGAGATCCTGAATATGTCGGCCTTTCGAAAATGTATTTTTCTGGCACCGACATGAGCCTTGATGAAAGAATCTGCGAGCATCTCAAAGGAATCTATGGAATGCTCCGGTAACAATGAATACCACGTTAGGGCTCCCATCGTGAGAGTTTCTCCAAATTTCTTTAGCAGCACAGATTTAATTTCGTGAGGAGCTAAGATCATTTCCTTTTACCGCCATTATGTAGGTGGTAATATACTCCTGTAGGTATGAAGTCCTATCATACATTGGCACTTCAACCATTTTGAACTGCTTCGGGATTAGTTCTGGTGCCGCACTTGGCTTGTACGACACTTGAGTATACTTCTTCGAGTCTGGGCCTTTCAATATTGGTGGCGCACCAGGGATTTGGTCCATGTGGTCGTTTACTTTCCTCGTAAACCGTAAAAGTTTATTCTTGAACGGGTCATTCTCGTTGTTGAGGCCGGATCTGCTCCCCCAGCCCCGTTGGAGCCAAACTTCACCCCTAGGAGTGTTATTGTCGACTCTCTGCGTTGTTTGGTTTGCAGGAACAACTGGAGGAATTGGATCTCGTCTATTTGCGTTATTCGAAGCCCCAAATAGCGCTTGCTTCAGTTCTGTCATAACCTGATCCTGCCGTGTGAGATGGCCTAGAATGATTGCATGTTGTTCTCGCAGGACCCTCACCGCATCCGCGACGTGCTCCTCATCAGCATCATCGGGAGTTGTATCCCGAACCTGTCAAGGGTACTGCCTGTCATGCATCGGCGTGGAGTCATTCTCCTCATTGCAGGTGCCACTGATTGAATCCTCGAAATGAGACTGATCCCCTCGAATTCTAAGACAAAATAATCAAATCGCGTTAGTAAAAAAGGCAAGGATCAATTTAATTGCACGACTGTCTAGGCCCCACGGTGGGAGCCAAATTATTTACTCATAAAATGGTACAATTGAATTTATATGTGGTTTCTAGACAAGTGAACTAATTTAATCCTGAAATAATACAATAATTGAAAAAATGTACAATACTTAGCCTTGAAATATAGATGAAACAACAAAGATGACAGTTCCAGGAATAAGGTCTACGGGCACAACAATGATGAGATAAAAAAGCAAGAAAGTAAGATTGTATTAAGCTTTGTATAGAATATAGTATCAATTTAGCCAGAAAATTCGTATCCCTTACAACGATAACTGAGCTCACTATTTATAGCTATGTCTAGGAAATGAGGTCATAGGATCGTATCCTCCTTTAATGTCCATTATGAGGGTCATTGATGAAGACGTAATGGTGAACATAAATGCCAAATTTTCTATAACGGACCGTTGCTCTTAATCCGGTAGAATATTCCCTATTAAATACTACCGGGAGCAGAGCATTTAACACACCTTTATGAACGTTATGCTTTCCGGTGACAACAGGAATGGTTGCGTTCGGTCTTCGGTCATCCCCGTCTTGGGTTCCACGTGTCCTCCCTTTAGACGATCACGTGTCATATCATATTTTACCCTACACAGACGTGCAGTGTGATGTTGAAGAGTCCCACGATAAGGAGGATGGATGATCTCATTAATATATGATTTGAATAATTTTCAACTTTTGAATTAACTTTTGGTTTGAAGTAAACCATTTCTTTAATAACATAAGATAGAGAGAATATGATAATTGGGGAGATATTCCACCTTTTTCTGTCCATTTCTTTAACAACATAGAGATATAGAGAGAACATAATAATTGAGGGATATTCCACCGTTTTTTTTCTCTTTTGTTTTCTTTCTGACTATTTTTGCAGTCAACTCTTTGATTCAATCAAGTATAAAGACACATAAAGACACAAGAATTTTCTGCACTTGATCTGACAGATACCAGCTGAAACTGAAAAAGCCTTTTGCTCTAAATAAGGTAAGCTTCCGCCGCTTTTCAATTACGAGACCCTATGATTGATCCCCTTTGTATATGTTTACCCAAATCTCTATGTTACTAAATACTTTTTGTGATTGGAATCCATGTGTAGATTGGAAAAATCTAAACCTGAGATGGATTTTTCATCTGCTAAATGGTGGGCTGAAATGGTAAGACAAAATCATACTTTAATGTATATAGTAGTACTAAGTTTTACAAAAATACTCATATTGCTTCAAAGAGTCCTCTTTAATTTGATATTAATAGCTTTGAAATGATTAATACAGGAGACGATGAGTACGGATGATCATGCATTCATCAATCACTGTCAAATGATGACCCAATTAGACGAATTGCCTTTCAGTAAGCCCTTCTCATCCTCTTGCACGTCCTACGATATTCAACCTTCTCATGCTGCTGCTGGAATATTGGACGTGAAGTCATCCTTTTGCGGCTATGCTACTGAAACTCACCAAATGACCTCTTTTTCTCCTCCTCCTCTTAATTCCTCTAGCGTCTTTTCTTCCTGCAAATTCAACTTGCCATCAGCCAATACTACTGTTGCCACAAACCACTTGGAAAATTTGAACTACACCTCAGTCAAGACTGAGTTGACATCTGGAACTACCCTAAACTTCTCGTCTTCAGTTTCTACGGATTGTGATGATTTTGGTGATAGCCAAAATCTAATCCAGGCCTTGGGATTTGGTTCTGCTGATACTACTACTCACAAGAAGAATTACAATAGGACTAGTTTGCAGGCACAAGACCACGTTATGGAAGAAAGAAAGCGAAGAGAACGCCTCACTCAACGCTTCATAGCTTTATCTACCCTCATCCCTAACCTCAAGAAGGTAAATTCTTTTTTATGTTTGGGTCATGTTGTGTGAATCACTACTTTAATTTAGGTGGTGAAAAACCTGTATGTAGTGACTTATAATTTTGGGTGATTGTTGAATCAACAGTTAGACAAAGCATCAGTACTTGGAGATGCGATCAAACATATTAAACAGCTTGAAGAACAAGTAAAAACCCTCGAGGAGAAAGCCAAGAAATGTAACGAGGAACCAGTGGTTGCAGTGAAGAGACCTCGCCTGGCCTCCAGTACTTCTGACCACTCATCTTCTGAAGACAACGTCTCCAGCGTTAGCACAGACCGATCACAACCAGATATTAAAGTTAGAGCTTCAAATGGGAATATTCTGATTAGCATTAGTTGCAAAAAGCAAACCGGGATAATAAAGGAAATATACAGCCAAATAGAGAAGCTCAATCTCTCTATTATTAGCAGCAGTGTCATCCCTTTTGCCTACAGCACCACCCACATAACAATTATTGCTCAGGTACTAAATTAACCCTATAGTTCGTTCAGCTATCAATTAATTCAATTGCCGTATATAGCTGATAGTGAAAAATTAGCTTTTATAAGGGTTAAAATAAACTGCAACAACAGATAATCATCTATTGTAAGCCTTACTATGATAATTTGGAAAATAAAGTAAATAATTTTCTGTATCAAATTTTTATACACTTGCAGTATAATCTTTTTAAACTCTTCTTGATATTTTGTTTCATAATTTTAAACAGATGGGTCATGAATTGGGCATGACAGCAAAAAATGATGCGAATAGAATACGTGCGGCTATAATGAAGCTCATCGGCGGCCAGGAAGAAGAAGCTCCATTTACATCATAGAGAATTTCGAGATATCTAGAAGTAAATAGCTTTGCATATGTTCCCATCAATAAAATATTAAGTGATATATATAATGTTCAAAAGATAAGGGTAGAGGCTATTTTTTGGATCAAGATCACCTGGAACTGGGGTCATAATGACATGGTTTACGGTTAATGGTTTCCATAATTGTGGAGTGATGTGCTTTGGCTTTTATGTGTGTGCTACTAGTTTGGATCCTTTTTTTCAATTTCCTCACGAGGTACAAAGGGGACCGGCTCCTCTTGTTTGACTAGTCATGGAATTCCACTAACTAATGTTTTTCTTTTGTGTAAACTATACTGTATTTATTTTCTTTTTTCTAGTCTGATTTAAAAGGAATGTAACCTTTATTTATTTAGTAAATTTTTTATTTTTATTTTATCTTTAATGGTGTTCTCTTATAGAAGTGACATAGCATGTTAATTAAGACATAAGATTCAAAGAATATTTTTGATATGTTATCATATTTTTAATATAGCATTACTTATAAAAAGTTTTTTTTTATATTCTTAAATAACTTCGTAGTAAAGTTAAGACACATAAGGGAGTATGTTTGATCACTTAGCAACATGTAATAGTGAGTGTAAACACGTTAGGGAACTCTTCTAGTATGAAATTGGTACTTTTATATTATGGCAAATTTCTTGGAGTTCTTTCCTTTTTCTTTTAATTATCTTCTAACTTTCAAGATAAAAACTTAACAAAGTTATACAGATGAACACTAAATGCGTTCATCGTCTTGAACATTTTTTAGTATTATTGTACGGAAAGTAACTGATTATCTCATTGTGATAACTAATGAGAATATGTGATTTAGTTTATCTCCCACTTAATTGTTGGAAAAAGTAAAAAGACACGGAAGAAAGACATGGAAATTAAACCCCTTCACATTTACTCAGGAAATTAAATATTTAAAATCCTAAACAGATAATTACGTGTCTTAGTTTCTCAACTGTTTAAACTTTAAAGAAAGTGTTAACAAAAACGAAAAGAAAATATACTCTTCACACTTTGTCGTCGACGCAAAAATGCAACAAAGATAAAACAGAATCCGAATCCCTTGCATTAAACTAGCAAGCTCTCGCGGGGGAAAATAATAAGTAACTAGGTTATTAAAGAAAGAAGTATATGCTAGGTTCCAAACCCTTCATATTATGCTACTTCGAGATCCACTATTGCTTTTTTTTTTCTTTCTCCATTTGCATGTCATCTACCATTTTTCCCTTTTATTTTTATTCTTAATTTCTCCTTTTAAAGGCCAAAACTTTCTTTGCAATTCACATTTTTACTTTTTTGGCATAAAGTGATCTTCAACTTCAACCTTTAGTTTGCATCAACTGCCAAGTGGGCTCTTCACAAAATTATAAACATCCCTAGAATGTACATGGACCGGGTTGGTTCGGTTTTTATCAAAACCAAACCAAATTAAAATAACTATATCAGTTTGGATTGGTTCGGTTTTGTCGGGTTTTTCGAATTTTCGGATTTTTTATTACTTAAATATTATTTCAATCTTACTTTGTTAAATATTTGATAAGTAAATATATATTTAGTAAAAATATAAAAAAATTGACAAGCATATTATCGATTAAAATATTCTTAGGGTAGAATTCTATTAGTAACACATAATAGTTATTTTTTTAGTCGTCTGACAATAATTTTTCGTTGATGTACACTTTCAGGTTAAACCGAATTTAGTAATTAAACATAAAAATCAATATGATATATAAATATTAATAATCACTTCACATTCGAAAAAGATATAAAATTTAATAGATTTTAACATATGATATGCATATGGAAGAACAAAGAGATAGACGCATTTCAGTAACACTTGATAAGAAAGTGATCATACAACCCATTATTTAAGGTCAATAAATATGGAGCACTTCATATTCTATTAAAATTTATATTCCGCAAGAGAATCCCAAATATTTTTAGATATTTCTTTAAAGAAAATTCTATATAAAATCTTAATAGTATATATAAAAATTATATATTTATATGTCGGGTTAGTTCAGAGTTTTTTACTCAATACCAAACCAAATCAAACCAAGTCGGGTTTTTAATCGGTTTGATTTGACTTTTCGCTTTGGTGCGATTTTTCGGTTCGATTTGTACACCCCTTACCTCCCAAAATCCCGACCGACCAACATCAAATTAAAGGACATTTGGACTTAATTTGAGTTGATGTGGAATTGTTTTAATAAGCGTTCGAATTTTTTTCCCCAAATGTCTGAAATAATACGTATGTAGTATAACATAGGAACCAGCGTTTTGGTTGGCGCGTACTTCGACACCAAGCGGACCTTCCTACTGATTTGGACGGTGACCACAATTTTAGGTCAAAAGTAGTTCCGAAGTGAGTAGCTATCGATCCAAACAGCCAAACCAAATTCATATAATTACTAGGTTTAGTATACACAATAAGATTCCCCAGCCTTTGGGATAAAGCATCTTTTTGTCTTCCAGCAGTATCATATCACAAAACTACTACTATACTGAAGCAAATTAAATAGAAATGTTATTTACTTTATATTCTAAGTAGGTTTTTTCTAATTAAGTATATAATATATAGATAACTACCTCTAATTGTACGTCACTTTGATATGATTGTACCTTATATTGGCCTAAAAGTTATCTTCTAGTAGAGGGTACTATCGTACTAGCATTTAAATTGAGACCAGCTATAGCTAAATTAGTCAAGCTGCAAGAGGTCAAATGTTGTGTAATTACGTTTTAATTACTCGCTCAGAGTCCGGTTGATTAGCTGGTTTGCCTCAATTAAGCCGAGAAGACTTATAGCTTGTTTGGCCAAGCTTCTCTAACTCTAAAAGTACTTTTTTTAATCAAAAAAGATGCTTCTTTTTTTTTTTTCAAAATTGAAGTTGTTTACCCTTAAAATGGATAACAATTGAATTTGTACGCGATTTTAAGGATATGTGGATTGATTCAACACAAGTAATCAAGAATATTAGATAAACGAATGAAAGACAAAATGATTAATCAAACGAGTTGTAATGCTATGGCCCAGCTTGAACTGGGTTTGGACAATAGTTTTGCCCTCGATCGGACCCTCGGTTTGAAGCCAAAAGAGAATGAATAACAAACAGTAAAGTAACAACTTTGCTATAGCTAGAGAAAAGTAAAAATAAAATTATATTGCCTTGGTATGCGTGTTACAATGTGTTCATTAAATAAAAACTACCCCCTTATATAGTAGGAGAGTTTCACCCCAGCACAATTCTAAGAAAGGTAAAAAAATCCTCTTTTTCGTTAATCACTAATCCGCTGACGATACAGGCGAGATTTGCGCTATGATATCCGATGGAGTGCGGATATCGCGACCCACTGTTGGTCGTGTGTAATCGTTATCGTATTTTTCGAGGTCTCGGAGCTCGTTCTAGGATCGGAGAAGTAATGTCTTATCAAGCCCGGTGGCGACCTCTCCATTCGGACTTTAGTACGAGGCGTCCCGGCTTCGATTCTGACCCTATATATTCATGCCCTGGCTACGTTTGAGCCACCAGAGAGTCGAGGTGTCGGTTACCCCCGGTTTTATCCGTATACAGATAGTCCCCTCATTTCTCAGAGAGTTGGTTCGTCGAAATAATGGGAAACGATAGATGTTCCCCGGTTCCTTCCTTCGTATGTTACAACCGAAACGACAAAGAAGCCGAAACATCCCATCAGTCATGTCGTTCTGACTTCGGACATATGTCAACCATTGGTTGGTTGCCCCCGAATGCGAAACGTCGCGTATTTCCCCTATAAAAGCTTCTACCCTTTGCTATTTTTCCACTTTCCGATCCAAGCTTCCACCTTCGAACTTTCCAGCTATTACCAATTCCTTCAAACCTTCATATCTTTATCTTTGATCTTCAAATCTTCATAATTATTCTTAGGTTCTTACACAGATCTTTATCCTACCTTCAAATATTCATACTCTTCTCTTTAGCCTTCAAACTTGTTCCTTCAGACCTTCATATTTTTTCTTTAAATTTTCAAACTTTCTCAAATAATAATGGCTAAAACTTGCAAATCAGTTCCCCAACAAGCTGCCTCTTCATCTTCTCACCCGGCCACAGGTACCGAGGCAGTTATTCCTGAAGTGGTTGTTCTTGAAACGGCTTCTCTCGAGGAGGTTGCTCCCAAAGTGGCTGCCATCGAATCGGCCCCATAGCCCCCCCATGAAGAGCTTTATCCCCGGGGGCTGCTTGATCTTAGACGACTTCAAAGTCGAGAAAGCCTCATCCAAACAAGACCGAAGTGAAGGGGCATCGTGGTATATATGCTCTATCACGAAGATACCCATCCTATTGTCTGAGAGGACTGCAACTCGGAAGGAAAAGACGTGGTAGTCCCAGATCCCGAGGACGATATCACTACTCATGTGAAGGGATATTTAAGTGCTTACACTTATCCCTTCACACTAGGCCCGATAGACCTAATTGTTTTGGATTTTTGTAAGAGACTTGGTATGTCTTTGGAAAATCCACCCGTCTTTTTATAGGATTGTGATCCTTCTCCGTTACTTTCCGAATAACACAAAGTCTCATCGGTTCACCATAGAACACCTCATTCGTCTATATAATCCCTTAATTTTCTGAGGGGGATTAATTAAGCTTACTCACTGGGCTAGCAAGGCCTCTTTTTTTTCTAGCATTGACGACGATCCAGACCGAGGCTGGCAAGGGCACTTCGTTCGGGTGAAGACCGAAGATTTGATCCCTCCCGAGTTTCTTCCATTCCCCGAGAAGTTGAAAGTATCTCGTAAGTGTACTCTTTCCTTAAGCATCGAGTTTTCTTTGCTCCCTTTCTTTACCATCAATATTTGTGATCGTATAGTTATTGACCGGGTTCCCAATGTGGTCCCTCGGCTCCAGGAGTGGATCGAAGGCATCTGCTAGCAGATGTCGTATTTTGAGCGCTCGTGGCGCAAGATTTCGAAGGGGCGATGGGAGGCCCATTCACATGGTAAGGCATTTCTAAGAATGGTTACTATTATGCCCCGAACGTACATAACCCTGACCCTTTATTTTTCCTTTGTAGGTTTGCCTAAGACCACTGAACTTAGGCAACTGAAAGAGGGCGAGGATGCGTCCCCATATGTTGATTCTTCCATAACAGAACAGCCCGGGGCTACTGCGGGGGAAAGGAAGAAAAGGAAGAGAAAGTCCCCGGACTCCCCGAGTTCCGAGGTGAAGCCAAAGAAGTGGGTGGATTCCCGGACTCATAAGCCCAAGAAGAGCAGTAACTCCCGGGTGCCGGAATTTGATTCGTTTCTCTGACTCAGGGATGAGTCCGAAGAAGACGACATTTTTTGTCGCCCACGGATCGTCCCTCGCCAGGGAACAGGCGGCAACCGAGGGGAGGGTCCGTGAGGCCGACCTCCCTCAGACTCGAGAGGCCGATATGGAGGCAGGGGATGGGACCCCCCGAGAAGCTAGCTCCGCTTCGAAGGAAGAGACCGGTGTAATAGACATTATGGAGACGCCCTCCTACACCGAGTCCATGCTTGAGGAGGCCTAAGAAGGAAAAGAGAAGTCAAGCGAAGGAGTTCATGGCACGGACAGCCCCCTTCATTCTTTCTTTGATGGTGTGGACTCATCCACTGTGGAAGGGTTTTTCGGGCTGGGCGACGTGGAAGTCACGAAGAAGGACATATCTTTGGAAGCCAGCGGGCCGAGTTCGAGCCTAAAATTGATTAATCAGTTTCCCGATACGAGTGTGGACCCCGGTCGCAAAAGATCGGTCATTCTTACTGTCTCAAAGGATGCCCGGGTTCTATCTGCTCTCGTGGGCATAGCCAGCTACCTCCAATGCCTGGTGGCCAAGGAGGACCAGGCAAAGATTAATGAGGTGTGCGTACCATGTCTCTTCAATGAGGCGCAACAGGAACTGAACCGGGTAAGGAACCAATACTCCCTCTTGAATTTTATTTAGGTTTTGGTATCTCTCACTATTTGCGTTGTTTTGCAGGCCTCGGTACTTCACCATGAAAGCTTTCTTCGGTACCGCTCCGAGATCAACCAGATTGAGTTCTAGTTCAAGGAGAAGGCTCGAAAGAAAAATATGTACAAGCTCATCAGTGAGCAACAAGACGGGGTCATCAAGAACCTTCAGGCCGAGCTGAATAGGGATCAGTAGGAATCTTCAACCATGAGGCGGGAGCATGCCGACCTGGTCGAAAAGGTAAAGGTTTTTGAAGTTAAAAATGAGGAGCTAGTCATGGAGACTAACGACAATACCTCAAAGTTCCAATAGAAGATCGACTAGATCGACCAACTTTGAATCGAGATGAACGAGGTTCAAGCCATGGCCGATGGGTGGAAAAGCAAAATGGACCTGCTAGCTTCGGAGAAGGAAACCGCCAAGGTGATGTTGGCATCGATGGAGGTCCAACTTCGAGTGGCGGAGGAGAAAGCTTACAAGTGGTCTCAGCTAAATGACGGTCTCCGAGCATAATTGAACTCGGCTATCATAGAGCGGGACGCCCTCGGCAGAGAATACGAGGCAATGAAGTCGAAGTTAGATATAACCTCCGTCGATGCCGATGAAATGGTGGCCAAATAAGGCAACCGAAGCTCGTCTGAAGGCAAAGGCTGAATATATGAAGCGGCTATCCCGAAGAGAGACCCTCGAGCAGATCCACGCCCGAGGTTTTGACCTATCACCGAGATCGAGGAAGCAAAGAAATTCGAGACCGTAGCGAAGAAAATCTACGATCCCGAAGGTGCCGAAGGCTCTAAAGATTCCGAGGGCTCGGAGGGTGTTGACGGCTCTGGCGGCGAGTCGAGCCCTGGTGAAGATTAGACGTAGACTCCTTAGTATTTTTTGGTTTTTGTCTTATGTAAATTTTTATTTATTTTGAGGCTGTTTTTGTTGGGCCTTTGTGAATACATATATATTCATGCATATATATATATATATATATATATATATATATATATATATATATATATATATATATATATATATATATGTGTGTGTGTGTGTGTGTGTGTGTGTGTGTGTGTGTGTGTGTGTGTGTAGGCTCTAAAGATTCCGAGGGCTCGGAGGGTGTTGACGGCTCTGGCGGCGAGTCGAGCCCTGGTGAAGATTAGACGTAGACTCCTTAGTATTTTTTGGTTTTTGTCTTATGTAAATTTTTATTTATTTTGAGGCTGTTTTTGTTGGGCCTTTGTGAATACATATATATTCATGCAAGTAATTTCGAGTCTCTACTTTTTCAGTATTTTTTTATATTTTCTATTCATGCAAGTAGTTCTAATGTCATAGCATAGAATCAAATATAGTAATGAGTCATTTTTTATTTAGAGGTCCGAATGGAACTTGACTTCGATGCAATTTTTCTTGCTTGAGGCTTTGAAAGCTCGGTATGATCGGAAGTTATTTTGAGATGCTTAGGTGATTTTAGACTTTGCCGAGGGTAACCTTTTAGCAGATTTTGAATTTTTATAAAGGCCTTATGTTCTTATTATGAGCTTCAGACATCTCCGAGCCATATTTTAGGGTGGCCGTAGCCTTTTGTGTTTAGGCACTGCCTAATAGGTTTTGTGCCTCGGGAATTTTGTTAGCCCGAGTTGCCCGATAGTCCCCGAATAGGGGTAGCCATTGGGCTCGATAGTCCCCGAATAGGGGTAGCCCATTTTGAGGACCCGTAAAAATTTTAACCAAAAACTCGGGGTTTCGTGGTGCCAAGATATATTCATGCGTTGCTATGAATCGAGTATTCATTGACGAATTTTAACCAAAAACTCGGGGTTTAACAAATGCCCCGGTAGCTTTCATGGATCTTATGAATCGAGTCTTCAGGCCGTTTCTTGACTCCTTCGTGATAGTATTCATTGATGACATCCTTGTATATTCACGAAGTCGAGAGGATCATGCCGACCACCTCAGGGCAGTTCTGCAGACTCTTCATCACCACCACTTGTATGCAAGGTTCTCGAAATGTAAATTTTGGCTTGAATCTGTTACATTCCTGGGTCATGTCGTCTCCGGAGAAGGAATTAAGGTTGATCCTCAAAGGATTGCGGCAGTGAAGGATTGGCCTAGACCTACTACTCCAACAGAGATTTGCAGTTTATTGGGTTTGGCCGGATATTATAGGAGGTTCGTGGAGGGGTTCTCCACTCTTGCCTCTCCATTGACTAAATTAACGCAGAAGTTCGTTAAGTTTCAGTGGTCCGATGCTTGTGAAATGAGCTTCCAGGAATTGAAATCAAGATTGACTTCGGCACCGGTATTGATCCTGCCAGAGGGTACCAAGGGGTTTGTGGTGTATTGCGATGCTTCAAGGATTGGTCTTGGGTGTGTATTAATGCAACATGGTAAGGTTATAGCATATGCTTGGAGGCAACTTAAGAATCATGAAAAGAACTATCCAACTCATGACTTAGAGCTTGTGGCGGTGGTTTTTGCATTAAAAATTTGGCGTCATTATTTGTATGGAGTCCATGTAGATGTATTCACGGCCCATAAAAGTCTTCAATACATTTTCAAGCAGAAGGAATTGAACTTAACGCAGAGAAGGTGGCTTGAGTTGCTCAAAGATTATGACATCGACATTTTGTATCATCCGGGGAAAGCTAATGTGGTGGTGGATGCTCTTAGTCGAAAATCTATGGGTAGTTTGGCTCACTTGGAGGCATGTCATAGGCCCTTGGCCCGGGAGGTTCACCAGTTGGCCGGTTTGGGAGTTCGTCTTACGGACTCTAGTGAAGGGGGAGTGATTGTGCGGAATAGGGCGGAATCATCGCTTGTGACGGAAGTTAAGGAGAAGTAATATAGTGATCCAGTGTTGGTGCAGCTGAAGGAAGGGATTCATAAACAAAAGACTACGGCTTTTTCTCTTGGAATGGATGATGGTACATTACGGTACCAAGGACGACTATGTGTTCCAAATGTAGATGGTCTTGGGAAAGAATCATGGCAGAAGCTCATACTTCTAGATATTCCGTGCACCCAGGCTCTACAAAGATGTATCATGATCTCAAGGAAGTTTACTGGTGGAATGACATGAAGAGGGGTGTGGCAGACTTTGTGGCAAAATGTTCAAACTGTCAACAAGTGAAGGCCGAGCATCAAAGGCCCGGTGGGTTAGCACAGAGTATAGAAATTCCAATGTGGAAATGGGAAATGATCAATATGAATTTTGTGGTAGGGTTGCCGCGCACTCCGTGTAAGTTTGACTCAATTTGGGTGATCGTTGATCGACTCACGAAATCAGCACACTTCTTACCAGTTAAATCCATCGACACTGCGAAAGAATATGCTCAATTGTATATCAAGGAAATAGTCAGTCTTCATGGAACTCCAGTTTCCATCATTTCCGATCGAGGGTCCCAATTCACAGCTAATTTCTGGAAGAAATTTCAGCAAGATTTGGGCACGCAGGTAAATCTTAGCATGACTTTCCATCCACAGACTGACGGGAAAGCAGAGCGGACTATTCAGACGCTTGAGGACATGTTGTGTGCGTGTGTGCTTGACTTCAAGGGTAACTGGGATGATCATTTGCTGCTCATAGAATTTGCTTATAACAACAGCTTCCATACTAGTATTCAGATGGCGCCGTTTGAGGCCTTGTATGGTAGAAGATGTAGATCATTGATTGGGTGGTTAGAGGTTGGAGAAGCTGAACTAATAGGACAAGACCTTGTGCATCAGGCTATGGAAAAGGTTCAGATCATAAAAGAGTGGTTGAAAACAGCTCAGAGTCATCAAAAATCCTACTCGGATGTTCGTCGCAGAGACTTAGAGTTCAAAGAAGATGATTGGGTATTCTTGAAGGTATCTCCCATGAAGGGGATCATGCAGTTTGGAAAGAAAGGAAAATTAAGTCCAAGGTAAGTCAGGCCGTATAGAATCATTCAAAGGATAGGTCAGGTGGCGTACAAGCTTGAACTACCACCTGAGATGTCATTAGTACACCTGGTATTCCATGTGTCCATGTTGAAGAAGGTAGTTGGAGATCCGTCCGCTATTGTGCCAATTGAGACCATCGAGGTTAGTGAAGAATTGTCATATGAAGAAATTCCGGTTGCTATTTTTGATAGGCAGGTCCGAAAGTTGAGAAACAAAGAAATTGCATCCGTGAAGGTGTTATGGCGAAACCAACAAGTCGAAGAAGCTACTTGGGAAGCTGAGAATGAAATGAAAGAAAAGTACCCTCATTTGTTTAAATAGCCATGTAATAGTTCTATGAAGTTGTTTCCCCTAAAGTTTGTATCACTTGTTCGGCTAATATAAATACACTCCTTTCTAGCTATATGTCCCCCATGAGACCTCGGTTGGCGTTATTTTGCATTTTGTTGTGTCATTTAATTCTTTATATATTGCTAAGATGTGTTTCAGGAGCTCTCTAACAGGTGGATAGGCCTAAATACAAAGGAAACTCTAGCAAAATTTTCAAGAAGTTAGGAAGTTAGGCAAATTTGGGGCTGATGGTATGTGGCATAACTGAAACTGTGTTATGTGAACCTTGATCCTCGTTCGAGGACGAATGATCTTAAGTGGGGGAGGATGTGAGGACCCGTAAAAATTTTAACCAAAAACTCGGGGTTTCGTGGTGCCAAGATAGATTCCTGCGTTACTATAGTAGAAATTCTTCACGACGAGCTTGCGAGCCACGGTTCAGACTTTTTGGACTGAACGGTATCCTACGAACTTAGAGAAAAATGTTTCGCAGAAGAAAGCATTTATGCGGCCCATTATGCGGCCGCATAATCACTCTGCGGACCGCATATCGGTCACATAATTTCCTCTTGGGTTTTTGCGGAGGGAGTTCTGCGGTGCATTATGCAACCGCAGAACAAGTATGCGGACCGCATACTGGGCGCATACCTGAGCCAAAAGTTTAGGCCCCTGAGGGCCATTTCTGCGGTCACTTTACGGACCGCATAACCATTATGCGGTCGCATATGCGACCATAGGCCTGTGTCGGGGAACCATTTTTCTTAATTTAAAACCCGACCCCCATTCCATTAAAATACCCCTTAGGTCTATTTTGAGCTCATTTTCTGATATTTCTAGAGTGAGAGAGAGATGGTTCAAGAGGGAGGGCCTAAGTTTTCATAAAATTGATATTCAATCATCACTTGAAGCTTTGGAAATATTTAAGTAGAGCACCAAATTCTTCATCCAAAAGGGTAAGACTTCATCACCCCAGCTCTTAATTTAAAACATAGCTATAATAGGGTACTAGTGTGATACTTCATGGGTATAAGGGTGGTTTATCTTGCATGCATGTATGATAAAGAGTGCGGGAAAAAATGAGCTAGAACCATGAACGCTTTCCTAATTTTGGGTTTAATTTGTATATTACTAAAATAGATTGAGGTTGCTAAGGGGTCCGGATAATTGTAGAGTCTAAAGAAGCGCAATCGAGGTATGTATGGCTAACTCTCTTCTTCTTAGTATCGAACTCCTGGTGTCCCAATAATGGGTGTAAGTTCTAATTTGATCATACTAGAATTGTTTGCCTTAGTAGTGTTGGATTGAAAGATTCATATTCCCTAATTGTTTTAGGTGGTTACCATGTCATCATGCTATTTGAGAATGTAATTATGTTGTTTCCAAGCTCCTTCCCTTATGTGTACAATGCCTTATGTGATGGTACTTATCGACATAAATGATGATGTTATTTGAACGGATAAAAAGGAAAAAGACTTGAATTGTAAAATGTTCCCAAGTGCCAAGAACTACTTAATAAATGAGGTTGTTTGTGCCATGTAACGAAAGAGGGTAAAGAAAAGAGGGGAAAGAAATGTGAATTGAGTGAACAATTGAAAGAGTTTATGTCTCAAGTGAGATGGCTTAGCCGATCGGGCCGAGATCAGACGCCATGTTGTACACATGGTGGCATTTGTGTTGGAATTATTGATTTACATTATGGATATAGATATGTCTTACTTGAGATGGCTTAGCCGGTCGGTCCGAGATCGGACTCCGTGTAAAAACACTGTGGCATTATGACTTGTGGCTTTGGAACTAAAGATTATTAATCTAGAAAGATGAAAAGATTGAATTGGAAACTATGTGACCCTTACTTGGTGTTTTCTTTGTATTTCTATGAAGCTCTTATTGATTATTATGTCTGCCTTCTCTTTGTTTCTCTGTTCATTCTACTAAGATTGGTGTTTGCCTTACATACTAGTACTATTCGACAGAACTAATGTCCCTTTTGCTAGGGGCACTACATCTTTGAATGGATGTAGGTGGTTCCATTGCATATAGTGCCGATCGCAGATAGTGGTGCTCTCTTTCTCTCCTCACAGCAGTCTTGGTGAGCCCCATTTCTCCTAGGGGTCATTTAGTCCTTCTTTTGTATAAGTTTTCATATTTTAAGGTATAGTCGGGGCCTTGTTGCCGGCATTGTTATGTTGCTCTTTGTACTCTTAGAGGCTCCGTAGATATTTATGTGGGTCATGTATGTATGTTGGGGTGGTCGTTGGACTGATTTGTATTTTGAGAACTCAACTATGACATAATGTATATAAGGAAAAATGAACTAGCAATGTTTATATATTTATATAACTGATCTCTCCCCTGTTTTACAAATGGTAATGCGATCACTTTTTGGATTATGAATGAGTCGGGTAGGAAAGGTTTAATAGGCTTGCTCGACCGGGTTCACTCAGTTGAGTGCCGGTCACGCTTCCCGAGGTTGGGCGTGACACCCATGGACTCTTAGGGTCCATAATTTAAGAGGCAAAAATGCGTAATAGCAAGGTGGAAACTTTCTTTCATTTCTATATGTAAAGTACATGATCGAAAGCGTGTAAAGGCTTTTATCATAGTGGATTAAGAGGGCACGGTTCATTCGACCGTTTGGCCCTTACAATAAATCCTAACCACCTAGCCTTAGCTATTCAAGTACAAAATTTCCTTCTTTCTTTGCTAAAAACTTTAACCCGAGGGTAATGGCCCCCAGTATTTGAGGTCGATCTTGAGAGGGCTCGGATACTGTTATTGCAAAATGAACGCCCATTGACACCGGTTTATACCGGCCTTCGATTCTAAGTTAGCACGATTTACGGTTACCTCGTTAAAAACCTTGCCAAAAAACCCATATTGGGACAAAACCTTCAAGAAAAAATAGTGCAACGCGTGCTTTCAGAACTAATAGTCACATTCTCCCTTGGCTATTGCCTGCAAGTGTTAGTGCGATTCATAATATTATTTAAAACATAAATGAGATCGTACCTTAGCAGTAGTATCGTTTTAGGTGCATCACATTCCAGTTGTTCGGCAGCCGCACCCCATTTCCTGCTTCGACTATTCTTTATGATTTTTGTTGCTAAATTATGTGAAAGTTGGATTTAATTTTGTAACTATCAACATGAAAATTTGCAAAATTATCCATGCGGTAAAATGCTTAAAAATTAATTTAACATTTAAATTTCAAGAGATAAGTAAAAAATTTATTCCTAGAAAATACCTAATCCCAATACATACGTCTTTAAAATAAAAAAGAACGACGACCCTTCACTCCATCACCAACATCTTCTTATTTAAAAATCTATTATTCTCAAAGTTTCTATTTGATCCAACTATGCCAGTAAATTTCAGCATTCTCACAAACGGTGGCAATTGTTATGAACAATATACAAATAAAAATGCGCACCATAGCAAGGCTTCTTGGTTGGCAAAAATATTCTCCAAGGGATATGTATCTATCAAATCAGGCAACTTTTCAACCTATTAATTATATTACTACTTATCTATTTTTATATTGTTGCACCAATATTTATCATTTAACGGGTTTATATAATAATATCATCTACTATTTCATGAAGAATATAAAAAGATGGTAAATATTTTAAATACAAACTTTATTCTGAATTTATTTTAATTTTGTCAACTACTTAAATAATAAAATTATAATTCAAGAAAAAATTGTAAAATTTGAATATACCTGAATGTATGAATATTCAGTGTATTTACATGTTCATAAAATGATATCATTTATATTCTTCTTTGTGTGTGTAGTACTTTTCAAGTAATATTTTTTTATAAAAATTATATTTAATATCTTCGCAATGTACGAGTGTGAATACTAGTATATATAATATTTTTGCTTAAATTAAAGTACTTTATACGAATAGTAATAAGAAAATATGCTTACAAACTATAACTAATAAGGGGACGAATGGTGACGAATCTTCTTCTTTTTCTTAGAAAAAATGTCAATGTCACATGGATGTCTCCATCCATAAAAAGTTTTGATGGTTGAAGCTAGCTTTCACTATATGCTAATAGCCTGTTTGGCCAAGGTATAAAAATCAACTTATTTTGAGAAGTATTTTTCTCAAAAGTAATTTTGGTAAGAAATAATTTGTGTTTGACTAATTAATTTGAAAAGCACTTCTGAGCAGCAATTGGTGTTTGGCCAAGCTTTTAATAACTTCTTCTAAGTGTATTTTTCTCAAAAGTATTTTTCAAAAAAATTCTTTTTGGAGAGAAGCTACTTTTTTCTGCTTCTCCAAAGCTGCTTCTGCTTCTTCTCAAAAGTACTTTTTTCCTTCCAAAAGCTTGGCCAAACACTTATGTATACAGGTAAAACCGGGGGTAACCGAAACCTCGACTCTCCGGCGGATCAAACGTAGCGAGGGCATGATTATATGGGGTTGGAATCGAAGCCGAGACGCCTCGTACTAAGGTCCGAATGGAGTGGTCACCACCGGGCTTTATAAGACATTACTTCTCTGATCCCGGAACAAGCTCCGAGACCTCGAAAAATAGGATAACGGTTACACACGACCAACAGAGGGTCGCGCTATCCACACCCCATCAGATATCACAGCACAGATCTCGGCCAATATCATCAGCGGATGAGTGATTGACAAAAAATAGAATTTTTTACCTTTCTTAGAATCGTACTAGGGGTGAAACTCTCCTATTATATAAAGGGAGATTATTTTTATTTAGTGAACACATTGTAACACGCATACCAATGCAATATAATATTTTTTACTACTCTTTATCTATAGAAAAGCTGTTACTTTACTATTTATTATTCATTCTCTATTGGCTCCGAATCGAGGGTCCGGTCGAGGGCAAAACCATTGTCCAAACCCCAGTTCAAGTTAGGTCATAGCATTACAACTAGTTTGATTATTCAATTTGTCTTTCATTCGTTTATCTAACATTCTTGATTACTTGTGTTGAATCAATCCACATATCCTTAAAATCGCATAGAAATTCAATTGTTATCCATTTTAAGGGTAAACAGTTTGGCGCCCCCCCTCCCCCCGTGAGGCTAAGGATAATAGTGGTGGATTGATACAAATCTCCATAACGCACTCTATTTTACACTTGTTCTTTAATGTCTCAATTTCAGGTCAGCTTAAAAATATCAAATTCTCAATCCGCTCACTTGAACGTTAAGGATGGGTCTGGCTATCATGGCAAAAATAACAATCTGGTGCCTAGCAATGAGGTGGCCCCTGTTGATCCCAATGAGGTCCCAGTCGACGCTAACTCACATGTGGCCATCGACACCAACCTTCCTAGTGACCCCAAAAACAGCGTTCGCGGATGTACCTGACCAACGGCTCAGGGAGCACCCAAAGGCGAAGGCGATGGGGTCAATCTACGACTGATCTTCGAAGTGCTACAGGCTTAGCAGTCGGCGATAGTGCAGCTGCAAAACCAAAGCCCCGCCCCTAGCAGAGTTGAGCCCAAACTGCCCCGGAAAAACGCACGAAGAAATGAGCAGATCACCGAAAGGCAGGGCGAAGCTGAGTCCGGTGTCATCCCTGAAGAAATGAAAATGCTAGAAGAATTAACGAAACGAATGGAATCTGGTATAGACATACAATTTCCTAGTTGATCAAATCCCAGGAGCGCCTATGATATTGAAAGGCCCAAACTCCAAGAAATTTGTCCAAAAGCCTTTCCCTCCCAGCGAGGCACCGAAACCAATCTCAAAGAGGTTTTGTATGCCCGATATTCTAAAATATAACGGAACCACAGATCCAAATGAGCATGTGACCTCTTACACATGCCAAAGGTAACAACTTGGAAGACGACTGAATCGAGTTGGTGTTGTTAAAGAAGTTTGGGAAAACTCTGTCAAAAGGAGCGATGATATGGTACCGCAACTTGCCCCCAAATTTCATTGAATCATTCGCTATGCTCGCAGATGCTTTTGTAAAAGCAGATGCCGGGGCCATCAAGGTAGAGACCATAAAATCGAACCTTTTCAAAGTTTAGCAAAGGGAAAATGAGATGCTCATGGAGTTTGTGTCAAGTTTTCAAATGGAACGGATAGACCTACCTCCTGTTGCGGTCGATTGGGACGTTCATGCATTTACTCGGGGACTCAACCCCCGAAGCTCATTGGCTTCGCAACAGCTAAAATAAAACTTGGTAGAATACCAGGCAGTACCTTGGGCCGACGTCCACAACAAGTACAAGTCAAAAATCAGAGTCGGGGATGACTAACTCGAATCCCATTCCGGGTCCATTTATCCCACCAGAACCGAAAACAGGCCTAAGAGAGTCATCGATTTTGAATCAAGGCCGGTCCGAGATCGGTATCAACCATACAGAGCAGATCGAAGGGGAAATGGGTCAGGGCGCAACTCTATAAGGAACGAAAGGAGAAGCGATCGAGGGCCCAATAGCCGAGGCCTGATGAGAAAAAATGGTTTCAACAGACCGCTCAGGGGAGGGAAGCTCAAAAATTATCAGAGTATAACTTCAACGTCGAGGAAGCCAGCATCGTATCTACCATTGGGCGCATAAAAGAGACCAAGTGGCCTCGACCATTGCAGTCCGATCCTACCCAGAGAGATCCTAACCTGGTGTGTAAGTGTCATGGCACTCATGGCCACAAGACCAAGGACTGCCGACAATTGATAGAAGAACATGCCCGGTTATTTAATAACGGACAGCTGCGAGAATTTCTGAGTGATCGAGCCAAAAACTACTTCAGAAACAGGGACGCCAACAAACAGACTGAACTAGAGGAACCCCAACACGTCATCAACATGATCATTGGAGGGGCCGACACAATGCACTGGTAATTTCCATACTTATCAACAAATTACGAGTTAAACATGTGTTGATTGATCCAGGTAGCTCGGCCAATATTATCAGATCGAGGGTCGTAGAGCAGTTGGGGTTACAAGATCAAATAGTGCCAGCAGTCCAGTTGTTGAACGTGTTTAACATGGCATGTGAAACCACTAAAGGAGAGATAACCCTACTTGTGAACACTGTTGGGACCGTCCAGGAAATAAAGTTCTATGTGATCGAAGGGGACATGAGATATAACGCTCTATTCGGAAGACCATGGGTTCATAACATGAGGGCAGTACCTTTGACCTTACACAAGGCGTTAAAATTCCCTACTCCGGGAGGAATCAAGATGGTATACGGAGAACAACCGGCTGCAAAGGAAATGTTCGCATCTGATGAAGTACACCCGGTGCCCACCGTCTCAACTTTAAGAAGCACAGAACCGACCAGAAAGGTTGAAGTCAAATAGCAATCACGGACATCGAACCCGATCAGACCGGACGATCGAGGAGCTGACGAGGAAGATGATTACGGAATTCTGAGATCCTTCATAGCTCCTGATGAGACCGACGCCACCAAATCGACGGCCGAGGAGCTGGAGCAAGTCAAAATCTACTAGTCGTGATGGCACCTAACTTGGCCCGCTAGGTAAGCCAACTAATAGTCAATACAATCTAAATGAGATTTATAGGAAAATAGTGAAGAATTATCTGAACATTTATATATTAATCCGAGGATTGATAGTACGAATCAAGAGCTTCTAAGAATTTGAAATTTACAAAGCTGGTACAATTAAACACGTCATCTGTTTGAAAGTTTACATAAACAGATTAGCAAGATCTAAAGCTACCAAGGACAAGTGGCAGCCATAATTGGAACACATGTACATATTCAATGTCAGCTCTCGACATACACAACGACTCCAGCTCCAAAATCTGCACGCAAGGTGCAGAAGTGTAGTGTGAGTACAACCGGCCCCATATACTCAGTAAGTATATTGTCTAACCTCATCGAAGTAGTGACGAGGATTTTTAGTTTAAAAAGATACTCATTGTTATAACCTGTGCATTAGACTAATAGTAGAGACAATTATAGAACATAACAGATAAAGGTACCAATAACAACAATGTGAGGCAGTAAACGATTACTAGGAGAAATCTCATTAGTAAATTCATAACTTTCCTGGTGTGAGAAGTATATTCAAGATATCAAATCAAACGGCACGGTAACACTCTCTCTCTCTCTCTCTCTCTCTCTCTCTCTATATATATATATATATATATATATATATATATATATATATATATATATATATATATATATATATATAAATATAAATATGTGTCAAATCAATTAGCACAGCAACACCCTTCGTGCATTTATCTCATCCTTGCCAAATGTGCATGTAGCAGTACCAACCAGGTAGAATAATTTACAATATTAATGTCCACTAAGTAGAGAGTACCCAGATAGTAACAAATAACAAGTTGGAAACATATAGAAATTAGAAATAGACGAGATAGAGGGCACAAAAGTAATGATAGCAAATATGGCAGAAGAACATAAATTTCACTAACTAACATGGTGGAAGGCTTAGATGTAAATATAACAAACAAGAAGGAGCTTGATCTTTATAAGCTAACAAGTAAAGGAATGAATGACTAACATGGTATAAGGCTTGTACTAAAGTGCAACAAAATAGTTATGACATGGATGTAAATATAACAACCGGAACTAGGCATGATATTTTCAAGTTAAGCAAGTAGAAGGCATGGTCAACACAACAACAATTGAGATAGAGAACAAAAGACAGGACAATAACGACGAGTCACATAGGAAACATAGGTACGACAATGAAAACTCAATGTAAAGGCATGAACGTATACACGAGGAAAAGATATCACAACATAATGCGTATCCCTCGTCCTCGCCTGCACGGAAACATCCATCATGCCATAAACTCGTGATAATATGAAAGCATGATAATATAAATAAAATGGCATGGCATCACCCTTCGTGCTTTACACTTTTCTTCACATGATACAACAACAACAACAACAACCAGTATAATCCCACTAGTGGGGTCTGGGGAGGGTAATGTGTACGTAGACCTTACCCCTACCCTAGGGTAGAGAGGCTGTTTCCGATAGACCCTCGGCTCCCTCCCTCCAAGAACTACCCACCTTGCTCTTGGGGTGACTCGAACTCACAACCTCTTGGTTTGAAGTGGAGGGTGCTCACCAATAGAGCAACCCCTCTTGTCGTGCTTTACACTCTCCCTTACTAATAATATATTTATACAATGGCACGGCATCACCCTTCGTGCTTTAGACTCTCACTCACATGATAATATATATACTATGGCACGACATCACCCTTCGTCCTTCACACTCTTCCTCACCAAGCACATGTATATCAATGACAATCAAGGTAGGAAGCATAAATAATATCAAGGAGAGTGGTTAAATGAATGTTCCAAATGAATCTCAATCACAACCTTCAAGCCGACAATAATTCAATAACCCTCAGGAAACTTATTGTTCAAGTATTTCAACAATTCTCAAAATGATCGACAACTCAAATATAGAATCTAATATCTCAAGACTAACGGTCGTAGCAATGTATTAGTGATTAAGCATAATGATGACCGAATTAGACACATCAAAGTTTCTCAACATTTCGTCAAATTTTAATCAGGTTATAATAAACTAATTCTTGGTTTCTAACATTTAATTCCATATTCTTAGTAACTAGAAGTCAAGTAAGACATGAAGCAAGAAGGTCACGTAATTCTACAAGGAACAATTTATAGCATAATTTACCCCCGTGCATGATTAACCCTGGCATATGCATATATGCTTGTCACCTCATATATGTATCGCCCCCGCATGCAGCAAATAATGTCAATTAGAAGGAAAAATTCTTCCAATAAAGTTAGGCAAGACACTTACCTCAAATAAGCCAAATCGATACACTAGAAGTGCCATCCAGCTCAAATCATCCTCCGAACGGCTCGAAACTAGCTAAAAACAACTCAAAATCATCAAATAATGCCATAGGAAGCAAACCCAATCGATAAAAGTCTAATCTTTACACATTTACTCAAAGTACACCAAAAAGTCAAACCCGGGTCCACACCTCAGAACCTGACAAAACTCACAAAACCCAACAATCCATTCAATTACGAGTCCAACCATACTAATTTAACTCAATTCCGACTTCGAATCAATGTTCAAAACTCAAAAAATCACTTTAGGAAAGTTTAGACAAAAACCCCCAATTTCTCTTTTGAAACCCTCGATAAAATGCCAAAAACAAAGATAGATTCATGATATAAAATAAAAAATAAGTAAAGATCAGTTACCCCAATCCACATGGTGAAAATTGCTTCAAATATCGCCTTAATCCGAGCTCCATAGCTCCAAATATGTAAAAATGGCTGAAACCCCCGAAATAAAGTACTTTATATTCACTAGACATGAATACCCTACGTGATCGTAGGACATCCTTCGCGATCGCGTAGAACAAATGATACTGCCATCAAAATACTCTGCGCGTTCGCGATACTGGCCACACGAACGCGATAACCACAGGTGTTAAGGCTCTGCGAACGCGAACTAACTTGCCTGAACGCGATGAAGAATTCTCCAGCTTCAGCTCCTGCTCAACCCTATGCGTCCGCGATACCCCATGCATGAATGAGAACATCAACCAATCCAACGTTCCGCGATCGCGTACCACCTGCCGCGTCCGCGATGAACAAATCCACCAGTAGACCAAATTACTCTTTGCAATCGCGAAGAACACTAGGGGCATTAGATGAGAGGAAAAACCAGCAATGCATGAAAACTCCAAAATGGTCCGAAACCAATCCGAAACACATCCGAGCCCCCCGCCCCTCGGGACCCTGTCCGAACATACCAACAAGTCCCATTACGTAGCAAGGACCTACTCGAGGCCTCAAATCACACGTAACAACATCGAAACGACAAATCGTACCTCAAATCAAAATCAATGAACTTATAACTTTGAACTTCCAAAACTTGCGCCGAAACATATCAAATCAACCCGGGATGAACTCAAATTTTGCACACAAGTCCCAAATGACATATCAAAGCTATTCCAATCCCCGAAACCACAATCCGAATCCGATATCCTCAAAGTCAACTTTCAGTCAAACTTATGAACTTTTCAAACCTTCAAATTTTCAACTTTCGCCAACTAGTGCAGAATCCTTCTAGAAATATCCAAATGCAAATCCGAGCATATGCCCGATTCCAAAATCACCATCCAGACATAACGGAACCATCAAAACTCTAATCCGAGGTCAAAATGCTAAAAAGTCAAACTTGGTCAACTCTTCCAATTTAAAGCTTCAATAATGAAGTTCATTCTTCCAAATAGATTCCGAATAACATGAAAACCAAAACCGACGATTCAACAAGTCATAATACATTATGTGGAGATACTCGTTTCCTCAAACAAGCGAGCAAAGTGTAAATGCTCAAAACTACCGGTAGAGTCATTACATTCTCCCCCACTTAAACATACGTTCGTCGTCAAACATGCCAAGAGTCGTTCTGAGGCCATAAATCATGGTGTAACCTTATCATGAACATACCCGGGGTGATCCCACGTCACCCTGCTCCATATAAGCCTACCAACACAACATAACTAGACATCCTTACTTTAACCTTAACTCATAAGCCTTAGAACCCAAATTTCCAACATTCGAAATTCCTTATAAAGCCCGAATCTCATATCAACACACTGTATAAGTCTGAACAAGTTGATTAAGTCATAATCATAACTCAAAATGTAATCACATGATATACCCCATCACTCAGATACTCACCGCAACAACTGCTGACCACCATGGCTGCCCAAAATAGATTCGGTACCGGTAGTAAACCCCTCATATCGATTAAAACCTCGTCCAAAATCTTTATACACTACCGATAATGAAAGAAACACGTGGAATCTCTTAACCACTCATCTGATCAATAAGCCAAGAAGCTCACTCGCCCGACCAGGGCCATTGCCCAACTCCTCAGCTAAAATATAGTACCATCTTTGCAAACATTCCTTATCCCAATACGATAGTGCAAATCTCGGGTCTAGAACCTCATCTCAGCCAATACAAGCAGCCCAACCGACAAGTCTTAACAAAAAATCATCTGGAGCCCCACACAACGCATTCCCGTACACCAACAAGTAATAATTCTGACATAACCGATAATAGAAAGAAAATTCAATAAGAAGGCTACTAAGTAAGCTAAGCAGACACGGTAAATTTAACATTTTCTTATGAACTATTTTCAACAAGGTGAAAGAAAAATACACGAAATAAGCATAAGGAGTTGCATTTTATCACAGTACCGTTACAGCGCACAACCCGATCCCATCATATATGTCACGACCCAAACCGATGGGCCGCGAGGGGCATCCGGTGCCTTACCTAATCGAGCACCAACATAACGTATCTTTCTTATCATACCATCATGGGTAAATGGGTCAGAAGGGCCGTTATGATATAACCAAAATAAAATATAAGGGAATACTCGACATAGGATGACCCAATGTGGAATACAAACTTATACATGTGACATACGGGCCTATTAGACCGACATGGTCATTTGTACACTCAAAACATAGGCCGACAAGGCCATACAAGTATCCATATATATGAGATATGTCTACAAGCCTCTAAGAGTACATAAACGTCATAATGGTCGGGGCAAGGGCGCGCCATACCAATCAATACATATCCAAATCATACTGACCAAATAGGTAATTCCAGAGCAAGTGGAGTGCACCAACACCTTCAGCTGAGCTGATAGCCTACTAGGAGGACTCTCAATATATCTATTGGGACCTGAAGGCATGAAACGCAGTGTCTCCAGGAAAAAGGGACGTCAGTACAAATAAAATACCGAGTATGTAAGGCATGAAAGCAGTATATAAAAGACATGAAAGAAACATGGAATAAAGAACTCAACCTGTAAGTCTGAATAGCTCCGTGAATGATGACACATTTATAATGTCATGCATATGCATATAAATGTCACATCATACATAGGTATGTATGTACATAATATCATTAAGCCTCTGAGGGTATCCCATTATATCATCTCGGCCTCTGTGAGCGAAATCATCATCGTAGACCAGCTGATCAGGTGGTGGTGCGTATATAACGCCATAACCTTTTCCCATATCCCATATACATATAATATATGCGTATATAATGTCATCTAGTCATGGGTCAATGTATATGTATAAATGAATGCAATGCACAATGAAGTAAGTCAATAAGATCTCTCGGAATTTCATAAGACCCATGAACAGACGATATGATAGTAGGACATATGGGGAATCAAGAACATAGGCAACCCTAGTACTTCTACGAATAGAATCATTTGTGAAAGTTGTGTGCTTGCTCGTTTCGTTGCATTATATGGATCGTGCCAAAAGGAAAGAAGGGATATCCTTAACATACCTTAACTCCATTTAGTCCTTAATACCTTCAAATCAATTATTCAAACAACTCAATTCAATCTACCATAGCATAAGGAGATTCAAAATCAGTGTTGAGTAAAGGCTAAGTCTGCAACTTAAACTAGTAGCTTGTTTACGTAAATTTGGGCAGCATCTCCCCTGTAACAAGAGCCTCCTCCAATACCATATACTAACAACAATGACCATAGCAATCCAACAATACATAATTATTAATAACAAGACACCATATAACAATAACAAGTCATAACTACTTCACGACGAGCGACAAGCTCCAATTAGAATCCGTATACCCCATATCACCCCTTAAAGACTTCTTACTTTAACTTAATAGTATCATTAATAATAAAGTCATTCATCAATGATTCCAGCCTTAAACCATATATTTATAACAAAGAAAATAATACACAACTCTAATTATCCTCAATTAGCAACTTTATTCACTAGTTCATGTCTAGTCCATCCATTTAACTTAATCAATGTCAAGATAACCTTAAGCACATACAAGAACACAATATACATACCTACTACAGTAGCTTCAAGTCAAAATCCAAGTTACATTTAGCTTATAACATCCCTCAATGTTAATACAACACCATAAAAGTGACTTAAGCTAATCTTCACTTGTAATCTCAAGTTTCATATGTTTCTTTCATCAATTCACTTGATCAACATATATACATGCATAACAACATAAACCATATCATAATAAGGTTATTTTCACCATTTTCCATCCATAACAACATATATATATCCCCTTAAAATAACCCAACAAAAGATAACAACATTTATTCCCCTTTCAAGTGTTATCTTGTAATCTTCATCCAAATAACTTAACCAATATAGATAAGATTAATCCCAAGAAATAGGGTATTATACATATCTTAAATAATCTGGAAAACCTCGAAACAAAGCTTTCCTTAGCTTACAAGCACCCTTAATTATATCACAACACCATAGAGACTCTATTCTTCACTTAGGCTAACTTTGATGTTTGATTATGGTGTATTTCTTTGGAATTTGTTTGGAGCCTTTGGGGAACTGTGAGGGAGGTTTTGGAGAGTGTGAGGCTGGAAGTAGGACGAAAAATGAGCAAAGCGCATCCCAAAAATGAGTTAAGAATAAGTGAAGGTCGGCCCCCAACCAAGTGGGTCCCATACTGGCTTCCTACGCAGTCTCGCAAAAATGCAAATATCTCTCTACACTGATGTCGTATTGATAAATGGTTTGCAGTATTAGAAACTAGATACATGGGGATTTAATTCTATATAAAGATCTCCCTGTAACTCTTAATATATTGGGAGAAAATTTCCTCACAACCTGGCCTATAAACCTGCCAGTTTCTCCGAAGTGCGGCGACGTGACTTGGCGACCCTACTTTAAAAATTCATATTTATCTACCCCGGTATCGTATGAATAAATGGTTTGGACCATTGGAAACTAGGTTCAAATACCTTCATTTTTGTATGATATATGTCCCAAAATCACATCATAAATATTATGAATTTAATTTCTCAAAATAGCTCGTTACAAGGTAAATCTTTAGCTCGATTTTTCCGCAACTTAAATCCGATTTTTTTCAAACTTTATATTTTATATCCAAACATCATATATAGTCATATCATGACTTTAAACTCATTTAAAACATGATTAAAAAGTCTCTTATTCATCTTAACTTACTTAAGATTTCGGCAAACCTTTCTTATCCTTGTAGAAGGATTTTATCCTTTTTGAGCTTACATTAGATAATCCTATAATGACAGTGACGTCTGAAGTACGGTGTGTAAAAATATTAAATTACTTCATATACTTTCAAATAGGATCTCATTTCCGAGCTTACATAAATTGACTTACGACGTACTTTCACGTACAAAAACATGGGGTGTAACAATATCAATCCATATAAGGTACCCTTCGAGCCATAATACTCGAGCTCACTGATCACATGTGCGTCAACATCAAACACGATAGAGTGCACCAATATAACTGTGGGAAGATGATTAGGCACAACAATACTAAGAAAGACAAGCATAACTATGGTGCAATAAGCAAGTCAACATCACGAGGGCCATCTCACCCATAATGCCATAAGGCCTAAATGGAATTACAATATGCGTGTAAAAAACATGTAACCATCACAACCTTTCATAGCATAAGAGAGAAACGCATAACTTAGACCAAGGCATAAACGATGATATGCATGTGGTAACAGCTGCGCAGGTGCAAGCACATCCGATTCGATACAGAATACACATTCTCATTAGGCCCACAAATACTCCCCAAATAAAATTTCGATCATTCGCATACAGGTAAATAACCTTCCAAAAGTCCATATCAACCTTTTCATAACACACACCATCCATCACCCAATCCTCAACGTTTCTTCACAATTCGCAATCAAGGAATAGTCTGCCAATGAGAACATCAGTCTCCAAACCTCATGTATACCAGAATTTCCATATCCAATCTCAACATCGCTACTCAAATGGCTGATACGTCACTCCTACCCTATCATCTTATAGAAAAATACCCACAAGTCAAAACACAATGCACCTGCCAACAGTCGAACTCTCCTCCGGCGATAACAAATAGTGCCAGCATAATCTTAAACACCCGAAATCATCCGTGTCATCAAGAACTCATATCTTTCCCTCCAAAACTAAACTGCAACCTTGTACATACAACTTTTCAACCCCACACGGTGCATCGCCTCTAACATGCTAACTCATGACACTACAAAAATTTCATAATCAACTCTGAACTATGAGCAAATTGAACATCTCATCAACCGCAAACCTTTCATTTAACTAAATCCAGGAGAACGTCACCACACTCACAATATAGATTCTATACCTGTAGCAAACATCAACTCCGGTCATGGTCATAACCATGATGAATTCTTCGGAACTCATTAACACATAATCTAGTCACCAGAACCGATCGCCTCTAACTCAACCGAGTCACACATTCTACCAACCCGAAAGTAACTAAATCCGATATGCTCGCTCTGAAGGAACCTTCTGCGAACCCGAAGTCATTTCTTGCATATCTATAATATTGCCATGCAGATTCATTCTTGACATAGAACTACTGCATATCCGATCACCATTTACTACCAATCTCAACCCTACCGGTACACAAATTCAAAAGTCCTTAAATGCTACATAAGGCCTGGAACTCGTCAAAACCTTCTCGATAACCACTCACCTTACTCTGATCTTCATTACACAGCTAATACGCATCGAGCGACCGGCGCTTCACCATCACATGACTATTCGAAGAAACAACCAAGCAATCCCTCGGCCCGAAAACTGATACAACACATGATCCTACAATTCGATCGTCATTAGCAGACTCCCCCACTTAGCCCGAAGCCATAGAACACATCATCGATAGTCCAAGATACCATATCTTCATAGCTGCCTTGATCCCGCATGGCTATTCAGCTGAATACTTCAAAACTCATGCAATACTGGTCATAGAAATAGCCTACCAAGTGCTTACCCATCCTAGCAATAGTCAAGCAAACTTCCCCCAAATGCTCTGAAATGATAATATGTGCACTCCACCGAATGGAAACCTCATACGAAACACACGCTCCAAACTCATCACGCAGGAAATAGCCTACTGGCTATACTTAAACCGACACCTTACCACGAACCCACCTTAATCACAACAACTAGGCCACCAATCAGTCTTCTGCAAATGAGAACCCACATTGTACCGCAAATGAACGGCTGGAAGATTTAACACTGCATGTGCTCCTAATACTAGACAACACATCGCGATGATAATCAAGCATCCATAGCCCTTCGTGATCCATCTGCAGCATCACATATCATCGGCACATATCGAATACTGAGTGCACCACATCACATATGAACGAATAGAAAGAATTAAAATTGTAGGTTTCAAGCTGAAACAAGGCCGCACGATAAGGAAAGAAGAAAGGGAAATTTTCCTAAATACCCCAAAGCTTCCCGAAGAAAGGTATGTACCTCATACCGATTCGCAAGACTCTACTAGAAACTTGCTCATAACTCATAGAACCTACGAACCTAGTGCTATGATACCAACTTGTCACGACCCAAAATCCACTAGTCGTGATAGCATCTAACTCGAACCGCTAGGTAAGAAACTAACCGTCAATACAATCCAAATGAGATTTATAGGAAAATAATGAAGAATTATTCGAACATTTATATATTAATCCAAGGACTGGTAGTACGAATCATGAGCTTCTAAGAATTTGAAATTTACAAAGCTGGTACAATTAAACAAGTCATCTGTTTGAAAGTTTACATAAACAGATTAGCAAGATCTAAAGCTACCAAGGACAAGTGGCAGCCATAATTGGAATGCAAGTACATCTTCAATGTCACCTCCTGACATACACAGCGACTCTAGCTCCAAAATCTGCACGCAAGGTGCATAAGTGTAGTATGAGTACAACTGACCCCATGTACTCAGTATATATTGTCTAACCTCATCGAAGTAGTGACGAGAATTTTTAGTTTAAAAATATACTCAATTTTATAACCTATGCAGTAGACTAATACTAGAGACAATTATAGAACATAACAGATAAAGGTACCAATAACAACTATGCGATGCAGGAAACGATTACTAGGAGAAATCTCACTAGTAAATTCATAATTTTTCTGGTATGAAAAATATATTCAAGATATCAAATCAAACGACATGGTAACACCCTTCGTGCTTTTATCTCTTCCTCGCCATATATATATAAATATGTGTCAGATCAATTAATACGACAACACTCTTTGTGCATTTATCTCATCCTTACCAAATGTGCATGTAGAAGTACTAACCAGGTAGAATAATTTACAATATTCATGTCCACTAAGTAGAGAGTACCCAGATAGTAACAAATAACAAGTCGGAAACATATAGAAAATAGAAATAGACGAGATAGAGGCCACAAAAGTAATGACAGCAAGTATGGTAGAAGAACATAAATTTCACTAACTAACATGGTGGAAGGCATAGATATGAATATAACAAACAAGAAGAAAGAACTTGATCTTTATAAGCTAACACGTAAAGGCATGAATGACTAAAATGGTATAAGGCTTGTACTAAAGTGCAACAAAATAGTTACGACATGGATGTAAATATAACAACCGGAAGTAGGCATGATATTTGCAAGTTAAGCAAGTAGAAGGCATGGGCAACACAACAACAATTGAGATAGAGAACCAAAGACAGGACAATAATGACAAGTCACGTAGGAAACATAGGTACGACAATGACATCTCAATGTAAAGGCATGAACGTATACACGAGGAAACGATATCACAACATAATGCATGTCCCTCGTCCTTGCCTGCATGAAAATATCCATCATGCCATGAACTCGTGATAATATAAAAGCATGATAACACGGTATCACCTTTCGTGGTTTTACTCTCAAATGAAATAGTACGGCATCACCCTTCGTACTTTACACTCAAATAAAATGGTACGTCATCACCCTTCGTACTTTACACTTTCCTTCACATGATAAAATATATGAAAAGGCACAGAATCACCATTTGTGCTTTACACTCTCCCTTGCATGAATCTCAATCACAACCTTCAAGCGGACAATAATTCAATAACCCTCAGGAACCTTATTGTTCAAGTATTTCAACAATTCTCAAAATTATCTACAACTCAAATATAGAATTTAATATCTCAAGAGTAACGGTCGTAGCAATGTATTAGTGATTAAGCATAATGATGACTGAATTAGACACATCAATGTTTCTCTACATTCCGTCAAATTTTAATCAGGTTATAATAAACTAAATCATGGTTTCTAACATTTAATTCCATATTCTTAGTATCTAGAAGTCAAGTAAGACATGATGCAAGAAGGTTACATAATTCTACAAGGCACAATTTATAGCATAATTTACCCCCGAGCATGATTAACCCTGGTACATGCATATATGCTTGAGACCTCATATATGTATCGCTCCTACATGTAGCAAATAATGTCAATTAGAAGGAAATATTCCCCCAACAAAGTTAGGCAAGACACTTACCTCAAACAAGCCAAATCGATACACTAGAAGTACCATCCCGCTCGAATCATTCTCCGAATGGCTCGAAACTAGTCAAAAGCAACTCAAACTCATCAAATAATGCCATAGGAAGTAAACCCAATCGATAAAGGTTTAATCTTTACACATTTACTCAAAGTCCATCAAAAGGTCATACCCGGCCCGCACCTCAGAACCCGACAAAACTCACAAAATCCGACAACACATTCAATTACGAGTCCAACCATACTAATTTCACTCAATTCTGACCCTGAATCGATGTTCACAACTCAAAATTCTGTTTAGGAAAGTTTAGATAAAATCCCCCCAATTTCTCTTTTGAAACCCTCGGTCAAATTCCAAAAACGAAGATAGATTCATGATATAAAATAAAAAAATCAGTAGAGAACACTTACCCCAATCCACATGGTCAAAATTCCTTTACAAATCGCCTCAATCGGAGCTCATAGCTCCAAATATGTAAAAATGACTGAAACCCCTGAAATAGAGTACTTTATATTCACTGGCCATGCGAACGCGATAACCACAGGTGCTAAGGCTCTGCAAACGTGAACTAACTTGCACGAACGCGATGAAGAATTCTCCAGCTCCTGCTCAACCCTATGCGTCCGCGATACCCCATGCGTGAACACGAACAGCAACCAATCCAACCTTCCGCGATCGCGTACCACCTGCTGCGTCCGCAATGAACAAATCCACCAGTAGACCAAATTACTCTTCGCGATCGCGAAGAACACTAGGGGCATCAGATGACAGCAAAAACCAGCAATGCATGAAAATTCCAAAATGGTCCGAAATCAAGCTGAAACACATCCGATCCCCCAACCCCCCGGCACCCCATCCGAACATACCAACAAGTCTAATAATGTAGCACAGACCTACTCGAGGCCTGAAATGACACGTAACAATATCGAAACGACGAATTGCACCTCAAATCAAAATCAATGAACTTTGAACTTTCAACTTCCAAAACTCACGTCGAAACATATCAAATCAACTCGGGATGAATTCAAATTTTGCACACAAGTCCCAAATGATATATAAAAGCTATTACAATCCTCAGAACCACAACCCAAATCTAATATCCTCAAAGTCCACTTTTTTTCACCAATTAGTGCCGAATCCTTCTAGAAATATCAAAATGCAAATCCGGGCATTCGCCCGAGTCCAAAATCATAATCCGGATCTAACGGCACCATCAAAACTCCAATCCGAGGTCAAAATGCTAAAAAGTCAAACTTGGTCAACTCTTCCAACTTAAAGCTCCAATCATGAAGTTTATTCTTCCAAATCGATTCTGAATAACCTGAAAACTAAAACCGATGATTCACACAAGTCATAATACATCATGCGGAGATACTTGTTCCCTCAAACTACCGAGCGAAGTGCAAGTGCTTAAAATGATCGATTGGGTCGTTACATCATATTGATCGAACATCTGCCCGACCGAAAGGTATACCTAGGCACGGGGTTAACTCCCGAGCTCAGGAAAAAACTCATTGAATTCCTTATACCTAACATGGATTATTTCGCTTGGTCCCATCTTGACATGAAAGGGATCCCGCCGGAGGTAACCACTCATAATCTGAGTTTGGACCCGAAGTTCCATTTGGTCAAGCAGAAAAGGAGACCACAGTCTGAAATCAAGCACGTATTCATCAAGGATACGGTATCTAAACTCCTTAAAATAGGATCCACTCGGGAAGTTAAGTACCCGCACTGGTTAGCTAACGTAGTGGTGGTGCCTAATAAAGGAAATAAGCTAAGAATGTGTGTAGATTATAAAAACTTGAACAAGGCATGCCCTAAGGACTCTTTTACTTTACCCAATTGTCACGACCCAAACCGATGGGCCGCGATGGGCACCCGGTACCTTACTCAACCGAGTACCAACATAATGTATCTTTTTATATCATACTATCATAAATAACTGAGCCGGAGAGGCTACCATAGGATAACTAGAATAAAACACATAATACCAACTTATACATAAGATATACTGGCCTATAAGCCCAAAATGATCACTCCTACACTGAACATAGGCCGACAAGGCCATACAAACTTTCACGTACATGAAATATGTCTACAAGACTCTAAGATTACTTCAATGTCATAAGTCCGGGACAGGGCCCCGTCATTCCAATCAATACATGTCTAAGTCATACTAACCAAATAAGCGACTACGGAGCAAATGGAGCACACCAACATCTTTCGCTAAGCTGATAGCCTACTTGGAGGACTCTCAACCTTTCTATCGGGACCTGCGGGCATGAAATGCAGCATCCCCACGCAAAAGGGACGTCAGTACAAATAATGTACCGAGTATGTAAGGAATGAAAATCAGTAAATAATAGACATGAGAGAAATATGGAGTAAAAGAATTGACATGCAAGTCTGAATAGCTCTGTGAATCCTTTAATAAAATGTCATGCATATGCGTATAAATGCCATAACATGCATAGGTATATGCGTTCATAACATCATCAAGCCTATGAGGGCATCCCATCATATCATCTCGGCCACTATGGGCAAATCATCAACGTATACCAGCTGATCAGGTGGTGGTGCGTATATAACGCCGTAACCTTTTCCCATATTCCATATATATATATATATATATATATATATATATATATATACACGCATATATAACGTCATCTGGTCATGGGTCAATGTACATGTATATGCATGAAATTCATAAGAAATACATTAATAAGATTTCTCGGAATGTCATAAAAATCAATATACCTTTCGGATAAACTTTATCAAATACGTATTTTTCTGAGACCCATGAACAGAAGATATAATAATAATTCACATGGAAAATCAAGAATATAGATACCCCTAGTATTTTTATGAATAGAGTCATTTATGAAAGTTGCGTATTTTGCTCGTTTCATTTGTATTATTTGGATCACGCCAAAAGGAAAGAAGAGATAGCCTTAACATACTTGAGTCGATTCTCTTGACAATCCCTTTAATACACATCTTTGGCGAAGAACACATAACGGCGGATCGAAGTAGGAGAAAATTCGTATGATATTCTTGAGAAAGATCGCACCGTACTTCCTTAGAATCGTAAAATCTCACGTTGCTAAATATAAAGTATTCTTGTATGATATTTGATTGTAGCAAATCACGTGTATAATTTGTATGAAATTATACACTGTTTTGATAATACACCATTTTCGTCCATTGTCAAGTTGAGCTTAATTTTGTGCTCAACCAATGCTTATATCTTCTAATATCAAGGGGTAAGCAAACATTAGTTTGCATGTGTTAAAGTGATTATAATCATGTTCGGAGGTTAAAGAGGGGTGAATCTTGTTGTATGCTCTTATAATATGACACATTTATACATGGTATAAGGGTCACTTTATGGACCATAGGTGGAAGCCACGTTAATGCACTAAAGCTTATCCAAATTTTCACCCCTTTCCCTTAATCAACTTATTAATTCCCCACTAATCCAATAATTAACCAATTATCCACATAATTAAGAATTATCTCAAATTACTTTAAAATACTACTCACTTTTTAACATACTTTATACACCTTACTATCGTGGCCATGTGGTACCTTTTATGGTACTAGCCCATAAATACCGGGTATTTTAGCTCGGGCCGTATTTTATCCCAAAATTGCAAAACTTCGACAGAACTCATTTTCTTTGATTAGCTTACCCTCTCACCTTCGCGAATTAACTTATCACTTATTTGAAATAGCATAATGCTTATAATCTCAAAATAATTCTCATTCCCGAACTTACATCGATTAACCTACGACGAAACCTTAACGTGTGAAAATGCGGAATGTAACATCTTATTTCCGAGCTTATATCAATTTACTTATGGCGTATTTCTATGTACGAAAATATGGGGTGTAACATCATTCCCCCCTTTGGAACATTCGTCCTCGAATGTTGGTGATGCACTTATCATTCTCATAACCCATAACTCTTGTGAATACTTTAATACTCTTCTTTACATTTAGGCAATTGTTCTTTGAATAAATCCAAAGTCCATGGCATTCCACCGTTCAGGACTCTTTCTCGCACCACGGTTTGTGGTTGGAATTCTTTCAATCTCGTAACTCTTGCTATCTTTTATCATGCAGCATGTACGACTTTTTCCTTGTATGTGAGCCTATGCGATTCTTCTTTCCTCTTTCCTCAAGCTTTTAGCCGATCTCTAGGCCTCACTTTGTAAACATATACAGAGCTTGATAAAATGTCCCTCTGGGCATCTATAGGTATACTGAAGTTCTTCGCTCGGTACTTTGTCGAACTTATGAATATTGTTATACCTTATTTCATAGATCCGCTTATCCATTCGTATGACTTTACTGCATCTAGGTAGGTCTTATTATACCATAACTCTTACTTTAATTTATCATTACTGAGGTCTGCTACCGAACTCCAGGTTACTTTCGTTACTTATCCTATATGTATAAATCCAAGTCCTTTAATGCTTCCTCATTACTTGTTCATCTTAAGAATGACAGCCTAATCTCACCTCATACTTTGTGACTTTTGTCCATCTACTGTTGATTCACCTTAATGTTGATCTATAATCTACCACTGATGACTTGACCTTTTATGTAACACCGCCACTAGGGCTCACGTCTTATCGGGGAACATCTGAAATGATTAGACTGATCCACCTGGAGGGCGATTCCATGCTTCCATAACCATATTTCATAGCATCCCAATATTATTCACCTTACATAGGTATTTTAATCCTGTACCATTCATGAAATCATTTACTCAATCGAAGGCCCAAACATCATCCTTTATTTACCACAATTACACACTCATTCTTCTACAAGGGCAGTATTCCATCTCTTATAAATGTTACTAGTCTTAGACTCCTTTGAGTTCATTCAGGCTATACTGAGCTTTCTATAACTTATAGAAATCATTAGCTCTCTTATTTTCACGGGCTTAATCCCGAAGACTTATCCATTTTCGTCATCTTCTCACTTGCCTTTTCTTATCCCCACTCTTGTCTTCCTAAAACCTTGTCGCTCTACCATACTTTAGCTTGCGACCTACACATATCTATTTATACTACTTGCAACCTTCCTCCAACTTGCTTGCCCCATAGATTTCCTTATGTTATTCTAGAACATCAAGCGAGATATCACATCGTCTCTAACTCTTCTTTGCTCTCCTGACTAGGCCTCTCAATACCTAGAAACCATAGGCTGGAGAATATACCATTGATGACGCCGCTATCATTCCTGGATATTGAATCCCCGTGTTTCTATCCTTCTATCCGAAGTATGGACTATTCACAACCTTCTCATTTGAGCATCTCGTACGTTGTTCACCTTTACCTTACTTAACTTAAAATCTCACATCATATCTATTATCTCTTTCATAACCTCTCTTCCACATAGGTATGATTCACATCCACAACTTGAAGCTTTATTATAATACTACAATCCGGTAGGAGCTTCATACTAACTTCTTATGAGGCTGTTACTTTTCTAACTAGATTTATCGTAGATCCGTTATATAGACAATGGTTATTGTACTATCTCTCTTGTACCTCTGATATTAAGGGTGATCCTACAATATTCTCGATCACGATTTTTAAAATTTCCCAGGTCCAATAATCAGACTCCTGATTTACTTAGTTGATGTAACTCTTTAGTTTCCTCTTCCCTCTGATCAACTTTTGTGTAGGCTTAAGCTATCTTCCGATCTGCGGCTCATGGTATTAGTTATTACTTTATCCCTACATGGACGCTATGGAATATACATGATAGATTCTTCTAATAATTCAATCCTTTGTCTATGACCTGTACTCAATTCTTTCTTTTAACTTATACCGGAGTCTTCTACGGCTGTATGATTGTCAACATATATGCATACTCCGAAATCGCAAGTGCGTTCATAACATAACTAACTCTGGATCATTGATGAAATAATTCCTTTCGTTGCTTCTCAACTTTCTTTAAACATAAGCTATTAATTTTTTTGATCTTTCTACCCCTCGTTACGTGCATACTTAGCTTATCTTTGTTCCCACGCATGTCAGAATTTTTTTGCAACTCATATGATCTCGAATATTACTTTTGACCTTACTTCCCGTTCATTAGCCACGGTAGGTGCCACTTTCCTATAGAGTGTATACAATGTTGTAGTGAGAATGGTTTTACATGACCATTTTTCCTTCGAGTTACCATGTTTAGGTTGAAGCTTTCTTCCTTATTTACTCAGCTAGTCTTTCATTGTATTACTTAGGGAGGACCCTCTGACTCTTGTAAAGCTGTGAGCTTATCACATCGTATCCTCGACGGAATTTTTGATGTCCTTTCTCGCTTATAATTATCCGTAGTTTCTTACCTCCACACCCTTGTGCTTGTAGGGTTGTTTCTGAACTTGATATTTTGACTGTCTTCCCAGTGGCATTCTCTTTTATTTCCATAATACTCATACGGTACCTTTAACTACCCCAACTCCTATCTGAATATTTCTCAAGGATCATGATGTCATATCTGCGAGGCTGAATTCACTATATTGGGTTTTACTATGTTTATCTTACACGATCTACTGATTCGTTTGTAACCTCTTGTCTAGCCATAACTAGGCTCTTCCGAAATCAACTACCAACTACTCGTTGGCCCATTCTCATATCAATACTTCACGTAATCTTTCCTGGGTTATTTCCTTTGTCTTAACTTACCTTTCGTACTGGCTCCTTATATATCAATAACATCCCGGGCAGGGAACCCTTACTTCCTTTCCTTGACGTTGTGTTTGCATAATATTATGGAATCATAGCATATCTGTATGATTTGAATAATTGCAATCTCATCCCTTTCTCATTTTTATCGTATTCTTCCGTTACCATTCCATAATTACTAGAACCACTAAATTCTGACTCAAAGCCACATCACTCCATATTCCCCCCTTTAGGGGAGTACTAAGAGTTGGAGCCACGACGATCTACCTATAGTTGTTTTACCTTTTCCTCTTTGGTATCTTTTCACATCATTGATGACCCTTACTCGCCTTGGGGTAATTCTTCTGTACCAATGATAACAAAATTCCTTGCTCACGAGGGTGACACTTAGTGTAACTGGCACACATAGTCCCTTAAGCTTAACTTTGGTCACATTGCTTGCTTTAGGGAAGCGTCGTCCTGAATGACCTTTAAAGGTTATTCTTATGTCGTCCATTCTATTATTGCTGGAATGCAATCTGAAATTCTCATGATGCCGACTATCACTCAGTCCCCAGTTCATGTCTAGTTTACCTTGTTCACTAGCCCATACTGATTTCTTATTACTTTGGGGTCTAACTTTTCCTTCTGGTAATCACGTTAGAGTCACAAACTTATTTTTCGAAATGAGGATATGACTTTATGGCTTATACTCTCTTGTTTTCTCAAAGCCTGTCACTTCTCGTCTTTTCCTTCACTTGACTACAGACTCTGTAATACTGTCATCATATTTTTTTTGATCTACCATTGTCATCCATGTATCACATCTTACTCATAATGCTTCATTAACTCTCTTCTTATTTCCTGTTATCATTTCTATCTATCACTTTATTCTGAAAATCTAACAATCCATCCACTATTTTGGGTTACCCTAACCCCAACCGGATCCTGATATCCCATCCTTCTCTTAAGCCATATCTGTTAGCTCCCATAGGGCATAATTGACATAGGTGTAGCTAATTGTATATATCTCCGTTACGGTTGAAAGTAACTCTGATTGCTTATCTTTCTCTGCTTGAATTGTAAATACTGTTAATCTTCATTAACTGGGTACCTCGTACCTTTCTTCATCCTGCTTCTTTTACTTATTGAAACTTGTACCTTCTGATTCTCTCGTTGCTTTTTACCATATGGGTGGATGGATATTCTTGCCTTAAGGATCCTTATCAAGAAGCTTATACGTCTTAGTACACACATGGTCTGCTGAAGACCTTACATTTACTCATCATAAGCATGATGCAAAATCGAGTCCCTCTGACTCAACTCTTCCATAGCCGCATCCAATCCCTTACCAACCGTCTTTCTAGATGTAGGCATCGTCATATTATGAATAAGATAGAGTTTAGAAAATTGAGTTCTTACAACTGGGTTCTACCACACGATCTAGAGTAAGAAGAAAGAGTGACAGTCCTAAATGCCCTGTAGCCTCCTGCTTATAAGTGTTGTGCACAACACACCCATAAACAAGACTCAACTAGACACGACTTATAGACTCCCTAGGACAGAACTGCTCTGATACCACTTTTGTCACGACCCAAACTGATGGGCCGCGACGGGCACCCGGTACCTTACTCAACCGAGTACCAACATAATATATCTTTTGGTATCATGCTATCATAGGTAAATGAGACGGAGAGGATGCTGTAGGATAACTAGAATAAAACATGTAATATCAACTTATACATAAGATATACGGGCCTATAAGCCCAAAATGATCACTCGTACACTGAACATAGGCCGACAAGACCATACAAACTTTCACGTACATGACATATGTCTACAAGCCTCTAAGAGTACATCAATATCATAAGGCCGAGACAGGGTCCCGACATACCAATCAATACATGCCTAAGTCATACTAACCAAATAAGCGACTTCGGAGCAAATGGAGCGCACCAACATCTTCCGTTGAGCTGATAGCCTACTTGGAGAACTCTCAACCTTTCTATCGGGACCTGCGGGCATGAAATGCAGCATCCCCAGGAAAAAGGCACGTCAGTACAAATAATGTACAGAGTATGTAAGGAATAAAAATCAGTAAATAATAAACATGAAAGAAATATGGAGTAAAATAATCGATATGTAAGTCTGAATAGCTCTGTGAATCCTTTAATAAAATATCATGCATATGCGTATAAATGTCATACCATGCATGGGCATATGCGTTCATAACATCATCAAGCCTCTGAGGGCATTCCATCATATCATCTCGGTCACTGTGGGCAAATCATCAACGTATACCAACTGTGTGTGTGTGTGTGTGTGTGTGTGTGTGTATATATATATATATATATATATATATATATATATATATATATATATATATATATATATATATATATATCTGGTCATGGGTCAATGTACATGTATAAATGCATGAAATGCATAAGAAATATATTAATAAGATTTCTCGGAATGTCATAAAAATCAATATGCCTTTCGAATAAATTTTATCAAATACGTATTTTTCTGAGACCCATGAACAGAAGATATAATAATAATAATTCACATGGGGAATCAAGAATATAGACACCACTAGTATTTCTATGAATAGAGTCATTTATAAAGGTTGCGTATTTTGCTCGTTTTATTTGTATTATTTGGATCACGCCAAAAGGAAAGAAGGGATAGCCTTAACATACCTGAGTCGATTCTGTAGACAATCCCTCTAACACACATCTTTTGCAAAGAACACATAACAACGGATCAAAGTAGGAAAAAATTCGTATGATATTCTTGAGAAAGATCGCACCGTACTTCCTTAGAATCGCAAAATCTCACGTTGCTAAGTATTAAGTATTCTTGTATGAGATTTGATTGTAGCAAATCACGTGTATAATTTGTATGAAATTATACACGGTTTTGATAATACACCAGTTTCGGCCATTGAGCTTTCTCAAGAATGCTTATATCTTCTAATATCAAGGGGTAAGCAAGTTTCATTTAATTTTGTGCTCAACCAATGCTTATATCTTCTAATATCAAGGGGTAAGCAAACATTAGTTTGCATTTGTTAAAGTGATTATAATCACGTTCAGAGGTTATAGAGGGGTGAATCTTGTTGTATGCTCTTATAATATGACACATTTATACATGGTATATGAGTCACTTTATGGATCATAGGTGGCAGCCACGTTGATACACTAAATCTTATCTAAATTTTCACCCCTTTCCCTTAATTAACTTATTAATCCCTCACTAATTTAATAGTTAACTAATTACCCACATAATTAAGAATTATCTCAAATTACTTTAAAATACTACTCACTTTTTAACATACTTTATACACCTTACTATCGTAGCCATGTGGTACCTTGTATGGTACTAGCCCATAAATACCGAGTATTTTAGCTCGGGCTATATTTTATCCCAAAATTACAAAACTTCGACGGAACTCATTTTCTTCGATTAGTTTACCCTCTCACCTTTGCGAATTAACTTATCACTTGTTTGAAATAGCATAATGCTTATAATCTCAAAATAATTCGTATTCCCGAACTTACGTCGATTAACTTACGACGAAACCTTAACGTATGAAAATGCGGAATGTGACATCTCATTTCTCACCTTATATCAACTTACTTATGGCGTACTTTCATGTATGAAAACATGGGGTGTAACACTAACATCGATCGAGTGATCGATGCGACGACCGGGCACGAGATACTCAGTTTTCTCGATGCCTATCCGGGTACCACCAAATTCGGATAGACTCGGGCGATCAAGAAAAAACTTCCTTTATCACTAAATTTGGCACCTAATATTATAATGTAATTCCATTCATATTAAAGAACGTCGGTGCCACCTATTAATGCCTAGTAAACCGGATGTTCGAAGAACAGATAGGAAATTCAATGAAAGTTTATATTGACGACATGTTAGTTAAATCCCTGCGAGCAGAGGACTATTTGAAGAATTTGCAGGAAACCTTCAACATATTGAAAAAATACAATATGAAGCTGAATCCGGAGAAGTACGCATTCGGGGTCGGATCGGGAAAATTCCTCGGATTTATGGTATCCAATCGGGGGATCGAGATCAATATTGTCAAGATCAAGACCATAGAAGACATCACCGTGATGGACAACGTCAAGGCCGTTCAGAGGCTGACGAGGCTATAGCTGCCTGGGGTCAGTTCATATCAAGGTCCTCGGACAAAATCCATCGGTTCTTCTCACTATTGAAAAAGAAGAGTAACTTGTCTTGGACCCCAAAATGCCAACAAGCTTTAGAAGAACTCAAATAATACCTTTCGAGTCCGGCCCTGCTCCACACTCCGAAGGCGGATGAGCAACTGTACCTCTACTTGGCGGTGTTTGATGTAGCGATAAGTGGAGTTTTAGTCCGGGAAGAGGAAGGTATGAAATTTCTTATTTACTATGTTAGTAGAACTCTAGGCTAGGCCAAAAAAAGGTATCCTCACCTGGAAAATTGGCGCTCGCTTTGCTAAGCGCCTCCAGGAAACTAAAATCGTGCTTTCAATATCACCACATATGTGCCGTAACCTCTTACCCACTGAGGAACATAATGCACAAGACCGAGCTCTCGGGTCGATTGGTCAAATAGGCCGTCGAAATCAGCGGGTACAATATCGAGTATCGTCCTCGAACTTCCATAAAATCTCAAATTTTGGCAGACTTTGTGGTTGACTTTATGCCAGCCTTAGTGCCCGAAGTCAAAAGAGTATTATTGTTAGCCTCGGGGACTACCTCGAGAATTTGAACCCTTTTTATGGATGGCGCCTCAAAAGCAAAGGGGTCCGGGCTCGGCATCGTGCTTAAGCCTCCTACGGGAAATATAGTCAGGTAATCTATTAGAACTGTGAAATTGACTAACAATGAGGCTAAGTATGAGGCCATGATTGCATGTCTCAAATCGGCTAAAAGTCTTGGGGCCGGCATGGTTGAAGCTAAGTGTGATTCCCTCCTTGTGGTTAATCAAGTCAATGACATGATCAAAGTAAAAGAAGAACGAATGCTGAGGTATCTAGATAAGTTAAAAGTAACGCTGCATCAATTCAAGGAATGGACCCTACAGCATGTTCTCCAAGATCAGAACAACGAGGCAATGCTCTGGCTAACTTGGGGTCCTCGGTTGATGATGATGAGTTCAGCTCGGGGACAGTAGTACAACTCATGAAGTCGGTAGTAGAAGAAGGTCACGACGAAGTAAACTCCACGAATTTAACTTGATATTGGAGGAACAAGTACATAAATTACTTGAAGACTGGAAAGTTACCATTGGATCCTAAAGAATCGAGAGCTTTGCGTACAAAGGCTGCCAGGTTTAGCTTGTCTGAGGGGACTCTATTCAGAAGAACGTTTGACGGCCCACTGGACATATACCTGGGGCCGGGAGATACATAATATATCTTGAGAGAAGTTCACGAAGGCACTTACGAAAATCATTTGGGGGCGGAATCAGTGGTTCGGAAATTAATCAGGGCCGGCTTTTACTGGATCGACATGGAAAAAGATGCGAAGGATTTCATACGAAGGTGCGACGGCTGTCAGAGACACGCACCGATGATCCATCAACTCGGAGAGCTATTATATTCGGTCTTGTCCCCAAGGTCGTTCAAGAAGTGAGGAATGGACATCGTCGGTCCCCTGCCGTGGGCACTTGGTAAGGCTCAATTCATACTATTTATGATTAATTATTTTTCTAAATGGGTCGAAGCTCAAGCATTCGAGAAAGTCCGGGAAAAGGAAGTCACTGATTTCATTTGGGATCACATAATATGCCGATTTAGGATACCGGCCGAGATCGTGTGTGATAATGTGAAGCAATTCATCGGCAGGAAAGTAAATAAATTTTTCGAAGATCACAAGATTAAAAATATCCTATCAACGCCCTATCACCCTAGTGAGAACGGACAAGCGGAATCAACAAACAAGACCATACTTCAAAACGTAAAAAATAGGTTGACCGATGCCAAAGGGAAATGGAAAACAATCTTGCCCGAGGTCGTATGGACGTATCACACGACCTCGAAGTCTAGTATCAGGGCCACCTCGTTTTCATTGATTTACAGTGCCGAATCTTTAATACTAGTCGAAGTGGGGGAACCGAGCCTCAGGTTCCGATATGCGACCGAAGAATCAAAAGGTGAGGCCATGAGTATGAGCCCGGAATTATTGGATAAAAAGCGTGAGGCCGCCCTAGTCTGGTCGGTCCCCAGAAACAGAGGATAGAAAGATATTACAATGAAAAAGCCAACCTCCGATACTTCAAGATCAGGGACTTGGTGTTAAGTAAAGTAACATTATACATCCGGAACCCGGACAGGGGAATCTAGGACCAAATTGAGAAGGACTATATCGAGTCGTCGGAATTACTGGCAAAGGCTCCTACATAAAATAAAAATTCAATGTTTAATGTAATTAGAAATGCCGCATTTCACAATCATATTAGTAAAATTAACCACACTAATTCTAAACTAACTAATTTTATTACATTATTTACTTATCTTTCCTAATATTGTCAATTGTCTTGAGCAATATCAAGTGACTTATTATTAGGCTGCCACTTGGCTTAATGTGGATACCTGAAAGAAGAAATCGCATAATAATTATTTGCATAGGAGAACATGGATAAGAATCAATTATGGAGGTAGGTTAAAATTGTTGTTCCAAGCCCACATTTGGGAAGAATTTTTTTGTCCTAAAACTGCGTGACTTTTTATTATGCTGCCACTTGGCTTAATATGATATATTTGCCACTTGACTTAATATGAAGTTTTAACGATGTGGTCCTTAAGTGAAAATCTTATTTCACATACTATATGAACCAAAATCAAGTACTATGAAATAATAGTAAATAAGAAAATCTATTTGGTGGCCTGAAATTTAAATTTCTTTTCTTATTAAGTGTAAAAGTATATGCAATTTGTATTATTGCAAATGCAAACCGAATATGGTGATTTAAATAAAAACATTGTGATGTAAAGATTACTATGCAACTTTGAAAATTGAGAAGACGGAATAAAGATTTGAGAGACCGTGTTTTTGAAGGGAAGAGAGAACGGAAAAAGAAAATACCAGTTTTAAGTTTTAGAAAAGGAAAACAATATTAGGAAAAAATTGGTAATCTGTTATAGCAGGTAAATATTACCCGATGATGTAAAAAAAGTTGTACACTGACTGTAAACTAAGCTTTTACTCTTTCATATATCCAGTATTCTTTTGCTCTTATAATTTGTACAGAAAGTGAAGCCACCTAGTCAACAGCCCCATGGGGCACAAAACCAAGTGCAACCAAAAGTACGATTCCTTTGCAATTTGACTAAAACACTTTCCTAATTAGGACATTTATCTTGACTTTAAAGATGTGAAGCAAAAGTAAAGTTTCAACTTTTCCTTTTACTGGTCTCAAATAAGAAGAAACATAAAGCGCCCGTTTGGATTCACTTAAAAAAAAAAAAGTGACTTTTAAGCTAAGTGCTTAAAAGAATTTTATAAGTGCTGAAACTTATTTTATAAATAAGCAGTTACGTATTTGGATAAATGTGTTGAAACTTAAAACAAGTTGATAAAGTGTTTTGTAAACAAGTGCTGGCAAACACTTTTTCTTGTTAAAATGACTGAAATATTTTTAAAGTTGTTAACATTATAAAGAAGATGATGACTATAATATTATATTTTCCGTTCATAGCTTCAAATTCAGGGGTAACACGTAAAATTATTGAATGATTTGATTTTAGAATATAGTTACACCAATTAAAAAAAAGGAAAGGATTCAACGACCAAAAAAATTAAATGTTATGGAATCAAAAAAAAAAAGCCAAAAAAATAATATTTACAAAATATTGGTATGTATCAAACATTATTTAAAAAACTATTGTTTGCTTCACGTTAAGAACTTCAAGAAATTGACAAATATTGGAGAATGGAGAAAAAAAATAGTATGTTGTAGGGTTTTAATTTAGGGGTAATTTCGGGATTAAGAAAAATTATACGGGATAAGAATGTAATATTCTTGGTCAAAGCAATATGGCTTTTAAGCCAATTTAGAAAAAGTTGGGTTTTCCAACTTATTGATTTTGACTTTTTTTAAGCAGATTTTAACTTTTTTTAAGCCCATTTTTTAGTTGCCAAACACTTACACAAGTTAAAAACCGTTTAAAAGTTGGTTTGACGAAACACTTCTATACCGGCTCAAAGCCCCAACTTTGACGAAAAGGAGGTTACTAAGGAAAAACAAGAAAATGATGGACCACCATCTCTCTAATGAACTATTAGTACAGAAGACTTGGGATTCTTTAGCATCCCATATTTGAAACCAGCTCAAAAAGAGTAATAATATTATTCAACTCACACTCCTTTTAACTTTTAAGAGTTTAATTTTATGCACTCACAATATGAAAAATATTTGCACAATCAAGTAATTAATAAGTACTTATAGAAGTGGAGTAAAGATTTGAATCTTATGGATTCGGGATTGTAATCCTTTTAAGTCACTGGGTTCTAAATTAATAAGTTTTACATATCCAATGGATTTCTTAAGATAAATACATGATTTGAATAAAAGTTACTGGGTTCGGCCGAACCCGCATTTGGTACTGTGCCTCCGCCCTTGAGTACTTATAGGTAAATTTTTAAATAAATATTACAGTAATGGATAAGTTGATAAAAATAATAACTGACTTGTTATCATATACTCCCTCCGTTTCAATTTATGTGAACTCATTTGACTGGGTACGGAGTTTAAGAAAAGAGAGAAGACTTTTGAACTTGTAGTGTAAAATGAAGTACATATATTTTATGTGGCTATAAATCATTGCATAAAAGTAAATTGTTTCCAAATAAGGAAAGATATCATTCTTTTTTGCACAGACTAAAAAGAAAATAGGTTCACATAAATTAAAACGGAGGGAGTATTAAACTACATATATAGTGTAAACAATATAGTCAATGTCAATAAATATAATTTAAATTCAATTTTTAATCCCAATTGACGATAAATACATCATCAGAAACCAAACCCTTTTAGTCTCTAGACCCCAAACAAATTGATATTAAAAAACTATTTCCTGTTAATGTTCTTAATGAGGAAAGAAACATGCTTTGCAATTATCGGTCATCAACAGCAAGGACGTGTTAGAAGCTTACCATAAATAGATACAGCAGTGTTGCGCCAAGAAACTGTGGAGTCACGTTAACCCATTAACTCTACCTTACCATAATAAAATCTCTAAATAAAATCAAACAACTTCTTTGACAAAACTGGCATATATATATATATATTGCTCAATTTCAGTATAGAGATAAAATTAAAAAAATTATATATTCTGGATAATATTATATTTCAGTTTCTGAAAGAATAGTAGGAATTTATGTAATTAAGAATTAACGGATCAGGAGCTGATCCGATAGAGTTAATTAAATTAAACTTCCAAGGCCATTCAAGGTGGAGTCGTGCATACAAATAAATTAACGAATTAAATAAAAGTTTGTAAGTGTACAACCCAATTCCACTGTTCATACATTATTTAAATGTTTACTTGTCAAGTTGAAACCTAATTGAAGAAATAACTAAGACAGTATAACAAGCTTCTTCTTCCTTTGAACAACACCTTCCCATGTTCTGTACAGTTTGTTATGCACCTCCTCAGGCATGTAGTAAAGAAGAGAATAGATTCTTTATTTCTGCAAATTGCTTAATAATTAAATTGTAGGTTAAGATCCTATCGATCTTGGACAAATTATTGTGGTCTCTCAATATCTTATTATAATCTATTGCATCTCAACAAACCAAGAAAGTCTAAATTTATCTATACCTCAGAGTTTTCTCAAAATTTAGAATTAGAATTTCTATTTTCAATTGTAGTTCTTTCTAATTCATTCACTTCAAGACTGGTTCTGAATATTACATTTAATGTCTTTTTTTTTTAGGGAATGCAATATAGAATATCAGTTATTAGGAAAATAAAGGTTAGATTAACTTTTGGAAATAAAAAATGCTTAATTATGAGCAAGAAAGAGCTATTAGACCGTTTTCACTTTCTGTAAAAAAGATAGGAGCTCTAAAAGTTAGATTGTCAAATCGACATCAAAGATAGGAGTAACAACAACATCAACCTAGTAGTAATTCCACTAGTGGGGTCTGAGGAGGGTAGAGTGTACGCAAACCTTACCCCTACCCGGGAGTAGAGAGGCTGTTTCCGGGAGACCCTCGGCTCAGAAACAAAAGATCTGTAATAACACAGAAATCAGACAAATAGAATCAGCACCGTAAGAGACAACAAATAAGTGGAAGGGCTATAAGTATGTCAATAATAAAATTAAAAAATAAATTATGGAAATAAAAATCGTGTGATGAACAACAACCGCTAGCAGACCTAGACCAAACTCTATCAGACTAGTTGGAAAAATGCTCAACTACCCCCTAACCTACAATCCGAATGCTCGACCTCCACACCTCCCTATCCAAAGATAGGAGTGCAACTGATAAATCGAAAAAAACTTCATCTTTGTCACTGTCAATTATGATGAGAGAAAAGACCCATACAAGGCATGCATCACTTTGCTTATGTGTTTAAATATGCATATGTTCGAATTAGCTGTCCAATTAGGTTAAACCTCTCTTAATAAGTAATATTCGCAAGGATTTGGACAACGACTACCTTTAAATGTCCTTTTCTTGCTTAGAAGTCTGTTTACTAACTTCCCCCCAACCCCAACCCTTAAAAATAAATTCGAACTAACGTTTTACTGACAAAGAATGTCTTTCGGAGTCAAATTCATGATATAAAATTAGTGGACTTGGAATATTATTAGTGGCATAGTGATACAAATACTAGCCATTATATTGGTGTATGCAAATGTTAGTCAACTAGTTAGTAATATGGGTCTTAGTGTGCATAGTGAAAGTTGTGGTATGTTATAGTTATTTTAGGAAGTTAGTACCTAATTGTTAGTTGGGACTGTATATAGTCGGTGTTTATGTTTCAGACAAATTAATTGAGCTAATTCCAAAATTAAAAATTCTTCTCCATGTTCTCTCCTTGCTAATTTTTACATGGTATCAGAGCATGGGAGATAGATTCATGGATTCTGAAGCTTAACCTCGTAAGATCTTCTCTCACATTCTTCAAAATTGAAAGTTATCACTGTGTTCTTCATTTCTCGTGAAATTTCTGCAGAAGTTTTTAGAATTTCGTTGCTTCTTTTCCTTTAATTTCTTCGATTGTGTATAATTGAGTTGAATTTGAGATTGTTCAACAATGGCGGAGAAAACTAACTTCTATATACACCAATAGAACCCATTATATTTTTAAATTTATGGGTTCATATCTACTATATTTTGCAAATTTAATAAATTTTTACATATAAATTATACTCCACATTGAAAGTTAAGAGTAAATTAAGGCTCATTACTGGAACGTGCATTAAAGCTTCATTTGAAGATGATCTCCATGAGGAATGGGAGACTTGCAATGTGATAGTGCACTCGTGGATTATGAACTCTTTATCAAAGGATTTACTGAGTGGAATCATTTATACATCAGGTGCACATGCAGTATGGGAGGATCTTAAGGAGCGATTTGATAAGGTGATTCGAGTGAGGATTTTTCAATTACATAGAGGAATCTCGAGATTGTCGTAGGGATCTGACTTTGTAGCTGTGTATTTCACAAAATTGAAGGAGCTGTGGGCTGAATATGACGTACTTGTCCCTTCCCTAAACTGTGGGTGTGTGAAATCAATGGAATATATTGTGCATTTACATCAACAGAGGTTGATATAATTTCTGGATGGCTTGAATGATACCTATGACCAAGTTCGAAGACAGATTTTGATGAAGACGATTGAACCTACACTTAACCAAGCATATGCAATGATCACACAAGATGAAAGCCAACAATCTATGGGTGGTAGTGCAATGGCAGAAAAGGTGGATCATATGGTAATACAAGTTGGAATAGGTCAAGGTTTTCGATGGAAGAAGCAATTTCTACAATGTGAACATTGCCATATGAAAGATCACACTAAGGAGAATTGTTTAGAATTGTTTTAAAATTATCGATTATCCTGAAGATTTCAAAGCAATGATGGAAATCAGACTAGAGATAATAGGACTAAAGGACCTTTCACTGCAGTCAACAATGTGCAAGGACCAGCAACTTCTAATACACAGGGAGTAGCACAACAAAAAGAGGATTTTTTCTTCACTGAGGAACAGTACCAGCAGATACTTCACTTTCTCAATAAGGATTCACACATTGACAATCAGACACAAGCTAATATGGCAAGTAATGTTGTGTCTCTTGCGTCAAGTGTCTATAATGACAATTGGATAGTGGACTCAGGGGCCACACACCACATAGTATATTCACTTGTAGATAGTTGTTAAAGAGAAAGGGTGAGATTACCAAATGGAGAAAGTACTGATGTTACACATATTGGTAGTATACAAATTTCAGAAGATACTAAACTGAAAAATGTGTTGTATGTTCCTGACTTTAAGTTTAACTTAATGTCAATTTCAAAGTTAACCAGGTACTTACAATGTGGTGCTCTCTTCCTGCCAAAACTGTGTGTCTTTCAGGACCTTTACAGTGACAGGGAGAAGGGGATTGGTAAGAAAATTTGTGGATTATATCTGATAAGAGGAAGAAGAACAGAACAAATAGTTGCTCCTATCAATTCATTGGAGAAGAATAAAGATTCAGGGGAGCTTTGACACAGGAGATTAGTACATCTTTTATTGCCAATGATGCAACATGTGTCTTTCTTGCAAAATAAAGTAGATAGTACAGTACAAAATAAATATTTTATCTGTCCATTGGCTAAGCAACATATATTGAATTTTCCTATTAGTGAGCACCTAAGTACTAAGCCCTTTTAGCTTGTTCACATGGATGTATGGGGGCCCAATAAGGTTTCTATGCTTGATAATAAATATTATTTTCTTACAATTGTGGATGACTATACTCGAGCAACTTGGAGTTTTTCTTATGCAATTGAAAAGTGAAACAATCATATTTCTGAAATAGTTCTTTTTCATGGTATAGACTCAGTTTGGAGCTTGTGTTAAGATGGTTAGGACAGATAATGTCAAAGAATTCTTTAATCAGCAGTGAAATATTTTTTTACAAGCTCATGGGGTAATTCACCAGAGTAGTTGTATGCACACCCCCACAACAGAGTAGGGTGGCTAAGAGAAAAAATAGACACATCTTAGACACTACTAGAGCACTTAAGTTTCAGGCTGGAATACCAAGCAAATTTTGGGGGGAATGTGTGCAAATAGCTGTTTATCTTATAAACAGACTTCCTACTAGAGTGATAGGTGGTAAGAGTCCTTTTGAGTTGCTGCATGGTAGATAACCCTCACTAGCACATTTAATAACTTTTGGTTGTTTGTGCTATGCTACAAATAGGGTGAATGAAGATAAATTTGGACCTAGAGCTAGGGAAGTTGTTCTAATGGGATATTCCACCACCCAGAAGGGTTATAGACTGTTTGACAGGGATACTAACTCTTTCTTTGTTAGCAGGGATGTAATATTCAAGGAATCCATATTTCCTTTTATCACAGCACAACAACAACAGTCTGTTCCTACTTATTAATCCTCAAATCACATAGCTGATGTCTTTGAGACATTACAAAGGGAAGAGATGATTACTATGGATCAAGATCTATCAAATTCAACAAGCCAGGAACCCAATCAAGCAGATACAATTTATGATGTAGATAGTGATGATGGGGGTGTAGCAGATCAAGCAGATGTACCAGGTGATGGTTATCTTGTAGCAGATCAAGCAGATATCACAGGTGTAGTTGATCAAGCTGATGTACCAGGTGATGTTGATCTAGTAATTCTGGAACCAGAGGCACCAGCTAAACGTGCTCCAGCTGTCCTCACTAGGCAGTCAACTAGAATAAAGCATCCTTCTATCTGGATGCAAGACTATCTTGTTGGTAGTAAGAAGGATTCTCATTGTTCTTATCCAAAATTAATTTTTCTATCATATGCCAATGTCACACAGAAATACAAAGATTACATCATGGCCTTCACAATAATCACAGAACCACGCAGCTTCAAGGAAGTAGTGAAGGATGATAGATGGATACAGGCTATGAAACAGGAGATTGAAGTTTTAGAGGACAACAAGACCTAGGAGGTGGTGGATCTGCCCCCTAGGAAGTCCTCTATAGGTTCAAAATGGGTCTAAAGAATCAAGTACAAGGCTAATGAAGAGGTGAAAAGATTTAAGACTCGACTTCTTGACAAAGGGTATAATCAACAAGAAGGCCTAGACTATCATGAAACCTTTTCACCAGTTGCAAAAATGGTGACAGTCAGATCAATGATAGCACTAGCAGCCTCTAAGGACCGAGGTCTTTTTCAAATGGATGTATACAATGCCTTTCTGCAAGGTGACTTATATGAGAAAGTCTATATGGATTTGCCTCAATGTTTCAAGAGACAGGGGAGACAAAGGCCTGTAGGTTGTTGCAATCACTGTATGGCCTTAAACAGGCATCAAGACAGTGGAACCTTAAACCTACATAAGCCTTACCCAGTGGAGGCTTCAATCAGAGTGTACATGACTACTCCTTATTCACCAAGAAATTTGGAATGAGATTGTGATCATTTTGATCTATGTGGATGATTTACTTTTGACTAGAAGCAGTATTGAACTCATTAGTGAAGCAAAACCAATATTGCACAAGCAGTTCAAGGTCAAGGATCAAGGTGAGCTTAGATACTTCCTAGGCATTGAAGTATTGAGATCTCACCAAGGAATCCTTCTTAACCAGAGGAAGTAAACCTTAGAGCTTATTTAGGAGATGAGATTGAGTGGTGAAAAGCCTGCTCTTACACCCTTAGAACTTAATCAGAAGCTCACCTCATTGGAATTAGACAAAGGAATCGAGAGCAAGGTATCTGATCCTTTGGTGGAAGTCACAAGCTATCAAAAGCTAATAGGAAAACTCCTATATCTCACAGTTACAAGACCAGACATCAGTTATGCACTACAAACTCTGAGTCCGTTTATGCAAACCCCAAAGAAGTCTCATATGGATGCAACCATTTGTATAGTGAGATATCTCAAACATGCACCAGGAATGGGGGTGATTATGAGACGAAGGCCAGCTAATGCCTTGGTTGGTTTTTGTGATTCAGACTGGGCAGCTTGTCCTATAAGCAGAATATCTGTTAGTGGTTATCTTGTTAAGTTTGGTGACTCTTTAATCTCTTGTAAGTCCAAGAAACAACACACAGTGTCTCGTAGCAGTGCTGAAGCTAAATATAAAAGTATGGCATTTGCTGTAGATAAGATAGTATGGCTACGAGGCTTATTTGCAGAGCTGGGAAGTCCAATTCATCAACCTGTTATCATGTTCTCAAACAGCAAAGCAGCAATGCAGATAACTGTCAATCCAATCTTTCATGAGCACACTAAGCACATCGAGATAGATTGTTATTTCATCTGGGAAAAACTCAAATAAGGTCTTTTACAAACACAATATATTTCTACTAAAAATCAACAAGATGACATCCTCACCAAAGGCTTGGCATCATCTCAACATCAGTTTCTTCTTGGAAAGCTGGGAGTATTGAACATCCTACACCCTCCAGCTTGAGGGGGAGTATTGGTGTATGCAAATATTAGTCAACTAGTTAGTAATATGGTTCTTAGTGTACATAGTGAAAGTTGTGGTATGTTATAGTTATTTTAGAAAGTTAGTACATAATTGTTAGTTGGGACTGTATATAGTCGGTGTTTATGCTTCAGACAAATTAATAGAGCAAATTACAAAATTACAGATTCTTCTCCATGTCCTCTCCTTGCTAATACTAACACATTACAATTTGGAAATTAGTTAAACTAGTTTTAGCGGAAAAGGTAGTTATCGTTTGTGTCACACATTTAGCATGTCTGTATTTTCCTTTTTCTTTATTTCAACATTTTAGTTTCATTTCAATCTTATAAATAGGAGGAAACACAATTGTAAAGGCATCGAGATTGATATATGAATTGAACTCCTTCCTCTCTTCTCTTTTTCTCTCTGATTCTGCACCCTTCTCGTTCAAATTCTCCTCTTCTTCTCTCATTTCTGTTACTTGTTTAATATTGCATTGGAGTGATACCTCAATTTGGTATCAATTAGTATCAGAGCTCAGTAAATGATGGGGCTATGCAGGGCTATTGATGTAGTGATGGGTAATCAACCCATGGATTTACAAGAGCAATATGAAGATCTAGCAGCTCAACGGCTCGATCTACGGGAGGAAATGGCACAAAAACAGCAGGAACTAAGGGATGACTTAGACAAACGCTATACTGATCTGCTTCAAATGGTAAGTTCTCTCAAAAACGCATTCGATGGGTTGCAATTGAGTCAGCAATCAAAGGACAATGCCTCTACTTTGACTGCTAGAGATAAGGTGCTACAATCAGGTCAGGGCATCCTAGATCCCAATCCTTATTGTGCTAACACAAATCAAGGTCATAACTTTTTTTTCCTTCAATGGGGAAAATTTGAAAACCTGGTTGTATAGGATTGGGTAGTATTTTACAGAAGATTACACTTCTCTAAATTAGAGAGTGAGGTTGGTAGCTATGAACCTCGATGATTAGGCATTAGTCTGGCATCAAGCCTATCTCAAATCTCGGAATTTACCTGTGTTACCTCTATGGGATGAATATATTACTGAACTAATTGAAGCATTTAGTGGTGATTTCTCTGATCCTATGCTAAAGTTGAAACAATTGAAACAAACAGGATTTGTTAGAGAATTTCAATTTGCTTTTGATAGGTTGGTAGCTCAATGTAACTTAACTGTTGAGCAAGATAGCTCTTGCTTCCTTGGTGGTTTGAAAGAGGAATTGGTGAACCCTATTATGATGAACGAGCCTAAAACTCTAGCTAAAACCTGCAAGCTAGCCATGCTAGATGAAGCTACTTTAGCTGTTAATGCTAGAATTCAGAAGCACATTTCAGCTGGTTATTCTGCAACTAGGAGGAGTCCTTTTTATAACCAAAGCCCTAAAATTACTCACTACCCAGCAGTTAATTATGCACCTCGATTGGCATTACTTGCTGCTAATACTGTCATGGTACCTAGGAATAGGAGGAATATATCACCAGCTGAGATGCAACAAAAAGGGCTCAGGGGTTATGCTACTTCTGTGATGAGAAGTATATTGCTGGCCACAAATGCAACCCCCCTAAATAATTGTTTGTCTTAGAGCTTGAATGATCTGATACTCTGCCTGCAGAAGAAGGAGACAACAATTTTGAAGCTAAGAAACCTCATGAGGAATGGACTGTTACTGAAAAAGGACATCCCCACATTTCAATATGTGCCTTAGCTAGTATCCAAGGAGCACAAACCATTCTTGTTACAGGTTATAGTGATAAAAAATCCATTCAGATTCTCTTAGATGGTGGTAGCACCCAATAATTTCATAGAATCAGCAACTACAAAGAAGCTAGGATGTATTGTTACTCCTACTGTGTGAAGTTATGCCAGCTTGGGTAACAACACTCCTGAAACTACATCTGGAGTGGTAAAGGACTTTAATTGGATGTTGGAAGGTACTACTTATGTATCAGACCTCATAGTCTTCCATGTTGGTAGATATGATCTGGTTTTAGCAACTTTATGAATGAAGACTTTAGGTCCAGTTACAATAGACTACTCGGCCTTAACCATGACCTTCGATTACCAATGCAAATAACATCTTTTGAAAGGAGTTTTAGAGGATTGTAAACTTTCTAGTTCCAAGGCTGTCAACAAGTATCAAAGTGATGGTGCTCAGTTGTACATGATACATGTGATTCTTGAGGATCATTATCTGCTTGTGGGGGTGATGGACTACAGCTTGCTTTACAGTTACCTAAAGATGATCCAATGCCACAGCCACTCAGAGACATGCTAACAACTTATAGGCAGGTGTTCTAAGAACCTACTGCATTACCTCCACAAAGAGGTGTCTTTGACCGTAGAATTCACTTACAACATGGCACCAAACCAATCAACATCAGACCCTATAGGTATTACTCTATGAAGAAGGATAATATTGAGAAACTGGTGAAAGATATGTTGCAACAAGGGATCATCTAGTATAGTAATAGTCCCTTTTCTTCCCCTGTGGTGGTGGTAGGTAAGAAATATGGCACTTGGAGGTTATGTGTGGACTACAGATACTTAAACCACTACACTATTAAAGATAAATTTCTCGTTCCTATTATTGATGACTTGTTGGATGAATTGTCAAGAGCTTCTATCTTTTCTAAGATCGATCTTAGATCTGGTTATCACCATATCAGGATGGTTCCTGAAGATGTCCCAAAGGCAACATTTAAAATGCATATGGGGAACTATGAGTATTTGGTCATTCCTTTTGGCTTGACCAATACTCCTTCCACTTTTCAGTGCTTGATGAATCAGTCTTTCAAGAGTTCCTAATGAGATTTGTGCTAGTTTTCTTTGATGATATTCTAATCTACAGTGTGAACTTGCAAGATCACATTTTACATATGTAGGTCTTTAAAATTATAGTTCACAACAACTTATTGGCCAAGCATTTTAAATGTGTTTTTGGAGTGCCAAGTGTGGAATATATGGGCCACTTTATCTCTGCATAGGGAGTTGCTAGTGATCCAAAGAAGATTGGGGTTGTGCAGAACTGGCCTACTCCTTCAACTGTGAAGCAACTAAGAGGGTTCCTTCAGTTAGCTGGATACCGTAGGAAGTTTATCAGAGGTTATGGTCTTATCAGTCGACCTTTAACAGCATTGCTGAAGAAGGATAATTTTCTATGGACTAATGCTGTTTCAAAATCCTTTGTTGAGCTCAAACTGGCATTAACTAATGCACATGTTCTAGCCTTGCCTAAGTTTTCTTTACTATTTGTTGTTGAAACTAATGCTAGTGGATCTAGTATTGGTGCTATCCTTATGCAAGACAATCACCCTATAGCATTTATTAGTAAGGGATTAGCTCCCAGACATGCTTCCTTGTCTGTTTATGAAAGAGAACTTCTGGCTTTCATGTGATCAAGTTGTCACATTATTATCTCAGCTAACATTTTATTGTCAGAATTGACCAAAAAGCACTGAAATATCTCTTGGAGCAGAAGCTACATACTGATTCTCAAATTAAGTGGTGGGCCAAACTTTTGCCTTTTGACTTTTAAGTCCAATACAAAAGAGGAAGGGAGAATTTAGCTGCAGATTCCCTTTCCAGAGTTCAAGGAGCATCATTGATGGCCATGCTAATTTCTTCAGTGCAAGCTGATTTGTGGAAGGACATTCAAGCCAGCTAGTATTCAGACCCTAAACCGCAGGCTCTTGTTACTTCATTGCAGCAGCAGCCTAAGAAATATTTCACTTGGGTGAATGATCAGCTTAGAAGGAAGGGCAAACTACTAGTTGGCAATAATGTTGCTTTGAGACAACAGATACTCACACTTTGGCACTCCATTCCTTTTGGGGGTCACTCTAGTATTAATGCTACTATAAGGAAGGTACTTACTTATTTCTATTGGAAAGGAATCAGCAATGATATTATGAACTTTGTCCATAAGTGTTTTGTATGTCAAAGGAACAAATATGACACTGGTGCCTCTTCCTTGGACAAACATAACAATGGATTTCATCGAAGGATTGCCTAAGTCTCGAGGAAAAACTGGTATATGGGTCGTTGTTGATCGACTAACCAAATATGCACGCTTTATTGCCTTGGTTCACCCTTACACTGCCCAGTCCCTTGTCCCTATTTTCCTAGACAATCTCATCAATCTTCATAGATTTCCTGCCTCTATTATAAGTGACAGAGATCCCAATTCATTAGTTGTTTTTGGAAAGAATTTCTTACTGCTCAAGGTGTCACTTTGAACACTGCTTACGATCCTCAAACTGATGGTTAAACAGAAGTACTTAACCACCGTAGAAAACTTACTTAAGATACTTCTGCACTGACTCTCCTTCTAACTGGTCTTTCTTTGTTGCCTTTATTGAATGATGGTTGATCTCGTCCAAGTCACACCTCTATTTAAGGTTATGAAACGATCGGTGCAATAATAATACCCAACAAGGAGTCGGGGTCGATTTTTCACAGGGAGCTATGAATGGGACTTAGGGTATATATTATAGTGTATGAGCTTAAAATATCTCAAATTGTACTTCCACAAACTTGGGTTATTTCTAGGTCTAATTTAAACTAAAACTACAAACTAAGAATCGAAAATAGGAAAGTGTTTTTATTGTTGTTTTTCAAATGATGTAAAAGTCCTAGGGCTATGACCTTCACCTAGGTATTTGCCTAACGGTTTGTAAATTTTAAAGCTTGTTTTATTGGTCGGGGTGTATTATAGCTATCAACACTCGAGTACCCACTCAATACCTCTCGGTCAGAGAGTGATTTTTGCCCAATTTGGATTTCTCAAGTCCAAATGGATATTGAACAAAACGGTTGATACAATGCTCAAATCGAGTTTTACTATCTCTAGATTCAACACTTTAATTGGGATTATCAATATCTCGATTTGCCCAATTTCTTGTTAGCCAACTTTTCCTAGACTAAGTCTCTCTTTCGCAAGTAGAGACCAATTCAAATAGGCATGAACTAATGTTGGCAACCATTAATTCTATAATTAAAAACAAGAACAAGGCTAAATATTTAACACCCAACTATAAACAAGTAATAAATCAAACACCCATTAAGATTACACTCTAGGATTGGGTCACAACCCTAGTAAAAATCTAGCTACTCATGCTTAAGATAGAAGAAATAGAAGAAAAAATGATAATTAAACCCATATTGATAATTAAAATGATGAAATCAATATTTTAAAAAGCTCAAAATAGCAAAAACTACTAAAAATAGTAAAAGAAACTGTCTACTATAGCAAGAGATGTCAAAACTTAACCTAAAAAGTGAAACTCTTCTATTTATACAGTGCTGAAATTTTCGGACAAAAATGCCCTTACGGAGGTTCTGCGGTCGCACAATTTCATGTGCGGTCCACACTTTGCTTCAGCCTGACAGGATTGGAAACCTGCGGCCGCACAATTCTGAACTGCGGCCGCACTTCTCTCTTTTTGCGGACAACACAAATATGTTGGCGGTCGCACCATGCTCTTCTATGGTTTGCACAAATGTTGTTGCGTCCGCATCATGCTCTTCTGCGGATGCACAATAATTATGCGATCCGCATTCTTGTTGAGCTTGAGATGCGGGTTCTCTGAACTTTGGCTTTTACCCAGTTTCTGCGGCCGCACAATTTCATGTGCGGTCTGCATCTTGCGACCTTCTCTGATAGAATTGCTTCATGACTTGCGGACTGCACTTTTAGCTTTTGTGTTGTTTTTGTCCTTAAGTTCAGATTAATCATTCTTGAAGTGGATTTCATCTTTGGAGCCCATCTTCCAATATTCCTACAATTAAACATATTTTATCAGTTTTCGGGAATACAATTAAGTGCTTTTGGACTAAAACGAAAGCAAAAAGGCGCTAATAAGTAGTCAAAATCCCCACTTATCAACTTCTCCAAACTTAAGCTTTTGCTTGTCCTCAAGCAAATAAGGTAATTCCCACCTACACAAGTTAAGAGCCATTCCAGCTAATCAAAGGTGAATCAATCACACATCAATTGGGACCAACAATTACCCACGACACTTATGAATTATCAACAAGGCAACAAGTTAAACTTTTAAGCACGAATTGTTCTAGTATGACACTTGAGCATCAAGAGTTGACTTTATTCATCAAGGAAGCTCGCTCTTTCATGTAGGTCATTATGGATTCCAAACTCCTCCTCCTTTATTCTCCTTTTGCCTATCTTACTTAAGAATATAGCACTCAATTCACAGGTTTATGAAAGGTTCAGTCATCTCTCTCAAAAGAATGTCGCAAGTACGACTTTAAGTACCATAGGCTTGCCCCTCATGTAAATCACCACTAATGTACGCTGATTCATCTTGAAATTATGTAGGGCTTTTTCGGGATGCAATGAAGGCTTTTGGAATAAGGTTGGATAAGCTATGATAGAATAGGTTCATCTTTCCTTAAGAACTCCATTTTCTTTTATCGGCTCATGCTTTTACCAACTCTTTGAGGCATTTTCTTTTCCTTACGGGAACTGGAGAGACTTAACATCATTCTTTCTTGGCCATGTTATTCATTTTCTCCTTTTTCGCTATTTTCCATGCTTTGCATCATTACTATTCTTTGAATTCCTTCAACTTTTCAACTTATTCACTTTCTTTTTGCATTTTTTCTTTTTTTGTTCTTTCTTTTTCTTGCCTTTCCTTCTCTTCATTTCTTTTCTCTTTTGCCTTCATACCTTTTTTCAAAATCCTCGTCTCTCCCCCAAACTTATGTTTTTACCCAATTTTTTTCACAAGAGTGTTAAGGAAATCTCGGGTGCCAAGAGAGGGTCACAACAAAACGGGTTAAGACTTGTAATGTGGTGATCAAATGAGAAGGGTTTTAGGCTCAATTGGGTTGACTAGGGATACCATTTTGGTGGGCCATGGAAAATTTGAAACGGTTCAAGGATAACCTACAATCACTTCTCAAGCCAAGCAAAAACTTAAAATTTTGCCTAGAAACATATTTGGGGCAAGTTCTAGACTATTTACACGGGTACCTGGACTTGCACCAACAATATCTCACCTCTCACGCAGCTAGATTGTTAAAGCGGATAGAGTCGAGGGCCCACAACAACTATATTTAAGGTTGAAAATCACTATGGTTCGACTAAACCACTAGATGATTGCCTAAGTAAACACAAGAGTCACAATATCACTAACTAGAGCTATTTCTTTTCAAAAACCTTATTTTTAACCATAAGCACATAGTTAAGTGCGATGGTACGAAGTGAAGCATGTTTGACTCTTCAAGCCTGACTCAATTAGGTCCTTTTATTCATTATTACTACTATTCTTACCTAAACACCAAAAATGGACTCAATCCCTTAAGAAGGTTGTCATGTCATCCATCGTTGGGAAGAGTCACCCGGTTTACACAAAAATTACCTTTGGAAAGAACCATGGCATTAAGAAAACCAAAGGCTTAGTTTTCACTAAAACATAAAAAGAAGCTACAAAATTTAAAAAGAAGCTACTAGATTAAACATAGAAAATAAGAAAACAGAATAACGAAGCTATAAAGCAAACTACTGAATGCATAATGAATATACATAATGAGAGAGGAAAAGAGAGAATATATACATCAAGAGAGAACAGAGAGAATATATATACAGAATAAAGAGAAAGAAGAAAATATTATCACTTATTACAAACCAAATGTCTCAAAGTCATCCAAATAGCAAATAACTCCCCCCCCCCCCCCCAATAAAAATAAGCATTGTCCCCAATGCTTAATCAAAACAAGAATAAAGAAGGCTAAGAGTGAAAAAGACTCCCTATGTGGCCTTGGACATCTCCGTGTCCATAGCAGCGCCACTACCCTCGGTCTCCTCTAACTGGATCTCATTATCATCGACTCTTGGAGTAACTTGGTTGGTGAACATCTGGCGCACTACCTCAGCAGTGTCAACAGCCAGGTCTGGCTCCTCAAACTGGCCAGCTGGTGCCACTGGAGCTGATGGTGCTGCTGGATCTGCTGGTGCTAGTGGGTATGACTACATGAGCATATCAAATGGAAGATCACCAGTTGCTGCTATCTTGGTCACCTCTCTCCTCATCCTGTCAACTAATTTCTTGGACACCTGGGATTTCTTCATTTTCTTTACCTGCTTCCCCAGCGCCTCAATCACTGCTCTATGTGATACCAAGGTGTCCATGATAGTGGTCTGGTTCTCCAAGATCTTCTTCAATGTATCCTCCACTGTAGGAGGAATCTGGGGTGCCGGAGTGGATGACTGTACTGCAACAACACTAGATATGTCAAATTGCTTTGAAGTGGCTATCTGCATCTAGTTGTTGAGGCTCGCCAGTGTTTGGGAGACTCGCAGTACAGATAGTGGATGAGCGGGCATGGGCACCGGCATCAAAGCCGATGTGGAAGGCACTGATGCTGAAGGAACTGAAGAAAGAGGTAGACACATAGCTGCTGAACCATCAGAAGGATCTGCTGAAGTAGATGGCATGTCAATTGTCTCAGCAGCTACCCCAACGGGCTCATCAGACTAGCCCGCAGTAGTAGAGGGTTGACCCTTTTTCTTTAGGTTTCCACCACCCATCAAAGAATACCATGAGAAAGGCTTCTTCGCCCGCACCTTGGTATCAAAATCTCTCGGCTGCACACGCGCATCCGTAAGGTACTCAGTGATAATGTTGGGATACGGGTAGGAGACGTCGCCTTTCCTGGCAACCACAGACATGTTGGCCGACATCACGGCACCCACATTGATTAGGTACCCGGCCATGATAGAAGCGACTAGCACTGCCCGCTGAATTGGAAGATTGTTTTCATTTTGGCACGGGTCTAGTTTGCTACACACGAAGGTTTTCCATCCCTTTGCCTCAAAATTTAGGGTATTCCGCTGAATGGGAACCCCTGCTGTTATCCATGTGGAGGCGGGCCCGGAGCTGCAAGAATCTCAGCTAGCCATGGTCAAACTGCATCTCCCAATGTTAACCTTTCCAGGTATTTCATAGGCTCCACATCCTCAAATCCTAAATACGTGTTCAGGGTGCTATGATTGAATCTCACCTTTAGATTTCTCACTTTTGTTACCTTGGTCCCTTGGTCCCTTTCTTTATATGTGCCATATTGGCATGAAATTTTCGGTCCAGGTATTCCTTGGCATCTACCACACTTTTGGTGAACCACATTCACCCCTTCCACTCCCGGAACAGTCTCAACACTGCCGGGTTGTATTTGTTAAGGTCTTTTATCATGAAATGACGCTCAAGAGTGAGCGATCTCATTGGCCACCACTCTCGAAAGCTTGTGAAAGCAGCCAAACTAACAAACCTATCTTCCTAAATCTCTTTCTTCGTCGACCTCTCAAGGCCGGGAACTCTGGTATCACCCCCTCAGCCATCATCCGAAATATCATCAATATCAACTGTAGTAGCAAGTGCGTCGAGGACATGTATGGATGAGGGCTCTGAAACATGATTGTCACCTTCCGAACCCCCGAAAGTGCTCTCAGAGGAGAAAGGCTCATCTCTAAGTTGTCATCTGCCCTGTGGCTGTTGTGGTTGTGATTGAACAGCATGCTGCTCTTGCATTGAGTCACCTTCCAACGCTTCCTGAGATGGGACATATAAACTAGACTCGGAAAGCTTAGGCTGTCTTCCTCGGCCTGCGGTGGCTTTCTTACTGATTACCCTTTGGAGGGCGAGGGGTAAATTGCTTTTGCCTGTGCCTATGGAAGTTTCACCCCTCCCCTTTGATGTATCACCACGACCTCGTGATCTAACCATTTTCTATAACAAACATCAGCAGGAGTCAGTTCTAGTTCAAGTGCAGATAAACAGACATTCACGGAATAAAATATGTTTGCAGTGAAAGGAAGTGCGATCCGCACAATTTCAAGTGCGGTCGCAGCTGGATTGTGCAGACCGCACAATTTGGACTTACGGCTGCAGAGATGAAACTGCGGTCCACATAATTTTGAGTGCGACCGCACATCTGAAGTGTGATCCGCACAATTGTCAGTGTGGCCGCACTATAAGTACCTCAAAATGGCAACTCTCTGAAGACATAGATTGGCCTGATCTACGGCCGCACACACTTTTCTGCGGCCGCAATGAGATTACTGTGGTCCGCACATTATTGCCTTAACAACTGCCCTAGTCAACACTTCTGCGGACAACACAATATCTTGCGCGACCGCAGAGTTCAAAATTAGGTCTGGCAGATTCCTTAAGGTTTCGATTTATGTACAAATTGGACATGGTAATAGTAATTAAACATGATAATCAGGATATCCATTCCCCAAATAGCAATTAGAAGTTGACCCACACAACTTAAACACCCATGGATAGAAAATTGATTTTTAATGACAAATGGTCTAAAATAACTAACAAATTGTAAACTAAACTAAGAAATTAAAGAATCCTAGAAATGATTTGAACATACCAGTGATGAAGCAGTGCTAAAAAATGATCACAGATGCATATCTAGGTGGTAGATGAGTGAACAGATATGTGCAAAGTTTTAGCCTTTTTTTGAGTGCTCAGAGAATGAAAAGCTTGTACAGTAGCCTTAGCATTACTATTTATACAAAAAGGATTTGGCTAAGGAACAATGAGACGAGTGTGGCCGCATAATTCCTTATGCGGTCCGCACTCTGCTACCTGGAGGTTCACTTTCCTTTGAGGATCTACGGTCCGCAGATTTAGCTGTGCTACCGCAGATTTTGGTGCGGAGCACAGAATTCGCTGTGCGGCCACACTTTGGCTATTTCTTTGACAAACAAACTTCAGAGAGTTTGCATTTTTCCATCTCAATTTATGCAGTCCCCACAAGAATTGTGCGGCCGCAATTTCCTTCTACTATAGCATTCAAAGTTGTGCGGTCCACACTTTTTTCTTACTTAGCCAATTTTTCTGAGCACAGTTCCTGTAAAGCACATTTATTCCTGCAACACACTTCAAATCCAGTTAGCACAAAATAAGGCCTATCTAAAGAAGAAGAAAAGAAGAAAAAAGAGAAAGAAACATGGGTTGCCTCCCAAGAAGCGCCTAATTTAACGTCTCGGCACGAGACAGATTACCATCATTTCAAATGAATCACTGCCACCATGTGGCCATCATTAGCCTGTCCTAAATAGTGCTTCACCCGGTGACCATTAAATCGGAATATCTCATCATTTTTGTTCTTCAAGTCCAATGTACCATAAGGTGTCCCACCCACAGTTTCAAAGGGACCACTCTATTTGGATTTCAGTTTTTCGGGAAACATCTTCAATCGTGAGTTGAACAACAAAACAAGATCGCCCACCTTGAACTCATTGTTTTAGATGTATTTGTCATGAAGGTACTTCATTCTCTCTTTGTACAAGGACGAACTTGAATATGCATGGTACCGGAACTCATCTAATTCATTCAATTGTGCAACCCGTAAGTTAGCGGCTGCATCCCAATCAAGATTTAACTTCTTTAAAGCCCACATGGCTTTCTGCTCGAGTTCCACCGGAAGGTGAAAAGCTTTGCCAAACACCAAACAGTATGGATACATCCCGATAGGAGTTTTGAAAGCAGTCAGATAATCCCATAGTGCATCATTAAGCTTCTTTGACCAATCTGTCCAGTTAGCATTCACTGTTTTGGACAAGATACTCTTTATCTCCCAGTTGAAGACTTCCACTTGACCGATTGTTTGGGGATGATAGGGAGTCGTGACTTTGTGAGTGACACCATACTTGGTGATTAAGGTGTCGAAAGCTTTGTTGCAAAAATGCGACCCCCCATCGCTTATGATAGCCCACGGAGTACCAAATCTTGTGAAAATATTCTTCTTCAAAAATGCAACCACACTTCTTGCTTCATTGTTGGGTAGAGCAACGTCTTCAACCCATTTAGACACATAATCAACCGCGACCAAGATGTAGGTGTTTCCACAAGAACTCACAAAGGGACCCATGAAGTCAATACCCCACACATCAAAGATATCAATCTCCAAAATGGTAGTGAGAGGCATCTCATTCTTCTTCGAGATTTCGCCGGTCCGTTGGCCTTCGTCACATCATTTCACCATATCACTTTCATCCTTGTAGAGAGTGTGCCAATAGAAACCGCAACTTAGCACTTTAGTCGTCGTTCTTGCTCCACGATAGAGGCCACCATACGGCGAAGAATGACAAGCTCCAAGGATTTCACATTGTTCCTCCTCCGGTACACATCATCTAATCACTCCATCCGTACAAATCCAGAAAAGTTACGGTTCATCCCAATAATAGCCTTGACAATCCCGTTTGAGCTTCTTCCTTTGGTTTGAAGATAACTCATCCGGGATAATACCACTTACAACAAAATTTGCTAGATCCGTGAACCATGGCACCTATTTCATTGAGATAGCCAAGAGTTGCTCATCGGGGAGGGAGTCATTGATTTCAAGGCCATCATGCGGCCTCCCCTCCTCCTCCAAACGAGACAAGTGGTCCGCCACTTGATTTTTACTTCCTTTTCGATCTTGGATGTCTATATCAAACTCTTGCAACAAAAGCACACATCTCATCAATCGGGCTTTGGAATCTTTCTCGCTCATAAGATAATGAATTGCCGCATGATCCGTGTGGACAATCACTTTTGCACCCATCAAGTATCGGCGAAACTTCTCAATAGCAAACACAATGGCAAAGAGCTCTTTCTCTATAATGTTGTAGTTGACTTGGACACTATTCATGGTCTTACTAGCATAGTTGACCGGGTAAAAAATCTTATTCATGCATTTCCCCAAGTCAGCCCCTACCGCTACATTGCTTGCATCACACATGAGCTCAAAAGGGACACTCCAATTTGGAGTGGTGATGTAGGAGTAGTAGTAAACTTGAACTTTAGAAATTTAAAGGCTCTCATGCAATCATCATTGAAGTGGAACTTAGCATCTTTCTCCAAAAGCTTGCACAATAGGTTCACCACTTTAGAGAAATCCTTTACGAAATGCCGGTAAACTCCCGCGTGGCCTAAGAAACTCCGCACGGCTTTCATCGAAGTTGGAGGTGGAAGTTTAGAAATCACCTCAATCTTTGACTTGTCGACTTCAATGCCATTCTTTGAGATCTTGTGGCCAAGGAAAATGCCTTCCTCGACCATGAAATGACATATCTCCCAATTGAGTACCAAGTTTGTTTCTTCACATCTTGCCAACACTTTATCCAAGTTTGCAAGACAATCTTCAAAAGAATTTCCAACAACCGAAAAGTCATCCATGAAGACTTCAAGGTATTCCTCCACCATGTCCATGAAGATTGCCATCATACACCTTTGAAAAATCGTTGATGCATTGCATAACCCAAATAGAATCTGCTTGAAGGCGAAAGTACCATAAGGACATGTAAAGGTAGTTTTCTCTTGCTCCTCTGGAGCAATAAGAATTTGGTTGTAGTAGGAATACCCATCAAGGAAACAATAGAAATCATGGCCGGCCAATCTATCAAGCATTTGGTCTGGGAAGGGAAGTGGAAAATGGTCATTCCTTGTGACTTTGTTGAGCTTACGATAGTCCATACACACTCTCCACCGGTCACCGTTCTTATAGGAATCAACTCATTCTTATCATTGGCGACCACCGTCATGCCCCCTTTCTTTGGGACACGTTGAACCGGAGAAGTCCATAAACCTTTGGAAATGGGGTAGACAACCCCGGCATCCAACCTCTTGATGATCTCCCTTTTGACAGCCTCGTGCATGGCTTCATTGAGTCTCCTTTGATGTTCAATAGATGGTTTGGCACGTTCCTCCAAGTTAATCTTGTGCATGCAAAATGCGGGGCTTATCCCCCGAATATCTGCCAATGCCCATCCAATAGCCTTCTTCCTCTTTTGTAGCACCGCCAGTGTAGAGTCTACCTGCACGTTAGTCAAATAAGAGGAAAGAATAATCGGTAAAGTAGAAGAAGGGCCAAGGAATTCATAACGAAGATGTGGAGGCAATGGCTTCAACTCCAACATATGAGGCTCTTCAATTGAAGGTTTTGTAGGAGGATTTGACCTATTTTCAAGCTCCAAGGACAATTTGTGGGGTTTATAAGTGTATGAACTCATTCCTTGCAAAGAGTTCACATATTCCATGAAGCCATCCATCTCGTCATCAAAAAGGTTGAGCAAGACGGTCTCCAATGTATCATCAACATTCATCACAACACTTGCTTCATCTACAATCACATCGGTCACCAAATCCACGAAAGAACACACCTCTTTGCTATTGGGTTGCCTCGTGGACTTACACACATGGAAAACCACTTTTTCATCACCAACCCGGAAGGTAGGTTCCCCTGCTTCAACATCAACTAGAGCCTTCCCCATTGCAAGGAAAGGTCTACCAAGAATAATCGGCACCTCATAATCAACCTCACAATCAAGAATGACAAAATCCGCCGGGAGAATGGATTTATCAACACGAACCAGCACATCTTCTATCACTCTCAATGGTCTCTTTATTGTACGATCAGGCATTTGTAATCTCATAGATGTGGGTCTTAGTTGCCCAATTCCCAATATCTTGAAAGCTGAATAGGGCATCAAGTTGATACTCTCCCCAAGATCATAAAGAGTTTTTGCATGAAATATGAGAGAGGTACCGAACTATGGTCAAAGAGTACCCCAATAATGACATGGCGGAGGCTATGATTCAATAAACTTTCTACCGGGGGATCAATACGACCAATCAGTATGTGGTAAATTAACTTGCCAGTGGAAATTCCATGACAACGCCATATACGGAAGCTTGTGAGATTTTAGATAAAAAGGCAGACACTTCATCGACATGGCAAAGTAGGGCAAATGTTCCTCAAGATGATCCGAACGTGATTTACCTACATAAAGAATTGCACGATCATGGCAAGCCATTGCTGAGTTAACCACATACAATGAATCAATTATCCAAGGGTCAACTTCAACAAGTGAAAAGTCCTAAGCAAGTCAATGCCATGTAGAGAGTTAGTATGATGGTGAACAAAAGAAGGCCCAAGGGTCCACAAGTGCAAAACCGTGTGGAGAATTATGTGCAAGAAGATAGTGGGTTTGATCAAGATGAATCTTACAATGAACAAGAGGATGAAGTGCAATACGTGAACAACTTTCAAGGGTAAAGAAAAAACTCTCAAGGCCCAAATCAACAACAATGGCGACCTCAAGGTAATCAAGGTAATTAGAATTCTACTAACCAAGGTAATTGGAGTAGTGGCAACAATCAAGGGAATTGAAATAATAACATCAATCAAGGAAATTGGAGTGGCAACAACCATGTATATTGGGGAGGCAACAACCAAAAAACAATAATCAAGGCAATTGGGGGTCGGGTTTTCAAAGGCCCCTGATGTATCAACAACCGAGCAACCTGCCTCCTTATCTTTTCATGGTCCAAGTTCTTCCAACAATGAGATGGGATGAATCGAGAATATATTCAAGCAAATGATGGAGAAGAATGCTGACTCTGATGCTCAACTTGCCTCTCACAATACATCTATCCGTAACTTGGAAGTCCAAATGGGGCAACTCTCTCAAGCCCTAAATATTCATCCTAAGGGGGCACTACCAAGTGACACAGTGGTGAACCCAAAGGGTGGGAACAACACGGTACATGCCATGGCCGTTACTACAAGGAGTGGAAAAGGTTGGGATGCACCACCTCAAGTCAAAGAAAACTTGTGGATGATGAGCAAGTGGTTCAAGAAGATGAAACCCCGAACAATGTGGTGCAAACAAATGATGAAGTGCAAATTGATATTGATGACAATGTGAAAGAAGCTCAAGAGGAAGTGAACCCATCTAGGGATCACATTGTTGACATACCGGAACCGGTAGTGCAAAAGGATAAGGCACCAATTCCTAGGCCTCCTTATCCATATCCCCAAATGCTTGCCAAGCAAAATGGCGAGAATCAATTCAAAAAGTTCATTCACATGATGAAGAGTCTATCAATCAATGTGCCATTGGTTGAATCCTTGGAGCAAATTCCTGGTTATGCAAAGTTTATGAAGGATTTGGTGACAAAGAAGCGGTCGATGAATTTTGAAACTATAAAAAAGACTCATCAAGTGAGTGCAATTGTGCATTCCATGGCTCCCAAGTTGGAGGATCCCTACGCTTTTATAATTTCTTGTATCATTGGAAGGTGCGGACCGCAGAAGAGCATGGTGTCGCCGCAGACATATTTGTGTTGTCCGCAGTCTTGTTGAACTTGAGATGCAGGTTCTCTGAACTTTGTCTTTTACCCAGTTTATACGGCCGCATAATTTCATGTGCGGTTCGCATCTTGCAACCTTATCTGATGAAATTGCTTCATGACCTGCGGCCGCAGTTGGTATTCTACGGACCGCACTTTTAGCTTTTGTTTTGTTTTTGTCCTTAAGTTCAGATTACTCCTTCTTGAAGTGGATTTCATCTTTGAAGCTTGTCTTCCAATATTCCTACAATTAAGCATATTTTATCAGTTTTCGGAAACACAATTAAGCGCTTTTGGACTAAAACGAAAGTAAAAAGGCGCTAATAAGTAGTCAAAATCCCCACTTATCAGTGGTACAATACCAGTCCACATTCTGCTACTAAGACTTCTCCTTTTGAGCTTCTTTATGATTATCCAGCTCCACTATATTTGCCATACTTACCTGGAGATTCAGAGGTCGAGTCTATTGAAGATATTTCTCTGTTACATGAGCTCACACTCCAACTAGAAAAATTTCGTCTCACACGAGCACAACAGAGAATGCAAGCTCAAGCTAATGCCCACAGGTCTGACAGGCAATTTCAAGTTGGTGATTGGGTCTTTTTCATGCTTCAACCATACATACAATCTTCCTTGTCCACTTTTCCCTATAGCAAGTTGACTTTCCGCTATTTTGGACCATATCCTATTATTGAGAAAATTGGAGTTGTTGCTTACAAACTATTGCTTCCAGCTGAAGTTTTGATCCACCCCACTTTTCATGTCTCACAACTCAAGTTTTGTCATAAAGTCCCGACTGAAATTATGCACCCTAATGTGGTGGATTTGGCCAGTCAATTCTGCCTTACCCCTGAGCTGATCTTAGAGTGAAGATTGATCAAGAAGGGCAATAAGGTTGTTGCTTAATGTTTAGTTAAATGGACAGGAATATTGGATGTATCCTATGTTACTTGGGAGTTAGCTTCTGCACGTCAAGCTCGTTTTCCTTATTTCACCCTTGAGGACAAGGGTTTTGTTCAACCAGGGGTAATACAAATATTAGCCATTAGAATCAGAAAATTAGTTAAACGAGTTTTGGCGGGAAAAGTAGTTATCATGTCACACATTTAGCCTGTTTGTATTTTCGTATTTCTTTATTTCAGCATTTTGGTTTCATTTCAATCTTATAAATAGGAGGAAACACAATTGTAAAGGCTCGAGATTGATATATGAATTGAACTCCTTCCTCTCTTCTCCCTTTCTCTCTAATTTTGCTCCCTTCTTGTTCAAATTCTCCTCTTCTTCTCTCATTTATGTTATTTATTTATTGTTCCATTGAAGTGATACCTCAATTTGGTATCACATAGCCAAGTGTATTGAAGGGATTCAATAATCCTCTTGTTCGAAAAGTTATACAGTAAACATAGGGTAATATATTTCAAGTGATGAAAGGTAATGCACCGACCCCAGCATAAACCCTATCCACATAAAGCTTTTATGTGTGCTAACAGTCATTTTACCCTCAAAATTGAATAACAATTGAAATTGTACGTGATTTTAAATATACGTGATCTAACTTGATACAAAATGAGAAATCAGATTAATATTAAAATAAATGATGAAAAAGTAAATGCAAACCACACAAGTTGAACAATCTTAGCCTTGAAGATTAGTCGCCCTTGAGTCAGAAATACTTTTATCGATACCGGAACAGAATGACAAGATAATGAGAACTAGAAATAATAATATATTACTTTGTGATGCGTGTTACAGTATTTGCAATGAATTATCAGACCCCCCTTTATATAGCAGAGGAGCCCTACTCTAGGTACATTTCTATTAAAGGTAAAAATCTCTTGATTTACTAATTGCTGGCTACTTGCCGATATGCGTCGAGATTTCCGCTGTAATATCCGCCCGGTCACGGATATTTTGGTCTTCCGTTTGTTATTTTCAAGCTCGCTCGAGGCTAAGGTCGAGACTGGACTCAACGTTCCTTGATGGTAGGTCTTCCGACCTTAGGTTCTAGCTTAGTGAGACTCAAGGTCAATCTCCAGTCCGTGGTCACCACGTTCCAAGCCAAATCTACCAAGTTGTAGTCGGGCTCGATTTTGACCGTATACAGATAGTCCCCTCATTTTTCGGAGAGTAGACGACGAGAAACGACTTGAACTTCTGATCCTAACCTCGATATTTTATGACAGAAACGACAAAACAGTCAAAACGTCTCATCAGTCAAGTTTTAATGGCATTAAATGCCTGTCAGTTTCCGGTCGGCCACTCCCAGATATGAACAGTCGCTGAGAAACTATAAATACCCCCTCATTAGCTCAATCAAACTTTACTTTCAAATCTTCTGCCCTCGTACCATAGAAATCTCAATATTCCCAAACATTAATTTTCTGATTCTTCTGAAATCCCTTTATAAGAACTTCTGTTCTTTATCCCAAATTATCAAGCATATTCTTTTAACTTCCTATTTTCCCTTAATTTTCCAAAGAAATGGTGAAGACCTCAAAGTACGCTTCCCAAAAAGAAACTCTCTCTGCCTCGCGACCGGTCGAAGAGGAAAATGTTTCGTTTACTACTACTGAGGAAACGACACCGAAGCCCTCCTTGATCATCTCATGTGTCAGTACAGTCCCTGACTCTATCTAGGAGGATTAATAAAACTTGCCCATCGGGCTAGTAAGACCGCATTCTCGAGCATCGACGAGGATCAGGACCGAGGCTAGTTGGGTCGGTTCGTTCGAGTGAAGACCTCGGATTTAATCTCGGCCGAGGATATGCCATTTCCTGAGAAATGGAACACGAAACTTAAGTATCACCTTGCCTTTAAGATTTTGTTTATCACTTTTCCTTTTCCTCCTTTCTTATCAATGTTTTGTGGTGGTGCAGCAGTTGCTCGGATGCCAGATGCAGTTTCTTGACTCAAGGAGTGGGTCGAGGGCATCGTGTCACAGAATCCATCTTCCGAGCGCGCGTGGCGCGAACTTGTGAAGGGCCGGTGGGAGGCCCGTTCCCATAGTGAGGTTCCTCTCCCGAGTGGATAAAACCTAATTTTCCTGCTACCCTCATTCTTACTTATGTTTCCTTTGCAGCTCTTCCCAAATATGTTGTAATGAGGCCTCCATCCGGTGATGAAGACATTCTCCCAAAACCATCTGCTCCGAGGCAGGATAAAGAGAAGAAAAGAAAAGGGGCTCCGAGTTCTCAGAACTCGAAGAAGAAACGACCGGAAAGGAGGCTGGTGCATAAATCCAAGGAAAGTACCAGCGCTCGAGGGATCCCATCGAACTCACTCAATCAAATGAGGGACGAGTTCGAAGAAGAAGAAAAAGCTTTCGAGTTGATGACCCACGTGAGAAGCGGTACCGAACTGCCTCAAACCAAGGTGGCCGATGAAGAGGCAGTGGCCGAGGCCTCCGAACCAGGGAGGGACGAGGTCATTTTGCCCCGAGCTGGGGAGGTCGACAAAGAAACCATGGTCGGTACTCCTTGGGTAGAAGAAAATGTCCCGAAGGACGTACTTGGGGTAATAGATCTCTCAGGGTCGCCTTCATTCACTAACTCCATGATCAACGAGGCCCAAATGCTGAAAGGACGCCCAAATAAGGGGTCTCAAGGGGCGGCAGATTCTTTCAATAACTTCTTCGATGGCTTAGTTTTTATCGCCTCGGAATACGTCACCGGGTTGGATGACTTACAGGTACCAAATAAGATACTGTCTTCGAGAGCTAGCAAGATTAGTAGACCAGTTCCCAGCTCCGAGTGTATATCCCCAACGGAAATGGTCAATCATTATGTCTATCTCGGAGGATGCCCGGGTTCTTTCTGCCCCAGTGGGGGTTGCCAGCAATCTTCGGTGTCTGATGACCGAAGAGGATCAAGCTAAGATGGACGAGGTGAAGGCGCCCTGCCTATTCAAAGAAGCTCAAAAGGCATTAAATTGGGTAACTTCGAATGCCTCTTTATTATGTACTTAGATTAAGTTGCAAACAATCGTAACATTTCTCTTTATGTTTGCAGGCCTTGGTGCTTCATCATGAAACTTTTCTCTGATATCGGGAAGAGTTAAACCATCACGAGGCCGAGACTCGTTTGCTTACTGATAAGAGTGATGCTTATAAGCTTCTTAGAGAGAAACTCTAGGCTGATCTAGAAATGGCTCGGAAGGAGCATGCCGACCTTGTCGAGAAGGTAAGAAGAGTGTTTGAAGTTAGTGACGATGAGTCAGACACAGTGGCTAACGATCCAAACCCGCAGGTTCAAAAGAAACTTGACCAGATCGAGCAGCTCCAGGCGGAGGTGGATACGGTGAAGGCTGAGGCCGAAGAATGGAAGAGAAACAGGGACCGCCTAGCCTCGAAAAAGAAGACTGTCTAGGCACAATTGGATTCGACTGAGGTCTAGCTTTGATCTGCAAAGGAAAAGGCCTTGGTACAGGCCAAAAAGATCGAGGAGCTCCAAACTGAGCTGAGCTCGGCGGTCTCCGGTCAAGAAAGTTTGGCCAAGGAACTTGAGGCGGCCAAGTCGGAGGTTGTCGTTGTCAAGGTCAAGGACGATGAGAGGGTGGCCCAGCACAAGGTCAATTCCGAGGTTGCTCAGAACCAAGTGAGAAATATGGTGGAGCATAAGAAGTGGCAATCTCGAAGGGAGGCCATCGAGGGAGTTCATGCTCGGGGTTTTGACCTGTTGACTGAAATTGAGAATGCCAAGGTACTCGAACCGAAGGTCGGGAAGCTAGCTTATCTCGAGGAGGAAGATTCCGAGGAGTTTGAAGATTCAGGTGAGTCCGAAGGTGGCGGAGATCCCGAAGGAGATGATGCATCCCCCGGCGAAGACTAGGCCACTTAGGATCCTCTTAGATGTTGTTGTCTTATGCTTTTTGAAGCCGTTTGTATAAAATTTTGTATCGTGGCTATTTGGCCCCTATAAAAAGAATTTTGAATATGAATATATAAGGCTTTCTTTCCCTTTTACAGCTTTTGAATTTTTCCTTTTGCTTTATTATTTGTATTCACAAAGATCTAAATGCCTTAGCATGAAATAATTAGGTTATATTCGAAGGTTCAAACAAACCTTGCCTTTACATCATTCTGTTTTAAGGCATCCTGAGAGTTCGGTGTTACCGAATACTTTCTCCCAATGTAAGTAATTTAGATTATAGTTTTCCGAGGGTAACCTTTAGAACTGGTCATGAAATTTGTTTTTGAAGGCCTTGTTTTTATTACGGGTCTCGAACGTTTTTGAGCTGTTAATATGGCCATAGCCTTTTTAGTTCGGGTGTCGCCCAGTGGGCTTTCTTTTTCGAGTTATCTGGGCTTGCCTCAGATAATAGTCCCCGAGTGGGGGCGACTATGGCCTTTGAAATTCGGGGGTTGCCTTATAGGTCTTATACTCTCGAGGTCTGATAGCTTGGAACATCCAAGTTTATTTTCGAACGGCAGTCCCCGGGTGATTGTTCGAACTCGGGTTAAGGTGGCCCTTGGGCTCGAAACCTTTATGGGATCGGAAGTAGGGAATTCCTTAAGAAATGCAAAGAAAAAATTTTAAAGGACGAGATGTTTGCAAGGAAGAGACTTCTCTTTATTCTTGTGCATAATAGTAATACATGTATACATGCTTTGTGTCAGGGTTCAAGCAGTCTATGTGGTCATGGTTCATTTGATCATTTGGCCCTTACATTAAAGCATATTGATCAAGACCCTTCAATCCTGAAGTCTCTTTCCATGCTAAAGTCGATACCAGAGGGTAATGCTCCCGAGGTTGATCAAAGAGAGGCCTCAAATGTTGTTGTGATCATCATCACTGGTTCATTACCGGCCTTCGATTCTAAGTTAGCACGATTTAATTGTTGCCTCATTAAAAACCTTGCCGTAAAACCCATTTGGGACAAAATCGATTCAAGGAAACAAGAGTGCAACGCGTGCTTTCAGACCTAAAATTATGTATCGTCCCTTGTTGGCTACCTGCAAGCATTAGTTTAAAATGTAAATAAAAGAAAGAATGGGTTTGTACCTTAGCAGTACTATCGCTTCAAGTGAGTTATATTCCAGTTGTTCGGTAGTTGCTCGCCGCTCATTGTTCCGAGTTTGTAAGATCCTTTTTCGGTGATCTCGATAATTTGGTATAGTCCTTCCCAGTTCAGTCCCAATTTCCCTTTGTTCAGATTTCGGGTGCTCAGTGTGACCTTTCTTAGTACCAAGTCCTCGGTATTGAAGTGTCAAAGGTTGGATCTTCAATTGTAATACCTTTCGATCTACTATTTTTGGGCAGCCAATCAGACAAGGGCGTCTGTGCATCTTTCATATAATAGCTCCAGGCTCGTACTCATAGCCTCGTCATTTGATTCCTTTGTTGCATATCGAAATCTGATACTTGGTTCTCCAACCTCGACCAGCATCAAAGCTTCGGCGCCATAAACCAAAGAAAACAGGGTATCCCCGGTACTGGACTTTGAGGTCGTACGGTAGGCCCATAGGACTTCGGATAGTACTTCCTTCCATCTTCCTTTGGCATCGGTTAGCCTCTTTTTGAGGTTTTGGAGTATGGTTTTATTGATAGATTCAGCTTGTCTATTCCTACTAAGGTGATAAGATCTTTATACGATCCTTTTGATCTTGTGGTCTTCAAGGAATTTGGTTACTTTGCTTCCGATGAATTGTTTTCCGTTTCTCGGTCGGCATTCCAAATCGGCATATGATGTGGTCCTAAATGAAATCGATGACTTCCTTCTCCCTGACCTTCTCGTATGCCTGGGATTCTACCCATTTAAAAAAATAGTCAGTCATAAACAATATAAATTGAGCTTTACCGGGTGCCCATGGAAGGGGGCCAATGATGTCCATTCCCTACTTCATGAACAGCCATGGTGACAAAACCGAATGCAGCAGCTCCCCGGATTGATGAATCATCAGAACGTGTCTTTGGCATTCATCATATTTTCAAACGAACTCCTTTGCGTCTTTTTCCATGTTGATCCAGTAATAATCGGCTCTGACTATTTTTCGAACCAGCAATTCGGCGCCCGAATGATTTCCACAGGTACCTTCATGGATTTCTCTCAAAACGTAATCAGTATCCCCCGTCCCTAGACATATTGCAAGCGGGCCATCGAATGTTCTTATGAACAGGGTTCCGTCTTTGGACAGGCCAAATCAGGTTGCCTTTGTACGTAGGGCCCTCGATTCTTTTGGATCCGAGGGCAGTTTACCGGTCCTGAGATATTCCACGTACTTATTTCTCCAGTCCCAAGTTAGTCTCATTGAGTTGATCTCGGTGTGGTCTTCTTCCACCATTGATCTCATAAGTTATACGACTTATCCCGAGTTGAACTCGTCGTCTTCGACCGACGACCCCAAGTTAGCGAGAGCATCGACCTCGCTGTTTCGATCCCGAGGTATATGTTGCAAATTCCATTCTATGAACTGATGTAATGTCACATGTAACTTGTCCAAGTATCTTTGCATTCGTTATTCTCTGACCTCAAATGTTCCATTAACTTGGTTTACCACAAGGAGGGAGTCGCACTTGGCTTCGATCACATCTGTCCCCAAGCTTTTGGCTAGTTCAAGGCCTACAATTATGGCCTCATATTCGACCTCGTTGTTAGTCAATTTCATAGTCTTAATAGACTGTCTAATTATATTACGTGTTGGTGGCTTTAGTATGATGCCAAGTCTAGACCCTTTTGCGTTTGAGGCACCGTCTGTAAAGAGGGTCCAGGTTCCCGACGAAGTTTCTGAGTTAACCAATAACTCTCTTTCAACCTCGAGTATTAAGGTTGGCGTAAAGTCGGCCACAAAGTCTTCCAAAATTTGAGACTTAATGGCGGTCCGAGGTCGGTACTCAATATCGTACCCACTTATTTCTACGGCCTATTTGGCCAATCGGCACAAGAGTTTAGGCTAATGCATAACGTTCCTCAATGGGTAAGTAGTTGAAACATATGGGGTGACACTAGAAGTATGATTTTAGCTTCCTAGAGGCACTTAGCAAAGCGAGTGCCAGTTTTTCTAGGTGAGGGTACCTAGTTTCAGCCTCACCTAAGGTCCTACTAACATAGTAAATTGGAAATTATGTACCTTGCTCTTCCCGAACTAGGACTCCACTTACCGCCATCTCCGAGACCACCAAGTATAAGTATAGTTGTTCATTTGTCTTCGGCGTGTGAAGTAGCGGCGGGCTTGATAAGTACCTCTTGAGTTCCTTCATAGCTCGTTGGCATTTTTGGGGTCCACGAGAAGTTATTCTTCTTCTTCAACAGTGCGAATAATCGGTGGCTCTTGTCAGATGACCTCAAAATGAATCTCCCCAAGGTGTCTATGTGCCCGGTTAACCTTTCCAGGGCATTCACGTTGTCCACGACCGTGATATCTTCAATGGGTTTGATCTTATCGGGATTGATCTCGATTCCCCGATTGGATACCATGAATCCGAGGAACATACCCGACCCAACTCCAAAAGCACATTTTTTTTGATTCAGCTTCATATTGTATTGCTTCAGTATGCTGAAGGTTTCCTGCAAATGTTTTAAATGGTCATCTGCTCGTAGGGACTTAACTAACATATCGTCAATATAAACTTCCATTGATTTTCCTATTTGTTCCTCTAACATTTCGATTTACTAGGCGTTGATATGTGGCACCGGCATTTTTTAATCCAAACGACATCACATTATAACAGTATGTGCCGTATTTAGTGATGAAAGAAGTTTTTTTCTGATCACTCGGGTCCATCCGTATTTGGTTATACCCGGAATAGGCATCGAGAAAATTGAGTATCTCGTGTCCGGCTGTGGCATCGATCATACGGTCGATGTTGGGCAAAGGAAAGGAGTCTTTGGGACATGCCTTATTCAAATCTTTATAGTCTACACACATTCTTAGTTTATTCCTTTATTTAGGGACTACCACTACGTTTGCTAACCAATCCGGGTATTTAACCTCCTGAATAGACCCTATTTTAAGAAGTTTAGATACTTTGCCCTTGATGAAAGCATGCTTGATCTTGGACTGGGGTCTCCTCTTCTTTTTGACTGGGTAAAACTTCGGGTCCGGGCTTAGCTTGCGAGTGGTTATCTCCGACGGGATCCCTTTCATGTCAAGGTGGGACCAAGCGAAATAATCTTCAATAGTTATAAGAAATTGAATGAGTTTTCCCCTGAGCTCAGAGCTTAACCCCGTGCCCAGATATACCTTTCGATCGGGCAAGCGTTCTCGCAATATGACTTGTTCCAGGTCCTCGACCGACGATTTAGTGGCGTCGGAATCATCGGGGGCTATAAAAGATCTGGGAACCCCATAATCATCATCCTCGACTTCCTTTTGTTTGTCCGAATCTGTCGAGGATGGTATCGGTGATTACTCTTTGGACCCATTTTTGACCATCTGGTTCAGATCCTTCGATTTTGAGATTGTAGATGCCGGTATCACTTCCTCGACCGCGAATATTTCCTTTACATCCGGTTGTTCATCGTAGACTATTTTTACTCTGCGAGGTGTTAGGAATTTTAGTGCCTGATGCAGTGTCGAGGGCACCGCCCTCATGTTGTGGATCCATGGCCTCCCGAATAAAGAGTTATACTTCATTTCTCCTTCGATCACATAAAATTTAGTCTCCTGGATGGTCCCGGCGGTGTTTACTAGTAACGTTATTTCGCCCTTAGTGGTCTCACATGCCATGTTGAATCCATTTAGAACTCGAACTGCAGGCACGATTTGGTCTTGTAGACCGAGCTGCTCCACGACCCTTGATCGAATGATGTTGGCTGAGCTGCATGGATAAATTAACACACGTTTAACCCGAATTTTATTTACGAGTACATATATTACCAGTGCATCATTGTGGGGCTGCACGATCCCTTCCGTATCCTCGTCGTTGAAAGATAAAGTTCCTTCCGGTATGTAGTCTCGAGTTCATTTCTCCCTAATGATGGATACTTTGGTGCGTTTCAACGTCGGCTCCTGTGGGATATCAACCCTACCGATGATCATGTTAATGACGTGTTGTGGTTCTTCTTGTTTTGCCTGTTTGTTAGAATCCTTATTCCTAAAATGACTCTTGGCTCGGTCGCTCAAGAATTCTCGAAGGTGCCCATTGTTGAATAAATGGGCTATTTCGTCTCTCAGCTGTCGACAATCTTCCATTCTATGACCGTGAGTGTCATGATATTTTCACATCTGGTTAGGATCCCTTTGGGTTGGATTGGACTATATAGGTCGAGGCCATTTGGTATCTTTGATGCTCCCGATAGCTGATACAATGGCGGTGACATCGACATTAAAGTTGCATTCTGATAGCCTCGGTGCTTCTTTAGGCCCGACGGACCTGTCGAAGCCATTTTTGGTCATGAGTTCCCGATTTCCTTGACCTCGGTCATTTCTCCTTTAGTTTCTCATGGAGTTCTTCCCGGACCCGCTGCTTCTCCGATCTCTATTTTATGGCTGATACCGATCATTGTGTGGCCTTGGTTCACGATCGATGTCTCTCTTGACTCTGTCGAAGGTTTTGATGGGATAGATAGACACGAAGGGGCCCCGAGTTGATCATCTTCGACTCTGATTTTCGATTAATATCGGTTATGCACGTCGGCCCATGTAATGGCCGGGTATTCTATCTGGTTCTGCTTCAGCTGCTTTGAAGCCACCGAGCTTCAAATATTGAGTCCCCGAGTGAAAGATTGAACAACTCAATCAGCAGCGACAGGCGGCAGATCCATGCGTTCCATTTGAAACCGGGACACAAACTCTTTGAGCATCTTGTTATCCATCTATTTTACTTTGAAAAGGTTTGATTTCCTATTCTCGACCTTAATGGCACCAGTGTGTGCTTTTACGAAAGAGTCTGCAAGTATAGAAAATGAGTCAATAGAATTAGGAGGTAAGTTATGATACCATATGATAGCTCACTTTGACAGGGTCTCCCCAATTTGTTTCAACAGAACAGACTCGATCTCATCGTCCTCCAAGTCGTTACCTTTGGTAGCACATGTATAAGAGGTTACATGTTCATTTGGGTCGGTCGTTCTGTTATACTTAGGTATTTCGGGCATACGGAACTTCTTGGGGATCGGCTTCACCCGGTCAAATAGAAGAGGAGAACCCCGTCTAAGATCAAGTATGCTTTCATCAAGGACGAGGTATATAAACTTCTTAAAATAGGGTCTATTCGGGAGGTTAAATACCCAGATTGGTTAGCAAACGTAGTGGTAGTCCCTAAAAAGGGAATAAACTAAGAATGTGTGTAGACTACAAAAATTTGAATAAGGCATGTCCCAAAGACTCCTTTTCTTTGCCCAACATTGACCGTATGATCGATGCCACGGCCGTACACGAGATCCTCAGTTTTCTCGACACCTATTCCGGGTAAAACCAAATACGTATGGACCCGGGTGATCAGGAAAAAACTTCCTTCATCACTAAATACGGAACATACTGTTATAACGTGATGTCGTTTGGATTAAAAAATACCGGTGCCACATACCAACACATAGTAAATCGGATGTTCGAGGAACAAATAGGAAAATCAATGGAATTTTACATTGACTACATCTTAGATAAGTCCCAGCGAGTAGAGGACCATTTAAAAAATGTTCAGGAAACCTTCAGCATGCTGAAGCAATACAATATGAAGCTGAACCTGGAAAAATATATGTTTGGAGTTGGGTCGGGTAAGTTCCTCGGATTCATGATATCCAATCGGGGAATCGAGATCAATTCCGATAATATCAAAGCCATCAAAGATATCACGGTTGTGGACAACGTGAAGGTTGTGCAAAGGTTAACCGGATGCATAGCCGCCCTGGGGCGATTCATTTCGAGGTCATCCGACAAGAGCCACCGATTCTTCGCACTGTTGAAGAAGAAGAAGAACTTCTCATGGACCCCGGAATGCCAACGAGCTTTGGAGGAACTCAACAAGTACTTATCGAGCCCGCCTCTGCTTCACACACCGAAGACAGATGAACAACTGTAATTGTACTTGGTGGTCTCGGAGATGGCAGTAAGTGGAGTCCTAGTTCGGGAAAAGCAAGGTACGCAATTTCCAATTTACTATATTAGTAGTGTGAGGCCGAAACTAGGTACCCTCACCTAGAAAAACTGGCGCTCGCTTTGCTAAGCGCCTTTAGGAAGCTAAAATCATACTTCTAGTATCACCCCATATGTGTTGTAACTACTTACCCATTGAGGAACGTTATGCATAAGCCTGAACTCTCTGGCCGATTGGCCAAATGGGCCGTAAAAATAAGTGGGTACGATATTGAGTACCGACCTCGGACCGCCATTAAGTCTCAAATTTTGGCAGACTTTGTGGCCGACTTTACACCAGCCTTAATACCCAAGGTCGAAAGAGAGTTATTGGTTAACTCGGGAACTTCCTCGGGAACCTGTACCCTCTTTACAGACGGCGCCTCAAACACAAAAGGGTCCGGACTTGGCATCGTACTAAAGCCGCCAACAGGTAATATAATTACACAATCTATTAAGAGTATGAAATTGACTAACAACGAGGCTGAATATGAGGCCATGATTGCAAGACTTGAACTAGACAAAAGCTTGGGGACAGAGGTGATCGAAGCCAAGTGTGACTCCCTCCTTGTGGTAAACCAAGTTAATGGAATATTCGAGGTAAGAGAAGAACGAATGCAAAGATACTTGAACAAGTTACAGGTGACTTTACATCAGTTCAAAGAATGGACTTTCCAACATGTACCTCGGGATCAAAATAGCAAGGTCGATGCTCTCGCTAACTTGGGGTCGTCGGTCGAAGACGACGAGTTCAACTCGGGAGAAGTCGTACAACTTATGAGATCGGTGGTGGAAGAAGGCCACATCGAGATCAACTCAACGAGCCTAACTTAGGACTGGAGGAATAAGTACGTAGAATATCTTGGGATCGGTAAACTGCCCTCGGATCCAAAAGAATCAAGGGCCATGCGTACAAAGGCAACCCGATTTAGCCTATCCGAAGACGGAACCCTGTTCAAAAGTACATTAGATGGACCACTTGCAATATGTCTAGGGTCGGGGGATACTGAGTATGTTTTTAGGGAAATCCACGAAGGTACCTGTAGAAATCACTCGGGCGCCGAATCGCTGGTTCGAAAAATAGTCAAAGCTAGTTATTACTGGATCGACATGGAAAAAGACGCAAAGGAGTTCGTTCGAAAATGTGATGAATGCCAAAGACATGCTCTTATGATTCATCAACCTGGGGAGCTGCTACATTCGATTTTGTCACCATGGCCGTTCATGAAGTGTGAAATGGACATCGTTGGCCCCCTTGCATGGGCACCCGGTAAAACTCAATTTATAATGTTTATGACTGACTATTTTTTTAAATGGGTGGAAGCCCAGGTGTACAAGAAGGTCAGGGAGAAGGAAGTCATCTATTTCATTTGGGACCACATCATATGCCGATTCGGAATGCTGGCCGATATTGTATGCGATAACGGAAAACAATTCATCGGAAGCAAAATAACCAAATTCCTTGAAGACCAAAAGATCAAAAGGATCCTATCAATACCTTATCACCCTAGTAAGAATGGACAAGCTGAATCTACCAACAAAACCATACTCCAAAACCTCAAAAAGAGGTTAACCGATGCCAAAGGAAGAAGGAAGGAAGTACTACTAGAAGTCCTATGGGCATACCGTACGACCTTGAAGTCCAGTATCGGGGCTACCTCATTTTCTTTGGTTTATGGAGCCAAAGATTTGATACCGGTCGAGGTCGGAGAACCAAGTATCAAATTCTGATATGCAATAGAGGAATAAAATGATGAGGCTATGAGTATGAGCCTGGAGAAATTAGATGAAAGTCACGAAGCTGCCCTTGTCCAGTTGGCCGCCAAAAAATAGCGGATCAAAAGGTATTTCAATCGAAGAGCCAACCTTCGACACTTCAATACCGGGGACTTCGTACTAAGAAAGGTCACATTGAGCACCCAGAATCAAATAAAGGGAAATTGGGACCGAACTAGGAAGGACCGTACCAAATTATCCAGATCACCAGAAAAAGATCTTACAAACTCGGAACAATGAACGGCGAGCAACTACCGAACAAGTGGAATATAACTCACTTGAAGCGATATTACTGCTAAGGTATGACCCCATTCTTTCTTTTATTTACATTTTAAACTAACGCTTGCAGGTAGCCAACAAGGGATGATACGAAATTTTAGGTCTGAAAGCACGTGCTGCACTCTTTTTTCCTTGAACCGATTTTGTCCCAAATGAGTTTTACCGCAAGGTTTTTAACGAGGAAACAAATAAATTGTGCTAACTTAGAATCGAAGGTTGGTAATGAACCGGTGACGATGATCACAACAGCATTTGAGGCCTCTCTTCGATCAACCCCGGGGGCGTTAGCCTCTGATATCGACTTTAGCATGGAAAGAGACATCAGGATTGAAGGGTCTCGATCGATACACAAATAGACTTCAGCATTTGAGGCCTCTCTTTGATCAACCCCGGGGGCGTTACCCTCTGATAAATTGTGCTCACATAGACTGCTCGAACCCTGACACAAAGCATGTACACATGTATTACTATGATGCACAAGAATAAAGAGAAGTCTCTTCCTTGCAAACATCTCGTCCATTAAAAAATTTTATTTGCATTTCTTAAGGAATTCCCTACTTCCGATCCCATAAAGGTTTCAAGCCGAAGGGCCGCCTTAACCCGAGTTCAAACAATCACTCAGGGACTGCCGTTTGAAAACAAACTCGGACGGTCCAAGCTATCAGACCTCGGGAGTATAAGACCTATAAGGCAACCCCCGAATTTCAAAGGCCACGGCCGCCCCCACTCGGGGACAGTTATCTTAGGCAAGCCCGGATAACTCGAAAAAATAAGCCCATTGGGCTACACCCGAACTAAAAAGGCTACGGCCATATTAACACATCTTGGACACATCCGAGACCCGTAACAAAAACAAGGCCTACAAAAAAAAAATTCATAACCGATTTTAAAGGCTACCCTCGGCAAGCTATAAACTAAATTACTTGCTTTGGGAGAAATTTTTCGGTAACGCCGAACTCCAAGGATGCCTTAAAACAGAATGATGTAAAGGTAAGGTTTGTTTGAACCTTCAGAAATAACCTAATTATTTCATGCTAAGGCATTTCGATCTTTGTGAATACAAATAATAAAGCAAAAGGAAAAATTCAAAAGCTGTGAAATGGAAAAAAAGCCTTATATATTCATATCCAAAAGACAACAACATCTAAAAGGATCCTAAGTGGCCTAGTCTTCGTCGGTGGCCGCATCATTGCCTCCGGGGTCTCCGCCACCTTCGGACTCACTTGAATCTTCAGACCCCTCGGAATCTTCCTCATCGGGATAAGCCAGCATCCTGGCATTGGCTTCAAGTACCTTGGCATTCTCAATTTCAGTCAACAGGTCAAAACCGTGTACCTCTTGCAGAAGGCGATGATGACCAGATCCAAGGGGCCCAACGTGAAGGGATAAGTGTAAACACTTAAAAAACCCTCCACGTGGGTAGTAATCTCTTCCTCGGGCGTAGGCACAACCACATACTTACCAACCCAATTACAATCCTCCTTGACCTTGGAGAGGAAGCTATCGATGACCGAGTATATATATACCTCGAGACCGGCTCGCATCGACCCGGTACCGAGGAGGTTTTCTCGACCTTGAAATCAGCACCGGTCGGGCACCCCTCGGGAACGAACATCTTCAAGGGGGCTCCAGTGCTATTTCCTCAGTAGCAGCAGACGAAGCATTTTCCTCTTCAGCAGGTCGCGAGGTAGAGGGAGTTTCTTTTTAGGGAGCGGACTTTAAGGTCTTCGCCATTTCTTTGGAAAATTAAGGGAAAAGAGGAAGTTAAAAGAATATGTTTGATAATTTGGGATAAAGAACAGAAGTTCTTATATAGGGATTTCAGAATAATCAGAAAATTAATGTTTGGGAATATTGAGATTTCTAAGGTACGAGGGCAGAAGGTTTGAAAGTAAAGTTTGAATGAGATAATGAGGGGGTATTTATAGTTTCTCAGCGATTGTTCATATCTGGGAGTGGCCGACTGGCAACTGATATACATTTAATGCCATTAAAACTTGACTGATGAGATGTTTTGACTGTTTTATCATTTTTGTCACACAATACCGAGGTCAGGATCGGAAGTTCATGTCGTTTCTCGTCATCTACTCTCCGAAAAATGAGAAGACTATCTGTATACGGTCGAAATTGAGCCTGACTACAACTTGGTAGATTTGGCTTGGAACGTGGCGACCACAGACTAGAGATTGACCTCGAGCCTCACCAAGCTAGAACCTGAGGTCGGAAGACCTACCCTCGAGGAAGGTTGATTCCGGTCTCGACCTTAGCCTCGAGCGAGCTCGGAAATAACAAACAGAAGACCAAAATATCCGTGATCGGACGGATATTACGACGGGAATCTCGACGCATATCGGCAAGGAGCCAGCAATTAGCAAATCAAAAGATTTTTACCTTTAATAGAAATGTACCTAGAGTAGGACTGTTCTGCTATATAAAAGGGAGTCGGATAATTCATCGCACACATTCTAACACGCATCCCAAAGCAATATACTGTTATTTCTAGTTCTTATTATCACATCATTCTGTTTCGGCATCGATTAAAGCATTTTTGGCTCAAAGGTGACCAACCTTCAAGGCCAAGATTGTTCAACTTGTGTGGTTTGCGTTTACTTTTTCATCATTAATTTTAATATTAATATGATTTCTCGTTTTGTATCAAGATAGATCATGTATCCTTAAAACCACGTATAAATTCAATTGTTATCTGATTGATTTTGAGGATAAACAAAAAGTTCAAGTCCAACTTAACAAGAGGTTGGAATCATATCCTCTTGATGGTGCTTTACAAAGTTTTATGTTGCTGCATTTAATCAACTTTGTTTGCATTCTTTCCTAAAAAAGAAATTGATGACCGAAATACCAAAGAAAAAGAGTCGTCGAGCATTGAAATCAAAAGTTAAAAATGCTAACCGAGAAAAGTGAATAGGATCATGAGAGGGGATTAATCAGTTTCATTTAGGGGTGGAAATTTGAGCCCAAACTCATTTAACTCGACCAATCAGTCTAAAATTGGGCTAATCATTGAAACGTCCATTTATTGAATTCAGCTCATCTTGATCCAATTCATCTTATCATATCTAAAATTGAGATGATTTTTAGTCCAAATTGATTCATAAGTAACTTTACTAAAATATCTTTAAAATAAATTTTTTTATTTGATATGTTATATGAGCATAATAATAATAATAAAAGAAAAAAAATCTTATTTGGTAATTAAATAATTCATAAAAAATAATATATATTAATTAAAGCTTGGTAAGAGTTGGACGAGTTGGGCTATAAGCTAAATTTTAGTCATCTTGACCCAGCTCATTTCAGTCCAAGTAATTTTTGGACAGATCAATTCCGTCCATTTATTGACTCGGTCAATTTTAACAAACAGAATTAGCCCAACCCGCTCATTTCATCTCTTCCTTTTTGATAATTTTACGCATTAATTTGAAGGATAAAGAAAAGAAACAACAGGAGGGGAGCAAATAAAGGTTAATCAAGTTGGTAATTAAAGAAGTTTCATTATTATGCTTGAAAGTTGAATATTTTTAATCACGTTTGGTCATCAAGTTGGAATTTAAAATACGAGTATTATTTTCTCCTTAAACAACTGTGATGTTAACCAATGAAGGATAATTCACGAGGTTGCACCGATGACGTTGCTTGCCCCAAGAGGAATTCGACGTTTGGCCCCACTACTCACCAATCTTTCCTTTATCCTTCTTTAAAATTTCTGTATTTTCTTAAAGTCATTGTCATTTGTTTTCTTCGTAATTTTTAACTAGAAATTTTCGGAAATTACTATTATGTAGTGACAAACCAAAAAAAAAATAGGTTCATATAAACTGGAACAGAGGGAGTACATAATTACTTCCTATAGCTACTATTTAGTTGTTACGGTGTGTATTCGCGATATCTGCTATATTCATGAATACAACAGCAAAAAGTGCCTAAAAATTCAGGGCAGTCCAGTTGTACGCGCATGTATTCGCGCATGTATTCATGAATACAGCAGTAAAAATGTTACAACCCACATTCGCGTACCTTAGATCACGTCGTAAGTTAGTCGACGTAAATCGAAGAAGAGATTATCTTTGAGATGATAAGAAATTAATCCTATTGGTCTTAAACGATACAAGGGTGTATAAGAGTGGTTAACAAGTATTTGAAGTTAAACGAATCAAGGATGTTATAACCCGTATTTTCGGGTAACACTAGAGGTGATTAATTGTCCCAAGAGGTCATGTTTTAATGTATTTGAATTATATAATATCCGTATCATAAGTCTTGAAGTCAAGCGAGTTATGAAACAAAAGTCGATAAAAGTTGTCGCAACTTACATTTATAATTTTACTTAAACTTTAGGTCAAATGTTACTACATTTTTCTCCCAATGTACTTAGAATTATGGGGTGATATACCTATCAAATTGAAGATCTATGAGTCTAGTTTCCAACACATTAAACAGTTCGTCGATACGATCTCGGAATAGAGAGATATTCACGTTTTCGCGAGAGTGCGCCAAACAGCTCTCTATGGGGCCTACATAGGCGGTTTAAGACATATGGATATATATATGATACCTCAACCCCGTTTTAAGTCATTATTTTTCAGTATATTCAGACCTTAGAACCCTAAAAATAGTCTCTCAAGGTTCTCTCATGATCCAAGACCCAAACAAAGGGCAAACAACACAAATCAAATGTCGGGAATCCCGTAGCGCTAGTAAGTTTCTTGCTCTTCTTGTTGTTGCTGATTTTTTGTGTTGTTCCAGCTCGTATGGGAGGTTGTTTTAAGTGTTTTATGTTCTGTAAATACATCTTAAAATTTTTAATATCAACCCTAGGTGATTTCAAGTCTTCTAAAGTAATTCTAGTGCCGAAAAGCCCGAATTAATTGCTAGTTTCGCTTCCTTGTTCTTGTGGCAGAATTGGAGGGATATTTCGTGGAAAATTAAGGTCAAATTGGAGTTGTTCTTTCTGTTTAAAAGTAAGGAACCTCTTACTCTATATATATATATTTAAGATTATCCAAGTTGCGGCTAAGTCATTGAAGCTAGAACTTGTGAAATATATATCGAAAGGCTTGGTAGTAATGTTGTTGGTTGGTGGACTGTTTTGGAGGCTCAATATGATTATTAATGATATTGTTTGGGCTGTTTGGTGATTGTATTGACTTGTGGGAAGTCATATAAATAGGGGAGGTGCTGTCCGTTTCATCGTAAAATAGGTTGCGGTCGATACATAATAGTTATGACGCTTAAACGATAATGATAGTGTCATTTCTCTTATTGTAGACTAAGGAGTCGTGACATTTGCATAGCTTGAGGTTGGGCAGTATATACAAGGTATGTGAGGCTATCTCCTTCATTCTTTTGCATGACTCCGATTGTACATAATTTAATGAACGAGCTCCCAAAGATACTCTACTCTTTGAAGCTAGAAGTACTTACATTGCTGCCCTTCTTATGAAACGATTGATATTGATGTTACTTCTCTTATTCTTATATTATCAATGTTGTTGGTAGTTCCTGATTCTTATAAGATTCTTGATGAAGAGTTAATCCTAATAACGTGTACGAAGGATACCGACCTTACGTCACTCCGAAAGGTTCAAAATGTGATTCCAATGAGTCCAGCATGCATCATATATATGTATCTATTTTACTCTACCGAGCCGCGCTATAGTCGGTCGTGTATGGCACCTATTGTGCAACCACTGATCAGTTGGCTTTTACCGAGCTCCACGTGGTCGGGTACGTTTTACCGAGCCTATTACGGCCGGGTACGATATGATGATGGTGATGCCCACAAAGACGTATGTTTTAAAAGTTTATGTATATATATATATGTATGTATCATGTATTTCATGTCAGTAGCCCTCAGAGGTACCCAGATGTCACAGGTTATATATTTTCTATCCCTGTTTATATTACTGTTCTTACTTATGTTTTCCTGCCTCACATACTCAATACTTTATTCGTACTGACGTCCTTTTTATTTGTGGACGCTGCATGTCGTGCTGCAGGTCCTGATAGACAGGTAGACGCAGCTCCCCCACCACAGTAGGCTGTCCAGTTCAGTGCTTATTGGCAAGATCCCTTCTCCGGACTTGCCATGGTCTTGGTATGCATTTTTGTTATAGACATTATGGGTATGTCGGAGCCCTGTTCCGGCAATGTTGTAGCACTTATGTTCCTTTAGAGGCTCATAGACAGGTGTCGACTTATGTATGGTTTAGAATGTCTTGTCGGCTGATTTTTGTTGTATAGTCTTTCATGGCAGCATGGTAGCTCGTACCTTATATATAGTTTATTGACAGTCTTGTCATCCCATGTTATATATGTTTATGACATTATCTTTCATTGTTGGATGTTCATGATACCATGTCTACTATTTATATTGATCTTATCGGTCCTTAAAGATAATAAGGAAGGTTAGATAAAATGCACGTTGGTGCTCGGCAAGTATGGCCCGGGTGCTAGTCATGACCCTCTAGTTGGGTCGTGACAAAAAAACGATTAAAATCAGGGCAGTCCAGCTGTACGTTCATGTATTCACATGTATTCGCGCTGCAATATTCATGAATACAGCAGCAAAAAGGGCCTAAAATCAGGGCCGTCCAGCTGTACGCGCATGTATTCGCGCCATGTATTCATGAATACAGTAACGGTAATCACCTTAATAGGTATGTCCATCTGTCTAATAACAGAAATAATATCAATTAGCGTGATATACTCCTAATATAACTCAACAAAATCAATTCTAACATGCCTCATTATCAACCTAATTAATTAGAATGATTTTTCAGTTGTATATAACTTTTGTGTTTAGTGTGTTTTAATTTATTTATTTTTACTATTGCATTCATTAGATTCAATGTTTGTATTTACTGTATTCGCTATTTTATATAAAGTACAGTCAAATATATTTGTATTAATAGTATATTAATTATTCCTAATACATGTTATTATTGTTGTATTTAGTATATTTCATTGGTTGTATTCACTATATTTCTATTTGTATTCAGTGTATTTTACTGTATTTTAAAATTAAATGTATTCATTATTTATATTTTGTTATATTTTAATGTTTGTATTCAGTGTATTTCAATATTTATATCCTGATACAGATATATTCATGCATGAATACAGATGTATTCAGCTGTTTTGAAAAAATATAAATCTTCGAAATACATAAATACAAGCAAAAAAATATATTTATGCAAAAATACAATATATTTGAATGAATTTGTACAAAATACAATGTATTTGTATCATTATATGTGACTAAATAGCAAAGAAGAGAAGAAAGTTCACTGGAAATGGCGTTTTCCGGCCAAGCAAAATATTGTATACATTATATTAAAACTAAAAATGGAGACGAACAAAAATCCCGGCCTCGAATCTTCTCCGGCGTAAAAAAATATTGCAGTATCCGTATAGAGGAATCCATTGCAACATCCAGCGTAGAAGAAAGTCGTAGTGGCCCTCTTGTTTCAAAGTTGTTGAATCAGCCATTGAACATGAAATTTGAAGTTTTCTGCTAAAAACCTAAAAATTGTGAAGATTTTAAAAAAAAATAAAAAGTGAAGAGAAAAAGAAGAAGCTTGAACGAACCAAAAACCCAAAAAATTTTACACTTACCATGAATGTATGGAGCAAAAACGTTGAAAGTGTGAGAGAGGATCGTGTTGTGAGAGGATCGTGTTGTGAGAAAAAAATCGCGAATACAATTTTGATGTGAGAGAGAGATCGTGGAGAGAGAAAGAAGAAATATCTTGATGTGATTTTGGGAGAGAATAACCGAAAGAACGATAGAGAAAAATGGTACATAGCGTATTTAATGCCTTAATAATAGTGTATACCATAAATACTTATTTTGCTATAAAAATAAAAGATAGCTATAGAAAATAATATTTTAAAAAAGTTTTAATTTATAATAAATATGGTGTAAACCTTTATTATTGGAGGTAAAATTTCCATTCTTGATAATTTATCCATCTATATTGGCTGGTCAGTTACCGAGGCATCCTAATGTCATGAAAAGACCCTTTGTGCTACCAATTAAACGGATCCCATAAAGTGGAAAATAAAGATTATACTATTTACTTTGTAGCAATTTATAAGACCATTTTCATTTTAAAGTTCTAAAATATTTGACATTATCCTACTAATTATGTTATTTTACATAAATCTACAATTTCATGATGAATTTAATTCATTTAACTATTTAAAAAATATGTCTTACAAAAATGTTTATGTTGGAGGAATTTATTATTTTAAAAATACTAAGTGGGACTATATGTCAAATTGAAACTGGGTTTGTATTGCCTTTACCCTAAAATTTAAAAGAATTAACCCAAATAGCCGTCCACCCAATTATTTAAACTAAAAATAGCCGGTGAAAGTATAATGTATGCATAATTTATGTATTGTATGTGTATAATTGTGTATAATTAATGTATAATCTATGTATATGGCTAGAAAAAATAAACAATTAATATGGCCGGCTATTTGTGTAAAGATCCCTAAAATTTAAGGATGTAATTTGAGAATTCGAACTAGAACAAATTTGGCGAATGAAGTAGCAAGGTCTGAAATTGGGATGCAAAAAATGCGAATTCTCTTTTATAAGAAAACCCCCAATATAATGTATTTCCTATAGTACTTATGCTTGGTTTAGCTGGAAGGAAACTCCTTTATGCATTTATCCAGGTACGATTATTGACATCCTGCAAATGTAGTAGTTGTAAGCACCTAAAAAAACTGAAAGAATATAAAAGAATTTTTTTTCCTATAAAAAATACTCCTATATTTGTATTGAATCTATCCATGAACTTTCTCTTAACTTGAGGATAAGAGGTGTTAAGGTCTAGTATTAGGCTAAAGTTTCGGAAAGCAAAAGTTATTCACATGCACTGGTACACGAAAAATACTCGGATACAAATTGGTTTCAAAATTGAAGCGGCACGTAGCTGCTCTAACATAACTGGTGACTGGTGAGTAAAGTCGGAGGGGAAGAGGGAGTTGGTCAAAAAGGTAATACGTACTCGGCAACAAAGAAATAACTCGAAAGTCGAAACTTTTAACACGTGCCTGTTCGATTATTTTAAGTAGTGATAGAAGTTTCCTTAGAGGTGTAATTAACTATATATAGAGAGAGTGAGAACACAATAATTGAGGAAAATTTCCACCTGTACGTTTTCTGTTTTATTTGATTTTTTCATATACTTTTGCAGTCAACGCAAACATTCAAGCAACTATAAAGACACTACGAATTCCTACACTTGACCATCAGATCACGTACACCAGCTGAAATCGAAAGCCCTTTAATTTGGCTCTAAGGTAAGCTTATCCCTCTTTTGATGAGACCTTATACATTCTCTTTTTCTTCACCAAAGATCTAGAAAGATACTGATTGTGATTGGATTGCAGAGACAGGATCTAAAGCTAAGAGAGAATTGATCATTAAGGAGCCCAACTTGCCAACAATGGATATGTCATCGGCTACATGGTGGTCTGAAATGGTACGACAATAAAATTAAAACTCGTTCCTTTTGCTTTAAAGAGTTCTGTTATTTGATTTTATGTACCCTACGGTAACGTTTTATTTCGAAATTAACCAATACAGGAGAGGACTAATATGAATGATCATTCCTTTATCAACAATAATCACAGCCAGATGATGACCCCATTGAACGAACTGCCTTTCAACAAGCCCTTCTCCTCTTGCAATTATGGCTACTCCAGTTCGCCATCAGCCAATACTACTACTGTAGCCACAAACCACTTTGAAAATTTGAACTACACCTCAGTCAAGACTGATCAGTTGACATCTGGAACTACCCTAAACTTCTCGTCTTCAGTTTCTACGACGGATTGTGATGATTTTGGTGATAGCCAAAATCTAATCCAGGCCTTGGGATTTGGTGCTGCTGATATTACTACTCAGAAGAAGAGTTACAATAGGACTAGTTTGCAGGCACAAGACCACGTTATGGCAGAAAGAAAGCGAAGAGAACGCCTCACTCAGCGCTTCATAGCTCTATCTACCCTCATCCCCAACCTAAAGAAGGTAAATCCTTTTGTTTCCTCTTTTAGTTTTTTATCGATCGATCGCTACTTAAATTAATCAAATCTCAATTTCTATGTGCTGAAAAATATAACAAATGAACATTTGATGTAGTGCTAGTGTTTCTTCATATCTTAATTCTCCACTTATTAAGAGAATTAATTTCCATAGCACTACAAATATATTGATGTTTAATTTCTAATTAACTCTTTTAACAGTTAGACAAAGCATCAGTACTCGGAGATGCGATCAAATATATAAAACAACTTGAAGAACAAGTAAAAACTCTCGAGGAAAAAGCCAAGAATTGTAGCGACGAATCGGCGGTTGCAGTGAAGAGAGCTCGTGTTCTCTCCAGTTATGATGAGTACTCCTCGTCTTCTGATGAAAACTCCAGCATTAGCACTGACCGATCATTTCCAGATATTGAAGTTAGAGTTTCAGACGGGAATTTTATGATTAGTATTTATTGCAAAAAGCAAACCGGGATAATAAAAGAAATATACAACGAAGTAGAGAAGCTTCATCTTTCTATCATTAGCTCCAGCGTTATGCCTTTTGGCTACAGCACTACCCACATGACCATTATTGCTCAGGTACTATCTTAATATTCCTTTAAAATTTATTCAAGGTTCAAACTATCAATTACTCCAATTGCTTTATGTTAATTCTAATATTATGGCCATTTAATTTGACAGATGGATTATAAATTGAGTATGACACCAAATCATGTTGCGAATAGAATCCGTGCGGTTATGATGAAAGAAGAAGACACCACTCTTACAGCATAGAGAAGAATTTTCAAGATTTTTAGAAGTTAATTTAAGGTCATTGGCTATGTTCCATTGTCAATATCCTATTAAGTGATAATGTTTGCAGCAGATCTCTTTTTGCGGATCCAGATTACCTGGAAGTGGGGTACTAATGACTTGGTTTAGTGTAAATGGTTTCCATAATTGTGGATTAGTGAGGTGCTTTGGCCTGTTTGCGGGTTACAAGTTGGGACCCCGTTTTATAATTGTCTCACGTGCTACAATCGGAGAGACTGGCTCCATCTTTTTGACAAGTCATGGAATTCCACTAAAGTGGTCTTGTTTTCCTTTGAGGATCTGCTACAGTGCATGCACGTTTATCTTTTTGTTTCTTCTCTTTTGGGATTTAACTAACTAGTGTTTGCCTTTTTGTGTGAACCGCTTTATGTGTACTCTTGTCTCCACGGTGTAATAAGCACATCTTTATTGGATTTTAGTGAAAAATTAAACCTCAGTCTTTACTCTTTAGTCTTTACCAATGTTCTAAAAGATTTTAGTTCTGGAATTCTGTTGGAAATACATCCCGGGGCGAACATCTCTAAACAATAAACCAATGTGTATGTTGCACTTACTTGAAATAGATTTGTAGTTGTAGAAATCACTTGAAATAAATTTGTTGTTTCTTGATTATTCTTGACATTGAACATACGCCACCATACTATGATTTTCACCCCTTATCAATTTAGAAGCTGGGAGTATAGTAAATTCGTCCAAACACAAATGCAAAAAGAATTCACAATATTACTTATCGATATTTAAAGAAGTGAACAAATTAGCTTTAAGATCATTAATAAAAGGCAAATTAAATACATTAATATAATTAGCCTCCACGAGTTTTCCAAATTAGAGTTCCCAATGTTAATTTTGTATAAACCTATGAATGTACAATGCAAGGATTGAGAAAGCACCAAATACACTTAAGGGGAAAGAAGTTCAGGCAGTATCAATAGAAGGAAATAGCAAGAATGGGGAAAATAAGAAAGAGCAAATTCAGAAAGGGGATAACAAACATGAGGCTTGTAGCTCTAGCTCTTCTAGTGTTCCGACGGATATTAAAAATATACCAGGGCTGCAGTTGGTAGTTGATTTAAATGCTTACAATGAGCTCAAGACAACATCAAATTTAGCAGCAAATACTACAAAATACCTCAAGAATGCATACGCTCCTATCAATGATATAGAAGTGAATGACATTGAGGAATCAGACAATGATCAATATACAGGAAAACATGAAATCGAGAAAAGAGGAAGAAGTGAAACCAGAAAGGGTGGCAGAAGACATAGACAAAAAACTCATCCTTCTTAGAGAAGGAAACAAAAGGAAGATAACACCCTCTTAGTTCTTATGATTAGTGCAATCTTCTGGAATATTAGAGGGGTGAGGTCTAAAAAGGCCATTCACATATTGAAAAAGCTAATCGACATCAACAAAACTCAATTTTTGGCTATCTTTGAACCTTTTGTTAGTAAAGAAAAGGTAGATGGCTACAAAAAATTCCTAGGATACCAATATTGTCTATCCAATAGCAATGGGCAAATTTAATATTTTTGGAATGCAAATAACCGCACAGATTTACTTACAATGGAGATCAACATGTCACTATCAGGATGAAGAATGCTATTGACAATTAGAATATATTCATGACTATATGCCAAGTGCAGCTCAGCAGAAAGAAGAGATCTTTGGAATTGTTTAGGACAAGATAATCAGGTAGTTGATGGTCCATGGTGCATTGGGGGTGACTTCAACGTCATATTAGACCCTGGGGAGAAGCTACATGGAAAGCCTCATAGAATGCATAGAAGCCTTGAGTTTCAGAATTGTATGGATAATTGTGGGGTTACTGACATTGAATTTATAGGTCCTAACTTTACTTGGTGTAATAATAAAAGACCAAGAAAAAGAATCTAGAAAAGGCTTGACAGAGTTTTTGTTAATAATATGTGGGACCAGCTGTTTCAAAATGTACAGTCAGACACCTTGTGAGAAGGCTCTGATCATAGACCTCTTCTTATCAAGTGGCTAGGCAACAATCAGGATTATATCAAATATTTTAGATTTCTTAACTGCTGGGTGAATGAGAGGGTGTTCTTTGATATTGTAAAAGAGGTATGGAGTATAAAGGTTCATGAAAATCCTATGTGGGTTTTGAAATCCAAACTTAAGGCTCTTAGCCGGAGATTGAGCCAGTAGTCCAGGGAGGAGAATGGTGATATAAATGAAAATATTATCAAATGGGAAAACCAGAGAAGAAGTTAACAAGGCCCGTGCAGAATATATTAATTAGTTGAGTATGCAAGAGTCTCTACTTAAACAAAAGTCCCAAGTTAAGTGGTTTGAAGAAGGTGATTGTAACATTAGATATTTTTATCGTATTCTTAGGGAGAGAAGAAAGAAACAACGGGTGAATAGAATCTAGAATCACAAAGGGAATTGGATTAAGGGAGATAAGAAAATTTCCAAAGTTGCAGCGAAACACTTTCAGTCCCTATTCAATTTGCATCACCCTAACCTCAATCCTTCAATTCTTGACTGCATCCTTAATTGTCTTTTAGAGGAAGACAATTTTATTCTGAGTGAGATACCTGATGAAACAGAGATTAAAGTAACAATATTTAGCCTAAGTATCGTTAGCACTGTATGACCACATGGTTATAAATTTATAATGAGACTTTTTTCGTAAATGTTGTGATATCAATAAGGAGGATATCATGGCCTATGTCTTGGAATTCTTCAGGGGTAAAAGCTTAACTAAGTTCTTTTCTCATACTTGTCTGGTGTTGATTCCTAAAATTGACACACCCTCCTGCTTTTCTGATTTCATACCCATCAGTCTCTATAACTTTACCAATAAAATTATTTTTAAAATTCTCTCTCTTAGGTTAAATCCTCTCCTTCATAAGTTGGTCTCTATTAATCAAAGTAATTTTGTGAAAGAAAGATTGATTATAGAAAATGTGTTGCTGGCCCAAAAAATTATTCACAATATTTCTCAAGTCAACAAGGGTGGTAATATTATAATTGAACTAGACATGGCCAAAGCCCATGATAGGATGTCTTGGTTCTTTGTTATCTCTGTCTTGAGAAAATTTGACTTTTCATAACAATGCACTGATATGATACTCAATCTCATCTCTGGAGTGTGGTACTCTATTATTATTAATGGGACTAGACATGATCTTTTCTTATCCTCTCAAGGCTTAAAACAAGGAGATCCTCTTTCCCCCTCCCTTTTATAATATGGTTAGTAAGGTGGTTAAAAGTTTTAATGGTTGGCAAGGTAAGCTACTATCATATGGTGTCAAGATTGTGTTGATAAAAAGTGTCCTCCAATCTTTGCCAACCCACACTCTTTCTGCTATGACCCCTTCCAAAAGTACGCTTAAACTTATTGAAAAATACCTTGCTAATTAGTTTTGGGGTACCAATACTGAACATAAGAAGTACCACTGGAGCTCTTCAAAAAATCTTTGTATTTCTATTGATGAAGGGGGCATTGGTATTAGAAGGATAGAGGACATCAGTGATACTTTGGCTACTAAAAGATAGTGGATACTTAGGTCTACATCATCTCTTTGGGCTACCTTTGTGAAACAGAAATATTGCATTAGATCTCACAAAGTGACTAAAGTTTGGGCATCAGATAACTCTCATGCTTGGAAGCATATGCTAAAGAAGAGGCAAAATGCAGAAAAGCACATGATTTGGCAAGTTAACTCTGGAACTAGTAGGCTTTTATGGGATATTATGGTCAGGCAAAGGCCCACTAGCAGATCAGGTTCCAAACTGTAACAAGAACTCCAAAATCCTTGTTAAAGATTTCATTATCAATGGCACATGGAATATGAACAAACTGATGGAATTTTTACTTGGCTATATAGCCCAACAAATTTCTACTATAGACATTGGTAATCAGGATAGAGAGGATCAACTCTACTAGAATCTCACGAAAAGTGGCAAATACTCCAACAAAACTGCATGGCAAATGGTAAGATCCAGCAGACCTAACCAACAATTCATTAATAAGGTTTGGCATTCCTGTATCCCTTTTAAAATTTCTTTTCTTACTTGGAAGCTTTGGAAAGGTAAACTCCCGTTTGATGAGATTATTGCTAAGTTTGGAAAATAAATTATTTCTAAATGTAACTGTTGTGCATGTCCTAAAAATGAAACAATGCATCATGTCTTCATTGAAGGTATGACTGCCAATTATATTTGGAAACTATTTGGCTACCTTCTTGGTATTAAATATCACCAACACCCTATTAGATATTGTCACGACCCAAACAAACCCCTGTCGTGATGTCGCCTATTGTGGAACTAGGCAAGCCGACTCATTTCCAAAACAAACAGATATTTTCATTTCAAAGATAATTTTAATGTTATTTAATATAAAAACCTTCGCAAAGGAGTTCAAATTAAAATAAAAGTGCGAAAGAAAAAGCCCGACATCGGGGTGTCACTAGTCATGAGCATCTATTATAATCTATCTAACAATATCAAGGCTAACTCAGCCTGAAAAATAGCTAAATACAACTGGAGGAAGACAAGAGGGAGAAGAGCAGGGGTTGCGATCTCTAAACAGCTACCTTGCTATCTCCAAGAAAATCTGCAACCAGAACAATCAATAACTACTACCGTGTCCAGCTACACCTGAATCTGCACACAAGGTACAGAGAGTAACGTGAGTACGCCAACTCAGTAAGTAACAACAATAAATGAAGACTGAACAGTAGTGACGATCAATAAAACGTATAACGTTCATATCATAAAATCTCAGTGAAGTACAACATACTTTAAAAATCAGTGTTTGAATCAAATCATCTCGTTTAAACCCGGTTCCAGTAAAAATCATTTAAAGATATTTTTCCAACAGTTTTTCAAACAAAGGCTCAATGCAAAGGTGAGCAAAAATGATGAAATCATAAATAGCCCATAGGGCAAACCTCACAGTCACTCGTGCAACTCGGGCATACCTCACAATCATTCTTGCCACTCGGGCATACCTCACAATCACTCATGCTTCCCAGTCACTCAGCACTCGGCACTCGCACTCAGTAGGTACCTGCGCTCACTAGGGGTGTGTACAGACTCCGGAGGGGCTCCTTCAGCCCAAGCGCTATAATCTACACGGAGAACTCACGTGCTATAATAATAAAGTATGTTGTAGGCGGTCAGCCCCGATCCACACTCATCCTCACAAATCAGGCCCTCGGCCTCACTCAGTCATAAACCTCTCAAGCCACTCGGGCATTTTAGTAAAACAGGGCATTCGGCCCAAAATATTTATATGTATCAAAATAGAGTCATAAAACTGAGTTATAGATTTTCAATCAAAGACAATGAGAGGATAGTAAGAAAAAGGCCCCTAAGGGTCCAAACAGCACTGGCACAAGGCCCAAACATGGCATTCAACCCAATTTACAGAAACTCTTTCTAAAACATATAAGTATCATATAGTTTCAACAAAGTATGCAACTTTACAGTTGCTACGGGACGGACCAAGTCACAATCCCCAACAGTGCATGTCCACATGCCCGTCACCTAGCATGTGCGTCACTAAAAATAGTAGAATGATACAAAATCCGGAGTTTCGTAACCTCAGGAATAGATTTACAATCGTTACTTACCTCAAACCGGTCAAATCTCTACCCCGCAATGCTCTTGTCTCTGGACTCGGCCTCCAAATGCTCCAAATCTATTTACAATCAATACAATATCATCAATATATGCTAATGGAATGAATTCCACAAGAAAAACTATCAAATTAGACCAAAATCCGAAATTGGCTCAAACCCGGCCCCCGGGCCCACGTCTCGAAATTCGACAAAATTGACAAAACTAGAAAGCTCACAAATTCATCAAAATCCGACATCGTTTGGTCCTTCAAATCTTTAAATTAAACTCTTAAAAATTCTAAGCCCTAACCCCTCATTTTCACTAATTACAATGATTAAACAACGGAAAATCATAATGTATACAAGTATTAGGGCTCAAGCAACTTACCTCACTGATAGCCCTTGAATCACCTTTCGAAAATCATTCCAAAAGCTCCAAAAACCAACTTGAAAATGGTGGAAATGAACCAAAATTCGCGAAATGCTATCTATACATTCTGCCCAGATTTTCGCACCTACGGCCTATTCCACGCGCCTGCGGGACCGCACCTGCGGTCAAAAATCCTCGCACCTGCGAGAATCACTTAAACTCTCAGCCTCCGCACCTGCGCTCAGGTCTCGCACCTGCGGGCTCGCAAGTGCGTTCAAACCCTTCGCGCCTGCGCTCCAGCCTTGGCCTCCCATTTTCCGCATCTGCACTTCAAATTCTCGCGCCTGTGGTAGCGCACTTGCGTATTTCCTTTCGCTTCTACGAAGCCTGCCCAACACCCTCTTTTCCGCATCTGCGGACTCCCCTTGCGCACCAGCGACCTCGCACCTGCGACTCCTCCTTCCGCAGGTGCAGAAATAGCAGTAGCAGCAGCTTCAGCTGCATTTTCCAACTTCGACAAATCCGTTAACCACCCAAAATCACCCCGAGGCCCTCGGGACCTCAACCAAAAATACCAATAAGTCATATATCAACATACAAACTTAGTCGAACCTTCGAATAACTCAAAACAACATCAAATCACCAAATTACCCTCGGATTCAAGCCTAAGAACTTCTAAATTTTTAAATTCGGCAACTAATGCCGAAACCAACAAAACCATGTCCGAATGACCTCAAATTTTGCACACACGTCACAAATGACGCTACGAACCCATTCCAACTTCCGGAATTCCATTCCGACCCCGATATCAAATTTTTCACTGCCGACCAAATATCACCAAATTTTCAATTTCGTCAATTCAAGCCTAATTCTACCACGGACCTCCAAATCACATTCCGGACGCACTCCTAAGTCCAAAATTACCTAACGGTGCTAACAGAACCATCAGAATTCAAATCCGAGATCGTTTACACATAGATCAACATCCGGTTGACTTTCCCAACTTAAGGTTCTAAATAAGAGACTAAGTGTCTCATTCCACTCCGAAACCACTTCGGGCCCGAACCAACTAACCCGGTATATCATAATATAGCTTAAGAGCATAAAAGAAATATAAATAGGGTAAGCGGGGCTATAACTCCCGAAATAACCGACCGGGTCGTTACAGATATATGTTAAATTCTTGGTGGCAAGAAAAATCTGTTAATGATGTACATAAACTTGTTCTTCAAATTACTCCTATTGTTATATGTTGGGTACTTTGGAAGGAAACATGTGCTTGCAGGTATGAAAATTAGAAAAAAATTAGTTTGTACAAATTGGAGCAACAAGTTTGTTATACTGTAGAAGCAGCAATCTCCAAGGTCTATCCAAATTGCAAACTCACAATGCCTTGGATCCACTTTTGTGACACTCTGATAAAACTACACCCCGTCCCCAAGGTCATCTTAGTGAATTGGCAGAAACCAGAGGAACGATCATTCAAACTGAACACAGATGGTAGCTTCAACAAGATAGATGGAAAGGCAGGCATGGGTGGGGTACTAAGAGGTGGCAATGGCAACCTTATAATGGCATTCTCATTCTCAATTCAGTGTAGCAGTCATAATTTGTCATAATTTTGCAGAGGCTTATGTAGCATGGTTTGGAGGAAATTGGTGTATACAAAATGGCTACACAACCTTCACCATCGAGTTGGACTTTCTACTGGTTGCAAATATGCTTAGGGAAAGGAAGGCAAACAACTACAAGATGAACAAGATTATAGAAGAGACCGCTCAAATGATTCACCAATCTAATGTACACATTACTCAATGTTATAGAGAGGATAACCAACTAGCTGATTGGCTTGCAAAAATGGCTACCAACACACAAAATGGTAGTTTCTACTTCTCGGCACAGCAGTTACCCAAAGATGCTAAGGGCCTTATCATCTAGACAAAAATCAAATACATAGTATTTGAACAAAATATGACAAGTCGAACTTTTTTGTTAGTTAATTTTTTTCCCCCTCTCTGGTTGGGCATGTGAATAGGTTACCAGTGCCCTTTTGTGAAGGATAGACTATATCCTTGTGTTGTATTACAGAGGTAAGGGTTTATCCCCCCTCTTGAACTATCTTTTGGATGAAATATAACTCCCCAGCTAACCTAGAAAATTATTTATAAAAAAAAGGAGATAGACAATTTTAAATACAGTCAGACATTTTTATAATAATATCCCTATATAACAATCATTCATTATAAATAATAAATAAATAAAAAACGCAAAAGTTCCGAACATGTGAGTTATGTTGTGCAGAGAATTCGCTAAACTGCCTTTCTATCAAGCAATGTTCCAATATTATAGCTTTTTTTTAAAGCTTTCACAAATTTCTGACATCGCTTTTCTGGAGGTATATTCGCCATTGAATTCATGCTATAAGGTATCAGGGTATTTTAAGATCAGAACGCGGATATGGGTTACGCTTTTCAAAGCCGCATCTTGCTTGGACATTAATACAAATTTAATTTGCTATCAAAAGTGGGACTAATGTCCTAAAAATCTTAAAGAACTGAATTTTTCACTCGTTGGTGGTCCAACTAGGAAATGAAAAAAAAAAAAAAAAAAGAAGCCGAGAACCAAGGCAACTGACATCGACTGCTTGAAAGGGACATTGGACAATAGAGCTGGCTAGTTCCATTATGTAGTAATTGTATGTCTACTGAATACTAATCGAGGCCATTCTCTGTAATAAACATTTGAAATTTGTAGTTGTATGTCGAAGTATTGTTTTTATCTTCCTTTTTTCCCTTTTATCTTTTAAGTTTCAAGATACAGAACTATACAACGATTAACAGATCTATGAACAATAAATACATATATCCTTCTTGAACAACGTACCTTGTAATACTCACAGCAACGAAATGAGAAATAATCAATATTCCAAAACTATATATATCATCTCAATGAGAATTGGTTATTTAATTAGCCAATCTCAGAACTTGAAAGTGGGATAGGAAAATTCACATTTTCTAATGGAAATGTTAATCCCAAACAGAAAAAGCCATACTTTCAAATGAAGTGAACTACAACGATTTGACAAGCGTGAAAAGAAAAAGACCATCGTAGTCCTTATACTTTTTAGTCCCTATTTTTTATACTCTATACTTTGTTTACTCCATGATAACGCATCCGAAAAAGAAAAAAAGAAAAAAAAGAAAAATCAAATCCCTTGCATCTTAGAGCCTGTTTGGAAACCAGCTTTTAAGTCACTTTTTAACTTCTGAAAGTGTTTGGCAATCAAAAAAGGGCTTAAAAAAGTAAAAATCTGCTTTAAAAAAAGCCAAAAACCAACAAGTTGGTTAAACCCAACTTTTTCGAAATTGACTTACAAGCCATATTGCTTTGACCAAGGATATTATAATCTTATCCCTTATAATTTTTCTTAATCCCGAAATTACCTCTCGGTAGAAAATCCTAAAACATACATATCTTTCTTTTCTCCATTCTTGTTGCAGCATCTGCTTCCATAACTTTCCCCAACTTTATTATATTCTGAATCCTTATTAGTTAGAGGAACAAATTATTTTTCTTCCCTCTTCTGACATTTTCTTTAGATGTTTGCAATATTAGTCTTCAGATGCGACATACTTCTGCTCATTGCTCCTTTTGGTTTGGAGCTCTTGCTGGTGAGCTGGACGGTCGTCTACTTAAGAGTCATTACTTGCTCTTTTGAGTTTTATTTTTCTTTTCGTTTTGGAGCAACACCTAAAATGAAAGGTGGATAGATGCTTCAAAGCAAAAAGAGAATGAGAAAGCTATAGATTCTTGATTTGTGTAGTTGCTTCTTTCATATGGTTTAAGACTCACTCTAATTTGTTTGAGATCATTTCTTTATTAGTCCGTACAAAAATAAACTTGAAATTTATGGAAGTTTACTTGATTGAAAGCGGTGAAAAATGAACATTCAAGAATTATATTTATAAAAATTATCTAAAGTAATCAATTAGATTGAAATTAAATTAAAATATAAATTATTTTTTATTTTCATTAATTCAAAATTAAATTTCATTATAGTAATCAACTCCTTTATAATGTTAATAGCTTTAAGGATATTTTTGTCTTTTTAACAGAAAAATCAAACACTTCAACATCTTTTTTTAAGTTTCAGCACTTTTATCCAAACAGCTAACTGTTTATTTATAAAACAAGCTCCCGCACTTAAAAGCTGCTTTTAAGTATTACGCTTATAAGCTACTTTTTTTTCGGCTAATCCAAACGTTCTCTTATTCTCCGGCAACCAAAGAACTCACTAAATGCTTTTTATGAGATCCACTTTTTGTTTTTCATTTTGCTTTGCTTTTCTCCGACCACTAGTCTTTTATTTCTTTTCTTATATTTTTTTGCTTTCTTTACATGTCCAATTTTTTCTGTTTCTTTTCACTTTTTGACGTATGATGTCCAGGCATCCTTTGAAAAGTCAAGTTTCATTTCTAATGAGAAAATGTCGCAGCTGGTTAGGGTACAGTCCTAGTATTGATGCCAAAGTCTCTAACCCATGTGCGTGATCTACAGAAAAGTATAAACAACCCAACTTTCCGGCCAAACTGCAACATCAAAAGACATACACTAATTTAGTTCTAGAAAACATAAAGTCAGCTTCTATGCTCTACGCGTATTTTTGACACCAAACCTCCTAAACTTTTGGACGTTAGCCAGTAATTTATGGTTCAAAATACCTTTGAAACGAGTTGGGATCCATATTCATTTTACTAAGTTTGGTATGAACAAGGTTCCTCAGCCCGTGGAATAGGGTGTATCTTTGTCTTCCCCCAATAATTAATTAATATCATAATGCTACTAGAGAGAAAGTAACATAATATGAAGGATATATAGGCACAAGTGCGTATCTAATGTAAAGGCTACGGGTTCATCTAACTTTCGCTTATACCTTATATTTTAGCGCAAAAAATTATTAAATTTGTACAAATAATAAATTTTGAAGCCATTAAATTAGATGAGATGTGATAGAATTGTAAATTTGAACCCATAAAGTTCAAATTCTGGATTTACCTATGTATAGGCAGTATGATTAGTTAAGACCAGTTAGCTGATCACTTACAGAACAATTAATTTATTAAAGCAAGCAAGTTGAACCAACTTAGTTAAGGGAACCAATGATACACCAGAAATCATGCCCAGTTTGGTGGAAGGTTGAAGAGAGATATACTATCACTTTAATCCAACCCTCTTAAAATCGTGGACTTTAGGAGGAGAAAGAAATGAGTAGCAAATTTTGTCTAAGTTGTCTGCAGCCTGTTCTCACGTTTGTTATGTCCATTGCCAACAACCTGTTCTTATCTGGTAAAATTTTCCTTGTCTAATTTAAGTAAGATGCGAACCCCTCTAGACCCGCAGGGCCAAATAATAATCAGAATTTCCACAGTATTTTCCGGGACTAGTATGAATTGAGACTTAATTGTTGTTATTACATCTTTGGCACATTTTCAGGAGAGACTATCAGTCTCTTTCACAGTGAGTTCCCATTTTACTGTACTGACTTAGTTGATGATCTGCGTCTCTTGGGATTTTTTTGTTGATTGGGAATTGCATTTGTTCTAATTGGTTGTACAATTAGGTTAGTGTTGGGCTATCTGATGGGCAGTCCCACTTAGGCCCAAAACAAGAGCACAAGACTTAGTGGATCAACACAATTATTTATACTGTAGCTAATTATTTCTTTTGTAAATATACATACAGTTGGCTATTTTTGTAATTGGAAGACGGAAGTATAAATAGAAGTTGGGGCCAAATGTTTAAGCGGCTCATTTCATTTTATCTCTTTCCTTTCTTACTTTCTCTCTGAAGCAAACTCCATTGACGATTTCTTCAAATCGAGCTAATTCATGAGTATTAACATGGTATCAGAGCAGAGAAAACACATCTCCTATTCGTCCTCTATCGACCGATACTAACCGTGTTCAATTTTGTCCGGTTTTCGGCCAAGGTTTGCAATTTCGTTTTTTTATGAAAGTAGTTGGAGCGTGTTCTTTTGTTTATGGAACATTCATCGATGAAGTTGAAGATATCTTCTAGTTTGAGGTATTTATCTTTCAAAGAAGTTGAAGATCCTGTTCTCATATATCAGACCTAGAGTTTCTACACGACCTAGGGATTTTTTTGTGAGCTGATTTTTGGGGATTCTGTTAACTGTCACCTTCTCAAGGCCTTTACTTCTTCAGGTTGCGAAGAAGTTCGGTATTTCTTCTATCTCACTGATTTCCATTTGAGAATATAGTAAATTTGTGACTTTGTGTGAATTTGTCATTGATATGGGTAGTTCCGGACCTAGTGCGTCTACTTCTGTGTGTACTTCCAATATTGATCCTTCTTCTCCATTGTTCCTCTCATCTTCCGATGTTCCTGGTATTTCCCTCACTATACCATTCGCAGGGGTTGGATTTGGAGGATGGAAACGCAATATGATAGTCTTCTTATCTGCTAGAAATAAAATAGGATTCATTGATGGGTCATGCATCAAACCTCCTGAAAACTCTCCTCAATATAGACAATGGGATCGTTGTAATAATATGGTCATTTCATGGTTCACTCATTCTTTGTCACCTGATATTGCTGAAAGTGTACAGTACTCAGAAACAGCTGAAAGTATATGGAAACAACTTAATAATAGATATGGGGCTGTAAATGGGACCAAGGTTTTCGAATTAAAAAGGCAACTTGCCTCCACTTACCAAGAATCTCTTGATATTGCCTCTTATTTCAATAAACTCAAGAAGGTTTGGGATGAACTGGGGGTTATGTGCACCACTCATGCAAATTCATGTGTTTGTGCTACAAAAGAAGGTCTTCAAAGGAAGAAAGAGGAGGACAAAGTCCATCAATTTCTCATGGGTCTGAATGAGGTGTATATAGGGGTTAGGAGCAATCTGTTGATGATGCAACCCCTGCCCTCTCTTGACAGTGTGTATAATATTCTTCTCCAAGATAAAAAGCAAAGACAAGTGAACCCAAACCCTTCCTTTCAATCTGAGTCAGCATCATTTAATGTGAATTCTTTTTTAAATAAATCCATTCCACCACACTTTCAGCAAAAGCAATTCAATCCTCAAGCTCAACAAAGACAATTTCATCAAAGAGTAACTTTTGATCAGTCTAGAAATGCTGCTTATTGCAAGTATTGCACGAAACCTGGGCATATGGTTGAAAATTGTTACAAACTCATTGGGTTCCCCTCCAATTTCAAGTTCACCAAAGGAAGAAAGGGAGCAGCCAATATGGTTGAAAATTCTGATCTTCCTTATTCTGAATGTGTTCCTGCTACTCAGCCCACACAACCTAGTGTTAGTCAACATGATCATGGATCTGGGGTGCCTAGTCTGACCAAGTAACAGTATGATCAACTCATCTCTTTACTTCAGCAAGCTCATATGTCTGATTCTGGATCTTCACTCAATATCATAGCTTCTGCTAACTTTGCTGGTACATACTTGCCTAAAAATGTAGCATATAGTTTTAATTCTGCCTTGCTGACTCAGTCTGATTCCTTAACTTGGATAATTGATTCTGGTGCTTCTGACCATATGACATCAAATAAAGATTTCCTTATTAACATCAAACCACTACCAATTCCTTTTTTAGTTTCCCTTCCAAATGGTTATAAGGTCAAAGTTACTTGTACAGGGTCTTTTGTACTAACTGATTCTATTATCTTACAGAATGTGCTATATCTTCCTTCTTTCAAACATAACCTAATTTATGTGCACAGACTTACTGAACAATTTGATTGCATAGTTCAGTTCACCAGAATATCATGTATTCTACAGGGCCCTTCTCTGAAGAAGCCTCTAGATCTTGGTAAACTGGATAATGGTCTATACAAGTTCATTTGGGAAAAACCTTCTCAATCTCAGAGTATTCTTGCCTTCTGCTCACACTAGTAGCTTATCATCTTTGTGCACTTCTAGTTCTCCTTTCTCTCTTGTACAAACTGTTTCTTCCACATGTAATAAAGCTACTATAAATGACATGGATTGTGTCTGGCATAACATGCTTGCACATGTTCCTTTTGCTAAAATGAAATGTATTTCTGAAATTTCACATGTTATCTCATATGTTCAGTCTTTCCCTTGTGATATTTGTCCTATGGCATGGCAGACTAGAATTCCCTTTCCTGATAGCTCTATTCATACCTTTAAGCCTTTTCAATTGATTCATGTTGATATTTGGGGATCCTATCACACTCCCACTTATTCTGGTTCTAGATATTTCCTTACAATTGTTGATGATTTCTCTAGGAGTACTTGGAATCATCTTCTGGAATCCAAGAGTAATGCCTTTTCTCTTTTGAAGGCATTTGTTGCAATGGTTAAGACTCAATTTCATGTAACTGTATAAAACATAAGATCTGACAATACACTTGAACTGGGATCTAGTCATGTTGCCATTTCTTTCTTTTTCGAAAATGGTATTACTCATCAAACTACTTGTCCACACACACCCCAACAAAATGGTGTGCTGGAAAGAAAACATAGGACCCTACTTGAAGTATCTAGAGCTTTTCTTTTTCAATCTAAACTTCCTATTAAGTTCTGGGGTGACTGCCTTCTAACAGCCACATATATCATTAACAGACTCCCTTCCAGATTACTGCACAACAAGCCACCCTATGAAATCCTTTATAACAAACCTCCATATTATTCACATTTAAGAACTTTTAGTTGTCTTTGTTATGCTACTGTTCCAATACCTCAAAGAGACAAACTTAAACCAAGGGCATTACCTTGTGTCTTTCTTGGTTACCCTTTTGCCAAGAAAGGCTACAAATTATATAATTTACAATCCAAGCAGTGTTTTATCTCAAGGGATGTCACATTTTATGAGAACTTGCTTCTCTTTATTTCTGATTTTCTTTCCCTAACTCTGTTTCTCCTCAAATCCCCATCTCTGCTACTATTATGGATGATGACTTTCCACAAGCCTTCATTCCTTTTGTTGTTCCTCCCGCTCCTTCTCCTCATTCTTCTGTTGCTTCTCCTAATTCTTCTACTACTTCTGCTACTCCTCTCCCTATATTTTCTATTCCTTACAATCCTGATGCCTTACCCTCTACTCCTGTCATCTCTACTTCATCTATACCCAACCTTAGAAAGTCCACTAGAGTTCATAATCTTCCCCCTCACTTAAAAGACTATGTTCTGCAGTTTTCTTCTTCTTCATGTTCCAATGCCCAGCAGGTAGAATTTGAACCATATCACTACTCTCAGGCTGCATCTGTTCCAGCATGGCAGGATGCCATGAGGAAAGAGTTTGAGGCCTTACAGGCAACACATACCTGGGACATTATGGAATTACCTCAAGGTAAGAAACCCATAGGTTGTAAATGGGTGTATAAAATCAAGTATAAGGCTGATGATAATGTTGAAAGATATAAAGCTAGGTTGGTAATTAGGGGAGATACACAAGTAGAAGGTGTAGATTTTAATGAAACCTTCTCCCCTGTAGTTAAAATGTCTACTGTCAAGTGTCTTATTGCTGTAGCTGTTAAAAGAAATTGGCCATTATTTCAACTTGATGTTAATAATGCATTCTTGCATGGTGATTTGGATGAGGATGTCTATATGAAGTTGCCTCCTAGTCTTGTTGTTTCTTCTTCTTCCTCTATTACTTTTCCTCTTTTGTTTGTAAACTTAATAAATCACTCTATGGGTTGAGACAAGCTTCTAGGCAATGGTATGCCAAGCTCTTTCAAGCACTATATTCCAAAGGTTACTCTTATTCCATGAATGATTATTCATTATTCATCAAAGGCAATCCTGGTCATCTAGTGGTGTTGGCAGTCTATGTCGATGACATAATCCTCACAGGTGATGCATTAGATGAGATAAATGCATTAAAACAGTTCCTAGATCATGAGTTCAAAATAAAAGATCTAGGGTCTCTTCACTATTTCCTGGGAATTGAATCACTTCTCATTCTACTGGTGCTCTATTGAATCAGAAGAAATTCGTTCATGATTTATTGTAAGAATACAACTGTTTGGATGTTACTCCTGTCATTTCTCCCTTAGAGTTGAATCACAAATTGCAAGCCAATGTTGGTGAACTGCTGCCCCAACCTGATAAGTTCAGAAGTCTTGTTGGGAAGCTATTATTTTTAACCCATACTAGGCCTGACATTTGCTTTGGAGTACAACATCTCAGTCAATTTTTGAAGGCTCCCAGAGTCCCTCACATGCATGCTGCTCTTCATATGTTGAGGTATTTCAATGGAACACTTGATCTTGGGTTATTCTACTCTAGCTCTCCTAATTTTTTTATCTAGGCTTACTCTGACAGTGATTGGGCTGCCTGCCCTGACACACGTAGATCAGTCACTGGTTTTTGTATATTCTTGGGGGACAGCCTCATTGGTTGGAAATCAAAGAAGCAGCCAGTGGTTTCTTTGTCATCAGCTGAGGTTGAATATCGAGCTTTGAGTAAAGTAGTCGCTGAGTTAACTTGGTTATCCAGGCTGCTTCATGATATGGCTGTTCCTATTGTTTCTCCTATTTCTGTCTTCTTTGACAATGCAGCTGTTGTTCATATAGTCAAGAACCCAGTTTTTCATGAGCGCACAAAGCATATCGAGGTGGATTGTCATTTCATACGCACCAAGTTGCATGATGGGTTAATTCAATTGTCTCATGTATCTACTTTCAACCAACTTGCTGACATTCTCACCAAGCCTCTATCTGGAGTTCTTCATCATTCTTTTTTATCCAAGTTCAAGGTGTTACCCCTTTCCAACTTGAAGAGGGGTGTTGGGCTATCTGATGGGCAGTCCCACTTAGGCCCAAAACAAGAGTACAAGACTTAGTGGATCAACACAATTATTTATACTGGCCAGTTATTTCTTTTGTAAATATACATACATTTGGCTATTTTTATAATTGGAAAACGGAAGTATAAATAGAAGTTGAGGCCAAATGTTTAAGCGGCTCATTTTATTTTATCTCTTTCCTTTCTTACTTTCTCTCTGAAGTAAATTCCAGAACCCTAAAACTCCATTGACGATTTCTTCAAATCGAACTCATTCATGAGTGTTAACAGTTAGACCTCATCACCTGCAAGAATATTGTAAACTTTACAAAAAGGTTTTCGCAAGGATTTGGACAACGACTACCTCAAATTATCCTTAATCAAATTGGAGTACTAAACAAATACATACATAATATCTCCTCAAGTTTCGGACCTCACTTCCTTAGTGTTTGAAGTTTTACTAATCCCTTGACCAAGTGAAATTGATGCGTTACATCGAGCAAAAGTTCGGTCACTAGTTATAACGTATAAACTCAACTACAGTGTATACTTATTATTTACCTTATATGTTTTCTTGTCAATTTCGTCTTTTTCCCTTTAATTATGTTGGCTAGTCTTAACTATACTCCTTTCCATTTTGCTTTTTTTTTTTTTTCATTTCCATTTTATTTGGTATAATGTACCTACCTTTGTCATTTCATAATTGTCTTCATAGGGGCGGCCCGTCCGTAAAGCAGGTAAAACAACTGCTTTAGGCCCCACATTTGTGGAGGCCCTATTTTTTTTTTCCACATCTAATAGGCTATATATAAATTTAAAAAAATGTTATGTGGTGAAAAAGTTTGATTTCTTTATTTAACAAATATAGAGATAAAGGATTTGCAACTGCTTTGATTTCTGCCAAGGAAATTGCATTTGAAATTAATATTGAACCCGAATTTCATAAGAAACGTGTAATATATATGAAGAAATAATTTGAGGAGAACGTTAATAGTGAAATTTCAAAATATCTAGAAGAGTCCTTTAGAGTTGATTATTTTTTATACATACTCCCTCTGGTCCATAATAAATGACTTTTTAACCTTTGTTGTGCCCCTTAAGAAAATATTGACTCCTAGAACAAAAATATATTTTGATGTAAATTATCATTAATTAAAATTTATATGTTGTTAACTTGATACATAGAGATATGTAAATAAGGGCAAATTTTGAAAAAAATAAAGTTAAATCCTTCTCGATTATATAAAAGGACACTTATTTTGAACAAAAATAAAAGCCAAAAAAGTCATTTATTATGGATTGGAGAGAGTAGTAGACAAGGTTATTTTTTCACTTTAAAATAGATTTGAACAATTAGAGGCATATGAAAATATTTTTGGTTTTCTATTTAGTGGTAAAAACTAAGATTACTAGATGATGAAAATTTGAAAAAAAATATTGCCTTCATCTTGAATGCTCCTTAAATCATAATAAGCAACCCGATATTGATAGTTTAGATTTAGTTTCTGCATTAAAAATATTAAGAAAAATAATACAATTAGAAGATATATGTTTAATTGATATACTCAATCAAATAAAAAGATTTGATTATTTTTCAGATGCCTATATTACTTATAGAATAATGTTAATAACTCCTATTATTGTTGCTTCAATGGAAAAAAGTATTTCAAAATTAGCTAAGATCGACAATGTCTCAAATATATTAAATGAATCAGCTATATTGTTAATTGAGAAAGACTTATTAGGAGAAATTGATTATAAAAATTAATAATAAGATCGACAATGTCTCAAATATATTAAATGAATCAGCTATATTGTTAATTGAGAAAGACTTATTAGGAGAAATTGATTATAAAAATTAATAATAATTTTGCATCTAAAAAAGTTAGAAAAATAGACTTCAAATAAAAATAAAATATTTTTTATTAATAAACAAGTTAAGGCCCCTCGTAAAGTTTGACTTTAGGCCACGAAATTGGTCGGGCCGCCTTAGTCTTGATATCTCTAACCCTATTAATTATGCGCCCAAAAAATTACATAACAGACAGCCAATTAATCTGATGCATATTGTTTTAGAAACAACTATCACATCAAAATCTTGAGAAAGACCAATTAACAACCAAGTTGGTCATCAAAAATGGAAAAACAATTCTCTGTGTTTCCAGCTATCCTATTTAGAATTAAGTAGCAAGGACCAAAAGACGTGTAAATCATTTTCTATTCTTTCTTTCTATAATAGAAGGGAGAATGAGGCAAGCTGGGTGAGTCAGGCGTAGTTGTTCAAGTATTAACCATAATCTCGTCTAAAAGTTTAAATTATTTATAAGAACACGCTTTAATTTGTTTAAGTATGTGTTCAACACGCCTCCCACGTACACGAAGGCTTGATTCTATTAAATGTGCCGAGCATGTGGAGATTTTTTTGATAATGGATTGGATGGTGGTAACTCACTCAAATCCAGGACCAGAGGCGAGCTAGGATTTGAAGTTTATGAGTTTGAGATTTCAGTCATTTTAAGTAAGTAAGTTTCAAATTAATAATTTGTACGTATTTGTTTACCCGAAAAATCGGATATAGTTAAATTTATAAGTAGTTCTAAGGATATGTGATATAGCTTGACATAAATCGTACGTAGAAGTAAAAATGTTTAGATTCTTGGCTATAAAACGGGAGATAAATTATTAAACAAGAAGAGTGAGTATGCTGAGTAAAACATGCTCAAGAGATTTATTCTTCAATAAGAGAAATAGTCTTTTCTTACAATGTGTGTCTGCCTTGTGCTTACAGGGATTCCTCCCTATAGTAGGGGGATCTTTCTGCCTTGTGCTTGCAGGGATTCCTCCCTATAGTAGGGGGATCTTACTTTATTTATAATAAAAAATATATAGTGGAGAACCCATGATGAATTGTCTCTTCCTCGATTCCCGCCAAGATTCTCTCCCCTAGTACGGTTGCAACGACTCTTGTCTGCGAGCTCGATACTGGCTCGAGCTCGGTATTGGGTCGAGCCCTCGGCCTTGATTCGAGTTCGACATTCGGGGTGAGTGTCAATCGGTCTGTGCGTCTCCAACAACCTTCACGTTGCACTTGCGGTTCGATTTGGTCATGAGCTCGATAATGATACCGAGCCGATTCCTCGATCGGTCTTGGAGCTCGAAGCTTTTTTGTACTATCTTCGAAACTCGTCTCGAAGTCTCACTTCGGTCGCTTACCATTCGAACTCGATCAAACGTACTAAGGCCGAAATCTATTTTGACCGTATACAGATAGTCCCCTCGTTTCTCAGGAAGAATGTGGTGAGAAGCGATATGATTTTCAACGGCTCGATCGGATTATAAGCTGACGTTTTCACTGGGCTCGATCATGACGTACATGATAGTTGTCCCGTCGATTTAGTCTTTCAAGGTATTTAATCCATGTCAGACAGTGGTCGGCCACCGCTAATACTGAACCGCCACGGTATAAACGTATAAATAACCCTTCTATTTATCATTTACCACTTTTACATCTTCAATCTCCCAAATTTTCTTACTCTTTCTGCCTCTATTTCGCCGCTTGTAGAGCCACCTTCACTAGCGTTTGGCACCATCAACCTTTCATCACCCTTTGCTTTTCTTTTTCTTATATCAATGGCAAAAATTTCAAAAACCGTACCTCAGAAGGAGAAAGCTTTCTCTTCACGGCCATCAGGCGACAAGGCGCCGGTGGAGCCGCCTCCCCACGAGTATGTTCCTGGCCCGTGTACTCTAAAGATCGATTTTAAGGTTGAAAATCCTTCGTCGGTTCCGGGTCGATGTGAGCATGTGTCGATGTACATGTGCTCGATAACAGAGGGCCATCTCGAGGCTGTGAGGAAAGGCTGCAACTAGGGTCTCGAGGTTGTGTTGCAAATTCCCTCTCCCGAAGAGAGCATCATCACTCATGTGGAGGGTTTTTTACGTGTTTATACTTACCCCTTCACGTTGGGTCCCGTCGACCCAGTGATAATTGATTTTTGCAAAAGATATCAGGTCACCCTCGGTCAAATTCATCCTTCTCTATGGCGCATAGTAATCTTACTTCGCTTCTTCTCCAACAAGGCCGGGGGACTGGATTTTACCCTAAATCACCTCATACGATTGTATCGGCCTCAAATCTTTCGAGGACTAATCAGCCTCCATCGTCGGGCAAAGAAAGATTTAATGTCGAGCATCGACGAAGACAAGGATCGGGGTTGGATGGGCCGTTACATTCGGGTTAGGACCCGTGACCCTATCCTGGAAGAGAAGATGTTGTTCCCCGAGGAATGGAATTTCGACCGTAAGTGATTTTGATAAGGCGTTGCTTTTCGCATCTTTCTATGATTCTATCTTATATCTCCCTCTAATATACAGCTGCCCCTTGGATGCCACAAGCGGTACCCGACCTTGAGGATTAGGTTCGGAAGTTAGCCGCGACTTTCTCTTATGCCGAACGCGCTTGGCGTGATTTGGCGAAAGGTAGGTGGGAGACCAAGAATCACGGTAATGGTCACTTCTCATGTTTTTCGAAACATTTTTTAAGCTCCATTCGTTACTGACTTCCTTTTATGCAGTCATAAGCAAGGATGCCGTTTTGAGGCCTTCGAGTGGTGAGGAAGGAACCAAGTCCCCGGTCCCAAAATCGGGGAAAGATAAAAAGCAAAAAGCTATCTCTCGGTCAGAGGACCTCAAGCCCAAAACTCGAAGGGTGAGGAGGAAGGCAATCTCCATTTCGACGAACTCGGTCCAACGACTGAGAGAAGAAGAAGAAGAAGAAGAAGATGCTTTGGCTTTGGTGGTCCGATCTGCAAAAGCTATCAAGGTCGCCAGACCTTTTGAACCGATGACGGCTACACTGGTCGGGGCCGGTTCCGATACCCTGAGTCTTGATCAGAGCGTCCCGAGCGATTCGCTCGGGACCATGATAGTGGGTCATTCACCTTCTCTTCCGCCTTTTTCTGAGGAGGCGTTAAAGGAAGCTCGAGAATTGAAGACCTTAGATATGGGCGGAGGCTCTAGTGTAGGGGATCCTTTTCGGGATTGCTTTACTGAAGTCGGCGATGCCTCCGATATTAGTGACGCTTCTCTTCTCCTAGAAGAGGCCCAATGTTTCATTTCTCGGGTAATGATTTTACTGCGCTTGGTTTCTTCGTTCTTTTCTAAACCTGACTTGTGTTTTTTCCCTTCTATATAGGCTATTAGCAAGTTTTGAGGCGACCTCAGCCAGTGTGAGGTCAAGCTTCAGAAGATCTCGGGGGAGAGAGATGCTTTGCGTCTTCTTTGCGGCCAAAAGGATGAGGTTATAAGGGACCTCCAAGCAGATTTGGCTAAGGCTTGTGAAGAAGAGGCCGAACTAGATAAGCAGGTGAGCCCCGTTCTGTTAGAGTATGGTTTTGACCCAACTGTGGAAGCTAACCCTTCGTTATCTCAGCTGCAACAAAAGGTTGAAAAGATCGGTTTGCTTCGGGAAGAAGTCGATCAAATCAAAGCCGAATGTGATCGGTGGAAGGAGACTATCGACCTCCTGGCTGTAGAAAAAGAAACTATCTTGGCCAAATTATCATCGGCCGATGTTCAGCTTCGAATCGTCAAGCAAAAAGGTTCGGCTCAGGCCAAGAGGATCGAGGAGAGCTTGAAACAAGGCTTGCTGAGGCCAAGGCGAAGATTGAGTCATCGAAAGTCATGGCGGACAAGCCTATTACTGTGTATCGAGCCGATGCAGAGGCTGCTCAAATGGAGGCAAGAGAGGCAGCGGATACTACCAACACTCGAGCACATTGGGTTGCCGAACTTCCTAAGTGTCGATCTCGGAGGGAGACCCTCGAGGAGATACACGCTCGAGGTTTCGATCTTGCTGAAGAGATAAAAAGGGCCAAAGAACTCGAAGTTGATGCTGAAGCCTTGGCTTCTGATGGCGACAATGATGATGATGATGATAGCAAGAGAGGGTCCAATAGTGGGGGGGAGCCCGGTGGAGAAGAGACTGCTCGCGATAATAACCCAGAAGCTTAGCCCTTAGCTTCTATGTTGTATTTATTCATGTAACAATCTTTGTATATTTATACTAATATCTTTTTCTTTTACTGACTTGCTTCTGCTTTATTGCCTTGTGAAGATTTCATTCATGCCTTGCGAGTGTTTGCTCGAACTCGAAATAAAAGTAGCCCATGGGCTTAGTAGTCCAGTGAATGTTTTGAACTTGAATTAAAGTATCCCGTAGGCGTAATAGTCGAGTGGGTGCTTGTTCGAACTCGAAGTAAGATAGCCCTTAGGCTTTAATAATTGAGTGAGTAATTGTTTCGAACTCGAACTCAAAGTATCTTAGCCCGTAGGCTTTTTATGACCGAGTGAGAGATTGCTCGAACTCTAAGTAAGATAGCCCTTAGGTTTTAATAATTGAGTGAGTGATTGTTTCGAAGTCGAACTCAAAGTATCTTAGCCTGTAGGTGTTTTACGACCGAGTGAGGGATCGTTCGAACTCGAAGTAAGATAGCCCTTAGGCTTTAATAGTTGAGTGAGTGATCGTTTCAAACTCGAACTCAAAGTATCTTAGCTCGTAGGCATTTTATGACCGAGTGAGTGATTGCTCGAACTCGAAGTAAGATAGCCCTTAGGCTTTAATAATTGAGTGAGCGATTGTTTCGAACTCGAACTTAATGTATCTTAGCCCATAGGCTTTTTATGAGTGAGTGATTGCTCGAACTCAAAGTAAGATAGCCCTTAGGCTTTAATAATTGAGTGAGTGATTGTTTCAAATTCGAACTCAAAATATCTTAGCCCGTAGGTTTTTTATGACCGAGTGAGCGATTGCTCGAACTCGAAGTAAGATAGCCCTTAGGCTTTAATAATTGAGTGAGTGATCATTTCGAACTCGAACTCAAAGTATCTTAGCCTGTAGGCTTTTTATGACTGCTTGTATCAAAAATTCTCTTGATGGTGGTTGGCCTTTAGGCCTGTTTGAATCATGAAGCAGGAAGATCTTTTCAAAGTGTGAGATATCTGAAAAAACAAGAAGTTATCCTTTATAAGTCATTATACATGTGTTTGTATCTTGTGCCAGAGTTCGAGAAAAACTACGTGGGCATGGTTCGTTTTGACCATTTGGCCCTTACACCTTTCTCTATCGAGACCCTGTTCGACATGAATTTGATATGAAACAATTTTCTTGTGCCGAACTTGATTTATTCGATTGGTAGCCCCCCAGTATTCGAGGTTGATTATGAAGGAGCCTCGGATACTATTAATTTGTCCTCGGGTAGCACATAGTTGTTGCCTCGTTAAAAACCTTGCCGGAAAAATCCATTTGGGATAAAAGCTGAACTAAGGAAAAAAAGAGTACAACGCGTGCTTTGAAACCAGAGGTCTTGATATTTTTTGTCAAATTGCTGCAATGAGTTAGTGTCGAATATACGTATATAGATGATAGAGAAGAGAAAATCATACCTTAACAATAATATCGTTTGAGAAGCGATATGTTCCAATTGTTTGGTAATGGTTTTCCATCCATTGCTCTATGTTTGTAAGACCTTTTCCCGACTGTATCGAGGACTTGATATAGTCCTTCCCAATTTGGGCCGAGCTTCCTTTCATTAGGATCTCAGGTGTTGACGGTGACCTTCCTTAAGACCAAGTCCCCGGTCTTGAAATGGCGGAGGTTGGTTCTTCTGTTGTAGTAACTTTCGATTCGTTATTTTTGTGCAGCCATTCGAACCAGTGCCACTTCTCATTTTTCATCCAATAACTCGAGGCTAGTATTCATTGCCTCGTAGTTTGATTCTTCCGATGTATGTCAGAACCTTGCGCTTGGTTCCCCGACTTCGACCGGAATTAAAGCTTCAGAGCCATACACTAAGTGAAATGGAGTCGCTCCTGTACTAGATTTAGATGTTGTCCGATATGCCCAAAGGACTTCGAGAAAAATCTCTCTCCACTTTCCTTTGGCTTCGTTCAATCTTTTCTTTATGTTTTGGATGATAATCTTGTTCGTTGATTCGGCCTGTCCGTTCCCACTAGGATGATATGGTGTTGACAGTATCCTTTTAATTTTATGATCTTCGAGAAATTTTGTCGCTTTACCGCCGATAAATTGCTTACCATTGTCACATGTTATTTCTGCTGGTATACCAAATCTACACACGATGTGATCCCAGATGAAATCTATAACCTCTTTCTCTCTTACTTTTTAGAACGCTTGTGCTTCAACCCATTTAGAGAAATAGTCAGGCATAAGCAAAATGAATTTAGCTTTACCTGGGGCCGATGGTAGAGGGCCGACGATATCCATTCCCCATTTCATGAATGGCCATGGAGAAATGACTGAATGAAGATGCTCTCCGGGTTGATGGATCATTGGTGCAAACCTTTGACATTTATCGCATTTACGAACGAACTCCTTAGTGTCATTTTCCATGCTATCCCAGTAGTATCTTGCTTTGATGATTTTGCGAATTAGTGGTTCAACGTTAGAGTGGATTCCACAGGTGCCCTCATGGACCTCTCGTAAAACGTAATCGGTGTCCCCTGGTCCCAAGCATACTGCCAGTGGTCCATTGAACGTCCTTCTGTACAATGTTACATCTTCAACCAACGTGAACCGAGCAGCCTTGGTTCGTAGAACCCTCGATTCTTTAGAGTTCGATGGGAGTTTTCCGTTCTTTAAGTATTCAATATACTTATTCCTCCAATCTCAGGTTAAGCTTGTGGAATTTATCTCGGCATTCCCACCCTCGATTATAGATCTCGAAAGTTGAACGACAGTCCCCGAGTCGATCTTATCTTCTTCAACCGACGACCCCAGATTTTCGAGTGCGTCTGCCTCACTGTTTTGTTCTCGAGGCACATGTTGTAGGGTCCATTCTTTGAAACAGTGTAGAGTTACCTGTAGTTTGTCCAAATACCTCTGCATCCTATCTTCTCGAACTTCGAAAGTTTTGTTCACTTGGTTCACCACTAGCAAAGAGTCGCATTTGGGTTCAATGACTTCTGCTCCCAAGCTCTTAGATAGCTTGAGACCAGCAATCATGGCCTCGTACTCGGCCTCATTGTTAGTTAATCTAGTAGTTTTGATGGATTGCCTAATAATGCCACATGTGGGAGGTTTTAATACGATGCCAAGCCCGGATCCCTTCATATTTGAAGCATCATCTGTGTAGAGGGTCCAAACCCCCGACGATGTACCTGATTTTAACAAGAGTTCCTTTTCAACTTCGGGTACGAGGGTTGGTGTAAAATCGGCCGCGAAGTCTGCTAAAATTTGGGACTTGATGGCCGTTCGAGGCTGATATTCAATATTGTACCCACTGAGTTTGACGGCCCATTTGGCCAGTCGACCCGATAGTTTGGGCTTGTGCAAAATGTTTCGAAGTGGGAAAGTTGTTAGAACACATACGGGGTGACATTGAAAGTATGGTCTTAACTTTCTAGAGGCGCTTATCAATGCAAGCGCCAATTTCACTAAGTGTGGGTATATAGTCTCTTGCCTCTCCTAAAGTCCGACTTACATAATAAACAGGAAACTGCGTACCTTGCTCTTCTCGAACTAGGACACCACTTAGCGCGATTTCCGATACCGCTAAGTATAAATAAAGCTTCTCATCTACCTTCGGAGTGTGAAGTAATGGTGGGCTCGATAGGTACCGCTTCAGTTGTTCTAGTGCCTGTTGGCATTCTGGAATCCAGGTGAAATCGTTCTTCTTTTTTAGTAGAGAGAAGAATTTGTGGCTTCGATCTTACAACCTTGAAATGAATCGGCCTAAGGCAGCTATCCGTCCGGTTAGCCTTTGCACTGCTTTCACACTATTCACGACGGTGATGTCTTCGATGGATTTGATTTTGTCGGGGTTGATCTCGATCCCCCGATCCGACACCATGAACCGGAGGAACTTGCCCGATCCAACCCGAAAGCACATTTCTCGGGGTTGAGCTTCATGTTGTATTTTATTAAAACTTTGAACATTTCCTGCAAATGAGTCAAATGGTCCTCTGCGCGCAGGGACTTAACTAGCATGTCATCAATGTAAACTTCCATCGATTTACCTATTTGTTCTTCGAACATTTTATTCACTAGGCGTTGGTATGTAGCTCCTGCGTTTTTTAGCCTGAATGGCATTACATTATAGCAATAGGTTCCATACTTAGTTACAAATGAAGTTTTTTCTTGGTCTTCCGGGTTCATGCTAATTTGATTGCACCCGGAATAGGCGTCGAGAAAAGTGAGGATCTCGTGGCCGACTATGGCATCGATCAAGCGATCGATACTAGGCAGTGGATAAAAATCTATGGGGCATGCTTTGTTTAGTTCTTTATAATCTACACACATTCTAAGTTTGTTCTCCTTTATGGGGACTACAACCACATTGGCTAACCATTCGGGATATTTTACTTCCCGAATTGACCCTATTTTGAGAAGTTTAGTTACCTCATCTCTTACAAATGCATGTTTTACCTCAGATTGAGGTCTTCTTTTTTGCTTCATCGGTTTGAACCTAGGGTCCAAACTCAGCTGGTGCGTTGTTATCGATGGTGGGATTCCTATCATGTCTAAATGGGACCAAGCAAAACAATCTATGTTATCAATAAGAAATTGAATAAGTTTTTTCCTGAGTTCGGGGGTCAACCCCGTTCCCAGGTATACCTTTCTCTTGGGCAGACGTTCGATTAATATAACCTGCTCCAGCTCTTCGATCGTTGACTTGGTGGCGTCGGAGTCATCAGGGACGATGAAAGCTCGAGGTGTCAAAAACTCTTCCTCGTCATCTTCTATTTCCTGCTTCACCGGTTCGGTCGAGACTGGTTGATGTGATTGCTATTTGGTTTCTCGCCTATCTTTTGTGCTCGACCTTTCTGAGGCTGATAACGTTGGTATCGGTGTTATCTCATCGACCGAAAATATTTCCTTCGCAGCATGTTGCTCCCCGTATACTGTCTTCACGTCGTTCGACGTAGGGAATTTCATCATTTGGTGTAGAGTCGAAGGCACTGCCCTCATAATGTGGATCCATGGTCTTTTGAGTATGGCATTGTACCTCATATCACCTTCGATTACGTGGAACTTGGTGTTTGGATGGTTCCAGCCACGTTTACGGGCAGAATAATTTCCCCTTTAGTTGTTTCACTGGCCATAAAGGTGGATCCTAAGAATTCACGTTTCTTGGCTGTAAAATGCAAAATATGAGGAAAGGTCATGGCGGGGCGGTGACTATGGTTCCTTAGGTCGTATTTGATGGCCCGAAAATTTTTTAGGTGATCGGGGTCTGGGGGTCCTAGGACCACTTGGAAGGCGTGGGCTATAGCACACATAAATATGGGAATCGGGAGGAATTCTAGTTTTTTGGCCGTAAAATGCAAAATATGAGGAAAGGTCATGGCGGGGCCGTGACTTTGGTTCCTTAGGTCGTATTTGACGGCCCGAAATTTTTTTATGCGATCCGGGGAACGGGGGTCCCGGGACCACTTGGAAGGGGTGGGCTATAGCACACGAAAATATGGGAATCGGGCGAAATTCTAGTTTTTTGGCTGAAAAACGCAAAAAATGAGGAACGATCATGGTGGAGCGGTGACTATGGTTCCTTATGTCGTATTTGATGGCTCAGAAAAATTTTAGGCGAACCGAGTCGGGAGGTCTAGCCCACACGGAAGGCGTGGGCTATAGCACACGAAAATATGGGAATCGGGTAAAATTCAAGATTTTTTCCGAAATAACGCAAAACATTAGGAACGATCATGGCAGGGCGGTGACTATGGTTCCTTAGGTCGTATTTGAAGGCACCGAAAAATTTTAGGCTATCAGGGCCCGGGCGTCTCGGGACCACTTGGAAGGCATGGGCTATAGCACACGAAAATATGGGAATCAGGCGAAATTCTAGTTTTTTGGCTGTAAAATGCAAAATATGAGGAAAGGTCATGGCGGAGCGGTGACTATGGTTCCTTAGGTCGTATTTGATGGCCCGGAAAAATTTAAGGCGATCGGGGTCTGGGGGTCCTGGGACCACTTGGAAGACGTGGGCTATAGCACACGTAAATATGGGAATCAGGCGGAATTCTAGTTTTTTGGCTGTAAAATTCAAAATATAAGGAAAGGTCATGGCGGGGCGGTGACTTTGGTTCCTTAGGTCGTATTTGACGGCCTGAAAAAATTTTATGCGATCCGGGGAACGGGGACACGGATTCGATCTCAGCATCTTCCAAATCGTTACCCTAGATGGCACACGTGTAAGAGGTGACGTGTTCGTTGGAATCGATCGTACCGTTATATTGGAGAATTTTGGGCATACGGAATTTTTTGGGGATTGGTTTTGGGGCTGCACTCGAGGAAAAAGGCTTTTGTATGAATTTTTTCGAATCCGGCCCTTTTATCATTGGTGGAGCTCCCGGGATCTGATCGACCCTGGAATTATATGTTTTTACTTTTTTTATCATTGGCTTCGACTCATTTTGTGAGTTCCTCGAGTAATTTAGTAATTTCGGGAGTAGTCCCTGATTCTTGCTCGTTTGACTTCACTATGGCTGGCTCCGTTCTGTGGGTGATTTCTCGAAGCGGATTGGGCTACGACCTGCTTTGTACCTGATTTTGGCTCTGCAACTGAGCTATCGCTATTTGCTGGACTTGTAACATCTCGAAGATCATCCGTAAGCTGACTCCGATCTCCTCCACATTATGGGTGTCTCGAGCTACTGATCGAGTACCGCCCTGAATATTTTTTTCGGTTCGGAACGTTGGTTCGCCTCAAGAGCCACTTTCGAATTGACATCTAGCGGTAATTCGACTCGAATTTCAGGTAGTTCGTCTCGAGCTTCAGTGACATCATTAAGTGGCCTTCCGGCCCTGGGTATCAAGTTGTTGATTTCATCTTGAAGGCCGGCTTCGTGGTCGATAGGTAAAGCCATCAATCGAGTGTTTGCCATTACTGATTTGAAGTTATAAACTGGTGTGTATTGCAGATTTGTATCAAACAACCACTGTTACTCTTAGCCCCACGGTGGGCGCCAAACTATTTACCCAGAAAATTAGATATAGTTAAATTTATAAGTAGTTCTAAGGATATGTGATATAGCTTGACATAAATCATACGTAGAAGTGGAAATGTTTAGATTCTTGGCTATAAAATGGGAGATAATTTATTGAAAAAGAAGAGTGAGTATGCTGAGTAAAACAAGCTCAAGAGATTTATTTTTCAATAAGAGAAGTAGTCTTTTCTTACAATGTGTGCCTGCCTTGTGCTTACAGGGATTCCCCCCTTATAGTAGGGGATCTTACTTTATTTATAATAAAAAATATATAGTGGAGAACGCATGATGAATTGTCTCTTTCTCGACTCCCGCCAAGATTCTCTCCCCTAGTGCGGTTGCAACGGCTCTTGTCTTCGAGCTCGATACTGGCTCGAGCTCGATATTGGGTCGAGCCCTCGGCCTTGATTCGAGTTCGACATTCGGGGTGAGTGTCAATCGGTATGTGCGTCTCCGACAACCTTCATGTTGCCTTGCGGTTTGATTTGGTCATGGGCTCGATAATGATACCGAGCCAATTCCTCGATCGGTCTTGGAGCTCGAAACTTGTTTGTACTATCTTCGGAACTCGTCTCGAAGTCTCACTTCGGTCGCTTACTATTCGAACTCGATCAAACGTACTAAGGGCGAAATCTATTTCGACCGTATACAGTATTCAATTAATTTGTTAAAACAAATATAGAGTTTGACACAAAGTTACTAGTTCGGTCGAATCCATAACTCAAAGGCTAGCTCCGCCCGTGCCCAGTGCATCCATCTACTCTAATATCATGTATGTTGACGTATTATCCTGTCATTTAAAAATTTAAATTGTGAAGGAAAATATATTTTTATTTAGCGAATTATGTAATCGACAGGAGTGATTTACAATTAGTGAATATTTCTATGCGTCTACATTCCAATCGTTATACTGAAAATTATTTAAATTTATTTTATCCAATAATATCAAGACCGACAAAGTTGTCGAATTTGCTAACTACTCCAACACTACTGGCCTGGTATGAGGTATCACTTTTGTGCTATACTTGAGTAAAGTAATTTTGTGGGTGAATTTGATCACGTTTCGTTCTTGTCACATAGTTGAAGTATATAATATTATTATTATTATCCCCCTGACATTAAATATTGATGTTAACCCAAGATGGATAATTAACGTGGTTGTAATAAAGTCTTATGATGCCTTCACAATAGGGATGCTTCACGTGGTCCACTCACCATGCCTTTCAGTGTCATTTTCCTTCCTTAAGCTATACGTAATTTTTTCTGTATTAATTTTCTTTATATTTATTTATTCTTCAAAGGCAGATCAGTTGTCAACACAACCTAATATCATCTACAGTTTAAAATGAGAAAACTTTGCCTTTTTAGGAAAGAAGCTTTCCTATTAAGAAATGAAACATAATTAGTATACTAAACGATATGTTAAAAAAATGTTGGGTTCAATTAGAAAACTAGAAAAAAAAATGTGGGAGTTAATTACGTCATCTCATGTTCGAGCTAATTTAAGAATGATTGGTGACTTGTGTTTACCCTCGAAATCGAATAACAATTGAATTTATAAGTGATTTTAAGGATATGCGGATAAACTTGACACAAGATGATAAATTAAGTTACAATTGAAATAAACTATGACAAAATAAATTCAAACCACACGAATTGGATAATTTCAGTCTTGGAGGGCTCAAACCGGATGCACTTCGATCGATATCAAGATACAGAAGAATAAGAGCTTAAAGAAAAAATTAATAATGTATTATTTTTGAATGTGCGTTACAACGTGTCTAATGAATTATCATACCCCCTTTATATAGTAGAGGAGTCCTACTTTAGGTATAATTTTATAAAAGGTAAAAAATCTCTTAATTTACTAATTGTCGGTTCCTTAATGATATGTGTCTACTTTAGGTACAAATCTTCTACCCTCGTATCTTTGAAATTTCAATACTTTCTAGCAATTATACTCTAGTTTATTTGAAATCTTTTGCAAGAACTTTTGTATATCTTCGCCTCAAGCCAACAAGTGCACTCCTTCAACTTCCTATATTACTCTATTTTTCCTCCATTTTTTAAAGAAATGGCAAAGACTTCAAAAACCATTTCCCAAAAAGAAATACCTTCTACTTCGCGGCCGACTACTAAGGCCGAAGAAACTGTTTCGCGTACTGTCGTCGATGAACCAGTACCGAAACCCCCTTTGAAAATGTTCATCCCTGGAGGATGCTCGGCAACCGCCGATTTCAAGGTCGAAAAACCTTCCTCCGTCCAAGGCTGGGGTGAGGAGGTCTCGAGGTATATATGCTCGATCACCGAGGAAGTCCTTCCTATGGTCTGAAAAGACTGCAACTGGGTCGGCAAGGGCATAGTGATCCCTGACCCCGACGAAGCCATCACCACCCATGTTGAGGGATACCAAGCTGTTTACACTTATCCCTTTACATTGGGCCCGATGGATCCGGTCATCGTTGAATTCTGCAAGAGGTACGAGGTATGCCTCGGTCAGATTCATCCTTCGTTCTGGAGGATCGTAATCCTCCTCCGGTTCTTTGTGAGTAGAATCGATGGCTGCTCGTTCACCGTCGGCCATCTCCTACACTTGTACAGTCCCCGAATCTTCCAGGGGGACTGATAAAGCTCGTGCGTCGGGCCAGCAAGATCCCGTTCTCGAGTATTGATGAAAATCGGGATCGAGGCTGGAAAGGCCATTTTGTCCGAGTGAGGACTTCGGACTTAATCCCAGCTGAGTGTATGACGTTCCCCGAAAAGTGGAATACATCACGTAAGTATAATTTTGCTTTCAAAATTTGATTTTACGCTTTTTTCCTTCCTTCTTACCGGTGCTTTGTGGTGGTGCAACTGTTGCTCGGGTCCCGAATGCAGTCGCTCGACTCAAGGAGTGGGTTGAGGGCATCATATCACAAATGCCCTACTCCGAGCGCTCATGGCGCGAGCTTTCAAAGGGCCGTTGGGTGGCCCGTTCTCATGGTGAGATTCCTTTCCTGAATAATTTTTGGGTTCCTCTTATGTCAATAAGTTCTCACTTGTTTTATTTCTTTTCGCAGGTTTATCCAAGGATGTCAAACTGAAGCCTCCAGCTAGTAGCGAGGACTTACCTACAAAGTTCCCTGCTCCGAGACAGGCCGAAAAGAAGAAAATAAAGAGGGCTCTGAGTTCTCCGAGCTCGGAGAAGAAGAAAATAAGAAGAAGGCTGGTGCGCAAGTCTAAAGAAAGTACCAGCGCCCGAGCACCATCCTCGAACTCACTCTATCGGCTGAGAGACGAGTCCGAATAAGAAAGAGAAGCCTTTGATCTGGTGGCCCGCGAGCCGCCACAACTCGAGGGGTAAGGGGCCTCCGAACCAGAGAAAGGCGAGGCTAATTTGCCTCAAGCTAGGGAGGCCGACGAGGAGTCCGTGGCCGGGGCTCCCCGGGATATAGGCAATGCCCCGAAAGAAGTACTCGGTGTGATAGACATCCCCGAGTCGCCCTCGTTCACTGAGTCCATGTATAATGGGACCCAAATGGTGAAAGAACGCCCCAACGAGGGGGGCCATGGGGTGGACGACCCCTTCTGCGGCTTTTTCGATGGTGTAGATTCTACCGCCACGGAGGTCGTCACCGGATTGGGTAACTTAAAGGTACCGAAGAAGAGTCCATCTTCGATAACAAGCGAGCCTTCCTCAAGCCCGAAATTGATCAACTGGTTCTTGGCTCCGAGCGTGGATCCTGACCGAAAGCGATCCATCGTCATCTCCATTCCGGAGGATGCCCGAGTCTTTTTCGCCCCCGTAGGGGTAGCCAGTTACCTTCAATGTCTGGTGACCGAGGAAGATCAAACCAAGATGAACGAGGTAGATTCGCCCTACATGTTCAACAAATCACAACAGGCGCTAAACTAGGTAACTTCAGATATTTCTTGATGACTTTAATTTGTACTTAGACTAATTCATAGATAACCCTAATATTTTTCTTTGTGTCGATAGCCTCGGTGCTTCATCATGAAACTTTTCTTCGGTATCAGGACGAGCTGAACCATCTTGAAGCCGAGGTCCGAGGGCTTACTGAGAAGACAAATACTTACAAACTTCTTAGCGAGCAGCGTGAAGGGGAGGATAAGAGCCTCTGAGCTGAGCTGGAGGTGTCCCGGAAGGAGCATGCCGACCTGGCTAAACATGTAAAAATATTTGAAGTTAGTGACGATGAGCTAGACTCGGTGACAAATGGTCGGAATCTACAGGTCCAACAGAAGATCGATCGGATAGACCAACTACAAGCTGAGCTGGATGTAGTCAAGGTTGAGGCTGAAGAATGGAGAGGCAGGATGGACCGCCTGGCCTCAAAAAAGAAGACTGCTCGGGCACAGCTGACTTCAGCTGAGGTCCAACTTCGAGCGGCAAAGGAAAAGGCTGAGGTGCGGGCCCAAAAGGTTAAGGAGCTCCAGTCTCAGCTAAGCTCAGTCGTCTCTGATTGAGAAACTCTTGCGAAGGAGCTTGAAAAGGCCAAGCCGATGGTTGTGGTGGTTAAAGCCGATGCCGACGAGATGGTGGCCCAATATAAGGTCAATGCTGAGGCGTCAAAGGATCGACTGAAGGATATCGTCGAGCACGCGAAGCGGCAATCCCAAAAGGAGGCCCTCGAGGAAATTCATGCTCAGGGTTTTGACTTATCGACCGAAATTGAGAGTGTTAAGGGGCTCGAAGCCGAGGCCAAGAAGTTGGCGTATCCCGATGATGAATAAGACTCTGAGGGTTCGAGCGAATCCGAGGGTGGGGCAGACTCCGAAGACCCTAGCGACGAGGCGGGCTCCAGTGAAGACCAGGCCGTTTAAGTGCCTTGTACATTTTCCTTTGTTTTTTTTGTGTTTTTGTACCTTTGTACTTTTTGTCAAGGCCTTTTGGCCTTTGTAAAGACTAACTTTTTGTCGAGGCCATTTGGCCTTTGTAAAGACTATATATATAATACAAGGCTTCTTTTTTCCCTTTGACAATTTCTAAGTTTGTTTTCCTTTGCTTTATTCTTTATGTTTGCAAAGATCGAAATGCCTTAGCATGAAATAGTTAGGTCATGTTCGGAGGTTCGAACATGCATTGCCTTCGATATTATTTTGTTTAAGGCATCGTGGGGGTTCGGTGTGACCGGAAACTTTTCCCCAAAGTACTTATAATTTTTTAGATTATAGTTTGTCGAGGGTAGCCTTTAGAACCGGTTAAGAAATATTTAAGGCCTTATTTTTTGTTACAGGTCTCGGACGTCTCCAAGCCGTTTTAATATAGCCGTAGACTTTTTAGTTCGGGTGTTGCCCAGTGGGCTTGTTACCCCAATTAATTCCGGCTTGCCTAAGATAACAGTTCCCGAGTGGGGATGGCCGTAGCTTTTCAGGTTCGGGCGCTGCCTAATAGGTCTTGTTCCCCCGATCTCTGATAGCCCGGGCCGTCCGATTTTGTCTTTGGGCAGCAATCCCCGAGTGAGAGCGATCCTTTAAACCCAAAAAAAAAAGGCGGCCCTTGGGGTCGATATCTGTAGGGGATCGAATGTAGGAAATACCTTAAGAGGAAAAGATTTTTAAGGGACAAGATATTTATCTGCAAGGTAGAAACTTCTTTTTATTTCTGTGCTTAATATATACGATTACACATGTATACAAGCTTCATTTCAGGGCTCGAGCAGTCTATGTGGGCACGGTTCAATCGATTGTTTGGCCCTTACAGTAAATCCTATCGATCGAGCCGAGACTATTCAGTCACAAAGTTTCTCTTTGTCCGAGGGTGATGCCCCCCCAGCGTTTGAGGCTGATCATATAGAAGCCTCAAATACTGTTGTTGTGTTCTTCAACACCGGTTCGTAGCTGATAAGTGGAAATTTTGACTACTTATTAGCGCCTTTTAGCTTTCGTTTTAGTCTAAAAGTGTCTAATTGTATTCCCAAAAACTGATGAAATATGCTTACCTGCAGGAGTATTGGAAAATGAGCCACTACGATGAAATACAACTCAAGGAGGAGTGATATGAACAAGGACAAAAATCAAACACAGAAGCTCAAGTGTGGACCGCAGATTTCTATCTGCGGCCGCATAATGTGAAGGAAAATCAACAGAGCCCCAGTGCAAAGTGCGGACCGCACAATTATTGTGCGGACGCAGAAGCTATGTAAGAGTCAAAGTTCAGAGAGTTTCATTTCAAGTTCAAGAAGAAATACGGACCGCACAATAATTGTGCGGCCGCAAAAATAGCTATACGACCGCACTTAGGAAATGTGCGGTCCAAAGAAGAGCTCAGTGCGGCTGCACCCAGAATTGGGCGGACCGCAGAACATGAGAGATGGCCGCAATCCAGAATTATGCGGACGAAAAATCAACTTATGTCAAGATCTGAAGAGAAGTGCGGACCGCACATATAATTGTGCGGCCGCAGAACCTCCGAAAGGGCAATTTTGTCAGAAAATTTTAGCTTTGTATAAATAGACTACTTTAATGAAATTAGGTCAAGTTTCGAATATTGAAAGTCCTGTAGTCGTTTTTACTTGCCTCTTTTGGCAACTTTAGCTTACTTTGGTGATTTAACATTGGATTTTTATCTTTTAATCTTGCAATATGAGTTTTACCATCTTCTCTTCTTTATTTTCTTCTATACCCATTATGAATAGCTAAATTTCTAACTAGGGTTGAGACCCAACCCTAGTGTGTAAACCTAATGGGTGTTTGATTTATAGCTTATTTATGGTTGGCTGTTTATTATTTAGCCTTGTTCTTTCCTTTAATTGTAAAATTAATGGTTGCAAATATTAGTTTATACCTATTTGACTTGGTCTCTTCTTGAGAAAGAGAGACTTAGTGTAGGAAAACTTGGCTAACAAGAATCTGGGATAAAATCAAGAGATTGATAGTCCCAATTAAAGGGTTGAACCTAGAGATAGTAAAACCCGACTTGAGCATTTTATCAACTGTTTTGTTCAATACCCATTTGGACTTGAGAAAGCCAAATTGGGAAAAATCACTCTCTTACCGAGAGGTATTGAGTGGGTATTTGAGTGTTGATTGCTATAATGCACCCCGACTAACAAAACAAGCTTTAAAGTTAACAACCCGTTAGGCAAACACCTAGGTGAAGGTCATACCCCTAGGACTTTTTATATATTTGAAAACCATCCAAAAATAATATTCTCTAGTTTAATATCTTTAGAATTGTAATCCTTTACGTAATTTTAGAAGTAAAAATAAAACCATATTTGTGGAAGTGCAACCAAGATACTTCACGTGCTTTATCCAAATATATACCACTAATCCCATCTCAGCTCCCTGTGGATTCGATCTCGACTCCTTGTTGGCCATTAATATTGTAATCGACCGTTTCACAACCCCGCATAGAGGTGTGACTTGGACGAGATCAATTTTTGGCGCCGTTGCCAGGGAGCATAAAAACGGATTTAGCTATATATTTAGTTTTGTGTGTGAATTGCCTTCTTTTCCTTCCGTGTTACTAATCTTTTTGGTGAAACAATTGTAGGTAAAATAATGGCTCTCAACAACAATGATCCTTTCGGAAACATGCCTTTGGGGGATGTGGATGTGGAAGATGAACAAGTTGAAGAGGTTCCTCTTGAACCTCAAGTAAATAGACAAGGCCGGCCTCCTCCAGACAACGTTCCTATTCCACACCCAAATCCACCAAGAGCGGCTCCACACCAGGTGTTGCCGAATTAAGGGTATGCAAGTGCCACAGTCCCGCCCCGCATTAGGGTGGAAAACTTTCAAATCACAAATGTTATGCTCACATTGCTAGAGCAATGGGGATTCTTCACCGGGGCTCCGAATCAAAATGCGTACAAACACTTGAAAGGATTTGTGGACACTTGCTGGGGGAGTAAACAGATAAACGTCTCTGAGGATGCTTTAAGGTTGAGGTTATTTTCTTTCTCTCTACGGGGGAAAGCTTTGGATTGGTTAGAAAGTTTGCCAAGACATTTCATCCATACATGGGATGAATTGGCGGAGAAATTTATTTCCAAGTTCTTTTCTGCCGGGCATATGGCTAATCTTAGAGACGAGATTCTAGCATTCAAACAAGAATCCAATGAGCCGTTGCATGAAATATGGGAGAGGTACCGAACTATGGTGAAAGAGTGCCCAAATAATGATATGACAGAGGCTATGATTCAACAAACTTTCTACAGGGGGATCAATACTACCAATCAATGCGTGGTCAACCAACTTGCTGGTGGAAATTTCATGACAACGCCATATGTGTAAGCTTGTGAGATCTTAGATGAAATGGCAGATACTTCATCGGCATGGCAAAGTAGAGCAAATGTTCCTCAAGGTGATCCAAATATGATTAACCTACATAAAAAATTGCATGATCATAGGGAAGCAATTGCCGAGTTGACCGCCACAATGAATCAATTAGCCAAGGATTAACTCCAACAAGTGCAAGGTTCTAAGCAAGTCAATGCAATGGAGGGAGTTAATATGATGGTAAACAGGAGAAGGCAAAAGGGTCCTCAAGTGCAAAACCGTGTGGAACATTATGTGCAAGAAGATAATGGGTTTGCTCAAGATGAATCTTACAATGACCAAGAGGAGGAAGTACAATATGTGAACAACTTCCAAGGGCAAAGAAGCAACTCTCAAGGCCCAAATCAACAACAATGGTGACCTTATGGTAATCAAGGGAATTGGAACAATCAAAACAACTAAGCGAATTGGATCAATCAAAATAATCAAGGTAATTGGAACAATCAAAATGACCAAGGGAATTGGAACAATCAAAACAATCAAGGAAATTGGAATGGTCAAAACAACCAAGGCAATTGGAGTGGTAATAGTCAAAGATATTGGGGAGGAAACAACCAAGGGGGATGGAAAAATAACCAAGGAAATCGGGGGTCAAGCTTTCAAAGGCCCCCGATGTATCAACAACCGAGCAACCCGCATCCTTATCCTTCCAATGGTCCAAGCTCTTCCAACAGTGAGATGGGACGAATTGAGAACATGTTCAAACAAATGATGGAGAAGAATGCCGACTCCGATGCCCAACTAGCCTCTCACAACACTTCAATTCGCAATTTGGAAATTCAATTGGGGCAAATCTTGCAAGCTTTAAACACTCGTCCTAAGGGGGAACTACCAAGTGACACGGTGGTGAACCCAAAGGGTGGGAACAACACGGGACATGCCATGGCTGTTACTACAAAGAGTGGAAAAGGTAGGGATGCACCCACCTAAAGTCAAAGGAAAATTATGGATGATGAGCAAGTGGTACAAGAAGATGAGATCCCGAACAATGTGGTGCAAGCAAATGATGAAGTAAGAATTGATATTGATGACAATGTGGAGGAGACTCAAGAGGAAATGAACCCATCTAGGGAGCACATTGTTGACATACCGGAACCTTTAGTGCCAAAGGCTAAGGCACCAATGCCAAGGCCTCCTCCTCCATATCCCCAAAGGCTTGCCAAGCAAAATGGCGAGAATCAATTAAAAATGTTCACTGACATGATGAAGAGTCTATCTATTAATGTGCCATTTGTTGAGGCTTTTAAGAAAATGCCCGGTTATGCAAAGTTCATGAAGGACTTGGTGATAAAGAAGCGGTCGATGAATTGTGAAACTATAAAGATGACTCATCAAGTGAGTGAAATTGTGCACTCAATGGCTCCTAAATTGGAAGATCCCGACGCTTTCACAATCCCTTGTACCATTGGAAGTGCCGACTTTGCTAAAGCTCTTTGTGATCTTGGGGCAAGTATCAATTTGATGCCATATTCGGTTTTCAAGACTTTGGGAATTGGGCAACCAAGACCCACATCTATGAGATTATAAATGGCGGATCGTACCATGAAGAGACCATTAGGTATCATTGATGATGTGTTGGTTCGTGTTGATAAATTCTCCCGGTGGATTTTTTGATTCTTGATTGTGAAGTGGACTATGAGGTAGCGATTATTCTGGGTAGACCTTTCCTTACTACGGGGAAGGCTCTTGTTGATGTGGAAGCCGGTGAACTCACTTTACGGGTGGGTGATGAAAAGACGGTGTTCCACGTTTGCAAATCTATGAGGCAACCGAATAGCAATGAAGTGTGTTCGTTTGTGGACTTGGTGACCGATGTGATTATTGATGATACTAGTGCCACGATGAATGTTGATGATACTTTGGAGGCCGTTTTGCTTAACCTTGATGATGACGAGATGGATGGCTATGTGGAATGCGTGAACTCATTGCAAGAAATGGGGTCGTACACTTATGAACCCCGCAAATTGTCCTTGGATCTTGAAAATCGGAATACTCCTCCAACAAAGCCCTCAATCGAGGAGCCTCCCACTTTGGAGTTAAATCCATTGCCTCCGTATTTCAGTTATGAATTCCTTGGCCCTTGTTCTACTTTACCGGTTATTCTTTCCTCTTATTTGACTAACGTGCAGATAGACTCCAAATTGACGGTGCTACAAAAGAGGAAGAAAGCTATTGGATAGACATTGGCGGATATTCGGGGAATTAGCTCCGCATTTTGCATGCGCAAGATTAATTTGGAGGAAGATTCCAAACCTTCCAAACCCTCCATTGAACATCAAAGAAGGCTAAATGAAGCAATGGAAGAGGTGGTAAAAAAGGAGATCATCAAGTGGATGCAGGGGTTGTTTACCCCATTTCTGATAGTTCGTGGACCTCTTCGGTGCAAGGTGTCCCAAAGAAAGGGGGCATGACGGTGGTTACCAATGACAAGAACGAGTTGATTCCTACAAGAACGGTGACTGGGTGGAGAGTGTGTATGGACTATCGTAAGCTTAACAAAGTCACAAGGAAGGATCATTTCCCACTTTCCTTCCTAGATCAAATGCTTGATAGGTTGGTCGGCCGTGCTTTCTATTGTTTCCTTGATGAGTATTCCGGCTACAATCAAATTCTTATTGCTCCGGAGGATCAAGAGAAGACTATTTTCACATGTCCTTATGGTACTTTTGCATTCTTGTGGATGCCATTTGGGTTATGCAATGCACTGGCGACGTTTTAAAGGTGTATGATGGCTATCTTCATGGACATGGTGGAGGATTTCCTTGAAATCTTCATGGATGACTTTTCGGTGGTCGAGAATTCTTTTGATGATTGCTTGAAAAATTTGGATAAGGTCTTGGCAAGATGTGAAGAGACAAACTTGGTGTTGAATTGGGAGAAATGTCATTTCATGGTTGAGGAAGGCATTGTGTTTGGCCACAAAATTTCAAAGAATGGCATTGAGGTCGACAAGGAGAAAATGGAGGTAATTTCTAAACTTCCACCTCCAACATCCGTGAAGGGAGTGAGGAGTTTCTTGGGTCATGCTACCGGCATTTCATCAAGGATTTTTCCAAAGTGGTGAACCCCTTGTGTAAGCTTTTGGAGAAAGATACCAAATTTCATTTCAATGAGGATTGCATGAAGGAATTTGAATTGCTCAAGTTCAAATTGATACCTACTCCTATAATCACCGTCCCGAATTGGAGCTTGCCTTTTGAGCTCATATGTGATGCTAGTGATGTGGCGGTCGGAGCAGTTTTGGGTGTCAACAAGATCTTTCATCCGGTCTACTATGCTAGTAAGACCATGGATGATGCCCAAGTCAATTACACTGTGACCGAAAAAGAGCTCCTTGCTATTATTTTTTGCTATGGAGAAGTTTCGCCCGTACTTAATGGGTACAAAGGTGATTGTCCACACGGATCATGCGGCACTTCTATACCTTATGAGCAAGAAAGATTCAAAGGCTCGATTATGAGATGGGTGCTTTTATTGTAAGGGTTCGATCTAGACATCCAAGATCGCAAAGGCGGTGAAAACCAAGTGGCAGACCACTTGTCTCGCTTGGAGGAGGAGGGGAGGCCACATGACGACCTTGAAATGAATGACTCCTTCTCCGACGAGAAACTTCTAGCCATTTCAATGACCGAGATTCCATGGTTCACTGATTTAGGAAATTATCTTGTGAGTGGTATTGTATCGGATAACTTGTCTTCAAACCAAAGGAACAAGCTCAAACGGGATTTCCTAGACTATAATTGGGATGATCCGTACCTCTTCCGGATTTGTACCAATGGCATGATTAGAATATTTGTGCCGGAGGAGGAACAAGTTGAAATTCTTGGGGCTTGTCATTCTTCACCCTACAGTGGTCACCATAGGGGAGCAAGAACAGCGGCCAAAGTGTTGAGTTGTGGATTTTATTGGCCTACTCTCTACAAGGACGCAAGTGATCTAGTCAAGAATTGTGATGAATGTAAAAGGGCTAGTGGGATTTCAAAGAAAAATGAGATGCCCCTCACCACTATCTTGGAAATTGATATATTTTATGTGTGGGGTATTGATTTCATGGGACCGTTTGTAAGCTCTTGTGGGAACACCTACATTTTGGTAGCTATGGATTATGTGACAAAAAGGGTTGAGGCAGTTTCTCTACCCAACAACGAAGCTAAAAGTGTGGTGGCATTTTTGAAAAAGAACATCTTCACAAGGTTTGGTACTCCGCGGGCCATTATAAGCGATGGGGGGTCGCATTTTTGCAACAAAGATTTTGATACCTTACTTATCAAGTATGGTGTCACTCACAAAGTCACGACCCCCTATCACCCTCAAGGAAGCGGACAAATGAACGTCTCCAACCGAAAGATCAAGAGTATTTTGTCAAAAATAGTGAATGCCAACTGAACGGATTGGTCAAAGAAACTTGATGATGCTTTATGGGCTTATAGGACGGCTTACAAAACACTGATTGGTATGTCTCTATACCAGTTAGTGTTTGGGAAAGCTTGTCACCTTCCAGTAGAACTTGAGCACAAGGCCATGTGGGCTTTGAAGAAGCTAAATCTTGAGTGGGATGTCGCCTCCAACTTAAGGGTGGCACAATTGAATGAGCTAGATGAATTTCGGTACCATGCATATACAAGTTCATCCGTATACAAGGAGAAGATGAAGTACCACCATGACAAGTACATTTGGAACAAAGAGTTTAAAGAAGGTGATCTTGTGTTATTATTCAATTCTAAGTTACGGATGTTTCCGGAAAAGTTGAAGTCTAAATGAAGTGGCCCATTTGAAGTTGTGAGTGTGACACCTTTTGGTGCATTGGACTTGAAGAATAAAAATGATGAAGTATTTAGAGTCAATGGTCACCGGGTGAAGCACTATCTGGGAAAAGTGGGTGATGGCCACGTAGCGGCAGTGATTCATTTCAAGTGATTGATGGTAATTTGTTTCATGCCGCGACGTTAAATCAGGCGCTTCTTGGGAGGCAACCCATGTTTCTTTTTCTTTTCCTTTTTCTTCTTCTTTAGATAGGTCTTGTTTTGTGCTAACTGGTTTTGAAGTGTGTTGTAGGAATAAGTGTGCTTTGCAGGAACTGTGCTCAAGAAAAGTGGCTAAGTGTGAAAAAGGTGCGGACTGCACAATTTTGAAGGCCACAGCAGAAAGGGATCTACGGCCGCACAATTCTTGTGCGGACCACACAACTAGAAATCAACAAATTGCAAACTCTCTGAAGTTTGCCTATCAGAGAAATGGCCAAAGTGCGGCCACACAAGGATATGTGCGATCCGCACCAAAATCTGCGGCCGCACTCAAAAATGTGCGGACCGCAGATCAACAAAGAGTAAATGTGTAACAAGTAAAGGAGTGCGGACCGCACATGAAATTGTGCGGCCGCACTCATCTCTTAAACTCTTGCCCTAACCGGTCAAGTATAAATAGTAGCCTTCTCACTACTGTTGAGACTTTACGAACTCTGAACAATTAACACAAAGGCAAACACAATGTACTCAACTGATTCACGCATCTGACACTCATTTCATCATCTTTGATTCTTCTTTAGCATCACTACATTATTGGTATGTTTAATTCATCTTTAAATTTTTCAATTTTCTTAATTTTGTTCAAAATTCGTTTAGTTATTTTTAGGCCTAATATCAAACTAATCATCATGTGAGCTTAAATTTGTATGGGTAATTTCCTATTTGCTATTTGAGGGATGGGTAAACTGTGTATCATGTCTAAATTGCTACTACCATGTCTAAATTGAGCATGAATTAGAAACCCTAAGAATCTGCCCGATAAATTTTTGAATTGTGCGGCCGCACAAGGAATTATGCAGTCCGTATATCAGTAGGCTAGGGCATTTGGTGTAGAATGAGTATGCAAACCGCACTTGAAATTGTGCGGTTTGCAGAAATTCAACAGCGGCCACAGAAAAGTGTGTGTGGCCGCTGATCAAGCAAGTCTCTGTCTTCATAGAGTTGTCATTTTTTAAGTTTCAATTGTGCGGACCGCAGAACCATCAGTGCGGACACACTTCCAAAATTGTGCGGTCTGCACAAGCCCATCTGTGGCTGCACCCAAAAATGTGCGGACCGTACTTCCCCAACCTGCATATTGTTTATCTACAACTTTCTGATACTTTGGATTTGAACTACAACTGATTCCTGTTGCTATGTATTGCATACAATGGTAAGATCACGGGGATGGGGTGATACATCCAAGGGGAGGGGTGAACCCTTCCGAGGCCGAGGTAGGGGTACCCTACCACTCTCCGTGCAAAAAGTGATATATATAAAGGCAACTATAGAGCGATGTAGGGATGCAGAGCCCTGTGAGTCAAGTTCATACATCCCGTCTAGGGAAGCATCAGAGGGCCACCCTGTAGAAGAATGACCTGATGCCCAATCTCAGCCACATCAATTTCCAGGGAGATACCAGCTCCGAAATGAGCCTTCCACCTCAGCAAGCACTTCTGAGGGTTCGGATGATGACAGTCAGGGTTCAGAACCCTCATCTACTCATGCCCCCGCCACTCCAGTCACATTTGATGATGATTATGATATTCCGGATGACGGTCGAGGGGGTGATACTAGAGTTGCAGGCCTGGAGAGGTCAAAGAAGAAGGAAGTTTGGGAAGATAGGTTTATGAGCCTGACTGCATTCAACAGGTTCCGAGAGTGGTGGCCTCAGAGATCGCTCACACTTGAGCTTCAATTTCTTTAGAAAGACTTAGATACGTACAATCCAAATGTGTCAAAATAGTTTCGGTAGAGAAAAGGGTGGACATGGTTCACACAAAGCATAGTGGATTCCAAGGAGCACTTAGTCCGGGAGTTCTACACCAATGTGGCGCACATCAAGAAGGGGGCTAAGGTAACTAAGGTGAGGAACCTAAAAGTACGATTTGATCAGAGCACCCTGAACACTTATTTGGGACTCGAGGATATGGAGCCGGTGCAGTATTTAGAGAAGTTCGCAATGGGTGATGCAGGTCACCCTTGGCTAGCTGAGATACTAGCAGCTCCATGACCACCACCACCATGGATCACAGCAGGGGCTCCCATTCAGCAAACACCCTCAACTTTGAACCAAAATGGTGGAAAATATTTTTGTGCAGTCGCATAGACCCAAGCCGGAATGAAAACAATCTCCCAATCCCTCGGGTAGTCCAAGTTGCTTCCATCGTGGCCGGGTACCCAATCAATGTGGGTGACATCATGTCGGCCAACATGTCTCTGGTTGTCAGGCAGGGTGAAAGCTCCTATCCATATCCCAACACTATCACAGAGTATCTCACGTATGCGGGGGTGGAGCCCAAGAGCTTTGATACGAAGGTTAAGGCTAAGCAGCCCTTCTCCTGGTACTCTATGAAGGACCCAAGGAACCCTAAGAACAAGGGTAAGTCGACTATTACCGTATGCCAGTCTGATAAGTCATCGTTGGTAGTTGCAGATTCAGCTGCCATGCCTTCCACAGCAGCCGGGCCTTCCACCGATACAACTGCCATACCTCTACCTCTATCTTCAGGGCCATCAGTATCAGTGCCTTCCTCATCTACTTATCCACTCTTTCTGCGAGTCTCCTAGACACTAGTGAGTCTCAACAACTGGATGCAGACAGCTACTGCAAAGCTGCCTGACCTATCCAGTGTTGTTGTAGCTCAGACTTCTACCCCAGCACCCCAGATTCCTCCGTCAGTAGAGGAAACTTTGAAGAAAATATTGGAGAATCAGAAGACCATCATGGACACCTTGGTGGCACATGGAGGAGAAATAGAGGAGCTTGGGAAGCAGGTGAAGAAGATGAGGAAATCTCAGGCTTCTAGGAAATCAGTTGACAAATTGAGATGAGAGGCGACCAAGATAGCAGCCGCTAGAGATCTTCTATTTGACTTACTGATGGAGATAGATCCATCAGTACTAGCAGACCCAGCAACACCATCAGCACCAGTGGCACCAGTTGGCCAGTCTGAGGAGCCAGACCTCGCTGTCCACACGACTGAGGTGGTGCTACAGATGTTTACCAACCCAGCTACTCCCCGAGCAGAGGATGATGAGATCTAGTTGGAGGAGCTTGAGGGAGGTGATGCTGCTATGGACACTGAGACCACATAAGGAGTCCTTTATAGTCTTTCCCTTCCTTGTTTTTATTTTGTTAAGCATCGAGGACAATGCTTATTTTTATTCAAGGGGTGGAGTCTATTTTGATTTGACATTTGACATTGGCCTGTAATAACTGATAACATTATCTTTTTATTTTTACTTTCATTATGTACATATTCTTCTCTCTATATTGATGTATATATTCTCTTTCCCTTTCTCAGTTTGTATATTCATTTATGCTTTCAGCAGTTTACTTTATAGCTTCTTTATTTTGTTTTCTCAGTAGTCAATGTTTAGTATAATAGCGTCTTATTTACTTTAATAGCTTCTTTTTAATTTAGTAGTTTCTTTTCATGTTTAAGTGATCAATAAGACTTTGGTTTTCTTAATGCCACGGTTCTTTCCAAAGGTGATTTTTGTGTGAACCGGGTGACTCTTCCTAACGATGGATGGCGTGAAAACCTTCTTAAGGGATTGAGTCCGTTTTTGATGTTTAGGTAAGAACAGTAGTAATAATGAATAAGAGGACCTAATTGAGTCGAACTAGAAGAGTCAAGCATGCTTCACTTAGTACCAACACACTTAACTATATTTTTATGATTAAAAACAAGTTCTTGGAAAGAAATAGCTCTAGTTAGTGACCTTTTGACTCTTGTGTTGACTTAAGCAATCATCGAGTGGTTTAATTGAACCATTAGTGATTTTCAATATCGAATATGGCTGTTGTGGGCCCTCGAATCTATCATCTTGAACAATCCACTTGTGTGAGAGGTGAGATATTTTGTAGCAAGTCCAAGTACCCGTGCGAATGGTCTAGAACTTACCCTGAATGTGTTTCTAGGCAAAATTCCTAAGTTTTGCTTGGCTTGAGAAATGATTGTAGGCTCCCCTTGAACCGTTTTGAAATTTTCCATGACCCACCAATGTTGTTATCCCTAGTCTACCCTTTTGAGCCTAAAACCTTTCTCATTTGATAACCATGTTACAAGTCTTTACCCGTTTTGTGGTGATCCTCTCTTGGCACCCGAGCTTTCCTTAATACTCTTGAGAAACAATTGGCTAAAACATAAGTTTGGGGGAGTGACGAGAAATTTGAAAGTGGTATCAAGGTACAAAAAGAGAAAAGAAATGAAGAAAAGGAAAGGCAAAGAAAAAGAAAGAAAGATGCAAAAATAAAGTGAATAAGTTGAAGAGTTGAAGGGATTCAAAGAAAAGCAAAAATGCAAAGCATGAAGAAAACAAAGAAGGAGAAAACGAATATCATGACCAAGAAAGAGTGATGTTAAGTCTCTCTAGTTCCCCTAAGGAAAAGGAAATGACTCAAAGAGTTAGCAAAGCATGAGCCAAAAAGAGAAAATGGAGTGCTTAAGGAAAGATGAAGCCGTTCTATTCCAACATTTCCTACCTTAATCCAAAAGCCTTCATTACATTCCGAAAAAGCCCTACGTGATTTAAAGCCGAGTGAACTTACATTAGTGGTGATTTACATGAGGGGCAAGCATATGGTACTGAGAGCCGTACTTGTGACATTCTTTTGAGAGAGATGAGCGAACTTTTCACAAATCCTTGAAGTGAATACTATATTCTTAAGTGAGATATGCTAACGGAGAGTAGAGGAGGAGGAGTTTGGGATCCACAATGACCTACATGAAAGAGCGAACTTCCTGGATGAGTAAAGTCAACTCTTGATGCTCTTGTGTCACATTAGAACTATTTGTGCTTAAAACATCAAATCATTGTCTTGTTGATAATTCATAATTGTTGTGGGTAATTGTTGTGGGGAAATTGATAAGTGGGAATTTTGACTACTTATTAGCGCCTTTTAACTTTCGTTTTAGTCCAAAAGTGTCTAATTTTATTTCCGAAAACTGATGAAATATGCTTACCTACAGGAGTATTGAAAAATGAGCCACTACGATGAAATCCAACTCAAGGAGGAGTGATCTGAACATGGACAAAAATAGGCACAGAAGTTCAAGTGAGAACCGTAGATTTCTATCTGCGGCCGCATAATGTGAAGGAAAATCAACAGAGCCCCAGTGCAAAGTATGGACCGCACAATAATTGCGCGGCCGCAGAAACAGCTATGCGGCAGCAGAAACAGCTATGCGACTGCACTTAGGAAATGTGTGGTCCGAAGAAGAGCCCAGTGCGGCCGCACCCAGAATTGTGCGGACCGCAAAACATGAGAGATGCGGCCGCAATCCAGAATTGTACGGCCGCAGAATCAACTAATGTCAAGATCTGAAGAGAAGTGCGGACCGCACATATAATTGTGCGGCCGTAGAACCTCCGAAAGGGCAATTTTGTCAGAAAATTCCAGCTTTATATAAATAGACTACTTTCACGAAATTAGGTCATGTTTCGAATATTGAAAGTCCTGTAGTCATTTTTACTTGCCTCTTTAGGAAACTTTAGTTTACTTTGGTAATTTAACATTGGATTTTTATCTTTTAATCTTGCAATATTAGTTTTATCATCTTCTCTTCTTTATTTTCTTCTATATCCATTATGAATAGCTAGATTTCTAACTAGGGTTGTGATCTAACCCTAGTATGTAAACCTAATGGGTGTTTGATTTATGGCTTATTTATGATTGGGTATTTATTATTTAGCCTTGTTCTTGCATTTAATTGTAAAATTAATGGTTGCAAACATTAGTTTATGCATATTTGACTTGATCTCTACTTGAGAAAGAGAGACTTAGTCTAGGAAAACTTGGCTAACAAGAATTTGGGATAAAATCAAGAGATTGATAGTCCCAATTAAAGGGTTAAACCTAGAGATAGTAAAACCCGACTTGAGCATTTTATCAACTATTTTGTTCAATACCCATTTGGACTTGAGAAAGCCAAATTGGGCAAAATCACTCTCTTACCGAGAGGTATTGAATGGGTATTTGAGTGTTGGTTGCTATAATACACCCCGACTAACAAAACAAGCTTTAAAGTTTACAACCCGTTAGGCAAACACCTAGGTGAAGGTCATACCCCTAGGACTTTTTATATATTTGAAAACCATCCAAAAATAATATTCTCTAGTTTTATATCTTTAGAATTATAATCCTTAACGTAATTTTAGAAGTAAAAACAAAACCATATTTGTGGAAGTGTAACCAAGATACGTCACGTGCTTTATCCAAATATATACCACTAATTCCCGACTCCTTGTTGGGTATTATTATTGCAATCGACCATTTCATAACCCCGAATAGAGGTGTGACTTGGACGAGATCAGTAGCCGTCCTTCAATTCTAAGTTAGCACGATTTATTGTTGCCTCATTAAAAACTTTATCGAAAAACCCATTTGGGACAAAACCGGTTCAAGGGAAAAAGTGTGCAACGCGTGCTTTCAAACCTAAAAATTGTATCGTTCTTTGACGGTTGCCTGCAAGTGTTAGTTCAAAATGCAAATAAGTAAAAGGAATGAATAGGGTCGTACTTTAGCAGTAGTATCGCTTCAAGTGAGTTACATTCTAGTTGTTCGGTAGTTGTTCACCGTTCATTGCTCCAAGTTTGTACGATCCTTTTCTGGTGATCTCGATAATTTGATATGGTCCTTCCTAATTCGGCCCAGCTTCCCTTCGTTCGGGTTCCGGGTGCTTAGTCTGACCCTCCTTAACACTAAGTCCCCGGTATTGAAGTGTCGAAGATTAGCCCTTCAATTGTAATATCTCTCGATCCGCTGTTTTTGGGCGGTCAATCGGACAAGGGCGACTTCACTCCTGTCATCTAATAGCTCCAGGTTCATATTCATAGCCTTGTCGTTTGATTCCTTAGTTGCATATCGGAACCTGAGACTTGGTTCTCCACATTCGACTGGTATTAGAGCTTCGGTGCCGTAAACCAACGAGAATGGGGTGGCCCCGATACTGGACTTCGAGGTCGTACGGTATACCCATAGGACCCTGGGCAGGATTTCCTTCCACTTTCCTTTGGCGTTGGTTAACCTCTTGGAGTATGGTTTTGTTTGTAGATTCTGCTTGTCCGTTCCCACTAGGGTGGTAGGGCGTTTACAGGATCTTTTTGATCTTATGGTCTTCGAGAAACTTGCTTATTTTGCTACCGATGAACTGTTTCCCATTATCGCATACGATCTCGGCCTGCATTATGAACTGGCATATGATGTGGTCCCAATTGAAATCGATGACTTCCTTCTCCCTGACCTTCTCGTATGCCTGGGCTTCCACCCACTTAGAAAAAACGTCAGTCATAAACAATATAAATTGAGCCTTACCGGATGCCCAAGGAATGGGGTCAATAATGTCCATCCCCAATTTCATGAACTGCCATGGCGAAAAAACAGAATGCAGCAGCTCCCCGGGTTGATGAATCATGAGAGCAAGTCTTTGACATTCATCACATTTTTGTACGAACTCCTTCGCATCATTTTCCATGTCGATCCAGTAGTAGTCGGCTCTGATTATCTTTTGAACCAATGATTTGGCGCCTGAATGATTTCCGCAGGTGCCTTCGTGAATTTCCCTCAGAACGTACTCGGTATCTCCTGGTCCTAAACATATCGCGAGTGGGCCATCAAATGTTCTTCTAAACATGGTTTCGTCTTCGGATAAGCTAAATCGGGCAGCTTTCGTACACAGGCCCCTCAATTCTTTTTGATCCGAGGGCAGTTTTCCGGTCTTCAGATATTCTATATATTAGTTTGTCTAGTCCCAAGTCAGGCTCGTTGAGTTTATCTCGGCGTGGCCTTCTTCCACTACCGATCTCATGAGTTGCACGACCTTTCCCGAGTTGAACTCATCGTCCTCGACCGACGACCCAAGGTTAGCAAGGGCATCGGCCTCACTGTTTTGATCCCGAGGTCGTGTTGTAGAGTCCACTCCTTGAATCGATGTAATGCTACCTGCAACTTATCCAGGTACCTTTGCATTTGTTCCTCTCTGACCTCGAACGTCCCATTAACTTGGTTTCCAACAAGTAGGGAGTAGCACTTAGCTTCGATTACCTCCGCCCCCAAGCTTTTGGCAAGTTCGAGACCTGCAATCATGGCATCATATTCGGCCTCGTTGTTAGTCAATTTTACAGTTCTATTAGATTGTATAACTACGTTGCCTGTTGGTGACTTCAACAAGATGCCAAGTTCGGACCCTTTTGCATTTGAGGCAGCATCCATAAAGAGGGTCCAGATCCCCGAAGACATCCCGGAGTTCACCAACAACTCTCTTTCGACCTCGGATACTAGAGCCGGCGTAAAGTCGGCCATATAATCTGCCAAAATTTGAGATCTAATGGCATTCCGGGGTCGATATTCAATATCGTACACGCTGATCTCCACGGCCCATTTGGCCAAGCGCCCCGAGAGCTCGGGTTTATGCATTATATTTTGCAATGGGTAAGTAGTCACAACACATATAGGATGACATTGAAAATATGGTTTCAGCTTCCTAGAGGCACTTAGCAAAGCGAGCGCCAATTTTTCTAGGTAAGGGTACCTAGTTTCGGCCTCGCCAAGGGTCCTATTAACATAGTAAATTGGAAATTGCGTACCTTTCTCTTCTCGGACGAGGACTCCACTTACCTCTATCTCCGATACTGCCAAGTAAAGGTATAGTTGTTCGTCTGTCTTCGGCGTGTGAAGAAGGTGTGGGCTCGATAGATACCGCTTGAGTTCCTCCAAGGCCCGTTAGCACTCTGGTGTCCATGAGAAGTTATTTTTCTTCTTCAATAGTGAGAAGAATCGGTGGCTCTTATCAGAGGACCTCGAGATGAATCGACCCAGGGCGGCTATGCGTCCGGTTAATCTTTGCACGGCCTTTACGTTGTCCACAACTGTGATATCTTCGATGGCTTTGATCTTGTCAGGGTTGATCTCGATTCCCCGGTTGGATACCATAAATCTGAGGAATTTGCCTGATCCAACTCCAAACGCACATTTCTCCGGGTTCAACTTCATATTGTATTTCTTCAATATGCTGAAGGTTTCCTGCAAATATTTTAAATGGTCCTCTGCTCGCAGAGACTTAACCAATATATCGTCAATGTAAACCTCCATTGATTTTCCTATTTGTTCCTCGAACATCCGATTTACTAGGCGTTGGTAAGTGGCACCAGCATTTTTTTAATCCAACTAACATCACGTTATAGCAGTAAGTGTCGTACTTAGTGATAAGAGAGGTTTTTTCCTTATCGCCCGGGTTCATCCATATTTGGTAGTACCCAGAATAGGCGTCGAGAAAACTGAGGATCTCGTGGTCGGTCGTGGCATCGATCATGCGATCGATGTTGGGAAAAGAGAAGGAGTCCTTGGAACTTGCCTTATTCAAATCCTTATAGTCTTCACACATTCTTAATATATTCCCTTTTCGCTAACCAATACAGGTATTTAACCTCCCGAATGGACCCTATTTTAAGGTGTTTAGATACCTCGTCCTTGATGAAAGCATGTTTGACCTCGGACTGGGGTCTCCTCTTCTGCTTGGCCGGGTGGAACTTCGGGTCTAAGCTTAGCTTGTGAATGGTTATCCCCGACAGGATCCCTGTCATATCAAGGTGGGATCAAGCGAAACAATCTTCGTTAGCTATAAGAAATTGAATGAGTTTTTTCCTGAGCTCAGGGATTAACCCCGTGCCCAGGTATTCCTTTCAATCAGGCAAGTGCTCAATTAGTACGACTTGCTCCAATTCCTCGATCGTTGATTTTGTAGCGTCAGAATCGTCGGGGCTATGAAAAATCTGGGGACTCCGTAGTCGTCATCCTCGTCTACCCCTCATTCATCCGATTCTATCGAGGCTGGTATCGGGGATTGCTATTTGGCCCCGTCTTTGACCATCCGATTCAGATCCTCCGATGTCGAGGGTGTGGATGCTGGGATCACCTCATCGACCGTGAACATCTCCTTGGAGGCCGGTTGTGTCCCCATAAACTGTTTTGATTCCTCGGGGAGTTGGGAATTTTAGTACCTGGTGCAATGTTGAGGGTATTGCTCTCATATTGTGGATCCATGGCCTCCCGAACAAAGCGTTATATCTCATATCCCCTTCGATTAACACACTCTTAATTTGAGATTTATTTACGAGTGCCAATATTACCAGTACATCGTTGTAGGGCTACAAGATCCCCTAAATGTATTCATCGTTGAAAGACAAGGTTCCTTCCAGTATGTAATCCCGAGTCGATTTTTCCCTTGTGATTGATACTTTGGTGCGCTTCAGCATCGGCCCCTAGGGAATGTCGACCCCATCGATTATCATGTTAATGACATGCTGAGGTTTCTCCTGCTCGGTCTGCTTATTAGAATCCATGTTCCTGAAATGGTTCTTGGCCCGATCACTCAAGAACTCTCGGAGATGTCCGTTGTTGAACAACCGGGCCACCTCTTCTCTTAATTATCGGTAGTCTTCTGTTCTGTGGCCATGAATGATGTGATATTTTCACATTAGGTTGGGTTCCCTTTAGGCTAGATCAGACTGTAAAGGTCTAGGCCATTTGGTATCTTTGATGCATCCGATGGCAGATACGATAGCGGTGGCATCGACGTTGAAGTTGTACTCTGATAATCTTGGCGTTTCTTTAGGCCCGACATGCCTATCAAATATGCTTTTGCTCATGATTCCCTGGTTGCTTTGACCTCGGTCATTTTTCCTTTCATTTCTCATAGGGTTCCACCCGGACCCACTGCTTCTCCTTTCTCCATTGTACGGCTGATACTGATCCCTTGTTTGATCTCGGTTCACGATCGATGTCTCTCTTGACTCTGTTGATGGTTCTGACGGGATACACGGACCCGGAAGGGGCCCCAAGCTGATCATCTTCGACTCTGATTTTCGATTGATACCGGTTATGGACATCGGCCCAAGTGACAGGCGGATATTCTACCAAGTTTTGTTTCAACTGTTGTGAAGCCAACGAGCTCCAAATGTTGAGTCCTTAGATGAAAGCCTGAACAGCCCAATCATTTGTGACCGGTGGCAGGGCCATCCGTTCCATTTGAAACCAGGATACGAACTCTCTGAGCATCTCATTATCCTTCTGTTTTACTTTGAAAAGTTCTGACTTCCTGGTCTCGACTTTAATGGCCCTGACGTGTGCTTTTATGAAGGAATCTGAAAGCATAGCAAATGAGTCAATAGAATTAGGAGGTAAATTGTGATACTATATCATAGCTCCTTTTGATAGGGTCTCCCCTAACTTTTTCCACAAGACAGGCTCGATCTCATCATCATCCAAGTCGTTCCCTTTGATGACACATATGTAGGAGGTCACATGCTCATTTGGATCGGTCGCTCCGTTGTACTTAGGAATCTAGGGCATGCAAAACTTATTAGGGATCGACTTTGGAGCCGCACTTTGAGGGAAAGGTTTTTGAACGAACTTCTTGGAATCCAAGCCTTTCAATATCGACGGTGCTCCTGGGATTTGGTCGACCCTGGAATTGTAGGTTTCCACCTTTTTGTCATTAGCTTCGATTTTCTTCTCCCCTTATTCTACCCGTTTTGTCAGTTCCTCAGGCATTTTTAGACTCTCGGGGTTAGTCCTCGATTCACATTCATTCAGCCTCTCTGCGATCGGTTTGTTTCTGCGGGAGACTTCTCGGGATGGCTCGGGCTCAACCCTGCTCGGCGCGCGATTTTGTAACTGGGCTATCGCTGCCTGCTGAGCCTGCAATATTTCGTAAATCACCCGTAAATTGATCTCGTTCCCTCCAACGTCTTTTGTATTTCAGGCTACTGATCGGGCTTCGCCACGAACGTTTTCTCGGGGTTGGTAGGCAAATTTGCGTTGATGGCCACATGCGAGTTGGCGTCAATCGGGTCAGCGATCGGAATTCTGATTGGATCAACGGGTGGTATCTCGCCACTAGGCATTATGTACTTATTTTCACCGTGGTGGCCGGACTCATTGTCAACATGTGAGGGTGCCGACTCATAGTTTGACATTTTGAGATTTTAACCTAAAATTAGAAACACTTCAAAGAATAAGTGTAAAGTAGTGTGTGTTATGAAAATTTGTATCAAATAACCACTATTATCCTTAGCCCTACGGTGGGCGCCAAGCTGTTTACCCTCAAAATCGGATAACAATTGAATTTGTAAGTGATTTTAAGGATATGCGGATTAACTTGACACAAGATGATAAATTGCATTGCAATTGAAATAAACTATGACAAAATAAATTCAAACCATACGAATTGGACAATTTCAGTCTTGGAAGGTCAATCACCCTCAAACCGGATGCACTTCGATCGGTATCAAGATACAGAAGAATAAGAGCTTAAAGAGAAAAATAATAATGTATTACTTTTGAATGATGCGGGTAAGTTTTTATCATTATTAGAACCTCTTTATATAGTAGAGGAGTTCTACTTTAGGTACAATTCTATAAAAGGTAAAAAATCTCTTGATTTACTGATTGTCGGTTCCTTATTGATACGTGCCGAGATTCCCGCCGTAATATCCGACCGGTCACGGATATTCCGGTCTTCTGTAGGCTATGTTAATAATATTTCTTCGAACTCGTTCGGAGCTAGGATCGATTCCGGGATCACGGCCTCGATATTCTCGAAGGCAGGTATCCTGCCCCGGGTTCTAGCCCGGTGGGACTTGGGGTCGATCTCCAGTCCTTTATTGTCATGTTTTGAGCCTGGCTCACCATGTCGGAGGCTAGGATGCACCACGAGTTCGATTTCGATCGTATACAACTTGTAGAGTAATTAAGTGTTGCTTTCGGACATGAAATGCAATTATGCATGGCTAAAACGGCCCAAAAAATAAAATAAAATGGAATAGGCATGTTCAAATCATATCTGGCAAGATAGAAAGCTTGATCTAGTAAGCAAAAACACTTGTGTGTTTAGATATTTATTCCCAAACATCAGGTCGGTCGATATAAGTTATTGGTATTACGTGCTAGAATAGAGAAAATTAAATTATTATCCAAAAGACATAACTTTCTATTGTTCTGACTACACCTTTAAGAAGAAGACTGCCCGCGCACAATTTAGAGTATCAATTAATAGAAGAAAGATATCCAATTAGAGATATATAGCTAAATATCTAGTTTTTTCTTTTATCTTTTTAGCTATATAACTTCTTTTTTCTAGTTACCAAAAAAAGATATATAGCTAAAAAAGATAAAAAGAAAGAAATACAATTTATCTAGTTTCTTTATGGTTAGATATTGATAAATAAATTTCACCTTATGAATCCCTTAAATTTTAGGAATGAGACAATATAATCAGCTGAACTTTCTATATTTAAGGACAGTCTCTTTCCTAACTACACACATATTTGACAATGGGAATAGAAGATTCAAATAGTAGTATTGAACACACGAACCGACCAAAACCCCGTCAAAATGGCGATATAAAAGCATTTAATATTTGTTATATTTCCAATTAATAGGGATATTAATGAAATTCTCACTGGTTGAAAACTTCATATATTACTTGCTAAAAGTGAGAAAGATACCAGCTAAAGGATCCATTGGTTAATCGACACCAATTTACATTGATGAGAAAATCAAAGAAATATATAATTAAAAAAAAAAACATATTGTCTTATTAGTTATCTTTCCATTAATTTTCTCTTGAATCTTTATCTTCAAACCCCAAATGTATGTTGTTCCAGATTTTATTGTTGTTGGAAATTTGAAATGGAAATTATTAGTTAAATTTATCCATTTTGGTAAGTAAGCTAGTGGGTTAACGAACTTATGATTTAGCAAAAAATTAAATGGACTTGAATTAGAAAGGGAAAAAAAACAAACTTATGATGTGGACCCCCAAGTAAATAAAATAAAAGACAACGACAAAGCAGCCGTTAGGTATATAAATAAAGCGAGTTTCATTTTGGAGAAATAATGACAAAATAACAGTCATTATCAAAATAAAGAAATTTTAATTATCAACCAACAGCAGTTGTGATTACTTTATAGAATGCCATTCATGGAAAGGAAATACAACCACCTGTTAAATAAAACCAACATACTAGAGACGAATGCATATCAAAAAAGAAAAAGGAACAGCAAAAATGTCACAAAGACAATATAACGACAATTGTAGGATCTCGATCAAACTATATATATTATGTATAGAGTATTTTGCGGTGACGATACCCCAACGTCAATATATGTTAGAGAGAAACCTAGAGTAAATGGGTTGGTTTGAATTATTAGCATATAATATATTAATAAACTTTAAGTTTTGGTTGCAAGTTGCGACAATGAAAGAGTTATTGCGGCGTCAATATTTTAAATAACACTTGCCCAAGTTCTAGAAATAAACTACAGATAATACAGACTACAGCTCTTTCCTGTTCAAATGAAGTTGGTGAATCACAATCTTCAGAAGATCTTCTGGGCTTTTTTCTTCTTTTGTATCTCTAAAAAATTCAGCTTCTTATTCAAATGATACATTAGATTATACCTGCCGGCCATCGTGTTGAGCGCAGGAGATTTTCTAATATATAGCCTTAGCTGCTTTAATTTTTTCGCATTCTTAAATTGAAGCAACAATAGCCAGAAGAAACAAGCACAGGTGTAGAAAGATTAATCCTCCGCCAATTTTCTTTACAAAAATTTATTCCCCTTTGCAAATTTTGTTTAGAAATATTAACTCTCCTCTTTTTGTAAAAGAAGTTTTTTGTAATTAGAATCAGTTAGTATTATTTACTTACGACTTCTTTAAAATCTACTCTCTCTCGTTCATTTTGTGCGATACTCTTTCCTTTAATTTAGTTATCTAAAAAATCTTTAACTTTAGACTTTTCATTTAATCCTTAATGACATTATTTAATATATCTAAATAAATATCATGACATTTTAGAATAATATCAACAAGATAACAAACACATTATCTGAATTAAGAATTTTAGTTATCAACAGACAACCGTTTGTGATTTTTAAAATGCCATTATGGAAGGAAAAATAAAACGCCTATTAAATTAACTAATATTTACTGACGATGTAACTAATTTCACACTATTAGGTCACCTTTATCTGCTACAGTAGGTAATCCATCTTATTTTCAAGACTATACGTTATAGTATAAAAAAATTATACAATCGGTATATATAAGTTAACAAATTAAATAACACCAACATAATGGAGACGAAGGCATATGAAAAAGGAAAAAAAGAGACTGATAATATACGGTTGAGGTAACAACTGTAAGATCTCGATCGAACATATACTGTATACATATACATATAGGAGTACTTTGCAGTGACGATGTCCTAATGTCAACTATGTAAAAGAAAACCTAGAGTTAATCGGTTTATTTGAATTAACATATTAAGCAATTTGAGCGATAAAAAAGAGTTATTATTCCGGCGTCAATATTTTAAAATAACTTGCTCAGTTCAAGAAATAAAACTACGGCTCTTTCCTGTTCAAACCGAAGTTGGTGATCACAATCTTCGGCAGATCCTAACTGAATTTCTCTGAATTTTTTTTCCCTCTCTACAAAAATCAGCTTTTTGAGGCTCTCTCGTTAAATACAACAAACCTGCCGGCCATCGCGTTGCAGAGATTGAGAATAACTTATATAGTTCAGCTGCTTTTTAGTTTTAATTTCTTTTTTCGTAAAGTTAAGCAACAATACTCAGAGAAACAAGCACAGTATGCATGTAGAAAAATTAATTATCTGCCGACAAAAGTGTAGGTACTCGGTCAGTTCGATTTAAATTTTTAATTTCCAATTTGGCAAAAGTGAAATCAAAACCGAACTTAAATTTTATCTCGGTTCCGTTCAGTTTTTAAAATTTGGATCAACTTAAATTATATCATGTACCAGTTTCTAACTTCTTAGGACTTTGAAGATATGAACAAGTAGGGGTGGGTCTAGCCAAACACCCACCTAGGTGTGGCATGTTATAATTCTGTATTGCTGTAATAAACAATTAAACTTTTTGAAAAAATAAAACAGAAAGTTAGTAATACTTGTTTAACGAAATAGATTCTGAAAAAAAAAACAAAACAGTATAGGAATAAATCGAGCCCACTGAATACACAGTGTGTCCTTAAGAAAATTATTCCCCTCAAGTACCCAAGGTGCTGGAATATATCCTCTCAGGATAGAACGATTTAACTCACCGGAGTGTTGGTACCAAAACGCCGGTGAACAGCGAGCCACTCGAAGGCTGTAAAACACACTGGAATTTTTGTGCAGAAGAAGAAGAAGATCAGAAAATTTCGTAAGGAAAGATGCTGGCTGTTGGAACAGGCGGGAAAAAGGAAATAATCCGGGAAAGAAAACGGGCCTGACCGAACCGGGTCGCGGGTCATGGATTATTCCGGATTGATTTTTTCGTTAATTATTTAATTAATTAATTAAATAATTGAAAGAAATTTTGTCCAAAAAGATTAATCAATCAATCTTTGACCAAATCCAAATCCAAATCGAGCCGAGCGAGCGACGACGGCGGCGCGAGGCTTGCCTTCTTCTTAACTCTTTAAGAGATAGAAGAAGAGCAATTATATATATATATCCATCAAAAGCCTTTTCTTTCTCCGATATGGGACAATGTCCCTTTGCCAAGGGAAACTCAAATATTTTATTTTCCCTCCATTTCTCATTCACCCTCTTTAAGCTACACAAGCTTAAAATCCCAACAATCCCCCACATGAATGGGGAATGGCTAAAAAATAAAGGAATGCACGGACGCGTGTGTGTTTTACATGCAAGAATTAATTGCATCTGGATAAGTAGGTTTCCTTTTGAACTTTCCGTAGTGAACTTATATCGGATATACTCGGTCAATCGGTAGATTTGATATCTTTGAACCGTCGAGCTTTGTTGTATACCTAGACAACATAAGTCACACAATCAATCCTTAACCATCTATGGTTCTCACGGTTGTGTTCGTTTCAGCCATGAACACCGCCTGGTTTCATGAGTGCTTAGAGAATGGGCCTTTACTTTCATTCCCCTTGAAGCGGCTTACACTTCACACTCACATAGGTGATTTCTAAACGTGTAATCCTTTAGACACACTATCTGGTCATATCCTGCCAGACTTAGCAAATCATTAAAAAAAACCTTTAAGCTTTGTTGACTCATCAAAAAGCCTTAATGCTTTACCTCGATTTCTGAACATTGTCTTCATCACGAGAATGGGTTGAGTTATTTGACAATGTTGAACCGTCATTCATAACTTTGTTTGATCTCTTTGAACCTAACTCGTGGGATCTCCAGTCTGCTAGGTAGAGTTACCGTCATGATGACTTGTCCTAGACCTTAACCCCATTCCCTTTGATGATCTTTCAACTGTCTCTCTAGATAGGCCTTTTGTAAGTGGATCCGACATGTTATCTCTTGACTTTATGTAGTCAATTGTGATAACACCACTAGAGAGTAGTTGTCTAACGGTATTGTGTCTCCGTCGTATATGACGAGATTTTTCGTTATACATAACGCTCCCTGCCCTGCCTATTGCCGCTTGACTATCACAATGTATACAAATAGGTGCCAAAGGTTTGGGCCAAAATGGAATATCTTCCAAGAAATTTCGGAGCCATTCAGCTTCTTCACCGGCCTTATCTAAAGCTATGAATTCAGATTCCATTGTAGAACTGGCGATGCACGTTTGTTTGGATGATTTTCAAGACACTGCTCCACCCCTAATTGTGAAAATATATCCACTCATGAATTTAATTTCAGATGATCCAGTGATCCAATTTGCATCACTATATCCCTCGATCAGGGAGGAATATTTGTTATAATGCAAAGCGTAATTTTGGGTATGTTTGAGATACCCCAAAACTCGTTTCATTGCCATCCAATGTATGTGATTGGGATTACTTGTAAACCGACTCAGTTTACTAATAGCACATGCTATATCTGGTCGTGTACAATTCATGATATACATTAAACTTCCCAATACTCTTGCATAATCCATTTGTGAGTCACTTTCACCTTCATTCTTTTGAAGTGCATAACTCACGTCAATTGGAGTCTTGGCAATTTTGAAATCCAAATACTTGAACTTGTCAAGTACCTTTTCAATGTAGTGAGACTGTGATAATGCTAGACCTTGTGGAGTCTTGTGAATTCTGATTCCTAAGATTACATCAGCAACTCCTAAGTCTTTCATATCAAATTTGCTAGCCAACATGCGCTTAATAGCATTTATATCTGCCATATTTTTGCTCATTATCAACATGTCATCAACATATAAACAAATAATGACTTAATGACCTGGAGTATTTTTAATGTAAACACATTTGTCGCACTCGTTGATTTTAAACCCACTTGCCAACATTGTTTGGTCAAATTTGGCATGCCATTGTTTGGGTGCTTGTTTAAGTCCATAAAGCGACTTAACAAGTTTGCACAATTTCTTTTCTTTACGAGTTACCACAAAACCCTCAGGTTGTTCCATGTAAATCTCTTCCTCTAATTCTCCATTTAAGAAAGTTGTTTTAACATCCATTTGATGGATTTCAAGACCATACACGGCCGCTAGTGCCACTAATACCCTAATAGATGTTATCCTCGTTACTGGCGAGTAAGTGTCAAAGTAATCAAGGCCTTCCTTTTGTCTATAACCTTTGATAACAAGTCTTGTCTTATATTTGTCAATAGTTCCATCAGCTTTCACTTTCCGTTTAAAGATCCATTTCGAACCTAAAGGCTTATTTCCCGGAGGAAGATCTACCAATTCCCATGTATGGTTATCCAAAATTGATTGAATCTCACTATTGACTGCCTCTTTCCAAAATGCTGAATCAGAAGATGACATAGCTGCTTTAAAAGTTTGAGGCTCATTTTTAAGCAAGAATGTCACAAAATCTGGTCCAAAGGAAGTAGATGTTCTTTGACGTTTGCTACGCCTTGGATCTTCTATACTTGGAGTATTTTCCTTTGGTTCTTCCCGAGGTCGTTTAGGTCTTTCACTTAACGACTCACATTCAGTTTTATATAGATAGATGCTTTCAAAGAATTCAGCATTATCTGATTCCATTACCGTATTAACATGAATTTCGGGATTATCGGATTTATGAACCAAAAACCGACATACTTTACTGTTTGTAGCATATCCAATGAAAATGCAATTAACAGTTTTTGGTCCGATTTTAACCCTTTTAGGTAAAGAAACTTGTACCTTTGCTAGACACCCCCACACTTTGAAATATTTTAAGTTGGGTTTTCTTCCTTTCCATTTTTCATATGGAATAGATTGTGTTTTGCTGTGGGGTACTCTGTTGAGTATTCGATTAGCTGTAAGGAGAGCTTCCCCCCACAAACTATGCGGTAATCCGGAACTTATTAATAAAGAATTCATCATTTCCTTTAATGTCCGATTTTTCCTTTCCGCAATTCCATTGGATTGAGGTGTGTAAGGTGCAGTAGTTTGATGGATAATTCCATATTCCGAATATATTTCTGCAAATGAAAATTCATATTCTCCACCCCTATCACTTCTAATCATTTTGATCTTTTTATTCAATTGATTCTCCACTCCATTTTTGTATTGCTTAAATGCTTCAATTACTTCATCCTTAGTATTAAGCAAATAAACATAATAATATCAAGTGCAGTCGTCAATAAAAGTAATAAAATACTTTTTTCCACCTCGAGATGGTGTCGACTTCATATCACAAATGTCAGTATGAATTAAGTCTAAAGGATTTGAATTCCTTTCAATAGACTTATAAGGATGTTTTACAAACTTAGACTCAACACATATTTGACATTTTAATTTATTACACTCGAATTTAGGCAACACTTCTAAATTAATTAACTTTCGCAAGGTTTTGTAATTGACATGTCCTAAACGAATATGCCATAAATCATTTGACTCCAATAAATAAGAAGAAGCTGCAATTTTATTCATACTGTCAACAACCATTACATTTAGTTTGAAGAGGCCCTCTGTGAGGTAGCCCTTTCCAACATACATTTCATTCTTGCTTACAACAACTTTATCAGAAACAAATACACATTTGAATCCGTTCTTAACAAGCAAAGAAGTAGAAACTAAATTCTTCCTAATAGTAGGAACATGAAGAACGTTGTTGAGCGTTAACACCTTGCCGGAAGTCATCTTCAGGAATATCTTCCCATAACCTTCAATCTTGGCTGTTGCAGTATTTCCCATGGAAAGCTCTTCTTCGGGACCAGCAGTAGAGTAAGTCGCAAATGCTTTCTTGACAGCACAAACATGTCGAGTGGCTCTAGAGTCAATCCACCACTCCTTCGGATTTCCAACTAGGTTGCATTCTGAAAGTATTGCACACAGATCATCAATATCATCATTCTTCTCTACTATGTTGGCCTGTCCCTTCTTCTTATACTTTTTCGGGAGACGACAATCAGGGGCTTTGTGACCGGTTTTTCCACAATTATAGCAGCTGCCCTTGAATTTCTTTTTGGTCTGCTGCTTAGTCTGTCCAAAAGACCTCTTTCTCTTCTTACTTTTTGGAGCAGTCTCCTCAATGATATTAGCTCCCATGATCGTTAAATTTCCACGAGACTTTTTCTCGGCTGTTTTATTGTCTTCCTCAATCTTGAGACGAATCACAAGATCTTCCAACTTCATTTCTTTGCGCTTGTGCTTAAGATAGTTCTTGAAATCTCTCCACAAAGGAGGCAATTTTTCAATCATTGCAGCCACTTGAAATGCTTCATTCACGACCATACCTTCAGCAATAAGGTCATGAAAAATAAGTTGAAGCTCCTAAACTTGGGTTCCAACAGTTTTACTGTCTATCATTTTATAGTCTAGAAACTTGGCAACCACGAACTTCTTCATGCATGCATCTTTAGTCTTGTACTTCTTCTCAAGTGCGTCCCATAATTCTTTCGAAGTATTCATCACACTGTACACATTGTATAAGTCATCCTCTAAAGTGCTTAAGATATAGCCTTTGCAAAGAAAATTTGCCTGCTTCTACGCCTCAACAATCATGAATTTTTCGTTGTCCGGCATATCCGCAGCAGGCACTGGAGGTTCTTCACTAGTGAATTTCTGCATACCAAGTGTAGTAAGTCAGAAGAACACCCTTTGCTGCCATCCTTTGAAGTTGGCTCCGAAAAATTTCCCCGATTTCTCTGCCGGTGGAACAGCAGTCCGACTTGACGAGGCTATTGTCGTTGCCGCAATAGTCGCAGAAGAATTTTCGTTATCAATTGCCATTTCTCACTGTAAACAACAGAAGAGTTCAATTAATGGCAAAATCAGAACAGTAAACAATACTGTTACTAACAAAAATAGTATGTATAATAAATAAAACCGAAGTTTTTATATACTGTTTCACAGAAAAACGATGAAGTTTTTATGTTCTTCAAATCGTTTTATGAATTTCAATACTCTGATGAAGTTTTTTATATCTTCAAATCAGAATAATAAAATTCAGAAGGAGTAGAAAATCACACAGGTTTTAATCTCCACAAATAAAATATAGAATATAATAAATTAATTTCCTTAAGAATGTTATAATTCTGTATTGCTGTAATAAACAATTAAACTTTCTGAAAAAATAAAATAGAAAGTTAGTAATACTTGTTTAACGAAATAGATTCTGAAAAAATATACTGAAATTTTTGTGCAGAAGAAGAAGAAGAAGATCAGAAAATTTCGTAAGGAAAGATTCTGGGATTCAAACTCTATTTATAGAGTTGCTGGCCGAATCCGAATCCGAGCCGAGCGAGCGACGACGACGACGGTGCGAGGCTTGCCTTCTTCTTAACTCTTTAAGAGCTAGAAGAAGAGCAATTATATATATACCCATCAAAAGTCTTTTTCTTTCTCCGATATGGGACAATGTCCCTTTGCCAAGGAAAACTCAAATATTTCATTTTTCCTCCATTTCTCATTCACCTTCTTTAAGCTACACAAGCTTAAAATCCCAACATGGCAGACGGGCAGGTTGGATATGGGTGGGTCAAAAACGAATTTCAAAAATGGATAAAATATATATCCGACCCGATCCATATTTAATACGGATATGATTACTTTTGAAAGAATTCCGAATCTTCCAAATTTGAGCAACCCTCATTTTGAGTCTTTACAAATGTAAAGTTAAACACATTGGTTATCTATTTCTCAAGTGAATAATATGTATCTTATCCATATTTGACCAATTTTTTAAAAGTTCATTATCCAAATCATTTTTAATGGATAATATGGATCGATAATTATTTTTTATCCATTTTGGCACCATTACCCCCAGCCAATCCTTTGGTAACTTACGTTAAAAAGAAAAGATATGTTAAAATGAATTAAAATTTTATTTCCTCTCAAAATTTGGCATATGAAATTTGAAACATTGGGATGACGAAAAAATAAGGTCATTTGGACTTGTGGAAATATTCCATGACTTTATGATTTGAGGCAAAGGGTAATGAGGTCAACGTTTTTCTTGAAAGAAACACGTAATGGTCGAGTAATCAATTTACTATTTTTCAGGAGCGAATGAGTCTTACTAATAGAAACTAGGACTACATAATTGAGTTAGCAGAGAAAGTTGTATTCACACGGGTACGCGCAAAAGACTCGGGTTCAAAATAGAACCGCTACGGAATAGGTGGGTAAACCCAAACGGTTCCATATAACGGGATCCGGCTTGGCTGAGGGCCGAGCCCTCTGGTCAAAAAGTTAATACAGACTCGGCAACTATGAACTATAGTGATTTGAGTCCCAGAGAAAGAAACTTGAAGGTTCCGAAACTTTTCACACGTGCTTCTTACTTGTATTATTTTAAGCAGTATATAATAATCATAGACAGTGAGAACACAATAAGTAATAGACTTTCAATCAATTTCCTCTCTTTTCTCTCCGCAGCTTCTTTACAGTCAACACAATCATTCAAGCAAGTAGTGTATATATAAAGACACAAGAATTATTCCTGACAGACAACATCTGAAACGGATATCATTTTCGCACCAACTACTCTAAGGTAAGCTCTTTACAAGAACTCTTATACCCTTAATTTTTCTTCCACAAATATCTATCTAAGATACTGATTTTTTTTTTTTTTTTTTTAATCCTTCTCAATTTAGGAGGATCTATAGTGTTTCTACACTTCCCTCTAACCTGACTCTAAGATAAGATACTTATTGTGATTGGAATTCTACGTAGAGCCAGGATCTAATCACTGATCATTAAGGAGACAGACTTCCCAATAATGGATATGTCATCGGCTACATGGTGGTCTGAAATGGTATGACAAAATAATGTTACTACTAGTCTGTAGCTAGTTTTTTTTTTGTTTGTTTTTTTGGTAAAGTTCCCTATGATTTTACATACCTTGTATTAACATTTTATTTGATGACAAATACAGGAGATTATGAATATGAATGATCTTCAATACGTCGAACACTGCCAGACGATGACCGCATCAGTCGATGAATTGCCTTTCGATAATAATTACCCCTTCTCCCCTTGCACCTACGGTATTCAGGCTGCTGAAATATTGGAGGAGAAGCCAGCTTTTTGGAGTTCCAGAATGGAAACTGATCACCAAAATACATATTTCTCTTCTCCTTCTCCTTCTACTTCTCCTCCGCCTTCTTCTTCTTCCCCCAGCGTCATTTCTTTTTGCAACACCAACTCACCATCAATCCAAAACTACCACGAAAACTTGAACAGCTCGGTCAAGACTGAGGTTCCATCAGGAACTACTACCATAAACTTCTCCTCTCAAACTTCTCCAGATTTTGATTTTGACGATAGCCAGCATCTATTCCAGGCCACGGGATTTGGCGCTGGCGATATTAATCAGAAGAAGAGTACCTATAGTAGAACACCTTTGCAGGCACAAGACCACGTTCTCTCAGAAAGAAAACGAAGAGAACGCCTTACCCAGTGCTTCATATCTTTGTCCACCCTCATCCCTAACCTAAAGAAGGTACTATATATTTTCTCTTCTTTCATGATTCTATGTTAATAGCTAATTACTCAAAAATCTTGATGTACTACTTTAATTGTTTGTTCTTTTAAAAAACTATCTTGATGAAGTGCATGCTTCATATCTTAATTAATTACCTCCGATCCACTTTGTTTAAGAATTATATTCTATAGCAATTCCAAATTTATACTCCTGGTTGAGATTGATTGTGTCCAATGGCGGATGTGTAGTGTTAGGATGGGTTCAGTTGAACTCACAATTTTTCCCTCTTGACCATAGATATATACATGTGAAAAACCTTAAAAGTCTGTATACACAATATTGTTTTGAACTCGTATATTCAAAGAACTTTTAACATCTTGAACCCATTAGAATTAAATCTGGAATTCATCTCTAATTGTGTGTTTGTTAATCTTCTAACAGTTGGACAAGGCATCAATACTTGGAGATGCGATTAAATATATAAAACAACTGGAAAATCAAGTAAAAAGCCTTGAGGAAGAAACAAAGAAATTTAGCGAGGAGCCTGTGGTTGCAGTTAAGAGAACTCGACTGCTCTCAACTTATGACAACTCCTCATCTTCTGATGAAAACTCCAACACTAGCAGCACCAACAAATCAGTCCCAGATATTGAAGTTAGAGCTGCAGATGGGAATGTTCTGATTAGGATTTATTGCAAAAAACAAGCGACGATAATAAAGGAAATATTCAGCCAAGTAGAGAAGTTCAATCTCACTATCATTAGTAACAGTGTCATGCCATTTGGCGACATCAGCACCTACATAACCATTGTTGCGAAGGTACTAACTTGGTCCTTTAAAATTCATTTAATTTTCAATTACGTCCAATTGCCTTATTTTGCTAATATTTTGAACAAAATTTTGAAACAGATGGATTATCAGCTGAACATGACAGCAGAATATGTAGCAAAAAGAATACGTGAGGCGATAATGAAACTCATCAGCAGTCATATTGACGTTTAACGAAGCCAGTTCAAGATTTTCAGAAGCTAAGGTCTTTGGATATGTTCCTCTCGCTAAAGTATTAAGTGATAATGTTAATTTAGAATTTAAGGGTGGGTCTCATGACTTGGTTTTTGAGAGGTTTTCATTATTGTGGACTGGGGCTTTGGTATTTTTTTCGGGTCACAAGTTGGAACCCGTTTAACAATTGCCTCACTTGCTACAATTGAGGGATGACACCCTCTTTTTTGACAAGTCATGGAATTCCACTAAGTGGTCTTCTTTTGTTCTCCTTTATGGGGACTGCTACAGACCATGCACGTTTTGACGTTTGCTTCTTCTTTTTATCGTTTTAATTTATTTTTGGGCTTTAGGTAACTAATTTTTGGCCTTTGTTGTACAATACTACTTTTTGTCTACATGTATTTGTGGCGTAATAAACACATGTTTAGCATTTTCCTTTTGTTTTTTGCTATATCTAAGTTTCAAGATACAAAATTGTGCTATGATTAACAGATCCATGAGCAGTAATTAAATGCATGAACCGTCATGAACAATCTTTTAGTACTAGTTGCAAATCATATGAAAAGTAATAAAATTGACCAGCTCGCAGTTACTAAATGAGAAATTAATTAGTCCAGTCTATATTACCTCAATGACAATGGGATTTGGCCAATCTCAGAATCTTAAAAGTAGAAAAGAAAATGAAAAAAGATATAGTGAAGCCTATTCATATTCTCACGGTATAATATTAAAATCCCAAACAAATAAATTTTCATGTCTTCCTTTTTCAACCATCTAAGCTTTCAAATGAGGTGCACTAAGATAAGTTGACAAAAATATTGAAGCGGGGAAAAATCCATTACTACACTTAGGGGTGTGCATGGGTGGTTCGGATTTTCTAAGTACTAAACCAAATCAATTGTATCGGGTTATTAAATCTAAATAACAAACCAAATCAAACCAAACCAAACCAATAAAAGTCGAATTTTTTAATCTCGATTTTTTTGTGTTTTCGGGTTTTTTCGGAATTTTTTTCATAAAGTATTCATAGCACAAAACGTAAAATTAGAGCTCCAAATATTTCTTTAATCCTAGTAAGACAGTAGTAGTGTAAAGTATTTTTCAATAAAATAACATAAATATGAGATGAGTCATGGCATTGTACTAAAATATTCAACAATAAAGATAATAAAATCGCATAAAATAAATATTATTAATAAGCCATAATGAAAACAAACATAATTTAAAATTATGACTAATAAGTACTATTGTTTACATGACTAACCACTAAAAGAAAAATTAAGTTATACATTTTAACTAAACCATGAAAAAACTAAAAAATAGATATCCAACACTATTTTCATTTATAGTACAATTGAATTGAATGTCTTTTATTAGCATTAGTATTGTTTTAATTTTGGTTTAGGATTTATTTGAGTTACTAACATTTATGGACTATAAAACTTATTGAAGCATCTAAAAATTATAAGCCAAGCTTGAAATAATACATTAAAAGATAAAACTATAAAATAGTTTAAGAAATATTTATAAACTACACTACCATAAATATTTTATGTATTAAATATATTTAAAACTTCTATACATATAATGTCGGATTTGTTTGGTTTCGCTTTGATTTTTTTTAGTTAAAGCCAAACCAAACCAAATATGATCGAGTTTTTTTTTCCAACACCAAACCAAATCATAGTCGGATTTTATTTCTCAATTTGACTCGGATTATCGCGTTGGTACGATTTGTCGGTTTTATTTGTACACCCTGCCTGCACTTTATTCACTTTTTTCATTTTCCTTGCATGTCTCCGACCACTCTGTTTTCCTTGTTTTGTCTTTGAAAGTTCCAACCTTTCTTTTCCATTACTTTTTGACATTTTGACTTAGGTCGAGGGCCTTGATAAGTGATTTTTTTTAAATTTCTAATCGGAAAATGAAGCTGTGTTTATGATATACTATAGTACTAATAATAAACTCACGACAAAGTCTACTACGGCTATCACGCTTTTCACAAGCGTTAAAAACTTCGTTTACATTTGATATTTGTACCAAATTGATCAATGCAATAAAAGTGTCTTGCATATAAACGTTTATCATTTAATCACTGTCAAGTGATATATATTTTTATTTTAATTTGTCACTCTAAGGTTATATTCTTTGATTTGTAACAAATACTATAAGTATTTGTCTTTTACGTCTCTAGTTGCTCTACACAAATTCAGGAAAAGCCCGTAAGTTCCCACGCCGGGCAACATCAAAGAGACGTTCTTCCCTAGTTCCTAGAAGACATAATACGTAGGAGTCAGTTTGCAAGCTGTAGCCATTCCTACCCTTTTGGAAGTTAGCCAGAACTTTAGGTTCAAATATACTTCTGGAGTGAGTTGGGAACCACACTCATTTTACTAGGTCTGATAATTAGATTCCACAGCCCTTGGGATATAGTACTATCATTTGTCTTCCCGTAACATAGTGTGATAAAGCTACTAGACAGAAGCAAATGGGACGGATACACTTGTGCAAAATAAAGACTTTATTGCAAATTTTGAAGAAGAATCAAGGTTACCTAATTACGTTTTAACTTGCTTTGGATTCTATTGTTTAGCTGGCGAGCCTCAATTATGGAGAACGTCCTATTCATATGGTGAAGTCCAGCTTCAACCATCAAAGGATTCAAATCATCACTCTTCATCCTCTAAAGGTTTTGTCCCTTTCCGCAGTTGGATGAACCGTATTAATTAGGGTTATTTTCTTCATCTAAATTTTATAAATAGATTTTGTTATGATCTTTTTATGGAATAACAACATACCCAGTGTAATCTCATAGCTAGTTGGATCTAAGGAGTATAATATTTACGCAAATCTTATCTCTATCTTGTGAAGATTGAAGGGTTATTTCCTACCGATACTCGTCTCAAGACGTTATAGGTACCTAATTCTAATTGCAGCTATATTAAATAGCCTATGGGCACAATTTTAATTTTAAATTCTTTAGTAGTCTTAGTGGTGAAGAGATGTGCCATCACTGTTAAATGCCAAACCTAAATCACAATTTTAATTAACAGATAATTTGGGCTCAGTTGTGTCGCTGCTCTCACATTGTTATGTCCTTTTGCCAACAACTTTTTTGTCTAATTTCTGTGGTAAGTGAACCCCACTCAACCCCCTGCCCCTGCCACATGCCCCATTGCCTAACCAAAATTCAGAATTTTAGGAAAGTACCACCAAAAGTACGGAAATTCTTAACATTCTCAACTCGCTTTTTCATTTGACTGAAAAGCTGTCCTCATTAGAAAATCCAATCTTGGCATTAAAAATGTGAAAATAAGCAAAAGTTTCAACTCCTCCTTTTACTAGATTCAAATGAAAGAAGAAACATAGAGCCCAAAATTTGTAAAGTAGTAGCTCAAAGAGGACGAAGAATAAGAACCTGAAACAATGATGAACCATCACTTTTTACTGGTAGAGAAGACTTGACATTCTTCAGCACCCCATACTTGACAATCAGATCAAAATGAGTGACTCCTATAATACTATCCCCAGGTGTTTCACACTTCTTTAATTTTTAATTACATCCTATTCATTTAATTTGCCTTTTTTTTCTTGGACGGTAATAGCTTCATTAATGGGAAACACATCCTTTTTAGTCGCATCGTCAAACAACTTGAGAAAGTAAGAAATTATTCATGTTAATCATCATTTAGAGCCACCCAGTGCCAAGCTTACCAGAAAAAAATGTGCTTTTCAACAATAGTCATTCCTGTGTTCATTTTTTGAAGTGATTGAAATTTCGACCCGCAACTCCCAACTACCTTTTCCTCAATTTCTGTCCTTACTGCTTGTTAAAACTTGATTTAAGCGCAAATCGTTGAGGATTTTATGTGAGTTTATGGTGAGGTTAGAGAGAAAAGACGGAAGGTTCTAGGTTTTCTCTTTTTTCATTTACACAGAATGAATAATCTGCCTCTTACAAATGTATTTTTCTCTATCTATATAATGGGAATGGGCCGGCCCACTAATACACTACAAAATAAAATAAATACAAGGTAGGCTTCTGGGTCCAATGGTAAAAAAAAAAAAAAAAAAGGTAGCCCAAGTGGCTAAGTAATAGCATGTTCTTGTATCTCAACACCCCCGGTAAGTTGGAGGGTGAGATAACCCCCAACTTGCGAATATGCAGATGATGAACAGCTCCTCCCAAAGGTTTAGTGAACATATCAACAAGTTGATTAGCACTAAAAGTGTGAAGCAGTTGAATCAGACCGTCATTCAACTTGGTGCGAACAAAATGACAATCCAATTCAATGTGTTTGGTGCGCTCATGGAAGAAAGAATTCTTAGCAATGTGGATGGCAGCTTGGTTATCGCAAAACAGACTAACAGGAGAAGAAAACACAACACCAAAATCAGAAAGAAGCCTGCAAAACCAAGTGATTTCAACAGTGGCAAGGAGACCACAGATTGCTTCTTGGACTTCCAGCCGACTAGACATCCTCCTAATAAAATGCAAAATCCACTGATGGATTTCCTACTATCTGGGTAAGATCCCCAATCACTATCATAATATACACTGAGAGAGAGAAATCAGGAGAATTATTATAGAAGATCCCAAAATCAAGAGTACCCATGAGATACCTGAGCAAACGTAAAGCAGCCTGCATGCGAGGAAGGCAAGGCCTCTGCATAAACTAACTTAAATATTGCACTACAAAGCAAATGTCAGGTCTTGTATGGGTTAAGAAATTGAATTTACCCACTAAGCACCTATAAGTCTCAGGATTGGGCAAGGGATCACCATGATCAGCCTGCAGCTTGTCATGCATCTCAATGGGGGATATCACTGAAGAACAATCATAAGAGTGGAACTCTTTGAGGAGATCATGCACAAACTTTTTCTGATGCAGCAACACCCCACCCTCCGAATACAACCCTTCAATACCTAGAAAATAGTTAAGATGGCCTAAATCCTTAATTTTAAAGTGATCATGGAGGAAGATTTTCACGGTAGCAATCTCACACAGATATGTCCCAGTGATGATGATATCATCAACATATACCACTAAGAGTAGCAAGGCATCACCAGAACCCTTAGTAAAAAGTGAATAGTCATTGAAGGAGTTCTCATAGCCTTTAGAGGACAAAGATTGAGACAACTTGGCATACCATTGCCTTGAAGCTTGTCTCAATCCATACAAAGATATTTTCAGTTTACAGACCAAAGGGGTGAAAATAGGAGCAGGAGATACAGTAGATAAGGAAAGACCAGGTAGAAGCTTCATAAAAACTTCTTTATCTATGTCCCCATGCAAAAAAAGCATTATTAACATCTAGTTGGAATGGTGGTCAATTTCTTTTAACAGCTACAACAATTAAAGTTTTAACAGTAGATATTTTAACTACAGGTGAGAATGTTTCATGGAAGTCTATGCCTTCAACTTGTGTATCACCCCTTACCACAAGCCTAGCTTTATATCTTTCTATACTCCCATCAACTTTATATTTAATTTTGTATACTCACTTGTAGCCAATTCGCTTCTTGCCCTTGGGTAACGCAACTATGTCCCAAGTACCATTAGTCTCCAATGCCCCAAACTCTTTCCTCATAGCATTCTGCTACTCAGGGAAAGTTGCTGCCTGAGAATAAGGAGTAGGCTCAAATGCATGATGCTCACTAGAAGTAGACATAACAGTTGAATTGGCAGAGCTAGAGCTAGGATTAGGTAGAGTGCAGACATAATTCTGCAGATAAGAAGGAGGATTGTGAGGCCTAGATGATCTCCTTAAAGGAGGGAATTCAGATTTAGGGAAAGAAAGAGGGAGATTAGAGGAAGCGGGAGAGTTGTTCAGATATATTTCAGAATCAAAAGAAGCAGGATTAGATGGATGAGGAGAAACAGAAGATGCAACTGATGGAGTAGGGTAAAAGAAATCATGGAACAATGAAGAATTCTGCTTAACAGAGTGATCAAAACAGGCAGAAAATGGCAAATATGACATAGTAGGGGAAGTAGATCCAGATTGAACAAAAGGGAAAACATGTTCATGAAATATAACATCTTTGGAGACAAAACAAACTCTATTCTGTAAATCATACAGCTTATAGGCTTTCTTCCCAAAAGGATAACCAATAAACATACAAGAAATGGCCCTAGGCTGCAGTTTATCCCTATGAGGTTTTAGGACAGTAGAGTAACATAAGCAGCCAAAAGCTCTAAGATTTGAGTATGTGGGGAGTTTATTATATAAGATCTCATAGGGACTCTTGTCCTTTAACACAGTAGAAGGAAACCTATTTATCAAATAGGTGGCTGTGAGTATGCAATCTCCCATTGCAGCATATGCTTGACCATATCTTTCCTCCAACTCAATCCAAATATCTTTGGCAAATTCAGAGTACTCAACACTACGAGCAATATCTTTGGACAAGGAGTTGGTTAACCAAGAGACGACTAAATCATTACACCTCTGCCACTGTTTCGCCAAGGGAGAATTGTCAAGAGGCTTAACTGAATATCCATTAATGAAATCTGATTTATTTCTAACAGATAAAGCCACAAGGATGGTTCGTCTCCAACTCCCATACCCAGTACCATCAAAAGGTACAAAAACTAATGAAGACCCTAAGACATCAGACAGATGCACATAAAAGGGACGACATGGATGCATATAATCATCTTCATGAAAAATAAAACGAGAAGTAGTATAACGAGTTGTTGGTAATACAGATGTGGAATCATCATCATTCGGCATTTTGTACACAATTAATCAGAAGAAATACACACACACAATCAAACAATGAGAAGAGATAACTAGGGTTACCAAATTTCCTTCGCGACCGGTAGGAATAACGGCCTTGAGAAAAAAAGTGACAAGGACAAGCGAACCCTAGCTGAATGTGCAATTAAAAAACCACCAAACCCTAGGTTGGGGAAGACGTCTCAGATAATACCAAATAGGTTCGATCAATTTACCAGAAACACTCAAGTGCTAGTAGAAAAGCACTAATTTCCATCGTCAATACCGGAAAATCTCGCCGGAAAAGCTCTGAAATGCGAAGAAACAGCGGAACCTCAAAACTCTGATGAAAATGTGTGAGGGTAACATCGGACGAGAGACAATTACCCGATCTATCTAGATCTTGGCTCTGATACCATGTTAAAACTTGATTTAAGCGAAAATCGTTCAGGATTTTATCTGAGTTTATGGTGAGGTTAGAGAGAAAAGATGGAAGCTTCTAGGTTTTCTCACTTTTCATTTACACAAAATGAATAATCTGTCTCTTACAAATGTATCTTTCTCTATCTATATAATGAGAATGGGTCGGCCCACTAATACACTACAAAATATAATAAATACAAGGTGGGCTTCTGGGCCCAATGGTAAAAGAAAGAAAAGGTAGCCCAAGTGGCTAAGTAATAGCATGTTCTTGTATCTCAACGCTGCTTCCTATGATTACCACTCTTTGCCTAATTTTTACTACTCATTTATAGTAAGGATGAAGGGAGCCATGGCGTAACTGATAAAGTTGTTGTCATGTGACCAGGAGGTCACGGGTTCAAGCTGTTGAAACAGCATCTTGCAGAAATGCAGGGTAAGGCTGCGTCCCTTATGGTCTGACCCTTCCCCTTGTAAAAAATAGCTATTGCAGTGCAATTTCCAAGAAATTGAGTCAAGCTAAATTATGGGAGCAAAAGCATGGTTCCGAACTTAATTAAATTAGAATAACTGCCAGCAAATGTTCAAATAGTAGTGTTCTGCAAAAGTTATTATTGACATGGTTTTAGTATTTCCTTTGGATTAAAGTGATAGCTATAAAGGGGAATATTGGGGAAGAAGAGAAATTTGCTAGAAGAGGGAGATGGGGATTGACGGAAAATTTACTCGCATACGTCACTCACGTACCAAATTATGTTAATTTACTATAGCTAAATGACAAATTGAGGTAAAAACACAAATTAATGAATCATGTTTAAATAATAAACTTTATGCAAAGAAACACAGAAAATGATAAAAATGGTCCTTAATACATGGGCTTTAGTTCATCTTGGTCCGTGATATATATAGCATCTTACAGGAATGGTCCTTCATTTGTTACCTTAGCTTTCTTTTTGTTACCTCAACTGTTAAAGGAGCAATCCTCCTCTTTACTTAAGCTTATCTAGGGATAAGTCAAATTGTAAATGTATACGGGTAAAATCAGACCCATAAACTGGCCCGGTTCCCGATAAAATAAATCGAGCAAGGAACGCGATGATAAGGAACCAGAACCGAAATAAAGGATTCGTCGAGTCAGGCATCGAGGGCACGACACCCGCCCTCGAGTATATCGAAGGCATGACCCCGGGATCGGTCCGAATCCCTAAAGACTTCAGTGAGCCTTATAAGGCAATCGAACGATTAATGGAAGGCCGTAATATCCGTAACCAATAGCGCAGATCTCGGCACGTACTAACGAGAATCCAGTAATTAGTTAAACGGGAGATTTTTACCTTTTATGGAATTGTACCTAGAGTAAGATTCCACTACTATATAAAGCGGGTCTGATTATTCATTAAACACGTTGTAGCACGCATCCCAAAGTAATATACCACCATTTTCACTATGATTCATAACTCTTATTCTCGTTCACCAGTGCTGCCCATTGTGAATCCGGATCGAGGGTGAAAATTTCGTCAAGGCTGAAATTATCCTCCTCACGTGGTTTGGATTTACTATATCATTATTTGTTTAATCTAATGCAATTTATCGTTTGTATCAAATTAATCCGTGTATCCTTAAAACCACTTACAAACTTAATTATTATCCATTTTTAGGGTAAATAGTTTGGCGCCCACCGTGGGGCTAAGGATAATAGTGGCAATTTGATACAAATTTCCATAACGCACCATATTTTACACTTGTTCTTTGAAGTGTCTTTAATTTCAGGTCAAAGTTCAAAATGTCGAACTCCCAATCTGCACCTCTAAATGTGGATACAGAGCCCGGTCACCACGGCGAGAACAACAATATGGTACCTAGTGGCGAAGTGCCACCTGTCGATCCCATCAGAATTCTGGTCGCGGACCCGATCGACGCTAACTCACATGTGTCTATCAATGGGAATCTGTCTACCGATCCTGAGAATAGCGTCCGCGGGGGAGTCCGATCGACATCCCAAAATACGCACGACAGTGAAGGAGATAGGATCACCTTGCGAGTGATCTTTGAAATGCTACAGGCCTAACAGGCAGCGATAGCCCAACTGCAGAACCAAAGTCGCGCCCCCAACAGAGTTGAGCCAAAGACGTCCCAGGAAATCACTTGCAGAAACTAACCAATCACGGAAAAGCCGAGTGAAGCTAAACCTGGGACTAACCCCGAAATCATAAAAATGATCGATGAATTGACCAAATGGGTAGAATCGGGAGAAAAGAAAATCGAAGTCAATGACAAAAAGGTGGAAACTTACAATTCCAGGGTCGACCAAATCCCAGGAGCGCCACCGATATTGAAGGTCCTGGATTCTAGGAAGTTTGTTCAGAAACCTTTCCCTCCGAGCGCAGTTCCAAAGCCAATCCCAAAGAAGTTCTGCATGCCCGAAATTCCTAAGTACAATGGAACAACCAACCCAAATGAGCATGTGACCTCCTACACATGCGCCATCAAAGGGAACGACTTGGAGGACGATGAGATCGAGTTCGTCCTACTGAAAAAGTTCGGGAAAACTTTGTCAAAGGGAGCTATGATATGGTATCACAACTTGCCCCCTCATTCTATTGACTCATTTGCTATGCTTGTAGACTCCTACATGAAAGCACACGCCGGGGCTATCAAGGTCGATACCAGAAAGTTGGACCTTTTCAAAGTGAAACAGAGAGATAATGAGATGCTCAGGGAATTCGTGTCCCGGTTTCAAATGGAACAAATGGACTTGCCTCCGGTCGCGGACGATTGGGCCGTTCAGGCCTTCACCCAGGGACTCAATACTCAAAGCCCGTTAGCTTCACAGCAGTTGAAGCAAAATCTAATAAAATATCCGGCTGTAACTTGGGCCGATGTACATAATCGGTATCAATCAAAAATTAAGGACGAAGATGATTATCTCGGGGCCCCTTCTGGGTCCGTTTACCCCATCAGAGTTATTGACAAATCCAAAAGAAACATCTATCGTGAACCACGATCAAATAGGGATCGGTATCAACTATACAACGAAGACCGAAGAGATAATGGGTCAGGACGAAACCCCGTGAGAAGCGAAAGAAGAAGCAATCGAGGTCAAAATAACTGAGGACTCATAAGCAAAAGCGATTTCGACAGGCCCCTCGGGCCTAAGGAAGCGCCAAAGTTATCGGAGTACAACTTCAACGGCGATGTTGCTGCCATCGTATCTGCAATCGGACATATGAAATACACTAAGTGGCCTCGACCTCTATAGTCCGATCCAGTCCAAAGAGACCCCAACCTAATTTGTAAATATCATGGCACTCACGACTACAGAACGGAAGATTGCCGACAACTAAGAGAGGATGTAGCCTGGTTATTCAACAACGAACATCTCCGAGAGTTCCTGAGCGATCGAGCCAAAACCCATTTCGGGAATAAGGAATCTAATAAGCAGATCGAGCGGGAGAAATCTCAGTACGTCATTAACATGATCATCGGTGGGGTCGACGTCCCCAGGGGACGATGTTAAAGCGCACCAAAGTGACCATCACTAGAGAAAAATGGACTCAAGAGTACGTGCCAGAAGGAACCTTATCTTTCAACGACAAGGACGTTGAAGGCATCGTGCAGCCACACAATGATGCACTGGTAATATTTGTAATCATAAATAAATCTCGAGTTAAGTATGTATTAATTGATCCGGGTAGCTCGGCCAATATCATCACATCGAGAGTCGTAGAGCAGCTGGGTCTACAAGACCAAATTGTGCCTGCAGTCCGAGTTCTAAACAGATTCAATATGGCATGTGAGACCACTAAAGGGGAGATAACACTACCGGTGAACACCGCCGGAACCATTTAGAAAGCAAAGTTCTACATGATCGAAGGAGATATGAGATACAACGCTCTGTTCGGGAGGCTGTGGATTCACAACATGAGGGCAGTGCCCTCGACACTGCACCAGGTGTTAAAATTCTCAATGCCGGGAGGTATGTCACAACCCAAAATCCAAAAAGGTCGTGATGGCACGGGACACCACTTTCAGGCAAGCCAACCATAATCAATTAACTTAATTACCCATTTTAGTATTTTTGAAATAAAAATTTCTTCAATGAAATTGTAAAGATAAAACTCATAGAGTAAATGATAAATATTTTTAGCAACTAAATTTTTAAACAATTCACAACCATTCTCAAAATTCGGTGTCACAAGTGCATGAGCATTTACTAGGGAATTAAAAATAAAATACAGCATTTGTCCATAATACAAATTAGACAGGAAAATATAATAACTATGAAGGAGACTCTGTTAGCTGCGGATCGTAATATAGAATGCAGCTCACCTATGTCCCCACAATTATTAACCACACCTCTGCGCCCACAAGGCCTCTATACATATATGTACCTGCACAATAAAATATGCAGCAAGTACAGTATGAGTACGAAAATAACGTGTACCCAGTAAGTATCAAGTCTAATCTCGAAGAGGTAGAGATGAGATGGCCGACTTTGACACTCGCTATGGGTCAATAATATTTAAATAAGCATGAGATAGAAATATTTATATCAATGTGGTTCACGAAGTTAACAGTAATTTTATTGACCAGTAGAAATAATTAAATTTCTTCAATGCAGTAATTCTCAATATATTAATTAAATTCCTTCAATTCCAATAAATTTCCAAATCTACCAATTAGTCTCATTTACAGTAATAACAATAATTCTTAACAAGCAGGAATAATAATTCAATAAATTCCAAAGATTTTCAGTTTATCAATTAGTCTCATTTACAGGAATAACAATAATTCTTAACAAGCAGGAATAATAATTTAGTAAATTCCAATGATTTCCAATTTATCAATTAGCTCACAAGCTGCAATAAACTATTAAGGTAACGTGTGATTATTATTATTAAGCACGATTTCTGTCGAGGACGTACGGCCCGATCCAGAGTGTCGTGTACACTGCCGAGGGACGTGCGGCACGATCCATAGATGCATCTATCCCGCCGAGGCGTTCGGCCCGCTTTACAAGAAAGGAGGACATTTTCTTATGTACCTTCAGAAGGAGAGTATATTTATTATAGGATAAATTCGGGAGGAAGAACAATTTCTTTTGACAATTAATTAATTCAAATAGAAAATCAAGTATATGAAATTTCCATCCTTTAATATATTTATCTAAAAATTCACAATATATTCATATATACATATCAATTAATATTAATTAAACAAAGAATACAATTTACACAAGTAATTTATGCTTTGAGTCCTAAACTACCCGAACTTTAGCATTAATAGTAGCTACGCACGGACTCTCGTCACCTCGTGCGTACATAGCCCCTACAATTAGCAATAACTATTCAATTTAATCTCTATGAGGTAATTTCCCCCTCACAAGATTAGACAAGAGACTTACCTTGTCTCAAAATCCACTTTCCGATTATCACGTCGCGTTGAATTCTCGATTCGACGTCGAAAAATCCGAAACTATCCAAATATTATACAAAATAATTAATATATGCTAAATGATTATAAATTTATCTATTAAATAAATTACCTTATACAAAATGGTAAAATTTCTAAAATTCACCCCGGGCCCACGTGCTCGGATTTTGGAAATTTTTGGATGAAAACGTTACCCATAATCTCAAGAACTTGAATATATAATTTCTGCCCAATTTTATAACTATTTTCGTTCTTAAAATCTCACTTTTATAAAAATCTAGGTTTTTCATCTAAATCTTTAATTTCTAAGATTTACTAGTTATAATCTACTTATAATCTATGTATTTAACTCTAAGTGTGTAGAATTAACTTACCTTCATGTTGCTAGTTGAAATCCTCTCTCGAACAGCTCCAAAATCGCCCAAAAATGGAGGAAACACGGACAAAAATGGCTCAGCCTCGCCCCTTTTTAACATTCTGCCCGAACAGCTTTTTCGCACCTGCGGAGGGTTACCGCACATGCAGTTTTCGCACCTACGGAAATTCCTCGCAGGTGCGAGTTCCACTCGCCTGGACCAAGGTCGCATCTGCACAAAAATTCTCGCACCTGCCCGTTCGCAGGTGCGCCCAATGTTCTGCACCTGCGATGGCAGGCCCTCTTTCCCCCTTCTGCTTCTACGATTGAAGCTCGCATCTGCGAGGGTCGCACCTGCGGCTGTCCAAGCACAGTTGCAAACGTACCAGAAGCAGAAAGCTTCAGCATTTTTCTCCCAAGTCCAAAATTGGTCCGAGCCACGTCCGGTTAACACTCAGGACCCCCGGGGGCCTGCCCGAACATACCAACAGGTTTGAAATTATAAAACGGACTCGCTCGAACTCTCGGAACGCGTAAAACAACCTCAAATCTAAGAATCATACCCTAAACCAAATTGATTTAAACTTAAGAATTTCAAGTTCTTCAATTTACTTCCAATGCGCCAAAACATACTTAAACTACTCGGAATGACACGAAAATTTGAGTGCAAGTCTTAAATCACTATACGGAACTATTCCCAAACTCGAAATTCCAAACGGACTTCAATTACTCAAAATCCTACTCCAAACCATATTTAAAGAATTTTAAACCTTCAAATAGTTGCATCAAAATGCTCCCGGGTTATCCAAAATCCTATTCGGACATACGCCCACGTCCAAAATCATCATACGAACCTATTGGAACCGTCAAATCCCGATTTCGGGGTCGTTTTCTCAAAATGTTGACCAAAGTCAAACTTGTCCATTTAAAGTTAACTTAAGGAACCAAGTGTTCCGATTTCAACTCACACACTTCCAAATCCCGAACCAACCATCCCCGCAAGTCATAAATTATTAAAATCACATACGGAAAATTTTATTTAGGGGAACGGGGTTCTAACAGTTAAAATGACCGGTTGGGTCGTTACAAGGTATTAAAACAATTTACGGAGAACAACCGGCCATAAACAAGATATTTGCGGTCGACGAGGTGGTCCCGATATCTGCACTTTCTACACCAAAGGATCTGAGTTCGGTCGCCGAGGGAGGGACCAAATAGCAATCACCGATATTGGCCCCGCCCGAATCGGAGAAGCAGGAGACGGATGAGGACGACGACTACCAGATCAACGGTCGAAGAACTAGAGCAAGTCATATTGATCGAGCGCCTGCCCGATCGTAAGGTATACCTATGCACGGGGTTAAATCCCGAGCTTAGAAAAAAAACTCATTAAATTCCTTATGGCTAACATAGATTGTTTCGCTTGGTCCCATGCACCTCGACAAGACAGGGATCCCGCCGGAGATAGCTACCCATAAGCTGATCCTGGATCCAAAGTTTTACCCGATCAAACAGAAAATGAGGCCTCAATCCGAAGTCAAGCATGCATTCATCAAAGACGAGGTATCCAAACTCCTTAAAATAGGGTATGTCCGAGAGGTTAGATACTCGGATTGGTTAGCAAACGTAGTAGTGGTCCCTAAAAATAGAATAAATTAAAAATGTGTGTAGACTACAAAGACTTGAATAAGGCTTGCCCTAAGGACTCTTTACCTTTGTCCAACATTGATTGCATGATCGATGTGACGGCCGGCCACGAGATCCTCAGCTTTCTCGATGCCTACTCCGGGTACAACCAAATTCGGATGGACCCGAGCGACTAGAAAAAATGTTCTTCATCACTAAGTACGGCACCTAATGCTATAACGTAATGCCATTCGAACTAAAAAAAATGCCGGTGCCACTTACCAACACCTAGTAAATCGAATGTTTGAAGGACAAATAGGAAAATTAATGAAGGTTTACATTGATGAAATGTTAGTTAAGTCAGAGGACCATTTGAAACATTTGCAAGAAACCTTCAACATATTGAAGAGATACAATATGAAGGTGAACCTAGAGAAATACGCATTCGGAGTCGGGTCCGGGAAATTTCTCGGATTCATGGTGTCTAATCGGGGAATTGAGATCAATCCCGATAAAATCAAAGCCATATAGTACATTACCGTAGTGGAAAATGTCAATTCTGTTCAAAGGCTAACCAAGCGCATAGCCGTGTTGGGCCGATTCATTTCAAGGTCCTCAAGCGGTACTTTTCGAGTCCGCCTTTGCTTCGTGGCCGATTTCACACCAACCCTAATACCCGAGGTCGAGAAGGAGTTGTTGTTGAATTTAGGGGACCTCCTTCGGAATCTGGACTGTTACACCCAATGTTTTCGTACGTGAAAGTATGCCATAAGTAAAAAAAGATGAAAGCTCAGAAATGAGATATTACATCCCGTATTTTTCGTACGTTAAAGTTTCATCGTAAGTTAATCGACGTAAATTTGGGAATGAGATTATTTTAAGATTATAAGCATTTTATGCTATTTCAAACAAGTAATGAGTAATTTCATGAAGGTGAGAGGGTAAGCAAATCGAAGAAAATGAATTTCGTCGAAGTTCAACATTTTGGGATAAAATACGACCGAGCTAAAATACCCAGTATTTATGGACTAGTACCATACAAGGTACCACATGGCCATGATAGTAAAGTGTATAAGGTATGTTAAAAGTGAGTAGTATTTTAAGTAAGTGGAGATAATTCTTAGTTATGTGGATAATTAGTTAATTATTGGGTAATGGGACATTACCTAATTAATTAATGATTTTTGGTGGGAGATTAGCTAATTAATTATAATATTTGGATAAGTCTACCCCCTCCCCCCCCCAAACGTGGCTGCCCAAAGGGACCTTGATGATGAGTATTAACTCACACGGGCCACACCCACTAAGGTAAAACTTTTTAAATTCAACTAATTTCATACAAGAATAATCAATTCACAATCTTCAATTCTAATTCACAAGAAACGTGAATTAGAACTAAGGAAAGTGACAAAAGTGCGTAAGAGTAATAATTGTCTTGTACACGTGGGACCATGACAACTAAAGGTTAGTATGACTAAGAAGTATTATACATTGGTGTCACACTTTGAGATAAGTGATCTTTCTAAGCATTAAAGTCAAGTGGGGCCTACAAATCAAGACATTAAAAGAACTCATTTGAAACTTTAAGAATTCATTTTGAACTCCAAGGCTTTGGACGTGAGCTTCATATTCAGTAACGTGAGCTTTCAAAAAAATTCAGTAACGTGACCTTTCAAAATAGTAACGTGACCTTTCATGGATCTTCAAGAATTCAAAAACGTGAGATTTCATACAAAGTTATACTATGTAATTGCAACGGGATTTTGCAATTCTAAGGGAGTACGGTGCAATCCTTCTCAAGAATATCATACGAATTTTTCCCTATTTCGATCCGCCGTTACGTGTTCGTCACAAAAGACGGGTGTTAGAGGAATTTTCAAGAGAATCAGTCCAGGTATGTTAAGGCTATCCCTTCTTTTCTTTTGGCATGATCCAAATGATACAAACGAAATGAACAAAATACGCAATTCATAAATGACTCTATTCATAGAAATACTAGGGGTATCTATATTCTTGATTCCCCATGTGAATTATTATTACTATATCCTCTATTCATGGGTCTCAGAAAAATACGTATTTGATAAAGTTTGTCCGGAAGGCATATTGATTTTATGATATTCGAGAAATCTTATCAATGTATTTCTTATGCATTTCATGCATTTATACATGTACATTGACCCATGACCAGAAAACGTTATATATGCGTATATTATATGTATATGTGATATGAGAAAATGTTAAGGCATTATATACGCACCACCACCTGATCAGCTGGTATACGTTGATGATTTTGCCCACAGTGGCTGAGATGATATGATGGGATGCCCTCAGAGGCTTGATGATGTTATGTATGTATATACCTATGCATGGTATGGCATTTATATGCACATGCATGACATTATAAATTTTCATGATTCACAGAGCTATTTAGAATTACAGGTTGAGTTTATTACTCCAGGTTTCTTTCATGTCTTTTAAATACTACTGTCATGCCTTACATACTCGGTATTTTATTTGTACTGACGTCTCTTTTGCCTGGGGACGCTGCGTTTCATGCCTGCAGGTCTCGATAGACAGGTTGAGAGTTCTCCTAGTAGGCTATCAGCTCAGCAGAAGGTGTTTGTGCACTCCACTTGCTCCGGAGTTGCCTATTTGGTCAGTATGATTTGAATATGTATTGATTGGTATGGCAGGGCCCTGACCCGACCTTTATGATATTTATGTACTCTTAGAGGCTTGTAGACAAATGTCATGTATACAGATACTGGTATGGCCTTATAGGCCAGTACGTCATATGTATAAGTTGGTATATCAAGTTGGGTCACCCTATATTGAGTATTTCCTCACGTTTGTTTTCTACTTATCTCACGACAGCCTCTTCATCTCATTTACCTATGATAATATGATACGAAAGATACATTACGTTAGTACTGGGTTGAGTAAGGTACCGGGTGCCCGTCACGTCCCATCGGTTTGGGTCGTGACAAAAGTGGTATCAGAGTAGTTCTATCCTAGGGAGTCTACAAGACGTGTCTAGTAGAGTCTTGTTTATGGGTGTGTTGTGCACCACACTTATAAGCAGGAGGCTACAAGGCATTTAGGACTGTCACTCTTTCTTCTTACATTAGATCATGTGGTAGAGCTCAGTTGTTAGAACTCAATTTCCTAAACTCTATCTTATTGATAATACGATGATGCCTTCATCCAGAAAAATGGTTGGTAAGAGATGTAGCTGTGGAAGAGATGAGTCAGAGGAACTCAATTTTTGCATCATGCTTATGATGGATAAATATGACGTATTCAACAGATCATGTATTTACTAAGATGTGTAAACTTCTTGATAAGGATCCCTAAGACTAGAATGTCTATCCACTCTTACAGTAAAAAGGAATAAGAGAATCGGAAGGTACACACAAGTTTCAGCAAGTAAAGAAGCAAGGTGAAAAGGGTACGGGGTACCCAGTTAATGAAAGTTAATAGTATTTACAATTCAAGCAGAGAAATATAAGCGTTCTGAGTTACCTTCAACAGTAACGGAGATATATACAATTGATCACACCCTTTTCAGTTATGCCCTCTGGGGGCTGACAAGTGTAGTTTAAGAGAAGGACCGGATATCAGGATCCGGTTGAGGTTAGAGTAACCCAAAATGGTAAATGGATTGTTTGTGTTAGTTGACATTTTCGAAGGGTATTGCAAATGTGATAATAGATCTCCTTGTGAGATACCCAGATGGTGCACTCTAAAATAGTACAACTAGATATGAGTACTACAAAGATAGGCACTGGAAGCCTTGAAGGGATAAAAATTACCTTAGTGTGGCTCCCATCCCTAGTAGAACGGGAATGTTAGGCAACCCGAAGAGCCAGGGGATGGAGCAAGGGGAGCTAAAAGCAAATAATATCTTGTTGAAGTTTTCTGAATAAAGTAATAGACATAAATGTTAGCGGGAAATAAAAAGAGAGTTAATGAAGCATTATGAGTAAGATATGATACATGGACGACAACGGTAGATCAAAAAGATGACAGTATTACTGAGTCTATACTCAAGTGAAGGAAAATACAAGAGGTGACAGGCCTTGAGACAACAAAAGAGTATAGGCCATAAAGTCATATTCTCATTTCGAGAAATAAGTTCGTGACTTCTACGCGACTATCAAAAGAAAAGGTTAGACCCCAGAGTAATAAGAAATCAGCATGGACTGATGAACAAGATAAACTAAGCATGAACTAGGGACTGAGTAGTAGTCGGCATCATGAGAATTTCAGAGATTGCGTCCCGGCGATAATAGAATGGAGGACAGAAGAATACCCTTTAAAGGTCATTCAGAAAGACGCTTCCCCAAAGTAAGCAAGGTGAGTAAAGTTAAGCTTAAGGGACTATATGTGCCAGTTACACTAAGTGTCACCCTCGCGAGCGAGGAATTTTGTAATCCTTGGTACAGAAAGATTACCGCGAGGTGAGTAAGGATTATCGATGATGTGAAACTATGCCACAAATGAGAAGGTAAAACATTTATACGTAGATCATCTTAACACTAAATCTTAGTGCTCCCTTAAAGGGGGGAATATGGAGTGATATGGCATTAAGTCAGAATTAAATGATTCTAGTAACTATGGAATGGTAAAGGAAGAATACGATAAAAATGATAAAGGGATGAGATTGCACTCATTCAAATCCTATAGATATGTTATGATTCCAGAACATTATGTAAGTACGACGTCAAGGAGAGGAAGTAAGGGTTCCTACCCGAGATGTTATTGATAGATAAGGAGCCAGTGCGAGACGTAAGTTAATGCAAAGGAAATAACCCAAGAAAGATTACGCGGAATATTGATATGAGGATGGGCCAACGAGTAGTTAGTAGTTGATCCAGGAAGAGCCTAGTTATGTCTAAACAAGAGGACACAGATAAATCAATAGATTGTGCAAGATGAACATAGTGAACCCCAACATGGGGAATTCAGTATCGCAGATACGACATCGTGATCCTTGAGAAATATTCAGATAGGAGTTGGGGTAGTAAAGGTACCGTATGAGTGTTACTGAAATAAAAGAGCGTCCCACTGGGAAGACAGTCAAAATATCAGTTCACAAGCAACCCTACAAGCACAAGGACATGGAGATAAGTAACTACGGGTAATTATAGGCGAGGAAGGACATCAAAAATTCTATCGGGTATACCATGTGATAAGCTCACAACTTTACAAGAGCCATAAGGTCTCCCTAAATACTACAACGAAAGACTAGCTGAGGAAATAAGGAAGAAGGCATCAACCTAAGCATAGTGACCAAAAGAGAAAATTATCTTGTAACAACAGTCTCACAATAATATTGTATGCACTCCATAAGGAAGTGGCATCTGGCGTGGCTAATGAGCGGGAAATGAAACCAAAAATAATATTCGAGACCATATGAATTGCACAAAATTCTGACATGCATGGGAACTAAGATAAGTTAAGTATGCACGCAACAAGGGGGCAGAAAGACCAGGAAAAGTAATTGCTTACGTTTAAAGAAAGCTAAGATAGAACGAAAGGAATTATTCGATCAATAATCCAGAGTTAGTTACGTTATGAACGCACTCAAGATTTCGTAGCATTATCCATGCAGCATGTATGTTGACAATCATACAGTTGTAGAAGACTCTGGTATAAGTTAAAAGAAAGAATTGAGTCCAGGTCATAGACAAGGGATTGAACTCTTAGATGATGGTATCACAGATATTCCATAGCGTCTATGAAAGGCTAAAGTAATAACTAATCCCAGGAGCCGCATATCGAAATATAGTTTAAGCCTACATGAAGGTTGATCAGAAGAAAGAGGAAACTAAAGAGTTACATCAACTCAGTAAATCAGGAGTTTGATTATTGGACCAAGAAAATTTTAGACCTCGTGATTGAGAACATTGCAGGATCGCTCTTAAATACAAGAGAGATAGTACATTAGCCATATTCTATAACGGCTCTATGATAAAGCCAGTCAAAAAAGTACCAGCCTCATAAGAAGTCAGTATGAAGCTCCCATCGGGTTGTGTATGCACCAGAGTTGCAAGTATTATAATAGATCTTTAAGTTATGGACGTGAATTATACCTATGTGAAAGGGAGGTCATGAAAGAGATAGAAGATACGATGCAAGATTTTAAAGTAGTAAGGTAAAGGTGAACAACGTACGAGATACTCAAATGCAGAAGGTTGTGAATAATCCATACCTCGGATAGATGGCTAGAAGCGTTGGGATTCAATATCCAAGAATGATAGAGACGTCATTGGTTGCATATCTTCCATCCTATGGTTTCCAGGTATCGAGGAGGCTAATTAAGAGAGTAAAGAAGAGTTAGAGACGATGTGATGTCGCGCTTGATATTCCAGAATGACATAAGGAAATCTATGACGCAAGCAAGTTGAAGGAAGGTTGCGAGTAGTATAAATAGATATACGTAGGACGCAAGCTAAAGTATGGTAAAGCAACAAGGTTTTAGAAAGACAGGAATAAGGACAAGAAAGGGCGAATGAGGAGGTGACGAGAAACAGGTAAGTTCTCGGGATTAAGCCCGTGAAAACAAGAGAGCTAATGATCTCTCTAAGTTATAGCAAGTTCAGTATACACTGAATAAACTCAAGGGAGTCTAAGACTAATAGCATTTGAAAGAGATGGAATGCTGCCCTGATAGTACAATGAGTGCGTAATTGTGATGGATAAAGGATCACGTTTAGGCCTTCGAGTGAGTGAAGATTTGAAGAGGATTTCATGGATTGTACGAGATTAAAATACCCGCGTAAGTGAACCACATTGGGATGCTATAAAATACGGTCATTGAAGTATAGTATCACCCCTAAGTGGATAAGGAAAATCACTTCAAATATTCCTCGATGCAACGTAAGCCCTAGTGGCAAGGTATGACATAAGAAGTTTCAAGTTATCAGTGGTATATTGTAAATTAATATTGAGGTGAATTAACAATGGATGGACAAAAGTCACAAAGTATGAGATGAGATTAGGCCACCATTCTTAAGATGAACAATAATGAGGAAGCATTAAATAACTTAGATTTATAGATATGGGATAAGCAATAAAAGTAACCCAGAGTTCGGTAGCAGCCCTCAGTAACGATAAATCGAGGTAATGGTTATGGCATAGTATGACCTACCTAGGTACGGTAAAGTCATACGGATGGATAAACGAAATAAGGTATAGCAATATTTGTGAGTTCAACAAAGTACCGAACGAAGAATTTCGGTATACCCATAGATGCCCAGAGGGACATCTTATCAAGCTTTGTATATGTTTACGAAGTGAAGCCTAGAGATTTGGTAAAAGCTGGAGAAAAAAAAAGAAAGAAGAGTCGCATAGGCGTACTTACAAGGAAAAAGTCGTACAAGGTGCATGACAGAAGGTAGCAAGAGTTACGAGATTGGAAGAATCCCGACCACAGGCCATGGTGTAAGAAAGAGACCTACAGGTGGGAATACCTTAGAGCTTGGATTTATTCACAGAACAATTGCCTAGATGGTAAGGAGAGTACTAAAGTATTCGGAAAACATAAAAATCATAAGTGCACCAGTCAACATTCGAGGACGAATGTTCCAAAGGGGGAATAATGTTACACCCCATATTTTCGTACGTGAAAGTACGCCATAAGTAAATTGATGAAAGCTCGAAAATGAGATATTACATCCCGCATTTTTCGTTCGTTAAAGTTTCATCGTAAGTTAATCGATGTAAGTTCGGGAATAAGATTATCTTAAGATTATAAGCATTTTATGCTATTTCAAACAAGTAATGAGTAAATTCGTGAAGGTGAGAGGGTAAGCAAATCGAAGAAAATAAATTTCGTCAAATTTCGATATTTTGGGATAAAATACGGCCGAACTAAAATACCCGATATTTATGGACTACTACCATACAAGGTACCACATGGCCATGATAGTAAAGTGTATAAGGTATGTTAAAAGTGAGTAGTATTTTAAGTAAGTGGAGATAATTCTTAGTTATATGGGTAATTGGTTAATTATTGAGTAATGGGACATTACCTAATTAATTAATGATTTTTGGTGGGAGATTAGCTAATTAATTACAACATTTGAATAAGTCTAACCCCCCTAACATGGCTGCCCAAAGGGGCCTTGATGATGAGTATTAACTCACACGGCCCACACCCACTAAAATAAGACTTCTTAAATTCAACTAATTTCGTACAAGAATGATCAATTCACAATCTTCAAGTCTAATTCACAAGAAAAGTGAATTAGAACTAAGGAAAGTGACAAAAGTGCGTAAGAGTAATAATTGTCTTGTACACGTGGGACCATGACAACTAAAGGTTAGTATGACTAATAAGTATTATACATTGGTATCACACTTTGAGATAAGTGGTCTTTCTAAGCATTAAAGTCAAGTGGGGCCTACCAATCAAGACATTAAAAGTACTCATTTGAAACTTCAAGAATTCACTTTGAACTCCAAGGCTTTGGACGTGAGCTTCATATTCAGTAACGTGAGTTTTCAAAAAAATTCAGTAACGTGACCTTTCAAAAAAAATTAGTAACGTGACCTTTCATGGATCTTCAAGAATTCAAAAACGTGAGATTTCATTCAAAGTTATACTATGTAATAGCAATGTGATTTTGTGATTCTAAGGGAGTACAGTGCAACCCTTCTCAAGAATATCATACGGATTTTCCCCTACTTCGATCCGTCGTTACGTGTTCGTCACAAAAGACGTGTGTTAGAGGAATTTTCAAGAGAATCAGTCCAGGTATGTTAAGGCTATCCCTTCTTTTCTTTTGGCATGATCCAAATGATACAAACGAAATGAACAAAATACGCAATTCATAAATGGGCTCTATTCATAGAAATACTAGGGTTTCTATATTCTTGATTCCCCATGTGAATTATTATTATATCCTCTATTCATGGGTCTCAGAAATATACGTATTTGATAAAGTTTGTCCGAAAGGCATATTGATTTTATGATATTCGAGAAATCTTATTAACGTATTTCTTATGCATTTCATGCATTTATACATGTACATTGACCCATGACCAGAAGGCGTTATATACGCGTATATTATATGTATATGGGATATGGGAAAAGGTTACGGCGTTATATACGCACCACCTGATCAGCTGGTATACGTTGATGATTTGCCCACAGTGGCCGAGATGATATGATGGGATGCCCTCAGAGGCTTGATGATGTTATGAACATATATACCTATGCATGGTATGGCATTTATACGCACATGCATGACATTATAAATTTTCATGATTCACAGATCTATTCAGAATTACAGGTTAATTTTTTTACTCTAGGTTTCTTTCATGTCTTTTATATACTACTGTCATGCCTTACATACTCGGTACTTTATTTGTACTGACGTCCCTTTTGCCTGGGGATGCTGCATTTCATGCCCGCAAGTCCTGATAGACAGGTTGAGAGTTCTCCTAGTAGGCTATCAGCTCAGCAGAAGGTGTTTGTGCACTCAACTTGTTCCGAAGTTTCCTATTTGGTCAGTATAATTTGAATATGTATTGATTGGTATGGTGGGTCTCTGTCCCGACCTTTATGATATTTATGTACTCTTAGAGGCTTGTAGACAGATGTCATGTACAGAGATACTGGTATGGCCTTATAGGCCAGTACGTCATATGTATAAGTTGGCATATCAAGTTGGGTCACCCTATATTGAGTATTTCCTCACGTTTTATTCTACTTATCTCACGACAGCCTCTCCGTCTCATTTACCTATGATAGTATGATAAGAAAGATACGTTACGTTGATACTCGGCTGAGTAAGGTACTGGGTGCCTGTCGCGTCCCATCGGTTTGGGTCGTGACATGGACCCTCTTTACGGACGGTGCCTCGAATGCAAAGGGATCTGGAGTTGGCATCGTGAAGCCACCAACGGGTAATGTAGTTAGACAATCTATTAGAACTGTAACATTGACTAACAACGAGGCCGAGTATGAGGCCATGATTGTAGGTATCGAACTGGCTAAAATCCTGGGGGCCGAGGTGATTGAAGCTAAGTGTGATTCCCTCCTTGTGATTAACCAAGTCAATGGAACGTTCGGAGTCGAATAAACTACAGGTAACGTTACATCGGTGCAAGGAATGGACTTTGCAATATATGCCTCGAGATCAAAACAGCGAAGCCGATGCTCTTGCTAACTTAGGATCGTTGGTTGATGACGATGAATTCAACTCGGGAACAGTCGTACAACTCATGAAATCAGTAGTGGAAGAAGGCCACGCCAAGATAAACCCGACAAGCTTAACCTGGGACTAGAGAAACATGTATATAGATGACCTGAAGATCGAAAAACTGCCCTCGGATCCTAATGAATCGAGAGCTCTGCGCACGAAGGCGGCCAGGTTCAGCTTGTCCGAAGACAATACCCTATTCAGGAGAACTTTTGATGGCCCACTTGCCATATGTCTGGGACCGGGAGTTATCGAGTATGTTTTGAGAGAAGTTCACGAAGGACCTGCGGGAATCATTCGGGTGCCAAATCGTTGGTTCGTAAGATAATCAGGGCCAGATACTACTAGATCAACATGGATAAATATGCAGAGGAGTTCGTGTAAAAATGCGACAGATGTTAGAGACATGCACCGATAATTCTTCAACCCGGGGAGCTGCTACATTCGGTCTTGTCACCGTGGCTATTCATGAAATGGGGAATGGACATCGTTTTCCCCCTGCCATAGGCACCTGGTAAGGCTCAATTCATATTATTTATGACTGACTATTTTTCTAAATGGGTGGAAGCCCAGGCATTTGAGAAAGTCAGGGAGAAAGAAGTTATTGACTTCATTTGGGACCATATAATATGTCGGTTTGGAATGCCGGCCGAGATCGTGTGCGATAATGGGAAGCAGTTCATCGGCGGTAAGGTGAGTAAATTTTTCGATGACCATAAGATCAAAAGGATCCTATCAGCACCCTATCACCCTAGTGGGAACGGGCAGGAGGAGTCTACGAACAAAACCATACTCCAAAATCTTAAGAAGAGGTTGACCGATGCCAAAGAAAAATGGAAGGAAATTTTGCCTGAAGTCATGTAGGCATATCAAATGACCTCAAAGTCTAGTACCGGGGCCACCCTGTTCTCGTTGGTTTACAGTGTTGAAGCACTGATACTGGTCGAAGTAGGGGAACCGAGTCTCCGATACCGATACGTGACCGAAGAGTCAAACGACGAGGCCATGAACACGAGCCTGGAACTACTGGACGAGAGGCGCGAGGCCGCCCTCGTCTGGCTGGCCGCCCAAAAACAATGGGTCAAAAGGTATTAAAACTGGAGAGCCAACCTCCGACACTTCAATATCGGGGACTTGGTGTTAAGAAAAGTGACACTAAACACGCGGAACCCGAACGAAGGAAGGCTTGGACCGAATTGGGAAGGTCCATATCAAATTGTCGAGATCACCGGCAAAGGATCATACAAACTCAAAGCAAGGAACAGTGAGCGACTACCGAATAACTGGAACGTGACCCACTTAAAACGGTACTACTTCTAAGGTACGACCCCATTCATTCTTTTCTTTACCTATATTACAAATTGAACTAACATTTGCAGGCAACGACCAAAGAATGATGAAGTTATTAAGCTTGAAAGCACGCATTGCACTCTTTTTCCCTTTAATCGGTTTTGTCCCAAATGGGTTTTTCAGCAAGGTTTTTAACGAGGCAACAATAAATCATGCTAACTTAGAATTGGAAACCAGTTATGAACCCGAGTCGAGGGTCACATCAACAGTATCCGAGCCCTCTCTACAATTGGCCCCGAATACTGTGGGCTATCACCCTTGATAATGATTTTAGAAAGGAAGGAAACTTTTTGCTCGAACAGTCTGGGCTTGGTGGATAGGATTTATTGTAAGGGCCAAACGGTCTAATGAACAGTGCCCACGTAGACCACATAAGCCATAACATGAAGGTTGTACACATTTGCCATCTTGTATGTTGCGCACAGAAATGAAAGAAAGTTTCTATCTTACAGATACATATTTTGTATTTTAAAAACTACTACATTTTGTTCCTTAAGGACATCGGGCCCAAGTGTCACCTCTATCCGGATCCAAGAGATCACCCCATCCGGGGACTGTCATCCAAGGCAAACTCGAATGGCTCAGGCTATCAAAGCCCGGGGGTACAAAAACCCATTAGGTAGTACCCGAACTTTAAAGGCTACGGCCACCCCTATTCGAGGACTGTCGTCCTGGGCAAGCACGGATGGCTCGGGCATTGAAGCCCGGGGTAATAAGCCTATTGGGCAATACCCAAACTTAAAAGGCTATGTCCATCGTAGAAACAGCTCGGAGATATCCGAAACCCGTAACCAAAACATAACGCCTTCAAAATTTCCAAACCGGTCCAAAGGCTACCCTAGGCAAAATTATAATCTAAAAATTTCTAAATAAGCACTTTTGGGAAAGCTTCCAATCATACCAATCCCCCATGAGTTATAAACAAAATTGCATAGAGAACAAGCCGTGTTCGAATCTCCAAACAAGACCTTATTACTACATAATAAGGCATTTGAAATCTTTGCAATCGTAAAGAAAAAGCCAAAAGAAACAAAACTTGTAAATATCCAAAGCGAAAAAAAAAAAGAATCCTTGTTTATATATAAAGATCTTTACAAAGGCCAAACGGCCTCAACAAAACATACCAAAATACAAAAGAAAAATCTACAAGGCACCTAAGCCTGATCTTCGTCGGAGCCCGCCTCTTCACCGGGACCATCGGAGTCTTCTCCACCCTCGAATCCGCCGGAGCCCTCGGAGCCTTCTTCATCCTCGGGATATGCCAACTTCTTGACCTCGGCCTCGAACCTCTTAACGTTTTCGATCTCGACCGTTAAATCGAAACCTCGGGCGTTAACTTTCTCGAGAGCCACCCTTCGAGACTACCACTTCACGTAATCGGCAATAACTTTTAGGCAGTTCTGGGCTGCCTCAGCATCAGCTTTGTACTGGGCCACCATCTCTTCAGCATCGGCTCTGGCTATTTCCGCCACTGACTTGGCTGCTTTAAGTTCCTTGGCGAGGGTATCCCGTTCGGCAGCGGCCAAGTCCAGTTAAGACTGGAGGTCTTCAATTCTTTGGGACCAGGCCTCAACTTTCTCCCTCACCACTCGAAGTTGGGCCTCCGCTGAGGCCAGCTGCACCCGGGCAGTCTCCTTTTTCGAAGCCAATCGGTCCATTATGCCATTCCATTCTTCGGCCATGGCCTTGACCTCGTCCATCTCAGCTTAAAGTTGGTCTATCCGATCAAGCTTCTGCTAGACCTGCGGGTTTTGACCGTTAGTTGCCATGTCCTAACTCATCGCCACTAACTTCAAAGATCTTTAACTATTCCACCAAGGCGGCGTGTTCTTTCTGAGATACGTCCAACTAAACCAGGAGATTCTTGACTTCTCCTTCACGTTGCTCGCTGAGAAGCTTATATATGTCCCTCTTCTTAGCAAACTCTTTGACTTCGGCCTCAAGTTGGCTAAGCTCATCTCGATACCGGAGAAAGGTTTCATGGTGTAGCACCGAGGCCTGTAGGATGCAAAAAAGAAAAGGCATTAGGGTCATCAAAAACTGAGTTCGAAGGTAAAAGAGTGTGATAACACTTTACCCGATTCAACGCCTGTTGTGCTTCGTAAAACAAGCATGGCACATCCATCTCGTTCATTTTTTTCCTGGTCTTCTTCGGTTACCAGGCACCGGAGGTATCTAGATATCCCGACGGGGGCAGAAAGAACCCGGGCAATATCCGGGATGGTGATAACAACTTATCATCTCCGGCCAGTATTCGTGCTCGGAGCGGGGAATTAGTTGATCAACCTCGGGCTCGAGTTCGACCCACCGACCTCCGTGGATGGACATTTCCTCGGCACCTCTAAGTCACCTAACCCGAAGAAGTCTTCCAGGGCAGTAGAATCTACACCATCGAAGAAGTATCAGAGAGGATCGTCCGTTCCATGAGCCCCTTCATTAGATCGCTCCTTCGTCGCTCGGGCTTCATCGAACATGGACTTTGTGAACGAGGGCGATCCCGAAATTTCAATAACACTAGGCGGGGCGGAGACGACGACTCCAGAGGTCTCGATCCTCACATCTATATGAGCCTCGACAACTTGAGGGGGGATTATCCCCCGTCGTTCCCCCCGCGGGTGCCATTTGTTCCTCGGGAACAGACGGCTCATGGGCCACAAAAAGGTCATCCTCATCGAGCTCGTCCCTCAGCCGGAAGAGTGAATTCGAGTCAGGCACTCGGGAGTTGGAACTTTCCTTTAGCTTACGAGCCAATCGTCTCCTCGGTTTCTTCTTCTCCGAGCTCGGGAAACTCGGGTCCCTCTTCCTTTTATTCTATCCTACTGTGATTCTGGGCTCCCCTGAAGCAGAAGGATCAGTGGGCAGGTCCTCACCTCCTGCCAAGGGCCTAAGCTAGATGGTCTTAGGCAAGCCTGCAAAAAATAAAATAAGAGAAGCAATGAAGGCATCGTGTTGAAAAAGAAAGTTTAGTGCTACTTACTCGGAGAAAGGAATCTTACTGTGAGAACGGGACTCCCAGCGGCCCTTCGAGATCTTGCGCCACGAGCGCTCAGCATAAGGCATCTGCGAATAAATGCCTCTGATCCACTCCTTGAGCCGAGGAATGACGTTTGGAACTCGAGCGGGGGTTGCGCCACAGCAAACACGATGAGAAAAGGGAAGATAAAACATAAAATCGACGTTTAAAAGGAGTTATACTTACGTGATACGTTCTACTTCTCGGGGAACGGCCTCCACTCGGCAGGTATCGGGTCGGCGGTCCTCACTCGGACAAAGCGTCCTTGCCAACTCCGATCTCTGTCCTCGTCGATACTCGAAAATGGGGCTTTGATGGCCCGGCGTACAAGCTTTATCAGTCCCCCCAGAAGATTCAGGGACTGTATAAGCGGAGCAGATGGTCAATGGTGAACGTGTATGAATCAATTTTTTTCACGAAAAATCAGAGAAGGATCGTGATCCTCCACAGTGATGGGTGAATTTGACCGAGGCATACGTCATACCTCATGAAGAAGTCCAAGATGACCGGGTCCACCGGGCCCAATGTAAAGGGATAAGTGTAAATACTTAGATATCCCTCAACATGCATGTTGATATCATCATTGGGCTCGGGAATCACTATATCCTTATCCACCCAGCCGCAGTCCTTTCAAATTGCATGAAGAACGACCTCTGTAATAGAGCAGATGTACCGTGAGACCGCCTCGCATCGGCCTTGAACCGAAGAGGTCTAGCTTTTCAACCTTGAAGTCATCATTGACCAAACACCCCCCGGGATGAACATTTTCAAGGGGGGCTCGGCTACCGGTTCATCAGTGGCCACGACCGGAACGGACTTCTCTAGGACGACCACATCAGGGGCGGTCTCCTCGACCTCAGTGGAAGGCCGCAAAGAAAAAGGAGCATTTTTTTAGGGAACGGTTTAGGAAGTCTTTGCCATTTCTTTTATCTGGTTAAAAGGGTTTTAAACTATGAAGGAGAATGAGGAAATGAGGGATGAGAACTTGCTAATAAAAACAAGCACACTGGCTTAAGCAAGGGGTAAAAGAAAAGTTGTAACTTGGAGAACGAAGGTAAGAATATTGAGGGATAAAAGAAAACTGTAATATCTTGAAGGATTGAAGGTAGAAGCTTGGTCCAAAGTAAAAAAAATGAACGAAGGAATGGGTATTTATAGAGGCTTGGTGCTGTTTCACTTTCAGGCACGACTTGCCGATGGCTGGCACGCGTTAGGAGTTATTACGACACGACTGACGGGACGTTTCGGTTTCTTTGTCATTTTGTATCGCAGCATGTTGAAGAAGAGATCGAAGAACTCATGTCATTCCTCGTCGTTTCCGTAAAACTTGCTCTCCGAGAAACGAGGGGACTATCTGTATACGGGTAAAACCGGACCCATAAGCATGCCCGGTTCCCGATAAAATAAATCAAGCAAGGAAACGCGATGACAAGGAACCGGAACCGAGAAAAAGGATTTATCGAGTCAGGCACCGGAGGCACGACGCCCGCCCTCAAATATATCGAGGGCATGACCCCGGGATCGGTCCGAATCCCTAAAGACTTCAGTGAGCCTTATAAGGCAATCAAACATGATTAACGGAAGGCCGTAATATCCGTGACCAACCGGGTATCACAGCGCAGGTCTTAGTATGTACCGACGGAAATTCAGTAATTAGTTAAACGGAAGATTTTTACCTTTTATGGAATTGTACCTAGAGTAGGATTCTCCTACTATATAAAGGGGGTTTGATTATTCATTAAACACGTTGTAACACGCATCCCAAAATAATATACCACTATTTTCACTGTTATTCATAGCTCTTATTCTCGTTCACCAGTGCTGGCCATTGTGAATCCGGATCGAGGGTGGAAATTTCGTCAAGGCTGTAATTATCCTCCTCACGTGGTTTGGATTTACTATATCTTTATTTGTTTAATCTAACGTAATTTATTAATCCGCGTATTCTTAAAACCATTTACAAATTTAATTGTTATCTGTTTTTTAGGGTAAACGGTAAAGATAGATTTTGTTCATCTTATTTTGATGAGGTCGGGACTATGTCTCCCTCTATGTACAACAACAACAACCCAGTATGATCCCACTAGTGGGGTCTGGGGAGGGTAGTGTGTACGCAGACCTTACCCCTACCCTGGGGTAGAGAGGCTGTTTCCAATAGACCCTCGGCTCTCTCCCTCCAAAAACTCCCCGCCTTGCTCTTGGAGTGACTCGAACTCACAACCTCTTAGTTGGAAGTGGAGGGTGCTCACCACTAGAGCAACCCCTCTTTATACCTTTGAGTTATTCTCAATATTAACTCCCATGGTGAATCTTTGGAAGAAAAAAAAAAGAGGAATGGTCCTTCATGTATTCGAAAACCTAACAAGTTTGGTCTTCAAAATTACTACCGAACACATTTGAGTGTCACGATAACCATTTTTTAAATTAATTGAAGGAAATCTTATACGGTCATCAATAATTCGGCTAAATTGGCGGAGCTTCATCTGTATGATAGTATTAAACGTCTCAGGAAGGTCATGGTTTGAATTTTCCGCTAATTCTCATTTAATACTCTATGATAGGCGGATTCAGGATTTAATATTTGTGGGTTCCTATAATGACCTCGGGTAAATTTTTAATAGTAATTAACTGTGTTTACATTTAAATATTTATAGATATTTAATGAATTTTTTGAACGCATTTACAATATTTGGACAAAAGCTAGTATGTTCAGAGAAAAATTATTATCAATATATTAGTCAATTCATACAATAATATTAATATTAGCCAATTATTCATGAACGCTATCAATATTAGTTTAATTGGATATTTTGTATGTTTCTCCCTTTCTTTAGTCTAACTTCCCTCTCCCCTCTTACTTCCTCACTTAGCCAAGTACCAGAAAACTGGTATTTATTCTTTATACCCCCTCCTTATTTGGCACCCTTCCCCAGCTAACATCTTTAAACCGAAAGACAATGACACTTATGCCTTTTTATTTATGTACTTTATTTTTATTTTGGTAAATGTGATAACTTTTTTCTTTGTAGGCTTTCTTTGCCTGCAACCAAGAGTACAAAGTCCTTTAGCTGTACATATTTATGTTTGAGCAGTTTTATGAAATTCTCACACTTCTTATCAGAATAAAACATGTTTTGGATGTTGGGTTTTTTCACGAGAGCAAATATTTTTGTGGTCGTGAGCTTGTTTAAGCTTGGTTTGGATTTCTGAAATTGGTATTTATTTCAAGTGGATACTATTAGAAGGGATTTTTTCATTCCTATATACTATTTGAAACCTTATTACGAAAAATATCCATGTATTAGTATTTATCCGACCTAAACATATTTTAGTTACAAAATATATACAATCCACCTTAAAAGGCCTCAATCCATTATTTGTGCCTTCAATCAAGGGATTTAGTTATACCTTTTTCTTTTTTTCTCTCCTCTTTCCCCTTTTCTCTCTAGATCTTCCGTCATACCTTTTTCTCTCCTCAAGTTGAAGCTTCATCTGATTTCAATTAAACTCAAATGTTTGTGTTGAAAATCCTGACAAATTCAAATCCCTTCGAGTTTTTTTTGTGATGATAATTGAGAGAGATGTAGTCTATTGAATAATTGTCAGTTTTTCAGTATCTTCATGTGTTTGTGAAGTTATTCTGTTATTTATTCAATGGCACTCCTGCAATTTGGAAGCTTTGTACGGTACAGTAGCTCATAGGGCTTCTAAATACGTAAACATGTAAATAATAGAGATAATAGCCGGAAAAAATCCAACCATCCTTTAAATTAAGAATATTATATAAAAAACGTGGTTGAAAATTTAACAACATAATACCAATCTTCAATGTGATTTAGAGTTTAAAAATTACTATTCCTAACAATTAGAAACTACTCTTCTTAATCTAAGGGGGTTGTGTTTGTCCTATTGAAACAACTTTAGACTTCAAAGCATTAATTTGTGTAATCAAATCTTCTTTTAATACAAACGGATGCGGCTTTACACTTTGGTCAGTTAAGTTATCCTTACATTAAGTAAATGCTTATATTTACTCACGCAGTTAAGAGTATGCTTATACTTAAATATAATTTGTATACAAATTTTATACAATATGTATTTTGTATATTTTGTATCTGATTTATACATATTAAAAATAAATTTTATACAATTAATTATATATTATACAACTTATCTACAATTTATCTATAACTTATCTACAACGTTCATACATTATTTCTACCCAGTTATATACAACTACAATATCATACCACGTAAATACAATTTTTATACAATATGTCTTTTGTATATTTTGTATCTAATTTATACATAGTAAAAATAAATTTCATACAACTAATTATATATTATACAACTTATCTACCATTTTCATACATTATTTCTACTTAGTTATATACAACTACAATATCACACAACTTAAATACAATTTTTATACAATATTGTTCAACTTTCATACAATAGTTAAATAAAAAATATATATATAAAAATAGAATACAATTTTTCTACAACTTTACTACAATTTCGTAAGTATAATGTATGTCATGTCTTCTTCTTCTTCTTCTTCTTCTTCTTCTTATTCTTCTTCTTCTTCGAGTTTCAATCTGAAATTCAGTCAAAATCAAGTCTAATTTTTACCAAAATACCCTCAAAATTGAGATATAAACTCCAAATCATATTCTCAATTATTTGCAACAACACCCAATCCAAACAAATAATGGTTTTTGAAAACCCAAATTCGAATTCAAAACTTCAAAACTTTTTAATGGATGTCAATGGTGGAATTGCTGCTCTCTTTTTCTTTGCTTTACATTACTGGAATTAGGGATTGAGAGATAGAGAGAGACGTAGAGAGAATTCCCAATTATTTGCAACAACACCCAATTCAAACAAATAATATTTTTTGAAAAGCCAAATTCGAATTCAAAGCTTCAAAGCTTTTTAATGGTTGTCAATGGTGGAATTGCTGCTCTCTTTTGCTCTACATTACGTGTAACGACCCGATCGGTCATTTTGAATATTATAACCTCGTTCCCCTATTTACTGCTCAATTTATGTCTTGCAATTGATTTATGACTCATCGGGTTAGTTAGTTCGGGTCCGTAAGAAACTCGGAGTGAAATGAGACACTTAGTCTCATAATTGAAAATTTTAAGTTAGAAAAGTGGACCGGATATGGACCTATATGTAAACGATCTCGAATTTAAATTTTGATAATTCCAATAGCTCCGTATGGTGCGTGACCGGAATATTATTTGGAAGTCCGTAGAGGAATTAGGCTTGAAATGCCGAAAGTTTAATTTTAGAGAAGTTTGATCGGGAGGGTTGACTTTTCGATATCGGGGTCGGAATCCGATTCTGAAAATTGGAATACCTCTGTTATGTCATTTATGACTTGTGTGAAAAATATGGGGTCAATCGGACGTGATTTGATAGGTTCCGGAGTCGTTTGTAGAAATTAGAAATTTTAAAGTTCATTAGGCTTGAATTGGGGTGTAATTCATGGTTTTAGCGTTGTTTGAGGTGATTTGAGGATTCGACTAAGTCTGTATGATGTTTTAGGACTTGTTGGTATATTTGGTCGAGGTCCCGAGGGGCTCGGGTGAGTTTTCGATGGTTAACGGGTTGGATTTTGGACTTGGAACTCTGCTGGAATTTTTCTGATGCACCATCTGGTTTCCTTCATCGCGTTCGCGAGTGGAGCCTCGCGTTCGCGAAGAGGAACTGAGAGGCTAGCAATATTTGCTCTTCGTGTTCGCGAAGGGTGGACTGGGTGTGCATCGCGAACGCGAGAGGTGTTACGCATTCGTGAAGAAGAGAGCAAGCAGCTGAGGACCCTAGGCAATTGGATAACGCGTTCTCGTAGGGGGTGTTGCGTTCGCGTAGTGAGGGGGAACGAAGCATCGCGTTCGCGATGGGTTGAACGCGTTCTCCTAGAAGGCATTGAGGCAGAGGTATTTTGTGCTTCGCAAACGCGAGGGTGATGTCGCATTCGCGAATGAGGAGTATGGACGGGAGATATTTTGTGCTTCGCGAACGCGAGGCACTGACCGCGTTCGCGAAGAAGAAAAGCCTGGGCAGTGAGTTTAAGTCCTGAAAATGGGACTTCGTCCCATTTTTAATTTTTGACGATTTGGAGCTCGGATTTGAGGCGATTTTGGATGATTTTCAGAGGAAACAACGGGGTAAGTATTCTTAACTCAATATTGGTTAAATTACCCGAATACATGGTTGTTTTTATCATTTAATTGGTGAATTGAGTTGGGAAAATTTGAAAACTCTCTTGGTTTAAATTGAAGATTTGAGGGTCAAGTTGGGGTCGGATTTTGGTAAAATTGATATGGTTAGATTCGTGGTTGAATGGGCTTCCGTATTTTATAACTTTTGTCGAGTTCCGAGATGTGGGCCACACGGGCGATTTTTGAGCTAATTTTTGGATTTTTATGGAAAATCATTATTTTCTTATGGAATTAATTCCAATGAATTTTATTGACTGAAATGAATTATTTATGACCAGATTTGAGGCGTTTGGAGACCAATTCACGCGGAAAGGAAATTGCGGAATAAGAATTTCACGGCTTGAGATAAGTAACAGTTTTAAATCTGGTCCTGAGGGTATTAAACCCAGATTTTGGTATCATGTGATTATTTTGGAGGTGACGGGCGTGTGGGCGTGCACCGAGGGGATTGTGACTTGGTCCGTCCTGGAAAACTGTAAAGTTGAATAATTTGTTGTTAGCTATATGCTCTCTATGTGTTGATAAAATTTGACTGTAAATCATGTTAGAAATCATGCTTAGGCTATGTGATAGTACTGTTGGGATCCACAGAGGTCGTGTACTTGTTGAATTGCCTGCTAAATGATGTATGTACTCAGTCTCAATTTTACTTGCATATTTTATCTCAGTCTCTGTTATTATTATTGATACATCATATCATTGTTGTTTAGGCTGATTTCGTGATTATTGAGAGCCCGAGAGACTGGAGAGATTTATGACTGAGTGAGGCCCTCGGCCTCATTGTGAGATATTGATACTATATAACACGTGAGTTGTCCGTGCAGCACGTGAGTTGGCCGTGCAGATCCTTATATTATACTATAGCACGTGAGTTGGCCGTGCGTATCCTTATATTATACTATAGCACGTGAGTTGGCCGTGCGGATCCTTATATTATACTATAGCACGTAAGTTGGTCGTGCAGCACGTGAGTTGACCGTGCAAATCCAGATTTTATATTATGGCACGTGAGTTGGCCGTGCGAATCCAGATATTTATGTTATGGCACGTGAATTATCCGTGCAGTATGTGAGTTGTCCGAGCAGATTATAGCGCTTGTGCTGTAGGAGCCCTTTCGGAGTCTGTACACCCCCAATGAGCACGGGTATCCATTGAGTGAGTCCAGTGAGGGATTGTTGTCCTGAGAAGTTGTACTTAATTTCCATTTGTTGTTGCACTTAGTTGCTATCTGTCATTGTTGTGAAATTTCTGAAAGATTGTTGATATACGGATTACATGAACAGGAACTGTACAAAAATTGATTTGACATTAAACAGCCAGATTTGATAGCATGTCTATTCTTTGTTGGGATTACTGGAAATGAACCATAACTGTGTAGCTTGTTACTATCTTCAGTTCCTTATTTATTATTGTTACTTGCTGAGTTGGTTGTACTCATACTACACCCTTCACTTCGTGTGCAGATCCAGGTGTTCCCGGATATGGCGGATGTTGATCATTTCGCGCGGTTGATTTTCAGGAGATTTTTAGGTAGCTGCCGTGTTCCGCAGACCTTGTCTCTCCTTCTCTATCTCTTTGTTTACCGTATTTGGTCTCAGACTATTATAGTATGAGTATTTTCCAGACTTGTATTCATATTAGATGCTCATGTACTCAGTGACACCAGGTTTTGGGAAGTGCTTGTGTTGTATTTAAATATTATATTTTCAATCTTGAGAGAAATTGTTGTTTGTTGATATTTTTAGCTTGTCTAGTATTGAGATAGGCGCCATCACGATGGGTGAGATATTGGGTCGTGACAAGTTGGTATCAGAGCCTAGGTTACATAAGTCTCACGAGTCATAAGCAGGTTTAGTAGAGTCTTGCGGATCGGTACAGAGACGTTTGTACTTATCTTCGAGAGGCTGCAGAACCCTTAAGAAAATTTCACTTTCTTATATTTTGTTGTGCGAATTTGTTGATTTTGGAAACTAAATTTCTGCTATTCTATTCTCTCATAGATGGTGAGGACACGTACTACCGGATCGGACGGTCAGCCACCAGTGCCGCCAGTTAGGGCCACGAGAGGTTGGGGCCGTGGTAGAGGTCGGGGCCGAGGTAGAGGTCAAGGTGTATCTCGTACCATAGTTGGAATAGCACCTGTAGTACAACCAGTTGTTCCAGCACAGGAGCAGATTCCAGATATAGTTGAGCCGATAGGATCAGCTCAGGCACCAGCTGTTCCCATTGAGATTGCAGGCATTCAGGAGACTTTGGCCCAGATATTGGCAACCTGCACTGGTCTTGCTCGGGTGGTTTCGGCCCAGGCCACACCTCCCACTTCTCAGGATGGGGGAGGTAGTCATGCCCCCATTGCCCGTACTCCAGACCAGGTAGTACAGGGACTTCAGATATCGGGGGCACTACCAGCCCAGCCGGTTGCAGCTGCTCAGGCCCCGGTAGTTCCTGTTATGGCAGATGATGAGTAGAGGAGACTTGAGAGATTTGAGAGGCTTCGACCTCCACCATTTAACGGTATTGAGTCAGAAGATGCTCAAGGTTTTCTGGATAAGTGTCAACGGATGCTTCAGACATCGGGTATTCTGGAGACCAGTGGGGTCTCATTCACTACTTTTCAGTTTTCTGGGTCTGCACTCAGATGGTGGGAGACTTAGGAGAGACGTAGGCTTATTGGCGTAGCTCCCCTTACTTGGCATCAGTTCTCCGTGGTCTTTTTGGAGAAGTTCGTACCTCAGTCCCGCAGAGAAGAGTTGCCCAGACAGTTTGAGCAATTTTGCTAGGTTGATATGTCCGTGACGCGGTACGAGATGAGATTTTCTGAGTTGGCTATCACGCAATCTGGTTGGTTCCCACTGATAGGGAGAGGATTATGAGGTTCATTGATGGCCTCACATATCAGCTGCGGTTACTTATGACCTGGGAGAGAGTATCTGGTGCTACTTTTGATGAGGTGTGGACATTGCTCAGCAGATAGAGATAGTTCGTAGCTAGGAACGTGGAGAGAGAGAGAGGCTAAGAGGCCTCGTGGTCCGAGTGATTACAGCGGTGTTCCTTCAGGGGGTCTGTTTCACCATGGTAGGGGTCGTTCTTACAGACACGCTCAGACGGGTCATCCAACTCATCGTGGTGCATCAGCTAGCCATGGTTCTTACAGTGGTTACTCAGGCCAGTCTTCATTCAGTGCACTACCAGTGCAGAGTTCTCATTATACCTCGTCCGCATAGGCTTCTGCAGTTCATTCCTCGGGTTATCAAGAGCAGCAGTTCCGTAAGAGGAAGGGTTGTTTCGAGTGCGGAGAATTTGGTCATTTCAAGAGAGAGTGTCCTAGGCTATTGAGTGGGGTCTCACAGCAGAGTTCTCAACCGACGGCACCAGCACCAGCAGTTACACCACCCGCCCTGCCATCGCGGGGTGGGGGTCAGGCAGCTAGGGGTCGCCCAAGAGGGGAAGGTCGATCAGGAGGCGGAAGGCTCGATTTTATGCTTTTCCTGCCAGGCCAGATATTGTTGCCTCAGACGCAGTGATCACATGTATTGTTTCAGTGTGCCACAGGGAGGCTTCTATATTATTTGACCCTGGTTCCACTTTTTCATATGTATCATCATATTTTGCTCATTATCTGGATATGCCCTGTGAGTCCTTAGTTTCACCTGTTTGTGTATCTATACCGGTGGACGATATTGATAATGTGGATCGTGTGTATCGGTAGTGTGTGGTAACTATTGGGGAACTGGAGACTAGAGTTGATCTCTTATTACTCGGTATGGTTGATTTTGATGTAATCCTGGGTATGGATTGGTTGTCTCTGTCTCATGCTATTTTGGACTGTCACGCAAAAATCGTGACGTTGACGATGCCGGGGTTGCCAAAGGTTGAATGGAGGGGTTCTCTAGATCTTGTTCCTAGAGGGTAATTTCTTATTTGAAGGCCCATCGTATGGTTAGAAAGGGATGCTTGTCATATTTGGCCTTTGTGTGAGATGTTGATGCAGATGCTCCTATTATTGATTTAGTACCGGTCGTGCGAGACTTTCTGGATGTATTTCCTGCAGACCTGCCGGGTAATCCACCCGACAGGGATATTGATTTCAGTATTGACTTGGTGCAGGGCACTCAGCTCATTTCTATTCCTCCATATCATATGGCACCAACTGAGTTAAAAGAATTGAAAGAGCAACTTCAGGAACTCCTTGAAAAAGGGTTTATTAGGCCTAGTGTGTCACCTTGGGGTGCACCGGTTCTGTTTGTGAAAAAGAAAGATGGTACTATGCGGATGTGCATAGATTATAGGCAACTGAACAAAGTTACAATCAAGAATAAATATCCATTGCCGCGTATTGATAATTTATTTGACCAGCTTCAGGGAGCGAGAGTGTTCTCCAAAATTGATTTGAGGTCTGGGTATCACTAATTAAAAATTCGGGATTCAAATATTCTAAAGATGACATTCAGGACTCGTTATGGCCACTATGAATTTCTTGTGATGTCTTTTGGGCTAACCAATGCCCCTGCAGCATTTATGCATTTGATGAATAGTGTATTTCAACCATATCTTGATTTATTTGTCGTGGTATTCATTGATGATATTCTGGTGTACTCACATAGCCAGGAGGAGCATGCACAATACTTGGGTATTGTATTACAGAGGCTAAGAGAGGAGAAACTTTATGCCAAATTCTCTAAGTGTGAGTTCTGGCTTAGTTCGGTGGCATTCTTGGGACATATAGTGTCCAATGAAGGTATTAAGGTGGATTCAAAGAAAATAGAGGCAGTTCAGAATTAGCCCAAACCATCCTCAGTTACTGAGATTCGGAGTTTTCTCGGCTTGGCCGGTTATTATCGTCATTTTGTGGAGGGTTTCTCATCTATTGCATCGCCTATGACTAAATTGACCCAGAAAGGTGCTCCGTTCAGGTGGTCAGATGAATGTGAAGAAAGCTTTCATAAGCTCAAGACAGCTTTGACTACAGCCCCAGTATTGGTGTTGCCTACAGGTTCAGAGTCTTATACTGTGTATTATGACGCATCGCGAATTGGTCTCGACGCAGTACTTATGCAAGATGATAGGGTGATTGCCTATGCGTCCAGACAGCTAAAGGTACATGAGAAGAATTATCCAGTCCACGATCTTGAGTTACAAGCTATTATTTATGCCTTGAAAATTTTGCGGCATTACTTGTACGGTGTCCAGTGTGAGGTGTATACCGATCATCGGAGTCTACAACATTTGTTTAAACAGAAGGATCTTAACTTGCGGCAACGAAGGTGGTTGGAGTTGCTTAAGGATTATGGTATCAACATTCTCTATCATCCCGGAAAGGCCAATGTGGTGGCCGATGCCTTGAGTCGTAAGGCACAGAGTTTGGGCAGCTTAGCATACTTACCGGTAGAATAGAGGCCTTTAGCCTTGGAGGTTCAGCCCTTGGCTTATCAGTTTATTAGATTGGATATTTCTGAGTCGGATCTAGTTTTGGCCTATGTGGTTTCTCGGTCTTCCTTATATGATCGCATCAGAGAGCGTCAGTGTGATGATCCACATCTGCTTGTTCTTAAGGACACGGTTTAGTACGGTGATGCCAAGGAAGTCACTATTGGAGACGACGGTGTATTACGGATGCAGGGCAGGCTATGTGTGCCTAATGTAGGTGGTTTGTGTGAGTTGATCCTCCAGGAAGCTCACAGTTCGCGGTACTCTATTCATCCAGGCACCGCAAAGATGTATCAGGATTTGAGGCAGCACTATTGGTGGAGGCGGATGAAGAAAGATATAGTTGGGTTTGTATCTCGGTGTTTAAATTGTCAACAGGTAAAATACGAGCACCAGAGACCGGGCGGATTGCTACAGAGACTTGAAATTCCGGAGTGGTAGTGGGAACGTATTACCATGGACTTTGTAGTTGGACTCCCACGGACTTTGAGAAAGTTTGATATTGTTTGGGTGATAGTAGATCGGTTGACCAAATCTATGCATTTTATTCCAATCGGTACTAATTATTCTTCGGAGCGGTTGGCTGGGATTTATATTTGCAAGATTGTTCGCCTACACGGTGTACCGATGTCCATTATTTCAGATCGGGGTACACAGTTTACCTCACAGTTTTGGAGGGCAGTGCAGCGAGAATTGGGCACACAGGTTCAGTTGAGTACAACATTTCACCCTCAGACGGACGGACAGTCCGAGCGCACTATTCAGATATTGGAGGATATGCTACGCGCTTGTGTCATTGATTTTTGGGGTTCTTGGGATCAATTTCTGCCACTCACAGAGTTTGCTTACAATAATAGTTACCAGTCAAGCATTCAGATGGCACCGTATGAAGCTTTATATGGGAGACGGTGTTGGTCTCAGGTGGGTTGGTTTGAGCCCGGTGAGGTTAGGCTATTGGGTGTTGACTTGGTTCAGGATGCTTTAGAGAAGGTCAAAATGATTCAGGAACGGCTTCACACGGCACAGTCTAGACAGAAGAGTTATGCCGACAAGAAGGTTCGTGATGTTGTTCACATGGTTGGGGAGAAGGTTCTGCTCAAGATTTCACCCATGAAGGGTGAGTTGAGGTTCGGGAAAAATAGAAAGTTGAGCCCTCGGTATATTGGGCCTTTTGAGATACTTAAGAAAATTGGGGAGATGGCTTATGAACTTGCTTTGCCACCTAGTCTATCAGGTGTTCATCCAGTGTTCCATGTATCCATGCTCCGAAAGTATGTCGGGGATCCGTCTCACATTTTGGATTTCAGTACAGTACAGTTGGACGGTAATTTGACTTATGATGTGGAGCCGGTGGCTATTTTAGACCAGCAGGTTCGAAAGCTGAAGTCAAAGAACATAGAATCAGTGAAGGTGCAGTGGAGAGGCCAGCCAGTCGGAGAAGCTACTTAGGAGACTGAGCAGGAGATGCGGAATAAATATCCACACTTATTTGAGACTCCAGGTATTATTCTAAACCCGTTCGAGGATGAACGTTTATTTAAGAGGGGGAGAATGTAATGATCCGGCTGATCGTTTTGAATAATATAACCCCGTTCCCCCATTTACTACTCAATTTATATCTTGCAATTGATTTATGACTTATCGGGTTAGTTGGTTCGGGTCCGAAAGGAACTCGGAGTGAAATGAGACACTTAGTCTCATAATTGAAAATTTTAAGTTAGAAAAGTGGACCGGATATGGACCTATGTGTAAACGACCTCGGATTTGAATTTTGATGATTCCAATAGCTCTATATGGTGATTTTGGGCTTAGGAGCATGTCCAGAATATTATTTGGAAGTCCGTAGAGGAATTAGGCTTGAAATGCCGAAAGTTTAATTTTTGAGAAGTTTGACCCGGGGGTTAACTTTTTGATATCGGGGTCGGAATCCGATTCTGAAAATTGGAATACCTCTGTTATGTCATTTGAGGTCAATCGGATGTGATTTGATAGGTTTCAGAGTCGTTTATAGAAATTAGAAATTTCAAAGTTCATTAGGCTTGAATTGGGGTGTAATTCATGGTTTTAGCGTTGTTTTGAGGTGATTTGAGAATTTGACTAAGTCCGTATGATGTTTTAGGACTTGTTAGTATATTTGGTCGAGGTCCCGTGGGGCTCGGGTGAGTTTCGGATGGTTAACGGGTTGGATTTTGGACTTGGAACTCTGCTGGAATTTTTCTGATGCACCATCTGGTTTCCTTCATCGCGTTCGCGAGTGGAGCCTCGCGTTCGCGAAAAGGAATTGAGAGGCTGGCAATATTTGCTCTTCGCGTTCACGAAGGGTGGACTGGGTGTGCATCGGGAACGCGGGAGGTGTTACGCGTTCGCGAAGAAGAGATCAAGCAGCTGAGGACCCCAGGCAATTGGCTTACGCATTCACGTAGGGGGTATCGCATTCGCGTAGTGAGGGGAAACAAAGCATCGCGTTCGCGATGGGTTGAACGCGTTCGCGTAGAAGGCATTGAGGCAGAGGCATTTTGTTCTTCGCAAACGCGAGGGTGATGTCGCATTCGCGAAGGAGGAATTTGGACGGGAGATATTTTGTGCTTCGCGAATGTGAGGCACTAACCGTGTTCGCGAAGAAGAAAAGCCTGAGTAGTGAGTTTAAGCCCTGAAAATGGGATTTTTGACGATTTGGAGCTCGGATTTGAGGCGATTTTGGGTGATTTTCAGAGAAAACAATGGGGTAAGTATTCTTAACTCAATAGTAGTTAAATTACCCGAATCCATGGTTGTTTTTATCATTTAATTGGTGAATTGAGTTGGAAAAATTTGAAAACCCTCTTGGTTTAAATTGAAGATTTGAGGGTCGAGTTGGGGTCGGATTTTGGTAAAATTAGTATGGTTAGACTCGTGGTTGAATGGGCTTAAGGATTTTGTAATATTTGTCGAGTTCCGAGACGTGGGACCTACGGACGATTTTTGAGCTAATTTTTAGATTTTTATGAAAAATTATTATTTTCTTATGGAATTAATTCCACTGAATTTTATTAACTGAAACGAATTATTTATGAGCATATTCGAGGCGTTTGGAGACCAATTCACGAGGAAAGTAAATTGCGGAATAAGAATTTCACGGCTTGAGGTAAGTAACAGTTTTAAATCTGGTCTTGAGGATATTAAACCCCAGATTTTGGTATCATGTGATTATTTTGGAGGTGACGCACATGCTAGGTGACAGGCGTGTGGGAATGCACCGAGGGGATTGTGACTTGGTCCGTCCCGGGAAACTGTAAAGTTGAATAATTTGTTGTTAGCTATATGCTCTCTATGTGTTGATAAAATTTGACTGTAAATCATGTTAGACATCATGTTTAGGCTATGCGATAGTACTGTTGGGACCCACAGAGGTCGCGTACTTGTTGAATTGCCTGCTAAATGCTATATGTACTCAGTCTCAGTTTTTACTTGCACATTTTATCTCAGTCTCTATTATTATTATTGATACATCATATCATTGTTGTTTGGGCTGATTTCATGATTATTGAGAGCCCGAGAGACTGGAAAGATTTATGACTGAGTGAGGCCGAGGGCCTGATTGTGAGATATTGATATTATATAGCACATGAGTTGTCCGTGCATCACGTGAGTTGGCCGTGCAGATCCTTATATTATACTATAGCACGTGAGTTGGCCGTGCGTATCCTTATATTATACTATAATACGTGAGTTGGTCGTGCGGATCCTTATATTATACTATAGCACGTGAGTTGGCCGTGCGGATCCAGATATTTATATTATGGCACGTGAGTTGTCCGTGCAGATTATAGCGCTTGGGCTGTAGGAGCCTCTCCGGAGTCTGTACACCCCCAGTGAACGCGGGTACCCATTGAGTGAGTGATGAGGGATGGGAGCCCAGGGAGTGATGAGGGCTGGGAGTCTAGTGAGTGGTTATTGTCCTGAGAGTTTGTACTTGATTTCCATTTGTTGTTGCACTTAGTTGCTATCTGTCATTGTTGTGAAATTTCTGAAAGATTGTTGATATACGGATTACATGAACATGAACTGTATAAATATTGATTTGACATTAAACTGCCAGATTTGATAGCATGTCTATTCTTTGTTGGGATTACTGGAAATGAACCATAACTGTGTAGCTCGTTATTATCTTCAGTTCCTTATTTATTATTGTTACTTGCTGAGTTGGTTGTACTCATACTACACCCTGCACTTCGTGTGCAGATCCAGGTATTTCCGGACATAGCGAGTGTTGATCCTTTCGCGCGGTTGATTTTCAAGAGATTTTGAGGTAGCTGCCGTGTTCCGCAGACCTTGTCTCTCCTTCTCTATCTCTTTGTTTACCGTATTTGGTCTCAGACTATTATAGTATGAGTATTTTCCAGACTTGTATTCATATTAGATGCTCATGTACTCAGTGACACCAATTTTTGGGAAGTGTTTGTATTGTATTTAAATATTATATTTTCAATCTTGAGAGAAATTGTGGTTTGTTGAGATTTTTGGCTTGCCTAATATGAGATAGGCGACATCACGACGGGTGAGATTTTGGGTCGTGACATTACTGGAATTAGGGATTGAGAGATAGAGAAAGACGTAGAGAGAGAGAGAGAGAGAGAGAGAGAGAGAGAGAGTGCAGGAGAGAGAGACGGAGAGAGAGAGAGCGCATGAGGGAGAGAGAATAAGGATGGGAAAGAATTGATTCCTAATATAAAGGTATACTCATTTAATTCCTAAAGTGTATATAATTGGTAAATTTGTATATAGGATGTAATTAAATTAAAACTTGAGTAGGTATAGGTATATAGGAGGGTAATAAAGTTTCTAATAGTGTATAGGTATGTAAAAATTCCTTGTTAGAATATAATGGGTATATTTCAAGGAGTTTGAATCTCAATTTTAGGACAATTTTGTGAAGATTTGAGGCGGGTTGAATTGAAATTTAAGCAAATTCGAAGAAGAAGATGAATATGGAAGAAAATGAGATGTGTATCTTCGTGTATCATTTGTTTATCACACGCACACACACGCGCGCACACGCACACACACACACACATAGATACATGTTAGATACATGTGTCGCAGAGAAAATTTTAAACTCGATCTCAACTACGAATTTTGATTCCAAACCAATCCAAATTATCAATCATCCTCAAATTTTGTATATTGTCTCATCTTTGTGTTTTCAACGAATTTCAACCATACCCATTGAAAAAAGCCTTTTGTGCCTAGATTTCTCGAATGTTGTATATTATCAAAACCGTATTTTAACTTCAAACCAGCCCAAATACCTCAAATCTTTCTCAAACTTTGTATGTTTTTTCAATAAATTCCAACTACACCCATTAAAAAAAATCTTTTTTGCCTAAGTTTTTTAAATATTGTATATTATTAGTAAAATTTTGGCTATGATCGGTACATGACTTAATACCTAATTATTAGTAAGTCAATTTCACTTTTAGTCACTCGGCTAAAACTTTTGACAAGTTCTAACCCATAAATCTATTATGCAATTTAAAGCCAAAAACTAATTATAATAGCTAGCCAATGAAATAAAAATCTCAGTAGTCGCATTCTAAACCCATGTCAAGTATTTCAAGTGATTTTTTATCTTAGAAATCTCATTTACAGTAATAAAAAATATATCTTCAGTCCAAAGCAATATAATTTATAAAAATATTTCAGTCAAATAAGTTTTCAATTATACAAACAAAATAATTCGGTCAAAAGTCCAAAAAGCTAGTGAATTCAAAAAAATAAAATATTTTTCAATAGAGAAAAACTTACTTAAAAACTCAACTCAAGAAAAAAAAGATACACACAGATAACGAGATTATATGTTGTGTGTGAGAGAGTGTGTGAGAGAGAGATGTACATTTCACAATGTATACAAGATATACTTCAGATACACAAACACACTTGGATACACTCAATATACACAAATAACACACTGCCAAACTTAGTATACATTGCATATATAGTTTTAACATTGTATAACAGTGTCTTTACAACTTCTATAAAAATATTAATATACAAGTACCATGTATATATAACTTTATATGAGTGTATATATCATTTTTATATAAAACTACAACTTTATACAACTTTTAAGAATTAACTAAAAGAGAAAAAAGTGAAAGACTGAGAATTCATACAAAAGATTTATTACATAAAAGAAGAAGAAACCCAACTCTCTTCTCCACAACCACCAATCTTCTTCCTATTATACACAAATTGCAATCCCCTTTTTATCTTTTACAAAAAAGAATTAAATTTTTAGTGATCCAATCTACAAAAATATAATGTTGCATAAGCAAAAATATCCATGCTATAAGAAGAAGAAGACGAAGAAGGTGATGTATAGATTGTACACGTATTATATATATTATACACACATACACACACACACACACACACACACACACACACACACACACACACACACATATATATATATATATATATATATATATATATATATATATATATACAATACGCTCGGAATACACTAAGAATACATTATCAAACTCGGAAAATACTGTATATAAAACTTTTAACTGTAAATATACATCTTTTATACACATATAACAATTTATATACAATTTACAATTTAAAATATGTATAAATTATGTATAATTTGTATATACTATATAAAACTATTATATAGTATATATACATATTGTGTAGTATATATACACTATATAATCAAGTATAAAAAAATTCAAAATATGCTTTGGATACACAAACACGTTCGAAATACACTAAATATACACAAAGTACATTGCCAAACTTAGGATACAATGTATATACAACTTTTATACATAGCATAATAATATACATATAACTTTTATATAAAACTATAATACAAATTATCGTATATATGTACAACTCTATATATGTGTATATAAAATATTTAATACATTGTATAATTGTGTGTGTATATAACATCCTACTACCCCATTAAATCCAGACCCACTATCAGGCTGTTATCACTTTTATCCCGCGCCAAAAATTAATTACATCTGGTAGTCGAAAAAGTGTATAAAACTATATAATTTTTGTATATAACATACAGAATGTATATATATATATATATATATATATATATATATATATATATATATATACAAAATATATATGATTTATATATATATTTTTGGCTATAATTCTTATAGTGGCTATACAATATCATTTTTCTCTATCAGATACTCACTGTAAAAACTTTGCACTCACAAAACACTATTATGACCCGAAGAAGAAGAAGAAGCTTGACTAGAAAACCCCACGACTTTTACTGCCACTCTTATATCATGCATCGTAATTGAGTAAATTTTTTTAAGAATTGAATTAAAAAATTTGTAATCTTTCTAGATACTCAAACAAGCTTTTTCAGTATGAAGTAAAAAATAAAGAGAAAAAATATAGATTTAAAATGGGAGATAGAGAAGGAAAGAAAAATGAAAAAAAATAACCAAAGAAAGAAAAAAGGAAGACGAAGAAGACACAGAGAAAGAAAGAGGGTAAGAAAGAAAGAGGATATGAATGAAAGTGGTAATGGGAAGAAAATTTTGTGCATTGGAATTAAATAGAATGAAAGTAAGATAAAAAGGCCGGGAATAAATTTGGTGGTTTAAATTGAAAAATCGAAATAGAAGATGAACAAGAAAAAAAAATATGTTTGATACACTGTGTATCATTTGTGTGGTCTTGGGAAGATAAATGCATTGGAAATAGAAAATGGCTACAAGTTGCAAATAAATTGGGTCGGAAGGCCATTTCAGGCCAGTAATAAAAACATGGGCTAATAAAATCTTTGAGTGGCCACACAGTGTTATTTTTTAAAAAGCTGGTGGCTTATCTCTGTAGTGATCCCACAAAAAGAATTCCTCTATCGAATTTACATAACTAAGAAAACAGAGCTAGTTAACCCAAAAAGAAAAAACTTGTTGATCAAACAGAGCTATAATGGAATTTCAAACCCAACATAAAAGCTAGAAAAAATGGGATAAATTCAAAAATAACGAGATTTACAAGTGGTAATTGAAAAATAGCTATAGTTTCAAAAATAATTGAAATTTAGCCACTTTTCATGTAAAAGATAAATCTGAACAAAAACATTGTTCAAAATCTAGAAAATATTCCAGCAAAATATGTTGGAGTTCGAATTTTTTACATGTGAACTTTCAACATAACATGCTGGAATTTCATAATGTGCTGGCAGGGGCGGCTAAACGGTGTTTTGGGCCTAAAGTCAAACTTCAATGAGGGGCCCTAAGTTTTTCGGTATTAAAAAATTCATTTAGTAAAATTTTATTAAAGTTTATTTTTCTAGTTTTTTGAGATGTAAAATTATTAATAATTTATTTATAATCGATTTCTTGACTAGGATTATATATGTTTCTATTTTCTAGGATTATTATTCAATTCTTTTAGGATTTCCTGATTTTCTAAATAATCTATGACTCACCAATTTCTTTTTCTTCTTCTTGGATTCCATTATCGTCTAGTTCAACTATATTAGTGATTTGTTCATCTACCATAAATTTTTCCCTATTTTTTGATTTAAAATTTTTATTGTTCGCTAAAAATTTATCAAGCGCTCCTTTTTGGGATTGTATTAAAGTTTTAATTCTTCTATTTTTTGGCATTTTTAATACGCAAATTCATATTTTCTTGTTGACATATTAAAATTTTAATAAAAAAAAAAAAGATGATACATATACTTACAAACAAAAGATATAAAAAAAATAACAAATTCTAGATGCAAAGTAACAAAAAAAATATGGAACAATTGAACCTGGTTTAACAAACAATCATAGATAACTTAATATTACTTTTGATGCTTCACTAGTTTTGGTGCAATGCGGGGAAAGCTTGACAAAAAAAGGCTGCGATTGCTTTATGCTATTTTAATTGATGGAATGTTTTATGAGATAATGGACTTGCAAGTAAGGAAAGAGAAAGCTAGTAATCAAAGTAATATGGGGCCGTATAGCGTATAAATGAGGCAAGAAACATATTTACATGCAAAGTTTATGTCTCAATCCCAAAAGTAACTATTCCTATTACTAAATTATCTCTTATTTCCTTCTTCATGAAAAATACACTTTTTCTTTGATATACTAGATATGTTTTTAAAAAAATTATCACATGCAGTTATATAATATTAGAAAATTTTGGAGGCCTTATAGATATGAGGCATCAAGCAGTTGCTTGAATTGTTGTACCATCGGGCCGTCCCTGTGTGTTGGAATTTCAACATAATATACTGGAAGTCCATACACATGTGCTCCAATCTTCAGTATATTATGCTGGAACTTTCCGTGTGCTGGAGTCCCAACATAATATGCTGAAAGTTCATACACAGGTGCTCCAATATCTAGTATATTATGCTGAAACTTTCCGTGTTGCAGCAAAATAGGGACTATTTTTCAATGATTTTGTAAACGCTGACTATTTTTCAATTATCAGTCCGAAAACTGTCTAGTCCGTGCTATTATGACAGAAGAAACGCTATTAGGCCCAAAAGCCCACCATGGTGAGTTCGGGTTTAACCCGACCTTGCTGGATAATACACTCACTGAACAAGTTTTGCCATGAAACTCGTTCTTCATTCCACGGATCGTGGATCAGTTATCTTTGATAACATAAAAAATAAATTAGAAAAATTAATGACCAGATGCATGGATGTAAAAGAAACTACAACTCTAACAAAAAATCAGAAAGTAGTTATCTGAAATAACGTATAAGTAGAGAATGAGGAAGGAGGTGGTGGTGTTGGCAGCAGTGACGACGGTTTCCACCGTCGTAGCGGCGGCGCTGTTGGTGAGGCAATGGAAGAGGCGGGAGCGAGCAACGGTGGAGGCATGCACAGCGTATCCTTCGAAAATTTGCAAGAGAATGTGCAACGCCTGTTCCTAAATTATGGCAAATTGCTGATGATCTCGTGACTGAGATGCAGGCTGGTCTAACTTCAAGTGAATCCAGCCTCCAAATGCTTCCTTCTTGCTTAGCTTCACTCCCCACAGGGTACTATATATACTACTTAGTTTTTATTCTTAGTAGAGAAAATAGTTTTTAAATTTTTGAATTGCATGGCTCATTAATTGTTTACATATATATGTGGTGTCAGTGATGAGAAAGGTCTATACTATGGGATTAATCTTCGCGGAACTAACTTCATCATCGTGCAAGCACGTCTTGGAGGAAGAAATGAACCACCCGTTTCACGTCTTGCTGGAAGAAATGAACCCATTTCGGATCTATATAGGCAAGAAATTCAAATTCCTCCCAACATAATAGAGGGCAGCTCCCAGGTTTGTCCGTTGCCTCGTACTGTAACAAGAAAACATAAATAAATAGAAGTGTTATTTGCTAGTAACTCATAGCAATATGTCTCGTTTATTGCACGAAACATATTTTATAATAATAAGTAATTTTTTATTGAATTTCCTAATTTGTCTAAAATTTTAGTTATATTGGGATTTCCTCTTTAATTATTTTTGACTGATGAATGATTCTAACTACTCGTTATGGGCTATGACTACCTTACCACCAATCTTGATACTGACCTTGAACAATAAGAAGGAAAATACTTATTCAACATTACCAAGTAACTGAAATAAATATAGTAGTAGGTCGGATGATCAAACTTTCTGAATTGGAAGTTATTGAGTGAAGCCTATAGTTTAGTATACTAAGTGAGGGGTAGTTTGGTAATTTCACACTGCTCTTCCACTGACTAATACCGGAAGTGTTTATATTAGTTAGTACTGTGTATTCCTAGAATCAGTTAACACAGTAATACGAATTCCTCTTCCTTCTCTCTACTTACTCTCTCTACGATCTTTCTCAATTTCATTGATTGCATATGTAATAATCTGAGTTCATGTGAATAGATCTCAGATTCTATCATGGTATTAGAGCGATCGATCGGAATTTAGGACCGAAATTCTATCATTTCAATAGGAAGCCATTGTTGAGATTGGGCAGCCATGTGAGAAGCAAAAATTCCTCGAATTGACCACAATCATCCTTTGTACTTGAGAGAATCAAACACACCTAGTGTAGCATTGATCGCCATAAAACTCACAGGTCCAAAAAATTATGGTCTGCGGAGTCGAGCTATGCGAACAACACTGTTGGTGAAGAATAAATTAGGGTTCATAAAGGGAACCTGTGTAAAAGGTTCATTCAAAGGCGAATTAGCAAATTAATGGGAAAGATGCAATGCAACGGTGCTGTCATGGATAGAAAAAACAGTGGCGGTGGAATTGCAACCTAGCATCATTTATGCCTCAAATGCGGCAAAAGTTTGGAGTGAGTTTAAGGAGCGGTTTGACAAATTAAATTTGACTCAAACATATCGACTGTTGAAGATGATAGGATCGTTGACTCAAGGTACAGATTCAGTCACTGCTTACTACTCCAAGGTGAAGGATCTTTGGGATGAAATGGACTTGTTAGTGGCGGGGCCTGGGTGTGATTGTGAGGAAACAAGACCTTTCATTGAACAGTTCAAAAATCTGAGACTCTTACAATTTCTTGTTGGCCTAAATGAAAGCTATGGCTATGTGAGGAGCCAGGTGTTACTCAAGACATCAGTGTTGATAGTTAATCAAGCATATGCCTTGGTCATACAAGAAGAAATTGCCAACGAATTCTTGGAACTGGGGAATCTAACAGTAAGCCTTTGACCATGCTAGCTGGAAAAAATCAAACATTCACTCAGGGATTCAAGGCAAAGAAACGAGGGTTGATTTGTGACTTTTGCGGCTACAAAGGTAATCTAAAGGAAAACTGCTATAAGATCGTAGGGTACCCCCGGATTTCAAAAGTAAGAAGAAAGTGCAGATACAAGGTGTCAAATCCTATGCTAATGTTGTTGCTACTGAGTGACGAACGCAAAACACACACTTAAATTATGCTCGCTAGTTAAAGAAAGTATAGTATAATATCGTGTCCACGGGGATATGATTTAAATCGTATTCTCGTAGTTTCTAGCTTGATTGCTATCGAAGAGGATCAACAATTGAGATTTATATGGCTAATAATCTAAAATCTACAGCTATTGGCTAGTGACTATCGAAACAAGGAATAAGCAATTAAGGTTATCGGTGGGAGAGGATAGGGTTTTGATGGAATAAGTGCAAGATAATTGTTCGGGATCTAACTCTATATAATTCACTTCCAATATTCAAGTGAGTCTCTTGAATTCACTCTATTATTAGTTCAGATGTTTAGCAAAAACTTCTCTCTCGATTAAGTCTTAACCTCACAAGATGAACCAATTTAAGCATTGTGAAGATATGCAAGAATGCGTAGTGGATCGGTCTTTAGAAAAATCTCTTTTGATTATTTTCCTAACTAAGTTTAATCAATGATTCAACTAGCCTTTTTTCGATTACTTAGAAGAATCTATGAACTCAACCAGCAATATAATGCAAAGATATCACAAGTTATGTCTCTCTCGATTACATGAACTAGCGAATATAGATGCAACAATTAAATCTTCAAAAATAATTCAAATACATAAAAATAGAGTTATAATCCACAAACAATTATCAATACACAAAATTCATCAAAATCCAAAAGGATCTACTCCATAGACATGGAGAAGTTCTTCACAAATATAACTAAAATATAGGAAAACTAAAATTCAATCCAAACCCGGAACTTGAGTGAGAAAGGAATGATGAAATCCTTGTGCTTGTGTTCTTCAAACTCCTCCTTAGCCTTCTTAGGTCGAAAATCTGTCAAAAGTGCCGAAAATGGTATTTTTTCCGTGTATTTAAGCCAATCCCAATAAATCCCGGACGAAAATACCCTTTTTAGCGAAAATAAGAAGTGGCTCTGTAAAAACTGGGGTGACGCGCCATGCGAGGCAGCAGTGAAAATTTCCAAAGAACTCAACACTTGAAGATGCAGGCATATTTTGTACAGACACGGCGCGGTGAGCGTCGCACAGTGCGTCGCATTGGTAGGAGTCTTCAGAAAAATTGGCAAAGTTATTGCCTGATGGAATTTTATCCAACTCCTAGTCATTCACGTCATTAGGCATGTGATATTAAGCCTCATTATCAAAGGCTTTGGTTTTGTTTCCTTCTGCTACAACATTGAATTGCATAGTCACCAGGTGACTTACAATGACCTGCCCAACGTGGAAGCACTGTTTCATCTCTATGTAACTTTTTTTCCTTTCATTTTCCTTGTACATACTCAGTTTTCGACCTCCGAACGCAATCCCAATTTAACCCTTGAACTTTTACTCAGACTTCAAAGTCCTTTAATAATTATTTTAGCTCCAAAAATACACCTTAACTTGAAATAACAACCTACACATTAGAAAACACGTAATGAGTATATATTATCCATATTTTAGCTCAAATACAATTAAAGTGTAACAAATAAAAGGTGTAAAGTAGCCAAAAACTCGTATTTCTAGCGTACCATCAATACCCCACACTTAGACCATTGCTCGTCCTCGAGCAATCAAACTATACTTTATAAAGACTCGACCTTTTTAAATAACTCTCCTACCTCATCATATCAAGAACATTTAAAATAGATTAAGCACAATACCGTAACATCCTTGCCTCAAGAATTGGCTCATAAGTACCACACATTTTTCATAACCCGCTCACTTACTCTAACATAGAGGTCAACGACATTACCTCTCCTTCATAAATCAAGTGCCCTCACAACAATAGAGAGTTGTTCCACACTCCATCAAATTTAACAACAATCAGGAACTAAAGATATAAAGAATTCACTCTCTCAGAAGTAATATTCATGTGCTACAAAAGACGTATCACAAGCTTGCCCGTAATGTATTACTCTACTACTTGAGCTCATTCAATCAAGGATCAAGTAGGACTTTATTTGGTTGTAATATAGGCTGCGGGACGGGTAGGATACATTTGGATATATTGACTACACCTCCTTAAGCATTTTAATACAAACAGTATAACCATTTAAAATTTCATACTTATGTCAAACCATAATTCCACCTTCACATCAGTATATGTCAACTCCCCACTTCTTTAGGCACAAATACATTAAGAATTACCACAAAATTTCAAGTGGATCTTATTTTTTTCAACACAATGCACATTTCTCCTTAATTCAGTACCTCCACTCAAAAGCCAAACCAACACTCCACACTTTAACATTTACAAAGTTCATAATAATTTTTAGTGCTCGTAAAAGATCAGAAAGTTTAAATAGATGGTCAATTCAAATAATTGGGTAATGCTTGTAATGTGGTTGCCAAAGAAACATGATTACAGGCTCAAAGGGGTCAACTAGGATACATAACAATTAGGTGGTTAACAACATATAACTAGCTCAACAAAGAAATGCATATATCACTTCTAATACTGAATAAAACTACTATTTTGCTTTGCAAATACACGGGACAAGTTCTAGACATCAAATGCAATGCACAGAATACACAAAATCTCATACACACATGGAACAAAACTCACTTAGAATCGGACTCATCAAGACACACTAATCAAAGTAGTTAAGCAAAGTTAAGATCATATAATTTAAGGTGCTTATACAAGAGTCAAAAACTGAGTCTAAGCGTCACAACTAAAGAACTTACTATTCTAACGGCATAATACAGTCAAGAGATATTGCTTTCATTTCAAATCACAGCACAAGGTTTCCAACTCCTAAAAAAATAAAAACTAACTGCACCCGGTTCAAACAAAATCCTTGAAAAGAACAGCGATACAAAGAAAAACCAAGGGAGAATTCAGATGATACCTAAAAAAAATCTTTTGTCTTTTTCTTTCGACTTAATCCCTGAAGAAACATGTCGAATGACATCCATTGTCGGGAAAAATAAAGAATATTAAATTTTTTTCTATCAAACTGCTAAAACTAACAAACTAGTAGAACTAATATACATACATAAAAATACCCCCACCCGACACTTTAAGTTGTGGCATGTCCCCATGACACATAATTTAAAAGCATAAGGTAGAGAAAACTTTCCTGAATCTCTAGTCGGGGTCTGAATCAAAGTTTAGCTCCATTCTTCTCACCCAAACTAATGCACATCCATGCATACAACTTCTTCTCAGCCTTCTTGGGGTACACCCCACACTTATCTTGTTCACTAACTGCAACCTTCTCTTTTGAACTCTTCACCTTCCACTCAACACTCGCAGCTGGCTTCTCCTTTTTCACTCCGGTCTCTACATTCATTTTGAAAGTCACAGTCTCCTCACCTATTCTAAGCATGAGTTTTCTATCATGTATGTCCAATATTGCTCTGCTCATCACTAAGAATGGTCTCCCTAAGATGAGGGGGGCCTCCTTATTCTCCTGCATCTTTGCCACTATAAAATCTACAGAAAATACAAACTTATCTACCCTAACTAAGACATCTTCAACTATTCCCTCGAGTATTAGAGTCGTCTGGTCTGCCAGCTGCAAAGAAGTTGGTGCAGATCTTATCTCTCCAATCTCCTTCTCCAGTTTCCTATAAATAGATAGAGGCATTAGATTAATTGAGGCACCAAAATCACATAGAGACTTATCAAAATTAGTAGTGCCTAAAGAGCAAGGTATGCTAAAACTCCCTGGATCTCCACACTTTTGTGGGAGTTTGTTTTACAATATTGCACTGCAATGATCTGTGAGCTTGACCACTAAGGTCTCTTCTATTTTCCTCTTCTTTGACAGGATCTCCTTCAAGAACTTGGCATAAGCCGGCATTTGTAAGAGCACTTCTTTAAATGGTAGGTTTACATGAACCTATTTTAGCACATCTAGAAATCTCTCGAACTGCTTGTCCAGCTTTTGGGGAAAAGGCAGCACATGGATATGCTTGCTCGCCTGAGGATCCTCCCTTCTCGAATTTCCTTCTTTCTTCTTTTCGACATCATTCTTCAGCTGCTCCCCGCTTTCTTTTTCATGTCTCGTATCTTTTTGGATTGGGGTGAGATCTTTTAACTCTTTCTTACTTCTCAAAGTTATAACATTTACTGTATCTTTAAGATTTCTTTCTGTATCAATCGGAAGTGTTCTTGGGGCTCTCTCAGACATTAGAGTAGCTAAGTGCCCTATTTTTCTAGTCTTCGAAAAGATTTACCCAATTCTTTGATAGCTGCATCATGGGCATCATGCCTCTTATATGTCTTGATAATGAAGTTCTTCATGAGATCTTCCATGCTGGATTGATTCGACTGTGGACAATGATACTGCTGCCTTTGCTGATTTTGAAAACTTATAGCTCCTTGTTCCTGGAATCTGGGGCTGTTTTGTTGCCATGCATTTGCAGTACCCCTAGGTGAAATCCTTGAAAAGTCGGGATGCCTCTGACCCATTGCATTATAGTTTCCTACAGCATCACTTCCTCAGTTGAGGCTTGACACTCACGAGTAGGGTGTCCCCTTCCATATATATCACATATTGTGTTGTGTACATTTTGCATTGAAGCTACATTCAGCTTTTGTATTTCTTTATCCATAGCATCAGCTATACTTGCACAGATGTAGTAGCATCAACTTGGTGAACACCAGTTGATTTTCTTCTTTCCACACTCTCAGAGGGCCACTGATTAGCATTTTCGAATAACTCATCAAGAATTGTAACTATTTCCTTTGGAGTCTTCTTCATAAAAGTTTCTCCAACTGCATTGCTTAATGTTCTACGCGAGGTCGGGGTCAATCCATCCCAAAAATCTTGGAGTTGCATCAATAGTTCAATTCCGCTATGTTGACACCTTCTAACTATCTCCTTAAACCTCTCCCATGCTTCAAAAACCGTTTCATTCTCTTTCTGGCAGAAGTTATGGATTTCTCTTCTAAACTTGCACGTCGTAGCTGAGGAAAAATATTTATCAAGAAATTTTCTGGTCATTTCCTCCCATGTTCTAATTGATCCATTTGGTAAGCTTCGAAGCCACTACTTCGCATCATCTTTAAGTGAAAAAGGGAAATGCCCTTAAATACACTGCATCTTCTGACACCTTATTATATTGAAAGGTGTTCATAATCTCTTCGAAGTTCATCAGATGCGTGGTTGGATCTTCGTATATCTTTCCTCTGAAGACGCAGTTCTTTTGAATGGTTTGAAGCAAACCTTGCTTTAACTCGAAATTATTGGCTGTAATTGGAGGTGGTCTAACACTTGACAATCCTTGATTGTAAATTGGTCTAGCATAGTCACCCAATGCTCTGCCATGCCTTGGTAGCGCATTCCCGAACTGATCTTCAATCAAGGGTCGATTTATATTGAATCTTCGACCCATATTGTCTTCGATAGTTTCCTAAGCAGCTATCCTTGCAGCTGCCTCTACCTTATTGTCATTGTTATTAGCCATGTGTTCTTGGGTTGAAGGTTGCCAAAAGAAACTTACGGTGAACTCTTTCTCCTTCCTCAGTTGCCTTAGGTGCTTTTCCGATTCTAGTTTGTAGGGTATTACTTCTTTACAAGAAGATCGTGTCATACACCACAGACTTAACTTGTTGCCTGCACACGGAGAAGAAACCCGTGAAGAACAAAATAAAAGTAATAAATAAATAAACAAATAAATAAATTTTTGAATTAGCACTACAACTATTTCAAACACTATTGATTGCCAATCCCCGATAATGACGCTAAAATTTGACGAGCGCAAAATACACACTTAAATTGTGCTCGCTAATCAAAGATAGTATAGTATAGTATAATATCGTGTCCACTGGGATTGAATTTTAATAGTATTCTCATAGTTTCTAGCTTGATTGCTATCCAGGAGGATCAATAGTTACGATTTATATGACTAAGAATCTAAAATCTACAACTATTGACTAGTGACTATCGAAACAAGGAATAAGCAATTAAGGTTATCGATGGGAAAGGATAGGGGTTTGACGGAATAAGTGTAAGATAATTGTTCAGGATCTAACTCTATATAATTCACTTCCAATGTTCAAGAGAGTCTCTCGAATTCACTATATTATTTGTTCAAACATTTAGCAAAAACTCCTCTCTCGATTAAGTCTTAACCTTATAAGATGAACCAATTTAAGCACTGTGAAGATATGCAAGAATGCGTAGTGGATCAGTCTTTAGAAAAATCTCTTTCAATTATTTTCCTAACTAGGTTTAATCAATAATTCAACTAGCCTTTTTCGATCACTTAGAAGAATCTATGAACTCAACCAGCAATATAATGCAAAAATATCAAAAGTTATGCCTCTCTCGATTACATGAACTAGTGAATATAGATTCAACAATTAAATCTTCCAAAACGATTCATAAAAATAGAGTTATAATCCACAAACAATTATCAATACACCAAATACATCAAAATCCAAAATGAACTACTCCATAGAGATGGAGAAGTTCGTCACAAATATTACTAAAATATAGAAAAATATAAATTCAATCCAAACCCGGAACTTAAGTGAGAAAGGAATGATGAAATCATTGTGCTTGTGTTCTTCCAACTCCTTCTTAGCCTCCTTAGGTCGAAAATCTGTCAAAAGTGCCAAAAATGGTGTTCCCGTGTATTTAAGCCAACCCTAATAAATCCCAGACGAAAATACCTTTTTTAGCGAAAATAGGAAGTGGCTTTGTAAAAAATACACAGGCGCGCCGCATGGGGAGACGCGTCATGCGAGGAAGCAGTGGAGATTTCCAGAGAACTCAACACTTGAAGATGCATGCATAATTTGTACAGACGTGTGGCGGTGAGCGTCGCACAGTGCGTCGCGTTAGTAGGAGTTTTTAGAAACATTGGCAAAGTTATTGCCTGATGGAATTTTGTCCAACTCCTAGTCATTCACGTCATTAGGCATGTGATATTAAGCCTCATCTTCAAAGGCTTTGGTTTTGTTGCCTTCTGCTACAACATTGAATTGCATAGTCACCAGGTGACTTACATTGACCTGCCCAGCGTGGCAACACTATTTCATCTCTATGTAACTTTATTTTCTTTCATTTTCCTTGTACATACTCAGTTTTCGACCTCCGAACACAATCCAAAATTAACCCTTGAACTTTTACTCAGACTTCAAAGTCCTTTAATAATTATTTTAGCTCCAAAAATACACCTTAACTTGGAATCACAACCTACACATTAGAAAACATGTAATGAGTATAAATTATCCATATTTTAGTTCAAATACAATTAAAGTGTAGCGAATAAAAGGTACAAAGTAGCCAAAAACTCGTATTTGTATTTCTACCGTACCATCACTGAGACAGGGAATTCATCAGACACCTAACTCACACAGGGGAATTTCTTCACAGAAGATCAATACAAGCAGTTGTTAAGTCTTCTGAACAAACAAGGCACTTGTGACTATCACTCTCTTATGGTAGGTATAACTACATTGTTATCAAATGCCTTTGATTGTGAATGGATATTAGACTCAGGTACTTCACATCACATTACTTCTCATAAGGAGATCATGCATGGCATTAAGGATTTTAGCTTACATAATAATAGTGGAGTGGAAGTACCAACAGGGAATAAATGCAACATAATCCATACATGAAGTGTCTCTATATTGGACAATCAAGTTTTGAAGGATGTTTTATATATTCCTGACTTTAAGTTCCACTTATTGTCTGTTTCAAAACTAATCAAGAAACTGAGCTGTTGTGCAATGTTATTCCCCGATTTCTGTGTGCTGCAGGGTCTTTATAATGGGAAGGTGATAGGGATTGGTAAGAAATCGTGTGCATTGTACCTTCTATAGAGGAGATCGGCACCTACAACAGCAATGGTCAGCAATAGTTCAAATAACTCAATTGTTTGGCACATGAGACTAGGGCACCCTTCAATAAAATTAATGCAACATATCCACTAGTTGAGAAACTCAATGGACAGTAGAGTACAACATACCTGTGATGTATGCCCCTTGGCTAAGCAGAGCAGGCTGAAGTTTCCATCTAGTAGTTATAATGATGTTTGCATTTTTCAGCTTATTCAAGTAGATGTATGGGGACCTCATAGAATACTTACATATGATAGGAAACACTACTTCATTACAGTGGTGGATGATTACAGTAGGTTCACTTGGGTATACTTGTTGCAATCAAAGAGTGAAGTAATAATTATATTGAAGAATTTCTTTTCAATGGTTTAAAATCAATTTGGTGTGACTGTTAAAACATTGAGGTCTGATAATGGCACTGAGTTCTTTAATTCTAGCTGCAATGAACTGTTTTCTTCATTAGGAATTATTCACCAGAGTAGTTGTCCCTACACACCTCAACATAATAGGGTAGTAGAGAGGAAGCACAAATATGTTCTGGAAGTAGCTAGAGCATTGAAGTTTCAAAGTTTAATTTCTAACAGGTTTTGGGGAGAATGTATAAAGACTGTTGTGTATTTGCTTAACAAATGGCCCACTTCTGTCTTGAAATGGAACTCACCTCATGAACTCCTATACAATAAACCACTTGACATAGATCACCTTAGAGTATTTGGTTGTCTATGTTATGCTAGTAACCTCCCAAAATGAGATAAGTTTAGTCTAAGAGCAAACATGAGTGTATTGGTGGGGTACTCAACAACTCAGAAGGGGTATAAATTTTATGATCTAGAAAGAAAGATCTTTCTAGTCAGAAGGGATGTTTAGGGAGGATGTGTTCCTATTCAAGAATGTTGAATTGGATTCTATTGAATTATTTCCCATACAATCAGAGTTGGTGGAATTGGTTCCACCATAACCAGCTCAGCTTAATATTCAAGGTGAATCAACATCTCAGCTAGATGATGATGATGATGATACTCAGCAACAAATGGCACATCCTAAAATCTTGCTAGAAGCTCATGAGAATCAAACTACTATATCAACTGACGTTGTTTCAACAGAAACATTGACACCAGCAGCAAACACTCCACAAGATAATTTGAGTGACATAACAATGTCACCACAACCACCAGAACCTTCCACTCAATGGCTACAAGTTTAGGAGATAAACCATGAAATCAGAAAAGGAGGAAGAATCTCCAAACCTCCCATTTGGTTAAAAGATTATGTGACAACAAAGAGTATTGTTGGTCAATGCTTATATCCTTTGTCCAAAGGATTATACTATAGGAATCTGACGACAAGGTACCAGTCCTATTTGAAGGCTTTTTCAGCTTGCATTGAACCTAGCTCTTTCAAAGAGGCAGTTCAGGATAACAGATGGGTTGAAGCCATGCATCAGGAGATACAAGCACTTGAAGACAATGGTACTTGGGAACTAGTTGGTTTACCTATATGAAAGCAAGCCATTGGATCTAAGTGGGTCTACAAAGAAAATGGAGAAGTAGAAAGATTCAAGGCTCGTTTAGTTGCCAAAGGATACAATCAAAAGGAAGACTTTGATTATCAATATACTTTCACTTGTGGCCAAGATGGTCACAGTGATACTTGTTATCAGTATAGCCACTTCTAAAGGTTGGCCTTTGTATCAAATGGACGTCAATAATGCATTTCTACAAGTGATTTATATGAAGAAGTTTACATAAATTTGCCCCAAGGCTTTACCAAACAGGGGGAGAACAAAGTGTGTAGGCTTCTAAAGTCCTTATATGGGCTTAAACAAGCCTCCAAACAATGGAATATCAAGCTTACTGAAGCTTTGACAAAGAGTGGATATAATCAAAGTGCTTTTGATCACTCTTTATTTACCAAAAGACAAGAAGATGGTTTAGTTGTCATCCTCATCTATGTGGATAATTGATGATTACTGGCAGTCATCCAACTCTAATAGAAGATGCCAAAATGACCCTGCACAATCGATTTAAAGTTAAAGACCTTGGTGAGTTGAGATACTTTCTTGGAATTGAAGTGCTGAGATCAAAATGGGGGACATTGCTTAACCAGAGAAAGTATGCTCTGGAGCTTATTTCACAAGTTGGCTTGAGTGGATGTAAACCTGCTAAGACACCTTTGGAACTCAATCAAAAATTGACCACTGTTGATTATGATGTTCATGTAAGAAAGACTGATGATTTAGAGCTTGAAGATGTCACAACCTACCAGCAATTGATTGTGAAGCTCTTGTACCTCACCAGCCAAACATTAGCTTTGCAGTTCAGAGTTTAAGCCAGTTCATGCAGAGGCCTAAACAATCATACTTGGAGGCAGCCTTCAGAGTGGTAAAATACCTCAAAGTGTCTCCTGGTTTAGGGGTGTTACTGCACGCTGGTCCTATCACCAATTTGTCTGCTTATTGTGACTCAGACTTGGCCTCCTACCCTAACACAATGAGGTCAGTCACAGGATATGTTGTCAGACTAGGGGAAGCTCTCATTTCATGAAAGTCTAAGAAGTAGCACACTGTAAGTAGAAGCTCTGCAGAGACTAAATACAGGAGCATGGCAGCAGCAGTAGCTGAAGTTACTTGGGTAGTTGGTTTGTTACAGGAGTTAGGACTCACTATCTCTCATTATGTGTCCCTGTTCTGTGACAACAAGGCAGCTATCCAAATTGCTAGCAATCCCATTTTTCATGAGCGCACCAAGCACATTGAGCTTGATTATCATTTTGTGCAAGAAAAAAATTAAGTTTGGGCTTATTCTTTCTCACCATGTTTCCTCCTCTCAACAGCTTGCAGACTTATTAACCAAGGGATTACCTGCTGCTCATCATCAACTTCTCTTATGCAAGCTTGGTGTGTTCGATGTCTTTCACCCACCAACTTGAGGGGTATTGAGTGAGGCGTATAGTTTAGTGTACTCAGTGAGGGATAGTTTAGTAATTTCACACTGCTTCTCCACTAACTAATACTGGAAGTGCTTATATTAGTTAGTATTGTGTATTCTTAGAATCAGTTAACACGGTAATAAGAATTCCTCTTTCTTCTCTCTACTTTCTCTCTCTATGATCTTCCTCAATTTCATTGATTGCATGCGTAATAATCTGAGTTCATGTGAATAGATCGCAGATTCTATTAAAGGTCTTTGATTAACTCTTTACCAGTCATTATAGAAGCTTCTAAGGAAAGCAGGGTATACCACATTGCATAGATTTTAGAACTTACAGTCTAAATGAAGAGCCACGAAGAATGTTGAAACGTCTAACAACCTGTTCCTTCAATAGAATAGGTTGCCTTCAGATAAAAGAAACATGGAACATGTTAAACATGATAATTTCATTCAAAATTTGTCCATGACTGGTTTTATTTTGTTGAATTATTAACTTTTCCTTGTTTCAATTTTTTTTTCTTTTTGTTTAGGCTAGGAGTAGAATGATGAATTCTGAAAACTGAATACAAGATTTTGATGTCTTTTATGTATTTAAATCTTTCGATATGTGTTGAAACTACAACTAATAAGCATGGTACTAGCCAAAGTTTGTAAAGCATTTAAGATTGCAATTATTATATTACATCATTTTCATTTCACTTTAGTCACTTAAGGTCCCTAAATGCTTAATGTAGTCACGTATCTCTTTCTCTGTTTCTTATATGTTCTTTTAATTTCATCAAGGTCTTCAAAGGTATAAGAAGTTTTGTATTGAAATTTGTTAGACAATTTTACTGCTGAAGCTTTGTTAAGGTGACATAAAGTCGTGCGAAGCAGCTTCTGACTAGTAGTATATATCACGAGTCATCAATTAGTGTCAAACTATCAGGTTTAGTGTTTGATGAAATATCTTCCTTTTGAACCTGTTTCAGGAATTATTTGATTGGATAACGGTGGAGCTCGGAAAATTCATCTCCATGCATAGTGAAGGTCTGCAAGGAGGAGAGAAAAATGTGGGATTTACTGTATCACCTACAATTGCAGAAGTAGCTGCCTCCAAAGAAACAGCCATTAAATGGAAGGATTCATTATTTGGAGACGCAGTTGAGTCTTTCTATACCTAACTAGATTTAAATCTCTAAGGGACAAAGATTCTCTGAAGCAAATATATATGTTTCCTATGCATTTTGGACTTAATTAAAAACAATCAGATTTAATTGACAATATCTTTCAAAGATTCAGCTCCATGAAAGGAAATTGAGGTTATCAAGCAAAATGGCTCGTTTGATGATTAAGTCTTTGTACTTTCCCTTCCAAGCTTGAGCAATAATTATTGATTCACAGTTTTTACATGAATATAGATAGAACATGAATACGTTACTACATCGTAATCTCAGGAAGGGAACAAGTTGTTGAATGAAATCAATCTCGCCTTGGAGAAGCATGGTGTTGATAAGCAAGTTTTTGCCCTGGTAAAAATTCAGGGATCTTCCCTTTCTCGTATAGCAGAAAAGGTACAATTATTTGCATAGAAGGTGATTCAAATTGCAATTCTGCAGGTTGATGACACCATAGGAGTTTTGGCTGGAGGAAGGTACTATAGTAAAGAGAGTGTGGCTGCAGTCACTCTGGGGATGGGCACTAACGCTGTTTATGTAGAATCAGCAAAATCGGTCGAAAAGTGGCCTGATCAGGCTCCAAAACCAGAAGAAATAGTAAATTCTGGTGACAACAGTTCTAAGTATACCAACTTATAAAATGTTACAATGTTTCACTATAGTGCTTGTTTGTGCAGGCAATTAATATCAAGTGGGGGAATTTTAGTTCCTCCCATCTTCCAATTACCGAATTTGATACATCGTTAGATGCCGAAAGTTCATATCCTGGTAGCCAGGTGGACACTTAACTTTTCTGCCCCCCTCAAGTTCCCTGTGATCTCCATTAACTCCTTAATCTCATTTTGTCTTCAGATATTTGAGAAGCTTATTTCGGGTACATATTTAGGAGAAACTGTTAGAAGAGTCTTACTAAAGATGGCTCAGGAATCATCTTTATTTGGAGATAGAGTACCACCTAAGCTAGCAATTACATACTCGTTGAGGTAAATTGTAGATTATTTCTAATCAGATATACAGGTTGATTGGATCTTACAGTTTTCCTTTTCATTAACAACTCAATAGTAGCTTTTCTTTCTTTCTTTCTTTCAAAATGAAATTAATTCTCCCCATCAACTGCACTAAGAAGTTGCACTTGTCCACCTTCCGTGTGGAAATTGCCCTACCACCCGAGTAGCCAGGATATGAAACTATTTCTCCATCTCCATTTTAATTGTGACAGATATCATTTACGTATGTTTTTTTGGTAGTGTATAGTAATTAGTAAATGTCATAAGGCATTGGCAGTAAAATCAGCTTGAAACAATTGCCATTTTGGAGCTCCATATTTCATAATTACTGTCACATTATCTTTTGTATTATTGACTATAGTTAATGGCAGGTCCCCAGATATGGCTGCTATGCATCAAGACACATCGGAGGACTATGAAGTAATTGATGAGAAACTGACAGAAATTTTTGGGGTAGGGCTTTTACATCAGAATTGTCAAATTTAAGTAACTTCCTGAGAAATGTTTTTACAGTTTCTCCATTACTAGTTTTTCATTTTTGTGGTAAGGGAGAGGGTTGAATATGTGATTTCTCTAGTTAAAGTGTTTTTCTATCTATAGGTGGTTTCAATGTGCATAGATTATATGGACAAGTTTTTTTCTCTGCTGCGTACGTGTTAATTAGCAGTCTGCTGATTGCAGATAACTAACTCTACAACCATGGCAAGAGAACTAGTTGCAGAGGTCTGTGATGTTGTAGCAGAACGTGGAGCTCGATTAGTTGGAGCTGGCATCGTGGGGATTGTAAAGAAACTGGGAAGACTTTCTAATAGGATTAGCATTATTACAGTAGAAGGTGGTGTCTACGAGCATTATCGCGTTTTCAGGAACTATCTCCATAGCAGTGTGTGGGAGATGCTCGGCAATGAACTCTCAGACAATGTGATTATTGAGCACTCTCATGGTGGTTCTGGAGCCAGTTCCATCTTTATTGCAGCTTCACAACCATAAGCCTCAAACGTCATAGTAACTTGGTTCTTTTAGCTGTGACAAATAGTTACATCAAATGATTCATATGATGTTTGCAGCATCTTATTTATTTATTTATTTATTTGCATTCTTATACATCCTCGGATCCATTGAGATATTGTTTTTAGCATCTTATTGTATCTTAAACCAAGAATCTGCATTTCATGATTTACTGTCTGTTTGAGTAGGCAACAAGTGGCAAGGGCAAGTGCTACTCATAGTTTCTGAATTCTCTTTTATGTTTCCTTTGTATCAAATGTTGATTTTCAAGAAAATTAGTGTAGTATATGATAGATTGTTCCTAGATTCACGAATAACATGAACTTCGGGTGTACATTGTTATTCAACCAAGTTAATTAGATATTCAAACAAAAGTGTGTTACGAGAGTTGCATATTGCTAGTAAGATGTACTTTTTGTAGATAGAAATGATGGTGCAATCACAAGGATCAGTCCTCACTATTATAAAAAAAAATGTGACAGAGAGATTGAAAAGGACTAGAGCAGCTAAGGTAAAACACCAATCTGTTAAAACAATGTCTTGCTTGTTGTCTTACATAGACGGTTACCTTCACTTGTGGGAAAAGGTTTGAATTAAAGGAACTACAAAGAGAATTCCAGCATGCATGTTATATATCTGTAGGAACCTCTCTATAATAAATGAAAGAAAATGAGCATATAGACAAGGGCACCCTCTACACCCGGCCCCAAGACTTCTGACTCTTTACTTGAAATCTGCTGCCTGATGTGCCCATATACACCAACTGTTACTTTCAAACATCTAATGCTGTCCAATGGACGTTGGGCCCTTTGGTCAGACTTTCTGGATTGGGAGAGACAAGATATACAAAGCCCATAACCATTAAGCTGAAAAAACGAACATGGTTTTCTTGCCCCACTACAGTAGGAGGACCACTTTGGATTTCTTTGAAATTTTATTATACCTTTCTTCTTCCTTTGAAATTCAGTTTTCATCTTTAACAGAATTGCAGATGGAGAAAGGACGAACACTGACAAAATAAACGTGAATTGAGAATCAAGTTTGTGAATTTATCCAAACTAAAATTTGTAAATATTTTCCCAAGTCATTAGAAATGGTTTCAACTTGGCATGGATGAAAATATTATTTCCTTGCTTCTTAGAAACTATTTATTCAAGGACACAAGTTATTTCATATAGTACATGATACATACATCCATGAATTCACTAGCATCCTTCTATGAGATTTCACAACTTATGTTAAATTATTCCAATTCACGTAAGACCCTTTTCCATAAGATTGTAGCAAATGATTCAACCTCTTTTTTATTTTTTTTAATTATTAGGGATAAGATCTGCGTATATACTATTTATTTCAGATTTTATTTGTGGATTACACTGAATTTATTAGTTATTGCACTAAAAACTTTTATATTAGCATTGACGAAGATAGTGTGACAATCAGACTACTAAAGAAAGGCCATCAAAATTTTCAAAGTGACAAGAGGTATTTTGAAGTTTATAACGTTGGAGTGGTTAGTAATAATTTGAGATCCAGCGATATAATTGAATTAAATATTTTATGTAGATAAACAAGTCCATCTAAGGTAGGAATACACTAAATTTTGAGTTTTGGTTTGTATTTGCGTGGACCATGGGAAGGACCAAGGAAAAGAAAATGTAGGGCAGTGTATGCCAGAAAGTTTGATGTTTGCCCCTCCATAATATTTCGTCGGTCCACAGGATAAAGATAAAAGTAATCATCATAATTAATTAGGTATAATTATCTGTCTCTCTTACACGTTCTCTTTCTAGAGACCCGCGTGCTGTTCTGCAGTTTTAACATAAACTAGATTCTCCTCTATGGAAAATTTTAAGGGGCCTTTGACCATGCAAAGCTGTTTGTTTTATATTTTTTTTCCATAGCAAATTACTTAAACCATAAATAATATTTATTTTTAAAAATACTTCACTTTAAAGCACTTAAGAAAATTTATATAGACAGCCTACTAAACACTTCTTCAAAGTTTTTTAAAATTTTACCCAAGCCGAGCATTTGTGATGTGCATTGGCAGACAGAACACATCAATTTATCACTTAATCATGAGAAATTATTAGGCTTTTGAGAAAAAATTGAGTATGATATTTTTTTTGGTGTATCGATCACCTTATTATATGGTACATTATTTCATAAAATTGACTAATAAAACTATATTACAGGATGATTAACCTAGAATAATTCGGACGACAGATGCTAATGACAGATTGCACGCATTTGCGGCTTCTAAAATTTAGGATACAGTTTAGGATACATCTAATGATAATGACCTACCTAACAAAGTGTAGATCACACAATTACTTTCCCCTAGTTCATTAATTATGATTAACCTAAGATAATAAAGATCCAATTTAAATAATAGTATAAAAAACAAAGAGAAAATCCTTTGTTTATGTTTATGTGTCCAAAGCCAAATGACTAGGGGACAAAGTGAACAAATTTCGAGAGCTTATAAAAACTTGGTAATAAGACAAGGGAGAAGCAGGAGATTGAAATTACAGTACGTATTTTGTGGGTTGGAGAGAGCATCGGGCTAAGTAGCATTTAACTGAGCCCAATGCCAGTTTTAGTTGATAGTATAAATTATCGCACCCAACTGAAAATACTCAAAATAGTCCAAGTTAGGAAAGTAACAGACAGCTGGAACCAGATCTTGAAATGACCACAATAATCTGGGAACTTAGCCAATAATTACGCTTCAATCTCTAAGTTAAAATTACTTAAACTATAAGAATTTTTACTGTTCATATATTCTTTTAAGTGTGTCTCAGGTTCAATATTGTAAAACACTAAAGTTCTCTTCATTTTTTATTGGTATATAAATTTTTTACAAGACTAAAAGATTATCTAATCCCTAAAAAATATTTAGTTTTGAGTCTAGTTCGTTATCAAAAATTACTCTTTTCATTCAATTTTATCTGTCCACTGTACTAAAAATATATTTTTATTTTTACTTGTCTACTATAAATTAAGAGAAAATTAATTTTTTTCAGTTTTACCCTTAGTACTTAGATTAACTACTTATTCTTGAGATCATTTTTCAAGATTTCTGAAAATGCTATTATTATTATGATAAAAATATACTTTATTTATTTTTTCTTAAAGGGAAAGGGAATTTAAAAATTAACAACTGCAAGTGACGGAGGGAGTAATAGTGCACTACTATGTATGCACTATGCATTGATGTAAGTAATCTCTTAGGATAAACTTTACGATAGAGTGGTAAATACTCCTTTATTTTTAATCAGAGGTCTCGGGTGCGAGCATCTGAGTATGAATTCGCTTTTGTTAAAGAGTATTTTAATCTTAATGTGAGACTCCTGATTTAGTCGAGCCCAATATAAATACTGAATATCTAACTAGAAACCAAAAAAACTCTACAACTCTCAATATCCACAAATTCCTTGGAGTGGGTAAAAGGAGCATAAAATATAAGTATGGTTTTTCCTATCTATCACTTTCCAGAGCACTTTTGAATCTCCTCGTTTTGGTCATACGACTTGCTGTCTTGTTGTAAATTTAGGTTAAGCAGAGGGGTAATTTCGTAACATGAAGTTGTGCACTTGAATAGTGAGGAGGAGAGTGGGACTGAGAACGACACTTCTTAGGTTCTTCCATAACTTTATAATTATATATTACAGACGTCCAACCAAGCAGAATTATTAGCACGATAAAACAAAAACAGTGTACCACTTTCCTATCCCTTTTCTTCTTGTTTTCATTTGAGTTTGCTTTACCCTTAATATTCGTTAATTTGAAAAATAAGTAAACCCCCAAAGGGAAAATGAAAGTTCCAAGCAAACAGCAAATTATTAAAAACTCACATTTCAAACTACAATGCCATGAAGTTGATTATAATGGTTATTTGTAGTTGTTCTTTTCCACTTGTTTGCTAATTATGAAAAAAGATATTGTAGAAGAAGAAAAAAGAGTAAAGGAGCATTTAGGTGATGATTCTTGCATGAGAAAAACTTATAAATGAAGAATATCCGTATCAAATCAATAAATATAATTTATATTTTAAATAATAATTTATCACCTAATAGCTCTGATTAGTACTCATGCGTCTCAATTTATATGGCGCTTGGACATCAAATTTAAAAAAGAAAAGTTTTTTTTTTTGAAATTTATGGTCTAGAACAAATTTTAGACATTTGTATGACTTTAAATTATCTCATTAAAGATAAAATAAATTTTAAAGTTAAATTATTTTTAAATATAAAAATATGACTTTTGGGGATAAATGAAAAAGAATAATATACCACATAAATTGAGAAATAAGGATTAATATTTAATGTCACCTAAGTTTTGATTTTCAAGATTAAATTACTTGATTAAATAGACAACAATATTAATAGCCATTTGCGTCCAAATCAAACTTCTCTCTAGGACGCATCTGCGCTACTTAAAGAAAAACACACTATAATGAGAGAAACTTAACAGTGAACAAAATTCCATTCATTTCAAAAATTGCACTAGGTAGATAACAGTGAACAAAATTCCATTCATTTCAAAAATTGAGGGGAAAAAGATTTTCTTAAGAGGAATTAGAATTGCACTAAATGATAATAATGTCATTATGTATCACTTAAGTGCATGATTCAAATTCCAGCTCTGTTCTCTTCTTCGTATATCCATATATACAAGGCCCACCCTACTATTTTAAAAATTTACAAAAAGGACGAAAGGGATTACCTTTAGGACCACCTTTTTATCAACTAGAGAACTAATCTGAAGAAGAGAAAACTACAAGAAGTAATAAAAATGTTTTAACACCCTAAATTAAAGGGGTTAATAGGGACATGACTGTGACTGCTTTTGTATAATGTGACAAACGAATTGAAGGGAATCTTAAGAATTCAAAAGCCTCTCAATTCTCTTTTTGGCTTTGTTGCTAATTATGAAGCCTCTATTAAGGACAACTAGTTAACACGAGAAAAGCAAGACCAAAACTTGTTTTACTAACTTGCTTTTGTACCTTTTATCCATGAAAAGATAATAGTGTAAATGCTTGGAACTTTTTAATTTTAAGGAACAAAAAAGTTTGTTCCCCACGTTACAGAAAGAGTTGGGGCCTCTGGTCTGCAGCTGAATCAGACATCAGTATTCAGTACTTATCTCATAATTCAAAAAAAAATGTTCTTTATATCTCCTCCTTTATTTATTTACTCAAAACAAAACGAAGAAAATCATAGCAAGAAGAATACACCAAACCAAACCCAACCCCCAAACCAAATCCCTCCTCACAGCTCACCAGCCTTTTCTTCCTCCTTATTGCTCTCTCACTCTCACTGAGTGAAACCACACACCAAACAGTTGGTGGGCAATAGACTGAGTTGAAAATGCGTCTTCTTCTGCTCCTTTTTCTTGTTCTTATGCATTTCACTCACTTTACCGCCGGTAAACAACCCCGTATACCGGAATACCAGGCTTTGCTTGCTCTGAAAACTGCCATTATCGACGACCCACAGTTAGCACTTGCCTCATGGAACAACTCCACTAGTCACTGCACGTGGAAGGGTGTCACGTGCGACAGATATCGTCACGTGACCTCTCTTGACATCTCAGGCTTCAATGTTACCGGCACTCTTCCGCCGGAAGTTGGAAATTTTCGTTTCTTACAAAATCTCTCCGTTGCCCTTAACCAGTTTTCCGGCCCCATTCCCGTTGAAATCTCGTTTATTCCGAATCTTCATTACCTTAATCTCTCCAATAACATCTTCAGCTTAGGATTCCCTCCTCAGTTAACCCGTCTCCGTAACCTTAAAGTCCTCGACCTTTACAACAACAACATGACTGGTGACCTTCCCGTTGACGTGTATCAGATGACTAACTTAAGACACCTCCACCTCGGCGGGAACTTTTTCGGTGGCCGCATTCCGCCGGAGTATGGAAGATTCCAGTTCCTAGAATACCTCGCCGTTTCCGGCAACGAGCTCGTCGGAGTAATACCACCGGAGATAGGAAACATCACCACGCTTCACGAGTTGTACGTAGGGTACTACAACACCTTCTCCGGCGGAATCCCGCCTGAAATAGGGAACTTATCGCAGCTCGTAAGGTTTGATGCTGCAAACTGTGGACTTTCCGGGGAGATTCCGGCTGAGATAGAGAAGCTTCAGAACCTGGATACTCTTTTCTTACAAGTGAATTCTCTATCTGGGTCTTTAACTCCGGAAATAGGTACTCTTAAGAGTTTAAAATCTTTAGATCTATCAAATAACATGCTCTCCGGCGAAGTGCCTCCGACATTTGCGGATCTTAAGAATCTCACTCTTTTGAATCTTTTCCGGAATAAGCTTCATGGGTCAATACCGGAGTTCATTGGGGACTTGCCTGAGCTAGAGGTGTTGCAACTCTGGGAAAACAACTTTACTGGGAGCATTCCACATGGGTTGGGCACAAACAGTAAGCTCAAAAATCTTGATCTGAGTTCCAATAAATTGACTGGAAGTTTACCCCCAAACATGTGCGCCGGCAAAAATCTGCAAACAATAATCACTCTTGGGAACTTCTTGTTTGGTCCAATTCCTGAATCTTTGGGCCAATGTGAATCACTTAGTCGGATTAGAATGGGGGAGAATTATCTGAATGGGTCAATCCCAAAGGGGCTCTTAAGCTTGCCACAGCTCTCACAAGTTGAACTTCAGAATAATCTTCTCACTGGAACATTTCCTGAGACTAAATCAATATCTACAAGTCTTGGACAGATTAGCCTTTCCAATAATCACCTAACTGGGCCTTTGCCAACGAGCATTGGAAACTTTGCTGGAGTTCAAAAATTGCTTCTCGATGGGAACAAATTTTCGGGGCGAATTCCAGTTGAAATAGGGAAGCTTCAACAGCTATCCAAAATTGATTTCAGTCACAACGATTTTTCTGGACCCATTGCACCGGAGATTAGCAAGTGCAAGTTGCTGACTTATGTTGATCTCAGCAGGAACCAGCTTTCGGGTGAGATTCCTACTGAGATCACAGGTATGAGGATACTCAACTACTTGAACTTATCAAGGAACCACTTAGTTGGGAGTATTCCTACCCCTATCTCCAGTATGCAGAGTTTAACTTCTGTTGATTTTTCATATAACAACTTTTCTGGTTTAGTTCCTGGAACTGGACAGTTTAGTTATTTCAATTACACCTCATTTCTGGGAAATCCAGATCTTTGCGGACCCTATTTGGGGCCTTGCAAAGAGGGTGTTGTTGATGGGGTTAGTCAACCTCACCAACGTGGAGCGTTATCACCTTCCATGAAGCTTTTACTTGTTATTGGTTTGCTTGTCTGCTCTATTGTGTTTGCTGTTGCTGCTATTATAAAGGCCCGATCTTTAAAGAAGGCAAGCGAGGCTCGTGCCTGGAAGCTCACTGCTTTCCAGCGCTTAGATTTTACTTGTGATGATGTTTTGGATAGCTTGAAGGAGGATAACATTATTGGAAAAGGAGGTGCTGGTATAGTCTACAAGGGGGTAATGCCGAGTGGGGAACATGTTGCCGTTAAAAGGTTGCCTGCTATGAGCAGGGGTTCCTCTCACGATCATGGTTTCAATGCAGAGATACAGACTCTTGGGAGGATCAGACACAGGCACATTGTTAGGTTATTAGGATTTTGCTCGAATCATGAGACAAATCTATTGGTTTATGAGTACATGCCTAATGGGAGCCTTGGGGAAATGCTTCATGGCAAGAAAGGCGGTCATTTACATTGGGATACCAGGTATAAGATAGCAGTGGAGGCCGCGAAGGGTCTTTGCTATCTCCATCACGATTGCTCTCCTTTGATCCTCCATCGTGATGTGAAATCAAACAATATTCTGCTGGACTCCAACTTTGAAGCTCATGTTGCTGATTTTGGACTTGCTAAGTTCTTGCAAGATTCAGGGACATCAGAATGCATGTCTGCCATTGCTGGTTCTTATGGTTACATTGCTCCAGGTATTTATATAAGCCTTCATATGACATTCTTGGTTTCTAACGTGTGTTCAAATTTATTTTCTCTTGTTACTTGATGCAAGACTAGTTCAGTACTGAAATCACAAATCTGTTATAAAATTAAGCAGCTGAGACTAGTTACCAGTTTGTTCAAACAGGATTAGGTCTTCTAAACATCATAGAGTGTGCTCTAGTTTGTAGTCTTGCCTTTCCAACATGATAACAAGATCAGTCTCCTTTTCTCTTACTACTGAGAACATGGATAGTGGCGGTCCATGACTGGTAGTAAACTAGAGGATAAGATCTTCTTACTTTGAGAAGGATCTCTAACTACTTCGGTATTTGTTAGGTTGGAATTTATGAGTACTTGTGTAATTTGGTAAGTAAATCAAATGTAGCATGCCCCTGAAGCAAAGTAACATGAAATAAGTGGTACTGGTACTTGATGAACTATTTACACTTTTAGAACAGGTAAGGAGATGTGAAACTCCGGTTTCTTGTTTAGTTATCTTACTAACTTACTGATTGCTAGCAATTATATGTTCTACTCATTTGTATACTTCTCATTAGCATCTTATTTTCATTTTTGCAGAATATGCTTACACGCTGAAGGTTGATGAGAAGAGTGATGTATATAGCTTTGGTGTGGTGCTATTAGAATTGGTAAGTGGCAAAAAGCCAGTTGGAGAGTTTGGTGACGGTGTTGACATAGTCCAATGGGTTAGGAAAATGACCGACGGGAAAAAGGATGGAGTTCTCAAGATCCTTGACCCAAGACTCTCAACAGTTCCTCTTAATGAGGTGATGCATGTGTTCTATGTTGCAATGCTGTGTGTAGAAGAGCAGGCTGTGGAACGCCCCACCATGCGAGAGGTAGTTCAAATACTAACCGAGCTTCCCAAGCCACCTGGTTCAAAATCAGGTGACTCAACCGTCACTGAATCGCCCTCACCATCAGCCTCTGCGTTAGAGTCTCCAACCTCAGCTCCCGGGGACACAAAAGACCACCATCAGCCAACACCTCAATCACCTCCACCTGACTTACTCAGCATCTGATTCGCAATGTTCTTAAAATAGGAGTGTTTTCTCTACTTTGATTCTCTAGTTCTATGATGAATTGTGCTAGCTTTTGTTCCTTTTTTAAAAAATTTGGGTCTTTTTGGGGTCAGGGGTTTATTTCTAACTCTAAGGTGGGTTTAATGCTCAGAAGTTTTCCTCTTGTACAGTAAGATTGGTGGGGTTCTCAAGTGTAGCAATGAAAAATTACCCTTCATTTGCTATTCTTGCTTGCTTAATCAGTTTTTAACTGCAACTTTTGATAGCCTGATAAACATGGCTAACAAATCTACAACTCAAATCAAACTTCAAAAAGAGAGTTCCCTTCCTTCCCTGAGTGGTTAATACTATGGCTGCCGGTTAGTGGCTCGGTTTAATTATTTTATACGCCTCTGGGTTGGTGAGAGTAGATTATTTTGTACTGTATGATTTAATTATTGTTAGTAAATGAATCATTAGATCCCCCTAGGAGAGTGAGATTTGGCTCTCAGGTAGTGTGCAGTGTCTTTCAATTACCAAGAATAGTGGGTTCACTTTAAAATGTGTGATAAACTTTCAGTGACTTTATTTTGCTTTTGAATTGAATTCGAAGTATTCAACTAGGCGCAAGGGAGTCAAATGAATGCTGGAATGCCTTTTAAAGAAGTTGAGCAACAAACTCTTCTATAGTCCTATTTATCATAAAAGAACCTTGCATCAATAACTTCCGATCCGCTATAACTCCTGTTGCATTCTGTGGTATGGCCATGAAAATGAACCATGAGGTCAAAAAATAAAAATAAAACCATGTCATGTTGGGGCTTGGCCAAGGTAAGGTATAAGGGCCACCTGTTACGATGTTTGCATATGCCTCACATGCTAGGAAGGAACCCTTATTGGTTGGTAAATTTTTAGGGATGGCAATGGGGAGGGCGGGTTTAAGGCGGGGTAGCTTTGAATTTTATCTTTTCTGAAACAAAGCAATCACTTAAAGTACAATATTTGATATTCTAACATGGAAGATGGTATCTCAGGTGCACGTTAGCAGAAAAGCTCTAATCGTACGCGGAGAGTATTTTCCTGCTTTAGCTATTCCTTTTAAATTTTCTTTAACTGTTTGGAGAAACATAATTTTGGAATGATAATGTGTTTTGAATGAAATAAAGTAGTAGAGATACGGTAAAGAGAGAATAAAGAGATGAAACAAATTGTTATTAAGAAAATCAGTGTATATGTATTAAGGACTAGTTAAAAACATATATCGTAGAGGCTAAATAGAAAGAAGAAAAATAATTAGAGTGTGCATTTGAAAAAATAATACCACCTTAGAGATGCGACATATAAAGAAATCCGAAATAGACCAACTATATTAGAGAAAACAATTACCCAAAAAATTAGAGAACTTTACTACAAATGAGATTAATTGGTATAAGTATGTAATTTTGCACTACGACAAAGAGAAAAATATAATTGCTTGAATAATATTAAACTCTCCATTTTATAATATAATAAAATGTCAAACTAGTTTGTTTAAGAAAAAAATAAAAGGAAAAAGGAAAAAACCTTAAGTGGGGCGGGACGGATAGGTTGAAAACTGAAAAAATAGCTAGACAGAGCGGGGCGAGTTGAATTTTTTGTGGGTTTTGTCAAACCCGCCCCGCCCCACTGCCATCCCTATAAATTTTGAATCCCAAATTGGACATTCAGTTTCCCCATTGTTGAGAGAAGAGTTCCAAGTTGCCACTCAATAATGGGCTCCATGAACCGTTATTAACAGACCTAATTTTCTTGACCAGTTTAACATTATAGAATGTTACCTAAGTTACCAACTTATGGCATAAACGATTACGTGTAGTTGGCTTCTAACTACTCCGTTTAATGTGTTTGAATCAGATGTGGGTTTTAATATGTTCATTCGACTTAGTATATACTCAATCCGTTCTCTATTATTAGTTCATTATTGACTATACATTCCTCTTAAGAAATCATCACTTATTAATAGTTGATTTTATTAATAGTAGATTTTACTAAATTATCCCTATTGCTAACTAAAATCCTATCAATAAAGCAATAATTGGGAAGTGAGGGTACTATATGATAAGGATAACATTCAATTAATACTAATATATGACACATGTCATCCATCCAAATAAGAACTTGGGAAAATCTAGACAAGGGAAAATGGAGAGAAGTTTGATCCGTTTAATAGTATTGAAGTGCTCCATCTATTCCATATTATGTGGTACATGACTTTCCTTTTTAATCTTTTGCAAAAAAGAATGAGATAACTTTATATTTAGAAATATTTAACTTTAAACTTCATATTTATCCCTCCTGATATGATTTTTAAGCCTAATGTCAATAAAAATGTATATGACTTGCGCTGGAACAAAAGTTTGTTGGAAATTAAACCAAGATTAATTAGTATTCCTAAGTTGTCTAGGATTTGATATTTACTAGTTTATTTAATTCATGTATAATTAGGTTTTATTTACCAAGTTCATATTGGAATAAGTTTTGTTAGTCTAGTCAATTTTAGATTGTAGTATTATAAATAGGGGTGCTACTACATATTTTCTATTGTAGAGAGGTAACTACGATGTAGAGAGATTCAAGATTTTATGCGTTCTGAAAAGCCTCATATTACGTTCTCTCCCTAGTTTGATAAATTTCTTCTATATAACCTTGGTTGAATTTTTTGCTTGTTCCTAAATTGTTTTTCGGGGTATTTCAATCCTTTCAAGTGTTCAAAATATTTTTCATTTTTAAACTTGATGCCCATCAAATATCTTCACGTAAAATGGCATGGAGGGATTATTACAAAATAGAAAGTGTTATAAAAAAACAAAAAAGAATAATCTCAATATCCTTATCCCTTTTAGTGCGGTTGAAGGCCGGTGGACAAATAGCACCCCTAACGAATTGCCTCACTTAGATTTGTAGGAATAACACATGGAGAGCATTAGGTGGAGAAATTAGTGGAGTGAAAAATTAAGAAACATTTCCCTTATTCTACGCAGATATGTCTATTTAAGTTCGTGAAAGTTGGAATAAGCCCCAAGCAATTACTGAGATTTCTATTGGTTGCATCATACGACATGCACGAATAGTTTGTGCATGTAGTTGCCAAATTCTACAATGATAATCATGTATCAATACATAAATTCTCTGTCGGTGGTAGGATAATGTTTAAGTGATAAGACAATGCAATGCCCAAACAAATGAAACAAAACAAAGTAAGTATTGAATTTTGGTACATGTTGTGATGGCTCGGCAGGCCGTGATTGTTGGCTCTTATTTACCCTTTTATAGACGTCTGATTGATTCCAATGCCTGCTTCCCTTGTCCCGTCAATTTGACGTACGGCATCACCTCTTGCCTGATCTTTTTTGTTTTGAATTGTTTTTTAGTTTTAAATTTTGGGGGTAAAAGATGGTACTACTCCCCAGCAGTTTGTTTATTGTTTTTTAGATTAGCTTTTGGGGGTAAAAATCAAAAGTTGAATGGAATAATTTTGAGCTTGTTGGAAGTTGTTTGGGGTAGATCTGGTTGAAACATAGAGGGATTAGTTTGAAGGTGTTTGGATGACTAGGGGCGTGCATTTGATTTTTCTATTATTTGATATGGACCTATTGATTTTTTGTTTTAAAAAATACAAACGAAAAAAAATTCGATTTAGTTCGATTTTTTCTCTTTCTGAAAATTATTCATCATATTAAGCAAAGATATACTCAGATTACTATTAATTATTCATTTAATTAATAGTAGTCTTAATTTAGTAGTTAATTGTAGTAGTAATCACTCCAACTCAAGTATTAATCCTCCTGAATAGCAATTAAATTAGAAATTACTCGAATATTGTTTAAATTCAATCCCTGTAAAGACGATATATTTATATACTATATGTGAATAGCGAATATCAATTTCGTGTTGTGTTTTGCGCTCCTCACACCGTATATTGGTACTTTTTTCATTGGAGTAAATGAATCAAGAGTCCAGACTCCAGAATAGAGCAGAGAACTGAGAAGAGAGGAGGGTGTAGACATAGACATTGTGATTGACGTTTCGTCTTTTCTGATTGCTATTTGCACTAGCAAGTGACTTCATTGAATTGTCATGGTACATATTACTCCCCTGTTAATGTGCCTTTTTATTCCTTTCTTTGAATGGGAAGTAAGAAAATCTCCATTGTATGAATAAATAAATTACGATGCACGTAAACTTTAGCTGATATTTCATGCAATGAAATGACAAGACAAAAGATATATTCGAGGATCGACGCTAGCTCTAGTCTGACCCAAAAGAACATTTGGCTGTGAATTAATTTTGTTGGAAAATAGTCTTTGGCTGAGCAAGAATTTTCAAAAGAATGTTTGTAATACCCCTTAATCACTTCACTCATAATCTTAAGATTTTAAATATGTTTAGACTGTTTCTATGGAACCAGAGCGAAATTAGGTTACGAGGAGAATGTTAGAGAATATACTTAGAGTGTGTTTGGTAAGGAAGGAAATAATTTTCGAAAAATATTATTTAATTTTCTCATGTTTGGTTGGTTTAAATATTTTAAAAAATATTTTTTTCATGAATTCATTTTCCTCCAATAGGAGAAAAATATTTTCCCTATCAAGCGAATAAAAAATATTTTTCAAAACTCTTTTTAAACCTTCTCCATCTTATTCTTCATTCTCCACCAAGCCTCTCACGCCCCCACCCATGGCTCCTACCCTAAAAAGAAATATTATTAAGAATACTTTATTTTCTTGTTGTAGATAGATTATTTCTTTTTCATTTCAACAACATGGGTATTTTTTTATGATTTAAAAAAAAATATTTTCTTTATTTCAACAAAAAAATACTTTTTTTTCATGATGTAGAAAAAATATTTTCTTTCGTTTCAACAAAATAATATAGTAAAATATTTTCTTTCATTTTAACAAAATGAGTATTTATTTTCATGATGTAGAAAAAATATTTTCTTTCATTTCAACAAAATGCATATTTTTTTATGATTTAGAAAAAGTTTTTTCTTTCATTTCAACAAAATGATAACTTTCTTTTCATGTTGTAGAAAAAGTACATTCTTTTTTAACCAAAAAAAGTTTATTTTCTTTTGACTATGGAGCACAAATTTCAACGTTGTTTTGCGTGAAAAAGTAAAGCAGCATATTAGTTCCTTGTTTGTGTGAATTTTTAAAAGAATAATTAAATGTTTGAAGAATATGAAGTCCTGAAAACGTTGTATATTTGGGGATTTGGGAGAAGGAGGTGAGGATAATAGCATAAAACATTATTTTCCTAAAAAGTATTTTATACTCTCTAACCAAATACTAGAAAATATTTTTCGAAAAAAGTTTTTCTCTCACCAACCAAAAAAGAAAAAATAAGTGATAAAACCACTCATTTTCCACGAAAAACATTTTCCTTCCTGCCAGCACATCCTTATTCTTTTTTGATTGTGTAATCATTTTCATTAAAAATGGTTTCTCCCTAATTTTTAGCAATTTCTTTTTCTATTCCCTTCTTAAAAATTTTGCGTCTAACACTGCTTATAAGGAAAGAAAAGCTACTAGTATTGTGTATATATCACGGTAAAATCTCATTTATTTACTGCCTTATGAACTTTGCACTTACGGGTCGTTTGATAGAATGTATTAAGGAAAATAATATATGTATTAGTTTCAGTGTTATCAATTCCTTATTTGATAGTGTTTAGCGGTCTATGTATAATTAATAGTACTCCTTGTATTAGTTATATACCATATTCAATATTATTGGCCAAATACATATACCGCCCCTTAAATTTGACTCCAATTTCCATTTAAACACTTTAACTAAGGCCAATACCTATTATACACTTTAACTTAATGCAATATGTACATATTAAATACCTCGCACTCACCCAATGTAAAAAGGTAAGTGTGTGGTGTTCACTTTCAGATAATGTGGTGCAACATCGTGACACATGGTTGTGTCCATTTTCTTTTTTCTTTATTTAAGGTTAAATAATTCAAATTGAAAAATATTTAAAAAAATATTAAAAACTTTACTCCCCACCCACCTACGAAACTCGTCTTTTCCGGACAGCCATTTCTTTCCCCCTCTCCTTTATGAAGCTATCTGCTTCTTCCCTGCCTATTCATATTTTTCTACCTCTCTCTAGCTATGTCCAAACAAAAAGCATATTGTTGTCTTCTTGGTTGAAAAATCTCTATGTTTGTAGCTGTACATCTTCGCTGTTAAATTTCACATATAGACGGAGAATTTCGATACCGGCGAAATCGTTGGATTGAACTCCATGTTTGTAGCTTCAAAATTAATTCATGTTTTTGATGTCTGAAATTGCTGGATTTTTCTTGTTGAGTTTAATCGGTATAAAATCGGATCAATTTTATAGAGTTGATGTTTGAAATTACTGCACTTTTCTTGCTGGGTTTCTTTTTGCAAAATCTACTCGAGTTTGCTTGATTATTTTCTGAAATTGTTGAGTTTATTTTCCGCTATCCCAATTTGATTCACTTCTTTTAGGCATCAGATCTTTGGATGGAATTTAAATAAACTATTTTTTGAACAATTTATCTTTGGGTTTGTGTTTTGGTATCGTTTTTCATGCCTGCTAGTTTTCTTATATCTTGCTATCAAAACAATTGGAAGCTGCATTTGATTAAACCATTTAATGGATTTATATTTTTATAATTAGAAGTTCTATAGAAAGGCCCTAGGGGAAATTAGGAGGAATATGATAAACTCATATTCGTAGACGCCGACTTCCTTTTCTTCAAGAATCTTGATCCTTTCTTCATATTTTCTCAGTTATCAGCAGCCGGAAACTGTAGGCATGTGTTCAACTCAGGGATGGAGGTAGCGATGAGAAATGAAGGAGAAAGAAAAAGAATAAAAAAAAATGACTAGAAGAAAACAGAAAAAATATAATATTTCTTGTTTACGCTCCTAACTCTTAAGTGCAAATAACACATCGTGCCACCTGTCATGAGGTGTTTAATAGGTACATAATATATTAAGTTAAAGTATACAATAGGTACTGGCCTTAGTTGAAGTGTTTAAATGAAAATTTGAGCCAAGTTTAAGGGGTCGTATAGGTATTTAGCCAATATTATTCTTATACATATATAGCAAATCATGTCATTAGCAATACCACGATTTTTAATACATGAACAAGCATGTATAAAGACAAAATTGCCCTTTTAAAATTTTTAATATACCAAACCAAATAATTAATAAAAAATAATCTCATCATTACTAATATACCCTATTAGCTATTCAAATTACTATTCTTATACACCATATTCGAGTAATTAAGTATAATCTAGCTTCTATATATAGCTTATATGAAAGCTCAAAGTTTCCATAATAATATTCAAATGAGCTAGATCAAGGGATGCATGAGGCAGCTTTGGGACGAGTTCCTGCATTTATTTTAATTTCCAACCAAAGTTAGGTTCACATATTTTAGTGGAGTTGGTTTTGCAGTAGAAAAGCTGTGCGCTGGACTTACTTTTGAATAAGCGAAGGTGCAGCTAGCTTTCCACGAAAGATAATACGAATGATGAACCTAAGTCCACCAAACACGTGTCACACATTAAACAATACTAGTATTAGTACTCGCATGATGTGCGGACATAATCCATGTCAAACAATGATTTGGATTGTTTGAATTATGTGCAAATAACCTTAAAATTAAACCTTCTATATAGAAATTATAAATAATTATTTGATATTAATTAAGACGCAGGACATGAAACCATTTTTCAAATCTCGATGCATAATATGTTTTCTTTTTCTACATCCGTAATAACCCAACCCCGTAATTTTGACACTTATATTATATTTTACGGTCAATATTAAGCAATACTAAACATGTAATGTTGTGATTTGTCTTGTTTGAGTACGTTAAATTATATTATTTTTTAACAAAATTGTTACTACGACTTTTGTTTTTAATCTCAAATTCAAATAAGTCTTAACCTTCTACATTTTAGACATATTTTCTCTCTCTTTATTGTTCATTCCTTATAGTTTTTGCATTATTTATTACTTAATATTGTTATACTGTAATGTGATTTTTTTCGCTTATAAATTGACATAATGTCTTGCTTATTACCCTTTTAATAATTATATATTAATAAATGTAAAAATACTTATTCTTGAAATTTAATATATTTTACACTATTATCCTCTTGCTCAGATCTCTTTCATCATTTAAATATATTAATATTATTTTTAAGTATTATTTAATAATTTAATTTATTTATTTTTAAATAAATATAAAAATATAAGCATCCTTGCACTATCTCTATTTTCCTCTTTATACATTCTCTTTCCTACTAAGAAATTTTAATTAGCTTTTTACATAAATATTTTACCTATACTCAAAATAATATTTTATTTTATTTTAAAATATAACTTCAAATTAGTCTAAAATTTACTCCCTTCGTTTCAATTTTGATGACACATTTCGTTTATCGACAGTCAGTTTGACTAAACTATGAAGTTAAATTAAATTAGTTCAACTTAGTATTTTAAAATTAAAATTTAGATATACAAAACTACACGAAAAATACTATAAGTTATAATTTTTCTCATGTCAATACGATAACAAAATATATTTTAAAATGTTGGTCAAACTTCACTCAGTTTGATTCTCGATAAGTAAAATGGGTCATCTAAATTGAAAAGGGGAGGAATAATACATAAGTTCTTTTATAATGTTTCAAATCTATTGAATTTTCTTATAATAATTTTTTTGTATTGCGTGCATTTATTTTGTTTTCTCTTTTAGTTTCAAGATACAAATTTAGTTTTTAATTTTCATTAGTGAAATTACCTACATGATATATTTATTTAGTATATTTAAAATTTTAATTTAGTTTCGATTTTTTATTTTTTTTATCTAGCAAGACCTGAATTTAGTGGTCATATCCGTATTTTGAGCGTTTTCATCATAACTTTAATAACTTTCTAATCTCAAGTTCAAATAGTATTTTTCTTTTATTTTCAATATAGAGTTTTTTGAATTTTAATTAGTTTTCTTACTTTTGCTATAATGTTATCTAATATGTAATATTATCACGTTTTCGTGTGATTTTTTTAACTTTTTATTTTATTTAATATTTTTATTTACTACTATTTTTAATATAATATAGATAGATATGTAATTTTTTATATTTTTTTATTTTTTTATTTTTAAACAATTGATTGAAATTCTTAAATTGTTTAAATTTATCAATAATTTTTAATTATTGTATATTTACTTTATTTTATTTTCTAAAGTAATTCTTAGTATAAATATCCTCACATTATCTCTAATTTATTTTTATTATTCAATATTTTTAATTTTTTCTTTATCTGTAAGACTTTAGTTATGTGTCCTTATATACATGCATGTCATTTCTTATCATACTTAAACAAAAACTTTCTCATCTCAAATTTAAATAAGTTTTATCCTTCTTGTTTTGTCTGATGAAATTTTTGATTTTTTTATCTATAAGTTCCTTAGTTTTGCTAGTATATTATTCAATACTTAATATTATAACATTATCTTTTATGTATATTCTTTCACATAGTAATCCATTTGCCATTTATCCGAATGGTTATAATTTGTTCTTATTAAGTTTAATTTTTTTTAATTATATAAAAATATTTATTTACGTATAAAATATTCGTTTTTTGATTTGTCAATATTAATATGAATTTATTATTCTTTTTTTAGTAACATTGTGAATATTACCATTGATCAACCAAATAATTACACTTATTGAGAACTTTACATAATGCTCCATCTCAAGCTAAGTTATACATCAGTAATATTTCTCAAGAATTCTCTACGGCTATTGGCCTTCCTTGCTTTATGGATACTACTTATTCTAACTAACATTTCCTTCCTAATCTGTTCTACTGCGTCTATACTATTTACACTAGCTCCTTTAAAAATCTTCCAATTCCTTGCCTTCCATGTATGATAGAAGACTACTCCCATTGTTGCTGCAACCACTTCTTTCTTTAGCTGTTTCCACTTTTTCTTTTTGATGTTGTTTATTGTGCTCGCTATGTCTCCTTCTTGCAATTGTACACCAAGCCATCTCAGCACTTCAGCACGTACCTTGCTTATCTAGTTGCATTCTACAAATAAGTGCTGACTTGTTTCAGTTTTATGCTCATCACATAAACAGCATTCCACATTATCCACATGAATCTGCAACTTCATCATCCTTTCCTTTGTTAGTAGTCTCCTTTGAGCTCCCAACCACATAAAAAACCTATGCTTTGGTTGTGCTACACTTCTCTATATCAAATCTGTTGTATGCAGTCTTTACATTTCCCCTAGCAGTGCAATATAGCTCTTAGTTATTGAGTATCCACTACCCCTTCCCAATTTGTACACTCCTTGTTCATACCATCTTTTTATATCCTCCTTTAGAGAATTAATCTTCTTCCAATACTAACTATAATCAGTTGGTACCTTATGATGCCAAATGCTTGTATCTGTTTTCATATACAATCCATGCACCCACTTCACCCATAGATTTTCTTTATTATTGATTATCTGCCATAATAATTTCCCTACCGATGCTACATTCTATATTTTACTTCCTTTAACATTCAACCCGCTAAATTTCCTAGGAAGACATATTCTTTCCCATGCCACTAAGGCCAGTTTCCTTCTGTCTTCAGTGCTTCTCCACAGATAGTCCCTGCATATGCTATCAACTTTTTTTATCACAGCCTAAGGTAAGATGAATACAGAACTCCAGAAGTTATAGATGGAGAACAACACAGAGTTTACCACCTGCAGTTTGCCTGTATAAAACAACTACTTTGATTATCCAGTTTTGATTCTACTGGTTATTCTGTCTACCAGCTGACAACAATCCAATTTGTTCCATTTCTTGGATGAAAGGGGGAGTCCAAGATATCTGATTGGGAACGAACCTCGAGTAAAGCCTGTTTTTACTAATAATTGATCCTTTGTCAATTCATCCACCCCAGCTATGAAGATACGGGATTTCTCTTGATTAGCAACCAAATGAGATACCTCACTAAAGTGATTCAAAGCTTCCACCACCCTATTAACTGAAGCCAGATTACCTTTGCAGAAGATCACAAGATCATCAGCAAAGATCAAGTGAGTTAACTTTAGTTGCTTGCACATGGGATGGAATTGAAAATCTGGGAGTTCACTCATAGTTGATAGTACTCTGGACAGATATTCCATTACTAACACAAATAGAAGAGGAGACATAGGATCTCCTTGCCTTAATCGCCTTCTCCCTTCAAAATATCCATGTCCTTCACCATTCACTTTTATTGAAAATTTGGTAGTTGTTACACATATCATGATCTAGTGAATGAATCTCTTTGGGAACCCAAAACCAATCAGAACCTCTTCAAGAAATCCTCAGTCCACCATATCATATGCCTTCCTGAGATCAATTTTCATAAGGCACCTTGCAGATATCTTTCTACCATAGTGTCTCAAAAGATCATGACAAATAAGTACATTATGCATCATAGATCTTCCTTGAACAAATGCAACTTGATTGTCAGCTACAGTGTGGCATATGGCTTGCTTCAATCTATTTAATATCATCTTAGATATGCATTTGTACAATACATTACACCATGAAATAGGCCTGTACTGGTTAGCATATTCAGGCCTATCCACCTTAGGAATCAGTACAATATTGTAACGATACGGCCGGTCATTTTAAGAATTTAAGTCCCGTCCGGTGGCATAAGACCTTGAGAAGCTTTATATTATGTGTATTGACTTGCGTGCGTGGTTGAATTCAGTTACCGAATGATTTAGAGTGATTTGGGATACTTAGTCCCTAAAACGGAAGCTTCAGTCTTAAAATTTTGACCGTAGTCGGAACTATGTAAAGATGACTTCGGAATGGAGTTTCGTCAGTTCCATTAGCTCCGTTAGGTGATTTTGGATTTAGGAGCGTGTCCGGACTATAAATCTATGGTCTGTAGCTGATTTAGGCTTGAAATGGCGAAAGTCGAATTTTTGGAGATTTGGACCGGAAGTGGACTTTTTGATATCGGGGTTGGAATGAGATTCGGAGAGTTGGAATAGCTCCGTTATGTTATTTGGGACTTGCCTGAAAATTTTGACGTCATTCTGGATTGATTTGATAGGTTTCGGCACGAGTTTTAGAAGTTGAAAAATTTGAAATTTATAAGTTCGACTCATGGTGCGATTCGTGGTTTCGATGTTGTTTGATATGACTTTAAGGCTCGACTAAGTTCGTATGGTATACTAGAATTGGTTGGTATGTTTGGTTGAGGTCCCAGGGGCCTCGGGTGAGTTTCGGATGCTTAACGGATTAAAAGTTTGATTTGAGTTACTGCTAAGTGTTCAGGCTTCTGGTATTTTCGCACCTGCGAAGAAGAGACTGCAGGTGCGAGAGCGCACGTGCAGAGAGGCAAGCGCAAAAGCAAAAAAATGGAGGAGTGCCAAGGGTCGCAGGTGCGAGGAAAATTCCGCATCTGCGATGCCCGCAAATGCGAAGATTGAGGCGCAGGTGCGAGAAGAGCTGGACTTGACAGTCTCCGCAGGTGCGGAGAAATTGTGCGCATCAGCGGCTCCGCAGAAGCGGATTTTTGGTGCGCAGAAGCGAGAGAAAGCGCAGGTGCGGTTGGACATGCGCACTTGCGGTCGCGCAGATGCGGCTATTTATGCGCAGGTGCGGTCACGCCTGGGCAGAAAGGAGAAATTCGAGGATTTGGTTTCATTCTTCGTTTTTGGACTTGAGAGCTCGAAATTTGGCAATTTTTCGAGGGTTTTTCCGAGGAAACTTTGGGATAATGATTCCTAACTCGTTTTTGGTTGTTTTCCATTAATCCATAGTTGTATTCTCTATTTAGTTTCGGGTTTGGATTGAAAATTTAGGAAAAATGGGAAGAAGTTCTTCAACTAAGAGTTTTGAGTTTTGATTGGGATTTAGATATCGGATTTGGATAATTTTAGTACGTGTGAACTCGCGAGTGAATGGGTGTTCGTATTTTATGACTTTTACCCGATTCCGAGACGTGGGCCCGGGTCGACTTTTTAGGGCGAATTTCTGAATTTTTATTAAATATTAAATTCATTGATTAGATAAGTTTATTATTGTTGTATTCATGTTATGCAATTGTGTTTGGCTAGATTTGGGCCATTTGGAGTCGGATAATTGAGGAAAGGACATTCTTACGGATTGTTTGAGCTTGGTTCGAGGTAAGTATCTGGCATAACCTTATGTGGGGGATTTTTCCCTTAGGATTTGAGTCTTCTATGTTGATTTGTAGTCGAGGCACGCGAGGTGACGAGTGCGTTCTCGGACTTATTTGTGAAAAGTTGGCCTTTTAGGATTCTTAGGTCCTTATATTCACTGAGTATGAAGTTGTTCTTGATATGATTAAGTTCCTATTTACTAGTTTCACCTCTACATGCTTTAATTAGAATTAATTGCTTTCAAGATTCACTCTTATTACCTATTGGACTCTTATTGACTTAACTGAAGATTTTTTTTACCTCCTCTATTGTCATGCTATCTTTTCATAATTGCTTATCTTTATTTGAAATTATTATTATATCATCTTATAATTTATTTAGTCTTAATTTAGGTTATGATTATCTTTCCGCTGCTTATCCTTAATTAAATTATTGAAAATTCTTAGTAATTTCTCAACCTTAAAAGAAGTTTTAGATATCATATATCTTAGTCGACTTGTTTTATTTGGAATTACTTGACTCGTGTTAGTTTTTCTGTTGTTGAAATGTATATTGTGGGATCGTTGATACACATTAGTTTCCCTTTGTTGAGTTGTTCTCTTTACGCCTAGCATTATTTACTGTGGTTATTCTTTGTGATTTGGTCCCACATTTTCCTGTGATTTTTAAAAGTTCTTGAGTTGATTTACTTGTCGTACTTTGTATTATTGCCATTGTTGTTGTTGTATTTGTTGTGGTGATGCACGAGGTTGCCGTGCCGCTGTTATTATTGTGATGCACGAGGTTTCTGCCGTGCGTTTATTGTTATGGGGTTGCACGAGGTTTCTGCCGTGCTATTGTTACTATTGATTTTGCACATGCGGCGTGACAAGGTGGGATATATATATATATATGTGTGTGTATATATATATATATATATATATATATATATATATATATATGTGTGTGTGTGTGTGTGTGTGTGTGTGTGTGTGTGTGTGTGGCGAGACAAGGTGGGAACATTATTATGCACGTGTGACGAGACAAGGCGGGCATTTATATTACTATTGCACACGTGGTGAGACAAGGTGGGCTGTGTCAGGGATTGATTTGTGATGATTAATGGCCTGGGGGCATTCTTGTTGTTGATATTTGTGTAGTGGTATACGTACCTATGTGAGCTTGATCTTGTGAAAGCTGTGAGAAAATATTCTACGTTTTGTCCGTTCTTCTTCTTCCTTATGTTATTTTGCTGGTATGGACTATGTTAGGACACTTGCACAAGCATACACGTAGTTAAGCACTCTTATCGAATAAGAGGTATTCTTGATATTGTTGAGCATAGATGCTCACCCTTGTTTACTTGCCTTCTATGTGAGAATGGCTCTATTGGCACGTGAGTCGTCAGTGTGGTTATGAGGTGTTATGAGGGCACAGGTTGCCAAGTATTAGGGTTCAGGTATTGAGACCCGTGAGATTGTAAATTGTCCGAGGTTCGGTACCTCGTGGAGTTGTTGACTAAAATCTGATATAAAAGCGGTTGTAATTACTGAGTTATTATTGTCCTTGCTGTATTCGTGATTCCGGATTTAGGTTGTGTTTCATTCACTTTGTCTGCATCATTTTTATGATATTCCGCTGATACTTGTTGTTTCTTGCTTTAATGCCATCACTGTATTATGAACCATATTGCATAGTCTTTATGTAGACATCATACTTTTGTTATTCATGTACTTATATCTGTTTGGTTTATTAGACCAGCGGGTGTCTTGGCTGTTCCTCGTCACTACTCTACCGAGGTTAGTCTTGATACTTACTGGGCACCGCTGTGGTGTGCTCATGCTACTCTTCTGCACATTTTGTGCAGATCCAGGTACTTGTTCGTTAGCTAGCTGTGTGGACTGTTGTTGTGGAGATTCAAGGTAAACCTGTTGCTGCGTTCGCAGGCTTCGGAGTCAACTTTCAGTTTTCATTTTGCACTGTTTATACTTATTTCTGGACAGTTATATTTAGAAGTTTTCTAGCAAATACTCTGTAGAGCTTATGACTTGTACTACCGGTTTTGGGAATTTTAAGAGATTCTAATTAAATAATATTATTATTTTAATTATTGTTAGGCTTACCTAGTCCCTAACACTAGGTGCCATCACGATACCCAATGAAGGAAAAATTGGGTAGTGACAAATATTGGTTGAGTTCAATTGTTTCAAGAGATGCCCATTTTCAAAGAACTCCAGAACTGCTTCTGTGATTTCATATCGTATAATTTCCCAGGCTGATCTGTAGAAGCCACTCCCATAACCACCAGGTCTAGGGCTCTTATTTTTGTCAATTTGGAACATTGCTTCCTTGACTTCTTTCCTCATGTAAGGTCTGATCAGGTTAACCTGTTGTGCCACTGATAATACTGGCCCCTTCTTTAGAAAACTACTGAAAGCTTTAACTTTTGTATTCATAGATTGTCCCAGTAATTTCTCATAGTATTCCACAAACACATGAGTTATATCATCTGGATCACTCTGTCAAACTCCTTGTTCATTCCTTATTTGTGTTGTAGCTAATTTTATTCTCCTATGCTTGATTAGTACATGAAAGTACCTTGTATTATCATCTCCTAACCTTATCCAATTTGCTTTGCTCTTCTGTTGTAGATATAGTTCTGCCATGTATGAAATCTTCCTAAACTGTTGATACAATTTTCTTTTCTTCTACTGTATATCCTTATCTAGCGGATTTATTTGTAGCATATCCTGCACTTTCCTTAGTTCTTCGCTGCTATCATTTGCTTCATTAACTACGTTCTTGAAGTACCTATTATTTAATTGCTTCAGACCCTTCTTTAGTAGCTTCAGTCTCTTTACTATTCTCAACATTTTGCACCCTTCAATCTGCACTGCCCATCCTATTTTGATAGTAGCCTCAAACAATGGATGTTGATCCCATACATTGCAGTACTAAAAAGACTTCTTCCACTTTTCCCTGTTTCCTTCTAAAGTCAGTTACATTGGACCGTGATCACTTATTCCTTCTGGTAGAAGCTTTGCTTTAAATGCTGGCATTTTGTCCAGCCATATATCATTGATGAAAACTCAATCTATCTTGGAAAAGATCCTCTGCTCATTATGTTTATCATTTCATGTGTATATGTTACCTTGTTGAGGAAGTTCAATCCATCCACAATGATCCACACAGTTTCTAAATTCCATTACTTCTGCCCAGTTAACTGGATTTCCTCCTATTCTATCCTCCTCAGTCAATACTGCATTAAAATCACCTACTATCAACCAAGGTGATGAACAAGCTCCATGTTGTTGCTTGATGCTATCCCATAATTCCTTTCTTTCTTCTCTAGTATTGAAAGCATATACCACAGTAAGAAGAAATGTTATTTGAAGTGGAATGTAGCTCACTTCACATGTCACGCTATGAGCATTTATGCTTATAGGGACTATATCATAGTAATACTGCCTCCATGTTAACCAAATTCTTCCATTATAGTGTGTTTCAAAGTTGGTAATATACTGCCAACCTCCAAACAAACTACCAGCAATTTGTTCTATTTTTTCCTTCTTTATTTTTGTTTCCAACAATTATTCTTGTTATTGAAATATTTTAATAATTATTTAAGTTTTTCTCTTACTTTGTAAATAATTTGTATATTTTATGTAAGATCTTATTTTTATGCTTGAAATCTTTTAGTTTTTAAAGTGATCGAATTTTTAATATTTTAAGTAAATTTTATTTTTATTTTATATTTTAACTTACACCAAAGTATAAATAATCATAGGTTATCTCAATTTACGTCTTTCTATATTTTTTTATTATAGTTTTTTAATTAATTCTTTAACTAATATAGAAGAAATTTTATGAGTAGATCAATATATAGATAGGTATAGAAATAAATATAGATATACATGTTAGATTTGTGTAAGAGCTATTTAGATTATGTATAAGATTCAGTCAACTACTTCCATTAATTATGTTTTCATTTATAATTTCTAATTATTATTGTTGTCTTAAAATTACCGAGTGACTTCATTTTAGCTTGTCAATTGGCTTAACTACAATGCATACTACCCTTCTTTTAATATAATATAGATTTATATTGGCTAACCTAAAACAAAGAACTTAGTAGGCGTTTGGACATTTTGGACATAACAATTGTAAAATCGAAAAAAGTGAATTTTTTTCAAGTGAAAATAACATTTGGAAATTAGAGTTGTGTTTGGACATGAATACAATTTTGGGCTGTTTTTGAATTTTTGTGAGTGATCTGAAGTGAAAATTTTGAAAAATAGCTTTTTGGAGTTTTTCAAATTTTTAAAAAATTCTGAAATTAATTTTCAAATGAAAATTAAAAATTTTATGACCAAGCACCGATTTCGAAAAAAGGTGAAAGTTTTTCGAAAAAAAAAGTAAAAAAACACATATATTGCTCTTCTCATGTAATATAAGGAGGTTAATCATATATTAATGCATGGCTAGCTACTTCCGTTATTGGCAGAGGCGAAGGCAAAATTTGAAAGTTAAGGGTCCTGATTTTATCACTGAACCCTAGCTCGTTGTAGTTACTGGGTTCGCAATTAAATATTTTTATATATTTCTAATACAAATATAAAGTTTAAACAAAAGTTACTGAATTTGTCCGAACCCAGAGCTACTATACTATCTCCGCCCGTGGTTATTGGTGCATGCCATTAATGAAAGCCACTATCTATTTCAAACTCTATGCTCGGGATATTCAACAAGTTTAATTAATCACTTATTGGTTGAAATAAGCATTAGCATGTGGTAGTTCACTACTTAATTCATGAATAGTCATTAACTTTCATTCTATCGTAATAAGTTATTAAATTATTCTGTGTAATGACAAAATTACTCAATTTTACTTAAATATCACAAAAGACACTAAATTATCTTTGTATAAAAGAGTTACTCAATTTCACTTAAGATCATAAAAGGTAATTAGAAGGGAATAAAAGAAACATTTTATGTGATACTTAAACAATTGAATGACTTTTTAGGTTTTTAAAAAAAATGTTTAAGCAACTTTGTGTACTTAAGTACAGTTGGGTGTTTTATTTTTATAAATAAAAAATAGTTTGGCAAAGTTGATTGACATTTTGTTAAAAAAAAATAGTTTAGTTAGTGCACTAAAATAAAAATTAAGTGATCATATGTGAATTTATCCCGATGTGTTTCTAATGTGAATATAGTGGGAGAACTTTGGTATATTGCACAACTATATCTAATAATTTCAAATGCAAATATTAGTGTCCTAAAAGATAAAAGCGAAAAGATTTAAAGATATTTCATGGAAAAATTTGTCAATTCCACGGAGTCAAAATAGACAGATAAAAAAGCGATGATCGTTAAATCTATTATTGAACAAGCCATTCTAAAGATTGTTCTGCGGTCCAATTTCACTTTAAGCAGTTGTATACTTGACAATTGACATTTTACCTAATACTTTGATAGAGATTCTCAAATTAAGTTAAATAATCCTCCTTTTTGTTTTTAGCTAACCTAAAGAATGTGGAATTCCGTCGTCAAAGGTGTGTAGGACCTCGAATTTTTCAATGGCACTGTATAAAGGTGAAATCGAGCCTAGTGAGTATCCCGATTTTCCGGGGAAGCAAACTGAGCAGGGTCGTGAATGTAGGGAATCGAAATCAGAGCGAGGAGCCTCTTGTATCAGGGTCCGAACAAAACACCTGCCCTCAGAGTCATCGGGACTACGCCCTCCGGGTCCGGTACGAGTCCCAAAACCTCGGAGAGTTTTACCAAACAAACACACACGACTAACAAAGGGTCGTGAAGTCCGTGCGCAACCGGATATCACGACGCGAATCTCGATCGTATCGGTAGAAAGTCAGTGATTAGCGACAAGGAAGATTTTTACCTTTCTTAGACTTGTACCTAGGGTAAAACTCCCCTACTATATAAAGGAGAAACTTATTATTCATTAGACACACTATAACACGTGTACCAAAGCAATATAGTTGTGTTTCTGAAAGCTATTCAAAGTTCATATTCTTGTTCATAAGTTCTTTATAAGTGCAAGTTCGGAATCGAAGACAGGTTCCTCGTTAACCCATTAACCGAGCCCGGACTCATTCTTATCATTGGTTTGGTCATTTATTACGTCTTTTATTTGCTTAATCTAATGTCATTAATCACTTGTATTGAATTAATTCACATATATTTAAAATCACATATAAATTCAATTGTTATCCGTTTTTGGGATAACAGTTTGGCGCCCACTGTGGGGCTAAGGATAATAGTGGTAATTTGATACAAATTTCCATAACGCGCTATGTTTTACGCTTGTTCTTTGAGATTTTAATTTCAGGTCAATTTAAGAATGTCAAACTCTCAATCTACTCAGTTGAACGTTGATGCTGAGTCTGGTCACCATGGAGAGAACAACAATATAGTGCCCAGCAACGAGGTGCCCCCTGCTGTCCCTAACGGAGTTCCGGTTGCGGACCCAATCGATGCAAACTCACATGTGGCCATCGATGCAAACTTACCTACCGACCCCGAGAACAACGTTCGCGGAGGAGCCCGATCAATAGCCTGGGGTACGCACGACGGTGAAGGCGATGAGATCAATTTACGGGTGATCTTCGAAATGTTAGAAGCTCAACAAGTGGCGATAGCCCAGTTGCAGAACCAAAGCCGTGCCCCCAGCAAAGTTGAGCCCTAACCATCCTGGGAAAATATCCGAAGAAATAAACAAACCACGGTAATGCCGGGTGAAGTTGAACCCGAGACCAACCCCGGAATAATAAAGATGCTTGAGGAACTGACAAAGCGGGTAGAATCAGGGGAAAAGAAGATTGAAGCCAACGATAAAAAAGTGGAGACCTATAACTCTAGGTTGGTCAAATCCCAGGAGCACCCCCGATGTTGAAAGGCCTGGATTACAAGAAATTTGTCCAAAAGGCTTTCCCTCCGAGCGCGGCACCAAAGCCAATCCCGAAGAAGTTTCGTATGCCCGAAATTTTAAAGTATAACGGGACCACAGATCCAAATAAACACGTGACCTCCTACACGTGTGCCATCAAGGGAAACGACTTAGAAGATGACGAAATTGAGTCGGTCTTGCTGAAAACGTTCGAAGAAACCCTATCGAAAGGAGCAATGATATGGTGTCACAACTTACCCCCTAATTCCATTAATTCATTTGCTATGCTTGCAGATGCCTTCGTCAGGACTTGGGGAATGCCTTACACCTTCTCCCCGGTCAACAGAATTCCTTATCCGAACTTTGTTTTCGCAGACCAATAATAATAGAGTCAAACTTTTCTTTGACGAGGGATTCAAATAAATGGTGACTTGGAACACCCAAAAAATTAATTCCAAGTGGCGACTCTGTAAATAAAATAATCCCTACTCAAATTTGTCACTTTAATTATCTTTTTTTGGGGGGGAGGGGGGGTAAAAAGGAGGTGTGACACGGGGTGCTCACTAGGCTCGGTTTTACCCGTATACAGATAGTCCCCTCATTTCTCAAAGAGTAAGATTGCCAAAACGATGGGAAACGACATATGCTCTCCGGTTCCTTCCTTCGTACGTTACGACGAGGGAGCCGAAACGTCCTATCAGTCACGTTGTTCTGACTTCGAACACGTGTCGCTCAACGGCTGGTTGCCCCCAAATGCGAAGTGTCGCATGTTTTCTTATAAAAGCCTATATCCTTTGTTCTTTCTACATTTTGACCAATCTATTACCTTCGACCTTTCTGGCTATCATCTAACTTCATCCAAACCTTCATATCTTCATCCTAGTTCTTCAATTTTCGTGGTGATTTCCAGGTTTCGCCCAGAGTTTCTTCAAATCTTCACACTTGGTTCTTAATCTTCAAAACCCGTTTTTCCAAACTTTGCATCTTTTCTTCAAATTTTCAAAACCTACCCAAATAACAATGTCCAAAACATCAAAATTCGTTCCTCAACAAGTTGCCTCTTCGTCTTCTCAACCGGCCACTAGTACTGAGGCGGTTGCCCCTAAAGTAGTCGTCCTCGATACGACTTCTCCCGAGGTGGCTGCTAACGAACCGACCCCCGAGCCTCCCTTGAAAGTGTTCATTCCCGGGGGTTGCTCAATTGAAGACGACTCTAAAGTCAAGAAGCCCTCACACAAAGATGACCGGGGTGAAGGAGTTTCAAGGTACATATGCACCGTGACTGAAGATGTTCTTCCCATAGTTCGAAAGGACTGCAATTGGGAGGGCAAGGACGTAGTAGTCCTTGAGCTCGAGAACGTCATTACTACCCACGTGGAGGGGTACTTAAGTGTTTATACTTATCTCTTCACATTGGGCCCGGTGGACCCGGTCGTTCTAGACTTTTGCAAGAGGTACGAGGTGTGCCTCGGGCAAATCCATCCATCGCTATGGAGGATCGTGGTCCTCCTCTGCTACTTTGTTAACAAGACCGAATCTCGTCGGTTCATGATTGACCACCTACTTCGATTATACAGTGTCCGACTGTTCCGAGGGGGACTAATCAATCTTACTCGCTGGGCCAGCAAGGCCCCCTTTTCGAGTATCGACGAAGACCGAGATCGGGGTTGGCAGGGAAGCTTCGTTAGAGTGAAGACCGAGGATTTGATCCCCCCAAACACATGCCATTCCCTGAGAAGTGGAATGCGTTTCGTAAGTGCAATCTCTCTTTAAAAGTCATAATTCTTTTTCTTCAATTTCTTTTTTCTCACTCATGCATGTGGTTTTGCAGTTGTCGCCCGGGTTCCGAATGCGGTTCATCGGCTAAATAAATGGATTGAGGGCATCTATACTCAGATGCCATACTCCAAGCGCACATGGCGCAGACTCTCGAAGGGCCGATGGGAGGCCCGTTCTCATGGTAAGGCCTCTTTCTAAATAACTAATAACATGTTTATATCTTTCATTACACTAACTCCTCTTCCCCTTTGTTATTGCAGGTTTGCCTAAGACCACCGAACTTAGGCCTTTGGAAGGGGACAAGGATGTGCCCCCTTCCATTAATCCCTTCGTTGCTTCCATGAAGGAAAAGAATAAAAGGAAGAGAAAACCTTCGGGCTCCCCGGCCTTCGAGGTGAAGAAACCAAAGAAAAGGGCAGCCCGCAAGCCCAGGAGGGGCTCCAATTCCTGAGAGTCGTATTCCGACTCTCTTCTCTGGCTTAGGGATGAGCCGGAGGATGAACCTATTTTTGTTATCCACATGACGACTTTTCCCGGGGAGCAGGAGGCATCCGAGAGGGAGACTCGTGAGGTCGACCCCTCTCAAACTCAAGTGATCGATATGGATACCCGGGGTGAGACTCCCCAGGATGGCGGCTCTGCTCCAAAAGAAGCACCCGGTATAATTGATATTTCGAGGACGCCCTCTTACACTGAGTCCATTCTCGTAGAGGCCCAAGCGAGAAAGGAGAAGTCCAAAGAGGGGGTGCATGGTGCGTACGATCCCCTTCACTCCTTTTTCGATGGTGTGGACTCGTTTTCTTTGGAAGACTTCTCCGGGTTGGGCGACCAGGAAGTTGCAAAGAAAGACACTTCCTTGGGAGATGACAAGCAGAGCTCGAGCCCAAAATTGATCAACCAGTTCCCCGCTCTGAGTGTGGACCCCGGTCGCAAGAGATTGATCATACTGACCGTCCCAGAGGATGCCCGGGTTTTGTCTGCTCTTGTGGGGATATCTAGCTACCTCTGATGCCTGGTGACCGAGGAGTACTAGGCAAAAATGAATGAGGTGAACGTGCCATGCCTTTTCAATGAGGTGCAACAGGCGCTGAACCGGATAAGGCATCATTACTTTCCATCGATCTATTGTTACCCGTGTTTGATATTTCTCACATTTTTATCCTTTTTGCAGGCCTCGGTACTTCATCACGAGAGCTTCCTTCGGTACCGGGTTGAGGTCAACCAGTTTGAGCTCGAGATCCAGAAGCTTTCCCAGAAAAGGGACATGTACAAATTTCTCAGCGAGCAACAAGAAGGGGTCACTAAGAACCTCTAGGCCGAGATAGAAGTAGCTCAGAAAGAAGTATCGGCCTTAAGGAAGGAGCACACTGACTTGGTGGAAAGGGTAAAGGTTTATGAAGTTAGAAACGAGGGTCCGGTCGTAGTGGCTAACAATAATACCTCACAGGTCTAGCAAAAGATCGACATCGACCAACTCCGAAAGAAGATGGACCAGATCCAAGTAATGGCAAACGGGTGAAAAATCAAGATGAACCTGCTGGCCTCGGAGAAGGAGACCACCCATGCCCGCGGCTTCGACCTATCTGCCGAGATCGAGGGGGAAAATAGTCTTGAGGTCGAGGCGAAGAAGCTAGTTGAACCCCAAGGTGAAAAGGGCTCCGAGGGCTCTGAAGAATCCGAAGGCCCTGGTGGTTCTGGTGATGAGTTGGGCTCCGACGAAGATCAGGCATATATGCCTTAGCATTTTTTAGTTTTTGTATTCTGTACATATTTTTTGGTGAAGCCGTTTTCGCTGAGCCTTTGTAAAGATATTCCGGAATATATAAAAAAAATTCCTTTTGGCAATTTCAAGTCTCTATTATCTTAGCATCTTTTTATAATTGCAAATATTTCGAATGCCTCAGCACAAAATCAAATATAGTAATAAGTCATTTTTCGGAGGTCCGAACATAACTTGTCCTCGATGCAACTTTTGCTCGAAACTTGTGAAAACTCGGAGTAACAGGAAGTTTTACCAAGATGCTTGCTTAAATATTTGTAGACTATGCCTTTGTCGAGGGTAACCTTTTAACAGGTTTAGAATTTTGTTGAAAGCCTTATGTTTTGATTACAGGCTTCGGACGTCTCCCAACCATTTTTAGGTTGTCCGTAGCCTTTTAGGTTTAGGCACTGCCTAATAGGTTTTGTGCATCCGGGTTTCGATAACCCGAGCCGCCCAAACTTATTTCGGATGATAGTCCCCGAGTGGGGGTAGCCCTTTGGGCTTGGATAAGAGTGGCCCTTGGGCTCGATAGTCCCCGGGTAGGAATAGCCCTTAGGCCCGACACTTTTAAGAAGTAAAAGTGTGTAATAGCAAGGTAGAAACTTCCTTTTATTTTTGTGTGTAACATAAAAGATTGAAAGCGTGTAAAATCTTGTATTATGGCTGCGGTGGCCTACGCGGGCACAATTCACTTTGACCGTTTGGCCCATACAATAAATCCTAGCCACCGAGCCTAAACTGTTCACGCACAAAGTTTCCTTCCTTCCTTGCTAAGAAGTTTGACCCGAGGGTGATGGCCCCCAGTATTCGAGGTCGATCTTGAGAGGGCTCGGATACTGTTGATAAGACCATTAACTCCGATTAAAAATCGATATTCGATTCTAAGTTAGCACGATTTACTGTTGCCTCCTTAAAAACTTTACCAGAAAACCCATTTGGGAAGAAATCGGTTCTAGGAAAAAAGAGTGCAACGTGTGCTTTCAGACCTAATAGTCACATTCTCCTATAGTTGTTGCCTGCAAGTGTTAGTCCGATTCGTAATATTAAAAAAGGTGAATGAGGGCGTACCTTAGTTGTAGTACCTCTTTAAGTTCGTTACGTTCTAGTTGTTCGGTAGCTGTGCACCGTTTCTTTCTTCGAGTTTGTATGAACCCTTACCGATAATCCCGATAACTCGACATGGTCCTTCCCAATTCGCTCCCAGCTTCTCCTCGTTCAGGTTCTGGGTGTGCAGTGTTACTTTTTTTAACACCAAGTACCCGATATTCAAGTGTCGTAGGTTGGCTCTTCGGTTGTAATATCTTTCTATCCGCTATTTCTGGGCGGCCAACCGGACCAGGGCGGCCTCGCATCTCTCATACAATAATTCAAGGCTCGTGCTCATGGCCTCGCCATTTGATTCTTTGGTCGCATATCAGAATTTGAGGCTCGATTCTCCCACTTTGATCGGTATTAATGCTTCGGCACCGTAGACCAATGAAAACGGGGTGGCCCCGGTACTAGATTTTAAGGTTTTACGGTATGCCCAAAAGACTTCGGGCAGAATTTCCTTCTATTTCACTTTGGCATCGATCAACCTTTTCTTCAAGTTTTGAAGTATGGTCCTATTTGTAGATTCTGCTTGTCCGTTCCCACTAGGGTGATAGGGTGTTGACAAGATCTTTTTGATCTTACGGTCCTCGAAAACTTTGTTTACTTTGTTGCCGATGAACTGCTTCCCGTTATCGCACATTATCTCAGCCGGTATTCCGATCCGGCATATTATTGGTCCCAAATGAAGTCGATGACTTCTTTTTACCATACCTTCTTGAACGCTTATGATTTGACCCACTTAGAAAAATAGTCAGTCATAAACAGTATGAATTGAACCTTATCGGGTGCCCACGACAGGGGACCGACAATGTCCATTCCCCAGTTCATGAACGGCCAAGGTGACAAGACCGAATGTTGTAGCTCTTCGGGTTGATGGATCATTGGTGCATGCCTCTGACAGTCGTCGCATCTCCGTATGAAGTCCTTTGCATCTTTATCCATATCGATCCAGTAATAACTGGCTATGATTATCTTACGAACCAATGATTCTTCCCCCAAGTGGTTTTCGCAAGTGCCTTCGTGAACTTCTCTCAAAACATATTCGGTGTCTCGCAGCCCCAAACATATAGCTAGTGGCCCATCGAACGTTCTTCTGAATAGAGTACCTTCAGATAAGCTAAACCTGGTCGCTTTCGTGCGCAGGGCTCTCGATTCTTTAGGATCTGAGGGCAACTTCCCAGTCTTCAAGTAGTCTATATACTTGTTTCTCCAGTACCAAGTTAAACTTATTGAGTTTATTTCGGCATGGCCTTCTTCTACTATTGATTTCATGAGTTGCACGACCGTTCTTGAGCTGAATTCATCGCCATCAACCGATGACCCCAAGTTAGCCAGAGCATCGTCTTCGCGATTTTGATCCCGGGGTACGTGCTGTAGGGTCCATTCCTTGAAATTGTGCAGCGTTACCTGTAATTTGTCTAAGTACCTTCGTATTCGTTCCTCTTTTACATCGAATGTCTCATTGACTCTATTTACCACAATGAGGGAGTGGTTTTTAGCTTCGACCACTTCACCCCCAGGCTTTTAACTAATTCAAGACCTGCAATCATGGCCTCATACTCAGCCTCATTTTTAGTCAATTTCATAATTCTAATAGATTGCCTAACTATATTGCTCGTAGGCGGCTTCAACACGATGCCGATTTCGGACCCCTTTGCGTTCGAGGCACCGTCCGTGAAGAGGGTCCAGATTCCTGAGGAAGTCCCCGAGGTTAACCACAATTCCTTTTCAACTTCTCGGGTATTAAGGCGACGTAAAGTCAGCCATGAAGTCTGCCAAAATTTAAGATTTGATGGCAGTCCGGGGCCGATTTTCGATATCGTACCCACTAATTTCTATGGCTCATTTGGCTAACCAACTCGAGAGCTCGGGTTTGTGCATTATGTTCCTTAGTGGGTAAGAAGTTATGACGCATATGGGGTGGCATTGAAAATACGACTTTAACTTTCTGGAGGTGCTTAGCAAAGCGAGCGCCAAGGAACTTTTTGGATCCGACCCTGAATGCGCATTTCTCCGGGTTCAGCTTCATATTATATTTCTTCAGTATTTTGTAGGTTTCCTGCAAATGTTTCAAATGGTCCTCTGCTCGCAGGGACTTAACTAACATATTGTCAATGTAAACTTTTATTGATTTTCCTATTTGTTCCTCGAACATCCGGTTTACTAGGTGTTGATAAGTGGCACAAGCATTTTTTAATCTGAATGGCATTACGTTATAGCAAAAGGTGCCGAATTTAGTGATGAAGGAAGTTTTTCTTGATCGCCCTGGTCCATATGGATTTGGTAGTACCCAGAATAGGCGTCGAGAAAGCTGAGTATCTCGTGCCCGGCCGTCGCATCAATCATGTGATCGATATTAGGCAAAGGAAAAGAGTCCTTGGGGCACGCCTTGTTCAAGTCTTTGTAATCTACGCACATTCTTAATTTATTTCCCTTTTTAGGCACTACTACTATGTTAGCCAACCAATTCGGGAACTTAACTTCCCGAATGGAACCTATTCTAAGGAGTTTAGATACCTCGTCTTTGATGAATGCATACTTGACTTCAGACTGAGGCCTCCTCTTCTGTTTAACCGGGTGGAACTTCGGATCCGTGCTTAGCTTATAAATGGTTATTTCAGGCGGGATCCCTGTCATTTCTAGATGGGACCAAGATAAAAAATCTACGTCAGCTATAAGGAAATTAATGAGCTTTCTCCTGAGCTCGGGAGTTAACCCCGTGCCCAAGTATACCTTCCAATCGGGCAAGTGTTTGATCAGTATGACTTGCTCCAACTCTTCGACCATTGATTTGGTGGCATCGGAATCGTCAGAGATGATGAACGACCTAGGAACTCCGTAATCATCATCCTCACTCACTTCTTACTTCTCCGGTTCGGTCGGGGCCAATATCAGTGATTTCTATTTAGTTTCTTCCCTCCTAACCGGCTCCGGGTTCTTTGATATCGAGAGTGCGGATATTGGGATCACCTAATCGACCGCGAACATTTCTTTTGCAGTTGTTTGCTCTCTGTAAACCGTCTTGATCCCTCCTGGTATGGGGAACGTCAGTGCCTGGTGTAGTGTCGAGGGTATTGCCCTTATGTTTTGAATCCATGGCCTTCCGAATGTGGCGTTATATCTCATATCCCTTTCAATCACATAGAACTTTGTTTCCTGAATGGTCTCGGCGGCGTTCACCGGTAGGGTTATCTCCCCTTTAGTAGTTTCACATGCCATATTGAATCCGTTTAAAACCCAGACTGCATGCACTATTTCGTCTTGCAGAGCCAATTGCTCTACGACCCTCGATCTGATGATATTGGCCCAGCTACTTGGATCAATTAGCACACGCTTAACTCGAGATTTATTTATGAGTACAGATGTTACCAGTGCATCTTTATGTGGTTGCACGATGCCTTCAGTGTCCTCATCGTTGAAAGTGATGGTCCCCTCTGGCATGTAATCTCGGGTTCGTTTCTCCCTTGTAATGGATGCCTTAGTGCGCTTTAGCATTGGCCCCTGGGGGACGTCGACTCCACCAATGATCATGTTGATGATGTGCTGAGGTTCTTACTGCTCGGTTTGTTTGTTGGAGCCCCTATTCTTGAAGTGAATTTTGGCTCGATCACTCAGAAATTCCTAGAGGTGCCCGTTATTGAATAACCGGGCCACTTCCTCTCCTAGTTTTTGGTAGTCTCCGGTCCTGTTGTCGTAAGTGCCATGATACTTACACATCAAGTTGGGGTCTCTTTGGGCAGGATCGAACTGCAATGGCCGAGGCCACTTGGTATCTTTGATGCGTCCGATGGCAGATACAATGCCAGCAGCATCGACACTGAAGTTGTATTCCGATAGTCTCGGTGCCTCCCTAGCTCCGAGAGGTCTATCGAAACCATTTTTACTCACGAGTCCCCAGCTATTGTGGCCTCGATCGCTCCTTTTTTTCATTCCTCGCAGGGTTACGTCTGGATCTGCTACCCCTTCGATCTCCTCTATACGGTTGATACTGATCTCCGTTTGGTCTTGGTTCATGATCGACGACTCTTTTAGACCTGTCATTAATTTTGACGGGATACACGAACCTAGAGGGCCCCCCGAGCTGCTCGTCCTCGACTATAATTTTTGATTGGTACCTGTTATGGATGTCAGCCAATCTTTTAAAATTAATTTATTTATATTTAATAATTTGTACATATTTCTTCAAATTAATTCAGTATTAGTTTCAAAATTAATCATTTGACATTAGTATTATGTAATTATAAATATATTTACTATTTTAGGTTGGTAAAATAATAATTTTTATACGTAAATTCTATAATTAATTTCATAAATTACTTCTTAAAAGAGTTAATTAGTTCACTATTTCAATAATTCAAATTAATGTCTTAATGAAGTAGTTTTACAAATAATCAATTATTTACAATAATTAGTAGTATTTAACAACAATAATTTTTACTACATTTTATTGGAAATTATTAGGTCTATTTAAATTAATTTCAAGAAAAAGGGATTAAAGACAAAACGCTACAATAACAATTCTCACTTAAATGCAAATGGCCACCTTTTAAATTATTTTTTGGCCCAAACGTGCAAGCCCAAATGAAATAACCCAGTCCAAACACCCATCTCCTTCTCCAAGTTGGCAATCCTTGCCATTCTATGAGAACCAATCAGAGCACGCCGTGTCGTCCATCTCTATCATTCACAAAAGAAACGCAAAGCCATCTGGGCCGTTCATTTTTTGATCAGTGGCTCACGATTTTCACTCCATTTCTCTTTAATTACTAAAACACTCAGATCATTTAATCTTAATCGTTGGATTATAGGAATCCAACGGACACAAAAATTTCACCCCTAAAACTTTTAATCCCTGATTTATCAGGATTCCCCATTCTTAATTCAGATACCAGTTGGTCTCACCCCCCCTCCCCCCAAACCCTAATCACTTCTCACATCACTCAGCCGCACTCTTTTCCTTTCCCCTCTCTTTTCTCTCGTCTACATCAACTATCAATCTCCAAAGACCTTGCACAAATTTGTGCAATGTCACTCGAAATCCCTGTAAATCACTTCCATGAACCTGCTATATCACGATTCTTGCTTAACATTCCCTTTTTCAATCACAAATTCAAAAAACCTTAATTCTGAAACCTTAGGCTCAAAGGTGAAAGCTAAAATCGCCTGAGTTCTGTTACGATCCTTTAAATCAAAGCCTGAAATCATCTTTTGTCTCCTGAACTCTGTGAATCCTGCTGAACGTTCCTTTTTCAATCACAAAATTCAAAACCCTTCGAGTCTGAAAACTATAGCTTGAAGATGTAACTTCAAATCTTCTAAATCCTCTCTCGCTCCATCAAATCGGAATATGCATGAAGATTTTCAGAGGGTTTATCATGAGGATACTTTAGCCAGACGTCAAACGTAGTGACCTCTAGGTTTTAAGTTTAACCGATGGTCCTCTGCCTTCAGCGATCAATCTTCTTTCACTCGGGTAAATTCAATATTGAATTTCCCCTTTGTATTCTGATTTTTATTCGATTTGCTATCTTCATTACCATGACTCACTCTCCACTATCAGATTCGAATTCTCTGAACCCTAGAGTCTTAATGGCACTATAAATAGAAGTCTTTAATGTTCTCATCTACCACGACCTAACAAGAGAAAAATCACGATCCAACTATTTATGAGAAACACACACAAATACTGATAGGTTTAGGGTTCCAAGCCTTAGGTCTCTTACTGTTTTTCTTTTCTTTTGTTGAGTTCTATTTATGGTTTAAATTGAGGGTTCTGGGATCTTAAGCAACCGAAAAGAGTTCCCGTTTGGTCTGCTGCTCTCAAAAAGGTCAGCCCCTCCTCTTATTTTTTCCCTTTTTTTCGTTTCTCTGAATAATACCAATGTGCCAAGATAGGTTCTGTACATTGTAATTGTTCTATAGTGTTTAACATGTTAATACTTGTGCTCTGTTAGTTTAGCGACTCCTTGTGATTAGTTGGTCTGCTATGACTCTTTAAGTGATGGTCAATTAAACCATAATTATTTCTTGGTAATCTTATTTCCTGAGTCCCAATAATCTACATGTTTAAGTTGTCATATATTCATGTTCAACATGAACTTCATAGCTTTCATTGACCTGCAGTAAACTTATCTTTGTCTTGTTGCATCTCTGTAGTTTTTGTGAGCTTTAAAGTTGAGTTTATTACCTGATAACCATAACTAAGATGAATCTGAAGTTGTTTAAGAACTATTTTCAGAAGTCATGATTAAGCTGAGTATTTTTTCTTTGAGTCTTTAAGTGATGGTCGATTAAACCATAATTGATTCTAAGTTGCTGCTATGTCCCTTCATTTTGTTTAGTTTACCTATTGCTTCTATTAACACGATCTTGTTTGAACCAAATCTCTCCTTTCTTCTCTCTGTAATCCTATTATACACATCTGTTGAAGCTATGTTATTTTTTCGTAATGTGATTAGGATTCTGTTCTTCCTCTCAGTTATAAAGACTGGTAATTGGATGAGTTCAACTTAATTATTTTCTTGATTAGTCAATACCCTCAGCAACATATTTATTTGATATCTCATATATCTCATCTTTAGGGTCAACATGCATCTTTATCTTTTAAAGAACCTAACTACTCTGCCTTGGCCAAGTAATAACTTGTAATAAGGAAGTATGATCAACTCTGTATTCATGTACTGACTTAGAACTAAGCTTTGAGTTAAACCTGTCTTGATGCAGTGTCTTTTCCTTTATCTGTAACCTTCTGTTTAACTCACTCTAAAATGTGTAAAGTTTTCCATGTTTACATAAGAATCATCACTGCATTTGAAATGTTTAGGTATCTGACTAAATGCAGCATGTTTCTTGTTTAGTTCATGATTAAATATCCTGTCCAGAACTGCCCTAATTATTGCTCTATGATAACTTTGAGCCTAATTTAATCCCTAAAGTCTCACATGGATCCGGGCCAATGTTATTTGAACTTGATGATTTATTAGGAGTATAATTTGTATAAATCCTTAGGAACTCCCTGTTGTGGTCTGTAAATTTTATATCTGTTGAAAGTCTCGATCATGTCCTAGATGTCTTCAACAACCATTAAAAATGACTAATCATGATTGTATTGCCTGAATTTATATTGCTGATTCTCTTTAAAGGTATTAATGCCCAACCTATGAATATGCTGAAAACAAAGTCAGCTAGTTCACTAAGTTCACCATACATAAAGAACCTCTATATGTTGAGTTGTTGTTGTATAGCTTTACCTTTCTTTGGAGTACTGCCTTACTCTAAATTTGAACTGTTGTAACATGTTTGTGATATTTCCGATGTTTACCTGTATGAGTTTCAGAATCAGATATTTTCTTTCATATGATAGATATATTTGTTTGCTCATCCAATATAGTCTGCATGCTTTTATGATAGGAGAGAATGTATATAATTTGTGATAGGTAGTACTTTAGAGTTTAATTTATATTGGAAGGGCCTCATTGGCACTCAGACCCGTAAGAAAAATATGTCGTTAGTATTTAAGGGTATTTGAGAGCGGAGTTCAACTCTAGGTTGGGCTGCCTTCCCCGGCACAAGCATTGCCCTGGGCCTTGAGTCCCTTGGTAAATTTGAAGTATCGGGGATCCAAAGGGAGCATCGACCTCGAGTGAAACTTTCTCCTTAGCTCCTAATTCATTGACACATTTAGTTCTCTAAAGGTTTAATGTTTAATGCCAACAAAAGATTTCCAACGTAAATTATTTGCTAAGTAAAACCACCACATTAATATATAACGTCACACAATATTAATCAATTCCTTGTTTCAATTATCTATTTGTATACCTGTCATGTATATTAGAATGTGACATGTTATGTGCATTAGAGTATGCTGAGAACATGGAGTACATTTTTAATGACCTTCTTTATTTCTTTTGGACATATACATATTTGGGCCTGCCGAATCCCTAAGGAATTCAGGCCCAAACCAGCCTTGCTGCATCTTTGGAAAGTCCAGTCCTTCCATAGCCGCACCTCTCAGATTGCTGGGCTTACCTTATTGAGGCCAATCTTCAGAGTCCAGTCTTCTCCCTTACTCCTTTCATTACTGCCCATTATTTCCATAGCTTAGTTTACTGCCTTAATTATTTTTGCTTATTGCCTTCGCTATCTTATTGCATTTTTATTATCATGTATTAACACTCATATATTAGATTATGTGTTTTTCTTTTATGTTCTAGTATTACATAAAAACTTAGGCAAACCTGAATTAATATAGGATTTAAAAGGAAATAGCTAGTAATTGATTCTCCGCCTCCGCTTAATTTCAATATGTTTACACTCACTCTTCTTTAAGGTTTTTAAAGCTCAGGTCTTTAATCAGAATGGCCACCAGTTTTCAAAAAAAAATTAGGAAAAGAATCACTGATTTTTCACCAACTGGGAATGAAATCAGTTTTTTTCATAAAATGGAAAACGACAGTAACGAACAGTCTCAAATAAATTTCCAAAGACTCGCTTCTTCAAATTTTTAAAAAACCAAGGTACATTTAAGAATCATATTTCTTATAAACAACCCTTAAAATTACTCTAGCATCTATTCTTAAAAAATAATCACTCTTCCTAACTTAATAATTCAAGCTTTAAAATATAAACTACTTTCAAAAATTCTCATAGCCTCCAATAACTCTTTTGTAATACCATCCCCTTTTTAAGTCTTACACACATATTTACTTTAGTATATAACGAGCCCTACCTTAGTGATAATCAAAGCATATTGTAAATAACTAAGTCCTTAAAAAATTAGTCTAAGTCCTATAGAGCTACCTCTGGTAGATTTTAAGGGGTGCCTAACACCTTTCCCTTAGAAGAACAAAAACCCTTACCCATAATCTTACCGGTTTGCAGACCTGTAAAGGACATAACTTAGTAATTAAATAGGTACTCTGGTATACCTTTAAAAATTAGCTGGCGATTCTCTTTCATCAACAACAAAGAAACCACAAGTTGAATCCTGTCTTGACTAGTGCAAAATAGGGTGCAACAGTACCTGTTATGGACGTCGGCCCAAGTTACCGCCGTGTACTCTATCAAATTATGCTTCAGCTGCTGTGAGGCCAAGGAGCTTTGGGGGTTGAGTCCTTAATTGAATGCCTGAACGGCCCAATTGTCCGCAACATAAGGCAGGTTCATTCGTTCTATTTGAAACGTCGACACGAATTCCCTGAGCATTTCGTTATATCTCTGTTTCACTTTGAAAAGGTCCAATTTTCTGGTCTCGATCATGACGGGCCCTGCGTGTGCTTTTAGCACGGTCTTGAACCCTGATGGCAAATGGATGTGAGGGAACATGCATAAATCTCTGAACGAAACACTTTTGTGGCCACCTAGTCCTTGTATGTTCTTTATGTTTTGTTCAAGACTTTTCATTTTCCTGGCCATTATATCTGGCTCAACCGACTTGGCAGGCTTTTCATTTTCTACTGGTGACTCGTATTGAGAAGTCAGATTGTGTGGATCGGAGACCTTGAAAGCCATATTTGGAGACTAGTATTGGCCATCATAAGTATGAGATGGTGGCTCGTTGTTTGGCCTCATCACAGGAGGTGGTGGCGGGATTGTATATACCGGTGCGCCAGACACGACGAGAGGAGTGTTCCTGACCGGTGCGACTGAAGGTCGCACATTAGAGGTACCATGGGCAGCATGGAGGCTGTAGTTTGGCATATACCCTGGTGGTAGAATGTGATCACTCACTGCATGGAGCGGTGGTTGAGTAGACTGGGATACGGTGGAAGTTCCCTCTAAGGGACCCTGGGGTGGAGGCTGACCGAAAACCCAAGCTTGATATACATCAGACAGTTGTTATCTCAATTTTCTTATTTCCTCCGACTCTTGCTCAACTGACTGACCCTGGGGATTGTCACTGACCAACTCGATTTCATCACTGTTATCCATTACTACCGCTCCCTTTGATTTGGTGAAGTAATGATGTGTTGCAAGTTTCATCACAAACCAACCACCTTAAGCTTACTTTAATAAGAGAGAGCAAACGTGTTAGGGTTAGACATTTTATTGATATGAATCACATGTAATATGCCATGCCCCTAACATCATCACCATTTCTAACATGTTTTTGGAAGGCTTCATGTTTCATTCCGGCTTACCAGGTTGCTTCTTATTGACACTTTTATTTTCTTCTCTCCGTATTTTTTTAATACTCGTGCCTCATTTTTATCCCTCATCTTAGAATCATTGAAAAATATTTTGATCGAACCTTTTGGAGGTTGCCTACGTATCATGTCGCCGCATGAATCAGATCATTATGTAGTTCAGGAAAAACAGTAATAGTCTTGATTTTTTTTCATTTTTTTTTCAAATTAATTCCAAATACAATGACAGAAAGGACATTACATCGAAAATGACTTAACAGACTTTAACAGGAATAAAATACAATGATTAAAAAAAAACAACGATGACTCAAACTAAAATATTGTTAGGTTTGAAAAATCTTAACAACTACGACGATGTTTCAAACTCCACAATCTTTGCTTTCAACCACTGGAACATCTGCTCATGGTGGCGCTTCCCCTGGCTGACCCCCCCAATGTACGGTACATCCTCGCTAACTCTACTGCAAGATGATGGGCAAAGGTAGGTGCATGATCCAAAAACTTCTCATAATCCATCCCCTGGCAGTTCACATAGCTTTGAGCGGTATAAACAGCCAAATCATGGACTTGCTTTCTGAAGTACTGAATGTTCTGGTCTTGATCTTGTAACTGCTGCTGGCGAGTAGTGAATATCTCTCTTATGTGTCCCTCGATCTAAAGCTGACTCCAACTGATCCCGAAGTCTAGCCTGCTCGAGTGTCACCTGAGCCCTCTCCCTATCAAAATTTGCATGTTGACAGTCTCTATTGTACCTTATCATTTCTTTCAATTCTGCCTGAAGTTGAGCTTCCAAACGTACCCAATGGACCCTCTCTCTCTTGAACTGAGCCCTCTCTTCTTCAAATTATGTTGCTTGGCAATCCTTTCTAGATTTGGCCTCATCATTTAACTGTATGATTTTTTCCTTGGCTTTGTCCAATGCCTTTTCAGTTTTTGCCAAGATGGCATCATAATCTTGCACGTTTCCCATCAAATTGGCAATGGTTTTCTGGTCTTTCCAACTTCTGACCGGTACCTTGGAGGCTTTCTTCATATGTTGAAGTTGGACACGAATGGCTTCATTTTTGCAGATCAGACTCTTCTTTTCCCATTCAGATTCTTGTGATTGCAAGTCTTTCTCAAAATGGAGGTTCCTCATCTTTTCTTCCAAAGTATGGATAATTTCTTGGTATCCCTTTTCCTTTTCACCCCAAGCTAACCATTCGTGGATCTTATCATTAAAGGCTTGAACATGCGTCCTTTTTGTGGGCCTTTCGGGCACGGGATCTGGCTCATCATTTATGCAGAACCTTTTCTCAAACTACCTAGCATAACCTGGATCTACCTCACCTCTCGTAGTATCTGGTACCTGGGTATCATCTTTCAAGTAGCGACAACTATTCCAAATTTGCTGGATTAAAGCCTCGGGGAGTGGGGCTTCGGGGTGTAGCTCAATCACTTGCACGCTTAAATCTTCATCCTCAGGCACTATCTGATACCTTCCTAGTTGTCTTAGAATTCTTTGCGGCACATTCGGCTGGACACTTCTCAAACCCAACAACAACAAATAGCTTCTTAAGGCCGACATGTGTATCACCTCTCTTACCGGGAGCCATCCTAAAGTCCACTCAATTTGACTTGCGTTTAAAGATCTTAGGTGAGATATCCAGGCTTCCACCCCTTCTGGAGAGTTATAGTCTTTTACTCTTTCTTTGTAGCTCTCAATAAAATTCTCTGTGCTAGAACCATAGCTCATGAACTTGGGGTGATGTCGGAGATGCTCAATCAACCATATTTGCAATAAAATGTTGCACCCTTCGAAGAATTTTGCCCCAGACTTACACAAAGTCAACGCCCGATAAATTTCTGATAGAATGATCGGGGCAAGAGTGTGATATTTTTTGGTAGTAAGGACTTGTACAACCCTGGTTGTGTGGGTATCAATTGTATGCTCCTCGTTTGGGAAGACCATAATTCCCAGAAACGCCACCATGAAGGTGAAGAGACGATGTATCTGCCATGTGTCATTGTTCTGCTTATTGTTAAGGCCTCTTTCATGTATTTCAAACCCATTTAGCTGCCCGAACCTGGAGTACAGGAAGTAGAAAGAACAACACCCTTCGACTACGTTGGTCTTTCTGATTTGCTTACTAATGTTCAGAAGATCGAAGAATCGGTGTACAGAGAGAGCACTCGGGAATATGAGCTTCTGGTTTCTCAAATCCCTGCCAAACCCGAAATATCCAGCTATCTCTTCTAAAGTGGGAGTAAGCTCAAAATCGAAGAAGCGGAAGACATTGTAAACGGGATCCCAAAAAGTCACTAGTCCCTCAATCAAATCGTCTTGTGGTTTAACTTTCATAATGTCTGTGAGGGCTCCTAAGTGCTTGGTGACCCATTTCTCACCATCTTTCCCCAAGTCATACCACCACATCTGAAACTGAAGTGGAGCTTTGTCTACAATCTTCAAATGTGCGTTCTGAACAATGCTCATTTTGTACCTGTGATTGGTTAAGGTAAGGGTTGACGCTAGTTCAAAAGACAAAACCAATGCCCTCTTTTTGTAAAATAATCTTTTGTACATAACCTAATTTTTTTAAAAAAAAGTCAAAGAGAGGGTGGCTATTTTTGCAACTATGCCCCTTCATACTTCTAAGGAAAACTTTAGGACCAAGGGAAGGACATTATGGTAAAAGTGATGCCAATTGACAGACACGTCCGTTCTTGCTAGTACAGCCCTTCGACAATTTTGAAGAAGTTCTAAGGCTATTCTGACAGAAACGGCTCGGGATTAATCGAAGTTGGGTCGGCTTATTTGGACAAAATAAAAGAAAACACTAGACACATTTCTTTCTTTTAGTTGTTTTTGCAAAAATGAGGCCGAACCCTATGAAGGTTGCCTACATATCTCACATCCGGTGAGAATCAGACCTACGTAGTTTGTAAATATTTCAGGAATGGGATGACACCTTCTTCTTTTTTCTTTTTTTCTTTTTTTTTTGGAAAATTTCAATCTCATTTTGTAATAATCGTTTTGGGGTAAACTTTTGACAAGGTTTTTGGATTTTAAAATACCGAGATTTAAAAAAAAAAAAGGGTAAATTTTCTCTCTTATTTTCTTCCTTCTAGTTTTCTCCCAATTCTTATTTTTCTTTTTTTTTAGAAGCTGGTCAACATGAACAAACCGAATCAAACATAATGTATATGCAGCACATAAGATGTATCAGGATAGGCTTGTAATTTTCAGGTACACCTATCCTAGACGGACCCAACCCCTATGTTGAGTCCCCAAAGTCAAATGCACATGATGCAAACAAACGTTTTACTTGGAATCCGGCATGAGAATATGTTATTGTAGGTTTAAAATCCTAGGCGGAGTGTTTTAGACCTGGCTTACCCAAGCGGACAGCTCAAGCCGAGGTGGGGGTAACGTACCGGAAGCACGAAAGTCTACCCGACCTAGTTACTGATCCAGCCTCGTTCTATTTGGTATGACCTCTAACAGAAAAGTGGGCCACGCGCACGTGTGCCCCATAAATTCAGAAGACTCAGAAGGGAGGCGTAAGAAGGCAGTTTATATAGTTCAAATAATATCAAAGCGGTAAATGATCGGCAATTAGCACATTAGGCCCATAAATACAGTAATATCAACAATCAAGAAAGCCAAGTATAGATCATATTACAAGCTCGAATTCTGAACCCTGAACCAGAGGTTTTGAGTTCTTATCCCCAGCAGAGTCACTAGAGCTGTCACACCTCCTTTTTACTCCCCCAAAAGATATGTATTATGGATTATTATGGATTAAAGAGTTTTTTCAATTAAAATGACAAATTTGAGTAGGGAATATTTTATTTACAGAGTCGCCACTTGGAATTGATTTTTTGGGTGTTCCAAGTCACCATTTATGTGAATCCCTGGTCAAAGGAAAGTTTGACTCTATTATTATTGGTCTACGAAAATAAAGTCCGGATAAGAAATTTTGTTGACCGGAGAGAAGGTGTAAGGCATTCCCCAAGTCCCGTGGTTCTAGCACGGTCGCTTTATTGACTACATTTGGCTTATATTATTTTTGGATAACCTGTGTTTTATTGGTTCTCATGTTTTACCTATGTCCGATTTTATTTCTTGATTAGATTTATGAAAATTATCTTGAAATAAGTCACGCGTACGTGTACTCATTTTTGTTTGGCATCAAGAATCATATCACGCGTACGTGTACACAATCAATAACACATTTATTATTATTCGGAGTTAATTGGTCAAGTCACGTGAACGCACACTTGTATTATTTTTCTAAACTAATTTGAAATTAATTTAAGACCAAGAATTTATGGATAGAAAATTATTTGAAAGTCAGAAAATATATTAGTTATTTAAATTATTGCGAAATCATCCACACTTAGAAATATTTACAACTTACTACTCTTTTTTTGAAATTAGGAGATTTTTATCCATTAAGGAAGAATGAGCTAATTATTAGTCTAGTGACAAAATTATTGGGCCTGACAGATTTAAACTCAATCCAACCCATGTCTAATTCTTTCTTTCCTATTAAACGTGGTAACTCATTTCTGGTTCACCTACTTTTACTTTTACTTTTTTATTCCATACTTTTAATTTTTCTATTATTTTATTCCCATCCGAAAAATAAATTTTATTTTTAAATTTTTTTGATTTTTTTAAATTTATTTTATTTAAAATAAAAATAAAAAATAAAAATAATACTAATAGTAATAATTTGACCTTTTAAATTATTTATAATTCTTACCCTATATAAAAAAAATGTAACAAAGCTAAAAATATATATATTAAATTTCTAAAAATATTTACATAGTATAAGGTGATAAAAATTCAAATATAGTTAAAAATTAGGTGCTCACACCCCGATTTCCCGGGGAGGTAAACGGAGTAGGGTCGTGAATGTAGGGAATCAGAATCAGAATCAGATCAAGGAGCCTCTCGTATCAGGGCCCGAGTTAAACATCTGCCCTCGGAGCCATCGGGACCACGCCCTCCGGGTCCGGTTCGAGTCCCAAGACCTCGGAGAGCTTTACCAAACAACCGCACATGACTAACAAAGGGCCGTGATGTCCGTGATCAACCGGATATCACTACATGAATCTCGGCCCGTATCGGCAGAAAGTCAGTGATTAATGACAAGGAAGATTTTTACCTTTCTTATAATTGTACCTAGGGTAAAACTCCCCTACTATAAGCTTATTATTCATTAGACACACAGTAATACGCAAACCAAGGCAATATGCTTTTGTTTGTGAATGCTATTCAAAGTTTTTGTTCTTGTTCATAAGTTCTTTATAAGTGCAAGTTCGGAACCGAAGGCAGGTTCCTCTTTAAACAATTAACCAAGCCCGGACTCATTCTTATCATTGGTTTGGTCATTTATTACGTCTTTTATTGCTTAATCTATCGTCATTAATCACTTGTATTGAATTAATCCACATATCATTGAAACCGTATAAATTCAATTGTTATCCGTTTTTTAGGGTAAACATGCACTACATTTGAAGAGGCAATTTTTTTAATTTTATTTTAAGAAACATAAATTTGTGTAAGCTGTTTCAAGTTGTTTTTTTTTTTCTTTTTTGCTAATGAAAGGAAAGACTTTATATTAAAACATAGGAGTTTAGTTACTACATAATATAGGGATAGATCGCATAGCGGTTTTTCCTAATTTGTCTTTATTAAAAATTTGTAAAATAAAGTCGGGAGGTGTTTCCAGTACATAGTGTTTTCTCAAGTCTGGAGCTTTTTCAAGTTGTTGAAATTCTTTTTTTAGGTGTTTGTCGAATTTTTTTAATCTTATTACACCAACAAAAAAAAAAGATGTCACATAAATTTCTTTTTGTGGGTTGAGCATGATTTTCAGAGGATTTATTTCAAAATACTCTTCTTCAACACGCAAGACACGCAGAAATTTTTCAAAAACTTTTCCGAATGTTGTCCAAACATTTGCCATGTCCAATGAAATTTTTTTGAATCTTGTAAGAAGTTATTTAAAAATGTATCTGTTTAAAATTTTTCAAGAAGCTTTTGGACACAATTTTTTTTTCTTTTTTTGTCTTTTTGAAGATTTGGTATGAGGGTGTTTTCAGAAAAAAGTTTTTCTCCTCTCACAAAATTTCAAGAAAGAAAAATAGAACTAACAAATACATTTTTACGAAATCATTTTGCACAAACTTATTTTTTTATCAAAAGATTACTCAGAACACGTGCAGATGTTGTCCAAACGGCTTAAGATATTAATAATTAGAAAATTCCTAAGTATTATATTCTAATAATTAACTTTTTCTAATTTTCTCGAGAACAAGTTGTCACTAGGTTTGCAGGGATAAGGATTAAAGGTCCCTGTTCATTAGATAGTATTTATTTAGCTTCATGTACGAAATAAATGTTAATTATTCATAATCAAAAGATAAATAATTACATGAAAACATGACGTATATTAAGAATTTATTGAATTGACATATCGGATTGATAATTTTTTTTTTGCTTAAATTTAGATGATGGATTGAGAGTAAATGCGTCTCTGTTATTTCCAAGTGGAACTTAGGTGATTATTGTTGTTGTGTCCAAATTTTGATGATATAGCGCGGGCAACAATCCACCGTTATTTCTAATACAGTAATTTCAAAAGAGCTGCACTATCAAATTTTGGTGCGTCTAAAATCTCAATTGCAATTGGTTATTAAAAGCACTAAATTTGTTATACGTCAGAGCTTTAGTGGTTAAACTATCCAATTGAATATATATGTCACCGATTTAAACAGTAAATGCAATGCATATTACTAGTAAAATAAAGGAGGACAACTTTTCTAAAAAGAAGAAAAGGACACATGAGTTGATGTTGGAAAAGCAAAAAGATTGATAGAGTAGTGACTTTGGCTTGACTTGGTTTGGATTTTGGAGGTTCCAATAAAACTTTTGAAAATTCATTGTAATTTGAAAATAAAACACAAGAGTGGTGGGGCAATCCATAGTCGAGACAAAAGCTGTAAAGGGAAGGGGCAGATTATTATACAACTTGGGCACCACCATTTCACCCTAATTACAATTTGAAGCATAAAGTTGAACATAGATTTACATTATCGACAACGTGTGAGGCACCTATCTATTGGGTTTATATGTGTATTAGTAGCGCGTGTATCTTTTCTCAATGAGTTTAAATTTTTTTTAAAATTAAATAAATATTATATTAAAATTTATGTTTAAGTTGTAAAATAAAAATATAAATTCATAAAGATGATGATTACTGATCCTATATAAGTAATTCTCAAATTACGACGAATAAGAAAAATATTTATAAATGTAAAATTTTACTCAAAATTAAAGTATTAAGAATTTATGCATAGTTCAAATATAGAGAAATTTAAGAAGCATGTTGGACGTGCACCTAATTTTTCCTTACTTCTAGTATAGTTATTGTTACATAGTTGGAAAGGATTTTTGTAAATATTAATTGATTTTAAAGTCTAAATATTAGGAATTCCTACATTATTGTAATAAGGAAATATTTTAATAATCAAATTTTAGTTAATTTCGAAATCCAAAAATTTAGGAAAATAGTTAAATGACTATTTTGTCTAGTGTAAAATCGATTTTTTAAAGGGTTTAGCGAACGATATTTTGCTAAGTGCCTTCGTGCTTTTAATATAGTATAAATAGTTAAAATATTTGAAATATATATTTACATTAAGTTGTTACTTATTGTTGTCACAAATTAGTCGATAAAATTCTACACCAAAAATTACAACAACTTAAAATTCTAAATCAGCTTTTGTTGACATGTTTGGATTCTTTTTCTGATGCAATATGCGACTTAGATTACGGAAATTGGGCTCCAGTTATGTCATCAAAGAACTCATTATGTAGACTGGCACTTTACCAAACAGGTAAGACCATTTCTATCCACACTAAAAAGAGAGCTGACAAATAGGATTGCAGGGTGGGTAGAATAATGCACCATTATGTATCTTTCTACTTTTTATAAATTTCTTTCAAAAGTTTGGAAATCAATCAGATAGAAAGGTAAATAAAGAGGTAAATGATGAATATAAATTTCGAAAGCACTTTGTCTATTTCAATTTTTCATGTTCAGCTAAGGTTTATAACGTTTAGTGAGTGGGAGTAGGGAAGCAGGAAGAACAAATCATGAGTCAAAAAGTTAAAAAGAATTTCAAGTACATGCTTTCTCATCATATTTTCTTTTTCTACTTGCCACCTACCAGCATAACAAGCACAATCTTAACATTCAACTTTTTCCTTTTGTTTTTTGGTCACAGTAGGTCACGGATATTGGTGGATGGACCATAAGTTTGATTGGAAAATATGAAAAGTAATATTAAGTTAATTTGTAGTTGAGACCAGATGTCTAGGTAAATATCATCTTCCCCTTTTGAGTAATATCCTCTGCGTGAAAGTAAATTGTAGGGGCAAGAAGAGAATCCGATAAACTTTGTGGGGATAAACAAGAGGATCAATATAGCAAAATGATAAATCACACACGTGCAACCACCAATAGCTTAAAGTTTATTGAAACTGATAGGAATTTCTTTTACACAATACATGTAAGTATAATTCATACTATCCCTTTTTCCCTTTACCGATCCTCCAGTGTAAAAATAAAAGAAATTTGGAAAAAAGAGAAGAAGAAAAAACCACACACGCATAGGAAATATCACATTCGATAGTCATTGGGCCGTCAAATTTAGAATAAAATTGGGCTATTTGAAAATGAAAGTTAAGTAATACTTTGGAGTTTGGACTACAACTCTCATAAGGCCCAAACCCGGCACTCACGATCTGTCAATTGTTAGATGGACTAGGCCCACACACTGATAGTTGGTGGGATGTAAATCTCTGAGTCCCACTAACCCTAGCATCCTCTATTCTATCCCACATCGCAAGAAGTAATCAGTTATTGATACTTTATAAAGTCCTGTTTTCCAAACAATGGGCACGACCTTACTTGAACAGGATCTGTTCTATAGGCTCGTACCACTGTATCCTTGAGTTCTAAGGAGACAGAAAACCAAGTCTGGTTGATGAAGAATGACTATGAGACCAGAGCGTGATTAACCGCTTCCTATGGTCCCTAGTGGCCATGGAGCCGTAGAGGATCGTTCTCAGCTCTGTTTGTAGGCCTGGGGTGGTCTCATAGTTGTCTGACAGACTCCTTAATTTTTTTGCTCAATTTTCTTTCTCAATTCACCACAAAGAATATCAAATGGCTTTCTCTTTTTTCAGTTTGCCAATTTGAAAAGCATGACCTGGGGAATTTGTAGCACCTACTCTTTTATTTTCTCAATTTGGAAACTGGGAGGAATTACTCTAAGTAGGCGTTTGGACATGAATTTCAAAAAAAAAATTCAAATTTGGAATTTTATTAAAATTTGCATCATAGATGAAGTCGTGTTTGGTTATAATTTTTTGCAACATATTTGGATGTCTTTTTTTCAAAATCATGAAATATAATTTATACCCCCACAATTTATAAAAAATATCAAAACTATCCCAATTTGATTATCTTACTTGAAACAAACAATCAAATATGTTATTGCTTAACTGTTATCATATTCTGTTTACTGCAACACATAGAAGATGCAAAATTTGGAATTTCACTAACGTTTGGACATGAATTCCAAAAGAAAAATTCAAATTTGAAATTTTCCTAAAATTTGGATCGTACATGAAGTTGTGTTTGTTTATAATTTTTGCAACATATTTGGATGTATTTTTTTTCAAAATCATGAAATATAATTTATACCCCACAATTTATAAGAAATATCAAAACCACCACAATTTGATTATCCTACTTGAAACAAACAATCAAACATGCTATTGTTTAACTGTTATCATATTCTGTTTACTGCAACACATAGAAGATGCAAAATCAATATCACATGTCCTAATTCTACTGACACATAGAGAAGGTGCAAAACCAGGCGTAGCCACATATTTCACATAACCATGTAATCAAACTTCCAGTAGGCAGAGTTCAAGAATCAACTAAGACCATCTCTAACCCAACACCAATTTTGACACAAACACCATTTTAGTGTAAGATTTTGTATTTTTTTTACTCCAACCCAACACCATTTCTATCACTATTTTGGTTCGTGAATAGTTTTACACCAAATTTGGTGTAACACTATTCATCAACACTATTCATCAACACCCTTACTATTCATCATTATTTTATTATATAACACTTTTAATTTAACATATTATAATTTTGTAATTACATATAGTTTTTATGTAATATCTTTATAATATTAATTTTATATTTTAATTTTGGCGTATAATTTTTATAAATTAATTTTTGTATATTTTATTTTTTTATAAAATTATAAGTAAGTTAATTTTATTATAAGTTATAATTGTATAAAAATATATAACCATCAAAAAAATGAAAAGTGCAAATCTGAAATATAATATGTTAATAAATAACACAATGTTCATTGATTATCATAAAAACAAATATCTACTCATCACATTTGTTTTCTAATCTTGCTAAAGGTATTGCTCCTCTCACCCATTATGTTATTCAAGGAAAAGAATATGATGTGAGTTATTATTTAGCCGACGGTATATATCCAAAATGGTCTACTATTGTGCAAACAATTCGTGAGCCACGTTCTCAAAAGAAGAAATATTTCGCGATGAAACAAGAATCATGGCGAAAAGATGTTGAACGTGCATTCGGAGTTTTGCAATCTCGTTTTGCAATTGTTGCAGGGCCGTCACGTTTTTGGAGAAAAGAAGTGCTCCAAACATGCTATTTGTTTAACTGTTATCATATTCTGTTTACTGCAACACACAGAAGATGCAAAATCAATATCACATGTCCTAATTCTACTGACACATAGAGAAGGTGCAAAACCAGGCGTAGCCACATATTTCTCATAACCATGTAATCAAACTTCCAGTAGGCAGAGTTCAAGAATCAACTAAGACTAGTGGGAAAGACAGCCACACACTTTGGTGAGAAGAAGACCTGCCGTTTGTGTTTTGTGTTTCTGACTTTATGGAAAGGAAAGTGGGTAGTTGATGGTTACCTAGGTTAATAACTGATGGGGTCTTTTTATAAATTTTAAAAATATTGGGTAAATTTGTAAAACTAAAAAATAGCAACCTAACAATGCATTTCAAGTGAGATTGGAAAAAAAGAAAATTTTTCTTATGTCAGAGACGGGCTCTAAATCAATTTTGAACATGTTAGAATTCTAGGAGTAGTATGAACATGGTTGAAAAAGCTAATTAAAGAACCAGAAAATCGTGTAAAGAAGCTATCTCCATTGGTTATGTTCCACAGTTATGCTATCCGTTCAAAATACTCAACCAAGAAAAGAAGTGAAGAATTACTGAGCAAAAAGTTAAACCATACACAGCCAACAAAACGAACACAATAAGTTTGGATTCAATTCTCACTATCGCCCTTTCGCTTTTAGATCTCCAAATGTATTGGACTATTTGGAAAGCAAGTTTATACTTTCGGGCTAGAACTCTCAGCATCCAATCAACGCAATAGGATTTACGTAACTAAACCAATTGTAAAGCAAACCCAAAAGGGTTCAAAGAAAGTTCAAAGCGCAACTATATAACCAAAAATAACAAGAGATGATTATATTCTGTTTCTTCAAGGAGATACCTATATTTTGACTTAAGATCTGTTACTTTTTAAATCAACTCTCTGATAGATTCGAATTCAATCTAATCCCCTCATCCGCCATGGACATTGTAAAAGAAATTTTACAATTTACCATAAGGTGAAAAACATAAAAAATAAATTATGCTTGTATTTACTCTTTTATTTTTAATTATTAATTTTTGAACATATTAGCCCATCTATTTACAAAAGGATTAAATTAAGGCCAAATACACAGCGGATCCCTAAAGTTGCCACGATATTTTATTTATATATATATATAAAAGAGGAGAAAAAAATGCTTACATGACACCTCTTTTAGGTTTGGAAAGACATTTATCTTTTTTGTCATTTTTTTTTGCCTTTCACTCTACTTTTTCATGTCATATTATTTTTATGCTTCTAAGTTAAAGAATGCAACGGTTCGAGAATAATGGAAATGCCTATCTTTCAGCTGATGGAACCGTTACAGCTTCTTGTACCGAACAGACTTTTAAGAGTCCTCTTAATTGTGATTTAATTTTCCAAGTCACTTTTACAATACCTCTCAACTGCATTCTGCCATTTCTTGTTTTCCAAACTTAACTCATGGAATCATTCATTTAGTAATGTATATTAATACAACCGCTCCAGGAGTTATGATGTAGGAAAAGTAACTGTTGCAACGTTATTGCTACCATAATTTCCAAATTACAGCCGTTTCCTACATCCTTTTTGTTGAAAGGAAGAGAACTTCAACTTACTTTTCCTATCTTCAGTTTTTATTTTATTTTCTTTATTTCTTTATTCTGCATCTCTTCTCTTTATTTTCACCTATCTCTATTTTCTTCCCTTAATTTCTTTGTTGGCTTTGCTGTAGGAGATTCCTTCTTATACTTTTTGTTATTGTGGTATTATTATTAATTTTATCGGTAAGTTACGATTGTAAATTAAGGCTGATACAAAATAGATTCAGTTTTATAAGCCTTCGACAAAGATGCAACACAGAGATTAAAAATTAAAAAAAAAAGCACAATAAAACGGTTAAAGTTACACTTGTGTATACCTGATTTTTGTACCCTTTTAATTCTGACAAAAAACAAAACTAACTTTTGGATGGATTCAACCATTTTAGTTGTGTTTCTTTGAACTTATCTGCGCATTTATTCCTTCATTAAATAGTAGCAAAAATATTTTTTTACCTTTTATTTGTATATTTTAGTCTACATCTTTAAATTATATATATCAAAAAGATTTTCTTTCTAATTGTACGTTTTCTTTAGGACTAAATAAGATTATAATATAATTAGGGGCTTAAAGGATTGAGCTAGTGCATTTCAATTGAAATTGAGCCTAAATTGGCCCAAAATCAAAAGCCCAAAGAGCCAGTGATCTGGTCCACATGGAGGCTGTTAGGTGAGGGGCTAAAACGACATAGTTTTGGTTTAAACTACATCGTTTTGGTTATGAATCGAGATGAAATCACAACCATTCATTTTGCTCAATCCAACGGACCTTATTTGTTAACCCATTCCAAATAAAACATTTGGAAAATCTGATTTTTGCCCCATTCACTATCCAAACCCTAGCTCCCTCTCTTTTTTCTCATTCTCCCATAGCTGCCGCCGCTCCTCCACTGCCACCACCATGAGCCGCCGCCGGTGGTGGTACAAACCATCCCATATTCTCACCATACAATCCCCTCAACCTCCTCTTTCCAAATCTCTAACCCAAATCCCTCAAAACCTGCTTGTATTCCACTATTTTTAGATCTAGGAAACCCTAACCGCCACTTTTTTTTGTCTAAATTCGTGAAGATCTGGCCACTACCACCCTACAATACCTATATACATGGACATGGCTCAACGAGGACTGTTGTTTAGCATTGGACTCAAGACGAAAATCCGACAATCATTTTCCGGCGAAGCTGCCGTTCACTCCCACTGCCGGCAACCACCACTAGGCCCACTGACCCCCCTTTCTCTAGACTACTTGACTCAAAGACCCATGTTTCCTTCTAGTATGATGCCAAAACTTATCTGTTTTGGCATCCCCTAAAAGAAAACTTGCGTTTCGGGGTCGGACAACCACCACTTGACATCTACGGCATCATCTCGTTGCTCGATTCAATGTCGAATATCCCGAAGCTTGGTATAAACTCAAATCCTAATCCTTTCCTCCCAGTTTTTGATTTTTCTGTTTCCCTGTCGTTTGTTTGTAGTCTTGATTATAATTCTATTTAGTGATTGTTGCGGCCAAACGCACACGCAAGTATACACGGTCGTCAAGTAATAAAGTTACTAGAAGTTGGATGTCGAACTCAAGAGGACTTATGATTAACTATTAACTAAATTAGACTATTCTAACTATTTAAACAAGAATTAAAACTAGAAGTATTTGATTCTAAACTAATTAAAAGAAAGAAAAACAAATAGTGAACGTTGAACAAAAGAAGAACAGATTTTTATGTTATCAATACGATAAAAACGATCTAGGGTTATGGGCTATCTAACATTCCTATTGTATTCTTCAATTAAATTGACTAACTAATTCATCTAGTTCAATTGTTGACATGGTTAATATTTCTCGTAAGAATCTGTCGAGTTCTTACTCGCCTATTCAAGCTAACCTAATGCCTATATGCCTATGGAATTAGAACTAACAAGAACACATTCATAATTCCTGTACATCAACCAAGCAAGATAATTAGATATATGTCTATCCTAACCGCGAATCCATTTCCCGATGCCCAGGGTCAAGAACTTGCTCTACTCAATCCTATGTGCAATCTAGAATTTTCATTTTCGAGTTCAACTCTAGATTCGTATATAGTATTCAATTGGTGATCAAGCAATTAAATAATTAAGCGCAAGATTGGATAAACAAACCAATGTGATAAACTAAGAAATCAAAATCAATATTCGAATAACAATAATCACGAAAGAACTACAAACCTAGAACGTGAAGTTTAGCTCCACATAGACATGGTAGCCAAACAACAAATCATACAAAGAAATATAAAAATTACTAAGTTTAACGGAAGAAAATATGAAACCAGGCTCCATGGCGGCTCTCTGCTCTCCCTTGGTCAAAAGTTCCTCTAAAAAATGTTTCCCCTACTCCAAAATAGGTTTAAGACCCCTTTTATACGAGTTGGAGGTGTATAGAGCCGAAATAACCAAGTCTCGAGCGAAATAGGATAAGTCCCCATCACCACCACCCAGAGTAGCGTGAGGAGCTAGTCCTAGCACTGGATATTTTTTGCTTCTGGAAACTGGGCCACATGTAGCGCCCCATGCTGCCTGTGGCCCTCAAATGTGCACTTTTTTCTTTTCTTCCCATTTTCGCTCTAATTCGCACAAATGACTCCTACGCATAGAAATACCACAAATTAGCCCAAATCATTATATTATATATCCAAAATCTCTGAGACATGAGCACAGTGCGAGGCAATATATATAAAAATATGCATATTTTAAGCCGAATATCAGTGACTGTTTCAGTTAGTTCTCAATCTAATGTCTGATTTTTTATTTTTAACTTAATTGGTTATGTTTGTTTGTATCACTATTGACATATTTTTGCTTTGCTTTATGTCGTTAAGTTCTGATTCTAGGTTATTGTTTTTTGATATTCGTTTTGGTTTAAGCGGATTAGTTTTAAGTATTTCATGGCTTAATACATGTTTCTTGTTTGGTTTCAATCTTGAAGTTCTGGTTCTCCTTGTTGGTTAATAGTTCGATCAGTTAGTTAGGTTCTAGTTATTTATTTTTTAGTAAGTGGTTGGTACTGATTTTGTAAAAGCTGAAAGGTAGTTATGTTAATGATGAGATTAGGGTATACATTAGTTTGTTTTCATTGTTTGAAGTATGCCAATAGTTCAATTACTTTCTTTGTGTCTAAACTTGGTGAAAAGGGATTGTCCTTTCTCCTATTTGGACAGCCCTTTGGGCAGGTTTTGGTAAATAAATATCAGTCATTTTGGACAGATTTTTAGTGAACAAAAAGCTGTCCAAAAAAGTGCTTTTTTACTTCCTACTTAAGGGCTACTCTTTCTTCATTTTTACTCACACTCTAACACACTTAGAAGACATTTTTTATACAACAAAAGAACACCATTTGAGGGCAAAAGATCAGCTGAACATATGGAATAGTAAGCTAAAAATTCTGAACTTCGTGAGTGTTTCTTAGAGTACAAAACTTGTGAGAAATAGAAGGATTCTAGTTAATTTCGGGAACAAATAGCTACTAGTTTCGAGAACCTAAGAGAATCGACCAGAAACAAACAGTAGATTTGCTTCTGGAAACTGGGCCAAAAATAATTTTTTTTTTGTTTAACTAATTTAATAATATAATTAATTTTAAACGCTATGCAACTAGTAGGCACACTTTAACTTCACGGACTCGCTTGCGTAGCGTGATGTTTGACATTCAATTAATTCATCAATCTCATACCATATCTACTAGCTTTAATTAATTCTTAATTTAATTAATACCTTGTTATAATCGCTAGCACGTTGGTTGACTTTTTAATGAATGCCAAAATTAATATCCTCAAATGTTGTAGTTTTTCAAAAGTAATAACGTGCTAATAATCCTTCGTCATGACTGTGGATTCGCTTGCGTAGTGCTGTTATGAAAAAAATAATAAAATTCATCTCGGTCGTACATTCGCTTGCGTGGTGCAGTTAGGACAATTTAATATTATTCAAATTATTCTTTAATAATTTTAATAATGAAAAGCGGATAGGTAAACCATGAAAATCAAATAATGCACATTTTATCCAAAATTAATTCATGCCAAGCTTAAGCCAATAAAGCGATCGTGCTAGAACCAGGGGACTCGGGGAATGCCTTACACCTTCTCCCCGGACATCAGAACTCCTTACCCAGACTTTATTTTCGCAGACCAATAATAATAGAGTCAAACCTTCGTTTGACTAGGGATTCAAATAAAAGGTGATTTGGAACACCTAAAAATCAATTCCAAGTAGCGACTCTGAACAATAAAATAATCCTTATTTTAAATTATCATTTTAATTGAAAAAACTCTTTTACCTACAATTATCCATAACACACATATCTTTTGGGGGATAGAAAAATGGTGTGACAGCTTTGGCGACTCTGGTGGGGATAACCAGAATTCGAGCTTGTACATTGACTTTATTTGGCTTTATTAATTTTTGTATATACCATGATTTATTTGGCCCTAATATGCTACTTGTCTGATTTTTACCGTTTTGATATTGTTGAACTGTGCATATAAACTATCATCTCACGCACCCCCTCTGAGTCTTCTTGAAATTAAAATTGAACATTTGCTTGACATATCATGCTTCCTTTGAGATAGCCGAGGTGCTTGCCACCCGGTAAATAATTTTAGTCACATATATTTTAGGCGGGGAGCACCACCAGCTAAGCCGGAAAGTATTGCTACTGGTATGCTAACCCTCCTCAGCTCGAGTTGTCCGTTCGAGTAAGCCAATCTAGATACCTTCTCCACTAGGATTTAAACCGAGAGGAACAAACCTCATGCTGGATATTTCTAGTAGGTTCGCTTTATTTGCATCACATACATTTGGCTTAGCAAAGCTCGACATTTTTGCCTACTTTTTATCATTTTATCCTTGTGTTCAGTTGTTTTGTCGGGACTACACCAAAACCTTCTTTGAAAGTGCCAAAGGACCATTTTCGTAAGAAAGGTCTTGTAGTCCAGCTTTGTCTCTTGTACAAACTATGTGCACTTGATTATTGACCCTATGCAAGATACTTAGGCAACTCTACTATGGCCTAGTGCCCCGTCCAAATCAATCATGTCTTACTATTTGGGTAAAGATTGACTGATCATTCAAAATTGTATCATCTCCCAAGGAGGGTGTTCAATTTCAGTAAACGCTCACTTCAAAACATGGTTAGGGTTGGTTACTTAAGTCCCACATTTCCATTTCTAAACTTTCATGAGTCAAATCCTAGGGTATTAGAAATTTTGTGTTATCTAAGCTTGCATAGGTCCTAACCTCATGTTCTACCACTTAGGTGCATTATAGACCCAATGAGAAGAAGATCTAACAAAATGCCAATAGATGATGAGTCTCCACAAATTTGTCTTGTGCATAAATACCCGGTTGTTGAGGCAATGATGGAAAAATATGAGCATTTGTGAGCATGAAAAGATAAAGGACCATCTGGGTCACTTAATGAATATTATGGTGATCAACCCAAGGAGGGACTTAATTGAGGCGTTGGTGCATTTCTGGGATTCTAATAACAATGTATTATATTTTAATGGTTTCGAAATGACTCCCACTTTGGAGGAGTTAGTTGGATACATAAGGTTAGTCGATGAGCTTCGGAAGAAGAGACCCTTGGCCCCAAGGGAAGTCACTAGTAGTACATTTTGGAGTAGATGACAAACATCCAAAATAAAATAGCAAGTGTGGAAAGATGGCATGTTCAATTGGATTTCTTATACGACAGGTATGGGTGTCTAGGTGGATTCTCAAATCATGAAAAAAGCTTGATAACAAAATTAGATTCAACGCTTGGCAAAGACATGGGTGGAGAGCATTCTTAGTGGCATTTCTAGGGACAATGATTTTCTCGAGGCATGACAAAAATATTGATATTCGATTATCTGGCATAGTCACCACTTTATTGTGTAGAAAGGACGTCACTATCATTCCTATGATATTGTTAGATATTTACCATGCCCTGACCAGGTGTCAAGAAGGAGAAGATTTCTTTGAGGGCTGTAACATCATACTCCAAATATGATTTTTAGAGCACCTTCTCCGTCATCCCGTTTAGGTGAATTTTAGCGTCCATTGGAGCAACAATGAGCTTGAATATAGGTTTAAAGATTTGACTAAAGATAGTAGCTTCCCCAACGACGTTGAAGCATGGAGAGGGCATCTTTATAAGTTGACTGATTCTGAAATCACATGGAAATACCACTGGTTCTCACCAAAAGAGGTCATATATAGGTCTTACTACCATTCGTTTCTGATTTTGATGGGTCTTCGTGGTTTTCAGCCGTCTGTGCCTATAAGAGCCCTACACCAATTAGGTCGAAAACGGTAGTACCCATAATGGATCACATGTAAAGATTCATGTGGGAGGTAATATCCGAGGATCCAGTTCATGAGGCTTATGCTCGACAGGTTTGGGATGAAAATAAGGTACTCGAATTTCACAATGTGGTAGAAGATCGGGATTGAGAAGAGTTAGACCCTGCATATTTTGAGTGGTTCTATGATCAATATGCTTTTGGATACATGCAAGTGACAGTTCTGAAGAGCACGACAGAATAAGAGGTTGAAATTAGAACAAGAGTGGGGCAGGCGAAGGAGGAAATAACAAGAGGCTATGAATCCATCATTCGGGTGCTACGTAGGGATATAAGTATCGTCAATGTGAATAAGGATTTGTAGTACACTGAGACCAAATTAACATATGAGGTTCAAGAGATTCAAGAGCTTCAAGCACAACTTCAGTAAGAGAGAATATGGGCCATTCCAATGCACGAAGAAATGCATTGCAATGTTATCATCCATGATCATAGGGCTCGGGCCAAGATTGCAGAATCGGGTAAGAACCAGCTAAAGAATGAGCTAGGAAGGGTCCAGAACCAGCTGAATCTATCATTACAACGCAAGGTGGATATATCAGTCATAGCCAATAATCATGAGTTGCATATCAAGTTCTTAAGTCAGAGCCAGGATCATGTTAGAAGGAAAGCCTATGAAGTGGCTACTTATACCGCCCAAGGGTGTATGACTTGTCAGGGTTTGACTCGAGAGCAATTTGCTACGGTAGCGCCCAACTTCGCGCGTCATATTTCCATAGACTTGAAGCGCATATACTATGATTGGGAGGCCAGCCGCAAGAATAAGCTCCTTGACTACAATGATGCTGGTGGATTCTTCTATAGGGATCTGAGTCTTCTTTTAGTTGGTAGTCCCTTTTGATCGTTCCTTCGTTGTCATCGAGTCTGTAAAACTCTTTTGGTGTTTTGAGTCTTGTTGTTTTTTCTTTTATTTTTAAAAGTCTGTTTGAGTTGAGTCCGGTCTTGTTTAAATATTTATCTTTTTAGGTTGTATCTTTATGTAATTTTTGTTTTTGAGTCTTGTATAAAAAAAAGAAGAAAAAAATCGAAAATCAATGAAAAAGATTTTATTTTAGAAAAATTCGAAAATGAACCAAAAAGATGTTGTTTTTTGTAAATTTTAAAAAAAATCTTTGTTTTTGTAAATAAAAAAAGAAAGAAAGAAAACTCCAAAACAAATGGTCATGTCCCTGAATTACGTAATGATCTGATTCATGCGGCGACATGATACGTAGGCAACCCCCAAAAGGTTCGATCGAGATATTCTTCAACGACTCTAATATGAGGGTTACAAAATGAGGCGAGTAAAAAGAAAAGCGAAAAAGGGCAGAAGAAAATAAGAGCATCAATAAGCAGTAACCTTATAAGCCGAAATGAAACATGAAGCCTTCGAAAAGCATGTTAGAGGCGGTAACAATGTTAGGAGCATGGCATATTACGTGTGATTCATATCTTTAAAATGCTTAACCCTAATACTTTTGTTGTCTCTTATATAGTAAGTTTAAGGTGGTTGGTTTGTGGTGAAACTAGCAACACATTATTACTTCACTAGATCTAAAGGAAAGGTACTGATGGCTAACAATGATGAAATCGAGTTGGTCAGTGACGACCCCCAGAGTCAGTCAGTTGGGCAAGAGTCGTAGGAAGTAAGAAGATTGAATCTGCAACTGTCTCATGTGTATCAGGCTTGGGTCTCCAGTCAGCCTCCGACTCAGGGTCCCTCAAAGGGAACTTCCACCGTATCCCTGGCTACTCAACCACCGCTCCCCATGAGTTTTCAGATTCTACCACCAGGGTATGTGCCAAATTATAGCTTCCCTTCCGCCCTTGGTACCTCTAATGTGCGACCTCTAGACGCACCTGTTAGGAACGCCTCTCTTGTCGTGTCTGGTGCGCCAGTGTATATAATCCCGCCCACCAAATATTGTGACGAGGCCAAACATCGAGTCACCATCTCATGCTTATGATGACCAATACTACTCTCCAGATATTGCTTTAAAGGTCTCGGCTACACACAATCAGACTCCACACTACGAGTCACCTGTAGAAAATGAAAAGGATGTCAAGACGGGAGAGCCAGATGAGATGGCCAAGAAAATAAAAAGTCTTGAGCAGAACATAAAGAATATACAAGGACTATGCAGTCACAAAAGTGTCTCATCAAGTGATCTGTTCATGTTTCTTCACATATATTTACCCCCAGGGTTCAAGGCACCAAAATTTGAGAAATATGATGGACACGACAACCCTATCGCCCACTTAAAAAGGTACTGCAACTAGCTGAGGGGCGCAAGAGGAAAAGGTGAATTGCTGATGGCTTATTTTGGGGAGAGTCTGGTGGGAGTAGCCTCTGAATATTTCATTGACCAAGATATCTCTCATTGGCATGATTGGGACGACATGGTCCAAGCCTTCGTCAAACAATTTCATTACAACATTGATATTGCGCCAGATCGCAATTCCCTGCCTAATATAAAAAAAAAAGCCGACTGAAAGCTTTAGGGAGTATGCCACTAAATAGAGAGAAAGCGCTAGAGTTAAGCCACCCATGGATAACCACAAGTTGATCACTGTTTTTCTGGAGGCTCATGAGCCTGATTACTTTCAAAACATGATGTCCGCCATGGGTAGACCTTTTGCAGAATCAATCAAGATAGGAGAAATGGTCGAAAATGGCCTCAAGACTGGCCGAATTATAAGTCAAGCAACTCTCAAAGCCACCCCCAAGCAATACAGAATGGGTCGGTATGCCTTGCAAACCGAAAGAAGAAAGATGAGGAGGCCATGATGGTATCATGGTCGAAAAGAGGTCAAAAGGGAGCATCTCAACAATATGGGCAGTCTCATCAGGTTTCGTAAGGTTCTCCACAACACTACTATCCATCCCCGGATCCTCGATACTCAGTTGCTCCACAATATGCAACATTCAATGCTCAGTATTATGCCAAACCATCCAATCGACAACAGATATGGGCCCCAGCTTCAACAGACCTTCGTCCTTGATAGCAAAACTTTCAATCACCCTACTACCCTCGTCCGAAATAGGAGTATGAAAGGGATCATAAGTAGAGGGATAATTTCACGCCAATTGTAGAATCCTACACAAGTTTGTTTGAAAGGTTGAAACGTTATGACATGATTGAGCTGCTTCAAGGGTATGTTTCTGATCCATATGCAAAAGGTTTTGACCCTGCTGTATGGTGCGTATACTATTCTAATTCCAGGGGCATAACACTAAGGATTGTCTGGTTTTGAAAAAGGAAATAGAAATGATGATTCAAGAAGGGATGATCGTGGTTGTCACACCTCATTTTTTACGGGAAAAAAGAGTTTTTCCAATTAAAGTGATATTATTTGAAAAGGGATTATTTTATTTAATTTATAGAGTCGCCACTTAGAATAATTATTTACGGCGTCCCAATTCGCCATTTATTTTAAATCCCAAATCAAGGAAAAATTGACTCTGTATCAGTCTACAAAACACAGAAGACCTGGGTAAGGAATTATATTAACCCGGGAGAAGGTATGAGCCACTCCCAAATTCGGTGATTTTAGCACGGTCGCTTTACAATTACACATGGCTTATTTGTCTGATTATTACATGTTTTAGACATATTGGGTGTTTTTACCCTTTTACCGCTTTTATCAAATGTTTTGGCCATTTTATATATTTATAAAATTTATTTGAACAAGTTACGATGTCGTACACTTGTCGTTTTATACTCATCGCAAACCGCGACACGTAAAATGCACCCACGAATTACGACATGTTTATTATTATTATTATTATTATTTTTAAGTTGATTCAAGTCACGCGAACATGCACTTTAAGTTGGGGTTACGTATCATGACTATGCCACGGGAACCGTACCCATAGTCACGATGATTTATCGAGTCAAAAACGTGCCTAAAGGCGTACTATAATTATTTTTGAATATGTACGACATTATTCATTATAAAAGAAATGGGCCAGCTTATTCATCATGGGCTTGGTGTTCTAATTTTGGCCCATTTAGCTTAACTAATGGTATGTATAGTCAAATGAATATCTACAACCCAACTATTTGCAAGATCAAACACTGCCCCATTAATATGAACAAATCTTCATTCTTTAATGGAAAATTTACCCAACTATGCTATAATAGAAACTTATTTACCACTTTTCTTTAGGTTCCTTAAAAATTATATTCTCTATCTATATTTACTATTTATATACAAAACCTTAATAAAGAGAGCATCCTTAAAACTAGGATGTAACTGATACAACCCTTCCCTCTCCCCTCCCCCACGTCAGCCCTCCCTCCCTCTCATGTATATCAGTTATACAAAGTCCCTAAAATCACTTTTTCATCCCATTTTCAAAAACATTTTAAAATATTTCTCTCTTCCATACAAATTAATCCAAATCTCATCCTCTTCACACAAATTCATCGACATTATCTCTAAAATTGCAGTAGCAAAGAGTTCTCCATTGACAACCAATAAAAAATTTTGAAACTTTGAATTTAACATTTGAGTTTTACGAAATTGTGATTTGTTCTCATCCACTTCACATGCATTCATCGACATTATCTCTAAAATTGCAATAGTAAAGAGTTCTCCATTGACAACCATTAAAAAGTTTCGAATCTTTGAATTCAACATTTGGGTTTTACGAATTTATGATTTGTTTGGATTGGGTGCTCTTGCAAACGATTTAGAATATAACTTGGAGTTTATATATCAGTTATGAGGGAGATTGGTTAAGTTTAGAGTTATTTTTAGGTAAAATTTCATATTGAAACTCGAAAAAGAAAAATTTTTAAATTGTATCACGATTGTATGATAATTGTATCAAAGTTGTATTTGACTTGTATCTGATATATCAATATATAAAATAATACCAAATATAATTATAATACAATATTGTATCAGAATTTAAGTTTAGAATTGTGATTGAAACTTGAAGAAGATGAAGATTAGAATTGTATCACAGTTGTATCATAATTATATTTGTATCATAATTGTTGCAGAAATTATATCATAAATATATGATAATTATATACGGTGATGTGCAATTGTAAGTTTGTGACCAATTTCACATTTGGATTGTGTATGAGGCATTATCCTATTAGTAATAATTTTGCTAGAGTTTAGCAATTTTTGAATTGTTGAAGAAACTTTTAGCAACTGATTTTTTTTGTCATCTCATGATATTCTATGCCATGTGTATAGATTTCTTACTGCAAAGAAAAAGTATCTTTTTGGTATCTATTATGAAAATCAGTTCTGTATTATTGGATTTGTTAGATTAGGTATCACTTTCCTAATATTATAAGAATAATAGAAACATAGAATATGTAGTAAGACATTATATCAAGCATTTGAAGGTTCCAACCAAAATCATTCAACAACTGAAGCAAAATTACAAGCTTCTTGTTGAAGACGTACAACTATCGAAGAGAGAGAAGAGGCGATCTGCATACAGAAAAAATTAGGACGCATGAAACGAGGAAAAGTGTGAAAAAAGGAATGGATATAATTGAATCCCTTAATTGAAGGTATTAATCATGGGATGAGAGCTTTTTAAGGGGGTAATGTATACAATTTATAAAAAAAATCTAGATACTTTTGGAAACTACAAAACCTAGATAAAATAAATTAATAAGTTCCTATTATAGTATATATAGGAAAAACTTCTAAAAAATTAATTAAAATGAAATCTTATTCAACTAATCTACTTAGAAAATAACTCGAAACATACAAAGGAATTTGAAGCCATAATAATTATAAACAACGATAATAAACAAAATGGCATAACAAATCTCTCATGAATTCCCATTTTTAGCATATAAACCAAGAACGATCTTCAGTAATTTGAACAAAATTCCACGAGCTTTGCTTAAACTAATCAAGCGCGCATTTGAACTCTTAAACAGACAATTGTCAACTCAGCAAATAACTAATAAAATCTTACAGGCATGTAAGTTAACAAAATTTGAAGAAAGAAAAATAAAAAATAAGAATAAACCTCAAAGGTAATAAACTTTGTTCAATATTGAGAAGGCAAACTTGTACAACGGAGTATCCTTCTGCTATCCAAAGAGAAACCTCATCAATAGAACCCGAACCGGAAACTTCGTCGTAAAACTTTAAACGGCAACCTCGACTATCTTTGTGGTGATTTAAGGTCTGATTGGAGTTGGTTCTTGGATTGATTTACAGTTGAGTTTGAGTTTTTTTTTACGTTTTTGGAGTTGGTTTTACTGCGTTCTCGAGGCTATTTTGTGGTGTCTTAGGTCTGATTTTCGGGACTATTGTTTGGACGATTTTGCAGCTGTTTTTGAGCTGGAGATGCTGCTCCTTTTTGGCTGGATTTGGGGTGGTTTTTGGACTGATTTTCGGAGCTATTTTCCTGGTGTTTTATGGCTGCTTTTTGTGTGTGTAGGGGGGGGAGGGGAGGAGGGAGGGTTGTGTGCTGGTATTTCAGCAGTGTCTCGGTGTCGTTTTAGGTGGAAGAAATCAGCAGATTTATTGTAGTTTTGGGGTGCTTTGTTGGCTAAAAGAAACAGTTGATTCCTTGGTGTTTGTAGGTGGATACATGGCTGTTGAGGGGTGATTTTTGGAGCTGCTATATGGCTGTGAAGATGGAGTACTCGAGCGGCTTTAATGGAGAAAACAGAGATGATTTTGTGTGATCAAAAACCAAGATGATTCTTAAGGTTTGCCTAATTGCTCTCCCTCTCCCTTAAATACTACAAAATGAATGTATTACATAGTGCAGTGTGTGAGTTGTGGAAAGAAAATGCGAGTAGTGCCCTGTGTGTACATTGTGTCGTGTGTGTTATGCAAGTGAGGGGAAAAGGGAGTTAGCCAAAAAATGGGATCAGGCGTGTTCTTAGGGAGTTAGTTGTGGATAGGAAAGAATCTTCTTTTATTTTATTTTCTTATCCTTTTTGAACATAGAAACCAATTAACAAGACTACTTAATCAAATATTAAAATAATAAAAGCAAAATATTTATTTATACTAATATCAAATATCTTTAAAAGAAATTACTCATAAAGTTACTACCTACTAAAGTTTAGAATATTAGAGTAACGTACTAATTTATAAGATAAAACAACACCTAAGTAAGAATATTAATTAACTATTTTAGATTAGAGAAATATAAGAAAAAATTAAATATTTAAGCTAGAATTTAAATGACACAAAAAAATTTATTAAAGTCACTAGATTACTTATTAATATTCTAATTAAAAGAACCTATATATTCTTTTTGTAATCTTTCTTTTTATTTTTGACCAATAGAAATAAAACTTGTACTCTAAGACGGTAAGTATTTTTTGTAGTTTTTAATTTAATATTTTTTCAAATAAAACCTATTAAGAGTAAGAGAAAAGTTTAAAATATCAAGATTAGACCTAAAAGAAATATTTACACTAAAATAATATCGAATTCAGGTGGGGTCAAAAATTAATTGTTCACAGTGGTCCAAGATAATGTCACCCTAAACATTATGACAAAACACACAATGTTTGGATGATTTACAATAATAAAGAATATGGAGACAGTTTGCTGAAAAAGTCAAGAACATGTCCATTAGATGTAAGGCGATCAAAATTATTGAAGGTCCTATTTGACGTTGATGTGCAAATTAATTGCTAAGATGTCGAGCTTGGCAATTAGAAAGTCACTCCCCACTTTGCCGGGAAGGAGTCTTGGTAGTTTGTTTTGTCATAATTTTTATCATCTGGATTATTTCGAGGTTGTGATCCATATGTTGTTTGTTTGTCCTATCATCAAACCTCTCTATCCTTTAATCAATGAAATACAACTTTTCGCTTTGTATCATTTTAATCCATTATGTTTATTTCTTCTTGCATATATAGTTCTTTTCACGCCAATTTTAGTGACATAACATGCATGCAGAGTTTTCATCTAGATTTTAGAAAGCCTGCCCAATCTTGAATTGAATCGAGGAAAAATACTTGGAGGATAAGTAAGGGTTTGAAAAACATTTATGATAAGCCAGTGTCAAGATCACATGAAACCAAAACCGTCATATCCGTAGAGGTTAAAGATGTTTATCTCAAACCTATCATGGATACCGGCTTAAGGATAATTAAAAGTTTTGAAGTCTGGTTGGACTAATCGATGAAAGGGTTTCGGCCATGGCCTGCCATAATCTAATCATATCAGGGAAGATGACCCAAATCTTAAAATAAGGTGCATTCTAGGGAATTTAACCTGGATTAGTCGGTATTGAAGCGCATCCTTGTACATCAAGACAAAGACCAACAAAAGGAGGCTACAAATTGTCGAAGGTCATCTAGAGCAAAGAAGACCTTGACTACGGAGCTATACAACTGACAAAACAAAGAAGACAGTCATGTCCATCAATGCCGAACCTGAGGAGAGATAGTATGTTTGACACTCTTGAGGTTGGGAGGTCCTTTTTCTGCTACCCAAACACTTTATACCTTTCGTTACCCCTTTTGAGCATGTTTTATTTTTTCTTAACCCCCCTTTTGGAATATCAAGTATAGAGTAAAAAATAATAATAAAAGAATCGAAGATCCATGCCACCAGAAAATAGGAGCTGGGGCAATTTGTTTTTTAAAAAAAAAGAGAAGAAAAGAAAAAGAGAAAAGAAGGAAAGAAAAATGATGAAAGAAAATAACAACAACAACGAAACCTTTCGTGTAAGTTTAAACTACGTTTGACTTGATTCCCAAAGAGAAAAGAAGGAAAGAAAAATGATGAAAAAAAATAACAACAACAACGAAACCTTTCGTGTAAGTTTAAACCTTTCGTGCAGTTCTATACTAGGGTTCTGTCCAACCAAATCAAAAATAAAAATTTCCAGTATCTGAAACTAGGGCAGAAGTTTTTTATATTTTTTATGAAGAGTCAATTCCAAGAGTTGTAAGTTACAACCCCCATCATCTTGAATCGTTTTTGAGCCTTCATGCAACCCTTTCTTTCTAACCCTATCCAAAATCCTTCAAATAAAGACCTCCCAATAAGTCTTTAAGAATGCCAAGGGAAGCACACAATAAGCAAGAGTTGTCACACGATATAGAACAATGTTAAGTTACTCGTACAAAAAGGAAAAAAAATATAATGAATGGAAATGAGAGTCTTATTGGCGAAAACCCTCATGGGCACTGTAAGACGATGGTAAGTAGAGACGAATAAATAAAAGAGACTGGTTGGTGAAAACCTTTTGGGGCACTGCTGGTCGAAGGTGAGCTGCGATTTGATGCAAATGATTGGCACAAAAAAGGCCAACTTCAAAGACGAATGGGAACAACAAGAAGAATGGGTATTTTGGTTGGATAGATTCGGTCGCTCAGTCCAAAATGTATGTCATGATCATTAAAGTTGGTTACCATATTCAAAGGAGCCCATTCTTTCTTTCTTTCCCCCTAAAGTGACATTTTCAGTTAAATACTATCCCTTCTCACTTTTACATTGCGTCATTTTGTCCATTTGCATTTTTATTTTGAGTTAGTCTTTGTTAAAACAACCGAGAAATGATTTCAAAATCTATTACCAGCTTTCTAATTATACAACACGAGTTGTATCCTAGTACATCAAAGAGGACATAATCAAGGGAGCAACGTGCACAATAAGTTATTGAAGTTAAACAAGATCTGAGGGTTTCATGCAGACAGAAGTTCTAAAGAGAAGTTTACTGGTTTATTTGTTTAGAAGCCAACAAAGAAAAGGCCACAAAATTGGTCACCATTTCCCAGAAGTGCAAAACAAAGGATGTGAGGCATACACAACAGGGACGAAGACTCAAATCTATCTGTGATCTTCTGTTGATAAACATTCTTGAAAAGCCTAAGAATGCGTTTCAAAGAAATCAAAAAGAGTCATCCGAGCAAAACTTGCTTCAAGGGTAAAAGATGATAGTTTTAGAGACTCAAAAACTAGTGCTGGGTATAAGACAACCAAGTTTAATCTAGAGAGTAAAATCCGCCCAAAACAAGTCTTTAATATTTAGACAAAGGTCGTCGACACCATGAACATCCGGGTACGAAATAGTCAGGTGCGACAGTAGAAAGCCAAAGTTTCCAGAACACGATGCAGAGCCTCCAAGCTGTTTGGTACCACACTGAAAAATCAATTCTCTAACAACGGGGTGGCCGCAGATTCAAACTACTTAGGGAATTCAATACTACAAACCGACCACCACTATTAAACTCACAAATATTTCTTTGTTTGAAGCAGGAAACAAAGTAGTGTAGAAATGAAGTTCTCAAAGGACGAATGTCACCAAAGATAAGTTCTTCAAAATCTCTACTTTTTCTTTCTAGGCATTCCCATAATCACATCATCAACCACTTCATTTTTCAGCATAAGGTACACCGGTCCTTAGTTTAGATTCCATTTTAATATATGGCACACCACTCCCTAGTCGCATGTTCAGTATAGGGTACACCAATCCCTAGATGTATTATCCAACATAAGGTACACTAATTCTTCGTGAGGTTTAATTTTAATACAAGGTATCCTATTCCCTGGTTACCTTCTCTTTAAGTGATAAGGGTGCCAACCCTTGGTTACATTCTATCAGTGATACATGGTGCCAACCCCTAGTTATATTTTATCTCAATGATACAGGACGCCAACCCGTGGTTACATTCCCTCTCATTTCTTCAACCTCACTCGTACGAGATGCATTTCCTAGTTTGAGTTATTCCAAAAGGAGACACATTTCCTAATTTGAACCATTAATCTAGGAGAGGCACTTCCTAGCCCAAGCCTTTCAACTTCACTTGTAGGAGATGCACTTCTTAGTTTGAGTTATTCCAATAGGAGACACACTTCCTAATCTGAACCATTAATCTTAGGAGATGCACTTCCTAGTCCAAGTCCTTCAACCTCATTCGTAGGAGACACACTTTCTAGTTTGAGCCATTGCAATAGGAGACACACTTCCTAATTTGAACCATTAATCTTAGGAGATGCATGTCACGACCCAATTTTTCCTATAGGTCGTGATGACATCCAACGTCTCTGCTAGGCAAGCCAACGGTGAACTAGGCATGTGTTTTTCCCTTTTTTGTGCAATTTCGAAATAGTTGATTTTTATTTATTAAGTAAGTAAGAGGTGAAAGGTTTAATAAAATAAAGCATAAGCAAATATAAGAACGAGTGTGGTGAAATAAATACTCAAAAGACATCAAATATCTAATAGCATATTTTCCAAGACCTGGTGTTACAAGTGTATGAGCTACTAGTAGAAATACAAAATGTTAAACTACTATTTGAGATAACGCAGACAGAAAATAAATGCAAAAGAGAGACTCCGGGTGCTATAGAACGGACTTGGGAAGAAGCTCACCACTAAGTCTCGAAGTATCAGGGGTGCCGCCAGATGCACCTGCCTCAGATCCTGCACAATTAGTGCAGAAGTGTAGCATGAGTACATAAACAACATGTACCTAGTAAGTATCCAGTCTAACCTCGAAGAAGTAGTGACGAGGGGTCGACATCGACATTTATAATATAATATAGAAATTCTAAATAGGTATGAGGCATGGAATAATAATAATAACACAATGTCAAGCAGTGAATAAATGACCCATTAACTGATAATAAATTTCAAAATCTCTAGTCAACATCTACTTACCCCAAATCAATTTCTGTCATTAAACAAATTATAACCTCTCGAGCCATAAAGTAATATCAAGTGTAATCAAGCTCCGAGTATTATCACGCACGATTTATGCCGAGGTCGTACACAAGATTCATAAATATACTACGTGCACTGTCGAGGGCAGAACGACATGAACCATAGATGCATCTATTACACTGCCGAGGCGAACAACCCGCTCCTATGAGAATAGAGAAGTTTACCTTGCTCGTAGAAGTACTTGTGACGCGAGAGGACATGGATTTCTCAGAGATATTAAATATTCATCAATTCTTCCCCAAACTAAGAATTCTAAATTGGAAGTTTTCAACTTTGAAATCTCTAGTCTCAGCCCTATTCAAGATAATTAATATACATAACAAATATGCCAGTACAATTAAAGCACGATGTAAGTATAAGACTACCCGGAACTCATAAAATATAGCTACGTACGGACTCTCGTCACCTAGTGCGTACGTAGCTCCCCACACAAATAACACACAACAAAATACACCTAAGGGGATGAGTTCCCTCTTACAAGGTTAGGCAAGAGACTTACCTCGTTCTCAAGCTCACTTCTGGTTCACAAATACGCTCTAAGTCCTCAACTTGGTGCCAAACAACTTGAAATTAGCCTAATATTATATAAATAAATCAATATATACTCAAAAGTTCATAATTTAACTATTAGAGTAATTACTCAACCCAAATTGGAAGATTTTTAAAATTCACCACCAGGCCCACATTGTTACACCCCATATTTTCGTACGTAAAAATACGCCATAAGTAAATTGATGAAAGCTCGGAAATGAGATATTACATCCCGCATTTTCGTACGTTAAAGTTTCGTCATAAGTTAATTGACGTAAGTTCGGAAATGAGATTATTTTGAGATTATAAGCATTATGCTATTTCAAACAAGTGACGAGTAAATTCGTGAAGGTGAGAGGGTAAGCAAATCGAAGAAAATAAATTTCGTCGAAGTTTGACATTTTGGATAAAATACGACTCGAGCTAAAATACTCGGTATTTATGGGCTAGTACCATACAAGGTACCACATGGCCATGATAGTAAGGTGTATAAGGTATGTTAAAAGTGAGTAGTATTTTAAGTAAGTAAAGATAATTCTTAGTTATATAGGTAATTGGTTAATTATTGAGTAATGGGACATTACCTAATTAATTAATAATTAGTGGGAGATTAATTAAAGTCTTTGGGTAAACACTAAGGTCTTTGGATGATTTTGAAAGTGTAAAAACGTGGCAGCCAAGAGAGCCAAGGATTTTGACTCATTAAATCCATATATAGGTGGCACATATATGGCTTAGTCATCTAGTATGTGGGGCCCACACCCACTAAGCTTTAAAACATCTCTAATTCACTTTAAGAGATGTTGATATCTCTATCATATGAGAAAGAAGGCTTCGGCCAACTCAAATAACAATCTGCATCTTAGTATCTTAAGTAATATGATTATTGTTTGAAAAAAAATTCAAGCAAGATCTCTTAGCATCTTAGAAATGTGAGATGTTACAATTTTAAGGGAGTACGATGCAATCTTTCTCAAGAATATCATACAGATATTTTCCTACTCTAGGTATGTTAAGGCTATCCCTTCTTTCTTTTTGGCATGATCCAAATGATACTAAAAGAAATGAGCAAATGCACAGTTTCCATAAACGACTCTATTCATAAAAATATTAGGAGTGTCTATATTCTTGATTCCCCATGTGAATTATTATTATATCTTCTGTTCATGGGTATTAGAAAAATACGTATTTGATAAAATTTATCCGACAGGCATATTATTTTTTATGACATTCCGAGAAAATATTATTAACGTATTTCTTATGCATTTCATGCATTTATACATAGACATTGACCCATGACCAGATGGCGTTATATATGCGTATATATGTATATTATATGTATATTATATGTATATGGGATATGGAAAAAGGTTATGGCGTTATATACGCACCACTACCTGATCAGCGGGTATACGTTGATAATTTGCCCACAGTGGCCGAAATAATATGATGGAATGCACTCAGAGGCTTGATAATGTTATGAACGCATATACCAATGCATGGTATGACATTTATACGCATATGCATGGCATTATAAAAATGAAATGATTCACAGAGCTATGCAGACGTACATGTCGAGTCTTTTACTCCATGTTGCTCTTATGTCTATTATTTACCAATTTTCATTCCTTACATACTCGGTACATTATTTGTACTGACGTCCCTTTTGCTTGGGGACACTGCGTTTCATGCCCGCAGGTCTCGATAGATAGGTCGAGAGTCCTCCAAGTAGGCGATCAGCTCAACAAAAGATATTGGTGCACTCCATTTGCTTTGGAGTTGCTTGTTTGGTCAGTATAATTTAGATGTGTATGGTTTGGTATGACGGTGCTCTGTCCCGACCTTTATGATAATTATATATTCTTAGAGGCTTGTAGACAGATGTCATGTATATGAAAGATTGTACTGCCTTGTCGGCCTACGTTTTGAGTTTATTAATGATCATGTTGGCCTATTAGGCACGTATGTCACGTGTATATGATAATGTAATAAGAAAGATACGTTATGTTGGTACTCGTTTGAGTAAGGCACCGGGTGCCCGTCGCGGGCTATTGGTTTAGATCGTGACAAAAGTGGTATCAGAGCAATTCTGTCCTAGGGAGTCTACAAGCCGTATCTAGTAGAGTCTTGTTTATGGGTGTGTCGTGCACCACACTTATAAGCAAGAGGCTACATGGCATTTAGGACTGTTACTCTTTCTTCTTACTCTAGATCGTGTGGTAGAGCTCAGTTGTAAGAACTCAATTTCCTAAACTCTATCTTAATCGTAATACAACGATGCCTACATCTAGAAAGACGGTTGGTAAGAGATTGCATATGGTTGTGAAAGAGTTGAGTCCGAGAAACTCGATTTTGCATGATGCTTGTGATAAGTACTTATAAGGTCTTCAGCAGATCATGTGTGTACAAAAATGTGTAAGTTGTTTTGATAAGGATCCCTAAGGCAAGAATGTCTATCCACTCTTATGGTAAAAAGGAATAAGAGAATCGGAAAGTAGACACAAGTTTCAGTAAGTAAGAGAAGCAAGATGAAGAGGGGTACGAGGTACTCAACTAGCAAAGATTATCATTACTTACAATTTAGGAAGAGATATATAAGCATTCTGAGTTACCTTCAACAGTAACATAGGTAAGTACAATTGGCCACACCCATCTCAGTTATGCTCTCTAAGAGCTAACAGATGTGGCTTAAGAGAAGGACGAGATATCAGGATCCGAGTGGGGTAAGAGTAACCCAAAATAATGGATGAATTGCTTGCGTTATTTGACATTTCCGAAGGATAGTGAAAATATACTAATAGATCTCCTTGTGAGACACCCAGATGGTGCACTCTAAAATAGTACAGCTAGATATGAGTACTACAAAGATGGGCACTGGAAGCCTGGAAAGAATAAATATTACCTTAGTGTAGCTCCCGTCCCTAGTGAAGAAAGAATGTTAGGCAACCCAAAGAGCAAGGGGAGCTAAAAGCAAAAGAATGTCTTGTTCGAGTTTTCAAAATAAAGTGATAGACATAAATGTTAGCGGGAAATAAGAAGAGAGTTAATGAAGCATTATGAGTAAGATGTGATACATGGATGACAACGGTAGATCAAAAAGATGACAGTATTACGGAGTTTATAGTCAATTGAAGGAAAAGACGAGAGGTGACATGCCTTGAGACAACAAAAGAGTATAGGCCATAAATTCATATCCTTATTTCGAGAAATAAGTTCTTTACTCCAGCGTGATTACCAAAAGGAAAAGTTACACCCTAGAGTAATAAGAAATCAGCATGGACTGATGAACAAGATAAGGTAAACATGAATTAAGGACTGAGTGATGGGATAATAGTCAGCATCATGGGAATTTCAGATTTCGTTCCGGCGATAATAGAGTGGACAACAGAAGAAGATTCATGAGTAATTTAGAGAATGGTCATTCAGGAAGACGCTTCCCTAAAGCAAGTAATCTGAGCAAAGTTAAGCTTAAGGGACTATATGTGCCAGTTATACTAAGTGTCACCCTCGCGAGTAAGGAAATTGTTATCCTTGGTACAGAAGGATTTCCGCGAGGCGAGTAAGGATCATCGATGATGTGAAAAACAAAAATGCCAAAGATGAGAAGGTAAAATATCTATATGTAGATCATCTTAACACTAAATCTTAGTGCTCCCCTAAAGGGGGAAATATGGAGTGATGTGGCATTAGGTCAGAATTAAGCGGTTCTAGTAATTATTGAATGGTAAAGGAAGAATGCGATGAAAACAAAAAAGGAGTGAACTTGCACTTACCCAATCCTACAAATATGCTACGATTCCAGAACATTATGCAAGCACGACGTCAAGGAGAGGAAGTAAGGATTTCTGCCCGAGATGTTATTGATAAATAAGGAGCCAGTGCGAGACGTAAGTTAATGCAAAGGAAATAACCCAAGAAATATTACGCGGAATATTGATATGAGAATGGGCTAACGAGTAGTTAGTAGTTGATCCAGGAAGAGTCTAGTTATGGCTAAACAAGAGGACACGGACAAATCAACAGATCATGCAAGATAAATGTAGTAAAGCCCAACATGGAGAATTCAGCCTCGCAATAATGTCATTATAATACTTGAGATACATTCAAATAGGAGTCGGGGTAGTTAAAGATATCGTATAAGTGTTACGGGGATAAAAGAAAGTGCCACTGGGAAGGCAGTCAAAATATTAGTTCAGAAGCAATCCTACAAGCATAAGGGCATGGAGGTAAATAACTACAGATAATTATAGGCAAGGAAGGACATCAAAAGGTCTGTCGAGTATACGATGTAATAAGCTCGTAGCTTTACAAGAGTCAGAGGGTCCTCCCTAAGTACGACAACGAAAGACTAGCTAAGGAAATAAGGAATAAGGCTTCAACCTAAGCACAATGACCAAAAGAAGAAATGGTCTTGTAACAACAATCTCACAACGACATTGTATGCGCTCCATAAGGATGTGGCCCCTAGCGTGGCTAATGAGCGGGAAATGAAACCAAAAGTAATATTCAAGATCATATGAGTTGCACGAAAATTCCGGTATGCGTGGGAACAAAGATAAGCTAAGCATGCACACAACAACGTGGTAGAACGACCAGGAAAAGTAATAGCTTACGTTTAAAGGAAGCTTAGAGGGAACAAAAGGGATTATGCACTTAAGACTTCAGAGTGATATCCATGCACCATATATGTTGACGTTCATACAGCCGTAGAAGACTCCGGTATAAGTTAAAAGAAAGAATTGAGCCTAGGGCATAGACAAAGGATTGAATTATCAGAAGATTGTATCATGAATATTCCATAGCGCCCATGAAAGGCTAAAGTAATAACTAATATCGTGAGCCGTAGATCAGAACATAGCTTAACCCTACATAAAGGCTGATCAGAAGGAAGAAGAAACTAAAGAGTTACATCAACCAAGTAAATTAGGAGTCTGATTATTGGATCCAGAAAATTATAGAAATCGTGATTGAAAACGTTGCAGGATCACCCTTAATATCAAAGGTACAAGAGAGATAGTACAACAACCATATTCTATAACGGGATCAGTATGAAGCTCCCACAGAATTGTGTATGCACCAGAGGTACAAGTATTACAATAGAGCTTCAAGTTGTGGATATGAATTATACCTATGCAGAAGGGAAGTTATGAAAGAGATAAAAGACATGATGCGATATTTTAAAGCAAGTAAGGTAAAGGTGAACAATGTACGAGATACTCAAGTGCCGAAGGTTGTGAATAGTCCTTACTTCAGATAGAGTGATAGAACATTGGGATTCGGTATCCAGGAATGATAGTGGCATCGTCAGTGGCATATATCTTCCAGCCTGTGGTTTCTAGGTACCGAGAGGCCTAGTTAAGAGAGTAAAGAAAAGTTTGAGACGATGTGATGTTTCTCTTGATGTTCCAAAATAACACAAGGAAATCTATGGTGCAAGCAAGTTGAAAGAAGGTTGCGACTAGTATAACTAGATATGTGTAGGTCGCAAGCTAAAGTATGGTAAAGCAACAAGGTTTTAGAAAGACATGAATAAGGATAATAAAGGGTGAGTGAGAAGGTGGCGAGAATGGATAAGTCCTCGGGATTAAGCCTATGAAACAAGAGAGCTGATGGTTTCTCTAAGTTATAGAAAGCTCAGTATAGCCTGAATGAACTCAAATGAGTCTAAGACCAGTAGCATTTAGAAGAGATGGAATGCTGCCCTAGCATACAATGAGGATGTAATTATGATAGATAAAGGATGACGTTTGGGCCTTCAATTAAGTATTGATTTGAAGAGGATTTCACGAATTGTACGGAATTAAAACACCCACGTAAGGTGGATCACATTGGGATGCTATAAAAGATGATTATTGAAGTACAGTATCGCCCCCAAGTGGATCAGGAAAATCACATCAAATATTCCTCGATGCTCTGTAAGCCCTAGTGGCAAGGTATTACGTAAGAAGTTTCAAGTTATAAGTGGTATATTGTAGATCAATATTGAGGTGAATCAAAGATCTCGGTGTGGTCTTCTTCCACCATTGATCTCATAAGTTATACGACTTATCCCGAGTTGAACTCGTCGTCTTCGACCGACGACCCCAAGTTAGCGAGAGCATCGATCTCGCTGTTTCGATCACGAGGTATATGTTGCAAATTCCATTCTATGAACTGATGTAATGTCACATGTAACTTGTCCAAGAATCTTTGCATTCATTATTCTCTGACCTCGAATGTTCCATTAACTTGGTTTACCACAAGGAGGGAGTCGCACTTGGCTTCGATCACCTCTGCCCCCAAGCTTTTGACTAGTTCAAGGCCTGCAATTATGGCCTCATATTCGACCTCCTTGTTAGTCAATTTCATAGTCTTAATAGACTGTCTAATTATATTACATGTTGGTGGCTTTAGTATAATGCCAAGTCCAGACCCTTTTGCGTTTGAGGCACCGTCTGTAAAGAGGGTCCAGGTTCCCGACGAAGTTTCTGAGTTAACCAATAACTCTCTTTCAACCTCGGGTATTAAGGTCGGCGTAAAGTCGGCCACAAAGTCTTCCAAAATTTGAGACTTAATGGCGGTCCGAGGTCGGTACTCAATATCGTACCCACTTATTTCTACGGCCTATTTGGCTAATCGGCACGAGAGTTTAGGCTAATGTATAACGTTCCTCAACGGGTAAGTAGTCGAAACATATGGGGTGACACTAGAAGTATGATTTTAGCTTCCTAGAGGCACTTAGCAAAGCGAGCGCCAGTTTTTCTAGGTGAGGGTACCTAGTTTCAGCCTCACCTAAGGTCCTACTAACATAGTAAATTGGAAATTACGTACCTTGCTCTTCCCGAACTAGGACTCCACTTACTGCCATCTCCGAGACCACCAAGTACAAGTGCAGTTGTTCATTTGTCTTCGGCGTGTGAAGCAGCGGCGGGCTTGATAAGTACCTCTTGAGTTCCTTCATAGCTCGTTGGCATTTTTGGGGTCCACGAGAAGTTATTCTTCTTCTTCAACAGTGCGAATAATTGGTGGCTCTTGTCAGATGACCTCAAAATGAATCTCCCCAAGGTGTCTATGTGCCCGGTTAACCTTTCCAGGGCATTCACGTTGTCCACGACCGTGATATCTTCAATGGCTTTGATCTTATCAGGATTGATCTCGATTCCCCGATTGGATACCATGAATCCGAGGAACATACCCGACCCAACTCCAAAAGCACATTTTTTTATTCAGCTTCATATTGTATTGCTTCAGTATGCTGAAGGTTTCCTGCAAATGTTTTAAATGGTCATCTGCTCGTAGGGACCTAACTAACATATCGTCAATATAAACTTCCATTGATTTTCCTATTTGTTCCTCTAACATTCCGATTTACTAGGCGTTGGTATGTGGCACCGGCATTTTTTAATCCAAACGACATCACATTATAACAGTATGTGCCGTATTTAGTGATGAAAGAAGTTTTTTCCTGATCACTCGGGTCCATCCGTATTTGGTTATACCCGAAATAGGCATCGAGAAAATTGAGTATCTCGTGTCCGGCTGTGGCATCGATCATACGGTCGATGTTGGGCAAAGGAAAGGAGTCTTTGGGACATGCCTTATTCAAATCTTTATAGTCTACACACATTCTTAGTTTATTCCTTTATTTAGGGACTACCACTACGTTTGCTAACCAATCCGGGTATTTAACCTCCTGAATATACCCTATTTTAAGAAGTTTAGATACTTTTTCCTTGATGAAAGCATGCTTGATCTTGGACTGGGGTCTCCTCTTCTTTTTGACTGGGTAAAACTTCGGGTCCGGGCTTAGCTTGCGAGTGGTTATCTCCGACGGGATCCCTTTCATGTCAAGGTGGGACCAAGCGAAATAATCTTCAATAGTTATAAGAAATTGAATGAGTTTTCCCCTGAGCTCAGAGCTTAACCCCGTGCCCAGATATACCTTTCGATCGGGCAAGCGTTCTCGCAATATGACTTGTTCCAGGTCCTCGACCGACGATTTAGTGGCGTCGGAATCATCGGGGGCTATAAAAGATCTGGGAACCCCATAATCATCATCCTCGACTTCCTTTTGTTTGTCCAAATCTGTCGAGGATGGTATCGGTGATTACTCTTTGGACCCATTTTTGACCATCTGGTTCAGATCCTTCGATTTTGAGATTGTAGATGCCGGTATCACCTCCTCGACCGCGAACATTTCCTTTACATCCGGTTGTTCATCGTAGACTGTTTTTACTCCGCGAGGTGTTAGGAATTTTAGTGCCTGATGCAGTGTCGAGGGCACCGCCCTTATGTTGTGGATCCATGGCCTCCCGAATAAAGAGTTATACTTCATTTCTCCTTCGATCACATAAAATTTAGTCTCCTGGATGGTCCCGGCGGTGTTTACTGGTAACGTTATTTCACCCTTAGTGGTCTCACATGCCATGTTGAATCCATTTAGAACTCGAACTACAGGCACGATTTGGTCTTGTAGACCGAGCTGCTCCACGACCCTTGATCGAATGATGTTGGCTGAGCTGCATGGATCAATTAACACACGTTTAACCCGAATTTTATTTACGAGTACATATATTACCAGTGCATCATTGTGGGGCTGCACGATCCCTTCCGTATCCTCATCGTTGAAAGATAAAGTTCCTTCCGGTATGTAGTCTCGAGTTCATTTCTCCCTAATGATGGATACTTTGGTGCGTTTCAACGTCGGCTCCTGTGGGATATCAACCCCACCGATGATCATGTTAATGATGTATTGAGGTTCTTCTTGTTTTGCCTGTTTGTTAGAATCCTTATTCCTGAAATGACTCTTGGCTCGGTCGCTCAAGAATTCTCGAAGGTGCCCATTGTTGAATAAATGGGCTATTTCGTCTCTCAGCTGTCGACAATCTTCCATTCTATGACCGTGAGTGCCATGATATTTTCACATCTGGTTAGGATCCCTTTGGGTTGGATTGGACTATATAGGTCGAGGCCATTTGGTATCTTTGATGCACCCGATAGCTGATACAATGGCGGTGACATCGACATTAAAGTTGCATTCTGATAGCCTCGGTGCTTCTTTAGGCCCGACGGACCTGTCGAAGCCATTTTTGGTCATGAGTTCCCGATTTCCTTGACCTCGGTCATTTCTCCTTTAGTTTCTCATGGAGTTCTTCCCGGACCCGCTGCTTCTTCGATCTCTATTTTATGGCTGATACCGATCATTGTGTGGCATTGGTTCACGATCGATGTCTCTCTTGACTCTGTCGAAGGTTTTGATGGGATAGATAGACACGAAGGGGCCCCGAGTTGATCATCTTCGACTCTGATTTTCGATTAATATCGGTTATGCACGTCGGCCCATGTAATGGCCGGGTATTCTATCTGGTTCTACTTCAGATGCTTTGAAGCCACCGAGCTTCAAATATTGAGTCCCCGAGTGAAAGACTGAACAACTCAATCAGCAGCGATAGGCGGCAGATCCATGCGTTCCATTTGAAACCGGGACACGAACTCTTTGAGCATCTTGTTATCCATCTATTTTACTTTGAAAAGGTCTGATTTCCTAGTCTCGACCTTAATGGCACCAGTGTGTGCTTTTACGAAAGAGTCTGCAAGTATAGAAAATAAGTCAATAGAATTAGGAGGTAAGTTATGATACCATATGATAGCTCACTTTGACAGGGTCTCCCCAATTTGTTTCAACAGAACAGACTCGATCTCATCGTCCTCCAAGTTGTTACCTTTGGTAGCACATGTATAAGAGGTTACATGTTCATTTGGGTCGGTCGTTCTGTTATACTTAGGTATTTCGGGCATACGGAATTTCTTGGGGATCGGCTTCACCCGGTCAAATAGAAGAGGAGACCCCCGTCCAAGATCAAGTATGCTTTCATCAAGGACGAGGTATCTAAACTTCTTAAAATAGGGTCTATTCGGGAGGTTAAATACCCAGATTGGTTAGCAAACGTAGTGGTAGTCCCTAAAAAGGGAATAAACTAAGAATGTGTGTAGACTACAAAAATTTGAATAAGGCATGTCCCAAAGACTCCTTTCCTTTGCCCAACATTGACCGTATGATCGATGCCACGTCCGTACATGAGATCCTCAGTTTTCTCGACACCTATTCCGGGTACAACCAAATACGTATGGACCCGGGTGATCAGGAAAAAACTTCCTTCATCACTAAATATGGAACATACTGTTATAACGTGATGTCGTTTGGATTAAAAAATACCGGTGCCACATACTAACACATAGTAAATAGGATGTTCGAGGAACAAATAGGAAAATCAATGGAATTTTACATTGACGACATCTTAGATAAGTCCCAGCGAGTAGAGGACCATTTAAAAAATGTTCAGGAAACCTTCAGCATGCTGAAGCAATACAATATGAAGCTGAACCTGGAAAAATGTGTGTTTGGAGTTGGGTCGGGTAAGTTCCTCAGATTCATAATATCCAATCGGGGAATCGAGATCAATTCCGATAATATCAAAGCCATCAAAGATATCACGGTCGTGGACAACGTGAAGGTTGTGCAAAGGTTAACCGGACGCATAGCCGCCCTGGGACGATTCATTTCGAGGTCATCCGACAAGAGCCACCGATTCTTCGCACTGCTGAAGAAGAAGAAGAACTTCTCGTGGACCCCGGAATGCCAACGAGCTTTGGAGGAACTCAACAAGTACTTATCGAGCCCGCCTCTGCTTCACACACCGAAGACAGATGAACAACTGTAATTGTACTTGGTGGTCTGGGAGATGGCAGTAAGTGGAGTCCTAGTTCGGGAAAAGCAAGGTACGCAATTTCCAATTTACTATATTAGTAGTGTGAGGCCGAAACTAGGTACCCTCACCTAGAAAAACTGGTGCTCGCTTTGCTAAGTGCCTCTAGGAAGCTAAAATCATACTTCTAGTATCACCCCATATATGTTGTAACTACTTACCCATTGAGGAACGTTATGCATAAGCCTGAACTCTCGGGCCGATTGGCCAAATGGGCCGTAAAAATAAGTGGGTACGATATTGAGTACCGACCTCGGACTGTCATTAAGTCTCAAATTTTGGTAGACTTTGTGGCCGACTTTACACCAGCCTTAATACCCGAGGTCAAAAGAGAGTTATTGGTTAACTCGGGAACTTCCTCCGGAACCTGTACCCTCTTTACAGACGGCGCCTCAAACGCAAAAGGGTCCGGACTTGGCATCGTACTAAAGCCACCAACAGGTAATATAATTACACAATCTATTAAGAGTATGAAATTGACTAACAACGAGGCCGAATATGAGGCCATGATTGCAAGACTTGAACTAGACAAAAGCTTAGGGACAAAGGTCATCGAAGCCAAGTGTGACTCCCTCCTTGTGGTAAACCAAGTTAATGGAACATTCGAGGTAAGAGAAGAACGAATGCAAAGATACTTGAACAAGTTACAGGTGACTTTACATCGGTTCAAAGAATGGACTTTGCAATATGTACCTCGGGATCAAAATAGCAAGGTCGATGCTCTCACTAACTTGGGGTCGTCGGTCGAAGACGACGAGTTCAACTCGGGAGAAGTCGTACAACTTATGAGATCGGTGGTGGAAGAAGGCCACATCGAGATCAACTCAACGAGCCTAACTTAGGACTGGAGGAATAAGTACGTAGAATATCTCGGGATCGATAAACTGCCCTCGGATCCAAAAGAATCAAGGGCCATGCGTACAAAGGCAACCCGATTTAGCCTATCCGAAGACGGAACCCTGTTCAGAAGTACATTAGATGGACCACTTGCAATATGTCTAGGGTCGGGGGATACTGAGTATGTTTTTAGGGAAATCCACGAAGGTACCTGTAGAAATCACTCGGGCGCCGAATAGCTGGTTCGAAAAATAGTCAAAGCTAGTTATTACTGGATCGACATGGAAAAAAATGCAAAGGAGTTCGTTCGAAAATGTGATGAATGCCAAAGACATGCTCTTATGATTCATCAACCTGGGGAGCTGCTGCATTCGATTTTGTCACCATGGCCGTTCATGAAGTGTGGAATGGACATCGTTGGCCCCCTTGCATGGGCACCCGGTAAAACTCAATTTATAATGTTTATGACTGACTATTTTTTTAAATGGGTGGAAGCCCAGGTGTACGAGAAGGTCAGGGAGAAGGAAGTCATCTATTTCATTTGGGACCACATCATATGCCGATTCGGAATGCTGGCCGATATTGTATGCGATAACGGAAAATAATTCATCGGAAGCAAAATAACCAAATTCCTTGAAGACCAAAAGATCAAAAGGATCCTATCAATACCTTATCATCCTAGTAAGAATGGACAAGCTGAATCTACCAACAAAACCATACTCCAAAACCTCAAAAAGAGGTTAACCGATGCCAAAGGAAGAAGGAAGGAAGTACTACCAGAAGTCCTATGGGCATACCGTATGACCTCGAAGTCCAGTATCGGGGCTACCTCATTTTCTTTGGTTTATGGAGCCAAAGCTTTGATACCAGTCGAGGTCGGAGAACCAAGTATCAAATTCTGATATGCAATAGAGGAATAAATTGATGAGGCTATGAGTACGAGCCTGGAGAAATTAGATGAAAGTCACGAAGCCGCCCTTGTCCAGTTGGCCGCCCAAAAATAGCGGATCGAAAGGTATTTCAATCGAAGAGCCAACCTTCGACACTTCAATACCGGGGACTTCGTACTAAGAAAGGTCACACTGAGCTCCCAGAATCAAATAAAGGAAAATTGGGACCGAACTAGGAAGGACCGTACCAAATTATCCAGATCACCAGAAAAAGATCTTACAAACTCGGAACAATGAATGGCGAGCAACTACCGAACAAGTGGAATATAACTCACTTGAAGCGATATTACTGCTAAGGTATGACCCCATTCTTTCTTTTATTTATATTTTAAACTAACGCTTGCAGGTAGCCAACAAGGGATGATACGAAATTTTAGGTCTGAAAGCACATGTTGCATTCTTTTTTCCTTGAACCGGTTTTGTCCCAAATGAGTTTTACCGCAAGGTTTTTAATGAGGAAACAAATAAATTGTGCTAACTTAGAATCGAAGGTTGGTAATGAACCGGTGACGATGATCACAACAGCATTTGAGGCCTCTCTTCGATCAACCCCGGGGGCGTTACCCTCTGATATCGACTTTAGCATGGAAAGAGACTTCAGGATTGAAGGGTCTCGATCGATACACAAATAGACTTCAGCATTTGAGGCCTCTCTTTGATCAACCCCGGGGGCGTTACCCTCTGATAAATTGTGCTCACATAGACTGCTCAAACCCTGACACAAAGCATGTACACATGTATTACTATGATGCACAAGAATAAAGAGAAGTCTCTTCCTTGCAAACATCTCGTCCATTAAAAAATTTTATTTGCATTTCTTAAGGAATTCCCTACTTCCGATCCCATAAAGGTTTCAAGCCGAAGGGCCGCCTTAACCCGAGTTCAAACAATCACTCAGGGACTGCCGTTTGAAAACAAACTCGGATGGTCCAAGCTATCAGACCTCGGGAGTATAAGACCTATAAGGCAACCCCCGAATTTCAAAGGCCACGGCCACCCCCACTCGGGAACAATTATCTTAGGCAATCCCGAATAATTCGAAAAAACAAGCTCATTGGGCTACACCGGAACTAAAAAGGCTACGGCCATATTAACACATCTTGGACACGTCCGAGACCCGTAACAAAAACAAGGCCTTCAAAAAAAAATTCATTACCGGTTTTAAAGGCTACCCTCGGCAAGCTATAACCTAAATTACTTGCTTTGGGAGAAATTTTTCGGTAATGCCGAACTCCAAGGATGCCTTAAAATAGAATGATGTAAAGGTAAGGTTTGTTTGAACCTTCAGAAATAACCCAATTATTTCATGCTAAGGCATTTCGATCTTTGTGAATACAAATAATAAAGCAAAAGGAAAAAATTCAAAAGCTGTGAAATGGAAAAAAAGCCTTATATATTCATATCCAAAAGACAACAACATCTAAAAGGATCCTAAGTGGCCCAGTCTTCGTCGGTGGCCGCATCATTGCCTCCGGGGTCTCCGCCACCTTCGGACTCACTTGAATCTTCAGACCCCTCGGAATCTTCCTCATCGGGATAAGCCAGCATCCTGGCATTGGCTTTAAGTACCTTGGCATTTTTAATTTCAGTCAACAGGTCAAAACCGTGTACCTCTTGCAGAAGGCGATGATGACCGGATCCAAGGGGCCCAACGTGAAGGGATAAGTGTAAACACTTAAAAAAACCCTCCACGTGGGTAGTAATCTCTTCCTCGGGCGTAGGCACAACCACATATTTACCAACCCAATTACAATCCTCCTTGACCTTGGAGAGGAAGCTATCGATGACCGAGTATATATATACCTCGAGACCGGCTCGCATCGACCCGGTACCGATGAGGTTTTCTCGACCTTGAAATCAGCACCGGTCAGGCACCCCTCGGGAACGAACATCTTCAAGGGGGCTCCAGTGCTATTTCCTCAGTAGCAGCAGACGAAGCATTTTCCTCTTCAGCAGGTCGCGAGGTGGAGGGAGTTTCTTTTAGGGAGCGGACTTTAAGGTCTTCGCCATTTCTTTGGAAAATTAAGGGAAAAGAGGAAGTTAAAAGAATATGTTTGATAATTTGGGATAAAGAACAGAAGTTCTTATAAAGGGATTTCAGAATAATCAGAAAATTAATGTTTGGGAATATTGAGATTTCTAAGGTACGAGGGTAGAAGGTTTGAAAGTAAAGTTTGAATGAGATAATGAGGGGGTATTTATAGTTTCTCAGCGATTGTTCATATCTGGGAGTGGCCGACTGGCAACTGATATACATTTAATGCCATTAAAACTTGACTGATGAGATGTTTTGACTGTTTTATCATTTTTGTCACACAATACCGAGGTCAGGATCGGAAGTTCATGTCGTTTCTCGTCATCTACTCTCCGAAAAATGAGGAGACTATCTGTATACGGTCGAAATCGAGCCCGACTATAACTTGATAGATTTGGCTTGGAACGTGGCGACCACAGACTAGAGATTGACCTCGAGTCTCACCAAGCTAGAACCTGAGGTCAGAAGACCTACCCTCGAGGAAGGTTGATTCCGGTCTCGACCTTAGCCTCGAGCGAGCTCGGAAATAACAAATAGAAGACCAAAATATCCGTGATCGGACGGATATTACGACGGGAATCTCGACGCATATCGGCAAGGAGCCAGCAATTAGCAAATCAAAAGATTTTTACCTTTAATAGAAATGTACCTAGAGTAGGACTGTTCTGCTATATAAAAGGGAGTCGGATAATTCATCGCACATATTCTAACACGCATCTCAAAGCAATATACTATTATTTCTAGTTCTTATTATCATATCATTCTGTTCCGGCATCGATTAAAGCATTTTTGGCTCAAAGGTGACCAACCTTCAAGGCCAATATTGTTCAACTTGTGTGGTTTGCGTTTACTTTTTCATCATTAATTTTAATATTAATATGATTTCTCGTTTTGTATCAAGATAGATCATGTATCCTTAAAGCCACGTATAAATTCAATTGTTATCTGATTTTGAGGATAAACAAAAATTTCAAGTCCTACTTAACAAGAGGTTGGAATCATATCCTCTTGATGGTGCTTTACAAAGTTTTATGTTGCTGCATTTAATCAACTTTGTTTGCATTCTTTCCTAAAAAAGAAATTGATGACCGAAATACCAAAGAAAAAGAGTCGTCGAGCATTGAAATCAAAAGTTAAAAATGCTAACCGAGAAAAGTGAAAAGGATCATGAGAGGGGATTAATCAGTTTCATTTAGGGGTGGAAATTTGAGCCCAAACTCATTTAACTCGACCAATCAGTCTAAAATTGGGCTAATCATTGAAACGTCCATTTATTGAATTCAGCTCATCTTGATCCAATTCATCTTATCATATTTAAAATTGAGATGATTTTTAGTCCAAATTGATTCATAAGTAACTTTACTAAAATATCTTTAAAATAAATTTTTTTATTTGATATGTTATATGAGCATAATAATAATAATAAAAGAAAAAAATCTTATTTGGTAATTAAATAATTCATAAAAAATAATATATATTAATTAAAGCTTGGTAAGAGTTGGACGAGTTGGGCTATAAGCTAAATTTTAGTCATCTTGACCTAGCTCATTTCAGTCCAAGTAACTTTTGGGCAGATCAATTCCGTCCATTTATTGACTCGGTCAATTTTAACAAACAGAATTAGCCCAACCCGCTCATTTCATCTCTTCCTTTTTGATAATTTTACGCATTAATTTGAAGGATAAAGAAAAGAAACAACAGGAGGGGAGCAAATAAAGGTTAATCAAGTTGGTAATTAAAGAAGTTTCATTATTATGCTTGAAAGTTGAATATTTTTAATCACGTTTGGTCATCAAGTTGGAATTTAAAATACGAGTATTATTTTCTCCTTAAACAACTGTGATGTTAACCAATGAAGGATAATTCACGAGGTTGCACCGATGACGTTGCTTGCCCCAAGAGGAATTCGACGTTTGGCCCCACTACTCACCAATCTTTCCTTTATCCTTCTTTAAAATTTCTGTATTTTCTTAAAGTCATTGTCATTTGTTTTCTTCGTAATTTTTAACTAGAAATTTTCGGAAATTACTATTATGTAGTGACTATTAACTTCTTTATATATATATATATATATATATATATATATATATATATATATATATATATATATATATTTTTTTTTCTATAGCTACTATTAAATTATTACGGTAATGTATTTGTTGTATTCGCACGGCATTTGGAGCAGGAATCATAGCCTGAGCACCCTGCTGAGGTACACTCATCCGAAGTTTGGGAAAATCTCTCAAGATATGACTAGTATTGTTACAACCCACATTCGCATACCTTAGATCATGTCGTAAGTTAGTCGACGTAAATCGAAGAAGAGATTATCTTTGAGATGATAAGAAGTTAATCCTATTGGTCTTAAACGATACAAGGGTGTATAAGAGTGGTTAACAAGTATTTGAAGTTAAACGAATCAAGGATGTTGTAACCTGTATTTTCGGGTAACACTAGAGGTGATTAATTGTCCCAAGAGGTCATGTTTTAATGTATTTGAATCATATAATATCCGTATCATAAGTCTTGAAGTCAAGCGAGTTATGAAACAAAAGTCGATAAAAGTTGTCGCAACTTACATTTATAATTTTACTTAAACTTTAGGTCAAAAAAGTCACAAAGTATGAAATGAGATTAGGCCGTCAGTCTTAAGATGAACAGTAATGATGAAGCATTAAAGGACTTAGATTTATACATATGGGATACGCAACGAAAGTAACCTGGAGTTCGGTAGCAGATCTCGATAATAATAAAATCAAGGTAAGACTTATGGTATAGTATGACCTACCTAGATGCAGTAAAGTCATATGGATGAATAACCAGGTCTATGAAACAAGATATAACAATATTCGTAAGTTCGACAAAATATCGAGTGAAGAAATTCAGTATACCCATAGATGCCCAGAGGGACATCTTATCAAGCTCTATATATACTTACAAAGTGAGGCCTAGAGATTGGCTAAAAACTGGAGGAAAAAGGAGAGAAGAGTCGCATAAGCGCACATACAAGGAAAAAGTCGTACAGACTGCATGAAAGAAGGTAGCAAGAGTTATGATATTGGAAGAATTCCGACCACAGACCGTGGTGTGAGAAAGAGGCCTAAAGGGGGGAATGCCCTGCCCTTTGGATTTATTCAAAAAAAAAATACTTGCCTAAATGGCAAGAAGAGTATTAAAGTATTCGCAAGAGCTATGAGTTATGAGAATGATAAGTGCATCAGTCAACATTCGAGGACGAATGTTCCAAAGGGGGGAATGATGTTACACCCCATGTTTTCGTAAGTAAAAATACGCCATAGGTAAATTGATGAAAGCTCGAAAATGAGATATTACATCCCGCATTTTCGTACGTTAAAGTTTCGTCGTAAGTTAATCGACGTAAGTTCGGGAATGAGATTATTTTGAGATTATAAGCATTATGATATTTCAAACAAGTGACGAGTAAATTCGTGAAGGTGAGAGGGTAAGAAAATCGAAGAAAATAAATTTCATCAAAGTTTGACATTTTGGATAAAATACGACCCGAGCTAAAATACCAGGTATTTATGGACTAGTACCATACAAGATACCACATGGCCATGATAGTAAGGTGTATAAGGTATGTTAAAAGTGAGTAGTATTTTAAGTAAGTGGAGATAATTCTTAGTTATATAGGTAATTGGTTAATTATTGGGTAATAGGATATTACTTAGTTAATTAATAATTAGTGGGAGATTAATTAAAGTCTTTGGGTAAAGACTAAGGTCTTTGGATGATTTCAAAGTGTAAAAAACGTGGCAGCCAAGAGAGCCAAGGATTTTGACTCATTAAATCCATATATAGGTGGCACATATATGGCTTAGTCATCTAGTATGTGGGGCCCACACCCACTAAGCTTTAAAACATCTCTAATTCACTTTAAGAGATGTTGATATCTCTATCATATGAGAAAGAAGGCTTCGGCCAACTCAAATAACAATCTGCATCTTAGTATCTTAAGTAATATGATTATTGTTTGAAACAAAATTCAAGCAAGATCTCTTAGCATCTTAGAAACGTGAGATGTTACAATTTTAAGGGAGTACGGTGCAATCTTTCTTAAGAATATCATATGGATATTTTCCTACTCCAGGTATGTTAAGGCTATCCCTTCTTTCTTTTTGGCATGACCCAAATGATACTGAAAGAAACGAGCAAACGCACAGTTTCCATAAACGACTCTATTCATAAAAATATTAGGGGTGTCTATATTCTTGATTCTCCATGTGAATTATTATTATATCTTCTGTTCATGGGTATCAGAAAAATACGTATTTGATAAAATTTATCCGACAGGCATATTATCTTTTATGACATTCCAAGAAAATATTATTAACGTATTTCTTATGCATTTCATGCATTTATACATATACATTAACCCATGATCAGATAGCGTTATATACGCGTATATATGTATATAGGATATGGAAAAAAGTTATGGCGTTATATATGCACCACCACCTAATCAGCTGGTATACATTGATGATTTGCCCACATTGGCCGAAATAATATGATGGAATGCCCTCAGAGGCTTGATGATATTATGAACGCATATACCAATATATGGTATGGCATTTATACACATACGCATGACATTATAAAAATGAAATGATTCACAGAGCTATGCAGACGTGCATGTCGAGTCTTTTACTCCATGTTTCTCTCATGTCTATTATTTACCGATTTGTATTCCTTATATACTCGGTACATTATTTGTACTGACGTCACTTTTGCTTGGGGAAGCTGCGTTTCATGCCCGCAGGTCTCGATAGACAGGTCGAGGGTCCTTCAAGTAGGCGATCAACTCAGCAAAAGATATTGGTGCACTCCATTTGCTTCGGAGTTGCTTGTTTGGTCAGTATAATTTAGATGTGTATGGTTTAGTATGGCAGGGCTCTGTCCCAACCTTTATGACAATTATATATTCTTAGAGGCTTGTAGATAGATGTCATGTATATGAAAGATTATACGGCCTTGTCGGCTTACATTTTGAATTTATTAATGATAATGTTGGCCTATTAGGCCCGTATGTCACGTGTATATGATGATCTAATAAGAAAGATACGTTACGTTGGTACTCGGTTGAGTAAGGCACCGGGTTTCCGTCGCGGCCCATCGGTTTGGGTCATGACACATATGCCCGGATTCTGGAAATGTTTGAAGATAAATATTACCCATAACCTCACGAACTCAAGTATATAATTTTCACCCAATTCCATAATCATTTTCGTGGTTAAATCCCATTATTACCAAAACCTAGGTTTTTTAACTAAACCCATAATTTCCACTATTCTACATGTCAAAATCTACCCATAATCTATGTATTTAGCTTATATTGGGTAAGAATTACTTATCTTCAATAGCTAGGTGGAAATCCCTCTCTAAGAAGCTCCAAAAATCGCATAAGAAGTGAGCGCACCTGCGGTCCAGGCCTGCGGACCGGCTTCTGCGGAACATGGAGCGCACCTGCGGTCCAGGCCTGGCCAGCCTCTTCTCGCACCCACGGCCTTTTCATCGCAGAAGCGAGGTCGCTTCTGCGGAAGTTCCTCCACTTCTGCGGGCCACTGACCACTCTCCCAAAACCTCTTCTGTGGCCAAGAGTTCGTACCCGCGAGCTCGCACCTACGGCCTAAAAGCTCGCAGGTGCGGGCACACCAGAACTGGTGCACCAGAAACTCTTCTTCAAAGAGCAACCAAGCTTCGTCGCCCCTTCGAATCCTATACGGGGGCTCTGAGGCCTCGTCCAAACATACCAATAGGTTTGTAAACATAAAACGGATGCTCGCACCCTCGGAACACGTGAAATAACATCAAAACTAAGAATCAACACCCAAAACCAAATAGAATCAACTCATGAACTTTAAATTCTTCAAGTATGTGTGCCCTGGTGCACGCCTAGATGGTCTCGTGCGCAGACGCTCACTTATGGAAGTGTTACTGCCCTACTGCACGTTCAGGTGCACGGTTGGGCCTTCAGGTATGCGGGAGCACACCCGAGGGTCATTTTAAAAGCCCTACTCCGCCCCCCACACCCCAAAATACAAAACTTTGCTCTAGAAAGGGAAGCTCTTAAGAACCTAACCTCTCCCAAGGTCCCTCCACCATCCAAGGTGATTTCTAATGGTGATTCTAAGTTAATTTCAATTATTCAACACCTTATTAACATGGGTAAAGCCTTCAAATCATTAGATATTCGATTGGGTCATCATTGTTGTGAAAATAAATTCTAGGACTCGAATTCAAGAGGATTGAACGTCAAAAAGGTAATATCTTCACCCTCTACTTGATTATAGTATTGGATTAATGATTATAGACTCTAGTTCATGGGAAATGAGTTGATGGGTTTGACAGAAAATCATGAACGGTTATAGGTTTGGATTGTTGATTGTTGATTATTGGTTTAGGGTGTTGTTTATCTTATGGGTGATGAAGAATGATGTTGATTATAACCATTTGAGATTTTAGAATTTATCTAGGAGCAAGAGAATGGGTTATTTGGTGTAGAAACACCATTAATAAGGACTATGAAGCTTTATACCCACCAAGTGTTTGATAAAATGCCTAAGTGACCAAAACATGAGTATTATTGCTAATATGGAATCCCTTTGACTTGTATTGCTATAGATTAAAGTTGAAAGGGTTGACAAACGTTGTATTACGCTCAAGAGCAGGAAGTTAAGGTATGTGAGGCTAACTCTCTACATTTGGGAATGTTTATGATTCTCCCTGCGTCTCATTCTTATGACTATTATAAATTTCCTCAGAAAGTAATTATGCCTCAGTTCCATCAATAATTGTACAACTTCTATTCTCTATATGACATGGTTTCATAATTCATTCAATATCCCATGAGTCTCAGTTATGACCGATCATTTTATTTTGAATACATATTCCAGTCGAGTCCTATTCAACATTTCAGTATCATGTAACCCAGTTGGGTTCAGTATTTCAGTATCATGTAACCCAGTTGGGTTCAGTATTTCAGTATCATGTATTGCAGTATGATTCTTAGTTTCTTATTTTAAATCCTTAATGTTGAACACCTGTATTTGGGCCTGAGGCCGTAGTTCATGCTTTATGCATATTTGGGCCTGAGGCCGTAGTTTATGCTTTATGCATCTTTGGGCCTCAGGCCATAGTTATGTATACGTATACTTGGGCCCGAGGCCGTAGCTTGTGCACATATATATATTAGGCCTGAGGCCGTAGTTTATTAGATCAACAGGTTGTTCATCATTCAGAAGAGGAGTATTCATATCCTTACTTCCTTGTTCATTTAACAGTTTATCAGTTATCAATTCTCTGTTATCTGTTCAGTTCTCAGTTATCAGTTATTAGTTCAGTTTTAGTTTCTGTATTTATAGTTGTCTCTTTCAGTTGTTTTATATACCAGTGCAATTCAGATGCACTGGCGTCCCTTTTTCCCGGGGCCTGCATCTCGCGATGCCGGTAACGATTTACAGGTTGTTGATTCTGCTTGCTAGGACATCTCATATAAGCTATTGGTGAGCCCTAGTCTTTCGGGGAATTATCCCTCATTTGTTTCCAGTTTTTATAGTATTTAAGTGAATAAGGTATACCGGGGACCTTATCCTGGTAAACAGTTAGCATTTCAGTATTCTTTAGAGGCTTCGTAGACTATAGTCCAGTCAGACATATATTAGCAGGATTTTATATGTTAGCCTTGTCGGCTACTCGTTTATACTTGCAGACATTTTCAGTACTTTTCGCATTTATGATATTTCAGTCAGACTCTTTAGTAGATCGACATGTTGCATGTTTATATTCAGCTTACAGTTATACCACATGTTGATCCATCCATCCAGTTGGTTTGCTCGGTCACATGCAGTTTGGCACCGAGTGCCGTGTTACGCCCAAGCCATGGTTTAGGGCCAGACAAAGCTTGGTATCAGAGCCTAGGTTCAAGAGTCTTAGGGAGTCTATGAAGCCCTATCTAGTGGGGTCACTTTTATGTGTGTGCGCGTGCCACACGTGTAAGTAGTTGACCACCAAGACATCTAGGATTGTTCCATTTCTTTCATACTCTAGATCGTACAGTTAGTGCTATGCTTTCAGGAATCCTTCTAACTCGTGCAAATTGCATATTTCAGAAGAAAAAAATGCCTGCAAAATGGAAGTACACCAAGAGGGCCTCAGCTACTAGCCAGGGGGCTACGACTAATGCTACTCAGGAGGAGGACACTCTGGCCCAGGGAGTTGCATCGGGCTCAGTGCTTAGTGCCCAGTGCTTCAGACATGGATGTTAGGGGAGCTATCCAGTTCCTCTCCCAGATTATTGCTACTCAGGCTCAAAGGCAGGGAACAAGTGCTGTTGATGAGACGGGTAGTTCCAGGTCCTGGGAATTCATCAACATGAAACCTCTAGTTTTCATAGGGTCCAGAAAGGACGAGGATCCGCAAAACTTCATTGATGAGGTTCAGAAGATATTTTGAGTGATGCATCACTAAGGCAACAGAACTTGCTGCATACCAGCTGAAGGATGTTGCTAACACTTGGTATGAAACATGGGAAGAGTCCCGAGGGGAGGATGTGGCTCTTGCGACTAGGAAGGAGTTTGCAGATGCGTTTCTTGAGCATTTTCTACCAATTGAGGTCTTGGAAGTGAAGGTTTTAGAGTTTGAGAGACTAAACAGAATGAGATGAGTGTGAATGAGTACTACCTCAAGTTTGTCTCTCTGACCAAGTATGCTCCGGAGATGGTACGTGATATGAGGGCCAGAGTTGGGCGGTTTGTGTTGGGGTTTTCAGATGATTTGTTTGCTGATGCTAATATAGCTGCTCAGAACAATGACATTACCATTACTAAGATGGTTGCCTTTGTTCAAGAGAACGGAGACATGTTGAAGGAAGAAGAGCAACTACAAAGAGAGAAGGACAAGGAATTCAGCAAGAGAGCTAAGTCTGTAGGAAATTTTAGCCATGGGGGATCTCAAACAGGTGGCAATCGGCAGTTCTTCAGGAAATCAAAATCAGGACCTGCTTATCTTCAGCTAGTGCACCAGTTCAGAGGTCCAAGTTTAACAAGAAAAACCAAAATTTTAGAGCAGCAGGCTCATAGTCATAGACTAGTGTGAGCTATAGAGGCCTTGAGTACCCTACTTGCAACACGTGTGGTAAGAAGCATCCAGGGGTGTGTCGTTTGGGCACAAATGGTTGTTTCGGGTGCAGCCAACAGGGCACTTCTTGAGGGATTGTCCATCAATATGGAAGAATAATGGAGGCATGTAGCTCAGTCCACTAACTCAGCAGCCCCTCAGAACTCTCAAGCCCAACAAGGGCGTGGTGTAGCAAAGTTTGATAATGCAGGCAGTGGTCGAAATTGCTTGTATGCACTGGCAGGCCATCATGATACATAGGCTCGTGGAGATATTGTCACAGGTATGCTAACAATCTTCACTTTTGATGTTTACGCTCTTATGGATCAGGGATCCACCTTATCTTATGTAACCCCATATATTGCTAAGAAATTTGGGATAGAACCTGAAAAGTTGTGTGAACCCTTTGAAGTGTCCACTCCAGTTGGAGAATCAGTTATAACTAGATGTATCTTTAGGGGATGTCCAGTCAAAGTGTATCATCGCCTTACTGTAGCAGACTTAATGGAATTGGAGATGGTAGCCTTCGATGTAATCATAGGCTTGGATTGGTTAGAGTCTTGTTATGCCACAGTGGGTTGTAGAACCAAAATAGTAAGTTTCGAATTTCCCGGTGAACCAGTATTAGAATGGAAGGGTGATGCAGTAGCACCTATGGGTAGGTTTATTTCCTACCTTAAAGCTAGAAAGATAATTTCTAAAGGGTATATCTATCACCTGGTTCGATTTAGGGATGCAGATGCTCAAATTCCCACTCTCCAGTCAGTACCAATTGTAAACGAGTTCCCAGAAGTGTTTCCTGAAGATCTTCTCGGAGTTCCTCCCGATCAAGAGATTGACTTTAGAATTGATCTACTCCCCGGCACTAAGCCGATATCTATTCCGCCTTATAGAATGGCTCCAGCAGAGTTGAAAGAGCTAAAAGTCTAGTTGAAAGATCTTCTAGATAAGGGATTTATAAGGCCAAGTGTCTCACCTTGGGGCGCACCGGTCTTGTTTGTCCGAAAGAAGGATGGGTCTTTGCATATGTGCATTGACTATCATCAGTTGAATAAAGTTACCATCAAGAACAAGTACCCTCTTCCCAGAATAGATGATTTATTCGATCAACTTCAGGGTGCCCAGTGTTATTCCAAGATTGACCTCAGATCGGGGTACCATCAGTTGAAGGTTAAGGAAGTGGATATTCCAAAAACTATTTTCAGGACTCGATATGGGCATTTTGAATTTTTGATAATGTCATTTGGTTTAACGAATACACCAGCAACTTTCATGGACCTTATGAATAGGGTCTTCAAGCCTTATCTTGATTTGTTCGTTATTGTGTTTATTGATGATATCTTAATTTATTCCCGTAGCGAGACTGACCATGCAAAACACCTCAGAGTTGTGTTGCAGACACTGCAGGATCACAAGCTATATGCGAAATTTTTTAAGTGTGAATTCTGGTTGAAATCAGTAGCGTTTTTGGGCCATGTCATCTCAGGGGAAGACGTGAAGGTGGACTTTCAGAAAATAGAGGCAGTGAAGAATTGGCCTAGTCTCACCTCAGTATTTGATATAAGAAGTTTCTTGGGTCTATCAGGCTATTACAGGCATTTCATAGAGGGATTTTCCTCTATCTCGTCCCCTTTGACTAGATTGATTCAGAAGAAGGTCAAGTTTCAATGGTCGGACGCTTACGAGAAAAGTTTCCAGGACTTAAAGAAGAGGTTGACTTTAGCTCCAGTCTTGACACTACCAGAAGGAACATAAGGGTTCTTTGTTTATTGTGATACTTCAGGGGTTGGTCTTGGGTGTGTGTTAATGCAACATGGTAAAGTCATAGCCTACGCATCGAGACAACTCAAGGCTCACAAGAAAAATTATCCCACTCATGATCTTGAGTTAGCAGCTGTGGTATTTGCGTTAAAGATCTGGCACCATTATTTGTATGGGGTGCATGTTGATATTTTCACAGTTCACAAGAGCCTTCAGTACATCTTCAAGCAAAGAGAATTGAATCTACGTAAGAGAAGGTGGCTCGAATTGCTCAAAGATTATGATGTTGATATCCTCTATCATCCGGGGAAAGCAAATGTTGTAGCTGATGCTCTTAGTCGGCGTTCTATGGGAAGCTTAGCTCATGTTGAAGTAGACAAGTGAACTATGACGAAGGAAGTCCACTGCTCATGGCACCGTACGAAGCTTTGTATGGGCGAAGGTGTAGATCACTAATTAGTTGGTTCGAAGTTGGCGAAGCAGAGTTATTAGGACATGATTTAGAGACTTAAAGTTCCAAGTTGATGATTGGGTGTTTTTGAAAGTTTTGCCAATGAAAGGCGTTATGAGATTTGGAAAGAAGGGTGAGCTTAGTCCCTGCTATATTGGGCCATATAGAATCCTGTGAAGGAACGGGCATGTGGCTTATGAGTTAGAATTTCCACAAGAATTAGTTGTTGTACACCAGTGTTTCATGTGTCTATGTTGAAGAAATTCATGGGAGACCCATCTCTTGTGGTTCCCACGGAGATTATAGGGGTTAAAGATAGCCTAACTTATGAAGAAATTCCAGTGGCTATTCTTGATCGTCAAATCTGCAAGCTCAGAACTAAGGAAATTGATTCGGTGAAAATGCTTTGGAGGAATCAAAAAGATGAAGAGGCTATGTGTGAAGCCGAAGAGGACATGAAGTCCAGATATCCCCATCTCTTTGAAGAGAAAACGGAAAATGTAGAAGGTAATTAACCTTTCCATTTAGACCTTATATAATAATCTTCATGTCTTTCAGTATTTAGTCAGCTTAGTATTCAGTCAATTCAGTAGTCATTCAGTTCAGTAGCTCAACAGTTCAGTAATAACGTATTTGTGCAGTTTAGTATACATATGTTCATGACAGTTCAGTATTCGCATGTTTCCATCAGACCTGTTTAAGGTCCAGAGTTAGTCGTAGTTACAGCCAGGACAATCATTCGGGGACGAATTATAAAAAAAGGGTGAGATAATGTAACACATTGTAAATTCAGCTTAGGCATGGACGTGTTAAAAGAGTAGTAATGTTATACTTTAGACATGTGAAGTTCAATCGGGATGAGTATGGGTGGAAACAGTTGTTTTAGAATCAAGATAGAGAGTGAGATGCATAAGATTCGGTAAAATCGACTAAGTTTACGGAAGTTCTCACTTCCAGCAGGATTTCATGACAAGTTGTAAGGAATTTAGGAAAATTGTGAAACCCAAAAGGATCTCTGTACAAAAGGTTATATGCATTTTACTGGACAATGCACAGTATACGCGCCCATGTGCGCACCCAGATGGTCCCGTGCGCGACAACGCACTTGTCGCAGTGTTACTGCCTTGCTGCACATTCAGGTGCACGGTTGGGCCTTCAGGTGCACGGGAGCGCACCCGAGGGTCATTTTAAAAGCCCTACTTCGTCCCCCACACCCAAAAACACAAAAACTTGCTCTAGAAAGGGAAGCTCTCACGAACCTGACCTCTCCCAAGGTCCCTCCACCATCCAAGGTGAGTTCTAATGGTGATTCTAAGTTAATTTCAATTATTCAACACCTTATTAGCATGGGTAAACCCTTAAAATCATTAGATATTCGATTGGGTCATCATTGTTGAGAAAAGAAACTCTAGGACTCGAATTCAAGAGGACTGAACGTCAAAAAGGTAATATCTTCACCCTCTACTTGATTATAGTATTGGATTAATGATTATAGACTCTATTTCATAGGATATGAGTTGATGGGTTTGACAAAAAATCATGAACGGTTATAGGTTTGGGTTGTTGATTGTTGATTATTGGTTAAGGCCGTTGTATATCTTATGGATGATATAGAATGATGTTGAATATAACTATTTGAGATTTTAGAATTTATCTAGGAGCAAGAGAATGAGTTATTGGGTGTAGAAACACCATTAATAAGGACTATGAAGCTTTATACCCACCAAATGTTTGATAAAATGCCTAAGTGATCCAAACATGAGTATTATTGCTAATATGGAATTCCTTTGACTTGTATTGCTATATATTAAAGTTGAAAGGGTTGACAAACGTTGTATTACACACAAGAGCAAGAAGTTAAGGTATGTGAGGCTAACTCTCTACGTTTGGGAATGTTTATGATTCTCCTTATGTCTCATTCTTATAAATATTACAAATTTTCTTAGAAAGTAATTACGCCTCAGTTTCATGAATAGTTGTAGAACTTCTATTCTATAGATGACATGGTTTCATAATTCATTCAATAACCCATGAGTCTCAATTATGACAGATCATTTTATTATGAATACATATTCCAGTCGAGTCCTATTCAACATTTCAGTATCATGTAATCCAGTAAGGTTCAGTATTTCAGTATCATGTATTACAGTATGAATTTTAGTTCCTTATTTTAAATCCTAAATGTTGAACACCTGTATTTGGGCCTGAGGCCGTAGTTCATGCTTTATGCATATTTGGGCCTGGGGACGTAGTTTATGCTTTATGCATCTTTGGGCCTGAGGCCGTAGTTATGTATACGTATACTTGGGCCCGAGGCCGCAGTTTGTGCACATATAAATATTGAGTTTGAGGCCGCAGTTTAATATTCAGATAAACATGTTGTTCATCATTCAGAAGATTATCAGATAAATAGGTTGTTCATCATTCATAAGAGGGAGTATTCATATCGTTACTTCCTTGTTCAGTTATCAGTTTATCAGTTATCATATCTGAGTTATCTATTCAGTTCTCAGTTATCAATTATCAGTTCAGTTTCAGTTTCTGTATTTATAGTTCTCTCTTTCAGTCGTTTTACATACCAGTACAATTCAATTGTACTAACGTCCTTTTTGCCTGGGGCCTACATCTTGCGATGTAGGTAATGATTTACAGGTTGACGATTCTTCTTGCGAGGACATCTCGTATCAGCTATTATTAAGCCCCAGTCTTTCGGGGCATTATCCCTCATTTCTTTCAGTCTTTATAGTATTTCAGTTAATAAGGTATACCGGGGACCTTGTCCCGGTAAACAATTAGCATTTTAGTATTCTTTAGAGGCTTCGTAGACTATAGTCTAGCCAGTCAGATATTAGCAGGCTTTTATATGTTAGCCTTGTCGGCTACTCGTTTATACTTGCAGACTTTTTCAGTACTTTCCGCATTTATGATATTTCAGTCAGACTCTTTATAGATCGGCATGTTGCATATTTATATTCAGCTTACAGTTATACCACATGTTGATCCAGCCATCCTGTTGGTTCACTCGGTCACATGCAGTTAGGCACCGAGTGCCGTGTTATACCCAGGCTATGGTTCGGGGCATGACAGAATGACACCAAATTTTGCGTGCAAGTCTTAAATTATCATACGGATCTATTCCTAGACTCAGAATTCTAAACGGACCTCGATAACACCAAAACCTACTTCCAACCAAATTTAAAGAACTTTAAAACCTTCAATGAGCCAACTTCTAACTTTAGGTGCCGAAACGCTCTCGGGTCATCCAAAACCCAATCCGAACTCACGCCTAAGTCCAAAATCATCATACAAACCTATTGGAACCGTCAAATCCTAGTTCCAAGGTCCTTTACTCGAAATGTTGACCCAAGTCAAACTTAACCCTTTAAAGCCAATATTAAGGAACTAAGTGTTCCGATTTCAACCCGGACCCTTCCAAACCCGAACTAACCATCCTCATAAGTCATAAAATAGTAAAAGCACATCCGAGGAGTCTTATTTAGAGGAATGGGGTTCTAGAATGCAAAACGACCGATCGGGTCGTTACATTATCCACCTCTTAAACAAATGTTCATCCTCGAACGGGTCTAGAATCATACCTGGAGTGCCTAATAAGTGTGGATATCTGCTCCGCATTTCCTCCTTTGTCTCCCAAGAAGCCTCCTTGACCGGTTGACCCCTCCACTGAACTTTTACCACAAAAATCTTCTTGGACCTCGACTGGCGAACTTGCCTGTCAACAATGGCAACTGGTTCGTCCTCGTAACCCAAGCTCTCATCTAACTGAACCATGTTGTAGTCTAACACATGCGACCTATCGGCATGATACTTCCGGAGCATAGACACGTGGAAGACTGGATGAACTCCCAATATACTGGGAGGAAAGGCAAGCTCATAAGCAACCTCCCCAACTCGTCTCAACACCTGAAATGGACCTATAAACCTTGGGCTCAACTTGCCCTTCTTCCCGAACGTCATGATTCCCTTCATCGATGAGACTTTCAAGAGAACTTTCTCGCCCACCATAAATGATAAATCACGCACCTTCTAATCAGCGTAATTCTTCTGTCTGGACTGTGTTATGAGAAGTCGCTCCTGAATCAAATTTACCTTTTTCAAGGTATCCTTCACCAAATCGGTACCATATAACTTAGCCTCGCGGGCTCAAACCATCCGATGGGCGAATGACATCACCGACCATATAAACCCTCAAATGGAGCCATCTTGATGCTGGACGGATAACTATTGTTGTAAGAAAGCTCGGCCAAAGACAAGAATCGATCCCACTGCCCTTCGAAGTCAATCACATATGCTATGAGCAAATCCTCCAAGATTTGAATCGTCCGCTCTGACTGCCCGTCGGTCTGCGGATGAAATGTTATGCTGAGCTCTACTCGAGTCCCCAACTCACTCTGTACTGCCCTCCAGAAATGAGAAGTAAACTAAGGACCTCTATCTGATATGATGGAGACATGCACACCATGCAACCGAACAATCTCCTGAATGTAAATCTGGGCCAATCTCTCTGAAGAATATGTGGTCACGACCAGAATGAAGTGTGATGACTTAGTCAGCATGTCAACAATGACCCAAACTGCATCAAACTTCCTCAAGGTCCGTGGCAACCCAACTACGAAGTCCATAGTGATGCGCTCACATTTCCACTCAAGTATAACCATCTGATGGGGTAGGCTACCTAGCCTCTGATGCGCATACTTAACCTGTTGGAAATTTAGGCATCTCGCTGCATACTCGACTATGTCCTTCTTCATACGACGCCACCAATAATGCTGCCCTATGCCCGATTTCTCGGTCCCAAGTCGGTCTGTTCACAAATCTCGAATGTTACATTTTTGCATGAATCTGACCTTTTCGGGGTTGAAAAGGGGTTCCTTTTGTCTCACCATTGGATTCATTGGGATCATTTTCTAAGTATAGGAAACAGAGAGGTTGCTAGTAGGTTTTTCTAAGTCCCTTTGTAGTCCAGTCCTTGAGTTCTTTCTTTAGAAGTAGTGAATGTGGTAATAGGTGTATAACCCAGGTCATGATACATCTTCGTAGCACCTGGATGAATAGAATACCGAGAACTACGTGCCTCATCTAGAATCTTCCCACTCAATCCATCGACATTAGGGACACATAGACGACCCTGGAGTCGCAGAACACCATCCTCACCGATAGTGACTTCCTTGGCACCACCCTGTAGTACCGTCTCTCTGAGAACCAATAAGTGCGGATTATCGTACTAACGAGCCTTGATCTGCTTGAATAGAGAAGAATGGGTGAAGATGCATGCAAAAACTTGGCTGGGCTCTAAAATATCCAACCTCATAAGTCTGTTAGCCAAGAACTGAATGTCTAAAGTTAGTGGCCTCTCCTCTGCTGAAATGAATGCCAAACTACCCATACTCTCCGCCTTTCTGTTCAAGGCATCTGCAACCACATTCACCTTTTTCCGGATGATAAAGGATGGTAATATCATGATCTTTTAGTAATTCAAGCCACCTGCACTGCCTCAAATTGAGATCCCTCTTCTTGAACAAATGTTGCAAGCTGCGATGACCGGTGTAAACCTCACAGGACACCCCATAAAGATAATGCCTCAAGATCTTAAGAGCATGAACTATCGCGACCAACTCCAAATTATGTACGGGGTAATTCTTCTCGTGGGGATTCAACTAACGTGAAGCATATACAATAACTCACCCCTCCTGCACCAATACACAACCCAGGCCAACGTGTGAATCGCAATACATAGTATACATCCCTGAATCAGAAGGCAATACTAACATTGATGCTGAAGTCAATGTGGTCTTGAGCTTCTAAAAACTTGCCTCGCAATCATCGGACCATCGGAATGGAGCACCATTATGGGTCAATCTAGTCAAAGGTGGTGCAATGGATGAGAAGCCCTCCACGAGCCGACGATAATAACCTGCTAACCCCAAGAAGCTCCTAATCTCAGTCGCCGTGGTTGGATGAGGCCAACTCTGAACTGCCTCGATCTTCTTGGGCCCTCGCCTGATGCAACATGCCCCAAGAATGCCACATAATCTAACCAAAACTCACACTTGGAGAACTTAGCATATAGCTTCTGTTCCCGCAAAGTCTGAACCATTACTCTCAAATGCTGCTCGTGCTCTTCCATGATACGCGAGTAGATCAAAATGTCATCAGTGAAGATAATGACATACTAACCAATATATGGCCCTCGGTTCATCAAATCCATGAACGCTGGTGGGGAGTTAGTCAAATCGAAGGACATTACTAGAAACTCATAATAGCCACATCTAGTCCCGAAAGCCGTCTTCAGAACATCCGACTCCCGAATCTTCAACTGATGGTACCCCGATCTCAAGTCAATCTTAGAGAACACCCTGGAACCCTGCAACTGGTCATACAAATTATCAATACACGACAACGGGTACTTGTTCCTAATGGTAACTTTGTTCAACTAGCGGTAATCAATGCACATCCGCATAGTCCCATCTTTCTTCTTCACAAATAATAGCGGTGTACCCTAAGGCGACACACTCGGTCTGACGAACCCCTTTGATAGCAACTCCTCAAGATGTTCTTTCAATTCCTTCAACACTTTTGGAGCCATGAGGTATGAAGGAATAGAGATAGGTAGGGTACCTTCGTTGCCAAATCAATGCAGAAATCGATATCACAATCTGGCGGCATGCTTGGAAGATCAGAAGGAAACACATCGGAGAACTCCTGAACTATGGGCGCTGAATCAATCGCTGGAGTCTCTGCGGTATTATCCCAAACATAAGCTAGATAAGCCAAACAACCCTTCCCGACCATGTGTCGAGCCTTCAAAAAAGAGATAACCCGACTAGATGCACTAACAAACGAATCCTTCCACTCCAGTCTTGGCAACTTCGGCATCGCCAAGGTAACAGTCTTGGCATGGCAATTAAGGATGGCGTGATATGGATACAACCAATCCATGCCTAGGATGACCTCAAAGTCGTTCATATCAAGCAGCAGAAGATCTGCTCTGGTCTCATAACCACAAAAAGTCACAATACAGGACCGGTGGATCCGATCCACCACAACAAAATATTTACCGAAGCATCCCTACCGCATACAGAAATAATACATGTGATCACGACATCTGAGGTCACTGCATTTGGTTTGGCCGAAAAAGCATAGAACCTAGCTGGAGCACCACCTGACTGGCCTCCACCTCTAGGATGGCCCCTACCTATCTTCTCTCTGCCTCTGGGTGGCCGGACGGCTGGTGCAGCAGTTGGTGCTGAAAGCATAGGCTGATGACCCTGTTGTACTGCCTTGCCCCGAAGTCTGGGACAAAACCTCTTCATGTGACCAGGATCCCCGCACTTGTAACAACCCCTTGGAATAATGGACTGCTGATCTGAAGTCTGACCCTGATGGCCTGAATACTCACTAGAGGAACCCTGAATAACTGGTGGGCGGTAGGAACTCTCTGGTATGGCACTGAAATATGGCCGTACTGGAATGCCGTGAGAAGGTGCGGTGCTGGATATGTAGGCTTGCTAGGCTGACCTCTCCCAAACTGACCTCTGCCCCCAGACGGAGAACCACTGAACCCTCTGGAATAACGGAACCGCTTGTCCCGTGGCATCTGCCTTTGGCTCCGCTGACAAACACCCTCGATCCTCCGAGCTATCTCCACAACTAGCTTGTAAGAAGTCCCCATCTTATCCTTCCGGGCCATGGTGTCCTGGATACCAGAGTGAAACCCTGCAATAAACCTCCGCACCCTCTCTATATCGGTAGGATGTATCATAAGTGTATTGCGAGACAACTCAAAGAATCTCGCCTCATAGTCAGTCAGGGACATCTGACCCTGCTGGAGCTGCTCAAACTGAAACCGCAACTCTTCCCTATGAGAGGGTGGAATATACCTATCCAAGAAAAGACGTGTAAACTGATCCAAAGTCAAGGGAGAAGAACCTGCTGGTCTGCCATGTAGATGAGACTGCCACCATCTACGGGCCCTGCCCTCCAGCTGAAAGGTGGTAAAGTCCACCCCATGGGACACCAATATCCTCATATTGTGCAGTTTGTCCCTGTACCGATCAAAGAAGTCTTGGGGGTCCTTATGTCGCTCACCTATAAAGACAAAAGTATGAAGCCTGGTCCATCTGTCCAATAGCTTCTACAGCTCACCGATCACAGCTGGTCTGAGCTCAGGTATAGCTGCTACAACTGGCTGGGATCTGCCCACAGGTAGTGCGCTAGGGGTGTTATATACGGCACCTGTATGCCCTGGAGCATGAGCGGTAGGGGTCTGTGCTCCCCCTCTTGCCTGAGATGTGGCTAGGTCTGCTGGAAATAAACCAGCTTGCGTCATAGAATCCATGAACCGCAGCATGCGGCCCATGACCTCCTGGAAACCCGGCGCAGATATAAAATCCACTGGGGCTGTCCCAGGCTCTGGTGCAGACACCTCGTCCTACTCCTCAAAAATAGGGTCCTCTACTGGATCCACTGGTGGCACAACTTGTGATGACCCAAAAGGTTATCTTATATTTTAGAACTCGAATATGCACTCTTAAGCCTTAAAAATCTCATTTTTACCCTCCTCAATTTGCGTGCACAGTCCGGTGTATTTTCGAAAAACTTTTATGTTAAAAACTGATGAAAATAAGAATTTATGCCTTAAAACTTAATTTTAGTTGACTTCGGTCAACATTTTTGGTAAACGGGCCCGGATCCGTATTTTGATGGTCTCGGTTGGGTCTGTATCGAATTATGGGACCTGGGTGTATGCCCGGAATCGAATTCAAAGGTCCCTAGCTCGAGTTATGAATTTTTGATGAAAATTAAAAGTCTGAAAATTATTTGTTTTTAAGAATTGAGTGATGTTTGGCATTGTTAGTACATGGTCCATATTTTGGTTTCGGAACCCGGTACAGGTTCATTATAATATTTATGACTTATCTATGTAATTTGGTGACAAACAAAGTTGGTTTGACGTGATTCAGACGTCCGATTGTGAAGATAGAAATTTTAAAGTGTTCTTGAGAATTTTATTTGATTTGGTGCTAAATTCATAGTTCTAGGTATTTTTTTGGCGATTTGATCATGCGAGCAAGTTCGCATGATGTTTTTATACTTGTGTGCATGTTTGGTTTGGAGCCTCGAGGGCCCGGGTGAGTTTCGGATAGGCCACAAGATGTTTGGACTTTGGAAAATCTGGTTTTCTGCAGATTCTGGTGCCTTCTGGTTTCCTTCTTCGCGTTCACGAAGGCACTCTCGCGAACGTGAAGTAGAATTTTGGGATGGCTGATTTTTACTCTTTGCGAACGCGAAGGCCTTCAACATTTTCAAGAACCAAACGGTTAGAGGCGATTTTCAAGAGATGTTTTCTTCCCCAAAGTGTTGGTAATTGATTCTAAACTATTTTCTTTCAATTACCCATTACATTTTATGTATTATCAACCTAAAATCTAGAGTTTACATGGTAGAATTAGGGGTTAGGGTAGAAACTAGGGATTTCGGAAATTTGGGGATTTAGACCTCAATTTGAGGTCGGATTCCAAAATCAATTATATATTCGGGCTCGGGGGTGAATGGGTAAATGGATTTTGGTCCGAACCTACGGTTTTGACCAAGCGGGTCCGGGGTCGATTTTTCGTCTTTTGGAGGAAAATTTGGGATATTTAATTTATGCAATATAATTGATTCCTTTAGCAATATTTGATATTATCGAGTCATTTTGAATAGATACGAGTGATTTGGAGGTGAATTCTAGAGGAAAAGCTGTGATTGAAAATTTAGTGGCCTTCAGAGCGAGATAAGTGTTGTGTCTAACCCTGACTTGAGGGAATTAGGAACCCCAGACTATTTGTTATGTGAAATTCATGTGAGCGGCGTATATGTGAGGTGATGAGTACTTATGCGCCGCCAATTTACCTGTTTTCCCTGTTTCTCCCATTTTTCTTATTTTGTTTCTTTCCTATGACTAATTGCTACGTGTTTATACTTAAGTTGTTAAATTGATCATTCTTATCATGTTTATGAATTTTCTGGTGATAATCAAGAAATTATTTCAAAGTTGAGATTGATATTGTGGAACCAAATGTTGAAGTAAGGCTTGTACTTATTATTCTATCTCCCTGTTGTTATTTATGCATTGCATTATGGTAAGGAAGAGTGTTAATGCACGAAGGGTGATGCAGTGCCATATTGTGAGTGTAAAAGTACGAAGGGTGATGCCGTGCTATATTATGAGTGTAAAAGCACGGAGGGTGATGCCATACCATATTCTGAGTGTTAATGCACAAAGGGTGATGACGTGCCATGATATGTGAGTTAATGCACGAAGGGTGATGCCGTGCCGTTACTATTGATTTTATGGTAAGATTGAGAGTAAAAGTACGAAGGGTAATGCAGTACATTTTTCTTTTACCGTATTCGTTGTTTCTATTGATTCATAGTACATTGGTTGTTCCAGTTATCATTCTGCTGTAGTTCTTTTTCTCGTATTCCCGCCAGCATGTTTCCCCTTCTCGATATCTCCTGTCTAATTCTTCATTACTGTTATTTGTATATACAATGTTAAACTGTACATGTTGATTTGTAGGTGCCTTGCCTTAGCCCCGTCACTACTTCGTCGAGGTTAGGCTCGACACTTTCCAGTACATGGGGTCGGTTGTACTGATACTGCACTCTGCACTTTCTGTGCAGATTTTGGTACTGGCTAGGGTTGATCGAGATTTTGCTATTAGACTGCTATCCGGAGACTCAAGGTAGATCTGTCGGTGTTCACAGACCTTGAAGTCCCCCTCAATCTTTTATGTCCTACTGTTTCTTTCATTCAGACAATTGTATTTCTTTCAGACTATTACTTATAGTGAATTTTAGAATGCTCGTGAATTGTGACTCCAGATCCATGTGGTAGTAATTAAGGCAGTTTTTATATTATTCCGCACTTATTATATTTTATATTAGCTAATTATTGTTATTTACTGAATGGAAATAAGGATTTGGTTTAATGATTCTCTAACGTTGTCTTGCCTAGCAAGTGAAATATTAGGCGCCATCACGGTCCCGACGGTGGGAATTCCGGGTCGTGAAAAGTTGGTATCAGAGCTCTAGGTTGCCTAGGTCTCACGATTAACGAGCAAGCTTAGTAGAGTCTCGAGGATTGGTACGGAGACGTCTGTGCTTATCTCCCAGAGGCTATGAAGTTTAGGAACAAATTTCACTTCTATACTCCTCTGTCGTGCGATGTTGTTTTCTCAATACTGATTGAACATGTACCGCTTCCTCAGCTGAGTAGCAGCCAGAGCCTCCAGTGACAGCTTCTACGTGGGGCATAGGTCGAGGCCGAGGACGTGCCAGAGGCCGAGGTAGGGGCAGGGCTCAGCCCAGAGCCCGAGTAGTAGCCCCAGCCATGGAGCCTCAGATAGAGCTTGACGAGGAGGTTCCAGCATAGATTGTTCCTGCCAGGCTAGCTCAGGTTCCGAAGGGGTTCATTGCCACCCCAGTACATCAGGACGCCTTGGTCTATTTGGTGGGCCTTATGGAGAGTGTGGCCTAGACTGGCGCATTTCCCATGGCACCAGCAGCCTCTCAGGCTGGAGGAGGAGCCCAAACTTCCATTACTCCCGCTTCGGAGCAGATAGCTCCCCAGTATCAGGCTCCAGCAGCTCAGCCAATCGGAGTAGTTCAGCCGGTTGTTGCGGCACAGGCCGAAGATGGGCCAGCTATGTCTTTTGAGGTTTTATGCAAATTGGACAGGTTTACCAAGCTCTTCCCAGTTCACATTAGTGGTGTTACTTCAGAGGATCCCCAAGAGTATCTTGATAGCTGTCACGAGGTTCTATGGAACATGGGTATAGTGGAGACCAATGGGGTCGATTTTGCTGCATTTCAGATGACTGGTTCCGCCAAGAAATGGTGGAGAGATTATTTGCTGACTAGACCAGCTAGGTCGCCTGCTCTTACTTGGGACCAGTTCTCTCAGCTCTTCATAGAGAAGTTTCTGCCTATCACATTGAGAGAGGAGAGTCGCCGCCAGTTTGAGTGTCTCCAGTAGGGCAGTATGACTGTTACTTAGTATGAGACCCGTTTGTAGATTTGGCCTATCATACTATTCTTCTTCTTCCCACCGAGAGAGAGAGAGAGAGAGAGAGAGAGAGAGAGAGAGAGAGAGAGAGAGAGAGGGTGAGGAGGTTTATTTATGGACTTGCTCAGCCTATCAGATTGCAGATGGCTAAGGAGACTGGGAGTTAGATTATTTTTCAGGCAGCTGCTAATGTCGCCAGACAAGTCAAGATGGTTCTTACTCAGGGAGGTCAGGGGTCTGACAAGAGACCTCATTATTCCGGTAAGTTCATCGGTGCCCCATCTAGAGGCAGGGGTACTTTTGGTAGAGGCCATCCTCCCAGGCCATTTCTTTCAGCACTTCAGGCATCCCACGGTTCCTCAGGTGGTCGTGATCCTCATATGCCTTATTCTGACTAGCTAGCTTACAGTGCACCACCAGCTCCTATTAGTGCACCTCCACTCTAGAGTTATCAGGGTGGTTATTCTGGTCGACAGGGTCAGTTTCAGGGTCAGCAGTCACAGCAGTCGAGGTTATGTTATACTTGTGGTGATCTGAGGCACATTGCTATATTTTTCCATCAGGCAACGGGCAGCTCACAGCATCAAAGTTCTCGTGCCATGGTTCTGGCACAAGTTACTATACCACCTGCTCAGCCAACCAGAGGCAGGGGTCAGGCAGCCAGAGGTAGAGGCCAGACTATTAGAGGTGGAGGTCAGGCCGTTAGAGGAGGAGACCAATCAGTTAGAGGCCATCCCAGGGACGTAGTTCAGAGTGGTGTGGCCCAACCCCGGTGTTATTCTTTCCCAGCCAGGCCTGAGGCTGAGTCATCTGATGATGTTATCACAAGTACTATTTCAGTTTGTAGTTGAGATGCTTCAGTTCTATTTGATCCGGGATCTACTTACTCCTATGTGTCATCCTATTTTGCTTCCTATTTGGTTGTGCCCCGTGATTCTTTGAGTGCTCCTGTGTATGTGTCCACACTAGTGAGAGATGCTATTGTTGTAGATCGTGTTTATCGTTCGTGTGTGGTCACCATTGGGAGTCTTGAGACTCGTGTAGATCTTCTACTTCTCGACATGGTTGATTTTGATGTCATACTGGGTATGTATTGGCTGTCACCTTATCATGCTATATTATATTGTCATGCTAAGACGGTGACCTTAGCCTTGCAGGGGTTGCCTTGGTTAGAGTGGAGAGGGAATCTTGGTCATTCTGCAAGCAGGGTTATCTCTTATGTGAAGGCTCAGCATATGGTCGAGAAGGGGTGTCTAGCTAATTTGGCTTATCTCCGCGATTCTAGTGCGAAGGTTTCTTCCATAGATTCGGTGCCGGTTGTTCGTGAGTTTCCAGAGGTGTTTCCTGCAGACCTGTCGGGGATGCCACCCGACAGGGATATTGATTTTTGCATTGATTTGGCTCCGGGCACTCAGCCCATTTCCATTCCGCCATACGACATTGTCCCACCAGAGTTGAAAGAATTGAAAGAACAGTTACAAGATTTTCTTGATAAGGGCTTCATTAGACCTAGTGTCTCGTCCTGGGGTGCACCTGTATTGTTTGTGAAGAAGAAAGATGGATCGATGAGGATGTGTATAGATTATCGGCAGTTGAACAAAGTCACTATTAAGAACAAGTATCCATTGCCGAGGATTAGTGATTTATTTGATCAGCTTCAGGGTCCCCAGGTGTTTTCGAAGATTGATTTGAGATCTGGCTACCATCAGTTGAGGATTAGGACATCCGATGTTCCTAAGACAACTTTTCGGACTCGATATGGGCATTATGAGTTTCTAGTGATGTCATTTGGGCTGACCAATGCCCCAACAACATTCATGGATTTGATGAACCGAGTGTTCAAGCCCTACTTGGATTCCTTTGTGATTGTGTTTATTGATGATATCTTGATCTACTCCCATAGCCGGGAGGAGCATGAGCATCATGTTCGGATCGTTCTTCAGACTCTGAGAGACAACCAGTTATATGCTAAATTCTCAAAATGCGAGTTTTGATTGAGTTTAATTGCTTTTTTGGGTCATGTTGTATCAACAAAGGGTATGAAGGTGGATCCTAGGAAGATTGAGGCAGTTTAGAACTTGCCTAGACCCACATTAGTGACAGAGATCTGTAGTTTCCTGGGTTTGGGGAGTTACTACCGTCGATTTGTAGAGGGGTTTTCATCCATAGAAGCCCCGTCGACCAGGTTGACCCAGAAGGGTGCCCCGTTCTGGTGGTCAGACGAGAATGAGGCGAGCATGCAGAAGCTCAAGATAGCTTTTACTACGGCACCAGTATTGGTGTTACCCACAGGTTCAGAATCTTATACAGTATATTGTGACGCATCTCACATTGGTCTGGGTGCGGTATTGATGTAGGGTGGAAAGGTTATTGCATATTCTTCGCGGCAGTTGAAGGTTCATGAGAAGAATTACCCTGTTTATGATCTAGAGCTGGCAGCCATTGTTCACGCGCTGAAGATTTGGAGGCACTATCTTTACGGTGTGCCATGTAAGGTATTCATGGATCATCGGAGCTTGCAGTATTTGTTCAAGCAGAAGGAACTCAATTTGAGGCAGAGGAGGTGGTTGGAGCTATTGAAAGACTATGATATCAACATATTGTATCATCCTGGGAAGGCCAATTGGTGGCCGATGCTTTGAGTAGAAAGTCAGCTAGTATGGGTAGCCTTGCTTAATTATATTCTAGTTGGTGAGAGACCGCTTGCATTGGATGTTTAGGTCTTGGCCAACCAGTTCGTGAGGTTGGATGCTTCTGATCCCACCCGTGTTTTAGCTTGTACAGTTGCTCGGTCTTCTTTGTTTGAGCGCATCAGAGATCGACAGGATAACGATCCTCATTTACTTGTCCACAGTACGGCACGATGGTGCCAAGCAGGTTACTGTTGGAGATGACGGAGTTTTGAGGATGCAGGGGTGTATTTGTGTGACTAATGTGGATGGACTTTGTGAGTTGATTCTTGAGGAGGCCCACAGTACTCGGTATTCTATTCATCCGGGCACCGCCAAGATGTATCAGGACTTACGGCAGCATTATTAGTGAAGGAGGATGAAGAAAGACATAGTTGCATATGTAGCTCGGTGTCTAAATTGGCAGCAAGTAAAATACGAGCATCAAAGACCTGGTAGTTTGCTTTAGAAAATAGAGATTCCTGAGTGGAAGTGGGAGCTTATCACTATGGATTTTGTTGTTGGACTCCCATGGACTCAGAGGAAGTTCGATGCAGTTTGGGTCATTGTGGGCAGGCTGACTATTCTTCGAAATGGTTGGCAGAGATTTACGTTCGTGAGATCGTCCGTCTTCACGGTGTGCCTATGTCTATCATTTTTGATTGAGGTACATAGTTCCCCTCGCACTTCTGGAGGGCAGTACAACGTGAGTTGGGTACGCGAGTTGAGTTGAGCACAACATTTCATCCTCAGATGGACGGGCAGTCCGAGCGCATTATTCAGATCTTGGAGGATATGCTCTGCGCATATGTTATAGACTTCAGAGGATCGTGGGATCAGTTCTTGCCCCTTGTAGAGTTTGCCTACAACAACAGCTACCAGTCAAGCATTTAGATGGCTCCCTATGAGGCATTATATGGTAGGCGGTGTCGGTCGCCAGTTAGGTGGTTTGAGCCCGGAGAGGCTCGGTTATTGGGCACAGACTTAGTACAGGATGCCTTGGATAAGGTTAAGATTATTCAGGATCAACTTCGCACAGCTCAGTCCAGGCAGAAGAGTTATGCCGACCGTAGAGTTTGTGATGTTACATTCATGGTCGGAGAGAGAGTGTTGCTTCAGGTATCACCCATGAAGGGTGTAATGAGATTTGGAAAGAAGGGCAAGTTGAGCCCTAGGTATATCGGACCTTTTGAGATTCTGGAGAGAGTGGGAGAGGTGGCTTACAGGCTTGCGTTGCCACCTAGTTTAGCAGCTGTTCATCCGGTATTCCATGTGTCCATGCTTCGAAAGTATCACGGCGATCCGTCCCATGTGTTAGATTTTAGCTCTGTCCAGTAGGATAAGGATTTGACTTACGAGGAGGAGCCGATGGCTATTCTATCCCGGCAAGTTCGCCAGTTGAGATCAAAGAGTTACCCTTCAGTTCGAGTACAGTGGAGAGGTCAGCCTATTGAGGTAGCTACTTGGGAGTCCGAGGCTGATATGCGGAGTAGATATCTCCACCTTTTCACGAGCCCAGGTACTTTTTTATGTCTATTCGAGGACGAACGGTTTTTTTAGAGGTAGTAAATGTGATGACTCAAAAGGTCATCTTATGTTTTATAACTCGAATCTACACTCTTAAGCCTTAAAATCTCATTTTTACCCTTCTAGATTTGCGTGCACAGTCCGGGTATGTTTCCAAAAAACTTTTATGTTAAAAACTGACGAAAATAAGAATTTATGCCTTAAAAGTTTATTTTAGTTGATTTCGGTCATCATTTTTGGTAAACGGGCTCGGATCTGTGTTTTGATGGTCCCGGTGGGTCCGTATCGAATTATGGGACCTGTGCGTATGCCCGGAATCGAATTCGGAGGTCCTTAGCTCGAGTTATGAATTTTTGATAAAAATTAAAAGTCTAAAAATTATTTATTTTTAAGAATTGAGTGATGTTTTGCATTGTTAGTACCGGGTCCGTATTTTAGTTCTGGAGCCCGGTACAGATTCATTATAATATTTATGACTTATCTATGAAATTTGGTGAGAAACGAGTTAGTTTGACGTGATTCAGACGTACGGTTGTGAAGATAGAAATTTTAAAGTGTTCTTGAGAATTTAATTTGATTTGGTGCTAAATTCGTAGTTCTAGATGTTATTTTGGCGATTTGATCGCGCGAGCAAGTTCATATGATATTTTTAGACTTGTGTGCATGTTTAGTTTGGATCCCCGAGGGCTCGGGTGAGTTTCGAATAGGCCACGGGATGTTTGGACTTTGGAAAATCTGGTTTTCTGCAGATTCTAGTGCCTTATGGTTTCCTTCTTCGCGTTCGCGAAGGCACTCTCGCGAACGCGAAGTAGAAACTGGGATGGCTGATTTTTACTCTTCGCGAACGTGAAGGCCTGGTCGCGAACGCGAAGTGATAGGGGATTTACCCATCGCGAATGCGACCGGCTCATCGAGAACGCGAAGCATATGGGACCTGGGAGAGGGTTAGTCGTTCCTTCATCGCGAACGCGAGCAATGTCTCGCGAACGCATAATCCAGGGGGGTAGCATACGCGAACACGAACAAGGTCTCGCGAACGCGAGCGATGTCTCGCGAACGCGTAATCTAGGGGGGTAGCATACGCGAACGCGAACAAGGTCTCGCGAACGCGAAGGCTTGGCAGCCTATGCTCATCGCGAACGTGATAGTGCTCTCGCGAACGCGATGAACACTGTCGCCCAGCACTTAAAATAGAATCAAAACGGGACTTAAGCCATTTCTTCAACATTTTCAAGAACCAAACGGTTAGAGGCGATTTTCAAGTGTTGTTTTCTTATTAAAAAGTGTTGATAAGTGATTCTAAACCATTTTCTTTCAATTACCCATTGCATTTTATGAATTAGGAACTTAAAATCTAGAGTTTTCATGGTAAAATTAGGGGTTAGGGTAGAAACTAAGGATTTAGCGAAAAAAGGGGATTTAGACCTCGATTTGAGGTTAGATTCCAAAACCAATTATATATCCGAGCTCGGGGTGAATGGGTAAATAGATTTTGGTCCGAACCTAGGGTTTTGACCAAGCGGGCCCGGGGTCGATTTTTTGTCTTTTTGGAGAAAAAATTGGGATATTTAATTTATGCAATATAATTGATTCCTTTAGCAATATTTGATATTATCGAGTCATTTTGAATATATACAAGTGATTTGGAGGTGAATTCTAGAGGAAAAGCTGTGATTGAGAATTAAGTGGCCTTCAGAGCGAAATAAGTGTTGTGCCTAACCCTGACTTGAGGGAATTAGGAACCCCAAACTATTTGTTATGTGAAATTCATGTGAGTGGCGTATATGTGAGGTGACGAGTACTTATGTGCCGCCAATTTACCTGTTTTCCCTGTTTCTCCCATTTTTCTTATATTGTTTCTTTGCTGTGACTAATTACTATGTGTTTATACCTAAGTTGTTAAATTGATCGTTCTTATCATGTTTACAGATTTTTTGGTGATAATCGAGAAATTATTTCAAAGTTGAGATTGATATTGTGGAACCAAATGTTGAAGTAAGGCTTGTACTTGTTATTCTATCTCCCTGTTGTTATTTATGCATTGCATTATGGTAAGGAAGAGTGGTAGTGCACGAAGGGTGATGCAGTGCCATATTGTGAGTGTAAAAGTACGAAGGGTGATGTCGTGCTATATTATGAGTGTAAAAGCACGGAGGGTGATGCCATTCCATATTGTGAGTGTTAATGCACGAAGGGTGATGTCGTGCCATGACATGTGAGTTAATGCACGAAGGATGATACCATGCCGTTACTATTGATTTTATGGTGAGATTGAAAGTAAAATTACGAAGGGTGATGCATTACATTTTTCCTTTACTGTATTCATTGTTTCTGTTGATTCATGGTACATTAGTTGTTCCAGTTATCATTCTGCTGTAGTTCTTTTTCTCATATTTCCCCCAGCATGTTTCCCCTTCTCGATATCTCCTGTCTAATTCTTCATTACTGTTATTTGTATATACATTGTTAAACTGTACGTGTTGATTTGTAGGTGCCTTGCCTTAGCCTCGTCACTACTTCGTCGAGGTTAGGCTCGATACTTACCAGTACATGGGGTCGGTTGTACTGATACTGCTTTCTACACTTTCTGTGTAGATTTTGGTACCGGCTCGGGTTGATCGAGATTTTGCTATTGGACTGCTATCCGGAGACTCAAGGTAGATCTCTCGGTATTCACAGACCTTGAAGTCCCCGACTATCTTTTCTGTTCTACTATTTTTTTTCATTCAGACAGTTGTATTTCTTTCAGACTATTACTTGTAGTGAATTCTAGAATACTCGTGAATTGTGACTCCAGATCCGTGTGGTCATAATTAAGGAAGTTTTTATATTATTTCGCACTTATTATATTTTATTTTAGCTAATTACTGTTATTTACTGAATGGAAATAAGGATTTAGTTTAATGATTCTCTAACGTTGGCTTGCCTAGCAAGTGAAATGTTAGGCGCCATCACGGTCCCGACAATGGGAATTTCGGGTCGTGACACAACTGGAGAAACTCGAGGACGTCCTCGTCCTCTACCAAGAGCAGGAGCCCTCCCTTGGACTCTGCCTCGACCTCTAGCAACAAGGGGAGCAGCTCCTCCATGATCGGGTACATCTGCCGTGCACGTTCTCACTATCTGTGAAAGAATATGAGAAAGATACTTAGCACAACATCAACACCCTATAGCCTCTAGAAGATAAGTGACTATCGCGCACAATTCACACCTCAAAACAAGGTATGAAACGGTCGATTGCAATTATAGTAACCCAACGAAGAGTTGGGATCGAATCCACAGGGAGCTAGATGTGAGTTAGGAGTATATATTCTAATGTGTGAATTTGAACTATCTTATTTTGCATTTCCACAAAATGGTTCTTTTGCTATTTCTATTTTAAAACTAAATATTGCAAAGTAAATAAATAAAACTAGGATAATTGTTTTTGTGTTTTTCAAGGTTGTAAAAAGCCCATCATCTAGGTGTTCGCCTAATGGGATAAAAATCTTAATGCTTGTTTTGTTGATCGGGGTGCATTATAGCTATCAACTCTCAAATATCGACTCAATACCTCTCGGTCAAAGAGTGGTTTTGCTCAATTTGGCCTTCTCAAGTCCAAATGGGTATCACACAAAATGTTTGATAAAAGCTCAAGTCAGGTTATTATTATCTCTCGGTTGAACCCTTTAATTAGGTTAATCAATCACTCGATTGACCCAATTTCTTGTTAGCCAAGTTTTCCTAGACTAAGTCTCTCTTTCTCAAGTAGAGATTAAGTCAAATATACATGAACTAATGTTTAAACCATTAGTTCCAAAAATGAAATCATAAACAAGGCTAAATAATAAACACCCAATCATAAAAAACACTAAATTAGATACCCATAAGGTTTACACACTAGGGTTGGGTCACAACCCTAGTAAAAATCTAGCTACTCATGCTTGAAATGAAGAAATAGAAAAAGAAATACTAATTAAACTCATATTGTAAAGTTACAATGATAAAAGCTATAGTAAAATACTCTAAAATATAGAAAACTTCCAAAAGAGGCAAAGAAAAACGGCTACAGGACTTGCTGATGTACAAAGTTGACTTAATTTTATGAAACTCGTCTATTTATACAAGGCTGAAAATTCGAACAAAAATGCCCTTCGGGAGGTTCTGCGGCCGCACAATTCCTTGTGCGGTCCACATAATTCTTCATCTTGCAGGAGCTGGGGTTCTACGGCCACACAATTCTGAACTGCGACCGTGAGACAACATTTTTGCGGTCCGCAAATTTAGAATTGCGGCCGCAACCTTGTCTTCTGCGGTCCGCACTTTTATGTCTGTGGATGTAAGGCACTTCTCTTGCGGCCACACAATGCTTGTGCGGTCTGCAATTTTGAGGGACTTGGAACTTGGAAATTTGCACATCCTCTAAAGTTGTTTCAAGCTCTTCGTTTACGGCCGCACAATTCCTGTGCGGTCTGCAGTTTAGTAGAAAGCCTACTAGGATTTCCTTCATTGTTTGCGGCCGCAGATTGAATTCTGCGGACCGCAATTTCTTCTGCGGCCGCAAAATTCCTTCTGCGGACCGCACTTTGTATGCTTCTGTACCCTTTTGTTGCCTTGAGCTTGGACTACTCCTTTTTGAGTCAGATTTCATATCGGGAGTCCAACTTCCAACATTTCTGCAATTTTGCACTTTTCATTAGTTTTGGGAATACAATTAAATGCTTTTCGACTAAAACAAAAGCAAAAAGGCGCTAATAAGTAGTCAAAATCCCCACTTATCAACTCCCCCAAACTTAAGTCTTTGTTTGTCCTCAAGCAAATAAAATAGTTCCCACCTCCACAAGTTGAGGGTCATTTCAGCCTTTCAAATGTGAGCCATTCACACATCAGTTGGGACCAACAATTACCCACACTACTTATGTATTATCAACAAGGCGACAAGTTGAACATTTATGCACATATAGTTCTAATGAGACACTTGAGCATCAAAAGTTGACTTTATTCATCAAGGAAGCTCTCTGTCTCTCTCATGCAGGTCATTGTGGATTCTAAACTCTCTCATGCATAGCTCACTTAAGAATTTTATCACTCAATCCAAAGGCTTATTAAAGGTTCACTCATTTCTCTCAAGAGAATGTCGCAAGTACGACTTCAAGTACCATAAGATTGCCACTCATGTAGATCACCACTAATGTAAGCTTACTCTTCTTGAGATCATGTAGGACTTCTTTCAGGATGTAATGAAGGCTTTTGGGTTAGGGTTGGATACAATATGGTTGAGTGGTTACACCTTTCCTTAAGCACTCCATTTTTTTGTTCTCGGCTCATGCTTTGCCAATTCTTTGAGGCACTTTCTTTTCCTTGGGGAACTAGAGAGAATTAACATCACTCTTTCTTGATCATGACATTCATTTTATCCCTCTTTGATTTCTCCATGTTTTGGATCATTACCTTTCTTTGAATCACTTTAACTCTTCCACTTATTCACATTCTTTTGCATTTTTCTTTTTTTTGTTCTTTCCTTTTCTTGCTTTTCCTTCTCATCATTTATTTTCTCCTTTTGTGTCTCGATACCTCTTTCAAGTTCCTCATCTCTCCCCCCAAACTTATGTTTTTAGCCAATTGTTTCACAAGAGGGTTAAGGAAAGCTCGGGTGCCAAGAAAGGGTCACGACAAAATGGGTAAAGGCTTGTAACATGGTTATCAAATAAGAAAGGCTCGAGGCTCGAATGTGTTGACTAGGGATAACAATATTAGTAGGCAATGGAAAATTCAAGCGGGTCAAAAAAAGCCTACAATCACTTCTCAAGCGAAGCAAAACCTAATATTTTGCCTTGAGACACATTCGGGGCAAGTTCTAGACCATTCGCACGGGTACTTGGACTAGCAACAAAACATCTCACCCCTCATACAATAAGATTGTTAAAGAGGATAGAGTCGAGGGACCACAACGATTACATTCAAGATTAAAAATCACTATGGTTCGATTAAACCACTCGATGATTGCCTAAGTCAACACAAGAGTCACAAAGTCACTAACTAGAGCTATTTCTTTCAAAAACCTTATTTCTAACCATAAACACGTAGTTAAGTGTGTTGGTACCAAGTGAAGCATGTTTGACTCTTCGAGCATGACTTAATTAGGTCTTTTTATTTATTACTACTACTATTATTATCTAAACACCAAAAGCGGATTCAGTCCCTTAAGAAGGTTGTCACTCTATCCATCGTTGGGAAGAGTCATCTGATTCACACAAAAACTACCTTTGGAAAGAATTGTGGCATTAAGAAAACCAAAGGCTTATTATATGCTAAAACATAAAAATAAGCTACTAAATCGAAAAGAAGCTACTAATTTAAACACTAACTAATAAGAAAATAAAAATAAAGAACCTACAAAACAAAAACTATTGAAAGCACGATGAATATACATAATGAGAGAAGAAAAGAGAGAATATATACAGAAAAGGGAAAAAGAAGAAAGTACTGTCAAGTTATTACCAACCAATTGTCTCAGAATCATCAAATCAGATCAAATAAACTCCACCCCCCGAATAAAAATAAACATTGTCTCCAATGCTTAACAAAATAAGAGTAAAGGAAGGGTAAGAGTGCAGAAAACTCCCTATGGCTCCTTGGCTATCTCTGTGTCCACAACACCGTCACCCCCCTCAGTCTCCTCCAACTGGATCTCATCATCCTCAACTCTGGGAGTGACTGGGTTGGTGAACATCTGACGCACTGCCTCAGCAGTGTCAGCAGTAGAGTCCGGCTCCTCAGATTGGCCAGCTGGTGCTGTAGGTGCTGTAGGATCTGGGCCTGGATTGTGTGGGTCAATCGGCATATGAAATGGAATATCTCCGGCTGCCTCAAGCTTGGTAACCTGTCTCCAGAGCTTGTCCACTGACTTCTTGGAGGCCTGGGACTTTCTCATTTTCTTAAATTCTTTTACCAGCTCTTCGATCACTGACCCATGCTGTACCAATGTAGCCATAATAGTGTTCTGGTTGTCCAGGAGCTTCTTCAGAGTATCTTCCACTGATGGGGGCATCTGAGGTGCCGACATAGAGGATTGTGCTACAATAGTACTGGATAAATCAGACAACTTTGCAGTAACTGTTTGCATCCAGTTGTTGAGGCTCGCCAATATCTGGGAGACTCGCAGCGCAGAGAATAGAGCAGTAGGCATCAGCATCAGCTTCAAAGTCGAGGTGGAACCTGTGACAGGAACTGCTGTAGGCAGTGAGGGTGGTGGTGGAGGCTTAGCTGCGACACTAGCTGAAGACTCGGCTGAAGTGGATGGAATGTCAAATGCCTCTGCAGCTACCACTGATGGCTCATCAGACTAGCCTATAGTGGTAGACGGCTGACCCTTTTTCTTAAGGTTGTGAGCATCCATCAATGAGTACCATGAGAAGGGCTTCTTCGCCCGTACCTTCATATCAAAGTCCCTTGGCTCTACCCTCGCATCCGTAAGATACTCTGTAATGGTGTTGGGATACGGGTAGGATATGTCAGTTTGCCGAGAGACCATAGAGATATTGGCCGACATCACGGCTCCCACATTGATGGGGTACCCGGCCACGATGGAAGCCACTAGAACTGTCTGTAGGGTAGGAAGATATGTCTCATTCTGGCTCGGGTCTAGTCGGGTGCATACAAATATCTGCCACCCCTTTGCTTCAAAGCTCAGCGTACTCCTGTGAATAGACACCCCTGCTGTGATCCATGGTGGTGGTGGCCCAGGAGCTGCTAAAATCTCAGCTAGCCAAGGCCGAGCTGCATCCCCAAGTGCACATTTCTCTAAGTACTCAGTGGGATCGACATCATCAAAACCCAAGTAAGTGTTCAACGTGTGCTGATAAAATCGCACCTTGAGGTTCCTCACTTTAGTCACCTTTGTCCCTTTTTTGATGTGCGCCACATTACTGTAGAATTCCCAGACAAGATATTCCTTCGCATCCACCACGCTCTGGGTAAACCACATCCCCCTTTTGTGCTCTCGAAACTATCTCAATACTGCAGGGTTATACCTCTCGAGTTCTTTCAACTGAAACTGCTGCACAAAAGTGAGCGACTTCACTGGCCACCATTGACGGAATTTGGTGAAGGCAACCAAACTGACAAATCGGCCCCCCCACACCTCCTTGTTCTTCGACCTCTCGAGGCCGGTAACAGTAGCATCTCCTCCTCTGCCATCAGCGGGGATGTATTGAACTAACGTCTCTGGTGCCTGGGGGACAAGTGTAGTGGAAGGCTCAGAAGCCTGACTGGCACTCTTCGAACCCTCGGAGGTGCTATATGATGATGACGGCTCATCCCTGAGCTGATATCTACCTGGCAGCCTTGATTTGACGGCCGACTGCTCATGTACAGAGGCTGAGTTGCCCTCTGATATGTCCCTAGACGGGACATAAGAACTGGTCTCTGAGAGGTCTGCACCTCTCCCTCTGCTGGCTGCTGTCTTCTTTCTGGTTTCCTATTATTGGGAAATAGGCAAGGGTCTCTTCACTCATCCTCGAGAAGGGTCACCCCTTCCTTTCAAAGTGTCGACTCGGCCTCTAGATCGAACCATTTTATGTACCAAGCAATGGCGATTATTAGTTGTAGTTCAAGTTCAAACATAGAATGGATGTAAGGACACATCAGAAGATCCAGTGAAAAACACAGTAGAAACATGCTTGTAAGGTAGGGAGTTGCGGTTGCAGAATTTTCATTGCGGCCGCAGAATGGGCATTGCGGACCACATAATTTTCCATTACGATCGCGAAAATGGATTGCGGTCTGCACATTTCTCATTGCGGCCGCAACTCAAATAGCACCAATATGCCAACTCTCTGATGACAGAGAATTGGCTATTTTGCGGCCGTAACTAGTTTTCTGCGGTCCGCACAAATTGTCTAACGGCCGCACATGAGAGTCACCAATTTGACAACTCTCCGATCACACAAAGTAGGGTGTTCTGCGGCCGCAATGTGATTTTTTCAGTCCGCACATTTTTATTGCGGCCACAGAACCATGCCTTATTAAAGTACCCTAGACTGAGCTTCTGCGGACCGCATAATTTCTTGTGCGGCCGCATATTTGAACCAATTACGAACATACCGTCATTTTCACCTAGGGCTTGAAATGTTTTGTATAATTTTGACATAGAAACAATATCTAAGCATGAAAATCTATTTACCCATTCCCATTAGAGCATTTTCCAGTCTACCCACTACATATTTTCCCCACATGTTGTTCAAATAGATTCAACAGACAAATGGTCTAAATTTTCACTAAAAATCTAAGAATAAAAAGAAATTAACAAGATTATGAAGCATACCATATGTGAATGAGTGCAAGAAATAATTGATCACAATTGCTAGGCATGTGGACAGATGATTCAAGAAGAAATTTCAAATTTGTGCAATTTGTAAGCTCAGAGATGGAAAAGGGTAACAATAGCCCTAAGCCCTCTATTTATACTCAATGGCTTCTGCCAAGGGAAAGAGACGTAAGTGTGGCTGAAAAATTCCAATTGCGGTCCGCACTCTGTTACCTGAGGGGCCAGTTGCCCTTGCGTTTTGCGGTCCACAGAATTTGGCGTGCGGCCGCAGATGTTGTTGCGGACCGCAGAATTTGTTTTGCGGCCGCAGATTGGCCATTTTTCAGACAGACCAACTTTAGAGAGTTATCATTTTCCAGCTTCAATTTGTGCGATCCGCAATGTAATTGTGTGGTCGCAGAGCACCTTTTGCTATAGCAACCATAATCGTGCGGTCCGCACAATAAAATTGCGGTCCACAATTCTTTCCACACTTGACCAATTTTCGGGCACAATTCCTGCAAAGTACATTCATCCTTGCAACACACTTCAATTCCAGTTAGCACGAAAAATAACACCTAACTACAAAAGAAGAAAAGAAAAGAAAAAAAACATGGGTTGCCTCCCAAGAAGCACCTGATTTAATGTCGCGGCATGACACAGATTACCATCATTTGAAATGAATCACTTCCACAATATGGATATCACCAACTGTTCCCAAATAGTGCTTCACTCGATGACCATTGACTCAGAATACCTAATTATTTTTGTTCTTCAAGTCCAATGCACCAAAGGGCGTCACACCTACAATTTCAAAGGGACCACTCCATTTAGACTTTTCCTTTCCGGGAAACATCCTCAACCGTGAGTTGAACAATAGAACAAGATCACCCATTTTGAACTCTTTGTTCCAAATGTATTTGTCATGTAGATATTTCATCTTTTCTTTGTACAAGGACGAACTTGCATAAGCATGGTACCGGAACTCATCCAATTCATTCAAATGTGCAACCCTCAAATTAGCGGCTACATCCCAATCAAGATTCAACTTCTTTAGATCCCACATGGATTTGTGCTCAAGTTCCACCAAAAGATGACAAGCTTTGCCGAATACCATCCGGTATAGAGACATTCCAATAGGAGTTTTGAAAGCAGTTCGATAAGCCCATAATGCATCATCAAGCTTCTTTGACCAATCCGTCCGGTTAGCATTCACTGTTTTGGATAAGATACTCTTTATCTCCCGGTTGGAGACTTTCACTTGACCGCTAGCTTGTGGATGATAGGGAGTCGTAACTTTATGAGTAACACCATACTTGCTAAGTACAGTGTCAAAAGCCTTGTTGCAAAAATGCGACCCCCTATCGCTTATGATAGCTCGCGGCGTACCAAACCTTGTGAAACGTTTCTTTTTAAAGAACGCCACCACACTTCTTGCTTCATTGTTGGGTAGAGCAATAGCCTCAACCCATTTAGACACATAATCAACCACGACCAAGATGTAGGTGTTTCCACAAGAACTCACAAAAGGACCCATGAAATCAATACCCCACATATCAAAGATATCAATCTCTAAAATAGAAGTGAGAGGCATTTCATTCTTCTTCGAGATTCCATCGGCCCTTTGACATTCATCACATCGTTTCGCTAAATCACTTGCATCCTTGTAAAGAGTGGTCCAATATAACTAAATCACTGCAACTTAGCACTTTGGCCGCCGTTCTTGCTCTACCATGGTGACCACCATATGGAGAAGAATGGCAAGCCCCAAGAATATCACTTTGCTCTTCTTCTGGTACACATCATCTAATTACCCCATCCGTACAAATCCGATAAAGGTATGGCTCATCCCAATAATAATCTCGACAATCCCGTTTGAGCTTCTTCCTTTGGTTTGAATAGAACTCATCCGGGATAATTGAAATTTGCTAGATCTGCGAACCGTGGCACCTCCTTCATTGAAATAGCCAAGAGTTGCTCATCAGGGAAGGAGTCATTGATTTCAAGGCCATCATGCGGCCTCCCCTCCTCCTCCAAACGAGATAAGTGGTCCGCCACTTAATTTTCACTCCCTCTTCGATCTTGGATGTCAATATCAAACTCTTGAAACAAAAGCACCCATCTCATCAAACGAGATTTTGAGTCTTTCTTGCTCATAAGATAGCAAAGTTCCACATGATCTGTGTGGACAATAACTTTCGCACCCATCAAGTACGGGCGGAACTTCTCAATTGTGAATACAGTGGCAAGGAGCTCTTTATCTGTAATGGTGTAGTTGACTTGAGCACCATTTTATGGTCTTATTAGCATAGTAGACCGGATGAAAAATCTTGCGTTGCCCCAAAATAGCTCCAACCGCTACGTCACTAGCATCGTACATGAGCTCAAAAAGGATACTCCAATTAGGAGTGGTGATAATGGGAGTGGTTGTCAACTTGAACTTTAAAAATTCTAAGGCTCTGATACAGTCATCATTGAAGTGAAACTTATTATCTTTCTCTAAAAGCTTGCACAACGGGTTCACCACTTTAGAGAAATCCTTGATGAAACGTCGGTAAAACCCCACGTGGCATAAGAAACTCTGCAAGCCTTTCACCGAAGTTATCCAAATTTGTCATTCAATGCCATTATTTGAGATATTGTGCCCAAGGACAACGCCTTCCTCGACCATGAAATGACACTTCTCCCAATTTAGCACCAAAATCGTTTCTTCACATCTTGCCAATACGCTATCCAAATTTGCCAAGCAATCATCAATGGAATCCCCAACCACCGAGAAGTCATCCATGAAAACTTCAAGGTAGTCTTATCTTCCAGTGTAATAAAGATTTGGTTATAGCCCGAATATCCATCTAGAAAGCAATAGAAAGCACGACCGGCCAACCTATCAAGCATTTGGTCAAGGAAGGAAAGTGGAAAATAATCCTTCCTTGTGACTTTGTTGAGCTTGCGATAGTCCATACACACTCTCCACCCGGTCACCATTCTTGTGGGAATCAACTCATTCTTATCATTGGTGACCACCGTCATGCCGCCCTTCTTTGGGACACATTGAACTAGAGAAGTACACGAACTATCGGAAATAGGGTACACAACCCCGGCATCCAACCACTTGATAATCTCCTTTTTGACCACTTCTTGCATAGCCTCATTGAGTCTCCTTTGATATTCAATAGATGGTTTGGCATCTTCCTCCAAGTTGATCTTGTGCATGCAAAATGCGGGGTTTATTCCCCGAATATCCGCCAATGTCCATACAATAGCCTTTCTCCTCTTATGTAGAACCTCCAATGTGGAGTCAACCTGCACGTTAGTCAAACAAGAGGAAAGAATAACCGGCAAAGTAGAACAAAGGCCAAGAAATTCATATCGAAGATGTGGAGGCAATGGCTTCAACTCCAAGGTCATAGGCTCTTCAATTGAAGGCTTTGTAGGAGGGGTTTTCCTATTTTCAAGATCCAAGAAAAGTTTCCGGGGTGCATAGTTGTACGAACCCATTCCTTGCAAAGAATTCACACATTCCATGAAGCCATCCATCTCGTCATCATCAAAGTTGAGCAAGACGGCCTCCAACATATCACCCACATTGATTGTGGCACTTGTATCAGCAACAATCACATCGGTCACCAAGTCCACATAAAAAAATACTTCATTGCTATTAGGTTGCCGCATAGATTTGCACACGTGGAGTACCACCTTTTTTTCACCCACCCGGAAAGTGAGTTCTCCGTCTTCCACATCAATAAGAACTTTTCCCATAGCAAGGAAAGGTCTTCCAAGAATAATCACCACCTCATAGTCCACTTCACAATCAAGAATGACAAAATCCGCCGGAAGAATGAATTTATCAACACGAACCAATACATCTCCAATCACTCCCAATGGTCTCTTCATGGTTCGATCGGCCATTTGTAATCTCATAGATGCGGGTCTTGGTTGCCCAATTCCCAAAGTCTTAAACATCGAATAGGGTATCAAATTAATACTTGCCCCAAGATCACAAAGAGATTTAGCAAACTCGGCACTTCTAATAGTACAAGGGATTGTGAAAACGCCGGGATCTTCCAATTTAGGAGCCATTGAATGCACAATTGCACTCACTTGATGAGTGACTTTGAAAGTTTCAAAATTTATCGACCGCTTCTTTGTCACCAAATCCTTCATAAACTTTGCATAACCAGGCATTTGTTCTAAAGCTTCAAATAATGCCACATTAATCGAGAGACTCTTTATCATGTCAATGAACTTTTTGAATTGATTCTTGACATTTTTCCCGGCAAGCCTTTGAAGATATAGAAGGGGAGGCTTAGGCAATGGTGCCTTAACCTTTTGCACTATCGGTTCCGGTATGTCAATAACGTGATCCCTAGACGGGTTCACCTCCTATTGAGTCTCTTCCATATTGTCATCAATTTAAATCTGCACTTCATCATGTGTTTGTACCACATTGTTCGAGATTATTTCTTCTTGTCCTACTTGCTCATCATCCACAAGTTGCCTTTGACTTGAGGTGGGTGCATCCCCACATTTTCCACTTCTTGTCGTAACAGCCATGGCATGCCCTGTGTTGTTCCCACCCTTTGGATTCAACACCATGTAACTTGGTAGTGCCCCCTTAGGACGAGAATTTAGAGCTTGAGAGATTTGCCCCATTAGCACTTCTAAGTTGCGGACCGATGTGTTGTGTCAGGCAAGTTGAGCATCAAAACCGGCATTCTTCTCCATCATTTGTTTGAACACGTTCTCAATACACCCCATTTCATTATTGGAAGAACTAGGCCCATGGGAAGGATAAGGAAGCAGGTTGCTCGGTTGTTGATACATCGGGGCCCTTTGAAAACCCGACCCCCGATTGCCTTGATTGTTACCTCCCCAAATTCTTTGGTTATTGTTGTTATTCCAATTCCCTTGATTATTGCCACCATATCAATTTCCTTGATTGTTGTTGTTATTCTAATTGCTTTGATTGTTTCCACCACTCCAATTACCTTGGTTGTGAGAATTCCAATTTTCTTGATTGTTTTGAGGTCGCCATTGTTGTTGGCTTGGGCCTTGGAAGTTGTTTCTTTGCCCTTGAAAGTTGTTCACATATTGTACCTCTTCTTCTTGGTCATTATAAGAGTCATCTTGATCAAACCCAATATCTTCTTGCACAAAATTTTCCACTCTTTGTTGAACTTGTAGACCCTTTGTTCTCCGTTTGTTCACCATCACGCTTACTCCCTCCATTGCATTGACTTGCCTCGGGTTTTGCACTTGTTGAAGTTGAGACTCTGCCAATTGGTTCATGGTGGTAGTCAATTCGGTTGTGGCTTGCCCATGGTCATGCAACGCTTTGTGAAGGTGAATCACATTGGGATCACCTTGTGGAATATTAGCCCGGGATTGCCACGCCGATGAAGTATCCGCCATTTCATTTAAAAATATCACACGCCTCCGTATAAGGCTTAGTCATGAAGTTCCCACCGACAAGTTGATTCACTACACATTGGTTGGTTATGTTGATCCCCCGATATAAAGTTTGTTGAATCATGTTCTCTGTCATATCGTTGTTGGGACACTCTTTAACCATTGTTCTATATTGTTCCCATATCTCGTGTAGTGGTTCATTAGGCTCTTGCTTGAATACTAGAATTTCATCCCGAAGTATAGCCATGTGCCCGAGAGAGAAGTACTTAGAAATAAATTTCTCTGCCAATTCATTCCAAGTATGAATGGAATGGTTTGGAAAACGTTCCAACTAATCTAAAGCTTTCCCCCCCGTAGAGAGAAGGGTAAAAGCCTTAGCCTCAAAGAATTCTCGGAGACATTTGTTTGTTTACTCCCCTAATACGTATCCATGAACCCCTTCAAATATTTGTATGCATTTTGACCCGGAGCATCGGTGAAGAACCTTCGTTGCTCAAGCAAGGCGAGCATCATGTTGGTTATTTGAAAGTTGCCCGCCCTAATATGGGGAGGGACTGCTGTACTTGCATATCCATCATTCGGAAACACCCGGTGTGGAGCCGCTCATGGTAGAGGTGGGGGTGGAGCGGGCACATTGTCATGAAGCACTCGACCTCGTCTATTGGCTTGAAGTTCATGAGGAACCTCATCCATTTGATCATCCTCAACGTCCACATCCCCCAAAGCAATGTTTCCTAGCTCATTATTTCTCATGGTTAGACCTATAATTTTCCAACACGTTAGTAACACGGAAGGAAAAGAAGATATTCCAAAAACACAGCCAAATATATAGCTAACACTGTTTTTAACTCCCCGGCAACGGCGCCAAAAATTGACTATCACACACCTCAAAACAAGGTATGAAACGGTCGATTGCAACTATAGTAACCCAACGAACAGTCAGTATCGAATCTACAGGGAGCTAGATGGGAGTTAGGAGTATATATTCTAATGCGTGAATTTGAACTATCTTAATTTTCACTTCCACAAAATGGTTATTTTGCTATTTCTATTTTAAAACCAAATATTGCAAAGTAAAGAAGTAAAACTAAGATAATTATTTTTGTTGTTTTCCAAGGTTGTAAAAAGCCTAGTGCTATGACCAACCTCTAGGTGTTCCCCTAATGGGATAAAAACCTTAATGCTTGTTTTGCTGATCGGGATGTATTATAGCTATCAACTCTCAAATACCGACTCAATACCTCTCGGTCAGAGAGTGGTTTTGCTCAATTTAGATTTCTCAAGTCCAAATCGGTATCACACAAAACAGTTGATAAAAGCTCAAGTCGAGTTATTACTATCTCTAGGTTGAACCCTTTAATTGGGTTAATCAATCTCTCAATTGACACAATTTCTTGTTAGCCAAGTTTTCCTAGACTAAGTCTCTCTTTCTCAAGTAGAGATTAAGTCAAATAGGCATGAACTAATATTTGCAACCATTAATTTCACAAATGAAAGCACAAACAAGGTTAAATAATAAACACCCAATCATAAACAAACACTAAATTAGATACCCATAAGGTTTACACACTAGGGTTGGGTCACAACCCTGGTAAACATTTAGCTAATCATGCTTGAAATTGAAGATATAGAAGAAGAAATACTAATTAAACTCATATTGTAAAGTTACAATGATAAAATCTATAGTAAAATACTCAAAAATATAGAAAACTTACAAAAGAGGCAAAGAAAAATGGCTACAGGACTTGCTGATATCAAAAGTTGACCTAATTTTATGAAACTCGTCTATTTATACAAGGCTAGAAATTTCGGACATAAATACCCTTCGGGAGGTTCTGCGGCCGCACAATTCCATGTGCGGTCCGCAGAATTCTTCATCTTGTAGGAGCTGAGGTTCTGCGGTCGCGAGGCAACATTTCTACGGTCCGTAGATTTAGAATTGCGGCCGCAACCTAGTCTTCTGTGGTCTGCACTTTTATGTCTGCGGCCGAAAGGCACTTCTCCTGCGGCCGCACAATTCTTGTGCGGTCCGCAATTCTAAGGGACTTAGAACTTAGAAATTTTCACACCCTCTGAAGTTGATCTCAAGCTCTTCGTTTGCGGCCGCACAATTCCTATGTGGTTCACAGTTTGCTAGAAAGCCTGCTGGGATTTCCTTTGTTGTTTGTGGCCGCAAATGGAATTCTGCGAACCGTAATTTCTTCTGCGACCTCAGAATTCCTTCTGCGGATCGCACTTTGTATGCTTATGTACCTTTTTGTTGCCTTGAGCTCGGACTACTCCTTTTTGAGTCAAATTTTATCTCGGGAGTCCAACTTCCAATATTCCTGCAATTTTGTACTTTTCATTAGTTTTGGGAACATAATTCAATGCTTTTAGACAAAAATAAAAGCAAAAAGGCGCTAATAAGTAGTCAAAATTCCCACTTATCAATAAGTACGGACGTCTTCGCACCAATCCGCAAGACTCTATTAGGCTTGCTCATAACTTGTGAGACCTACGTAAACTTAGTGCTCTGATACCATGCGCCCAACGTCGCCGCTAGGCAAGCCAATGGTGAACTAGCCTGTGTTTCTTCCTTTATTTTTGTGCAATTTTGAAATAGTTGATTTTTATTTATTAAGTAAGTAAGAGGTGAAAGGTTTAATAAAATAAAGCGTAAGAAAATATAAGAATGAGTGTGGTGAAATAAATACTCAAAAGCCATCGAATGTCTAATATCATATTTTCCAAGACCTCGTGTCACAAGTATATGATCTACTAGTAGAATATACAAAATGCTAAACTACTGTCTGAGATAGGTAGATAGAAAATAAATGCAAAAGAGAGACTCTGGGTGCTGCAGAACGGACTCGGGAAGCAGCTCACCACTAAGTCTCGAAGTATCAGGGGTTCGCTCCGGGATGACTTCCAGATGCACCTACCTCAGATCTTGCACGATTAGTGCAGAAGTATAGCGTAAGTACATAAAGAACATGTACCCAGTAAGTATCCAGTCTAACCTCGAAGAAGTAGTGACGAGGGGTCAACATCGACACTTACTATGGGCCAACAATAAACTACAGGAATGCTAAATAGGCATGGAATATGTGAATAATAATAATAACTCAATAACAAGCAGTGATTAAATAATTCTTTGACAGATAGTAAATTTCAAAAGTCTTCAACATCTACTAACCCCAAATCAATTTCTGTTATTAAACGAATTATAACCTATCGAGCCATAAAGTAATTTCAAGTGTAATCAAGCTCCGAGTATTATCACGCACGATTTATGCCGAGGTCGTACGACCCAATCCAAAAATAAATTGTGTGCACTGCCGAGGGTCGAAGATAAATGTTACCCATAACCCCCGGGCCCACATGCCCGAATTTCGAAAATTTTTGAAGATAAATGTTACTCATAACCTCACGAACTCAAATATATAATTCTCACCCAATTCCATAATCATTTTCGTGGTTAAATCCCATTTTTATCAAAATCTAGGTTTTTCAACTAAATCCATAATTTCTACTATTTTACATGTCAAAATCTACCCATAATCTATGTATTTAACTTATATTGGGTAGGAATTACTTACCTTCAATAGGTAGGTGGAAATCCCTCTCTAAGAAGCTCCAAATATCGCCCAAGAAGTGAAATAATTGAACCAAAATGGCCTAAGTCCCGTATTAAATGGACCTCAATGCCTCCCAGTGACTTCTGCTTCTGCGAAGAATTGGCCGCTTCTGCGGCGTCGCACCTGCGGCAAATCCATCGCAGGTGCAGTCCTAGCCCAGGCCACGTGACTGTGCTTCTGCGGATCCGCTTCTATGGAATGTAGAGCGCACCTGCGGTCCTGGCCTGGCCAGCCTCTTCTCGCACCTGCGGCCTTTTCATCGCAGAAGCGAGGCCGCTTCTGTGGAAGTTCCTCCGCTTCTGCGAGCCACTGACCATTCGCCCAAAATCGCTTCTGCAGCCAAGAGCTCACAGGTGCGGGCACACCAGAACTGGTACACCAGCAGCTCTTCTCCAAAGAGCAACCAAGCTCCGTCGCCCCTCCGAATCCTATACGGGGGCCCCGAGGCCTCGACCAAAAATACTAATAATTTCGTAAACATAAAACGGACTTGCTCGCACCCTTGGAACATGTGAAATAATATCAAAACTAAGAATCACAACCCAAAACCAAATAGAATCAACTCATGAACTTCAAGTTCTTCCAACTTATTTCGAACGCGCCGAATCATACTTATACTACTCAGAATGACACCAAATTTTGCGTGCAAGTCTTAAATCACCATACAGAGCTATTTCTAGGCTTGGAATTCCAAACGGACCTCGATACCACCAAAACCTACTTCCAACCAAATTTAAAGAACTTTAAAACCTTTAATGAGCCAACTTCCAACTTTAGGTGCCCAAAAGCTCCCGAGTCATCCAAAACCCGATCCGAACAGACGCCGAAGTCCAAAAATATCATAAGAACCTATTGAAACCGTCAAATCCCAATTCTGAGGTGTTTACTAGAAATGTTGACCCAAGTCAAATGTAACCCTTTAAAGCCAATATTAAAGAACTAAGTGTTCCGATTTCAACCCGAACCCTTCCAAACACGTACTAACCATCCCTGTAAATCATAAAATAGTAAAAGCACATATGGGGAGTCTTATTTAGGGGAACGGGGTTCTATAAGGCAAAATGACCGATCGGGTCGTTACAATGTACTTCCTAGTTTGAGTCATTCTAATAGGAGATGCACTTCCTAATCTGAACCATTAATCCTAGGAGACGCACTTCTTTGCCCAAGCCTTTCAACCTCATAGACACACTTCCTAGTTTTAGTCATTCCAACAGGAGACACACTTCCTAAATTGAACCATTAATCCTAGGAGACGCACTTCCTAGCCCAAGCCTTTCAACCTCATTCATAGGAGACATACTTCTTAGTTTGAGTTATTATAATAGGAGACGCACTTCCTAATTTGAACCATCAATCATAGGAGACGCACTTCCTAGTCAAGCCCTTCAATATCATTCGTAAGAGACGCACTTTCTAGCTTTAGTCATTCCAATAGGAGACACACTTCCTAACCTGAACCATTAATCCTAGGAGACGCACTTCCTAGCCCAAGCCCTTCAACCTCATTCGTAGGAGACACACTTCTTATTTTGAGTTATTCCAATAGGAGACGCACTTCCTAATCTGAACCATTAATCCAAGGATACACACTTCCTAGCCCAAGCCTTTCAACCTCATTCGTAGGAGACGCACTCTTAATTTTAAATAAAAAAAGGCTGATATGCAGCTTTACCCAATAACTCACAGAATTTTCTCAGTGCAAACTGGGGCAGAAAATTTTGTTCGTTTGTTTGTCTTTGATGGTTTTGCAGGCTTTCGGGATAGAGCATGGATTAGGTGATCAAAAGAACAAAGATCAAATTTAATCATAGAAATAGTCGAAGACAACATTCACGGTGCAATAGCAACCCAACTTCTCAAGAATCATTTTCTCAATTCCTGATCAAGAAAGTAAGAGACTGAGATTGAGTCATAATCTTTTCTTCAAAGAGCATAAAGATCCAATCTAAGATCAACACAAGCGAGCAAGTCAAGAATCAAGATTTGACTCCAGAAGACATATAGATAGGAATTTTGTAGCTCTTAGTTTGCACACATATGTAGTTCTCTTCTTTTTTTCTTTTGATGTAAGCAACAAGTAAGAATAACAGTAGCAAGTAACAATAATAGCAACAATAACAGCAGCAATAGTCTTAACTCCAGTGTTCGGAGTCCCAGCTACCAAATTTTCATAGAACTATACTAACCTGATTCCTTTATATCCAAGGATATGTAGGCAACCCCGGAAGCAAGGTCCGGTCAGCCTTTTTCAAAAAATGCTTTCATTGGTGTATTATGTGAGCAAAACTTAGTCATGTCAGTCACTTTTCTTTGCACGAAAACTGTTCATGTTCTCGAACAAAGAGGGACAGCCGTGAATACCTGATTTTTGTATGCTTTTAATTCTCCGACAAAAACAACTAACTTTTCTATGGTTTCATCCATTTTAGTTGTTTTTCTTTGAACTTATCTACGCATTTTTATGTGAATTCCTTAATTAAAAAGTACCAAAAATATTTTTTACCTTTTATTTATATATTTTAGTTTGCATCTTTAAATTATATATACCAAAAATATTTTCTTTCTACTTGTACATTTTCTTTAGGACTAAATAAGACTATAGTATAATTAGGGGGTTAAAGGATTGGGCTAGTGCATTTCAATTGAAATTGAGCCTAAATTTGCCCAAAATCAAGAGCCCAAAGAGCAAGTGATCTGGTCCACATGGAGTCTGCCAGGTGAGGGGTTAAAACAATGTAATTTTGGTTTAAACTACATCGTTTTGGTTATGAATCAAGATGAATCACAGCCGTTCTTCTCAATCTAATGAACCTTATTTGTTAACCTCTTACAAATAAAACCTTTTTGGAAAATCAGATTTTTTTCCCATTCACTATCCAAACCCTAGCTCCCTCTCTCTTCTCTCATTCTACCACAGCCGCCGCCGGTTTCCTCCACTGCCACCACCATGAGCCACCATTACTGGTTGTCCAAACCACCCCATATTCTTACCATACAATCCCCTCAACCTTCTCTTTCCAAATCTCCAACCCAAGTCCCTCAAAGCCCGCTCGTATTCTACGACTTTTAGATCTAGAAAACCCTAGATGCCACTTTTGTTTTGTCAAAACTCATGAAACTCCGACCACTACCACCCTACAACACCTATATATATAGACAGAGCTCGACGAGGACTATTGTTTAGCATTGGTCTCAAGCCGAAAATCCGATAACCATTTTTCGGCGTAGCTGTCGTCTACTCTCACTTCCTGCAACCAACACCAGGCCGACTAATCCCCCATTTTTTAACCTACTCGACCCAAATACCCATGTTTTCTTCTAGTATGATGCCAACACTTATTTGTTTTGGCGTCTCCTAAAAGGAAACTTGCATTCCGGGGTCGGACAACCACCACTTGACACCCTCGGCATCATCTCGTTGCTCGATTCGACGTCGAATGTCCCGGAGCTTGGTATAAACTCAAATCCTAATTCTTTCCTTCGAGTTTTTGATTTTTTTGTTTCCCTTTCATTTGTTTGTAGTTTTGATTATAATTCAATTTAGTGATGGTTTTAGTTAGCTCTTAATCTAATTTCTGATTTTTTGTTTTTTAACTTAATTGGTTATGTTAGTTTGTATCAATGTTGATATGTTTTCGCTTTGCTTTATGTTGTTAAATTCTGATTCTAGGGTAGTGTTTATGATATTCATTTTTGTAATGAACCGATCAGGCATTTTGTATAATTGTGCCCTATTGCCCCTTTTTCTACTTCACATATATGTGTTTAGGATTTTATGACTTGCGGGGTCGATTAGTTTCGTTCCGGAAAGCTTTCGAGTTGATTTGGACCCTTGATTCTTGACTTAGAAGTTTAAAATAGAACATATTGACCAAACTTTGACTTTTGTAAAAATGACCTCAGAACTATGTTTTTATGGCTTTGATAGCTTCGTATCATGATTTCGAACTTGGGCGAATAGCCGAAATTTGATTTTGGAAGTCTACAGGTTGATTTATGTTGATTTGGCAAAATTTGGCAATTTGAAGTTGAAAAGTTTGACCGTAGGTTGACTTTTAGCTATCTAGTTCGAAATTTGATTTTGGGACTCGGAATAGGTCTGTTATGGTATTTATAACTTGTCTGCAAAATTTGGTGTCGTTTGGAGTTGATTTGATAGGATCTGGACATTTAGTTGTAATTCTAGAAGTTCTTAAACTTTACTTTGAAATTCATGCGTTCTAGTGTTCGATTTGTAGTTTTAAATGTTATTTTTGTATTTTGATCACGCGAGCGAATTCGTATGATATTTTTAGACTTGTATTGATATTTGATTTGGAACCCCGAGAGCTCGGGTGAGTTTCGGACGCATAGCGGAGTGTTGATAGAGTATAAGTTTGCTGATTTTTGCACAGGTGTCTCAGGTCTCGCATTTGCGAGTTTTGGATCGCAATTGTGATGTTAGGCCAAGTCTGTTGGGTTCGCATTTGCAAACCCAATGTTCGCATTTGCTATAGGTGCCTGGGGGGGAGCTGGTTCACATTTGCGATCTTCATGGTCGCATTTGCAAAGGTCCTATGTTCGCAGTTGCGGACTTTTCATCACATTTGCGATGACAGCAGGAATGGAAGGGCTTCGCTTTTGCGATGGTTTCTTCGCATTTGCGGGATTTACAATTGCGAACCCCATGTTGCATTTGCGACACATGCGACTGGACAAAAAGCTGGGGAGCGGGATTTTTGAACTCATTCTCTCATTTTTGAAACCTAGACTCGGTAGGAGGCGATTTGGAGAGGGAATATTTACATACAAATCTTGGATAAGTTATTCTAATCCATTTCTAATCATATTCTATCAACATATCTTAGATTTTAACATCAAAATCATGTGAATGAAAGTGAAAATTTGTCAAGTTTTTGAAAAATGAGAAATAGCATTTTGAGAGTCGATTTGGACTCGAATTTTGAAACTAATCACATATATGTTTTCATGGGGTCATGTTTAGACGAAATCTACCATTGGACCCGGGTTTTGACCAGGCTAGCCCCAGGTTGACTTTTGTTGAATTTCTGGAAAAAGTGTAAAGATCTTAGCATTATCTATCGCAATTGAATTCTCTAGCATTGTTTGATGATATTAAGTTGATTTTGGTTAGATTTGAGCCGTGTGGAGGTAAATTTTAAGGGAAAAACTATTTTCAAGTGTTGAATTAGCCTAGTTGAGGTAAGTGTCTTGCCTAACTTCATGTGGGGAATCTACCCCTTAGGATTGGTATTGTTTGATTTAATTGTGCTAAGTGAAATCTATGTACGCAAGGTGGCGAGTGGGTACATGGTTGTACATGGAATTTTACCGGTTTAGTCTATTTAGACTATTTCCATGCTTAATTGAATGCCATATCATGTTCTAATTCTCTTAGTCAATCTATTCTTGCTTACGTTAGTTTATCCTTTCATTCCTTAAGTGATTTCGTTAACGCTTGTTCTACCTCCTAATTGATAATTTTCTCTCATGCTTTACTTGAACTTGTTGCCTCTTTTATTGTCACATGATATCTCTTCATTGTTGATTATTATTATTTGAAGTCATTATACATGTTGTCTCTTTCATTGTTGATTATTATTAATTGAAGTTATTGTTCACGTTACCTCTTTCATTGTCGATTACCATTACTTGAAGTTATTATTCATGCTATCTCTTTCATTGTTGACTCCTATTATTTTAAGTCATTGCTACACGTTATCTCTTTCATTGTAATTTATTCTTATTTAACATTGTGGTTACGCATTGTGTCTCATTGTTGAGTTAGTGGTGTTGAAGTTGTGAAAGTCATTATCACGTTGAGGCAAAATTGTTATTTTTGAAACATCTTTCTTTTGAGCATTTTACATTTACTGTTGTTATTGATATTCTTTTACCCGTTGTGGTGGAGTCGTGTGCTATTGTTGTGGAAATGAATTGTTGGCAAATTGTGATATATGGGTAAGGGCTACCCTTTCTTCACTTTACACACACTCTAACATACTTAGAAGACATCTTTTATACAATTTGAGGAAAAAAGATCAGCTGAACATATGTAATAGTAAGCTGAAAATTCTAAACTTCGTGAGTGTTTCTTAGAGTGAAAAACTTGTGAGAAATAGAGGGATTCTAGTAAATATTTGGAGCAAATAGCTACTAGTTTCGGGTGTTATACTGCTGGGTATTTCTGGCCGATTCTCTTGGGTTCGAAATCTACTATTTGTTGTTGTTTTTGCCATTTTGCTGCCTGTGTTGTTCTGCTGTCCACTTCTTGACTTTGGAAAAAGTTGACTTTGCTGTATTTGTTCATTTTTCTACTATCCAGGTAACTCCCTCAATCAATGTTGTAATTCTTGGCACGATAATGAATTAGGATGAGATGATTAGAGTTAAAGTGCTTTGAGTTTTATTTACTTCGTTGTACCTTAAAAGCTTTCTGCTCTCATTAGTCTCGTGTTTAAATGTCAAGCGTATGTAATGGACATTGAAGGTTCCAATTCCTTACGCGTTAAAAAATAGATTTTGTTTAAGGTCCATTTTATACCACCTTGATGTTTTTCCAGATTTGTTCTTGTGGTAGGCTGAAATGGAGTACTATATTTAGTTTCTTGTTTACACCTTCATCTAAATAGATTAATAGAAATTATCTTACCATCTTAATTAGTTTAATGGCTCGATAAGATTCTAGTCATGTCCTTATTGAATACATTTCTCTGTTTTTAGCATTTTTAACTCTAAAATGATGAGTAGTTTGACTCGTTGTATTGCTTGATTAGCTAAATAATTGGTGTAGAAGTTTTGGTCTTCTATGTTCTGATTTTGGAGCTTGAATAATTTTATGTCCATGTTGATATCTTCACTTTAAGTTAATATCTTAGTTGTATGTTTAGGTCATTTTATTTTAATTAGTATGCTAAATGTTAAGTTTAAGTATGGAAATATATTCTGTTGGTTTCATTTGAGCTTAGGAAAGGAAGATTGGGCCGTGAGAGATAGAAAAGAATTCGGCATAAAAGTTGTACAGATTTTAACTAATAAGTTAGCCCATTCTCTACAATAACCAACAATTGGCCCATGGCCATTTAATTTCAAAAGGGGCCAGCAGCCCAAGTGGTTACATGAATTGGGCTCAATACTCATGGCAACCAAAACAGGCCAGCATTTTCAATATAAGTGAGTTGGCCCATCACTAATTTTCCTTATCATTTTTTATTTATTATAAAATCCAAAACGAAATCAGATTTTTTGTTTAACCAATTTAATAATATAATTAATTTTAAACGCTAGGCAACTAGTAGGCACGCTTTAACTTCACGGACTCGCTTGCGTAGCGTGATGTTTGACATTCAATTAATTTGTAACGAACCAACCGGTCGTTTTGAGAATTAGCGTCTTGTTCGGTGGCTTAAGGTCTCGAGTAGTTTCGTGTTATGTATTATGACGTGCGTGTGTATTCGAGTTCGGTTTTCGTATGATTCGGGATTGATTTAGAAGGATGATTCGTGTTTTAAAAGCTTAAGCGGTAAGAGTTGACCGGTGTTTGACTTTTGTGTAGACGACTCCGGAATGGTATTTTGATGATTCCAGTAGCTTCGTATGGTGATTTTGAACTTAGGGGTATTCCCGGATTTGGAGGTCCGTAGGTTGATTTGATGTATTTTGGCAAAACTTGAAAAGTCGAAGATTTGGAAGGTTGAGAGGTTTGACAGGGAGTTGACTTTATGGATATCGGGCTCGAATTGCGATTCTGAAAGTTGGAATGCCTCCGTTATATCATTTGGGACTTGCACGTAAAATTTAAGGTTATTCCGAATTGATTTGATATGATTCGGTGCGCGGTGTAGAAGGTTAAAGTTTATTAAGTTCGATTTGAGGTGTGATTCACAGTTTTGATATTGTTTGATGTGATTTGACGCCTCGAGCAGGTTCGCGTTATGTAATGAAACTTGTTGGTATATTTGGACGGGGTTCTGGGAGCCCCGGGTGTGTTTCGGGCGAGTTTCGGATCATTTGGATCATGTTGGGTGAAGCTGGTTAGGGTAGAGATTTGGTATGCTCGCACCTGCGGACCACTGGGTGCAGGTGCGGTGGTCGCAGGTGTGGATGAGAAGGCGCACAGGCGAGATAATGGGGCGTTGAGGTTTTGCGCATCTGCGATGTTAATCCCGCAGATGCGGCTTCGCATGTGCGAGTGTGTATGCGCAGGTGCGGTTATGAACTGGATTAGAAGTCCCCGCAAATGTGGAGTTTTTATCGCAAAATCAGTTGCGTAAGTGCATTTGGTTGTTCGCATATGCGACACAGCAGATGCGGTGTCTGGGACGCAGGTGTGGTCAGTTGAGATTTTTGCATCTGTGATGAATATTCCTCAGATGCGGCTTCACATATGCTACTGTGAGTCCGCAAAAGCGGAAGTATTGGAAAGAATGTTTATAACTCGAGGATTTGCCTATTTTTATCGTATCTTGTGTTGTAGACCTCAGTTTTGGGCAATTTTAGAGGGGTTCTTCACGTATTGGATTGGGGTAAGTATTCTTTACCTGGATTTGATTATATTTCATGATTCCGTCTTTGTTTTTAATATTAAATTAGTGATTTGAATTGGAAAAAATGAGAATTTTTGTATAAACCTTCAAATATGTAAAATGATGATTTAAAGGACGATTTGATGTTGGAATGAGATAATTTTGGTATGGTTGGACTCATATCGGAATGGGTATTCGGATTTTATGAATCTTTTCAGGTTTCGAGGTGAGGGCCCAGGATTGACTTTTTAATTTTATTAAAGATCAAAACTTTATTATCCGAAATTGTTTTCTATGATTTTTATTTATGATATTAAGTTATTTTGGCTAGATTTGAGCCGTCCGGAGGTTGTTTCACACAAGAAAGTCATTTTAGAGTATCAGTTTAGCTTCTTTGAGGTAAGTATCTTGCCTAACTTTGTGTGGGGGGGGGGTGTGAGGGAAACTACCCCTTAGGATTTGAGTCGTTTGTGCTATTTGTATCATGTGAAAGCCGTGTACGTGAGGTGACGAGTACGTACTCGGGCTTATATGTGGAAATTGACCAATTTAGACTCTTAGGCTTCTTTCATGTACTTATTTGGAATTGTTAGCACATATTATATTTTTTAATTCGTCTTGTCTACTATAACATGCTTTATTTGAAGTTGTCGTTTTATGTCATATTCTTTACTTGTCGAGTTTGCTCTTATATTGTTTATTTGAAGTTGTTATATTCTTTATCATTATGTGATTTCTTTTATTGTGGAGTTACTCTTAGTTGAAATTGTTGTTACATGATATCCTTTTGTTGCCGGATTATTCTCATGCATTTAGACGTAGTACTAGTTCGTGCCATCTCTTTCATTGTTAGCCTATTCATACACTAGAATCCTAAGTTTGCCATTTCATAGAAATACTTTCACTACTGAATTTATCCTTAAAAAATTAATGGGAATTGAGGTTATCAAAAGTCATTAATCTATTCTAATTGAAGTTGTATTTAAAGGGGATGATTTTCCTTGTTGAGTTACTTTCCAGTTCATTTTCTTGTTATTGAGATTCTATACATATTGTGTTGAGTCGTGGGCTAATTGTTGTGAAAATATTGATATTGTTGGATCTTTGAAAAGGTTGTGGCCTATAGGCACTTATGATACGAGTTGATATGTCGTGTTGTTGTGATGTTAGCACATGTGAATGGCTATGTGGTTTGGTTGTTGTTATGTGTAGTATAAAGGTGGCATTTCACCGTTGTTATTATTGGGGCATAAGGGTTCCATCTCACTGTTGTTGAATGCATGGAGTGATACGGGTGACTATTGTGTTATTATCCGAGCAGTGCGATAAGGGTGTCTATTATATGGAGTAATACGAGTGGCTATCAGAGTGATAAGGGTGGCTAATGATATTGTCAGGGCGGAGTGATATGGGTGGCTAATGATATTGTCAGGGCGGAGTGATACGGGTGGCTATCAGAGAGATTAGGGTAGCAATGTCAGGGATGATATGTGATGGCTTGGGGACATTTTGTTGGTGATTTTCGTGTGATGGTATGCTTTTTCCTTGTTTATGTCATACACCTTACATGACTTGTTGTGTTGCTTCGATAAGCTACTCGATGTCTGTGATATTACTTATTGACTTGGGCTGCATTCACTCGCACAAGAATACACCGTAGCATGCCACTTACACTAGCTCATGAGTATGAGACTTGATATTTATTGATTATGCCCATGTGTTCTTATATTATCTATTTTCATATTGAAATTGAGCTCGTGACCACGCTGGGCGAATTGTGATATTGAGCCTATGATCATGCCGGGCAGATTGTAAATGTGAGATCACGTCGGGTGGATGGAGATATTGGAACGTGAGTTGTCCGTGCGATTATGATTTGAAATGTGGGCACAAGGTGTCATGAGCATAGGATGGTGGGTTGAGACCTCGTGACTTGTGATTATGAGATGAGGTATCACAGAGTGGTTTCGCTATGTAACATGTGTTAGAAAGACTTGATTAATTGGTTGTCCTTTGTGTTCCTTATTTTGTTTCAACTATACTTCACGGTGTTCTTATTACTTTACTGTTTATACCAATTGTTGATTCTTGTTGCTATTTACTGATTCTTGCTTTCCTTTATTTGCTTTATACTTCTATACTGCACAAGTTATTTTGTCTAGTGGGTGTGTTGACTTGTACCTCGTCAATACTCCACTGAGATTAGTCTTGATACTTACTGGGTATCGACCGTGGTATACTCATACTATACTTCTGCATATTTTTGTGCAGAGCCAGGTATTGGAGATATCGGACTCGGGCAGAGTTAGCTTGTTGATCGCGAGAATTTAAGGTAGAGCTGCTTGGTCGTCACAGTCCCTTGGAGTCATTTCCTTATATTGTACTGTCTCCTTATCACTTGAACAATATTATATTTCGATCCTTGAGATCTTTGACTCTGGGAGGTTGTTACGATTATTACTGCGTAGGCTTATTTCGCTCTTGTTTCGGTATTCATATTAAAATATGTTTTAAATTATCATTGTTAAAAACTGGCCTAATTATTATAGTAATCAGCTTACCTAGTCTAAGAGACTAGGTATCACACCATCCTACAGAGGAAGTTTGGGGTCATGACAAGTTGGTATCAGAGCTCTAGGTTCATAGGTATTACGAGTCACGAACAAGTTTAGTAGAGTCTTGCGGATCGGTGCGGAGACATCTGTACTTATCTTCTAGAGGCAACAAAAATATTAGGAAAATTCCACTTCTTTCATTCCTATTGTGCGAATTTGTTAATTTCGAAGTCTGAGCCTTTGTATCTCGCATATAGTGAGGACACGCTCTACCAGATCAGCTGAGCAGACACCCGTGCCCCCCTGCTAGATCCACGAGAGTCTTGGGCCAAAGTAGAGGCCGATGAAGGGCACGCGCCGCAGCTAGAGCACCCTTCAGAGCAGCAGTTGAGGAGTTACTAGTAGCTCCAGTTGGGGGACAGGCCCCGAAGGCGCCTGTTGTTACCCTCGGACTTCAGAAGACTTTAGCGTAGTTCCTAAGCATGTTTGGTACATTGGCTCAGGCGGGATTGATCTCTGTTGTACCAGCTACTTTGCAGATTGAGGGAGGAGCTCATACTCCCACCGCCTGTACCCCAGAGTAGCGGGTTCATATTGGTGAGGCTCCAGGTATGGTGCTGGTACAGCCTGTTATTCTGGTTCAGCCTGAAGTCAGGCCAGGGGGCATTAGAGGTGGAGTAGAAGAGGCTTGAAAGGTTCAAGAGGTATAGTCAACCTACTTTCAGTGGCACAGTTATCGAGGATGCACAGGAATTTCTAGAAAAGTGTCGCCGTATTATCCGCACCATAGGTATTGTGGAGGTGAGCGGACTTACTTTTACTTTATTTTAGCTATCAGGAGCAACATATCAGCGGTGGCAGGTTTTTGAGGAGGGGCCGATGCAGCACTACCCACTTGGGCTGAGTTTTAAGAAATGTTTTTGAGGGAATTTGTTCCCTAGACCCTTCGGGATGCGTGGCATACAGAGTTTGAGCAGTTGTGTCAGGGCACCATGACAATGTTAGAGTATGCCATCAGGTTCAGTGAGTTATCCCGTCATGCACCTACATTGGTTCCTACAGTCAGAGAGCGAGTCCACAGATTTATTAAGGGGCCCAGTTATGATCTTAGATTCAGCATGGCTCAGGAGTTGCAAACTGATACTCCATTTCAGCAGCTGGTGGAGATTTCCACGATTAAATCGTATTCGGGGTGAGGAGAGGGAGGATAAGAAGACTAAGAGGTCTCGGGGCTCTAGAGGGTTCAGAGAATTCTACTCTTCAGCTATGACCTATCATGGCGGAGGCTCGAGTAGTCGGCCAGTCCAGTCTGCACTTTACACTACTCGTGGTACTCCGGTTAGTCAGGGTACTCATATGGGGCACTCGAGGAGTTTTGGTGGTGCTATATGTGTGCTGCATGATGTTTTCTCCTGCGTTGTGAGGGCAGACTACTATTGTTTCCTCATGAAAGAGTGTTCAGTCGTTTCAGTCCAGTGTTGGTGTTGCCCACAGATTCAAGGCTATACACAGTGTATTTTGATGATCATGCATTGTTATCGCGCAGTATTGGTGTGAACGGTAGGGTGTTTTCTTATGTGTTACGACGGTGAGTGCTTCAGGAGATGGGTTGTTTGGTATGCGATTGGAAGATTCGGCATTAAATTCCAGCGCATGAGATGCAATTGGCCGAAGGATGTTCAGGTTTTGGTTAAAGGAGTAGCGAGATTTGACATCTTCGAACATGGTGGAATTCTTGTTTGTGTTGTGGTTTTGTCGTCCTTGTTTGAATTCACTAAGGCTCGTTGGTATGATGGTTTTCGTTTATTTTCCTCTAGGGCACAGTATTGTGAAATGGTACCTAAGAAGAAATTATCGGAGATGACGGTGTGTTGCGATTTCATAATCAAATCAGAGTTAACAGTGTTGGTGGTACAAGGGAGATGATCCCTGAGGCAGCTTCTGTACTTAGGGAGTACGAATGTGACGAGAAGGGGATTGATCGGAATGTAGGAAAATGTTAATATTTGATTATCGTTTTGGGATGCAATATGGTTCCGAGTCTTATACATATTGTTGGACCTTAGGTTGATGTTAATGTATTGGTGGATTCTTACAGCTGGTGGATGAGTGTGGACCTAGGGGGATTAATTGATTTCATAATGGATGTAACTATGGAAATGTTGTTTGGGGATGCCGATACGAGATTACACATGTGGGTTATCTCCTGTGAGAATGTTAGGGATTGCATGATTTCTGGTAAAGATCCTATGAAGAGTTTTACTTTTTATCCAGCATGAAGCATATATTACGATATGAACTTGGATCGCATGAAAAAGAGGGTGCGATGGTTAGGAGGCTAAGAATGAGTTTGGGATCGACAATTTGTGGCGTGTTATGATTAGTAAAATAAGAGTTTGTGAGAAATTTGGTTGAGTAACAGTGTGAGGTCATAGTATCTAGGGGAGAAGTCATTATAGGTCCTTGGGTTTTGTGATTTGTGGTTTAAAGCTAAGTGGGGGAGCCCACCGTCGATGATTGGGTCGTGTGATTATGTGCCTTTATAGTTTCTAGCTAGCGGTATATCGGAGGATTAGTTATAGCCGAGGAAGAGAACATCACGGGTAATTCGAGCATTGAATTTGATGGATATGTGCTACATTTCACCTTATTGATGTGTGCAGGTTGTGAAATGACCAAGATTTGATATTTCTTCATGAAGGTGATGTTCTAGGGAAGAGATTCATTCTATTGCTTCTTCTGGAGTGTTTGTGTGCTAACAGAGCACTGGTTTTTAGCTATATATTCAGAACTAGGTCATAGTGCACGACTCTCAATAATGGTTCTAGTGGATTCAAGAATTAAAGTACAGTGCCTAAGGATTTTCGTGTTCGTCATGTGGCTAAGTAATTAGTTTTGCAGCGGAGTGAAATGGAGTAATTTTATGAATGTCATCGGGTCTACGGTGCAGTGTTATAAAAATGGGAGAAACTGCTTTGGATTCATAGAGGATCTAATTAGCGCAGGTGTATCAGTTGGAGTTCTATAAACTGCATAAGGAGGGTATGAAATGGCTTATGAGTATTGGAATGGTGTGATATCGTGATTTGGGTCACTCGGGATGAGTGTTGAATGGGATCCATTATGTGATTGAATAGAGGTATTGATTTTGAAGGCAAGTCAAGAACGATGAAGTTGAGTCAACTTAGTAGTGGTTTGGATCGGCATAGTTAAGGAAATGATCGGTTCCTTCGGTGTAGTAAGGCAATACAGGTGTTTCGTGGTTGTACATGCAGGTTCGACAACCTCCGTAATTTGATTTATTTGGAGGTATTTGATTCTAATGGTTTTGATTATGTGTAAATGGGTCCCGGAAGAGTTATGGTGGTTTAGAACATAACTTGAGTTCTATGTCTTTTGCGGCTATGGGAAGTTGGTTGTGTGTTGCGATTCTTCTTCTAAAATGAGTTAAGTGAAAGGTTCTAGCTGATGAAATATTTATTCTACTGGTGGTTCAGGAGTTATGATAAAATTCTTGTACTCTCGTGTAACAGCATGATAGGTGCAGTGAGCGGTATGGAATTGGAATTTGAGGATCAAGGTTGCGATCTAGTTTTGACAAGAATGTCACAAGCTTAGAAGAGCCGAGGAAAGATTTTAGATGTTCAGAGTATGTTGGCGTTATTTTTGTGTCACCTGAGAATGGTGTTCTATGGAAGAGGCATTGTGAATTGATTTATGGATTCTTGATTTTCATTACAGTAATAGTATGGTTGGTAGCCATGGATGTACAGATTTTGCTACCTTGTGCGGAAGGTCGTAGGAGTATCTCCCGCGGGATGATTGTATAAGTGTGACGTGTCAGTCATTTATGTGGTAGATATTAAAATCAGGTATGGAGATTCTAGTACTGTCATTGATGGGAGAGTTTATGTCTAAGAGACACTCTATTTCTTTAGTTGCGAACTGTGGGAGTTTTTTTTCTGAATATGGCCATTGTGGATCTTTGTAAGGTTATTAGCCCATTTGGGATAATCGGAATCGGCTTGAGGTCAGTTGGTAAGCCTAATGTGAATGTATATTTTATACCAGATCAAATATGCTTATTTGGCATAGCATCGCTTATGGATGGGTCTTTGGGCATGTTGGATGATATTTATGCTTTCATCTATTTTAGGTGCTACTCTTTTATGCCATATGGGTTGTGAGACGACTTGATTATTCACACGTATGTTGTGATCATGTGTAGCTTATGGTGTTATGTGAGCGAGATGGCTCTCGAGATGTAGGTCGTTTATTGCACCTTAGTCGTGCTTGGCATTTCGTAGGGCATGGCGATACCTGTCTTCCAGGGTTGTGTTTATGCACTTGGCATGCTTGTGTTCGATATTCAGGCATTTTGTGGGTATGAGCATTTTGGCTCGACGGGTATCTTCTTATTGATTGTTATGTACAGATCGGATGGCACGCCTCCATGGGTATGATGTTTCGATCAGGATGCATGCCGCAATAGTGAGATGTTGAGTACAGATCTTTATACTTATTTTTTGTGTTTTGTTTTTCATCTCTGAGATAGGTTCATAGCATTGGTTTGGTTGTTTTTGTTCGTTGCGCAGGCCGGATAGTCTTGTATTCAGGTTCATTATTCCTTATTGGATATATTCGAGTTGTGGCTTGTCAGCGCATTGATGGTATCGTATGAGATTTTAGATGATGTTTGAGGTGGCTTATTGCCCGAGCAGCTTGTACTGGATGACACGAGGTTGTTGGACCTGGAATTAGTGCAATCAGATTTATATAATGTATATTAGAAGAAAAATGTCACTAATCAGTTCAGAATAAGGAAATGGTTCTTGCCAAGCGGAGAGACTCCATAAGTTATTGATTTGGCAGGTAGTTATGAGTTTCTACACATCTCTTTCATCATTGCAATATTGTGAGGGTTGGAACAAGGCTTATATGCATTATGAGGTATATTACAGGCATCGAGTTCATGAATTTATAGTTATTGTGGTTGGAGGATGTTATTATGAGCATACGAATTATGTGGTGCATTGTGTGAATTCAGCATGGGTGCATGATCATGTTTTGGTACAGCGTGTTGAGATTGATATGGCGTGCGTATGTTAGAATCAGACCTGGTAGAGAATTTCGGAAGTTCGAATTTGGTTCTAAGGCTCGTGGGCTAAGGTAGTAGGAAGAATCTTCAGTCTGGCTTGAGCTAATGTGCTCATATGGGTTGTGGTGGCACAAGTAGGTGCAGAAGTTGTTAAACCGTGATTTTGGGCAACTCTAGGACGGTTCTTGGCACGTTCCAAGATGAACGTATGTTTAAGTGGGGGAGAATGTAATGATCCGACCAGTTGTTTTGAACTCTAGCATGTCGTTTGGTGGTTTGAGACCTTGAGTAACTTCACTTCATGTATTATGACTTGCACGTGTAGTCGTATTTTATTTTCGGGAAGATCAGAGTTGGTTTGGAAGAATAATTCTAAATTTGGAAGCTTTAAGTTGGAAGAGTTGACCAAGGCTTGAATTTTGACTACGGCCTCGGATCGTAATTTTGACTATTCTGTTAGGTGCGGATGATGATTCTGGACTTAGGCATATATCTGAATTTGGATTTGGAGGTCCATAGGTTGATTTGATGCTTTTTGGCAAAAGTTGGAAGATTGAAGGTTTAGAAGGTTGATAGGTTTGACCGAGAGTTGACTTTGTTAATATTGGATTTGGATTGTGGTTCCGGTTGTTGATATAGGTCCGTTGTGTCATTTGGGACTTTCATGCAAAATTTGATGTCATTCCGGTTTATTTGAAATGGTTCGGCATGAGTTTTAGATGTTTAAAAGTTCATTAGTTCATTAGGTTTGAATTGATGTGCGGTTCATAGTTTTTATGTTGTTTGGTGTGATTTGAGGCCTCGAGTAGGTTTGTGTTATGTTTTGGGACTGATTTGTGAGATTGGGTGGGGTCCTGAGGGTCTCGGGTGTGTTTCAGATGTGTTTGGGTTGTGTCGTGCTCTTATTTAATGTGTCAGCATCGTTTCTTTGTGCATAAAGGGTACAATATTGATCAAATAATCTTTTATATGTGATTATATTGAATCATTAGATCGGTATCATAATTACGGAACCACATCAACAAGAATCGTCGAATTCCGAGGTCGTATGAGAGAGTTATGTCCATTTATGTATCGGGAAAGATAACTGGTTTCTGGTGCAAGCTTTTGTTCTCCGTGAACACAAGGAGGTCCCGCGAATGCGAATAAGGAATTCTGGGTTGACCGGTCAACGCGAAAAATTATTCTACGCGAACGCGAAGGTCTCCCGCAAAGGCGATGAACAATAATCATCTGGACAGTGTTTTAAACCGAGAATTTTAGTATTTTGAGCATATCATGAGTTCTAGAGCTTCGTTTGAGGTGATCTTCACGGCGTTGTTCTCATCTCAACAATGGGTTAAATATCTGACCTTTATTTTGATGTTTATCCATGATTATTTTCGTTGATTAGTATTTTTATCCATATTTGGATTGTAGAAATTGGAGTTTTGAGCCCCAAAGATGAGAAATGGTAAATCATTGAATTGAAGGTCAATTCATGGACGAAATTGGATGATTTTCTTGATATAGATTATATAAGTTATGAGTAATATTTATTTTTGATAGTTTTCAAAAAACGGGCGTGCGGGCCCGGGGATGACCTTTCGTGCGGGATTGAGAATTGTTTCTAAATGATAAATTATAGGGTTTTAGTATGTTTTGATTGGTTTGCACGTTGTTTGGCTAGTTTTGGATCGTTTGGCATTGGTTTGAGGAATTAGAGAGGCGTTGGAATCGGTTATCGGATTTTTGAGTGAGGTAAGTCTCCTGTCTAACCTTGTGAGAGGGAATTTACCTCGTAAGTGTTATATTTCTTATGTGCAATATATTGTGGGAGCTACGCACATATGAGGTGACGAGCGTCTATGTGTATGCTACAATTTCTGATTATGTCCGGGTAGACTTAAATTCACACTATGCTTTAATTGTACTATTTGAGTTATTCTTACGTGTTTAAATATGTCAATTTACATTTGGCCTGAGACTAGACTCGCGTAGAGTATCGGACTAGCTATTTTAGATACTTGACGAGCTACTTCATTAGCCGTGTAAATTGTACCTTCCTTTACGGACTTCTTCTACGTTGTGCGTATTCGTCCGATAATTTTTCTTGAATTTTATAACTCACACGTATATTCGTGAGTGAGGTCAGTGACCCGTCAAAGTTTCATATTATAATGGGATTGGGCCGTTCTCCTTGGCGGTATCATGTAACACACTGTTATGGGATCGGACCGTTCGCCTCGGTAGAGCAACATATTCTTAAGGGATCTAGCCGTTCGCCTCGGCAGGATTATGTATCACTCTCTTATGGGATCGGGTCGTTAGCCTCGGCAGATCAATGAAACACTCTTATGGGATCGGGCCGTTCGCCTCGGTAGGATTATGTATCACACTCTTATGGGATCAGGTCATTCGCCTCGGCAGTTCTATAAAACACTCTTATGGGATCGGGCCGCTCGCCTCGGCAGAATCGTGTGAAATACTTAATAAGGAGTCCACATACTCATGAGTTTCCTGACTTGAGATGTGACCGTTGATTTGGTGTTGACCATTACTTATTCCATTTGAGGAGGTATCTAATAATTGACATTTTTGTGTTCATTGTTCAGTTGTAGACCATATTATTTGCCTAAATTTGGTCTCACTGTTTACTTACCATATTTCATACTTGTCTTCCTTATTATATTTGATTTAGTGGACCACTAGTAAGTATCAATGTCGACCCCTCGCCACTACCTCTTCGGAGTTAGGCTAAATACTTACTAGATATGCATTGCTTTACGTACTCATGCTACACTTCTGCACTGAATGTGTAGGTACTGAGGCATGTACATTAGGTGGTCATCTTAGCGCATTGGCGCAGCTACGGAGGGGACTTTATGGTGAGCTGCTTTCTATGCTACGATTCGCAGCACACAGAGTCTCCATTTTATTCAGTTATTATATCATGCCTATTTTATATTCCAAACGAATGTTGTGGTAGTGTTGTATTGTTCTAATAGATGCTCATGCTCTTGTGGCACCGTGTTTTGGGGGTTCCTAGTGGATGTTCATTATTTTATTTTATGTTATTATTATCACTTCACTTTATGATTTATTTATATTTGGAAATTTGGTAAGGAAAAGCACATGTTTCTAAGAGTGCTAGATTTTATTCTATTTATTTAATGAAATTCTTGATTTTAAAATTTCAAAATGGATAGTTAAGTAGAGGTTCATACATTGGCTTGCCTAGCAGCATTGTTGGGCGCCATCACAACCTATTATGGGATTTGGGTCCTGACAGTGACCACGTCGGGCAGATTGTGATATTGAGATTGTGACCACGCCGAACGGATTGTAAATTGGCACATGAGTTTTCTGTGCAGTTGTGATTTGAAATGTGGGTACAAGGTGCCGTGAGCATAGGATGGTGGGTTTAGACCCGTAACATATGACTATGAGATGAGGTATCACGGAGTGATTTCGCTGTGTAACTTATGTTAGAACGGCTTGATTTAATTGGTTGTCCTTTGTGTTCCTTATTTGGTTTCAACAATACTTCACGGTGTTCTTATTGCTTTATTGTATATATCACTTGTTGATTGTTGTTGCCATTTACTGATTCCTATTTCCATTATTAGATTTATACTTCTATACTGCATAGGTTATTTTGTCTAGTGGTTGCTTGACTTGTACCTCGTCACTACTCCACCAAGGTTAGTCTTGATACTTACTGGGTACCGACTGTGGTGTACTCATACTACCCTTCTGTATATTTTTGTGCTGAGCCAGGTATTAGAGATATCGGACTCGGGCAGAGTTAGCTTGCTAATCGCGACGATTCAAGGTAGAGTTGTTTGGTCATCGTAGTTCCTTGGAGTCCTCCTTATATTGTACTGTCTTCTTGTCACTTGAACAGTATTGTATTTTTATCATTGAGATCTTTCCATGTACTTAACTAGAGTTCATGACTCTGTATGACCAGTCTTGGGTGGTTGTTATGATTATTGCCGTGTAGGCTCATTTCGCTCTTGTTTCGGTATTCATATTAAACTCTATTTTAAATTATCATTGTTAAAAACTAGCCTAATTATTATAGTTATCGGCTTACCTAGTCTTAGAGACTAGGTGCCATCATGACATCCTACGGAGGGAGTTTGGAGTCGTGACATGATTCATCAATCTCATACCATATCTACTACCTTTAATTAATTCTTAATTTAATTAATACGTTGTTATAATCGCTAGCGCGATAGTTGACATTTTAATAAATTTCAAAATTAATTTCCTCAAATATTATAGTTTTTTCAAAAGTAATAACGTACTAATAATCCTTTGTCATGACTGTGGATTCGCTTGCGTAGTGCGGTTATGAATAAATTAATAAAATTCGTCTCGGTCGCACATTCGCTCGCGTAGTGCGGTTAGGAAAATTTAATGTTATTCAAAATTATTTAATAATTTTAATGATTAAAAGCGGATAGGTAAATCATGGAAATCAAATAATGCACAGTTTGTCCAAAATTAATTCAAGCCAAGTTTAAGTCAATAGAGCGACTGTGCTAGAACCACGAAACTCGGGGAATGCCTTACACCTTTTTTCCGATCAACAGAATTCCCTACCGGACTTTGTTTTCGCAGACCAATAATAATAGAGTCAAACCTTCCTTCGACTAGGGATTCAAATAAAAGGTTGGAACACCCAAAAATCAATTTCAGGTAGCGAATCTGAACAGTAAAATAATCCCTATTTCAAATTGTCTCTTTAATTGAAAAAACTCTTGAACTCATAACTATCCATAACACACATATCCTTTTGGGGTAGAAATGGGGTGTGACAACAACAACCCTTCTAAGTATTCTTCTTTTCTCATTTTAAAAATTCTCTATGCTTTACCTGTTTTTTCTCTTTTAGTTGTCCAACTATGGTTTCTTTGTTCATTTATATTCTTTTATTTTTATAGGAAATATAAATTTGCATTAACTAATGTAAAGCATGCGTGCCCTGTTGAAGTGTATTACAAAATGAAGGTTCCTGGGTAACTGAAAACCTAGGTTCCAGCTGTGTCGGGCAAGGCTGCGATGTTATATTTCCAGTTGTTGCATTTTGAAGGGCTGCTTCTGTGCTGTGAGGTACAAGCCTAGAGAAGGGTGTCCCAATAAGATCTGCGCGCAGCTGGTCGTTTACAAAAAGTGGTGGGTGGTAAAAAAAATAGATTTCTCTGTGGAGTAGTCCAATTTGCTTCCTTCTTTTGCTAGTATATCTGCTACAAACTTCTGCTATTTGTACGTGTGATTGACTGGAGGGTCATGTAGCCGGTGGAGGAGGTGCCTGCAATTAGAGATAACGTTTGCATACATAGCATTTTCATTTTTCAGCAATGTGATTAACTCCGCATCGTCTACATTTATTTCAATTGGTATTAGGTTCCATTGGACTGCTAACTTGAGCCCTTGTAGTAAAGCTTGCAGTTTCGCATGTATGCTTAAAGTTGGGGCAATTGAGCTTATAGTGGTTGTAAGGGGGGTTTGCTATGATAGTTACTAGTGAGGTATTTATACTCGATTGCTTGATGTAGTATATGAGTTGTGGGAACATGAATGTGTTTCTTATCAAAAATATTTGTGTTTCTTATTTTCCAAATATTCCATAAACATATTGGAAGCAACGTTTGAGGATTAAGCTTGAACGACATTTGTCTAAATTTACCATTTACAAGAGGCTTTAGCCACTGAGTTGGCGTGACTAAGGGATTTATGGAATTTATAAACTGCTTAAGACCTAATCTTTCCCAGTTAGTAGTTATATTAGGACAATGTAGAAATATGTGAGTTAAAAGTTTCATACGGCGTGTGGCAAAAAGAGCAAGCAGCATCAATGATAATTCCAATATGCTCTAAATAACTTCCGGTGGGTAGTCTTCCATGGCTTAATAACCACATGAAGGATCTGATTTTTGGTGGTACCGGTAATTTCCAGATCCATTTGAAGTTGGTGGTTGTACTAGGATAGTTTTGGTATAGTAGAGAACGAAACATAGTGCGGACCGTAAAATGTCCATTACTTGTGAGTCCCTAGAATGTACAATCCGGAGTTGCGGTATATTGTGAAACATGAATATTTTGGATAAGGTCTATAAAGGATTGAGTTATGATAAAAGGGAAGTTATTCCAATCCCAAGTATTAGAGTTTCGGTAATATTAGATGTTCGCATTATGGTGATTGGCTGGTGGAGTCCTGGAAGGATAGAGCGTAACAGGGTGTTTATGCCGATCCAAGGGTCGTCCCAAAATTTTATGTGCTGACCGGTACCCGCTCTCCATTGAAGTCATTGTTGACAGTAAATCCATCCCTTTAGAATGTTTTTCCATATTGGAGAAGTGTTGGTTGAAGGAGAAGTGCGGAGATATTTATTAATTAAAGTCTTTGTCCATAGGGTAGGGGGTGAGCGAAATAGTCTCCAGGAAAGGCCTGCTAGTGCTGCATGATTTTAAATAGTAAGTTTTTGAATTCCTAGACCTCCTATTTCCTTCGGAGTAGTGACAGTCTCCCAGCCAAGAAGGTGAAGTCTTTTCTTGTTCAAAGTAGATCTTCATAGGAAATTTCTTTGATATTTGTCCATTTTTTGAATAATGTTAGCAGGGATTGAGATGTATTGCATGAGGTGGTTTGGGAGAGTGTTTAGGGTAGAATTGATGAGGGTTGTTCGACTAGCTAATGTGAGGAAGTTTGATTTTCATCCTGCCAATCTTTTTTTAAAGTTATCAAGTAGGAATTGGAAGTCGCTTTGTTTAGGTCTCGTATGGAATATTGAAAACCCGAGGTATTTACCAAAGGTGTGACCCTGTGGTATTTGGAATGAGGTTATGACAAATTTTTTGTTGTTGTTGGAGCAATTTTTGGATAAAAAAACTTAGATTTTTGAAAGTAAATTTTTTGCCCTGAGTTCAATTGAAGTGATTAAGGGTACCTATAATTGCGCGGCAACTCCTAGTAGTTGTGTTAGATAGGAGGACGATGTCATCATTGTGGTCCTTAGTGATTTATCATCGCCGCTTGCAAAATAATTCACTAATTGATGATTATTTATTTTGTTTTAAGAATTTTGAAAATTTGAGATTTCTGGAGGACAAAATGTCGAAAAAATTCATCATGACTGTTTAGAGTGTGCGGATCTATTTACTGTTTTCCAGGTGTTCAGCCTTTGGAGTTTGCTTTGTTCTCCTTATTTTTTCTACTCCTTTTCGGGTTTCATTTTCTTTTTACTTAGATGATGTTAAATTGTTTTGTGAATTTACATTGGTACCTCAATTTACATACCTTACTTTTGAATGTTATTTTCTTAAATCTATTCCTTATAAATTGTTTGAGTGTAGTTTTTTTGTTCATTTTTTATTCACGATGTGATCGTTAGTGATTTTGCATTGATGCTTCTAAAATAATGGCCTAATTAATGATTATTTATATTGCTTTAGGCATTTTAGAATATTGAAAGTTTTGACAAAAATATCGTAAAAGTTTATCACAACTGTTTTGTTTGTGCGGATCAATTTATCTTTTATTTTGCCTTAGGATTTTGCTTTGTTTTCTTCCTTGTTTTCTTTGAGGTTTCATTTATTTTTCACTATATTAGATGACCTTACTTTACTTGTGAATTTTGCATATTGACTTTTGAAAAAAAATTAATTGGAAATTAATGTATCAAATAGACCAAATAATCGATTGAATTTTATTTCAAAGATCCAAAATTAAATCCTAGAAAATGAATAATAAAATATAGATAAGGAATGAAACACGTTACATAGGTTTTTATTTTCTTTTTGTTTCACTTTTCTTTTGGGTGCAGGTGTAAGCAGTGATGCTAAAGTTTTGTAGTTGATGATGCAGTCAGTGAAGCAGCCCAAAATAAATTTCTGCAAGTGGTATTAGGTTTTCAGGTAGTAAAATTTTTGCCTCTGCCATTCACTGAACATTTCTATGTGAAAGTTATGTTCTTAATCAATTTGTAGTTTGATTTGTTATGAGCATCACTGGCCATTGCTAAATTTATAGCAATGAAAGAGAATAGTTGCATAAATATCAATGACAGACTAATAGGATCCTCTATTGAGAGCGATTGCGCAAAACCACAATGCACACGGTCAATAGGTATAACTTGTGTAACGATCCGGCCGGTTGTTTTGAATATTTCAGTCCGAATTCTATAATTTATGCTCCCTCTATGTTATATTGTGGTTAGTGACTTACCAGGGTGCTTGGTGTCGGGTTCGGGAGAGTTTCGGAGTGTTATGGGACACATAGTCCCTAAATTGGAAGTTTAAGTCTTAGGAGTTGCCCGTAGTTTGACTTGTGTGAAGGTAACTCCCGAATGGAGTTTTGACAGTTCCAATAGCTCCGTAGGGTAATTTTGGTCTTAGGAGCGTATTCGGATGTTGATTTGGAGGTACGTAAGTTATTTCGGCGTTAATTGGCGAAAGTTGGAAGACTTTGGAAAGTTTTACCGGGAGTGGACTTTTTGATATCGGGGTCGGATTTCGATTCTGAAAGTTGGAATAGGTCTGTAATATCATGTATGACTTGTGTGCAAAATTTGGTGTCAATCAGAGTTGTTTTAGTATGAATCGGCGTTGGTTTCGAAATTCGAAAGTTAATAAGTTCTTAGACTTGAATCGATGCGCGATTCATGATTCTAGTATTGTTTGATGTGATTTGACGCTTCGAGTGTGTTCGTAAGATGTTTTAGGACCTGTTGGTATATTTGATTGAGGTCCCGGGGGCCTCGGGCGTAATTCGGACCTTGTTCGACGCATTTCACATCATTTAGGACTAGCTGAAGTTCTGATTTTTCTCAGGTCTGGTTTCCTTCTATCGATCGCGAGGACTGGTCCGCGATCGCGAAGGGGTTTTTGTGGACTGATGGTTTTTACTCTATATGTTCGCAAAGAGAGGGACACGATCACAAAAAGTTTGGTTGCCAGTGAATCTTGTAACGACCCGGCCGGTCGTTTCGAGAGTTGTAGCCTCGTTTCCCCATTTTCTGCCTCTATTGTGTTCTATAGCTGCTATATGACTTACCAGGTTAGTTGGTTCGGGTCTGGAGTGATTTCAGAGTGAATTGAGACACTTCGTCTCATAATTGAAAGCTTAAGTTGGAAATGTCGACCGGATGTCGACTTATGTGTAAACGACCTCGGATGTGAATTTTATGATTCCGTTAGCTCCATTAGGTGATTTTGGATTTAGGAGCATGTCCGGATTGTGATTTGGAGGTCGGGAGTAGAATTAGGCTTGAAATAGCGAAAGTCGAATTTTTGAAAAGATTGACCGGGGGTTGACTTTTTGATATCGGGGTCGGATTCCGATTCCGGAAGTTGCAGTAGGTTTGTGGGGTCATTTGTAACTTGTGTGCAAAATTTGAGGTCAATCGGACGTGATTTGATAGGTTTCGACGTCATTTGTAGAATTAGAAATTTCGAAGTTCATTAGGCTTGAATCCATGTGTAATTCGTGTTTTCGATATTGTTGGAGGTGATTTGAAGATTCGAATAAGTTCGTATGATGTTTTAATACGTGTTAGTATGTTTGGTTGAGGTCCCGGGAGCCTTGGGTTGATTTCGGATGATTAACGGTTCAAGATTTGAAGTTGAAGAACTGTTGAAGTTTGAGGGCTGCTGGTGTAATCGCATCTGCAGATTGGGGATCGCCGATGCGAGCTCACAGAAGTGGCCAGGGATGCTTTGGTCAGAGGCTGCAGATGCGGCCATTCGCGCGCAGAAGCGGTTTGCGCAGGAGCGCACGTTGGGCACAGATGCGGAGAATGGCGTAGGTGCGAGGGTTGTTCCGCACATGCAGTTGGCGCAGAGGCGGGCAAGGGGCGCACCTGAGAGACCGCAAAAGCGGCCAAGTTGTCGCAGGTGTGGAAGGCCTGGACAGAGCATATAAATACGGGACTTCCAGATTTTTCACCATTTTCACCACTTTGAGCTCGGATTTTGGAGGATATTTAGAGGGATTTTGAAGTAATTACTGAGATAAGCTCCTTGTGTCCATTTATCTTCAATAATGATGTTTCTCCACTGATTTTACACCTAGTTGGTGAGTTTTTGAGGTGCAATTTTGGGGTTTAGGGTTAGAGAATTAGAGAGTGAATTTTGGGGATTTGGATGACCAAATGATGTCGGATTTTGATAAATTTGGTATGGTTAGACTCGTGAGTGTATGGGCTTTCAGGTTTTGTGACTTTTATCGGATTTCGAGACGTGAGCCTGGGAGTCGGTTTGAGCCAATTTCTGATTTTGGCTTATAATTTTGTGTTTTTCTTATGGAATTGATTCCTTTAGCCTATATTAATTGTATTGTACTGCTTGTGACTAGATTCGAGGTATTTGGTGACCGATTCGAGAGGCAAAGGCACTTTGGAGTAGAGTTTTGCGCGGTTTGAGGTAAGTAACAGTTTTAAATCTGGTCCTGAGGGTATGAAATCCCGGATTATTGTATTATGTGAGTATTTTGGAGGTGACGCACATGCTAGGTGACGGGCGTGCACTGTGGGAATTGGGACTTGGTCCATTCCGTGAAACTGAAAAGTTGAATAAGCTTGTTGTTAGCTATGTGCCATTTCTGTGCTTTAGAAATTTGACAGTGAATCATGCTAGAAATCATGCTTAGGCTATGTGTTGGTGCTGTAAAAACCCCAGTGGTCGTGATACATGTTGAATCTTCCTGCTTATTGTTACGTGTACCCAGTCGTAGTATTACTTGCATATTATACCTCAGTCTCTATTATTCCCTGTTGATACATTATATCATTTTGTTTTCGACTGATTCCCTTTATTACTGAGGGCCGTGAGACTAGAGAGGTTGATGACTGAGTGAGGCCAAGGGCCTATTTGTGAGGTATTGATACCATAGCACGTGAGTTGTCAGTGCGGTTCTTGATATGAAACTATAGCACATGAGTTGTCCGTGCAGCACCTGAGTTGTCCGTGCGGATCCACATATTCATACTATAGCACGTAAGTTGTCCGTGCAGCACGTGAGTTGTCCGTGCGGATTATAGCACTTGGGCTGTAGGAGCCCCTCCGGAGTCTGTACACCCCTTGTAAGCGCAGGTACCTATTGAGTGTGAATATTGAGGGCTGAGAGCCGAGTGATGAGCTATTGAGAGAGCCTGAGGGACTGTTGCCCTGAGAGGTTACACTTGTTTCATTTGTTGCTGGACTTAGATGATTTATGTCATTGTTCTGAAACTTCTAGAAAATATTGTATCTGGTTTTACCTGAACTTGGTAATGTGTAACTGACTTGACTTAAATTGCTGGAATTGAAACATGTCTACTTTTATTGCTGAAATTACTGAAATGAACTGTATTTGTATAGCTCATCACTGCCTTTTAGTTTCTTAATTATTATTGTTACTTACTGAGTTGGTTGTACTCACGCTACACCCTGCACTTCCTGTGCAGATCCTGGTGTTTCTGGTCACGGAGGATATTGATCTCGTGCGTGGTTGAGTATCGGAGATTCACGAGATAGTTGCCGGCGTTCGCAGTCCTTGTCTCTCCTTTCTTGTTATCTTTTCTTTTCTATATTGGTATTTTGACACAGACTCTTGTAGACACTGTTTCTTAGTCTGATTTTTTAGATGGTCATGAATTGGTGACAACCGATGTTTGGGGCTATTTTTCTGCATTGTATTTTGAGTTTAACTCCTATTTGTACGAAAACTCTATCATGTAAAAGCTTTTGACTTATCTTTTGTGAAACATTGAGAATCGGCTTGCCTAGTACCATCGATAGGCGCCATCATGACAGGTTAGGATTTGGGGTCGTGACAAGTTGGTATCAGAGCCTAGGTTACATAGGTCTTACGAGTCTTGAGCAGGTTTAGTAGAATCTTGCTGATCAGTATGGAGACGTCTGTACTTATCTTTGAGAGTTTGTCGAACCCTTAGAAAATTCCACATTCTTGAATTCTTGTCGTGCGAATCTTTTGATTTTGGTAACTAAATTTCTGTTGTTTTAATTCTCTCACAGATAGTGAGGATGCATACTACGGGGCAGGATGGACAGCCACCAGTACCACCAGTCAGGGCCGCGAGAGGCCGAGGCCGCGGTATGGGCAGAGGTGCATCTCGCACAGCAGCTAGGGCAGCACCTGCGGATCCACCAATTGCCCCAGTTCAGGAGCAGGCTCCAGTTGTGGATGAGCCTGTGGGACCAGCTCATGCACCACCTGTGCCCATTATGATTCCAGGCCTTCAGGAGGCCTTAGCTCAGATTCTGACCGCGTGTACCAGTTTTGCTCAAGTGGTCTCTGTTGCGGTCGCAGCAGCCACTTCTCAGGCCGGGGGAGGTGCTCAGACTCCCGTCGGTTGCACACCAGAGCAGTTGGTATATGGACTCCAGACACCGGAAGTACCACCAACCCATCCTATTGCAGCCGCTCAAGACTATGTGGTTCCTGCCATGCCTGATGATGAACAGTGCAGATTGGAGAGGTTTGGGAGACTCCAACATCCATCTTTCAGTGGTACAGAGGGAGAAGATGCACAGGGCTTCTTGGATTAGTGCCATAGGATACTCCGTACAACAGGTATTCTAGAGACCAGTGGAGTCTTGTTCACTACTTTTCAGTTCTCTGGGGCTGCCTTCAGTTGGTGGGAGGCTTATGAGAGGCATAGGCCGGTCGGCGCAGCACCCCTTACCTGGCAACAGTTCTCTGTTCTCTTCCTGCAAAAGTTTGTGCCTCAGTCCCGCAGAGAGGAGCTGTGCAGGCAGTTCGAGCAGCTTTGTCCGGGTGATATATTCATGATGCAGCATGAGATGAGATTTTTAGAGTTGGTACGTCATGATGTCTAGTTGGTTCCCACCGACAGGGAAAGGATCAGGAGGTTCATAGATGGCCTCACTTTTCAGTTGCGATTGCTTATGACTAGAGAGAGAGTGTCTGGTGCTACTTTTGATGAGGTTGTCGACATTGCTCGTTGGATTGAGATGGTTCGCAGCCAGGAGCGGGTGACTCCACAGCAGAGTTCTCGGCTGATGGCACCAGCACCAACAACTTTACCACCCGCCCAGCCAGTTCGGGGTGGGGCTCAGTCAGCTAGGGGTCGCCTTAGAGGGGGAGGCCGATCAGGAGGCAGTTAGGACTATTTCTATGCTCTTCCTGCCAGACCAGATGCCATTGCTTCGGATGCTGTGATCACATGTATTGTCTTAGTTTGCCACAGAGATGCCTCTGTATTATTTGACACTGGTTCCACTTATTCATATGTGTCCTCGTATTTTGCTCATTATCTGGATATGCCCCGTGAGTCTCTAGTTCACCTGTTCATGTGTCTACGCCGGTGGGCGATACTATTATTGTGGACCGTGTATATCGGTCATGCGTGGTGACTATTGGGAGTCTGGAGACTAGAGTGGATCTCTTGTTTCTTAGTATGGTCGATTTTGACGTGATTTTGGGTATGGATTGGTTGTCTCCATGTCGTGTGGTTCTAGATTGTCATGCGAAGACCGTGACATTCGCGATGTCGGAGTTGCCGAGGGTTGAGTGGAGCATTTCTATAGACTCTGTTCCCAATAGAGTGATTTCATACTTGAAGGCTCGGCGGATGGTTGAGAAGGGTTGCCTATCTTATCTGGCCTTTGAGAGGGATGTTAGTGCAGAGATCCCTGCTATTGATTCTGTTCCGGTGGTGCGAGAATTCCCGGATATGTTTCCTGCAAACCTCCCGGACATGCCGCCTGACAGGGATACTGATTTCGGTATTGATTTAGTGACGGGCACTCAGCACATTTCTATTCCACTGTATCGTATGGCACCAGGGGATTTGAATGAATTGAAGGATCAACTTCAGGAACTCCTTGATAAGGGGTTTATTAGGCCTAGTGTGTCACCTTGGGGTGCACCAGTTCTATTTCTGAAGAAGAAAGATGGTACTATGAGAACGTGCATTGATTACAGACAGTTGAACAAGGTCACAATCAAGAACAAGTATCCTTTTTCGCGTATTGGTGATCTATTTAACCAGTTTCAGGGGGCGAGGGTGTTCTCCAAGATCGATTTGCAATCAGGATATCACCAGCTGATGATTCAGGACTCAGATATTCTTAAGACAGCTTCCAGGGCCCGATATTTCCATTATGAGTTCCTTGTGATGTCTTTTGGGCTGACCAATGCCCTAGTAGCATTCATGCATCTGATGAACAGTGTGTTTCAGCCTTATCTTGACTCGTTCGTTATTATATTCATTGATGATATCCTGGTGTACTCTCGTAGCCAGGAGGAGCATGCCCAATATTTGATGATCGTGTTGCAGCGGTTGAGGGAGGAGAAGCTTTATGCAAATTTCTCCAAGTGTGAGTTTTGGCTTAGTTCAGTGGCGTTATTGGGGCACATGGTGTCCAGTGAGGGTATTCAGGTGGATCTGAAGAAGATAGAGGCAGTTCAGAGTTGGCCCAGACCGTCCTCAGCCATGGAGATTCAGAGTTTTCTTGGTTTGTCTGGTTATTACCATTGTTTTGTAGAGGGTTTCTCATCTATCGCAACGCCCTTGACCAAATTGACCCAAAAGGGTGCTCCTTTCAGGTGGTCGGATGAGTGCGAGAAGGGCTTTCTGAAGCTCAAGAAGTGTATTGTGATGCTTCTCGGATCGGTATTGGGTGTGTTCTGATGCAGGAGGGCAGAGTGATTGCTTATGCTTCGCGCCAGTTGAAGCCCCATAAAAAGAACTATCCTGTCGATGACCTTGAGTTAGCAGCTATTGTTCATGCCTTGAAGATCTTGCGGCACTATTTGTATGGTGTCCATTGTGAGATTTACGCTGATCACCGGAGTTTGCAGTATCTGTTCAAACAGAAGGATCTTAACTTGCGTCAGCGGAGGTGGTTAGAGCTTCTTAAGGGCTATGATATCATTATTTTTACCATCCCGGGAAGGCCAATGTGGTGGCCGATGCCTTGAGTCGCCGGGCAGAGAGTTTGGGGAGCTTAGCATATCTTCCAGCAGAAGAGAGGCCATTGGCATTGGATGTTCAGGCCCTAGCCAACCATTTTGTTATATTGGATGTTTCTGAGCCGAGTCGAGTATTGTCTTGTGTGGTATCTCGGTCTTCTCTTTATGATCGTATCAGGGAGTGTTAGTATGATGACCCCCACCTGTTTGTCCTTAAGGACACGGTCCAGCACGGTGATGCTAATGAGGTAACTATTGGGGATGATGATGCATTGAGGATGAAAAGTAGGCTATGTGTGCCCAATGTAGATGGTTTGCATGAGTTGATTCTCTAGGAGGCTGACAGTTCGCGGTATTCTATTCATCCGGGTGCCGCGAAGATGTATCAGGACTTGAGACAGCATTACTGGTGGATGAGAATGAAGAAGAACATAATAGAGTATGTGGCTCGGTGTCTAAATTGCCACCAGGTGAAGTATGAGCATCAGCGACCAGGTGGGTTACTTCATAAATTAGAGATTCCGGAGTGGAAATGGGAGCGGATCACTATGGATTTTGTTGTTGGGCTTCCACTGATTCAGCGGAAGTTTGATGTAGTTTGGGTGATTGTGGACAGGCTGAACAAGTCAGCTCATTTCATTCCTGTAATGACTACCTATTCTTTCGAGCAACTGGCTCGAGTGTATATCCGCGAGATCATCAGGCTTCATGGCGTACTGGTATCTATCATCTCTGATCGGGGAACACAGTTTACATCACTGTTCTGGAGGGTCGTGCAGCATGAGTTGGGTACTCGAGTGAAGTTGAGCACAACATTTCACCCTCAGACGGACGGACAGTCCAAGCGCACTATTAAGATATTAGAGTATATGCTTCGTGCGTGTGTGATGGAGTTTGGGGTTTCGTGGGATCAGTTCTTGCCTCTAGCGGAGTTTGCCTACAATAACAGTTATCAGTCGAGCATCCAGATGGCACCGTATGAGGCTCTGTATGGTAGGCAGTGTAGGTCTCCAATGGGTTGGTTCGAGCGGGGCGAGGCTAGATTATTGGGTACAGACTTGGTTCAGGATGATCTAGAGAAGTTTAAGGTGATTCAGGATAGACTACGCATAACCCAATCCAGACAGAAGAGTTATGCGGATCGGAAGGTTCGCGATGTTTCATTCATGATTGGAGAGCGGGTCCTGCTCTGGGTGTCACCCATGAAGGGTGTTATGAGGGTCGGAAAGAAGGGCAAGTAGAGCTCGAGGTTTATCGGCCCATTTGAGGTGTTGGGGAGGTTTCTTATGAGCTTGCCTTGCCTCCCAGTCTAGCAGGAGTTCATCTGTCTCACGTGTTGGATTTCAGCTCAGTTCATTTGGACAAGGATTGATCTTATGTTGAGGAGCTGGTGGCGATCTTGGATAGGTAGGTTCGAAGGCTGAGGTCGAAGAATATTGCTTCTGTGAAGGTTCAGTGGAGGGGTCAGTCGGTCGAAGAGGCGACTTGGGAGATCGAGCAAGATATGTGTAGCAGTTATCCTTATTTTTTCACCACATCAGGTATGTCTCTGTACTCGTTCGAGGAAGTACGTTTGTTTAAGAGGGGGAGGATGTAATGACTCGGCCGGTCGTTTCGAGAGTTGTAGCCCTGTTTCCCCATTTTCTGCCTCTTTTGTGTTCTATAGCTTTTATATGACTTACCGGGTTAGTTGGTTTGGGTCCGGAGTGATTTCAGAGTGAATTGAGATACTTAGTCTCATAATTGAAAGCTTAAGTTGGAAAAGTTGATCGGATGTCGACTTATGTGTAAATGTCCTCAGATTTGAGTTTTGATGATTCTGTTAGCTCCTTTATGTGATTTTGGACTTAGGAGCGTGTCTGGATTGTGATTTGGAGGTCGGGAGTAGAATTAGGCTTGAAATGGCGAAAGTCGAATTTTTGGGAAGTTTGACCGGGGGTTGACTTTTTGATATCGGGGTCAGATTCTAATTCCGGAAGTTGTAGTAGGTTCAGGGGGTCATTTGTGACTTGTGTGCAAAATTTGAGGTCAATCGGACGTGATTTGATAGGTTTCAGTGTCGTTTGTAGAATATGGAAATTTCAAAGTTCATTAGGCTTGAATCCGTGTGTAATTCGTATTTCGATGTTATTGGAGGTGATTTGAAGATTCGACTAAGTTCGTATGATATTTTAAGTCGTATTGGTATGTTTGGTTGAGGTCCCGGGGGCCTCGGGTTGATTTCGGGTGATTAACTGTTCAAGATTTGAAGTTGAAGAACTGCTGAAGTTTGAGGGTTGTTGGTGTAATCGCATCTGCAGATTGGTTACCGAAGATGCAAGCTCGCAGAAGTGGCCAGGGATGCTTTGGTCAGAGACCGCAGATGCGGCCATTTGTGCGCAGAAGCGGTTTGCATAGGAGGGTATGTTGGGCACAGATGCGGAGAATGGCGTAGGTGCGAGGGTTGTTACACACATGCGGTTGGTGCAGAAGTGGTCAAGGGGCGCACCTGCGAGACCGCAGAAGCTTCCAAGTTGTCGCAGGTGCGGAAGGCCTGGGCAGAGCATATAAATACGGGACTTCGAGATTTTTCACCACTTTGAGCTCGGATTTTGGAGGATATTTAGAGGGATTTTTAAGTGATTACTGAGGTAAGCTCCGTGCGTCCATTTATCTTCAATAATAATGTTTTCCCACTGATTTTACACCTAGTTGGTGAGTTTTTGAGGTGAAATTTGGGGTTTAGGGTTAGAGAATTGGAGAGTGAATTTTTGGGATTTGGATGACCAATGGTGTCGGATTTTGATAAATTTGGTATGGTTAGACCCGTGAGTGAATGGACTTTTAGGTTTTGTGACTTTTGTCGGATTTCGAGACGTGGGCCCAAGTAGCAGTTTGAGCCAATTTCGGATTTTGGCTTATAATTTTTTGTTTTTCTTATGGAATTGATTTCTTTAGCCTATATTAATTGTATTGTACTGCTTGTGGCTAGATTCGGGGCATTTGGAGACCGATTCGAGAGGCAAAGGCACTTTGGAGTAGAGTTTTGCGCGGTTTGAGGTAAGTAACAGGTTTAAATCTAGTCCTGAGGGTATGAAGTCCCGAATTATTGTATTATGTAAGTATTTTGGAGGTGACACATGATGTCGCCCAAATTCACACCACTGATTGAGATTGTGAAGCGGTCGATGCAATTATAATTACCCAACTTTGAGTTGGGGGCGATTCCTTAGAGAGCTTATATTGGATTAGGTATATACTTAGAGTAGGTGCATGACGTGCCTAAAATGCACTTCCACATACTTGGTTGTTTCTTTCTACTTCTAAATTTATGCTATTGTTTGTAAATGTAAAGCTATAGAACGATAGTTTTGGTGTTATTGTTTTTCAAGTTTATAAAAGATCTAGGGATGTGACTTCTACCTAGGTGGTTACCTAACGGGTTGTGGGCTTTAGGGCATGTTTCGTTGGTCTGGTGTAATATAGCAATCAACACGCGATTACCCACTCGATACCTCTCGGTAGTTAGAGTGGTTTTTCCCAATTTGGCTTTCTCAAGTCCAAATGGGTAATTCACAAAATCGTTGATATATGCTCAAGTCGGGTCTTACTATCTCTAGATTCAATCCTTTAATTGGGCTATTAATTTCTTGAGTTCACCCCAATTTCTTATTAGCCAAGTTTTCCTAGACTTAGTCTCTCTTTCTCAAGTAGAGACTAAGTCAATTAGGCATGAATCAATGTTTGCAAACATTAATTCCTAAATTCAAGCAAGAACTAGGCTAAATATCATACACCCAACCTTAAACAAGCCCTAAATCAAACACCCATTAGGTACCCACACTAGGGTTGAGTCATAACCCAACCTAGAGATTTAGCTACTCATAGGCAAAAATAAAAAAACTAAGGAAGAAAATAAGATTAAACTCATAATAGATGATAAAGGGATGAAAATCTAATGTTAAAATGATAAACTAATACAAAGTTTCCCAAAGCAGTAAAGGAAAAGCGGCTATCTACTTTCTGGAGTTCAAAACTTAACCTAAATTTTACAAAAAGAACTATCTATACACAGCTAAAATTATCGGACAAAATTGCCCCTGCGGAGGTTCTGCGGCTGCACAATTCTATGTGCGGTCTGCAATTTGAAGTTGGACTTGACAGGATGGACTTCTGCAGCCGCACAATTCTGGGTTGCGGCCGCACGTCTTCAGATTCTGCGGACCGTACATTTCTGAGTGCGGCCGCCCTCTTGAATTTGAGCTTGACATGAGGGACTTCTGCGGACCGCACATTTCTGAGTGTAGCCGCACTCTTGAATTCTGCAGCCGCACAATCATAGTTTTGTCCGCACTTCTTCATGGACTCAGAACTCCATCTCTCTGAACCTCATCTTCTGCGGCCGCACAATAATTGTGCGGTCCGCACTTTGAAAAGGAATTCTGTTAGAGGTCCTTCATAGTCTGCGGTCCGCACTTTGCTCTTCTTGCTTGGTTTTAGTCCTTGTCCAAAAATACTCCTTCTTGAGTTGAATTTCATCTTTTTGGCTCTTTTTCCAATGCTCCTGCAAGTAAGCACATTTTATCAGTTTTCAGGAATACCTTAAAGTATTTTTGAGCTAAAACTAAAGTAAAATAGTGCAAATAAGTAGTCAAAATCCCTACTTATCAACGCACATGTTAGGTGACGGGCGTGTGGGCGTGCACCGTGGGAATTGGGACTTGGTCCATTCTGTGAAACTAGAAAGTTGAATAAGCTTGTTGTTAGCTATGTGCCCTTTCTTTGCTATAGAAATTTGACAGTGAATCATGCTAGAAATCATGCTTAGGCTATGTGTTGGTGTTGTAAAGACCCTAGTGGTCGTGATACCTGTTGAACCTTCCTGCTTGTTGTTACTTGTACTCAGTCATAGTATTACTTGGATATTATACCTCATTCTCTGTTATTCCCTGTTGATACATTATATCATTCTGTGCGGATTATAGCGCTTGGGCTGTAAGAGACCCTCCAGAGTCTGTACACCCCCAGTGAGTGCAGGTACCTATTGAGTGTGAGTATTGAGGGCTGAGAGCCGAGTGTTGAGCTATTAAGAGAGCCTGAAGGACTGTTTCCCCGAGAGGTTTCACTTGTTTCATTTGTTGCTGCACTTAGATGATTTATGTCATTGTTCTGAAACTTCTGGAAAATATTGTATCCAGTTTTACTTGAACTTGGTAATGTGTAACTGACTTGACTTAAATAGCCGGAATTGAAACATGTCTACTTTCATTGCTAAAATTACTGAAATGAACTGTATCTGTATAGCTCGTCACTACCTTTCAGTTCCTTAATTATTATTGTTACTTACTGAGTTGGTTGTACTCACACTACACCCTACACTTCGTGTGTAGATCCAGGTGTTTCTGGCCACGGAGGACATTGATCTCGTGCGTGGTTGAGTATCGGATATTCACGAGGTAGCTGCCGGCGTTTGCAGTCCTTGTCTCTCCGTCCTTGTTATCTTTTCTTTTCTGTATTGGTATTTTGACACAGACTCTTGTAGACAGTGTTTCTTAAAATGGTTGTTTAGATGCTCATGACTTGGTGACACCCGATGTTTGGGGCTATTTTCCCTCACTGTATTTTGAGTTTAACTCCTGTTTGTACGAAAACTCTGTCATGTAAAATCTTTTGACTTATCTTTTGTGAAACATTAGAAGTATTTTTGAGAATCGGCTTGTCTAGTACCATCGATAGGCGCCGTCACGACAGGTTAGGATTTTGGGTCGTGACAAATCGTGAACACGTGGTAAAGGTCGGGTTCGCATAGAGGAATTAGGGGGCTATAGGTTCACATGCTTTTCTTCATCGTGATCGTGTGGTGTGTTACGCGATTGCGTAGCTTGATGAGGCAGTGTTACGTGTTCGCATGAGGTTTTTCGCGATCGCGGAGTGTTATTTTGGGTAGCAACATTTTTGTGCTTCGCGAACGTGAGGCATTTTCCGCGTTCGCGAAGAAGGAATAACTAGGCAGTAGAACTTAAGTTTTAAATCGAGGGTTTATTTCTTATTTCATAATTTGGACTTAGAGAGCTCGGTTTGAGGCGATATTTTGAGGGATTGCAGAGGGATTGTTGGGGTAAGAGTTCTTAACTCGATTTTGATTAAATTCCATTAATCTATCATTGATTTTATCATGTAATTAGGGATTTGGGTTGGAAAATTGGGAAAAAGTGATAAAACTTCTTAGGCTAAATTTTTGAGTTTTGAAAGACGAAATGACGTCGGATTTGAATAATTCTTATATGGTGGGACTCGACATCGAATGGGTGTTCGGTTTTTGTAATTTTGGTCGGGTTCCGAGGCGCAAGCCCGGGGTGACCTTTTGGAGCGATTTTTAATACTTTGCAAAAATCATAATTTCATTATTTAAATTAGTTTCATATAGTTATATTTATAGTATGAAATTGTTTTGGCTGGATTTGAGACATTCAGAGTTGGAAAACCGAGGAAAAATCCTTCTAGTTGATTGATTTAGCGTGATTTGAGGTAAGTGACTTGTCTAACTTTATGGGGGGGGGGAGGGGAATTCCCTTAGGATTTGGTATTGTTATGATAATTGTGATATGTGAAGGCCGTGTACGCAAGGTGACGAGTGCGTACACGGGCTAAATGTTGAAATTCTGGTTTTAGCTACGCAGTTTTCTTTTCATGCTTTAATTGAGTTACTTTAACATATTATAGCCACCATGTTTAGCCAAATTTCATATGTCTACTTGTCTTATCTCTTATTTGCAACTTGTTCTACATGTGTAGTTAAATTACTTGCTTTCTTAATTCCGTATTCAATATTTAACTGTGGGATTCTTTACTTGAAATTTGTTATCCTTGAAATATCTTGTTGTTAAGTTTGATGTTGAGTTGCAATAGCCGTGGTTTTTATTGAGGAAAAGTGTAAGTTGTGAAATATCATTTTATTGAGTTGTTATGTTTTGGCATTTGTGTTATTGTTGAGAAGATTGGTTGGTTGATAGCACGAGGTTTCTGTCATGCTATTGTTAGTATTTGCACGAGGTTTCTGCCGTGCTATTGTTACTATTTTCACTAGGTTCCTGTTGTGAAGGTCTGGGTGTTGAAATGCATGCGGTGGTATAAGGTCTGGGTGTTGAAACGTATGCAGTGAGGTAAGGAGGGCTTGATATGCGTGGCTAGTAGGGAAACTACTAGAAGCCATGCGGTGTGATAAGGTGGGATAAAATGCGGGGTGCTATTTCGGAAAAATAATTTTCAAAACTAAATGTAAAGGCTCCCGCGGTGATATAAAGAAAGACAGTGAGTTACTTTTATGATTTGGGACTACAAGGTGGTACCTCCGTAGGGCCCCCTGTTGATATTCTCTATTTGATGTATTGTTTGGTTGTTGTTTCCTTAACATGTAAAATCCTTGTTTTCCTTTCGTGTTGTATTAACTGCCTTGATTTCGTGTTGTTAACTTTTCGTAAATTCTTTATTGTTTCACTTCCTTTGTCATTATCATTATATTATTATATCTTCTGTCTTGTTTCTTATTATATCAGTAGGGCATTGACCTGACCTCGTCACTACTCTACCTAGGTTAGGCTTGGCACTTACTGGGTACTGTTGTGGTGTACTCATACGACGCTTCTACACATATTTTGTGTAGATCCAAGTACATCTTATCAGTCTCGGTACTAGCGAGCTGAGCTTCCTTTTTGAGACTTCTAGGTACACCTGCCCGCGTCTGTAGGCCTTGGAGTCCTCTTCTATCATATTATTCCTTATTTTTTTTATACTTTTATAGATAGTGATGTATAGGATTGTCCAGCACTGTATCTAGAGCTTGTGACTTATATTTCACCAGGTTTTGGGGAGTTTTACGTATTGTGTTTATAGATTCTATTTATGAAATTGTTGGAGTTTTGAGATTCTAAGTTTTATTTAGTGTTTCCGCATATTGTTAGGCTTACCTAGTCTTAGAGACTAGGTGCCGTCACGACATTTTACGGAGGGAATTTGGGGTCGTGACAAGTTACTATCAAAGCTCTAGGTTCATAGGTGTTATGAGTCACGAGCATGTTTAGTAGAGTCTCGTGGATCGGTTACAGAAACGTCTGTACTTATCTTCGGAAGGCTATGAAACTGTTAGGAAAAGCTTCACTTCTTTGATTCCTTGTCGTACGAAACTATTGACTTCGAGATTCTAAATTTCTTTCTTTCTATTTTCTCTCAGATGGTGAGAACATGCACAGTTAGATCAGATGACCAGATACCCGCGCCCCCTGCTAGAGCCGCGAGAGGCCGGGGCCTGGGTAGAGGCCGAGGATGTCCACGTGGTGCAGCTAGAGCACTTGCACGAGCTGCTACAGAGGAGCCAGCAGTAGCTCTAGTTGGAGAGTAGGCACCTGAGACGTGTGTTACCGCACCAGCACTCTAGGAGACTCTTGCCCAAATTCTGAGCATGTTCAGCACTTTAGCTCAGGCAGGGTTGATCCCACTTGCTCCTGCATATCTCGGGCTGGGGGAGAAGCACAGACTCCCGCCGCCCGTACCCTAGAGCAGCGGGTCCAGGTTAACCAGATCCTAGAGGTCATACTAGTATAGTCAGTCTCCCTTGTTTAGCCCGAGGTTAGAGCAGCAATTTCTAAGGAGGAGGAGCTCAAGCTCGAGAGGTACAAAAAGTACCACCCTCCTACTTTCAGCTGCTTGTCTTCAAATGTTGCCCAGGGTTTTCTTGAGGAGTGCCACTGTATCCTCCGTATTATGGGTATTGTGGAGTCTAGTGGGGTTGCTTTCACTACATTCCAGCTTAAGGGAGTGGCTTATTAGTGATGGCGAGCATATGAGTTGGGTAGTCTGGCCGAGGCAGCTTCACTCACTTGGACTCAGTTCTCGGATATGTTCTTGAGGGAGTTTGTTCCCGAGAGTCTCAAAGATGCATGGCGCACAGAGTTTGAGCAGTTGCGCCAGGACTCTATGACTGTGTCGGAGTATGCAGTCTGGTTCACTGATTTGGCTAGGTATGCACCAACCTTGATTGCTATTGTTAAAGAGCGAGTCCGTCAATTTATCGATGGGCTCAACCCCGGTATCATATTTAGCATGGCCCGAAAGTTGAAGATGGACATCGCATATCAGCAGGTAGTAAGGATCGCTAAGAGATTGGAGGGTATGTGGACTCGGGAGAGAGAGAGAAGAGGGAGTCCAAGAGGCCTCGATATTCTGGCACATATAGTGGTACCCGTTCCCCAGTTTCAGCTCGTCATGGTAGGGGCTATGTGAGTCGCCCTGTTCATTCAGCACTTCTGGCCTCCAGCAGTATTACGGACACTCCTAGGCCTCAGGCTCCCTATTATGCACCACCATTATCTAGTGAACCTCCTACACGGGGTGCTTTCAGCGTCCAGTCTACCCGATCAAGCCCGAGCCACCCACGTCCTCTGAGACCTTATTTTGAGTGTGGTAACACTCGTCATATGGTGAGGGATTGTCCCAGACTCAGGAAGGGTGCACCTCCACTGACTACTCAAGCTCTGCGTATGCCACCGGGTCCTCAGGCTTCTCAGTCCATGGTCGTCACACCAGATGCCACTCCACCTGCACAACCAGCTAGAGGTAGAGGTCGAGCAAGTAGAGGTCGCCCTAGAGGGGGAGGCCAGGCCAGATATTATGCTCTTTCTGCTAGGATGGTGGCAGTTGCATCCAACTCAGTCGTTATAAGTATTGTTCTGGTCTGTCATAGAGATGCATCAGTCTTATTTGATTCAGGCTCCACTTATTCCTATGTGTCGTCTTATTTTGATCTATATTTGGGTATATCCCATGATTTTTTGAGTTCTCCTGTCTATGTGTTCACACTTGTGGGAGATTCTATTATTGTTGACCGTGTGTGTCGGTCGTGTTTAGTTGTTCTTGGTGGTTTTGAGACCAAAGCCAATCTATTGTTGCTCAGTATGGTAGATTTTGATATTATTTTGGGCATAGACTGGTTGTCGCACTATCATGCTATTCTTGATTGTTACACCATGAACGGGACGCTGGCTATGCTAGGATTACCAGATAGAGTGGAGAGGTGCTTTAGATTAAGTTCGAAGCAGGGTTATATCATTTCTAAAGGCTCAGCATATGGTTGAGAAGGGGTGTAATGCTTATCTAGCTTTCGTGAGGGATGTCAGTGTTGATACTCCTACCGTGGAGTCAGTTCTGGTAGTGAGGGATTTTCCAGAATGTATTTCTGATGGATCTTTCGGGCATGCCACCCGACAGGGATGTCGATTTTGGCATTGATTTGTTACCGGGCACTCAACCCATTTCTATTCCACCCTGTCGTATGGCCCCAGCAGAGTTGAAAGAGTTAAAGGAGCAATTGCAAGAGTTTCTTGATAAAGGCTTCATTCGGCCTAGTGTGTCACCTTGGGGTGCTCTAATCTTATTTGTAAAGAAGAAGGATGGTTCAATGCGTATGTGTATTGATTATCACTAGTTGAACAGGGTTATAGTAAAGAACAGGTATCCATTGCCACGTATTAATGACCTATTTGATCAGCTACAGGGTGTCAGAGTGTTCTTTAAGATTGACTTGCATTCAGGCTATCATCAGTTGAAGATTCGGGAGCCAGATATCCCGAAGACTGCCTTTAGAACTCGGTATTGTTCATGCCTTGAAGATCTAGCAGCACTATTTGTACGGTGTCCCTTGTGAGGTCTACACCGACCATCGGAGTCTACAACATTTGTTCAAAATGAAGGATCTTAGCTTGCAGCAGCAGAGGTGGTTAGAGTTACTTAAGGACTATGATATCACCATTCTATATCATCCTGGGAAGGCCAATGTGGTGGCTGATGCCTTAAGTCGCAAGGCGGAGAGTTTGGGAAGTTTAGCATATCTACCAGTAGCAGAGAGGCTATTAGCCTTAGATGTTCAGGCCTTGGCCAACCAGTTTGTTAGATTGGATATTTCTAAGCAGATTCGAGTTTTGGCTTGTGTGGTTTCTCGATCTTTTCTTTATGATCGTATCAGAGAGCGTCACTATGATGACTCCCATCTTCTTATCCTCAAGGATACGGTTCAGCACGGCGATGCCAAGGAGGTCACTATTGGAGATGACGCTATATTACGGATGCAGGTCAGGCTATGTGTGCCCAGTATAGATGGCTTACGTGAGTTGATTCTTCATGAGTCTCATAGTTCGCGGTACTCCATTCATCCGGATGCCGCCAAGATGTATCAGGACTTGAGGCAGCACTATTGGTGGAGGCAGATGAAGAAAGACATAGTGGAATATGTAGCCCGGTGCCTAAACTGTCAGCAGGTGAAGTATGAGCATCAGCGGCCTGGTGGATTGCTTCAGAGGTTAGAGATCCCAGAGTGAAAATGGGAGCGTATTACTACGGATTTTGTTGTTGGGCTCCCACGATCTTAGAGGAAGTTCAATGCAGTTTGGGTGATTGTGGATAGGTTGACCAAGTCAGCTCATTTCATTCCAGTGGTGACTACTTATTCTTCAGAGCAGCATGCTCAAATTTATATTTGTGAGATTATCAGGCTTCATGGCATGCCGGTATGTATCATCTCTGACCGGGGTACGGAGTTTACATCGCGGTTCTAGAGGGCCGTTCATCATGAGTTTGGCATGCCGGTGGAGTTGAGTACAACATTTCACCATCATATGGATGGACAGTCCAAGCGCACTATTCAGATATACGAGGAAATGCTTTGTGTGTGTGTGATGGAGTTTGGGGGTTCTTGGGATCAGTTCTTGCCGCTTGCAGAGTTTGCCTACAACAACAATTATCAGTAGAGCATTCAGATGACCCCATATGAGGCTTTCTATGGAGGCGGTTCCGATCTCCGGTGGGTTGTTTTGAGTCGGGTGAAGCTAGATTATTGGGTACAGACTTGGTTCAGGATACTTTGAATAAGGTTAAATTGATTCAAGATCGACTTCGTACAGCCCAATCCAGACAGAAGATTTATGCAAATCGGAAGGTTCGCGACGTTGCATTCATGGTTGGGGAGCGGGTCTTGCTCCGGGATTCGCCCATGAAGGGTGTAGAGGGCTGGACCCGCCCCTGTTTTACATTACCGGTGGTAGAGGGCTGGATCCGCCCCTGTTTTATCGTTGTAGACATTAGATCAACTTGACGAAGTTATAACCTCTTCAATCGTCTTTGTTAGGATGTCGTATATAATGATTGAAATAGAGTGAATATTAATGATTGATTGCCTAATCATTAGAATAGTTCACAAGTGCACCTAATCATTAATATTCATATGCTTATAAATAAAAATATTATTCATTCTATCTCAATTGATTAAATTCCCAAAAGATATTTGTACATTGATTAAATTCCCAAGAAATATATTTATCTTTTTTCTCCTTTTTTTGAATTTTTCATCATTTTTTCAATTTATTTTATATTCAAAAATTTATTTTCATAACTCACACCTCTTTATCTTCATAACATATACTTTTAATAGTCTCAATAACTCTCATCCCTTTCATATCCATAACCCCAAATATTTAATATGTAGGTTTATGATAATTTATCTTCTTCTTTCTAAATTTCCCCCTTCATTTCTCTCATTTAATATATTTAACACAATGGTATAATAAACAACCATGTAGCAGTTTTCTAGAACATAGCCCACGTAGTTACAACACTTGAATACCATTTTCATTTATCTTTGTTGTCCTTTATTTGCTTTAAAATTTAAAAATTCACTTTCATAACTCATACCACCTTAACTTCTACTCTTAATAATTCCATAACTCCCATACATTTTATATTCATAACACCCAATGTTACGGCTCAAAATTTCCACCCTCAAAATCGTATTGATTGCCTTTGAAATAGAGTGAATATTAATGATTGATTGCCTGACTGAGACTTGAGGTAAAGCTTCTCGGTGTTCGCAGCCATGAAGTCCCCTTCTAACTTACTCTAGCTGTTATTTCATCTCAGACAGTTATACTTTCATTTAGACCATTATTGGTATTATTCTAGTTGCTTATGCACTTGTGACACCAGTTCTGGGATTGTATCTAGATATCGCTGTTGTTATGATTTTCTCACTCTATTTCAGTCTTATTTCAGTTTATTCAGTTTACTCGGTATCAGTTAATTTGAATTATTAAAAATGGCTAAAAACTATTCTAACGTTGGTTTGTCTGGCGAGTGGATTAGGTGCCATTACGATTTTGAGGGTGGAAATTTCGAGCAGTTTCTATAAAGTTATAGAATGATTAGGTGGACTACCCTGATTTCAGACGCTTTTTGTTGATGTATTCATGAATACAGCCGCGCGAATACAACTAAGACACTAACATAACAACTGAATAGTTGCTATAGGAAGTAATTATGTATATGGTAGTTATAGGAAGTTAATAGCCAGTAAACAACAATTATTTCTAAAAATTACTCTAATAATAATAACAGGAAAGTAAGGCAGTTGACTTATGAAAATAAACACAATCCTCGAAATCAGTAAAAACATAAACCTCAGTCCTTAGAATCTCGTATGAAAATATTGAAAGCTAACACAATGCAACAATGAATACAAAACAAACAATCCGTTGCGGCGCGCGACCCGATCCCGCCATATAATCAGAATCAATATCATAATCCTCCCTTATTTTACTATATCAAAATCACATATAAAATCCGTTGCGGGGTGAAACCCGATCCCACCATATCAATATCAATCCTCCTTTATTCCACCTGTTGCAGCGTGCAACCCAATCCATAAACAATATAAATAAATATAATCAATTCAACAGCCCAAATAAACAAGAATCTCTACGATTAAAGAATATGAAAGCAAATCCATAAAGGAACCTCGTACCAAATCAAGGAATGCTACAACTAATACTAAGCAACAAGACAAGCCAAATATAGGACAATTAAAGTGCACAAGTAAGACAAGTAAGACAGATAACAATTAGCCATGGAATCATGGAAGAAACGAGCATTTCAATACAAGAGTAAATAGATGACAAGTAATAAGTTACGGCATAGAAGGCAACTAAGACATGTAACAGTTAATACACGGAATCAGATAATTAATGAAATACGGGAAAGCATGAAAACAACTATTTTGACGGCGTATATATACTCGTCACCTCGCATATATGATGCTACATATGTAATTCATATGGTACATAGCTCAGGGGTTCCTAATTCCCTCAAATCAAGATTAGACCCAATACTTACCTCGCTCCGTAAGCAAATCAAAGCTCAGTCGGGGACTTTCCTCTATAATCTTCCTCCAAACCAATCAAATCTAACCAAAATCGACTCAATAACATCAAATAATGCTAGAAAAATCAATTACAATACATAAAGTTAAGATTTATACACTCTTCCCAAAATGTCAACAAAAGTCAACCCCAGACCCGTTTGGTCAAAACTCGAGATATGGACCAAAACCCAATTATCCATTCACCCCGAACCTGATTATGTAATTAGTTTTGAAATTCGACCTCAATTTGAGGTCTAACTCTCAATTTTACAAAGACACCCAAATTCTACCCAAATCTCTAATTTTCTACCATGAATGAGTATAAATCAAGGTTAGAAATCAATGGGTGTTGATGGAAATGGAAGATAACAAATTAAAGTACACTAATCTATGAAATGGTGATGAAATATCTCTTCAAAATCTCTGTCGAGCTCTAATGAGAAGATGGTGAAAATGGGTGAAATCTCGATTTTCGGAAGTTTAAATGACTGGGCGTCAGGTATTCATCACGTTCGCGAGACACCTGACGCGTTCCCGAAGAGCACTGCCCAGTTGGCCTACGCGTTCACGATGTTCCTCACGCATTCGTAAAGGCTTCTTCCCCCAGGCCTTCACATTCGCGAGCCAGGGCTCGCGTTCGCGTAGAGTAACAGTGATGCCCCCTTCCCAGGTCACTCAACCTTATGCGTTCGCGAGAGGCTGTCCGCGTTTGTGAAGGGTAACCCTCCAAAGCTTCATGTTTGCAATAAAGGAAAAGCCTCCCCAGCCCAGATTACTCTTCATGATCGCGGGAGTATCTTTGCGATCATGAAGAAGAACACACCAGATATCAGCAGTAGCCCCAAAACCAGCAAATTCATCTAAGTTCAAATGGTCTGTAACCTATCCGAAACTTACTCGATCCCCTTGGGCTCCAAACCAAACATGCACACAAGTGTAATAACATCATACGAACTTGCTCGTATGATCAAAACATAAAAATAATACCTAGAACCACGAATTGAACATCGAAACAATTGAAATTTTCAAAGAAACTCAAGAACATGAAATTTTATAACCGGACGTCTACATCACGTCCAATCAACTCTGTTTTGCACCAAATTTTGCAGAAAAGTCATAATTAATGAAATAAACCTATACAAAGTTCCGGAACCAAAATCCGAACCTGATAGTAACAATGTCAACCTACTGTCTAACGTATGAATTCTTTAAACCTTTAAATTTTTAGTTTTCAACAAATTACGTTAAATCCAGTTAGGGACTTTCGAATTCAATTTCGGGCATACGCCCAAATCTCAAATCACGATATTGACCTATCGGGACAGTCAGAACACTTATCCGGATCCGTTTACACAAAACATTGACCGTAATCAACTCAAATAAATTTTAAAGTACGATTTCACATTTTTATTAATTTTCTCATAAACATTTTCCGAAAAAAGGACACGGACTATGCACGCATATTGAGGAAGGCTAAACGGAGATATTCGAGATCTCGGAACACAAAAATGAAGGGTAAAACTATAAATGACCTATGGGTCATCACATTCTCCACCTCTAAAATAAACGTTCATCCTCGAACGGACATAGGTACCTGGACTGGTGAAAAGGTGCGGATATCTACTCTGCATGTCCGACTCGGACTCCCACGTGGCTGCCTCGATCGGCTGACCTCTCCACTGCACTCAAACTGAAGGATAACTCTTAGACCTCAACTGTCGAACCTGTCGGGCTAGAATAGCCACCGGCGCTTCCTCATAAGTCAAATCCTTATCCAATTGGACTGAGCTGAAATCTAACACATGGGACAGATCACCATGATACTTCCAGAGCATGGACACATGGAAACCTGGATGGACTACTGATAAACTAGGTGGCAATGCGAGCCCGTAGGCCATCTCACCCACTCTCTCAAGAATATCAAAGGGTCTGATATACCTAGGGATCAACTTGCCCTTCTTTCCGAACATCATCACGCCATTCATGGGTAAAACCTGGAGCAATACTCTCTCTCCAACCATGAATGTAATATCATGAACTCTATGGTCGGCATAACTCTTCTACTTAGACTGAGCGGTGCAAAGTTGATCCTGAATAATCTTGACCTTATCCAAGGCATCTTAAACCAAATTGGTACCCAACAACCGAGCCTCCCCGGGCTCGAACCATCCAACTGGCGAATGACACCGCCTCTCGTATAGTGCCTCATAAGGATCCATCTGAATGCTCAAATGGTTGATATTGTTGTAGGCAAACTTCGTAAGCGGCAAGAGATGATCCCAAGAACACCCGAAATCCATAACGCAAGCGCGAAGCATATCCTCCAATATCTGAATAGTGTGCTCGGATTGTCTGTCCATCTGGGGTGAAATGTTGTACTCAACTTAACCCGCATCCCGAACTCACATTGTACAACCCTCCAAAAGTGCGAAGTGAACTGTGTACCTCAATCAGAGATGATAGATACGGGCACACCGTGAAGACAGACGATCTCGCGGATGTAGATCTCAACTAACAACTCTGAAGAATAGGTAACTGCCACTGGAATGAAATATGCCGACTTGGTCAACCTTTCCACAATGAAGCATACCGCATCGAACTTCTTCTGAGTCCGTGGAAGTCTAACAACAAAATCTATAGTGATATGCTTCCACTTCCACTCAGGAATCTCTAGCCTCTGAAGCAAACCACCAGGTCTCTAATGCTCGTACTTTACCTGCTGAGAATTTAGACACCGAGCTACATATGCAACTATATCCTTCTTCATCCTCCTCCACCAATAATGTTGCCGCAAGTTTTGATACATCTTGGCGGGCCTCCTCAAGAATTAACTCACGAAGCCCATCCACATTGGGCACATAAATACGACCCTAAATCCGTAAAACCCCATCATCTCCAACAGTAACCTACTTGGAACCACTGTTCCGCACCGTATCCTTAAGGAAAAGCAAATAGGGGTCATCATATTGACGCTCTCTGATGCGCTCATACAAGGAAGACCGAGAAACTGTGCAAGCTAGGACATGTCTGGGCTTCAAAATATCTACCCTTACGAACTGATTGGCCAAAGCCTGAACATCTGTTGCAAGCGGCCTCTCACCAACTGGAACATATGCAAGGCTACCTATGTTCACAGACTTTCTAATCAAGGCATCGGCCACCACATTGGCCTTCCCGGGATGATACAAAATGGTGATATCATAGTCTTTCAACAGCTCCAACCTTCTACTCTGCCTCAAGTTGAGATCATTTTGCTTGAACAGGGACTGTAGACTCCGATGATTTATGAATACCTCACACGACATGCAGTAAAGATAGTGCCTCGAAATCTTCATCGCATGAACAATGAATGCTAACTCTAAGTCATGAATAGGGTAATTCTTCTTGTGAACCTTCAACTACCGCAATGCGTATGTAATTATCCTACATCATGCATCAATACTGCATCGAGCCCAATACGAGATACATCACAATACACCGTGTAAGATCCTGAACCTGTGGGCAACACCAACACTGGCGTCGTAGTCAAAGCTGTCTTAAGCTTTTGAAAGCTCAACTCACACTCATCCGACCATCTGAATGGGGCACCCTTCTGGGTCAATCTAGTCAATGGGGCTGCTATGGATGAAAACCCCTCCACAAACCGACAATAATAAACCGCCAAACCAAGAAGAACTCCGGATCTCTGTAGCTGAAGTAGGTCTAGGCCAGTTCTAAACTGGCTCAATCTTCTTAGGATCCACCTTTATGCCCTCTGCCGATACAACGTGCCCCAAAAACCTGACTGAGTCTAACAAAAACCTACACTTTGAAAACTTGGCATATAACTAACTGTCCCTCAGAGTCTGGAGTACAATATGAAGATGTTGCTCATGCTCCTCTCGACTGCGGGAGTAGATCAAGATATCATCAATGAATACAATCACAAAAGAATCTAAATAGGGCTTGAACACCTGGTTCATCAAATCCATAAATAATGCTGGGGCATTTGTCAACCTAAATAACATCACTAGGAACTTATAATGCACATACCGAGTCCAAAAAGCTATCTTAGGGACATCTGATACCCTAATCTTCAACTGATGGTAGCTAGACCTCAAATCAATCTTTGAAAACACCTTGGCACCCTGAAGTTAATCAAATAAGTTATCAATCCTCGGCAACAAATACTTGTTCTTGATAGTGACTTTGTTCAACTGCCGATAGTCTATAAACATCCTCATCGACCGATCAATTCTTCTTCATGAACAACACGGGCGCACCCTATGGCGAGACACTAGGTCTAATGAATCCATTATCAAGAAAATCTTGCAACTTCTCCTTCAATTCCTTCAACTCCAGCGGGGCCATACAGTATGGTGGAATAGAAATGGGCTGAGTGGCCTGAGCCAAATCAATATAGAAGTCAATATCTCTGTCAGGTGGCATCCCCGACAGATCTGCAGGAAACACCTTTGGAAACACACGCACGCCCAGTACTGAATTCATGGAAGAAACCTCCGCACTTGAATCACGAACATAGGCCAAATATGCTTGACATCCATTCTCGACCATACGTCGAACCTTCACATAGGAAATAACCCTGCTGGTACAATGGCCAGGAGTTCCTCTCCACTCTAATTGAGGCAACCCCAGCATGGCTAAGGTCACCGTCTTGGCATGACAGTCCAATATAGCATGATAAGGTAACAATCCGTCAATGCCCAAGATAACATCAAAATCTACCATATCAAGAAGTATGAGATATATGCTAGTCTCAAGAATCCCAATAGTAATCACACACGAGCGATAGACGTGATCTACAATAATATAATCTAGCACAGGCATGGACACACACACAGGAGCACTCAGAGAATCATATGGCATAGCCAGATATGAAGCAAAATAGGATGACACGTAGGAATAAGTAGAGCCTGGATCAAATAGAACTGAAGCATATTTATGGCAAACTGGAACAATACCTATGATAACAGCGTCGGATGACTCGGCCTCAGGCCTAGCTGGGAAATCATAACATCGGGGCTGGGCCCCACCACTCTGAACTACATCTTTAGGACGGCCTCTAGCTGGCTGGCCTCTACCTCTAATGACTTGACCTCCACCTCTAACGACCTGACCTCCACCTCTGGCTGCCTGACCTTTGCCTCTAGCTGGATGAGCGGGTGGTGGAGGAACCAGTGCCGGGACCATGGCATGAGAACTCTGTTGTGGCATGCTGCCTAACAGTCTCGGACAGAACCTCCTGATATGACTAGTACCTCCACACTCGAAATACACATCATGCTCTTGTGGCTGCTGAAGCTAAAGCTGACACGAACGGGCCGCATAACCACGATGATAGCTCTAAATCGGAGGCACACTAATAGGAGTTGATGGTGAACTGTAGAATGGCTTCCCAGAATGAGGCACATAAGGACCATGACTCCCTAAAGCACTTTGAGATGCCATAAGTGTTGACTAAAATGGCCTGGGAAGATGGCCTCTACCAAAAGTACACCTGCCTCCAGATGAAGCACCGCTAAAACTACCAGAATGACAAGGCCTCTTATCAAACATCGGACCCTTCTCCTGAGCATGAACCATCTCGATCCATCTCGCAATATCTACAGCCCTCTAAAAAGTAATATCATCTCAAGTCTCTTTGTCCATCTGTAACCTGAAAGTGAAAGTGAGCCCATTAATGAATCTCATCACTCTCTCCCTCTCAGTAGGGAGCAAGATAATGGCATAATGATCTAGGTCCACAAATCGAGTCTCGTACTGGGTAAAAATCATACTACCCTGCTGAAGATGCTCAAACTGCCTGCGTTAATCCTCTCTCAGAGTGACCAGGATGAACTTCTCTAGAAATAGCTGTGAAAACTAATCCCAGGTAAGTGCAGGTGAACCAGCTGGTCTAGTCAACATATAATCTCTCCACCATCTCTTGGCAGAATCAGTCATCTAAAATACTACAAAATCAACCCCATTGGTCTCAACTATGCCCATGTTCCATAACACCTCGTGGCAGCGGTCTAAATAATCATGTGGGTCCTCAAAATGTGCACCACTGAAATGACCAGAAAAGAGCTTGGTAAGCTTATCCAATCTCAACAAAGCCTCGGATGACATAGCGGGCCTATCACCGGCCTGTGCCATAACAATGAGCTGAACCAACCTAATTATCGGGGCTGCTAAAGTCTTATACTGGGGAGACGCCTGCTCCGGAGTATGAGTAGGGGGAGTCTGTGCTCCTCCCCCAGCCTGAGAGACGGCTGGTACAACCGGGAATGTACCGGTCTGGGCCACACTGTCTATAAGGCCCACCAAAGGGACTAGAGCATCCTGAAGCACTGGAGTGGCACCTGAGTAGGAACCTCCTCCTCATGATACATCTGAGGCTCCACTATGCGTGCGACTGCTCGAGCTCTAGGCTGAGATCTGCCTCTGGCTCGGCCTCGACCTCTATCCCTGGTAGTAGCTTCCACAAGGGGCTTTATCTCCTGTCCAGCTGTAGATGTAGTGAGTATTCTTGCCATCTGCGAGAGAACAAGAATAGAATGGTTCAATCATGAATGATCGAATAAAAATCTCACAATAGAGTAAGAAAGAAGTGAAATTTTTCTTAAACTCCATAGCCTCTAGAAGATAAGTACAGGCGTCTCAGTACCGATCCTCCAGACTCTACTAAGCTTGCTCGTGACTTGTGAGACCTAGAGTACCTAGTGCTCTGATACCAACTTGTCACGACCCGAAATTCTCACCCTCGGGGCCGTGATGTCGCCTGACATTCCACTTGCTAGGCAAACTAACGTTAGAATAGTTTTTAGCCATTTTAACAATTCAATTTAACTAATAACGAGTAAATTGAATAAATTGAAATAAGACTGAAATAGAGTGAAAAAATCATAACAACGGCAATATCGAGATACAATCCCAGAACTGGTGTCCCAAGTGCACGAGCAACTAGAATAATATAAATAATGGTCCGAATGAAAGTATAGCTGTCTGAAATGAAATAACAACTCGAGTAAGGTAGAAAGGGACTTCAAGGCTGCAAACGCCGAGCAGCTATACCTCAAGTCATCGTCAGACAATCAATCTGAGCAATCTACTGACTATCGCTAGGACCGACTCTAAAATTTGCACAAGAAGTGAAGAGTGTAGTATGAGTACAACCAACCTCATGTACTCTGTAAGTGTCGAGCCTAACCTCGACGAAGTAGTGACGAGGTTAAGGTGGGTCACTTACAATAATATATACGCAGTATAATAATAATAATAACAGGAAAGGATCGCAGGAAAGTAAGGCAGTTGACTTATGAAAATAAACTCAATCCTCGAAATCAGTAAAACCAGAAACGCCAGTCCTCAGAATCTCATATGAAAATACTGAAAGCTAACACAATGCAACAATGAATACAAAATACACAATCCGTTGCGGCGCGTAACCCGATCCCACTGTACGAACACAATTCTCCCTTATTTTACTATATCAATATCAAGAATAATATGTAATATCTATTGCGGCACGCAATCCAATCCCACCATATAATCGAATCAATATTATAATCATCCTTTATTTTACCATATCAAAATCACATATAAAATCCGTTGCGGCGTGCAACGTGATTCCACCATATCAATATCAATCCTCCCTTATTCCACCCGTTGCGACGTGCAACCCGATCCATAAACAAAATCAATAAATGTAATCAATTCAACAACTCAAATCACAAGAATCTCTACAATTAAATAATATGAAAGCAAAGCCATAAAGGAACCCCGTACTAAATCAAGGAATGCTACAACTAATACTAAGCAACAAAACAAGCCAAATATATGACAATTAAAGTGCACAAGTAAGACAAGTAAGGCAGTTAGCAATTAATCATGGAAGAAACGAGCATTTCAATACAAGAGTAAATAGATGACAAGTGACAAGTTACGGCATAGAAGGCAACTAAGACATGTAACAATTAATATATGGAATGAGATAATTAAGGAAATAAAGGTAAGCATGAAAATAACTATTTTGACGGCGTATATACACTCGTCACCTCGCATATATGCCGCTACACATATAATTCACATAGCACATAGCTCAAGGGTTACTAATTCCCTCAAATCAAGGTTAGACCCAACATGTACCTCACTTTACACGCAAATCAAAGCTCAGTCGGGGCCTTTCCTCTAAAATCCGCCTCCAAACCAATCGAATCTAACCAAAATTAACTCAATAATATAAAATAATACTAGAAAAATTAATTATAATATATAAAGTTAAGATCTTTACACTCTTCCCAAAAAGTCAACAAAAGTCAACCCCGGGATCGCTTGATCAAAATCTGAGATTTATACCAAAATCCAATTACCCATTCACCCCCATGCCCGATTATGTATTTAGTTTCGAAATCTGATCTCAATTCGAGGTTTAAATCTCAATTTTACAATAAAACCCCCAATTCTACCCAAATCCCTAATTTTTTTTATCATGAATGAGCATAAATCAACGTTAGAAATCAATGGGTATTGATGAAAATGGAAGATAAAGAGTTAAAGTACACTAACCAATGAAATGGTGATGAAATGTCTCTTCAAAATTGCTTCTAAGTCGAGCTCTAATGAGAAGATGGTAAAAAATGTGTGAAATCTAGATTTTTGGAAGTTTAAATGACTGGGCGTCATGTGTTCATTGCATTCGTGAGACACTTGACGCGTTTGCGAAGAGCACTGCCCAGTTGGACTACGCGTTCGCGATGTTCCTCATGCGTTCGCGAAGGCTTCTTCCCCCAAGCCTTTGCGTTCGCGTAGAGTAACAGCGATGCCCCCCTTCCCAGGTACCTCAACCCTACGCGTTCATGAGAGGTTGTCTGCATTCGCAAAGGGTAACCCCCAAAGTTTCCCGTTCGCGTCCTAGCCATTGTGTTCGCGATGAAGGAAAATCCTCCCCAGCCCAGGTATCTCATAAAAACTTTTCGGAAAAAAGATACGGACTACGCACGCAAATACATGAAGGCTAAACGGAGCTATTCGAGATCTCTGAATACAGAAATGAAGGGCAAAACTATAAATGACCTATCGGGTCATCACACCCAAATATTTAATTACAAAGATTAAGATATCTTATGGTATTCATCTATTTTTTCCTGTATAAATGCATAACTTTGTTTCATGAGATCCCTACCCAAGATTGCCCTTTTCATTATTTATCAGAAATAGTAATGCCGTCATATTTACTGCAGTATTGAATTCATGTTTTAGTTTGGCTCGAGGAAGAAATTCTTGAATAATGATCGATTTGGGGAGGAGTGTCGACAAGAGCTCGAAAAACATGCACTGATTTTGCATTTCTTTTCCTTCTATTTCGTATGATTAAGGTCCCAAGGTGTATATTTTTCTTCTCTATTTTTTTTTTTGCGTGTGTTCTCTTTTATTTTTTTTCTATGAACTTCTAATTATCGTAAGTTTGTATTTTTGTTTAGGCTCAAATTAGTCACTTATGAGTTAAACTTTGTTGGAAGTTTACTAACTACTAACCAATAACAACTTATTGCGCAAAGGGAACACATTTTAAACATTGAAATATGCCTCTCATGCATGTTTGTTTCTTCTATAATAGAATTTTCTGCTTCATTGTTACTTAGTGATTTTATAATGTAAGTAGTGAATTTATCTTCCATTTCATTCGTAAGATTGGGTTGTGTATTATATGTACGACAAAATAAATACCTCTTTTGCTAATAGGATACAAATAATCATACCAAGTACCCTGAAGTGAAGTATTTTGTTTACTTTGTAACTTTTGATTCTTCTTGAAGTGTTGTGAAAATTATATTTCTTTAAAATTTGTGTTTCGATTTTCTTCTTTGAATTGAATTGCCTATTATTTGTAAGACAAAGAAATATTAAAAAAAAAAAAAAGAACTTTTTTGTTTTGCTGATAGGATACAAAAATTTGGAGCAAGTATTCTGAAGTGAAGTACTTTGTTCTCCTTGGAATGGAAAATATGAGAGGGAATCTAATGAGTAGAAAAGATAAGAAAAAAAAGAAGACTAAAAATGGGATAACGAGAAGGAATATAAAAAAGTATACATACCACAATTTTCACTAATTTCTTATGTTTTGTTTAGTTTTCGTTATTAGTTTCTTTACTTTTTTCATGTTTCTTTTATTTGAATAGGATAAATTTAGCAAAGCCGATGTATTACAATCGAATGAAAACATATATATATTTATATGCCTCTTACATATAATTAGACTTGAAGAATCATGTATTAGCCTCTCACTCCCCCTTACATAATTATAATATATGTAAATAAATTAGACTTCGGAGAGCATTATCAAGCAGTTGCATACGACTAACAAAGGGTTATGATGTCAGTGCCTAACCGAATATCACGGCGTGAATCTTGTCCCGTATTGACAAAAAATTAGTGATTAGCGAAACAGAAGATTTTTACCTTTTTTAGAATTGTATTTAGGGTAAAATTCCTCTACTATATAAAGGGAAAAGCTTATTATTCATAGGATATTTTAACATGCATATCAAGGCAATTTATTTCAATTATCTTTGTTGTTCAAAGTTCTTACTCTTGTTTTTAAGTTCTTCATAAGTATAAGCTTGGAATCGAGGGCAAGTTCTTCATCGAGCCATCAACCGAGCTCGGAATCACCCTTATCATTGGTTTGGTCATCTATTGCGTCTTTCATTTGTTTAATCTAACACTATTAATCACTTGTATTGAATTAATCCATATATCCTTAAACTCACATATAAATTCAATTGTTATCCATTTTTAAGGGTAAACAAATATATTGAATGATCTTTATTGGTTGCTTTTTGTTCATATAATGCATACAACTTTAGTTGCTGGTTGGTCTGGTCCGATGGATCTATATGAATTTGCGATTTGATCCTTCGAATCTTATTTTTGATCTAATGCGGAGAAAGAGTATGTTCCTTACCTTTCGTGACTCGAAATAACTAATTCATAGGGCGGTTGGGCTATCACTGGGGGGTTGTACACAAAGTACAAATTATATATAATTTTTATATAGTTTTACTGCTATTAGATGTAAATAATCGCGGGCTAAAAGTGATCTTTGCCTAAAGAAAAGAGAAAATGACGTTGTATACCTGCTCTCAAAATAATATCCAAATACATGTATTTTTGCATATATATATATATACCTTTGTCACTACTAAATATAAATAATTTTTGTCACGGACTAAAAGTGATATTTGGCCCAAGAAAAACACAATGGACAAGCAGGAAGCCCATTTCGCTAAAATCAAAGACAAATCGATAATGGAATATGAATCCCATAAAACTGGGTCCATTTTGGAGTTCTAGTTTTGTTCTTTAGAGGTCTCTGTCATTCTAATAGACTATTCGGCCAAGTTTCTCCAAGCTTGTTAAAGTTGAATTGTTTAACCAAGCTTTTAGAAGAAGAAAAAAGCGCTTTTATGTAGAAGCAGAAGCAGTTTTGGAGAAGAAAAAAAAAGTAGCTTCTTCCCATAAGTATTTTATTTAGAAGAACTTTTGAGAAAAATACACTTAAAAGCACTTTTTAAAAGTTTGGCCCAACAGAAATTGTTTAGAAGTATTTTTCAAATTAATTAGTCAAACACAAACTGTTTTTCACCAAAAATAATTTTTAAAAAAGCGCTTTAGAAAAATACACTTTTCAAAATAAGCTAAATTTTTATCTTGGCCAAACAGGATATAAGCCCAATTCTTGGTTAAATAGGTCACTAATATTGGTGGATGGAGCATAAGTTGGGGTGGAATAGATTAAAACTAAAATTTAGTTAATTTGAAGTTGAGAACAGATATCTAGGTAAATATTATCTTCTCCTTTTGAGTAATATCCTCTGTATGAAAGCAATTTATAGGGACAAGAAGAGAATCCTATAAACTTGTCAATTTATGGGGATAAACAGGAGGATCAGTATAGCAAAATGATAAATCACACACGTACAACCACCAATAGCTTAAAGTTTATTGAAACTATTAGGAGTTTCTTTTACACAAAAAAGGTATAAGTATAATTCACGCTATCCCTTTTTTCCTTTACCAATCTTCCAAACAATGGGCAGGACCTTACTTGAACAGGATCTGTTCTGTAGGCTCGTACCACTGTATCCCCTTGCTCCCTAGCGGCCATGGAATCGTAGGGGATCCTTTGCAAGCTCTGCTTGCAGGCTTGTGATGGCATCATAGCCGTCTGATAGACTCCAAGTCTTTTTTGGGTTTTTCAGATATCAAATTTTACGTTTTGGATTTTTCAGATATCAAATTTTACGGAGTGAAGGTAAAGGTTACTCTAATCAATTTTGGACATGTTAGAATTATAGGAGTAGTATGAATGTTATAGCACAATACTTGTATATTTATATGGTAAAACTTCTGAGGAACCAGAAGTTAGGCTAAAGAAGCTATATACATTGGTTAGTTCTCACTGTCGTCCTTTCGCTTTTAGATCTCCAAATGTGTTGGGCTATTTGGAAAGCAGGTTTAAACTTAAGGCTAGAACTCTCGTAGTAGACACCAAAATTTTAACGGATCAATTTAAATTCTAAATTCAAGTTACTACATGACTCTTGAAATCTTAGGAGTCTATTGGGGTTGCTTGGAGGTTAGTCTACCCTAAACCCTAACTCACACATCTATAAAGGGATATATATTCCCTTAAAGAGGCGTCTCAAAAATCCTATAAACTTTTGAGAAATTCACAAAGTGATCAAAATATGGCCGGATACTTCTTGACAATCAAATAGTTCAAGAAGATGGAGATCAAATACATCCCAGTAGGTCTGCATTATCCTACATTCGAGAAATATGCTGCTTCAGCCCTCGAATCACGGAGATAATCAGGAGAGAAGAATCAAGGGAGAAACAGAATTGTACTCACCGTTGATTAGTAAGAATATTTTTCTCTTATTTTGTGATTATAATTTATTTTTCATATCTTAAAAATTTATTGCAAATAACGTGATCTAAACCAATTGTAATACTAATTCAATTGTAGCATACAACCTAAATTGTTTAGGATTTGATATGTGTTAGTTAATTTAGATCTAAGGATTTGCAATAAAACTTATGTAGAAATAAGATTTCAGTTTTTAGTTAAACTATTAAATTAGGTTTCGTACAATTATAAATATTGACATTGTTAGCTATTTTCAGTTATGGAGGATTATAGAGATCATTCAGAGATTTACGATGATATTTTGAGCAAATTATTTTTACTTTCATATATGAATTTTAGAAAGCCGAGTGAAGTTAACTTCAACCTTATATTATATATCAGAACTGAAACGTATTAATGAGTTCAGTTTTTGTAACTTCATTCTGATTTTAGTTCGCTTCAAGAATGATAACAACCAGAATGAGAAAATGACACCATACGACAACACATAAGAGGAATTGGCAAATTTATAGCCTTATAATAGGTTTTGTAAAGACTGCCCTAAACAATTGGCATTATATAGTCAAATCCTTAAAATACTATTTTTCTTATTTATTTTCTCTCACCTATTTGCTGCCCTCTAGTCTCTCTCTTGTCCCCCCCCCCCCCCCCCTGTTCTTCTTTGAAAGACCACAAGTTCGAATAATAAACTAATAAAAGATTGAAAAACCTAAAAAAAATCTGCGAACGACAGACTCCGTCAACTATAGCCATTTCTTGGGAGGTTTTGCTTTTTTCTTAAATAAAATAAAGATAAAATGAGTTTGCTGTCCCCTTCCCCCAAATTCACCGCCTCCTCTTCTTTTGAGATTTGACTTCATTTAGGAGAATTCACATCTTGTATATCAATATATTTCTAGCATATATATTTATGTATATTATACAAAAATTATGTGTTATACACTGAAATATACAATGATAGAAAATAATTTTTTTATGTTCATTTTAATATACACAAAGAAAGAAAATAAAGTTGATATATATTTTGGTATACACGTTATTTGATGTGTTATACACTATGATATACAAGAATTATAATTATTCTTGTGTTATATGGATGTAGAGACAATAATAAATTATAGATAACTATATTTATAATTTTATATTTTAGATATACAAAAAATAAAAAATAATGTTGTGGTATATATTTTGATATACGAAGAAAGAAAATATTTGATATGGTCAAAGAAAGAAATTAAAGTTGTGATATACATTTTGATATATACTTTATTGTTATGATATACATTTATTGGCTACCTGATGCCAATATCTATAACTAAGGCTTTTTCTGCCAATTATGTGGGAAAAATGACCCTCTATAGCCCTTCAAAATTTTAATAGCCCTTATTTTTCTCCATTGACACGAAATATCCCTCCGGCCCAAACATATTACATCTAATAGCCCGAAATATTTAATTTGTATATTTTTTGTATAGTGATAGTATATTTTATATATTTTGTATAGTGACAGTCTATTTTATAAATATTTTATATATTAACAGTCTATTGTACATAAGTTGTATAGTGACAGTCTATTTTATATTTTTTTGTATAGTGACAGTATATTGTATATAAATTGTATAGTGACAGTCTATTTAATATATTTTTTATATAGTGACAGTCTACTTTGTATATATTTTGTATAGTGATAGTCTATTTTATATAAATTGTATAGTTACAGTCTATTTTGTATATTATTTGTATAGTGACAATCTATTTTTGTATATATTGTATATATTTTGTATAGGAGAATTTGGTAAGGTAAGATGAAATTTTTTATAAAATAAGAATGGAAGTGGCAGAATAAAAAAGGTTTTGGCCTGAAAAGAAGTGCTGAGAGTTTGTATTGTTGATTTTTACTACAATTTCTTTTTCTCTTTGGTGAATGATTTGTTTTCCAGAAGAAGATACGAGAGCGAAGATTGGTACAGCTGTATAAATTGGAAGAAGAGGAAAGAATACAAGAAAATTTTGGACTTTGGCGACTAGGGAGGACAGGGCGGTACGAGAAATTTTATCATGTGTGAGACATGATACGTAATACTTGTGTGAGAATAATTTTCTTATGTGAGAAAAAAAAAAAGTTTGCTGGCAAAGTTGACGGAGTAGTGATAAATTTTTGTAGTGGAAAATGAAATGGTTTAATTTTTGAAGTACAAGGAAGAAAGAAGGTGTTTAAATTTTTTTCAAAGAAGAAAGAAGGTTTATTTTTTTAAGAACGAAGGTAGAAGATTGCAAAAAGTTAATAAAATGACACCATAGGACCCACTTTCTCATTTGTCAAAATTTAAGAGGAGTCTCACTCATAGACACAACCTAAAATTTTTCGGGCAGCACAAATATATTGGTTAACATATTTTATTTATTTTTAGCAATAAGTTGTAATATGGAATTGTAGGCTAGGCGGTTGTTTATAGTTTCTGCTGAGTGGCCAACTTTGTCAAAAGGGGTAGGTTATCATACTATGCCAAAGTCCCTCAGATTGCCTACCATATGACCTAAAGCGTGAGGAAGCTGGAAGCCCAAAACTGAAAATTTAAGTTCTCTTTAACAATCGTTGTACATAAGTGACAAATAAGCAAAGCACACCAACTAGAAGAATTTGGTCCTTTTTACAACAGCAATGTAAAAAGGAATAGCTAAGCATAATGGACAAAGAGAAAGCCCATTTCGCTAAAATCATAGACAAATCGATAATGGAATATGAATCCCTTGAAGCTGGGTCCAATTTGGAGTTCTAGTTTTATTCTTGGAAAGTTTACCTCCTATGACAAACTACACTATATTTATTATAAATCAAAACCCTTTTAAAATATTATTTTCTATAGCTACCTTTTTTTTATATAGCAAAATAGGTATTTATGGTATACACTACCGTTGAGGCGTGAAATACGCTATTTATGCTTTTTCTCTCTCTTTCTTTCAGTTAACACACGATCTTTCTCAAAGCACAACAAGATTTTTCTTCTTTATCTCTCCACGATCTCTCTCACACACACAGCAAGATTGTATGAGCAAATTTCTCAGAATTGATTTTCAACATTTTTGTTCCAAAACTTCATGATAATTGGTAAAGCTTTAGGCCAGTTCACGCCTTACTACTCTGCCATTCTTCTTTTTCTCTTCACTCTTTTTTTTAATTTTTGCCATTTTTAGTGTCACGACCCAATTTTTCGTATTGGTCGTGATGACACCCAACGTCGCCGCTAGGCAAGCCAACAGTGAACTAGCCATGTATTTATTCCTTTTATTACTTTCAAAGTGGTTGATTTTTATTTATTAAGTAAATGAGAAGTGAAAGATTTAATAAAGTAAAGCGTAAACTAATAAAAGAGCAAATACGGTAAAATAAATACTCAAAACCATAAAGTGTCTACTAGTATGTTCCCAAGACTCGGTGTCACAAGTGTATGAGCAATTAGTAGAATATATGAAACACCTATGCTATTGTCTGAAATAAGATAGACAGAAAGTAAATACAAAAGAGAGACTGTGGGTGATGCAGAATGGACTCAGAGAGAAGCTCACCACTATGGCTCAGGGTATCGGGGGTGCGCACCTGAATGACTGCCAGATGTACCTGCCTCAAATCCTGCACGGTTAGTGCAGAAGTGTAGCGTTAGTACATAAATAACATGTACCCAATAAGTATCCAGTCTAATCTCGAAGAAATAGTGACGAGGGGTCGACATCGACACTTACTATGGGCCAATAATAGAAATACAGAAATTCTAACTAGGCATAGAACACATGAATAATAATAATAACACAATAACAAGCAATGAATAAATGGTTCTTTAATTGATACTCAATTTAAAATCTCCAATTGATACATGCTAACTTCAATAATTTCAGGCCATTAAATAAATCATAACCTCTCAAGTCATAGAAATAATATCAAGTGTATTCGCGCTCCAAGTATTATCACGCACGATTTATTCTAAGGTCGTATGGCCCGATCCAGAATAATGTGTACACTGTCGAGGTTCGAATGACATGAACTATATATGCATCAATTATACTGCCGACGCGAACAACCCGCTCCCATAAGAGTAGTATTATCGTACTGGCGAGGCGAACAACCCGATCGCATAAGAGTAGAGAAGTTTACCTCGCTTGCGGAAGTACTTGCAACGTGAGAGGACATGGATTTCTCAAAGTTATTAAGTATTCCTCAATTCTTCCAAAAATAAGAAATATAAGTCGAAAATTACAACTTTAAAATCCCTAGTCTCAGCTCTATTCAAGACGATTAATATGCATAATAAACACAATAGTACAATTAAAGGCATGATGTGGATCTAAGTCTACCCGGACACCTCATGAAATATAGCTACATACGAACTCATGTCATCTAGTGCATACGTAGCTCCCCACACAAGTAATACACAACAAGATACACCTAAGGGGATGAGTTCCCTCTTACAAAGTTAGGCAAGAGACTTACCTCGTTCTGAAGCTCACTTCTAGTCCGCAAACTTGCTTTAAAGCCTTAACTTGGTGCCAAATAATCCGAAACTAGCAAATATTATATAAATTAATCAATATACAATCACAAGTTCATAATTTAGCTATTAGAGAGATTACCCAACCCAAATTGAAAGATTCCTAAAATTCACCACGGGGCTCACGTGTCCGAATTCCAAAAATTTTCGAAGATAAATATTACCCATAACCTCACAAACCTAAAAATATAATTTCTACCAAATTCCATAATCATTTTCGAGGTTAAATTCCATTTTTATCAAAACTTAGGTTTTTCAACTAAACCTACAATATCTACAATTAATGTGTTAAGAATCTACCCAAATGCATGTATTAAACTCCTATTGCATAGAAATTACTTACCTTAAAGTGTTAGGTGAAAACCCCTCTTCCAATAGCTCTAAAATCGCCCAACAATTGAAAGAAATGTACCAAAAAGCCTAAGTCCCGGCATTAAATGGACCTCACTGCCTCCAGCGATTTCTGCTTCTGCGGACCTTGGGTCGCACCTGCGACGCCGCCCCCTTCAACTCCAGGCCGCTTTTGTTGTCGTGCACCTGTACCCCCCATGTCCGTACATGCGGACTCAGCCCACATAGCCCAGCTTCGCACCTATGACTAGCCAGCCGCTTCTGCGGTGCTGCACCTGTAGCCAATTCTTCGCAAGTGCGAACGCACCAGAACCCATGCTGCTTCAGCAAGTCTTCCAAGTCCAAACATATTCCGCACATCGTCCGAATAGCACCTGAGGCCTCCGAGGCCTCGTTCAAATATACCAACAAGTGTGTAATCATAAAACGGACTCGCTTGAACCCTCAGAATACGTAAAACAACATCAAAACTAAGGATTACACCAAAAACCAAATCAAAACAACTTATGAACTTCAAGTTCTTCCAACTTACTCTAAACGTGCCGAATCGTGCCTAAACTACCCGGAACGATACCAAATTTTGCGTGCACATCTTAAATCACCATACAAAACTATTCCCAGGCTTGAAATCCCAAACGGACCTCGATAAAACCAAAACCTACTCCAAACCAAACTTAAAGAACTTAAAAACTTTTAATGCTCCAACTTTCAACATTAAGTGTCGATACACTCCCGGTTCATCCGAAACCCAATCCGAACACACGCCCAAGTCTGAAATTATCATACGAACCTATTGGGACCATCAAATACCGGTTATGAGGTCGTTTACTCAAAGCGCTGACTCAAGTCAAACTTAATCATTTTAAGCCAATATTAGGGAACTAGGTGTTCCAATTTTAACCCGAGCCCTTCTAAACCTGAACTAACTATCCCCGCAAGTTATAAAACAGTAAAAGCACATACGAAGAGTCTTAATTAGGGGAACGGGGATCTAGAAAGCAAAACGACCGGTCGGGTTGTTACATTCTTCACCTCTTAAATAAATGTTCGTCCTCGAACGGGTCTAGGATCATACCTGGAGTGCCGAATATGTGTGGATATATGCTCTGCATGTCCTCTTCGGTCTCCCAAGTCGCCAACTAGACTGGTTGACCCCTCCATTGAAACTTTACTGCATAAATCTTCTTGGATCTCAACTGGCAAACCTGCCTGTCAATAATGGCAACCATCTCCTCCTCATAACCCAGGCTCTCATCTAGATGAACCGTGCTGTAGTCTAACACGTGTGACCTGTCGGCATGATACTTCCGGAGCATAGACACGTGGAAAAATGGATGAACTCCTGATAGACTGTGAGGCAAAGCAAGATCATAAGCAACGTCCCCAACTCGCCTCAACACCTCAAATAGGCCTATAAATCTTGGGCTCAACTTGCCCTTCTTCCCCAACCTCATGATTCCCTTCATCAGCAAGACTTTCGAGAGAAACTTCTCGCCCACCATAAATGATAAATCACGCGTCTTCTGATCCATGTAACTCTTCTGTCTGGACTGCGCTATGCGAAGTCGCTCCTGAATCAGCTTCACTTTCTTCAAAGCATCCTTCATTAAATCAGTACCATATAACCTAGCCTCGCTTGGCTCAAATCATCCGATGGGCGAGTGATATCGCCGACCATACACACTGTGCGAAGTTGCTCCTGAATCAATGCTGGACTGATAACTGTTGTTATAAGCAAACTTGGCCAAAGGCAAGAATCGATCCCACTGCCCTCCGAAGTCAATCAAACATGCTCTGAGCATATCCTCCAAGATATGAACCGTCTGCTCCAACTGCCCGTCAGTCTACTAATGAAAGGCTGTGTTGAGCTCTACCCGAGTCCCCAACTCACTCTATACTACTCTCCAAAAATGTGAAGTAAACTGAGGGCCTCTATCTGATATAATGGAAACAGGAACACCATGCAACCGAACAATCTCCTGAATGTAAATCTTGGCCAAACTCTCTGAAGAATACGTAGTCACAATCGGAATGAAGTGTGCCGACTTGGTCAACGTGTCGACAATGACCCAAACTGCATCAAACTTCCTCAAGGTCTGCCGCAACCTAACTACGAAGTCCATAGTGATGTGCTCCCATTTCCACTCAGGTATAACTATCTGCTGGAGTAGGCCAACTGGCCTATGATTCTTATACTTAACCTGTTAGCAATTTAGGAACCTTGCCACATACTCAACTATGTCCTTCTTCATCCGCCGCCACCAATAATGCTACCTCAGGTCGCGATACAACTTCGTAGCACCTGGATGAATAGAATACCGAGAGTCGTGTGCCTCCTCTAGAATCTTCTCCCTCAATCCATCAACATTAGGAAAACATAGACGACCCTGGAGTCACAGGATGCCATCCTCACCGACAGTAACCTCCTTGGCATCACCCTGTAGTATCATCTCCCTGAGAACCAACAAGTGCAGATCGTTGAACTGACGAGCCTTGATCTGCTCGAATAATGAAGACTGAGCGACGAACGCTGCTGAGTTCTGAAATATCCAACCTCACAAGTCTGTTAGTCAAGGACTGAATGTCCAAAGCTAATGGACTCTCTTCTGCTGAAATGAATGTCAAACTACCCATACTCTCAGCCTTTCTACTCAAAGAATCTGCAACCACATTCGCTTTGCCCGAATGATAAAAGATGGTAATACCATAGTCCTTTAGTAACTCAAGCCAGATGCGCTACCTCAAATTGAGATCCCTCTGCTTGAACAAATTCTGCAAGCTATGATGATCGGTGTAAATCTCACAGGACACCCCATAAAGATAATGCTGCAAGATCTTGAGAGCATGAACTATCGCAGCCAACTCCAAATTATACACGGGGTAATTCTTCTCACAAAGCTTCAGCTGACGTGAAGCATATGCAATAACTCGCCCCTCCAGCATCAATACACAACCTAGGCCAATGCGTGAAGCGTTGCAATACACAATATACATCCCTGAACTGGAAGGCAATACTAACACCGGTGCTGAAGTCAATGCGGCCTTGAGCTTCTAAAAACTCGCCTCGCAATCATCGGACTAACAGAACGGAGCATCCTTCTAGGTCAATCTAGTCAAAGGTGTTGCAATATATGAGAAGCCCTATACAAACCGGCGATAATAACCTGCTAACCCCAAGAAGCTCCTGATCTCGGTCACTGTGGTAGGACGATGCCAACTCTGAACTACCTCGATCTTCCTGGGATCTACATTAATACCCTTGCATGATACAAAATGCCCTAAGAATGCCACAGAATCTAACCATAACTCACACTTGGAGAACTTAGCATATAACTTCTGTTCCCGCAAGGTTTGAAGCACCAATCTCAAATATTGCTCGTGCTCCTCCATGCTACGCGAGTAGATCAATATGTCATCAATGAAGTCAATGAAAAACGAGTCAATATGTGGACGGAGCACCCGGTTCATCAAATCCATAAACGCCGCCAGGGCGTTAGTTAAGCCGAAGGACATCACTAGAAACTCATAGTGGCCATATCTAGTACGAAAAGCCATTTTCGAAATATCTGAATCACAAATCTTCAACTGATGATACCCCGATCTCAAGTCAATCTTAGAGAACACCCTGGATCCCTACAACTGGTCAAACAAATCATCAATACGCGTCAACGGGTACTTGTTCTTAATGGTAACTTTGTTCAACTTGTGGTAATCAATGCACATCCGCATAGTCCCATCTTTCTTCTTCACAAACATCACTGGTGCACCCCAAGGCGACACATTCGATCTGACAAACCCCTTTGCTAGCAACTTCTCGAGCTGTTCTTTCAACTCCTTCAACTCTTTCGGAGCCATGCGGTATGGTGGAATAGAGATGGGCTGGGTACCTGGAGCCAAATCAATACAAAAATCAATACCACGATCTGGTGGCATGCCTGGTAAATCAGAAGGAAACACATCGGAGAACTCCCAAACCATGGGCACTGAATCAATCGCCGGAGTCTCTGCAACCATATCCCGAACATAAGCTAGATAAGCCAAACAGCCCTTCTCGACCATGAGTCGAGCCTTCAGAAAAGAGATAACCTGACTAGATACACTAGCAGACGATCCCTTGACTAGATACACTAGCAGACGACCTCTTCCACTCCAATCTAGGCAACTCTGGCATCGCCAAGGTACCAATCTTCGCATGGAAATTAGGGACACCGTGATATAAAGACAACCAATCCATGCCTAGGATGAACTCAAAGTCGATCATATCAAGAAACAGAAGATCTGCTCTAATCTCATAACCACAGAAAGTCACGATACATGACCGATAGATCCGATCTATAATAATAGAATCGCCCACTGGCATGAACACATATACAGGAGTACCCAAGGACTCGCGGGGAACACCCAGAAAATGAGCAAATAGAGATGAAACATATGAATATGTAGACCCTGGATCAAATAGTACCAAAGCATCCCTACCGCAGACAGAAATAATACATGTGATCACGACATCTGAGGCTACTGCATCTGGTATGGTTGGAAAGGCATAGAACCTAGCTAGAGTGCCACCCGATTGGCCTCCACCTCTAGGACGGCCCCTACCCACCTGTATCCGCCTCTGGGTGGCCGGACGGCTGGTGCGACAGTTGGTGCAATAATCATAGGCTGATGACCTCACTGTACTACCTTACCCCGAAGTTTGGGACAAAACCTCTTCACGTGGCCAAGATCCCCGCACTCGAAACAACCCCTTGGAATGACCCTGATGGCCTGAATACCCACTTGATGAACCCTGAATAGCTGGTAGACAGTAGGAGCTCTCTGGAATGGCACTGGAATAGGGCCGCACCACAGCACGCCGAGGAGGTGGCGGTGCTGGATATGTGGGCATGCTAGACTGACCCCTCACAAACTGACCTCTGCCCCCAGACGGAGCACCACTAAACCTTCCAGAATATCGAAACTGTTTGTCCCTCGGCGTCTGCTCTCAGCTCCGCTGACGAAGACCCTCAATTCTCCGAGCTATCTCCACTACCAACTCGTAAGAAGTCCCCATCTCAACCTCTTGGGCTATAGTGGCCTGGATACCAGAGTGAAAGCCCACAACAAACCTCTGCATTCTCTCTGCATCGGTAGGGAGTATCATAAATGCATGGCGAGACAACTCAGAGAATTGCGCCTCATAGTCAGTCGCCGACATCTGGCCCTGCTGAAGCTGTTCAAACTGAAATCGTAACTCTTCCCTCTGAGAGGGTGGAATATATCTATCCAGAAAGAGGCGTGTGAATTGGTCCCATGTCAATGAAGGAGAACCCGCTGGTCTGCCAAGAAGATAGGACTGCCATCATCTACGAGCTCTGCCCTCCAGCTGAAAGGTGATAACGTCCACCCCGTGGGACTCCAATATCCTCATATTATGCAGTATGTCCCTACAATAATCAATAAAGTCATGGGGGTCCTCATGTCTCTCACCTCCAAAGACAGGAGGATGTAGCCTGGTCCATCTATCCAACAGCTTATGTGGCTCGCCGGCTGCAGCTGGCCTGGGCTTAGGTATAGCCGCTGCAACTGGCTGAGCTTCGCCCACGGGTAGTGCGCCCGGGGTCTGATATACGGCAACTGCATGCCCTGGAGCCTGAGCAATGGGGTCTATGCTCCCCCTTCCGCCTAAGATGTGGTTGGGTCTGCTGGAAATAAACCAGCCTGCGTCATAGAATCCATGAACCGTAGCATACGGCCCATGACCTCCTGGAATCCTGGTGCGGACATGAAATCCACTGGGGCCGGCTCCGATGCAGGCACCTTGCCCTGCTCCTCAATAACAGGATCCTCCACTAGATCCACTGGTGGCACAACTGGAGCAACTCTAGGATGCCCTCGTGCTCTACCACGAGCTGGAGACCTCCCTCGGACTCTCTCTAGGCCTCTAGCAATAGGGGGAGCAGCTCCTCCATGGTTAGGTACATCTTCCGTGCGCATTCTCACCATCTGTGAGAGAATAAGAGAAAGATACTTAGCACAACATCAACTGCACGATAGAAGATGAAGAAAGAGTAGTTTCCTAACACCATATAGCCTGTCGAAGATAAGTACGGACGTCTCTGCATCGATCCGCAAGACTCTATTAGGAATACTCATGACTTGTGAGAACTACGTGAACCTGGTGCTCTGATACCATATTGTCATGATCTAATTTCCCTTATAGGCCGTGAAGGCGACCAACGTCGCCGCTAGGAAAGCCAACGGTGAACTAGCCATGTATTTATACCTTTTAATACTTTCAAAGTGGTTGATTTTTATTTATTAAGTAAATGAGAAGTGGAAGATTTAATAAAGTAAAGCGTAAACTAATGAAAGTGCAAATACGTTGAAATAAATACTCAAAACCATAAAGTGTCTAGTAGCATGTTCCCAAGACCTGGTATCACAAGTGTATGAGCAACTTGTAGAATAGAAAAAACACCTATGCTACTGTCTAAAATAAGATAGACAGAAAGTAAATACAAAAGAGAGATTGCGGGTGCTGCAGAACGGACTCAAAGAGCAGCTCACCACTATGCCTCAGTGTATCGGGGGTGCGCGCCTGAATGACTGCCAGATGCACCTGCCGCATATCTTGCACGATTAGTGCAGAAATGTAGCGCGAGTACATAAACAACATATACCCAGTCAGTATCCAGTCTAACCTCGAAGAAGTAGTGACGAGGGGTCGACATCGACACTTACTACATGCCAATAACAGAAATACAAATATTCTAAATAGGCATGGAACACATAAATAATAATAATAACACAATAACCAACAATAAATAAATGGTTCTTTAACTAATAGTCAATTTAAAATCTCCAATTGATACATGCTAACTTCAACAATTTCAGGCCATTAAATAAATCATAACCTCTCAAGTCATAAAAATAATATCAAGTGTATTCGGGCTCCAAGCATTATCACGCACGATTTATGCCGATGTCGTACGGCCTGATCCAGAATAATATGTACACTGTCGAGGGTCGAACGACACGAACCATAGATGTATCTATTATACTGCCAAGGCGAACGGCCCACTCCCATAAGAGTAGTGCCATCGTACTTTCGAAGCGAATGGCCCGATCCCATAAGAGTAGAGAAGTTTACCTCGCTCGCGGAAGTACCTGCGATGCGAGGGGACATGGATTTCTCAAAGTTATTAAGTATTCCCCAATTATTCCAAAAATAAGATATCTAAGTCGAAAATTGCAACTTTAAAATCTCTAGTCTCAACTCTATTCAAGACGATTAATATGCATAATAAACACAATAGTACAATTAAGGGCATGTTGTGGATCTAAATCTACCCTGGCACCTCATGGAATATAGCTACGCACGGACCCTCGTAACCTAGTACTTACGTAGCTCCCCACACAAGTAATACATAACAAGATATACCTAAGGGGATGAGTTCCCTCTTACAAGGTTAGGCAAGAGACTTACCTCATTCTCAAGCTCACTTCCGGTCCGAAAATCCGCTCTAAAGCCGCAACTTGGTGCCAAACAATCCGAAACTAGCTAAATATTATGTAAATTAATCAATATACACTCAGTAGTTAATAATTTAGCTATTAGAGAGATTACCCAACCCAAATTGGAAGATTCCTAAAATTTACCTCAGGGCCCACGTGCCCGAATTTCAAAATTTTTCGAAGATTAATGTTACCCATAACCTCACGAATTCAAATATATAATTTTTACCCAATTCCATAATCATTTTCGTGGTTAAATCCCATTTTTATCAAAACCTAGGTTTTTCAACTAAATCCACAATTTCTACAATTGATGTGTTAAGAATCTACCTAAAATGCATGTATTAAACTCTTATTGCGTAGAAATTACTTACCTCAAAGTGCTAGGTGAAATCCTCTCTTCCAAGAGCTCTACAATCGCCTAACAAGTGAAAGAAATGAACCAAAAAGCCTAAGTTTCGACATTAAATGGACCTCACTGCCTCCAGCAATTTCTACTTCTACGGACCTTGGGTCGCACCTGCTTCGCCGCCCCCTTTAACTCCAGGACGCTTCTGCGGTCACGCACCTGCACCCCCTACGTCCGCACCTGCGGACTCAGCCCATATAGCCCAGCTTTGCACCTGCGGCTAGCCAGCCACTTCTGCGGTGCCGCACCTATGGCCTATTCTTCGCAAGTGTGAACGCACCAGAACCCTGCTGCTTCAGCAATTCTTCCAAGTCCAAACATGTTCCGCACATCGTCCGAATAGCACCCGAGGCCCCCGGGGCCTCGTCAAAATATACCAATAAGTGTGTAATCATAAAACGGACTCGCTCGAACCCTCGGAACACGTAAAACAACATCAAAACTAAGGATTACACCCCAAACTAAATCAAATCAACTTATGAACTTCAAGTTCTTCCAACTTACTCCGAATCATACCTAAACTACCCGGAACGACATCAAATTTTGCGTACAAGTCTTAAATCACCATACGAAACTATTCCGAGGCTCGGAATCCTAAACGGACCTCAATAACACCAAAACCTACTCCAACCCAAACTTAAAGAACTTGAAAACCTTCAATGCTCCAACTTTCAACATTAAGCGCCGAAATGCTCCCAGGTCGTCCGAAACCTGATCCGAACACACTCCCAAATTTGAAATGATTATACGAACCTATTAGGACCGTCAAATCTCGGTTCCAAGGTCGTTTACTCAAAATATTGACTCAAGTCAAACTTAACCATTTTAAGCCAATATTAGGGAACTAGTTGTTCCGATTTCAACCTGAACCCTTCCAAACCCAAACTAACCATCCCCGCAAGTCATAAAATATTAAAAGTACATACGGAGAGTCTTAATTAGGGAAATAGGGATCTAGAAAGAAAAATGACCGATTAGGTCGTTACAGTTAGAGTTTGAGGAAAACTTCAAATTTTGTCTTTAATGGCTAATTCAACAACTCCGAAGAGGGTTACACTCTATTTTGCTTGCTCGAAAAACACCATCTCCGGCTAACTTTCTTCTCTTCTTTGCTATTTTAATCACATACAATGATACCAATACATTGTATTCTGTACAAATACACTCAAATATATTGTATTTTTGTATACATACATTATTTTTTCTCCTATATTTATGTATTTTGAAGGTCTGTATTTTTTGAATACAGCCGAATATCACTGTGTTTTGTGATTCTTTGTTATTTGAATATAATCGAATTAAATACGGTGAATTGAATACTATGTATAATAGTGAATAATGAATAATATATGTGAATTGAATACAATGTATACTGTCAAATTGAATAGAATGGTATACATCATATTTCTTGATTACCTTATTATATTTATAAATACAGTCGCGCGAATACATGGAATACAATATAGTAGCAGCGAAATTTATGTAGAATTAATTTTGTTGAGTTAAATTAAGAATGATACACGCTAATTGATCCTCTTTCCGTTATTAAACAGCTGGACTCCCCTATTTTTAAAAGGCAAATTCCGCTATTGTATTCATGAATACAATAGCGTGAATACATCGAATACAATCGCACTGCTGGACTTCCCTATTTTTTAGGCGAATTTTGTTACTGTATTCATGAATACAGTAGCGCGAATACAACGAATACAGTCGCGTAACAACTAAATAGTAACTATAGAAAGTAAGTATGTATATGGTAGCTATAAAAAGTTAATAACCACTAAATAATAGTGATTTCTGAAAATTCCTCATTGTTCTTTGGAGGTCTATTTCATTCTAAGCCCAATAGGAGATGATATTTTCATTATCACTTATTAGTCACTAAAATTATTTACACACAAAAAAAAAAAAAAAAAAAAAGTGTACAAGCGACGAGAAGCAGATATGTTTGTCAAATATTGGGATGCTACCTAAACACTAAACAAACAGTCACTTTCCCAACGAGAAAGTTCATTTTAGTATAGAAACAATAATATGTAAACTGATCTCCATTCTTGTACAAATCAATACGTCGCCTATAGGTTTCCTCAAGTCTTATCCTTCTCCTTTGTTTCTCCTTTTGTTTTATGGGTTCTTATAAAATAGAAGATAGTGGTGAGTTTTTAGAAAAAGGGAATGTCCATTGTGGGAAGTTTGTTACAAAGAAGCACTTGATGGTGTTGTCTTTTTTAATGTTTGGATATCATTTGGCGTCTGACCCACAGTACCACCCTCGACCCTCATGACAACTCTTTTTCGTATAAAATTTAGCCCTACTCGATATTTACATTAAATTAATAATAATTATATAACTCGTATGTTTTAAATACACTTTTATCAGTGAATCTTAATTAATTTATAATATGTACTATTACCTTAACTTATGAGATATATAAAACTAATGTGATTTGAAGTAATACTGGGTGTGGATCAGTGGATGTGTATTTTCTCCCTCCTTTCGCTGTCGAGGAAGTTGGCCGTCTCATCTATCTGTACACCTAGATGAAAATTTTAACTTCTCTAATTAGCACCCCCCCACCCCCCCACCCCCAACCACCACCACCACACACACACACACATATTCTTCAGTTTCCCCCTTTGGCGGTTCTATCCTTTCCCTTCCTTGATATGACAGAATTAATAATGATCAAAGCAAACATGATATACAAACAAAGTTTAGATCACAGTATAATATATTAACTGACCAATGCACATCACAAGTCACTATATATGTGAATAACGTTCCGTAATGATCATCATCATCATTTTGCTTTATAAGAATAAAGTTAAAATTAATGACCAATGTGAGAAGAAACTGTAAATTTGTAATCTAAGAGGAAGAGAACTAAAATCATCAACTTTCCCAGCTTGGCATTATTGTATCGAGTTTTCGCTGAACAGCTCTGACCCGTGAACATCACTTAAATTGGGCCAAGGATTATATGTTCTGACTATATTAGGACAAGAACATTTATTATATAATTAGGTTAATATCATCGTAGTAAAAAGTCAAGAGTTGATTTTGTTTGTTTTCAATTGAACCTTGGAATATATATTTGCTTATTATAAAATTGCTTAATGGTAGATGATATTTTCTTCACCCCGAAACATTTAGTTACGATTTTTTTTCAATTTAGGACTGTAGGTCAATATATTATTGTGAACAACAACCACTTCGTTTAAAATACACGGTGTTCAATGCCTTGTAAATTTTGTTGGATCACGTAAGTGAATCCCGATAAAAACTAAAGATCAGGTGTGTTTTATATTGGTCATAAGAAGAAGTTTGATGAGCACTAGAAATTTTTACTCTTTCAAAGTACTTGTACTACGAATGCCCGAGGTCTATTTGTCAAGCCATACAAAGTTGCAAACCCTCAGAATTATAAATGCTTAAACTAAAAAATGGTCTCCCAATAAGAGTACAACTCAATACCCAAAATCTTATAGAACCTTAGCTTTATGAGTTTTAATTCTGATTGCTAGATCTTTTAGGTGCCCCAATTGACTAATGTGAATGGAAAACAAACACTACAGAATAAAAACATAATGCTCATCTCCTTTTTTTCATTTATCTAAAAGATTGTGCTCTCTGACTCTCTATCAAAGGGAAGATAGTGATAAGAAAGATACTCCATTCATTAGTTGATTTTTGAATCATTATGTTCCCATACAAGAATCCAACAAAATGTCAGTATGTTTTGAAGGTGAAAATGAAAAGACAAAAGATGAGGACAACAAATATAAGGAAAAGAAGTGGTAGTACCAGAGAAAATCCACCTCCAAATCATGGTCTTGTAACTTTTGGCTTTGGGTAAAGAAAGAGAGAGAGATGCATGGAGAAGTCAGGCTTTAATGGGGGCACAAAATAGTAAGCTTATGATGATTGATGGGTTGAATTAGACCACGATCCAAACCAACCGCAGACCAATCAGCCTCCTTTGTCATTTACTTGAGAACACGAGCATAAAATTACCCCCAATGACATTAAAAATGAAGAGTCTTAATTTTTTTTATCTTTCCTTGCTCAATAGGGCAAACTTTAAGGTATGAAGTCAAAAGTATTAGTTATGAAAGCAAGCGAGGGACATTACTTATTATTTTTTTTTTTTTCAAAAGCGTTCCTCTCCCAAATTAACCTCTTCTTCTCATAGCTAAAATGGACAAGCTAGTCCCACGGACAATACTTGTTGAATTTGAAGTTCTGCCCATAAAGTAAGCGGGGTAAAAAAAATAAAAAATAGCATCAGAAGTGGCTTATTTGTGCAAATCACCCGAATACGGACCCCTCAAAGCCCATGTTGAAAGGGCCCTTTCACCGGCTCCCTCCTTCCCGTTTTCTCAACCCAACTACCTTCTGCGACTATCATATTTTCTTACTCGCCCTTTCACTTGTTTATCATTTTCACATTTTGACGTTTCACCTTTTCTTAAGCGAGTGCGCCAATTTTGTTGGAAATATGCGCGTGAGGGTCTTTACAAAAGCTGGCCGACAAGTGCCGAAATCAGAATCGTTAAGGAAAAACCAGTATGCTTATGTTGTGAATATGAAAAAAGTTTCAATTTATATACCCTATAACTGTACGTATATTTTATTACGTAACTTATTCGTATATCATAACTTTATATGGCAAGTTATTTAGTCCATTTTTATGATGCCATATCAGAATTACTGACATACATATTAGAATTATCACGGGATTAAATTTTTAACGTATGCACATGTGTAAAGAATTTTTACTTACTGTAGTATATTTCACATGTAACATGCTTTATTATTAGGTTAGTAATCACATTTTTATGGACAAAACATATAGTTATATAGGCAATAAAATTATAAAAATATTACTTATACTTGTCAAAATCATACTATAAAGCCTTACCTATTATTATAGGTTATTTTAACTGATGGTATTAAAAATATCATACACTATTAGTGCACACAAGTTAAACCCGAACAAAGAAGAACATAATCATGATGATATAATTTCATACACCAATCCTATTAAACATTTTTTACACCATCATCCAAATCAATTATAACAAAATTATCTATTAATTAAGTCGCTGAGTGAAAGAAAGTCAGTAAATAAGTTTTAATTAGAGTCGATTCACCTAACAGCGATGCTGTAAACTATTATTACTGGATATATTAATATAAATGGAGTATAAAATAATTTAATTGATTTATTACACAATTACATTATCTAAAGATAGTTACACTATCAGAAAATGAAAAGTAAAGCTACGGCCTACGTATATTGATCCTTTTTCTTTCTGTTCCGGCTGGGCTCCCCTTATAAATTGCCCTTCACCCTCTTATTTCTCATTCTTCTCCATTCCTAAGGTAGCTAGAGATTTTCATTTGTGTAATGAATATATAGTGCACGTTATGGTGTACTTCGTGTTCAGTTCGGAGAGAAGGATGAGAAAACGAAGTGGAGAAGGGTTTATATTAAGGAAGCAAATCTGTAAAGATGGATCATTAAGGATACTAGAGAAGCGTTTTCGAGTTCTTGTTTTCTCTCTGCAACCCACATTCTACTGTGGAGTAGAAGAATATGGGGTTTTGCAATCTCAGGGAAAAGGGTAACGTTGTAGAAAGGCATGCTATATATCATTAACTGAAGAAACCTTCTCCAGTACTCTTAATGTTTAAGCTTGGAAAGAGGCAGACAGAATAGAGCCAGGCAAATACTAGTAGTGTTTTCTGTTTTTGTGTTAATTTCTTGTTTCTTTTACTTTCCAGTCTTCCTTCTTTTTTCCCTTTGTTTAGACCTAACACTTTTTGTTCTATTGAAGAGCAAAAGGGGAGGGAAAGCACTGTTTTTACTCGTTTATTAGTGCAAATTGCTGAAGATCAAAATATAAATTAAAGCCACTGAAAGCAGATCGAACTAATTAGTCGGAAACCTCTCCATGATTTATCATAATCTAAACTTTCTTTTCTTATATATGACAGCAAGTATCATGATGATGGAGTTCAACTTTAAGATTCTTGGCACTAAAATTATGGGATTAGAATTTAAACTTTTAGAGACATACTTCACAGTTCAATAACATATATACTTATGTGCATGTCAAAATATAGTACTGGTTCAATTAAACCCGTTGAATATAGGCTGCATTTGCTTCTGGACTGCGAAATGTCTAGTGATGATATGCTGTAAATTTCCAGTCTCCTTCCTGATATGTAAGTCCTTATAATGGGCAAGAAAAATGATGACTACGCTAGCTGGAGCTACTTTTATATTCCTCGTCTTTTTATTCGTGAATCCGTTTCAAACATAAACATATTGATATATTTAAGAGTAATAAATTTTCCCATGTCCTTTATATTGAAATCCTGTTTATCGGATAAGCTGTCATGTATTTGAATCTTCTGAGCATGAATTTTATAAATGCCGGCTGATTGTTTCGAAAACTTAGGTGTCTTATCATGGATATTTGATGTACTGTCCCTGACATTTTACCAAGTCCCATAATCATGCTGGTGCCAGTACATGGGATTGTTACCCTTTTACTTATTCATAAGAATCTTAATTAGCATAACAGATTTATTTCCAATATCTTTACGAAACCAAAAATATCCTTTCAATATTTATTTAGCTTAATTTTGGATATATAACGGGAATACGTTTGATTAATGTTTCCAACTTATCTGTACTCATGAATACTTCCATATTTTTCTGCTGTTTTATCCGACTTAATTATGCTGGGGAGAGGTTTTGGAATTCAGTTGATTTTCATATGAGGATTCTATCTTGCATTTTTGTTGACTATAATTCATGTTGTATATACGTTTTTGGAACCTTATTAGTAAAAAGGTTTAATTGAGGTGTGTATAATTAAACTGCGCTCGATGCACTATTGTCGTTAAAATAAAGCTCATGCTGTATATGTTTTCTGCGAATTCTGTTACTGTTGGATTGCAAAGTATTCCAATATTATTGACTTTAAACAGCACAAACTGGCGTTTATTAACGGCACGTTCAGTGGTTACAATGCTAGCTTCTTCACTTAATTTGTGCTTTTGTAATGGATATCTTCCCCAAGATAGATAATATATAAGAGTTACAAGTATAACAACTGTAATCGCATGCTGGAAAAAAAATTAATAAACGAAAGAATACAAGAATTCCGAATGAAGAAATTAAAGAAAGTACTAAAAGCTTATTGGTTTAGGTATAATTGTCGGATATACGGAGTAATGATTTGTAGGGAGGCCGAAACATGAATACCTATTAATCTAATTATTTTTTCTAAGTAGAAGTGGTGAGTTTGGTGAAGTACCCAAAGAAACTGGCCGATGTTTTCTTAAAGTAGTACTAGTTGACTACTTTGCTTTCTGGCTAAGAGCAGAACATACATATATACCACATGCTCCAAGTTTAGTGGTGGCTTAATTATTTTACTGTCTCCAAAGTTTAATTAAAGGATAAAAGAAAAAGGTCGAACTCATAGTCATTGTTTGAAAAAGAAAAAGGTCGAACTCATAGTCATTGTTTGAAAAGAGCCAAGAGGGTTGCAACATTTTTTTTTGGAAGATAGTCTTTTGACGTGGAGTGAACCACAGACAGTGATATTTAGGCAGCTCCCTGTGGTTTTACTAACGGTGTTTCATCTCGCCGAATTGCTCTTTTAAAGATAACTACCGAGCATTTTTTTTTAATTAGTCCAGATTCAAAGGTGACAATATTTATTGTTTGATCTACAACGCTAAATCATGATGTGTGGAGTTTTATAAGAAAATTTACACCCATTTGTCCCTGCACCTTTTTATTATTTATTTATATTATTTTGTCTGTCTAACACAAACATCCTACTGATGCTAACACAATTAATTTCTTATAGATGTTAAATACATTCAAAATTTCTATCTTAGATTGCAATTAGTGGTGGCAAAATGGATTTAAAAAACAGTTATTCATCTATATTATTCACTAAAAAATGGATTGGATAATGAATCTTTTAAAAATGGGTGAAATATGAATAATAACCATATTATCCACCTAAAAGATGATAACCAATGGTTTAACTTTCACAATTGTAAAGACTCAAATTGGGGGTTCCTCAAGTTTGGAAGACTAGGAATTATCCTAAAAATGATCATATTCAAGAAGCCATGGATAATATAGATATTCATATTATCTGCCGGTTAACTCATTTTCTATCCGTATTAAATATGAGTCGGGATCAGACGATTTATCCATTATTTTTCTTTTTTTTTTTTTGAATTATCCATTTTGACCCATTCATATCTGATCCGGTCCCGTTTTCCACCTTAGTTGCAATGATACAAGACAACATCATGCAAAGAGATCCTAGGATAAACATTCCTGCATGGATTATCAAGTGACCAAATCTAAGTTAGATACAGTAATGAAACGGCGCGTTACGTTGGTTTATTTCTTTCTCAAAAATATCTGATTGAGTTGGCCATTGACACTGCAATGTGGGTTATTCAAGTATCATGGCTGTGTCTGTTATAAAGATTCACTGAAGATACAAAAAATAATTGGTTACCCAGATTTATCAATCCGAAATGTTTTCCAACACGCAAACAAGAGCAAATTAAATTATGGTTGTCAGGTTTCATTGAGTTTGGGCCCAAGTTTGGACACAGGATGTTGATGGGGTTTTTGTTTGGGCTAGGAGCTACAATTTGGCTGGTTCATGTAAGGACGAATAACAAAAAAGGATACATTTATTTTTAACTCTTTTTGAAATGGAGAATTTTCAAGTGGGAAAAGTAAAAGAGCTAGTGCAGTAAAAATCGAACATTACACCTATGACCTATATAAATTCGCACTATGCCAGTTAATTCTCAATTAATACATTCTATTTGTCTTTTTTGTTTTTTTTTTCCTTAAAAAAACTCTAGCTACGAACAAGTTTCAAATTCACCTTAAATTAACCCAAACAAGAATTTTCTTCACGTCGGTTCAAATTTCCGAAGAGTTTTGGAATTTCATGCCAAAAGGGGAAATAAAATATACTAACAGATTATTCAAAGTAGATAGAGCGAATTATTGTATCATATGCATATATCAATTGTCATAGCTTCATAGGTACCAAATTCCCGGAAAAAGTAAAAGAACGAAACGAAGGAGCTAAGTGGGCATTTCAAAAGAATGGTGAAATTCCGGATAAAAGTTTTTTTTTTTTTTTCATTTGAAAATTAGAGTTATGTTTGGGCATGAACACAATTTGGAACAGTTTTTAAATTTTTACGAACCATTTGAAGTGAAAACTTTAAACAATAACTTTTTGGAGTTTTTCAAATTCCGAAAACTTTTGAAATTTAATTTCAAAGTGAAATTTGAAATTTTCTTTCCCAAAACACTGATTCCCGAAAGAGTAAAAATTTTCGAAAAAAAGTACTTTAATATTTTTTATGGTCAAATAAGCCCAAGTGTCAGCCAACATTAATTGCTGATGTGATTTAAAAATTATGCTGGTACTATGAATGGGAGAATTTCGGTCACTAGTATGCATCTACTTGATTAGTTTTTCTAGAAGGATTTGAAAAATATGACTCTTCTTCACCGAAAGCAAATTGATGAAATAATCACTTCGTGCAAATCATTCTTCACTCGGGCAGTCTCCTGGTTTGTTGACTTATTAGATATCTGCAATGTAAAATCAAATTTAAAATATATGTTATAAAATGAAAGCAACTTAGTAAAACATGAACAAGATATGTTGTTATGAAATAAAAGTAATTTAGTAAAACATGAACAAGAAATAGAGATAGAGAGAAGGAAGAGATTTTCTTCTTCAATTGTGTGTATTTTCCTACTTATTACAAGTCCTTTATATAGGCATGAAAAGTGAAGAAAAATATGTCATTAAATATGTCATTAAGCATAGAAATATGTCATTGAATATGTCATTAAACATTTGAGAAGATCATGGAGGAAGAGTAGACATCCACCATAATTTGATTTTTCTTATAACACTCCCCCTTGGATGTCCATAGATAATGTGCCTCGTTAAAACCTTATTAGGAAAAAACCCTATGGAAAAAAAACTCTAGTGAAGGAAAAAAAGTACACATATTTAGAAATATGTCTTTTGGTTGCCTCGTTAAAAACCTTGCAAGAAAAACCCAGTGGGACAAAACCTTGTAAGGAAAAAAGAGTACAACGCGTATTAACTCCCCCTGATGAGAGCATCAATTCACATCCTTGAGCCTTCGCATCCCAATCTTGTATACTAGTTTCTTGAAGGTTGACGTCGGTAGAGATTTGATGAACAAATCAACCATATTATCACTTGAACGGATCTGTTGCATATTGATATCACCATTCTTTTGAATGTCATGTGTGAAAAATAACTTTGGTGAAATGTGCTTTGTCCTATCCCCTTTTATGAATCCTCTCTTCAACTGGGCTATGCATGCTGCATTGTCTTCATACAAAATTGTGGGTAGTTTGTCACACTTCAAACTACATTTGTCTCGAATAAAGTGTATTATAGATCTCAACCATACACATTCTCGACTTGCTTCATGAATAGCAATTATCTCAGCATGATTAGATGAAGTAACCACGATTGATTGTTTAGTCGATCGCCAAGATATGGCAGTGCCTCCATATGTAAACACATAGCCTGTTTGAGATTGAACCTTTTGTGGGTCATATAAATACCCATCATCGGCATAACCAACAAGATCAGGACTGCAATCATTGTCATAAAATAATCCCATACCGGTAGTCCCTTTTAGATACCGCAATATGTGTTTGATTCCATTCCAATGTCTCCTTGTAGGAGCATAGCTATATCTTGTTAAGACATTAACTGAAAAAGTTATGTTAGACCTTGTAATATTAGAAAGGTACATTAGTGTACCAATTGCACTAAGATATGGTACGTGGGGACCAAGAAGCTCTTCATTATTTTCATGAGGTCGGAATGGATGTGCTTTATCCATATAAAATTGCTTTAAAATTATTTTAGTGTATGTTGATTAATGGACAAAAATTCCATCTTTCATATACTCAATTTGTAGACCAAGACAAAATTTTGTCTTTCCAAGATCTTTCATTTCAAATTCTTTCTTTAAATAGTCTACTACTTTAGGAAGCTCTACTGCTTTAGGCAGCTCCCTATGAGTTCCAGTGATATTTAAATCATCAACATACACGGTGATTATAACAAATTTAGATCTAGATTTTTTTATAAAGACACAAGGACAAATTGAATTATTCTTGTACCATTCTTTCAACAGGTACTCACTCAGGCGATTATACCACATGCGCTCTGATTGTTTCAATCCGTATAAGGATTTTTGAAGCTTTATTTAATAAATTTCTTGGAAACCTTAATATGCTTCAGAACAATTTAAATCTTTCAATGATTTCCATTATACGCATATCACGTTTTTCTTGTATTGCCAGATTAAAACCTAAAATGGCGACATCCACCATAGGAGAACATCTCTCTATAAAATCAATGCCGGGATATTTACAAATCTTCTTGTGACACAAGTCGTCTTTATGTCTATCGACTTGACCTTTTTTTTTTTTGCACAAGAACACATTTATACCTCCACTGGCTTTATACTTTCAGGTGTTGGGACTATCCGTCCAACTTCATATTTTTCATGTGAAATCAATTTTCATTGCGTATTTTTCATTTGGCCAATCATTTATCTGTCCAAATTTCATGACAGATTTGAGCTCAAGATTCTCGTCAATATTAATAATATTGAGTGCTACATTATATTAACAATATCGTCGACGATCATTTTATAGCGGTTCTACTGTTACCCAATAAAGACATAACTTATTGAGATCTCTTTATCTTATTATTTTCAGGTACCTGAGCCTCTCCCATGAGGTCTTATCAAGTGTTATGTCATGGTGCTCTTCTAGAGCACTTGCCTCCTTATTATGACCATCTTGAACATTTGCTCCTCTCCTTCTTCAAGGAGTTTTATCTTTAGAACTGATTAGTCTATTATGCTTTATGCATGCCATGAACTCTATTCATTATGAACATTTATTTTATTTGGAGCATTAGCAGCTGAATATGACATTTAGCTTTGGGTCAGCAAATACGCCTGGCAATATTTTACAAATGAATTATCACTTGAACTTCAAGTTCACATTTTCTCGTACGAGGATCTCGGTGTACTCATAATAATTCATTATATACATTACTTTTTCAGCTGCCCATTTTCTCCCCCTATTGTTGGGATCACCAACACATATCCCTAGCCTTATTTGGGGATCCATCTTTGTGCATTGTGGTGGAACAATTAAATCATATAGCACATTCATATTTCTAGATGGAAATTATTTGGTTCCTGGCCCTGAACCGATTGTGATAGGAAGAACTTATCATAACTTGGCTAGATGCGTACAAGTGTTGTTGTATATTAAATAATACATTACATACCAAATTTTATTTTGGCAATTTTGTTCTCATAACCAATGGTTTAGATATAATTTGAGGCATACAATTTCTGTTAAACCAACTTGGATTTAAACCCGTATTATCAAGATAAATCATCATAATTTATATTCTAGAACTCTGCTCTAATAATTTAAGCAATCAATCTTGTAAAAGCCAAACTACAAATTGATAACAAATGCACATGTGACCATAGAATAGATGCATCTATTAAAATCATATAATAGTAAACGGTCCACATGGAAGGTGACAAGGCCCATATATTTATCACCTTTTATTCGTTCCAAAAATCAAGGGATTCAATCCCAACCTTAACTGGTATATCATGAGAATAAGCAGCACAAGAGAATTCTTGAAGAATCTTATATTTCTTCAGTATATGCCAATGTAATTCTCAATTAATTTTTTCGCATCATAATTGAACTGAGATGGTCAACCGGTCATGCCAACTAATATTTATTTCATTAAACCTCTAGTTTACTTGTGGCTTGTGATTGCATCATAATGCTTATACTTGTGTAGTATAAATAGAAGAAAAGTCAGGTAACCTTTCATATTTACCCGGTATGATTATAGTAATATAAAGATATTCAATTTTCTTTTCATTTATAGTCTCAATATGCCAACCACTTTGGCTAATATATTTGTAAATCAAAATATTTCTTTTGAGACTTACTACAATATTAATGTCATGAATAATTTCATTCATCCGGGTAGTAACAAATTAGTTCTTTCAGAGCTTTTAACTGTTTTTGTATTACAAGATCTTTTGTCACACCATCCATATAATGAATGTCTCCTTCAGAAAGAAAATCATATCATAATAATTGTCATGTTCAAAATCATCACAAGCAAAATAATTTCTTACTTTAATTTTGCTTTTAATAACTTTCATAAGGCATGACAAAATATTTTTGGCGTATCATATGCATGCGACCAATGATATATTCATGTAACTACACAATAATATTCTTTATCTTTCTTTGTCTCAAACCTCCCTTAGAGGTGAGTTGTAGTATTTATCCAACTATGCACAAGTATATTATTATGCATAATCTTTATCATATATATATTTTTACATTCACTTTCAGGAATGAGTATGCAATCTCAATGTTTATCACAAGTCACATTCTCTTCAAAGAATTTCTCCCTTTTTATAATTACCATAGTGATAACTACTATTATTTTGGCCTTTCGCACGCCCACATTCATTGGTCAATCACTTGTCTTTATTTAGACTTATCATGCACTGCTATTACATTCACTTCAAGAATGGAGCAAATCAAGTGGGACAAGCTTCATGCTTTTTCATGAAAATTACATTATTTTTTCTTTAGTTATTATTATTAACAATATGGTGCATTAGGAATCAAACCCAATGCCTTACCCATATAAAGGCATGCTAGGCCATAATGTGTTGGAACTTGAATCCAACGTCTTTTCATCAACATAGTGCGTTGGGACTTGAACCCATCGTCTTACCCTCAATCTTTGGCATAATAGGCCAAAATTCACTAGGACTCGCACTCGAGCCTTTAAAATATTATTACTTCATAATTATAAGCATAAGTAAATTAACTTTCAAGAAGACATATATAACTATTTCAACCTTGAAACAGTTCCTCTGCAACAAAAATGCTAGTTAGGATATATGCAATTTTGCTTTCAATGAAATACATCATGTTATGGTAAAAATATTATTACTAAATTACCTTAATAATTATCTATCATAGTATGTAAAAAGTCAGAACATATATATGTTGGAATATTATCGTTTTCCTATAAGAGATATAGAAAATAAAGACATACCTTTCCAATTCTTTATTTCACTGGATACAATTGAAAAATATATTTTTACTAAACACTGCACATAAAGTTAATGCAAAGATATGAAAGTATGAATGGGTTTAGATGGATGTAAAACTTATCTTTGTATTATCATCCAAGATATTTTTCATTGTACTTGATCTCATTGTCTATTTATAATTTACATAGTCTTGATGTAGAAGATCATGAAATGAGAAATTCGTGCTGATAACGTGTTATAAAATAAAAGTAACTTAGCGAAACATGAACAAGACATGTTGTTATGAAATAAAAGTAATTTAGTAAAACATGAATAAGAAATGGAGATAGAGAGAAGGAAGAGATTTTCTTCTTCAATTGTGTGTATTTTTCTACTTATTACAAGTCCTTTATATAGGCATGAAAAGTGAAGAAATATATGTTATTGAATATGTTATTAAGCATAGAAATATGTCATTGAATATGTCATTAAGCATTTGAGAAGATCATGGAGGAAGAGTAGACATCCACCATAATTTGATTTTTCTTATAACAATATAGACTTTCATCAACTGTCATGAATAATCCACTATTTATGAAAAACAATATATGAACGAGAGTATACAATTATACTGACACTCTAAATAATTTCAAAATTCTCTGCAAAGATAATCTCCATTTCTGCAATTCCTTTACATAAACTTGAGTATCCTAATCGAATGTTAGTGTTTTAGGTGTTTACCTAAAAAATCGGATAACAATTAAATTTGTAAGTGGTTTTGAGGATACGCGAATTTGTTTGACACGAAGCAGCAAATAAAGACAAATTAATTAAATAAGGAGAAAGTAAGCTCAAACCACACGAGTATGACGATTTAAGTCTTAGTAAAGTATTTGCCCTCGATATGGGCTCGTAACAACAAGCACGAACGAAAGCAGAAGAACTAATAACAGAAAGTAATGATATATTGCCTTGGAATGTGTGTTACCATGTGTTTTATGAATTATAAGACCCTCTTTATATAGTAGAGGAGTCCTACTTTAGGTACAATTCTATAAAAGGTAAAAAATTTCTTGATTTACTGATTGTCGGTTCCTTATTGATACGTGCTGAGATTTTCGCCGTAATATCCGATCGGTCATAGATATTTCGGTCTTCTGTTGGCTATGCTAACAATGTTTCTTCGAGCTCGTTCGAGGCTAGGATCGATTCCGGGATCACGACCTCGATATTCTCGAAGGCAGACGTTCTGCCCCCGGGTTCTAGCCCGGTGGGACTTGGGGTCGATCTTCAGTCCTTTATTGCCATGTTTCGAGCTTGACCTATCATGACGTAGGCGAGCTCGATTTTGATCGTATACAAATAGTCCCCTCATTTTTCGGAGAGTAGACGACGAGAAACGACATGAGATTCCGATTCTTACTTCGATTCCCCGTGACAGAAATGACAAAACAAACGAAACATCTCGCCAGTCAAGTTTTAATGACATTAAATGCATGTCAGTCGCCGGTAGGCCATTCCTGATGTGATCTGCCGCTGAAATACTATAAATACCTCTACCTTTGTTCATTTAACTTTACATTCAAATCTTCTACCCCCGTGTCTTTGAAATTTCAATACTTTCCAGCAATTATACTATGGTTTATTTGAGATCATTTGCAAGAACTTTTGTATATCTTCATCTCAAGCCAACAAGTGCACTCCTTCAACTTTCTCTCTTCCTCTATTTTTCCTCCATTTTTTAAAGAAATGGCAAAGTCTTCAAAAACCATTCCCCAAAAAGAAACACCTTCTACTTCGCGGCCGGCTACTGAGGCTGAAGAAACTGTTTCGCGTACTACCGTCGATGAACCAGTACCGGAACCCCCTTTGAAAATGTTCGTCCCCGGAAGATGCTCAGTAACCACCGATTTCAAGGTCGAAAAACCTTCCTCCGTACAAGGCCGGTGTGAGGAGGTCTCGAGATACATATGCTCGATCACTGAAGAAGTCCTCCCTACAGTCCAGAAAGACTACAACTGGGCTGGTAAGGGCATAGTGATCCCTGACCCAGATGAAGCCATCACTACCTATGTCGAGGGATACCAAAGTGTTTACACTTATCCATTTACATTGCGCCCGTTGGACCCGGTCATCATTGAATTCTGCAAGAGGTACAAGGTATACCTCGATCCGCTTCATCCTTCGCTCTGGAGGATCGTGATCCTCCTCCGGTTCTTCGTGAGCAGAATCGATGGCTGATCGTTCACCGTCGACCATTTTCTACGCTTGTACAATCCCCAAATCTTTTGGGTGAGACTGATGAAGCTCATGCGCCGGGCCAGCAAGGCTCCGTTCTCGAGTATTGATGAAGACTGGGATTGGGGCTGGGAAGGCCGTTTTGTCCGAGTGAGGACTTCGGACCTAATCCCAGCTGAGCGCATGCCATTCCCCGATAAGTGGAATACATCACGTAAGTATTTATTTTTAAAATTCAATTTCATATGTATTTCCTTCTTTCTTATCAGTATTTTGTGGTGGTGCAGCCTTCACTCGGGTCCTGAAAGCTGTCCCTCGACTCAAGGAGTGGGTTGAGGGCATCGTATCATAGATGACTTACTCCGAGCGCTCATGGCGCAAACTCTCGAAGGGCCGTTGGGAGGCTCGTTACCATGGTGAGACTCCTTTCGTGAGTAGGTAACATTTGGATTCCTCTTTTATCATTAAGTCCTTACTCCCTTTACTTCTTTTTGAAAGTTTATCCAAGGATGTCGAACTAAGGCCTCCAGTCGGCAGCGAGGACTTACCTACCGAGTCCCCTGCTCCGAGACAGGCCGAAGAGAAGAAAAGAAAGAGGGCTCCAAGTTCTCCGAGCTCGGAGAAGAAGAAAACAAGAAGAAGGCTGGTGCGCAAGTCCAAAGAAAGTACCAGCTCGAGCACCATCCTCGGAATCACTCTACTGACTGAGGGATGAATCTGAAGAAGAAAGAGAAGCCTTTGATCTGGTGGTCCGCGTGTTGTCGCATCTTGAGGGGCAAAGGGCATCCAAACTAGAGAGAGGCAAGGTCGATCTGCCTTAAGCTAGGAAGACCGACGAGGAGGCCGTGGCTGAGGCTTCCCGAGATGTGACCAATGCCCCGAAAGAAGCGCACGACATGATAAACATAATTGAGTTGCCCTAATTCACTGAGTCCATGTATAACGAGGCTCAGACGGTGAAAGAACGTCAATGATGGGCCCACGGGGCGGACGACCCCTTCTGCGACTTCTTTGATGGCATGGATTCTATCGTCACGGAAGACGTCACCAGGTTGAGTGACTTAGAGGTGCCGAAGAAGAGTCCATCTTCAGGGGCAAGCAGGCCTTCCTCAAGCCCGAAACTGATCAACCGGTTCCCAGCTCCGAGTGTGGATCCTGCCCAGAAGCGATCGATCGTCATCTCAATTCCGGAGGTTGCCCGGGTCCTCTCTGTCCCCGTAGGCGTGGCCAGTTACCTTCGATGTCTGGTGACCGAGGAAGACCAGGCCAAGATGAACGAGGGAGACGCGCTATGCCTGTTCAACGATGCAAAACAGGTGCTAAATCGGGTAACTTCAGATATCTCTTGATGACTTTAATTTGTACTTAGACTAATTTATAGATAACCCTAACATTTTTCTTTGTGCCTGTAGGCCTCGGTGCTTTATCATGAAACTTTTCTTCGATATCGGGACGAGCTGAACCAGCTTGAAACTGAGGTCTGAGGGCTCGCCGAGAAGAGAGATACTTAGAAACTTCTCAGCGAGCAGCGTGAAGGGGAGGCTAAGAGCCTCCGAGCTGAGCTAAAGGTGGCTCGGAAGGAGCACGTCGACCTGGTCGATCAGGTAAAAATATTTGAAGTTAGTGATGATGAGCTAGACTCGGTGACTAATGGTCGTAATCCGCAGGTCTATCAGAAGATCGATCGGATCGACCAACTCCGAGCTGAGATGGATGTAGTCAAGGCTTAGACCGAAGAATGGAGAGGCAGGATGAACCACATGGCTTCGAAAAAGGAGAATGCTCAGGCGCAGCTGACTTCGGCTAAGGTACAACTTCGAGCGGCAAAGGAAAAGGACGAGGTGGGGACCCAAAAGGTTGAGGAGCTCCAATCTCACCTAAGCTCGGCCGTATCTGATCGAGAAACTCTTGCCAAGGAGCTTGAAACGGCCAAGTCGGTGGTTGTGGTGGTCAAAGCCAATGCCGGCAAGATGGTGTCCCAATATAAGGCTAATTCCGAGGTGGACCATGATCGACTGAAGGATATCGTCGAGCACGCGAAGCGTCAATCCCGAAGGGAGGCCCTCGAGGAAATTCTTGCTCGGGGTTTCGACTTATCGGCCGAAATTGAGAGTGCTAAAGGGCTCGAAGCCGAGGCCGAGGCAAAAAAGTTGGCGTATCCCAAGGATGAAGAAGACTCTGAGGGTTTGAGCGGATCCCAGGGTAGAGGAGACTCCAAAGACCCTGGAGACGATGCGGGCTTCGGTGAAGACCAAGCCATTTAAGTGCCTTGTACATTTTCCTTTGTTTTTTTGTGTTTTTGTACTTTTGTACTTTTTTGTCAAGGCAGTTTGGCCTTTGGAAAGACTATATATATATATAAGGCTTCTTTTTCCCTTCGATAATCTCTAAGTTTGTTTTCCTTTGCTTTATTCTTTATGTTTGCAAAAATCAAAATATCTTAACATGAAATAGTTAGGTCATGTTCGTATGTTTGAACAGGCCTTGCCTTCGACATTATTTTGTTTAAGGCATCGCGGGGGTTCGGTATGACCGGAAACTTTTCCCCAAAGTACTTATAATTTTTTATATTATAGTTTGCCTAAGGTAGCCTTTACAACCGGTTTAGAAATTTTGAAGGCCTTATTTTTTTATTTCGGGTCTCGGACGTCTCCAAGCTGTTTTAATATGGTCGTAGACTTTTTAGTTTGGGTGTTGCCCAGTGGGGATCGCCGTAGCCTGTCAGGTTCGAGCGCTGCCTAATAGGTCTTGTGCCCCCGGGCTCTGATAGCCCGGGTCGTCCGAGTTTGTCTTTGGACGGCGGTCCTCGAGTGAGAGTGATCCTTTGAACCCGGATAAAGGCGACCCTTGGGCTCGATATCTTTAGGGGGTCGAATGTAGGAAATTCCTTAAGAGGAAAAGATTTTTAAGGGACAAGATATTTATCTGCAAGGTAGAAACTTCTTTTTATTTCTGTGCGTAATATATACGATTACACATGTGTACAAACTTTATGTCAGGGCTCGAGCAGTCTATGTGAGCACGGTTCATTCAACCATTTCGCTCTTACAATAAATCCTATCGATCAAGCCGAGACTACTCGGTCACAAAGTTTCTTTCCTTGCTAAAGTTATTGTTCGAGGGTGATGCCCCCCAGTTTTTCAGGCCGACCATGGAAAAGCCTCAAATACTATTGTTATGTTCTTCAACACCGGTTCGTAGTCGGCCTTCAATTCTACGTTAGCATGATTTACTGTTGCCTCGTTAAAAACCTTGCGGGAAAACCCATTTGGGACAAAACCAGTTCAAGGGAAAAAGAGTGCAACGTGTGCTTTCAAGACTAAAAATTGTGTCGTTCTTTGACGGTCACCTGCAAGTGTTAGTTCAAAATACAAACAGGTAAAAGGAATGAATGGGGTCATACCTTAGCAGTAATATCGCTTCAAGTGTGTTATACTCCAGTTGTTCGGTAGTTGCTCACCGTTCATTGTCCCGAGTTTGTATGATCCTTTTCTGGTGATCTCGATAATTTGATAAGGACCTTCCCAGTTCGGCCCCAACTTCTCTTCGTTTGGGTTCCGGTTGCTTATCGTGACCTTCATTAACACCAAGTCCCCAATATTGAAATGTCAAAGGTTGGCTCTTCGATTGTAATACCTCTCGATCCACTGCTTTTGGGCGGTCAACTAAACAAGGACAGCTTTGCGCCTTTCATCCATCCGATCCAGGCTCGTATTCATGGCTTTGTCATTTGATTCCTTGGTTGCATATCGGAACCTGAGATTTGGTTCTCCGACTTCGACCGGTATTAGAGCTTCGACGCTGTAAACCAGCGAGAATGGGGTGGCCCCGGTACTGGACTTCGAGGTCATACGGTATGCCCACAGGACTTCAGGCAAGATTTCCTTTCATTTTTCCTTGGCGTCGGTCAACCTCTTTTTGAGGTTTAGGAGTATGATTTTGTTACCGGGTGCCCAAGGAAGGGGGCCAACGATGTCCATCTCCCATTTCATGAACGACCATTGTGACAAAACCGAATGCAGCAGCTCCCCGGGTTGATGAATCATCGGATCATGTCTTTGACTTTCATCACATTTTCGTACGAACTCCTTCACGTCCTTTTCCATGTCGATCCAGTAGTAGCCGACTCTGATTATCTTTCGAACCAATGATCCAGTGCCTGAATGATTTTCGCAGGTGCCTTCGGGAATTCCCCTCAGAACGTACTCGGTATCTCCTGGTCCTATACATATCGTGAGTGGGCCATCAAATGTTCTTCTGAACAGGGTTCCATCTTCGGACAAGCTAAACCTGGGTGCCTTCGTATGCAGGTCCCTAGATTCTTTTGGATCCGAAGGCAGTTTTTCGATATTCAGATATTTTATATATTTGTTTATCCAGTCCCAAGTCAGGCTCGTTGAGTTTATATCGATGTGTCCTTCTTCCACTATCGATCTCATGAATTGTACGACCGCCCCCGAGTTAAACTCATCATCTTCGACCGATGACCCCAAGTTAGCAAGGGCATCGACCTCACTATTTTGATCTCGAGGTACGTGTTGTAGAGTCCACTCCTTGAACCGGTGTAATGTTACCTACAACTTATCCATGTACCTTTGCATTCGTTCCTCTGTGACCTCAAACATCCCATTAACTTGGTTTACCACAAGGAGGAAGTCCGACTTAGATTCGATTACCTCCGCCCCTTAGATTCGATTACCTCCGCCCCAAGCTTTTGGATAGTTTGATACCTGCAATCATGACCTCATATTCGGCCTCATTGTTAGTCAATTTTACAGTCCTAATAGATTGTCTAACTACACTGCCTGTTGGTGGCTTCAATACGATGCCAAGTTCAGACCCTTTTGCATTCGAGGCGCCGTCTGTAAAGAGGGTCCAGATCTCCAAAGAAGTCCCCGAGTTCGACAATAACTCTCTTTTGACCTCAGGTATTAGGGCCGACATAAAGTCGTCCACAAAGTTTGCCAAAATTTGAGACTTAATGGCGTTCCGGGGCCAATATTCAATATCGTAACCGCTGATCTCCACGGCCCATTTGGCCAACCGTCCCGAGAGCTCGGGTTTATGCATTGCATTCCTCAATGGGTAAGTATTCACAACACTTATGGGGTGACATTAAAAATATGGTTTCAGCTTCTTGGAGGCACTTAGCAAAGCGAGTGCCATTTTTTCCAAGTGAGGGTATCTAGTTTCGGCCTCGCGTTCGCCTAAAGTCCTGCTAACATAGTAAATTGGAAATTGCATACCTTTCTCTTCCCGGACTAGGACTCCGCTTACTGTTATCTATGATACTGCCAGGTACAGGTATATCTGCTCATCTGTCTTTAGCGTGTGGAGTAGCGGCGAGCTTGATAGATATCGCTTGAGCTCCTCCAAGGACCGCTGGCACTCCGGGGTCCACGAGAAGTTATTCTTCTTTTTCAACAGTGAGAAGAACTGGTGGCTCTTATCGGAAGACCTCGAGATGAATCGCCCCAGGGCGGCTATGCGTCCGGTTAATCTTTATACGGCTTTCACATTGTCCACAACAGTGATATCTTCGATGGCTTTGATCTTATCGGGGTTGATCTCGATTCCCCAGTTGGATACTATGAATCTGAGGAATTTACCAGATCCGACTCCAAATGCACACTTCTCCAGATTCAGCTTTATATTGTATTTCTTCAATATGCTAAAGGTTTCCTGCAAATATTTTAAATGGTCCTCTTCTCGCAGGGACTTAACCAACATATCATCAATGTAAATCTTTATTGATTTTCCTATTTTTTCTTCTAATATCCGATTTACTAGGAATTAGTAGGTGGCACCAATATTTTTTTAGTCTGAATGACATCACGTTATAGCAGTAAATGCCGTACTTAGCGATGAAGGAGGTTTTTTCTGATCGCTCGAGTTCATCCGTATTTGGTTGTACCCGAAATAGGCATCGTGAAGACTGAGGATCTCGTGGCCGTCCGTCGCATCGATCATATGATCGATGTTGGGCAAATGGAAGGAGTCCTTGGGACATGCCCTATTCAAGACTTTATAATCTACACACATTCTTAATTTATTCCCTTTTTAGGGACTACCACTATGTTTTCTAACCAATACGGTTATTTAACCTCCCGAATTGACCCTATTTTAAGGAGTTTAGATACCTCATCCTTGATGAAATCATATTTGACCTCGGACTGGGGTCTCCTCTTCTGCTTGATCGGGTGGAACTTCGGGTCCAGGCTTAGCTTGTGAGTGGTTATTTTCGGCAGGACCAAGCGAAACAATCTTAATTAGCTATAAGGAATTGAATGATTTTTTTCCTGATCTCGGGGCTTAACCACATGCCCAGGTATACCTTTCACCCAGGAAAGTGTTTGATTAGTATGACTTGCTCCAGTTCCTCGATCGTTGATTTAGTAGCGTCGGAATCGTCGGGTGCTATGAAAGATCTGGGAACTCCGTAGTCGTCATCCTCCTCTACCCCTTATTTCTCCGGTTCTATCGAGGCTGGTACTGGTAATTGCTATTTGGTCTCGTCTTTAGCCATCGGATTCGGACCCTTCGATGTCGAGAGTATGGATGTCGGGATCACCTCATCGATCGCAAACATTTCTTTGGCGGCCGATTGTTCTCCGTACACTGTCTTGATTCCTCCGGGTGTCGGGAATTTCAGCACCTGGTGCAGCATCGAGGGTATTGCCCTCATATTATGAATCCATGGCCTCCCAAATAAAGCGTTGTATCTCATATCTCCTTTGATTACATATGTAGCGATCCGGCCAGTTGTTTTGAGAGTTATAGTCCCGATCCCCTGTTTACTGCTTTGCCCGTATCTCTTTCTGCTTATGTGACTTGCCGGGAGGTTGTTGTTGTGGTTTCGGAGTGAATTGGGACACTTAGTCCCTAAACAGAAGCTTAAGTCTTAGTTTTTTACTGTAGTCGGAACTGTATGAAGATGACTCCGAAATAGAGTTTCGCCGGTTCTGTTAGCTCCGTTGGGTGATTTTGGGCTTAGGGGCGTGTCCGGATTATGTTTTGGAGGTCTGTAGCTCATTTAGGCTTGAAATGACGAAAGTCAAATTTTTGGAGATTTTGACCGGTAGTGAACTTTTTGATATCATGGTCGGATTCCGATTCTGGAAGTTAGAGTAGGTCCGTAGGGTTGAATATGACTTGTGTGCAAAATTTGGGGTCAATCGGACGTGGTTCGATAGGTTTCGGCATCGGTTGTAGAAATTGGAAGTTTCAAGTTCATTAAGTTTGAATCGGAGGGTGATTCGTGTTTTTAGCATTGTTTGATGTGATTTGAGGGCCCAACTAAGTTCGTATGGTATTTTAGGACTTGTTGGTATCTTTGGTTGAGGTCCCGAGGGCCTCGGGTGTATTTCAGATCATTATCGGATGCGTTTTGGACTTAGAGAAATAGCTAAAGTTCTATGATCTGGTGCATCTGGTTTCCTTATACGCGATCGTGAGAGAGGGGCCGCGATCGCTTAGGCTTAACTAGGCAGAGGAAGTTTTGTTCTTCGCGTTCATGGGCAGAAGGATGCGAACGCGTAGTAGTATGAAGTGGTGCTTCGCAAACGCGTGGCCAAGGTCGCGTTCGCATAGAGTTAAGGAGGCTAAAGTTGGGCCACGCGCTTTGCTCATCGCGAACGCGTAAGTCTGAGAGTCAGTACATCGCGTTCGCTGGTGTTTTACGCGTTTGCGTAGGGTTAAATCCTGGGGCAGTGAAGTTGTTCTTCGCGATCGCGAGACTATTTCTGCGATCACGATTAAGGAATACTGGGTAGACATATATCATTTCAAAACGAGGGTTTTGCCATTTTTATAAAAACTTGAGTTTGGGAGCTCAGATTTGGACGAGATTTTGAAGGATTTTCAGAGACATCGATTGGGTAATGATTCTACACTCCATTTTGGTTATATCCCACTAATCTATCATTAATTAATTCTTTAATTTTAGATTTAGGTTTGAAAAATTAGGAAAAATAAGAAGTAGTTCTTTAACTAAAATTTAGAGTTTTGAAAGGCGATCTGAGGTCAGATTTGAGTAATTCTTATATGGTTGGACTCGTGAATGAATGGGTATTCATATTTTGTGACTTTTACCCGATTCTGAGACGTGGACTCGGGGAGACTTTTTGGGACGATTTCCTAATTTCTTGCTTTAGCTTAGATTTCATTGATTAGATTAGTTTCTTATAGATATGTTTATGGTATGTAATTGATTTAGGCTAGATTTGGGCCATTCAGAGTCGGATATTCATGGGAAAAACATTTATACCGATTGATTGAGCTTTGTTCGAGGTAAGTGGCTTGGAAAACCTGGTGTGGGTGAAATCCCCATAGGATTTGGTACTGATATTGATATGTGAGTGTCGTGTACGCGAGGTGACGAGTGCGTAAACAGGCTATTTGTTGCAAAACCTAATTTTTACTGAGTAATTACCTGTTTTCACCTTAATTGAGTATAATAGCGTGTGTAGTTACCTTATTAGCTTAGAATAACATGTCTATGTGTCTTAATTGATCAGCATGCTTAGTGAATTCCTGCTTTATCGACTTGTACTTAGTCTAAACTGTAGATTCTCTTGTTGTACCTATCATCTGTAATTATCTGTGCTGTGTATTTACTTTGGGACTGCGGGACGGTATCCCGGGAGATCCCCCTGCATATTTACTTTAGGGACTACGGGGCGGTATCTCGGGAGATCCCCCTACATATTTACTTTTGGGACTACAGGACGGTATCCCAGGAGATCCCCCTGCACATTTACTTTTGAGACTATGAGACGGTACCTCGGGAGTTCTCCCTACACATTTACTTTTGAGACTACGAGGCGGTACCTCGGGAGTTCTCCCTGCATATTTACTTTTGGGACTACGAGATGGTATCTCGGGAGATCCCATGTTGTTTATTTTCGCGTGTTGTACTATTATTTCATTGTGTTTTCCTTTGTTGAACTCCAGTCTCTTATTATACTGTTATATTCCCCTACTTTATTTATTATATACCGGTAGGCCTGACTTGACCTCGTCACTACTCGATCGAGGTTAGGCTTGGCACTTACTGGGTACCAATTGTGGTGTACTCGTGCTACTCTTCTGCACATATTTTGTGTGTAGATTCATGTGCTCGTTACCAGCCGCATTATCAATGAGTCGAGACAGCTTTGGAGACTTCAAGGTATATCTGCCGCATCTGCAAACCTCGGAGTCCCCTTCTACTCTTCCCCATGTCAAACACTTCCTATATTTCCTTTTATTAGACTCTGGAGTATAGAGATACCATTTTCTTTCTGTAGTTTGTGACTCATGATGTTCCGCGTTTTGGGAAAGCTATGTACGTCTAGCATTTTGGTTATTGTACATGCCAAGTAGTATTGTTATTGGTTATTCAGTATCTATTACAGTTAGCTGTTAAGATTTGATTCCATTATTGATATTTCCACAATCTGTTAGGCTTACCTAGTCGTAGAGACTAGGTCCCGTCACGACATATTTTGGAGGGATGTTTGGGTCGTGACAACATAGAACTTGGCTTCCTGAATGGTTATGGCAACGTTCATTAGTAATGTTATCTCCCCTTTAGTGGTCTCACATACCATGTTGAACCCGTTCAGGACTCGGACCACAGGTACGATCTGATCTTGTAGGCCGGATTGTTCCACGACCCTCGATTTGATGATGTTGGCTGAGCTACCTGGATCAATTAACACACGCTTAACTCGATTTATGAGGACCGATATTACCAGTGCATCATTGTGGGGATGCACGATCCCTTCAGCATCTTCATCATTGAAAGATAAGGTTCCTTCCGGTACGTAATCCCGAGTCTTTTTTCCCTTGTGATGGATACTTTGGTGCGCCTCAGCATCGTCCCCTAGGGAATATCGACCCCACTGATGATCATGTTAATGACGTGCTGAGGTTCCTCCTGCTCGGTCTGTTTACTATAATTCCTAGAGGTTCTTGGACCGATAACTCATGATCTCTCGGAGATGTCCGTTGTTGAATAGTCGGGCTACCTCATCTCTTAATTGTCGGCAATCTTCAGTTATGTGGCCATGATTGCCGTGATATTTGCACATTAGGTTAGGATCCCTTTGGTCTGGATCAGACTATACAGGTCGAGGCCATTTCGTGTGTTTGATGCGTCCGATGGTAGATACGATAGCGGCGGCATCAACGTTGAAGTTTTACTCTGATAATCTTGGTGCTTCTTTAGGCCCGACGAGCCTGTCGAAGCTATTTTTTCTCATGAGTCCCCGGTTGTTTTGACCTCGGTCATTCCTCCTTTCATTTCTCATAGGATTTCACCCGGAGCCATTGCTTCTTCGGTCTTAATTGTATGGCTGATACCAATCCCTATTTGATCTTGGTTTACAATCGATGTCTCTCTTGACTCTGTTGATGGTTCTGACGGGATACACGGACCCGGAAGAGTCCCCAAGTTGATCATCTTCGACCCTGATTTTTGATTGATACTAGTTGTGGAAATAGGCCCAAGTGATAGCTGGATATCCTACCATGTTTTGCTTCAACTGCTACGAGGCCAACGAGCTTCTAATGTTGAGTCCTTGGGTGAAAGCGTGAATGGCCCAATGATCAGCGACCAGCAGCAGGTCCATCCGTTCCATTTGAAACTGGGACACGAACTCTCTGAGCATCTCATTATCCTTCTGTTTTACTTTGAAAAGGTCTGACTTTCTGGTCTTGGCCTTGATAGCCCCAACGTGCGCCTTTACGAAGGAATCTGCAAGAATAGCAAATGAGTCAATAGAATTAGGAGGTAAGTTGTGATACCATATCATAGATCCTTTTGACAGGGTCTCCCCAAACTTTTTCAACAGGACAGACTCGATCTCATCATCCTTCAAGTCGTTTCCATTGATGGCACACGTATAGGAGATCACATGCTCATTTGGATCGGTCATTCCGTTGTACTTAGGAATATCGGGTATGCAGAACTTCTTAGGGATCGGCTTAGTAGCCGCGCTCAGAGGGATTTTAGCATATTATTTGCTCTCTTTTACTTAGGTTTTGGGCCAAAAATGCGTGAAGGTATTCCCGAAAACTAACTTAATGTGCTTGCTTGCAGGGTTTTGTTCGAAATGAGACAAAGAAGCAATAACCAACTCATAAAGGAGTCAAACTTGAACAAAAACCAAGTCTCGACCAATATTGTGGAATGCGGACCGCGATAGAAAAGGGCGGCCGCGAAATTATCATCACTGAGGCAGCCATTATTCCGCGGACCGCGAAATAGAGATTCAGAGAGGCTGTTTTGAGCACTAAAATAGAGCGCTGAGAGCGGCAGAAAGGCGCGACCGTGAAGTGACTGGCACGGCCGCGGTTGGAATTTAGCGGACAGAGTTTGTCGAGTTTTAGAGACTTTGAAAGATGGGCATAAATACAGATGACGGTCCGCGTCCAAATTACCCGGTCGTGAAGGAATCTCACGCGGACGCGGTGAACATTACGCGGTCTGCGAAACGAAGATCTACCTAGGCCCAGATATGAAGAAACGCGGACCGCGCTCACTATTTTGCGACCGCGAAAGCCCAAGCGCGGACGCAGTCAGAATTACGCGTCCGCGAAACCTCCACAGGGGCATTTTTTTCTGGAATTTTCAGCCTAGTATAAATAGATCCCTTTATCAATTTTAGGTTAAGTTTTGTTTAGCAGAGCACGTGAACGGCTGGTTTTTTCCTTTTTTGGGAAATTTTAGTGTAGATTTACCTTCAAACTTTAGATTTCCATCTTGTACTTTAATATTATGGCTTATATTTCATCTTTATTTTTGATTTCTGCTGTTATTATGAGTAGCTAGACCCCATAGCTAGGGTTGTGACCCAACCCTAGTGTGGGTATTTAATGGGTTTTAAATTTTAGGGCTTAATTATTTATGAGTTAGTGATATTTAGCCTAGTTCATGCTAAAATTGTAGAATTAGTGGTTGCAAATACTGACTCATGCCTTTATGACTTAGGCTTTTCTTGAGAAAGAGGGACTAAGTCTAGGAAAATTAGGCTAACAAGGAATTGGGGTGAACTCAAGAGATTGATAGCCCCAATTAAAGGGTTAAACCTAGATATAGTAATGCCCGACTTGAGCCAATTTTACTTGTATTGTATAAACACCCATTTGGGATTGCGAAAGCCAAATCGGGCAAAGTCACTTAAACTACCAAGAGGTATAGAGTGAGCACTTATGTGTGATGGTTATATCACGACCCCAATCATAACAAGCTTGTCCTAGATTCTTGATACCCATTATATACTCACCTAGGCGGAGGTCACTTCCCTAGTGCCTTTTAATACTTGAAAACTTTCACCAAAAATATTGTACTTAGCTTACACTTAGCATACAATAGTATAAAATTGAGTAGAATCAATCGCAAAAATGTTTGGAAGTGCAATTAGGAACAACACGCACATCTAGATTAGTTAGATACCCAACTCCAAGCCAAATTAACTCCCTGTGGAAATCGATCCCGATCTCGTTGGGTAAAATTGCATCGACCATCCTCGCTAATCTATAGTGGTGTAGGTTTAGCCTCGATCACTTTTTGGCTCCTTTGACGGGGAGTTAGACAGTGTTGGCTATATATCTAACTATTTGTGTGTATTATGTTTCTTTCCTTCTGTTTTTCTAACTTTTGTGTATCAATCGCTTTAGGTACCAAATGGCTCATAATGATGCTCTCGGACATGTTCTTCCGGGGGAGGAGGTAGATGACAATGGTGAGGATGAGGTTAATCTAGAACCTCAAGTCCAAAGAAAAGGCCGTCAGGCTAATGACAACATTCCAAACCCTTCCCCACCTCCTCCACGGGCAGCACACCGGGTGCTACCCAATGAAGGTTACGCAAGTGCAATTGTCCCGCCCCGGATTCGGGCAGGCAATTTTCAAATTACTAATGTCATGCTGACCCTATTGGAGCAAAGGGGCTTATTCACTGGAGCTCCTCATCAGAACGCATACAAGCATCTAAAGGGTTTTGTAGACACATGCTGGGGGAGCAAGCAGACGAACGTCTGGCTCGAGAGGCTACCAACCACTCCATACACACGTGGGATGAGTTGGCAGAAACGTTTATAGCTATGTTTTTCTCATCGGGTCATATGGCAGCATTGAGTGATGAGATCTTAGCCTTTAAACAAGAACCTAATGAACCCCTACATGAAATCTGGGAGCGATACCGGACAATCGTCAAGGAATGCCCAAACAATGATATGAATGAAGCAATGATTCAGCAGACATTCTATAGGGGCATCAACATGACCAACCAGTGTGTGGTGAATCAGCTAGTTGGGGGAAAGTTTATGAAAATACCTTATGCCGATGCTTGTGACATACCTGATGAGATGGTTGACACACCCTCAGCTTGGCAGAGTCGGGAAAATGTTCCTCAGGGTGACCCTAATGTCATCCATCTTCACAAGAAACTTCATGATCACGGACAAGCCATAGCCGAGTTGACAACTACTATGAATCAGTTAGCAAAGGCCCAGCTTCAGCAAGTTCAAGGGACAAAGCAAGTAAATGCCATGGAAGGGGTAAATATCATGGCCAACAAGAGGAGACAGCGTGGTCAACAAGTGCAAAACAATCAAGATCAATATGAGCAAAGTGGTAGTGGTTACAATCAAGACGATTCTTATGATGATCAAAGTGAGGAAGTGTTATATGACAATAACTACCAAGGTCAACGGAGCAATGCTCCAAATCAACAATGGAGATCGCAAGGGAACAATAAAAATTGGGGCAACCAAGGCCAAGGGAATTGGAACAATGGCAACAACAACAACTCGAACAATTGGGAGAACAACAATCAGAATTGGGGGAACAACAATAACAATTGGGGCGGAAATGGAAACCAAGGGGGTTGGAATAATAATAATCAAGGCAACTAGGGGTCGGGCTTTCAAAGGCCCCCGATGTATCAACAACCCAATAATCTGCCTCTATATTCATCTCAAGGCAAAGTTCTTCAAACAATAAGATGGGGCGGATAGAGAGTATGTTCAAATAAATGATGGAAAGGAATGTTGACTCCGATGCCCAAATAGCTTCCCATACTACCTCTATTCGCAACTTGGAAGTACAAATGGGTCAAATTTCTCAAGCATTGAATACTCGCCCTAATGATGCACTACCAAGTAATACGATAGTAAACCCGAAGGGTGGGAACAATACAGGCCATGCTATGGCGATGACCACAAGAAGCGGTAGAGGTGGAGATGCAAGTACCTATAATCCAAAGAAGATTGTGAGTGATGATGTTGTGTTGTAAGAAGATGATGAGATTCAAGCCAATGATGAGAATGTGAATGATGAAGTGAGGATCGATATTGATGACAACATGGAGAAGACTCAAAATGATGTGAACCTCTCTAGGGAACACGTGATAGACATACCGGAAACGGTAGTGCCTAAAGCCAAGGCCCCTTTTCCAAGGCCTCCTCAACCGTATCCTCAAAGGCTTGCAAAGAAAAATAATGAAAACCAATTTAAGAAGTTTATTGAGATGATGAAAAGTTTGTAAATCAATGTGCCCTTGGTGGAAGCTCTCGAACAAATGCCGGGATATGCCAAGTTCATGAAGGATTTGGTAACTAAGAAGAGATCTATGAATTGTGAGACCATCAAAATGACTCATCAAGTGAGTGCCATTGTGCACTCGATGGCTCCAAAGCTTGAAGATCCCGGTGCCTTTACAATTCCATGCACCATTGGTAGCGCCGATTTTGCAAAAGCCTTGTGTGATGTGGGAACAAGTATTAATTTGATGCCATATTCTGTGTTCAAGACAATAGGTATTGGGCAACCAAGAGCTACTTCCATGATATTACAAATGGCGGATCGGACAATGAAAAAGCCGCTTGGTATTATTGATGATGTTCTAGTCCGGGTCGACAAGTTTATTTTGCCTGCTAATTTTGTGATTCTCGACTGCGAAGTAGACTATGAGGTGCCTATTATATTGGGGAGACCTTTCCTAGCAACAGGGAAGGTATTGGTTGATGTGGAAGCAGGGGAGCTCACCTTCCGAGTGGGCGATGAAAAAGTTGTATTCCACGTGTGCAAATCAATAAGGCAACCAAATAGCAATGAAGTTTGCTCTTTTGTGGATCTTGTGATGGAGGTGATAGTTGATGACACGAGTGCCATGATCAATGTGGAAGACCCTTTGGAAGTTGTGTTGTTAAACCATGAGGATGATGAAAAGGAAGGCTTGGTTGAATGTGCAAATGCGTTGCAAGGAATGGGATCCTACTCATATGGCCCCCGAAAACTTTCCTTGGACTTGGAAAACTGGAAGACTCTACCAACAAAGCCCTCAATCGAGGAGCCACCAACATTGGAGTTTAAGCCTTTGCCTTCACACCTTAGGTATGAATTCTTAGGCCCTTCTTCAACATTACCTGTTATTCTTTCTGCTTGCCTAACTAACGTGCAGGTAGACTCCACCCTTGCGGTGCTTCAAAGAAGGAAAAAGATGGACTTTGGCTGACATTCAGGGTATAAGCCCCGCCTTTTTCATGCACAAAATTATACTAGAGAATGATGCCAAACCCTCCGTAGAACATCAAAGGAGGTTGAACGAGGCTATGCAAGAGGTCGTCAAGAAGGAAATTATCAAGTGGCTTGATGCAGGGGTTGTGTACCCTATTTCGGATAGTTCATGGACTTCACCGGTATAATGTGTGCCGAAAAAGAGGGGTATGATTGTGGTCACAAATGAGAAAAATGAGTTGATCCCCACTCGTACTGTCACCGGATGGAGGGTATGTATGGACTACAGAAAGCTGAACAAAGTGACCCGCAAAGACCACTTTCCATTGCCCTTTCTTGATCAAATGTTGGACAGACTTGCCGGGCGTGCCTGCTATTGCTTTTTGGATGGGTACTCAGGGTACAACCAAATTCTCATTGCACTAGAAGACCAAGAGAAAACCACCATCATATGTCCGTATGGCACATTTGCATTCTCACGGATGTCGTTTGCTTTGTGTAATGCACCGGCTACCTTTCAGCGGTGTATGATGGCATTATTTACAGATATGGTGGAGGACTTCCTCGAAGTGTTCATGGATGATTTTAGTGTTATGAGGGACTTATTTGAAGAATGCTTGGATAGTCTTGACAAAGTGTTGGCCCGATGTGAAGAGACCAACCTAGTGCTTAATTGGGAAAAATACCACTTTATGGTCGAGGAGGGCATTGTCCTCGGCCATAAGATCTCAAAGAACGGTATTGAAGTGGACAAAGCAAAGATTGAAGTTATTTCAAAACTCCCTCCCCTACTTCCGTCAAGGGAGTTAGGAGCTTTCTTGGGCACGCGGGGTTCTACCGAAGGTTCATCAAGGATTTCTCAAAAGTGGTGAACCCCTTGTGCAGGCTGCTAGAAAAGGATGCAAAGTTTGTGTTCAATGAAGATTGCATGAAAGCTTTTGAGCTTCTCAAGTATAAATTGACAATCACTCCCATCATTACCGCACCCAATTGGAGCTTACCATTTGAGCTCATGTACGATGCTAGTGACGTTGCGGTAGGAGCGGTTTTGGGGCAAAGGGTCAACAAGATATTTCATCCGGACTATTATGCAAGCAAAACGATGAATGATGCCCAAGTCAATTATATGGTGACCTAGAAAGAGTTATTATCCATTATCTTCGCCATGGAAAAGTTCAGGCCATATCTCATGGGTGCCAAAGTGATTGTGCACACCGATCACGCGACACTCCGTTACTTGATGACCAAAAAGGACTCGAAGGCTAGGTTGATGAGATGGGTTCTTCTGCTTCAAGAGTTTGACCTTAAAATCATTGATAGAAAAGGAACTGATAATCAAGTGGCGGACCAGTTGTCCCACTTAGAAGAGTAGGGGAGGCCCCACGATGGCCTCAAAATTAATGATTCATTCCCGGATGAACAACTCCTCTCCGTGTCTTAGAATGGTATGCCTTGGTTCGCCGATGTGGCTAACTTTCTTGTGACCGGCATTATCCCGAGTAAGCTCTCTTCTAACCAAAGGAAGAAACTCAAACGGGACAGCTTGGATTATTATTGGGACGAGCCTCATCTTTTCATGATTTGCAATGATTGAGTGATCCGAAGATGTGTCCCGGAAGAGGAGCAAATGAATATTCTTGATGCTTGCCATTCCTCGCCCTACGGTGGTCATCATGGTGGGGCGAGAACTACTTCAAAGGTTCTTAGCTGTGGATTTTATTGGCCTACCCTGTATAAAGATGCAAGTGAGCTTGTTAAGAGGTGGGATGAATGCCAAAGAGCTGGTGGAATTTACAAGAAGGATAAAATTCCTCTCACCATTATTCTTGAGATCGATATTTTTGACGTTGGGGCATAGACTTCATGGGGCCATTTGTGAGTTTCTGTCGTAACACTTACATTCTGGTTGCTGTTGATTATGTTTCCAAGTAGGTTGAAGCTGTAGCTTTGCCCAACAATGAGGCACAGAGTGTGGTGGCGTTCTTAAAAAAAATATCTTCTCAAGGTTTGGCACTCCTAGGGCGATCATCAGTGATAGGGGTTCTCATTTCTGCAACAAGGCCTTCGACACTTTACTTTCCAAGTATGGTATCAATCATAAGGTGTCAACGCCTTATCATCCCCAGGCTAGTGGACAAGTTTAGGTCTCCAACAGGGAGATAAAGAGCATATTATCAAAAACTGTCAATGCAAACCGGACGGATTGGTCAAGGAAACTTGACGATGCTTTGTGGGCATATAGAACTGCGTACAAGACTCCAATTGGTATGTCTCTGTACCGGTTGGTATTTGGGAAAGCATGCCATCTTCCGGTTGAGTTAGAGCATAAGGCCATGTGGGCGCTCAAGAAGTTAAACCTTGAATGGGATGTAGCAGCCAATCTCCGGGTAGAGCAACTCAATGAACTTGATGAATTCCGGTTTCATGCCTACTCCAGCTCGTCCTTGAATAAGGACAAGATGAAGTACTTACATGACAAATATGCCCGGAACAAAGAATTCAAGGAGGGTGACTTGGTTCTTCTATTCAACTCTCGGTTACGACTGTTTCCGGGAAAGCTCAAGTCAAAATGGAGTGGCCCTTTTGAAGTAGTGCATGTAACTCCGTTTGGTGCTCTTGATTTGGAAAACAAAAATGGTAAAAGCTTCAGAGTTAATGGGCACCGAGTGAAGCACTACCACGACAAATTTGATGACAGCCACGTGATGGCCTTGATCAATTTCACATGATGATGGTAACATGCGTCGTGCCGCGACGTTAAATCAGGCGCTTCTTTGGAGGCAACCCATGTGTTTTTTTTTGTTTTTTTTTTTTGGATTAGATTAGGCATTATTTTGGACTAACTGGTTGTGAAGTTTGTGTAGGAATTGGTTGTGCATTGCAGGACTTTGACAGGGAAAAATCTGACTAAGTGTACGAATTTCGCGGACCGCGCTCAAAATTTCACGGTCTGCGTTAGCATTTCGCGGTGGCACATTTTATCCACGGACGCGTACTTGAAGAGCCCAAAATATCAACTCTCTGAAATTGAGTTCGCGTCCGCGTTCAAAATTTGGCGGACCGCGGTGACATTCGCGGCCGCGCCCTGGATTTTGCAGCAGCTCCTCGAAAGGTAAAAAGCGCGGACCGCGGTAGAATTCCGCGGATCGCTCTAAGGTAAGTCGGTGGGTCCCCATCGGTTTGGTATAAATAGAAAGTCCTTAGGACTTTTACACTTTTCGAACCTCAAACTTTCACCACATTAGAGCATTGTTCATCTTCCTTTTCTTCGACTGTCAATCTCATTTCATATCAATCAAGAATACATTTTCCTCTACAATTTCACAACTGGTATGCTCAAATCTTTGCATTGATTTTATCACTTTCTTTTCTTTTCTTCTAGTTTTAAATTTTCTTTTTAGTTAGGGTTTAATACATGCCACAATCTCAAAATCATGCTTAAATTTAGGGGTGTTCATGGTTCGGTTTGGGTTGATTTTTCTCTAAAATGAAACCAAACCAAGTAAATCGATTTTTCAAATATGGAACCAAACCAAACCAATTAAGTCGGTTTTTTATCGATTCGGTTTTTGTCAGTTTTTCGATTTTTTCGGTTATTCATCGGGTTTTTCTTAAATACGAGACATACACTACCAAACGCATATTCCGGTGACTATATTTTTAATGTAACATTATCAAATCAATTGTTCTTTGAGAAATCTATCATTTATCAAGATATATTGATGATAATTGAATCAAACAGTGGTGAATAATAAAAATACTCAATTAAAAATCGATTATTTTTAACATGAAATAAATTTTTGTACTAAGCAAAAGAAAACTACCAATCAAACTAGAATGTAAAGGCAAAGAATTAGATTATTATAATAGCAAAGAACTAGACTAAAAATATAAATGACTAATATGTACCATAAAATTTAAGAAACTTTATATAAGAATATACATATATATTGGTGTAATAATAAATTTAAATAGCTACTTTTATAGTCGGTTTGGTTCGGGTTTTTTCGGTTATTTTTTAATTAAAACCAAACCAAATTTGATCAGTTTTTAAAATTCAAAACCAAAACCAAACCAAACCTAAAAAGTATCGATTGTTTTAGTCGGTTTGGTTCGGTTTTTCGGATTTTCATGAACACCCCTACTTAAATTCATGTGGGTAATTATTTTACATGAGTAATGGGGGATAGAGTTATTAACTATGCATGTTAATTGCATTAATTATTTTGCACTTAGTAAAAACCCTAGGTTTCAAATGTGCTAGTGCCCGTTTTGTTTGAACTCCGCGGACCGCGGTCCATTTTACACGGTCCGCATTCTTTAATTTGTGAGAACTTACGCGGCCGCGTCCAAAATTCGTGGTCCGCGCTCATGAGTTTCAGAGAGTTTGGCAATTCCTTCTGTGGCCGCGTCCATTTTTACGCGGTCCGCGTTTGATCTTTCGTAGCCGCATCCCAAATTTCGCGGTCCGCGAAAGACCATGATCAGAGAGTTGGTAGTATGAGTCCAACCTCCTCGCGGCTGCGCCCATTTTTACGCGGTCTGCGATGGCCCTTCTGCAGCTGCGCCCATTTATTCCGCGATCCGTGGTGCACTATTTTGGGAAGCACTGTTTCATTTTATCTGCATTTCTTTAAGAATTCATTGAACCACAATACTAATGATCTTTCACTAATTGTGTGTGCAGATAATTATGCAATATCGTGGTGGTCCCGACAAATCAAAAGGGAGGGGAGAATCCTCCTGAGGCCGAGGCAAAGGGAAGCAGTCTGGACCCTTAGCAACGCAGAAGATTATTAGCAAAAAGGCCCCACCTGTGACACCTCAAGCTGACTCCTCGGACACTAGTGAATACCTCCCTTCCCGGGAGATTTTCGAGGGAGAATCTGCACAATAACCCGAGGCTCAATCTCAACCTTTCCGTCTCGTCAATCAACCCACCTCCTCATCTGAGTCGTCTGATGGCTCAAAAGGAGGTAGTGAGACTTCAGCACCATCTCCCCCACCTGCTGCAACTCCGGCCTCAACATCTGCTCCTATTGATGTTGATGATGAAGAAGAGGTTCCGGATGACGGGAGAGGAGGTGATACCTATGAGGGGGGTTGATTAGATCAAGGAAGCCGGCAGTGTGGCAAGATAGGTTCTTGAGTGAGAAGACCTACCACAAATTCCAGGAATGGTGGCCACAAAGGTCGCTCATCCTTGAGCAACATTTCATAGAAAGAGACCTTCTCCCTCACAACCCGAATGTGAAGAGACAATTTGATGAAATATGGGGTGGAAATTCTTCACCAGCAAGCTGCCGGAAGCAAATGAGTACCTAGTCAAGGAATTCTACGCCAATGTTGCCCATATCTAAAAGGGTACCTATTTGACTAACGTACGAAATAAGAAGATCTGATTCGATGGAAAAACTTTGAATACATATGCCAGGTTTGATGATGTAGACGCTGCTCTATACATACAGAAGTTGGAATTAGATGAATCATCCCGTCCATGGGTAGTAGAGGTGATAGCCATACCAGGGACAACACCGGCCTGGCTTACACCGGGAGTCTCAATTTCCAGAAACACCCTTAGCTTTGAAGCCAAAGGGTGGTGCAGCTTCGTCTGCAGTCGCCTTGATCCGTGCCAGCATGACAGTGACATTCCACTCTCCCGGGCGATTCTCATAGCGTCCATCATGGAGGGGTACCCAATAAATGTGGGAAACCTCATAGCCCAGAACATATCTAAGGCAACCAGAAAGGAAGAAAGGTCCTACCCTTACCCCAATTTCATCACCATGTACCTAGAGGACCAGGGGGTTGAGGGGAGATACTTTGACACGAAGGTGAAGCCGAAAAGCCCCTTCTCTTGGTACAGCCTTCAGAGAGCAGAAAACCCGACGTCCAAAGGCAAAGCCACTACCTCCACTGGCCAGTCTGAAGAGCCAAGGGTAGTGGCCACTGGTTCCAAGCCTTCCACATCTGAGGATTCTTCGGCTGCTATGCCACTTCCCTCATCCGGGCCATCTGTCACATCCCCATTATATGTGCCCTCATCTTTCGCATATCCTTATACTTCACTGTGGGTCTCTCAGATGCTATCCAGCGTCAACAACTGGTTGCAGATAGCTACATCAAAGTTATTTGTCTTATCCAGTGCAGTCGCAGCACAGGCAGTCCCAGCACAGCTTTAGGTACCTCCATCAGTGGAGGATTCATTGAAGGAGCTTTTGGACAACCAGAAGAAGCTCCTGGACAACAAAAAGAAAATCCTGGAGATATTAGATACTCATGGGAAGGTGATCAAGGAGCTGGGCAAGCAGGTCAAAAAGATAAAGAAGACTCAAGCTTCAAAAGAGTCAGTGGAGCTGCTGAAGAAGGAGGTAGAGAAGTTCACTTCTACCAGAGATATTCCACTGGACCTGCTTGTGGAGGAGACTGCCCCTGCAACACAGACAGCACATGCATCAGAGCAAGAGGCTGATAGAGAGCCGGTGAGAGAATTTGTGGTGCCCCAATCAGAGAACCTGGAGATACAGTTGGAGGACCCGGAGGGAGTTAATGATCCTATGCAGTCCGAGGTCCCCACTAGTGAGCCTGACCCCATGCAGACAGAGACCACATAGGGAGTTTTCTTTACTCTCTATACCTTCCCTAATCTTATTTTTGCTTTTAGCATTGAGGACAATGTTATCTTTTATTTGGGGGAGTGGTCTTATTTTGATTTGATGACTGGTATGTAATAATTATGATACTATTTTCCTTTATTTTTACTTATCGTTATTTTCACTTTTGTTATTTTTCACTTTTGGTATGTATATATTCATCTTCATTTTATATATATTCGGTTCACTCCATTATTGTACATATTCATTTTACTTTCCGTAGTTTACTTTATAACTTCTTTTGTATTTTTCCTTAATAGCTTAGCTTCTTATTTCCTTTAGTAGCTTTTTTTGAGTTTTTAGCTTCTTTTCACATTTTTGCGTGATCAATAAGCCTTTGGTTTTCTTAATGCCACGGTTTTTTCCAAAGGTGGATATTGTGTGAACCGGGTGGCTCTTCCCAACGATGGATGTCGTGATAACCATCTTAAGGGATTGAGTTTGTTTTTCTTTTTGCTATGATATGTAATAGTAATGAATAAAAGTGTCTCAAGCAGGATTCACTTGGTACTAACACATTTACCTTCGACCTCATAGTTAGAAATAAGTTGATTGACAAAGAATAGCTCTAGTTGTAACCTTTAGACTCTTGAGTTGACTAAAACTATCATCAAGTGGTTTCTTTGAGCCATCTGTGATCTTCAATCTTATCTAGGGATGTTGTGGGCCTTTGACTCTATTCTCTTTAACAATCTATTATCTTGAGAGAGAGGTGAGGTATTGAATTGCAAGTTCAAGCCCCGTGCCAATAAGTCTAGAACTTGCCCTGAATGTTTGTCTAGGTGAAATTCTAAGTGTAGCTCGACTTGAAAAGTGATTGTAGGCTCTCCTTGGTCCCATTTAAACTGTGAAAGCTTCCGTAGCCTACCAATATGATATCCCTAGTCAACCCATTTGAGCCTAAGCCTTTTTCATTCAATAGCCACATTACAAGCCTTCATCCATTTTATAATGACCCTCTCTTGGCACCCAATCTTTCCTTAGCATTCATGATGAGCAATTAGCAAAAATATAAGTTTGGGGGAGAGACGAGGAATTTCAAAATAATGAAAGGTACAAAGAAAAAAAGGAATTTATGAAAAGGAAAGGCAAAGAAAAGGATGAAGAGTTAAAAAGAAATATGTCAAAAAGAAAGAAAAGGTTGAAGGGATTCAAAGAAAACAATGTTGAAAAGCATGGAATGATGAGAAAAGGAGAAAAATGATTGTCATGAACAAGAAAAAGTGACAATGTGTCTTTCTAGATCCCCTGAGGAAGAAGAAAATGACTCAAAGAGCCAAGAAAGTATGAACCGAAATGAGAAAATGGAGTGCTTGAGGAAAGATGAAATCATCATAGTTCATTATGTCCTACCTTGATCCAAAAAGCCTTCATTACATCCCGCTAAAGCCCTATATGATTTCAAGTTGAGTGAGATTATATTAGTGGTGATTTACATAAGGGGCAAGCTTATGGTACTTAGAGCAGGACTTATGGCATTCTTTTGAGTTTGATGAGCGCACTTCTTTACAATCCTTGTTTTGAGTGTCACATTCTATAAAGTGAGATTTGCTCATGGAGAGCAGAGGAGGAGGAGTTTGGGATCCACAATGACCTACGTGAGAGAGTGAGCTTCCTTGATGAATTGAGTCAACTCTTGATACTTTTGTGTCACATTAGAACTATGTAACTCAAAAGGTCATAGCATGATGTTGTTGATAATGCATTTGTGTTGAGGGTAATTGTTAGTCCCAATTGATGCTTGATGAAGTCACCTTAGGACAGCTGAAATTTTCATTTATTTTTCTTGTGGAGGTGGGAATTACCTTGTTTGCTTGAGGACAAGCAAAATCTTAAGTTTGGGGGAGTTGATAAGTAGGGATTTTAGCCAATTATTTGCTCTCTTTTACTTAGTTTTTAGGCCAAAAATACGTGAAGGTATTCCCGAAAACTAACTTAATGTGCTTGCTTGCAGGGTTTTGTTCGAAATGAGCCAAAGAAGCCATAACCAACTCATAAAGGAGTCAAACTTGAACAAAAACCAAGTCTGGACCAATACTGTGGAACGCGTACCGCGATAGAAAAGGGAGGCCACAAAATTATCATCGTCGAGGCGGCCGTTATTCCGCGAACAGCAAAATAGAGATTCAGAGAGGCTGTTTTGAGCACTAAAATTAAGCTCTGAGAGCTGTAGAAGAACGCAACCGCGAAGTGACTAATGCATCCACGGTTGGAATTTAGCGGAAAACGTTTGTCGAGGTTCAGAGACTTTGCAAGTAATGTTTTTACTAATATTTTCATATATTTTTATTGTTAAATTGCAGGTTCAGGACGGGTAAGCAGACTATGAAGATAATCACCAATACGATCAAAAAGCTTTATGATGGCCCATATGCGACTTGGAGTGATTTTCCATACTCGCTGAAGGAGCAAATTTTCAATCAGTTTAAGGTATAAATGTTCTTTTAAGCAGTTTAATAATTTATATTTATGATGTTTCCATCTAATAATTAACTTTTAAAATGCAAAGTAAGTGTGTATGGAAAGACCGCTATAGCGAGAGGTGGCTACAAATTTTTATCTTAAAGCTCGCTAGAGATTGACAGATCATTTCTCAGATGGTAGAAAGAAGAACAAGAGGACTAACTGGTGTCTGCAACATTTATGGGATGATTTGTTAAGGCAATGGCAGACCGAGCAATTCTTAAAGAAGAGCGAACTAGGGAAGAAAGCTCGCTCATCCGAGAAGGGAGGCTCCTTGCACACTGGGGGTGCTATCAGCATCGGAAAAATAAGAAGAAGATCGGTAATTACTTAAATTGTTACATCTTTACTTTTCTAAGTATATCAATTCTATTTATTAACCAAATTAATTTATTTTCAGAAAAAGAAGTATGGGCGTCTAATTCACCATGATGAGCTATTCAAGGAGACGCATATTTTAAAGAAGAAGAAAGAGGGGGATGCAGATAGGTGGGTCGAGGACCGGGCAGAGACTACATAAGTAAGCTTTCAATTTTCCTTAAGTGATATAATTTACTTTTATAAGATTTGTATATACTAATTTAATTTAAAATAATGTAGGGTCGCTACCAAAGCAATATGGAGAACTTCATTCATAGTCAGCCAACTGGTGAATCGGACGGGCCAAAAAAGGGGAAGGTATACGGTCTTCCTGAGAAAACATTCCATCGCTACAAAACTCTCCTTTCTACTGGAACTTTTCCGTTGCCCCTGTCTCGTGAGTCATCGCTAGAGGCTCGACCTCCACGTGAGCGTTCCTCTCGTCCTCCCCCTGATCGTTCTTCCCGTCCTCCGCATGATCATTCTTCCCATCTTCCGCATGACCGTTCTTACCGTTTTGTGGATGAAAGTTCATCAGATAGTGGTGATGATGTAGAAAATACCCCTTGACAATACTTTGATATACTTGAACTAGACTAATAGAACTTGCTTTGAATTAGAATGAACATTTTTTAACTTGTTGTAATTACTTAGTTTTTGATTAGTTTTGAATTGTAATATTTAATTGAACTTGTTAGTTTTAAAGTATTAATTGGATGTTTGGTTGGATTTGTGGTGAATTAGGGGTTGTTTGTGGTGAATTGGGGGTTATTTGATATGAATTGGGAGTATTGGTATGCTGTTTTTATTTGGCAGGTGGTGTAGCTACCAAAAAAGGCATTTTCCGCCAAAATTATTCCCAGAAAACCGACCGACCTTGATCGTTAACTAAAAATATTAAATTTCAAAATACCGACTAATGTTGGTCGGTTAATGCACATTGAATTCTCAGAAATTCAACATTACCAACCAAAGCCAGATTACCGATTAACGTTGGTCGGTATTATTAAATTTTAATTATTTATAAAAAACTATATATTTTCTAATACTGACCAACATTGGTCGGTATACAAAATATTATATGATTAATTTATTTTTCATTACCTACCAAAGTTGGTCGGTAACCAAAATTATTAAATTTAGAACACCGACCAACGTTGGTCAGTAAAATTATATTATTAAAATAATATTCCGACCGACTTTGGTCAGTAATTTTCGACCAACTTTGGTCGGTATGCTCTACAGACCTTCAAAATACCGACCACACACAAATGGTCGCGTTTCGGACGGTTTTAAGCATATGTTTAGTAGTGTAACTCACAACTTCTACCTAGTGTATACGAGCAAAATCGAGCTCGCCTACGACATGGTAGGCCAGGCTCGAAACATGGCAATAAAGGACTGAAGATCGACCCCAATTCCCACTGGGCTAGAACCTAGGGGCAGAACGCCTACCTTCGAGAATATCGAGGCTATGATCCCGGAATCGATCCTAGCCTCGAACGAGCTCGAAGAAACATTATTAGCACAACCAAAGAAGATCGAAATATCCGTGACCGATCGTATATTACGGCGGGAATCTCGGCACGTATCAATAAGGAACCAACAATTAGTAAATCAAGAGATTTTTTACCTTTTATAGAATTGTACCTAAAGCAGGACTCCTCTACTATATAAAGGGGGTCTGATAATTCATAAAACACATGGTAACAGGTATTCCAAGGTAATATATCATTACTTTTTCTATTATTAGTTCTTCTACTTTCGTTCGTGCTTGTTGTTACGAGCCCAGATCGAGGACAAATACTTCACTAAGGCTTAAATCGTCATCCTTGTGTGGTTTGAGCTTAATTTATCCTTATTTATTTAATTTGTCTTTATTTACTGCTTCGTGTCAAACAAATCTATGTATTCTCAAAACCACTTACAAATTTAATTGTTATATGATTTTAAGGATAAACAGTTTGGCGCCCATCGTTGAGCAGAGGATAATAGTGGTTGTTTGATACAAATTTCTATAATGCACACTTCTTTACACTTGTTCTTTGGAGTGTCTCTAATTTCAGGTTAAAGCTCAAAATGTCAAACTCCCAATCAGCACCTCTACATGTTGACGATAGGTCCGGTCATCACGGCGAAAATAACATAGTGCTCAGTGGCGGGACACCACCCGTTGATCCCGTCGGAATTCCGGTCGCTGACCCGATTGACACCAACTCGCATATGGTTGATTGAGGCCAAACCTACACCACTATAGAGTAGTGAGGATGGTCGATACAGTTTTACCCAACGAGGTCGGGATCGATTTCCACAGGGAGTTAATTTAGCTTGGAGTTGGGTATCTAACTAATTTAGATGTGCGTGTTGTTCCTAATTGCACTTCCAAACATTGTTGCGATTAATTCTATTCTAATTTTATACTATTGTATGCTAAGTACAATATTTTTGGTGAAAGTTTTCAAGTGTTAAAAGTCACTAGGGAAGTGACTTCCGCCTAGGTGAGTATCTAATGGGTATCAAGAATCTAGGACAAGCTTGTTATGATTGGGGTCGTGATATAACCATCACACATAAGTGCTCACTCTATACCTCTCGGTAGTTTGAGTGACTTTGCCCGATTTGGCTTTCTCAAGCCCAAATAGGTGTTCATACAATACAAGTGAAATTGGCTCAAGTCGGGTATTACTATCTCTAGGTTTAACCCTTTAATTTGGGCTATCAATCTCTTGAGTTCACCCCATTTCCTTGTTAGCCTAATTTTTCTAGACTTAGTCCCTCTTTCTCAAGAAGAGCCTAAGTCATAAAGGCATGAGTCAGTGTTTGCTACCACTAATTCTATAATTTTAGCATGAACTAGGCTAAATATCACTAACCCATAAATAATTAAGCCCTAAAATTCAAGACCCATTAAATACCCACACTAGGGTTGGGTCACAACCCTAGCTATGGGGTCTAGCTACTCATAATAACAGCAAAAATCAAAGATAAAGATGAAATATAAGCTATAATATTAAAGTACAAGATGAAAATCTAAAGTTTGAAGGTAAATCTACTCTAAAATTGCCCAAAAAGGGAAAACCCAACCGTTCACGTGCTCTGTAAAACAAAACTTAACCTAAAATTGATAAAAGGATCTATTTATACTTGGCTGAAAATTTCGGACTAAAATGCCCTTGTGGAGGTTTCGCGAACTTGTAATTCTGATCGCTTCCGCGCTTGAGCTTTTGCGGCCGCGTAATAGTGAGCGCGGTCCGCGTTTCTTTATATCTAGGCCTGGGTAGATCTTCATTTCACGAACCACGTAACGTTTACCGCATCCGTGTGAGATTCCTTCACGGCCGCGTAATTTGGACATGGACCGCATTCTTCATTTACGCGCAAAAATAACAAACAACTCTTATCTGTTACCCTCAGGGACTATGATGATCTTGCCATAGTGATCATAATGCACTACCTCTAGACCATCATCCTCAGCATGTGTATCATAAGCATGTGTAGACGGTGTAGATGGGGGCTCAGAGCTACAATCTCACAGGCGAAGTCCTGAAATGGATAGAGTCGATGATGAAGATGGGTGCGATCCTTGTGACTGCGACATAGCTGGATGCGATCCATGTGGTTGTGATACAGATGGTTGTGACCCATATGGATGTGATATGGATGGCTATGATCCATGTGGTTGTGATATGTAGGGATGTGATCCCCTTAGCTGTGATGCAGATGGTTACGATCCATATGGCCGTGAGATAGCTGGACTGTATATCGTACGTATAGTCCTATGGCCCTGTGATGGAAGACCTTGTGTCTGGATGAAGGTATAGGCCTTGTGATTCTGTGATCTCGGTATATCCGTGTGGAGGAGGATAAGATATAGGCATCTCTGAAGAGGGTGGAAATGAGGGAGTAGTATTATCCTCAGATTCTACCCTCCTCTTCCCTTCCTAGTCTTTTCTCGATCCTGAGAACTAGTAGGGTCATTTTTACCTTAACCCTTGCCTGCCATCTGCATAATATAATACATATTTAGAATGAAACTTATACGAAACTAGTTATAACACGAGAGTGCTTTAAAAACCAACTTTTTAATCCCCGTCGACGTATTGTTCCTCGTCCGAGAATTCCTCGTGCTCACTTGTTTCAATTTCATCAGTTGATTCTTCGTTCTCGTTTTCTATAATTGTTACTTCATTTATATCAACTTCTTCCAATATGCGTTCAGGATGTTCCAAATCATTTTCTAACAGATCGTCCACTATTTGGTGAACATTGGAGATATCGTTTTGATATGCAACATCTAACACATTCTTGACTTTCACCCTACCTATAGGCTTAGTTTTGATTACAACCCACCAATCGGACTTATTCCGACGCAATGGATAAGGAGCATAATATACTTGCCTCACATTATGTGCAATTATGAAAGGATCATAGCGATCATATTCCCTCGTATGATTAACTTCAATTATGTTGTATTGGTGGTGTACTTTTGCACCTCTTGTTGGATTTGGGTCAAACCACTTGCATCTAATGAGTATCAATTTCTTATATGGCCAACCTGTATATTCTAGTTGTAATATTTCTTTGACCACACCATAATAATCAATATCTCCAACTTGGTTGCCATCACCACCTTGAACCCACACCCCGTTGTTGTTGCTATTTTTATTTTTAGAGCAATCCTCTGTATGAAACTTATAACCATTCACTACGTACTTAGACATTGTTGTGACCTGAAGCCCAGGTCCCCAAGATATATCTTTCAAAAATTGATTTACACCATTATTTGGATTATTTACCTACATAGAGTTAAAAAAAGTCATAAGTTAGCACAACTTATGAATCAATTTTTATACATTCAATATATATACAGCATCATAGCCAAATTGACCCACGAAGTGACTGTGACATATCAAATATTTTTAGTAGTTGCATCAATATATAGTCACAGTAAATTTTATATTTTGATAACTAATAAATTCACATAGATTAATAAATATCGGTTAAGACATTTTACCTTTTGTATTCATCTATCTAAGTTAATTTTCTAAGTTATAATTAAGTATATGAGTCATTTCACACACACACACATATATTGTAATTGATGATCAATCACATACATTACTACGTACGAAAAATTTATCAATTGATGAATTGGTAAACCAATATTATTCTATTTTAAATATGTTTAGTCGATTGTTATATTAACTCATTTACTTAATGCTAATAACTTCTTTCGTTTCTTTAATTTGTGATCCATATATACATGTCAAAGAAGTTTAGTATTCTTCTATATTTCATTCATTCATCACTAATAATGCATGACATAGATTAATCGATATAGGTCGGGACGTTTTATTTTTAATATTCATCGATATAGGTCGAAACGTTTTGTTTTTAATATTCATCGATGCATCTAAGTAAGTTATAAGTCGATGAATCAATTTACAAATAGATATATTTGATGATGATCAATTATATATACTAATTAGATTATTGCTTCTTCACAAGTCTATCTCCAAAAGAACCCGACCATGTGGCCCTAGCTCTTCGCGTTCTTAGATGATATATATATATATATATATATATATATATATATATATATTGTGGAGGACGTGAAGAACGATCACGGGTCGGACTAGAGGAACGATCACGGGGAGGACGAGAGGAATGCATTTTAACTATATATAGCTTGTTATAGTATATGTTAGTGTATTCATTATTTGTATTACAAAATAAAGTGTTAACGGATTATATTTATATTATTTAGATAGTAAATATTAATGTGATTCAAAAGTTTGACCATGTTTGACCTATGAACCGACCGAAGTTGGTCGGTTATTTTTCAGAAATTATATCTACCGACCAAAGTTGGTCGGTAAAATCTTCTCCTGTAATAACCGACCGACTTTGATCGGTAACTTCAACTATAAATTTTATAAAATATTTTAAATAATAATATAATTTTTAAAATTTAAAAATATGGGTCCACCTTACCGACCGATGTTGGTCGGTAATAAAAAAAGTGCTTTGACTAAGCAAGTCTGACCATTGTGGTTAAATATTTAACCAATATACCAACCGATTTCGGTCGGTATGTAATTTTTAAAAAAATATAAAATATTTTTTTGGTAGTTTCCGTCCGCTTTGGACTGTTTTTTTTGTCGCTTTTGTTGACCGACCAACGTTGGTCGGTTCGCTTCGGTCGAATTTTTCCGAATTTCTAGTAGTGTTAGGTGAAGTGCCGAAAGGAAACTCTAAGGTTTTCTTGTTGGCCGCAAGCAGATTATGTTAAAACAAGCAGATCATTGTCTTTCTCTTGATTTAGTATAGTGGACAAGTAAAAGTGAAAATGTATTTTTAATATAGTGGACAAGTAAAAGTGAACGAAGGGACCCGTACACAAAAACAAATCGTGCTATATGGATTAGCGCTAGCATGTCTTTAGTACAAGTTTAATGTTAAGGACACAATTTATTTTGTTCCACCACCTTGAATAGCTAAACCCTGTTTATATTTTGTGAAAAATAATTTTAAATTGGAGCGACATGAACGATTATTACTCATATAACCGACTTGACTTGCTTGGAAATTGGAATTGAGGTATAATATTGTTGTTCCAAACCTGCACCCCTACCCCCTACGTGTTCAATCTAGAAATTTCAAACTTCTATTGAAAGGATTCGAGAATGCTGATTTCCGGAATAATGAGTCACCAGACCACAAACAGACCTGTATGGTTATCCACTCCTTATTTTTTATCATTAAGTTTGGGCCCCCAGTTGGGATACAGAATTATTGGGCTTGGACATTTGGGACCAATAATCGTGTAAAGATCCCTTTATATTTTAGCCATTTGTTGTTGGATTTTTTACATAGTTTTCTGCTGAACAAAATAATTGCCAATAAATATATATTAATATATAATATAAAAATTAATACTCATATTTTATATATAATATAAATTTTTTTTATACTTGACTAGTGCCTGTAATTATTTTTGGCCGACTAGCCAAATGTGTTAAAAGCCTTTTTTGTTCTAAGTATGGAAAATAGAGAGAAAAAGTTTGTGACACTCGAAGCTTACAGCCATTGGATAGAATTGTATATTGTGTCACTGAGTTACTACTTAGTCCAGGAATAACTGATCAATCTGAGTTCTAATTTTCTTTTTCTTTTTCAAAAAGAACTATAGTTCCTAACAAGTTTCAAATTCTCCTTAATTTAAAAATGTCACATGCAAACAAGAACTTATCTTCAATTTGGTCCATATATCAGAGAGCCCCAAGCTGCCAAACTCCAACATAGAGTAAAAGGACGAAGCAGAGGAGCTCAGGTCAGTCAACATTGTCTGCTGAAGTGATTTTAAGAAATAATAATTGTTCTATGAATTGGATAATTTGGGGTCAAGTTTGATGCATCTACTTGATTAGTTTTTCTAGAAGTTATTTGACAAAGATGACTCTTCTTTATGCAAAAAGCAAATTTATGAAAGAATCATTGCGCCGAAATCATTCTCCACTTTAGTCTTTGTTCTAAAGTACTTTAAGCATGTCACTTCGGCATGTTGTGAATGGCTGATCAAATCAAAAGCAATCTCTTCACCTTTTGTTACATACACTAAAAATTAAATTTTTTTCCAAATATCACAGCCTCAATCATCAGCACGCACAAATGACGGAAAATTTTTCGTATAAAACCTTTGAAAAACATCACCACTATTAAATCTAAAGTACCATGTTGAAAAAAGAAAAAAAAAAGAAAAAAAGGACCACAGGGTGACTAGAGAGTTTACCTCCCACTAAACAATTGTAAACTGGAATATCTTTGTACTGATTGCATTTGGTTAGCTTAGCGTAAGTAATTATAAGAAAATTAAAGCATGTGACTAAAGCATAGTAGATGATCATTGACTTCTGTGGCAGGAAAAGACGGTAGATTAGCAGCTACCAATAAGGGGCAATTGTTAGTTGAACTACTTCTAGTTATAGGTTCCTTCCTTTTCTTTTTCCTTTCTCCGTATCCTTCTTGTTCTTGTTGTCAAAATCATTGTTTTTGAACTACCAATCCTTTCTTTCCTTTTTTGTGATTGTTGAAATATGTCTATGGGAATTGTCAATTTGTCATTTGCCAAAGCGCCATCTGATGAAGACCATGCAACTTAGCTTTTTAGCCCACGTTTGCTTAAAAAGTATTTGGTTCCTAGGTTTTGAAGCCCCACAAAAAGAATGTGTGTTGCAAATTTATAACAGATAAATGGAAGTGTTCATACAATTCAATGAAATTTCAGAGTAGGTAAATGTTCTAGATATGAGCTTCCGTTTACTCATTAACAGGAATATTTTTACATCTAAAAAAATAAAAAATAAACCCGTACGTTAGAAGGTCTTAGACCTATAATAGAGAACTAAAAGTGATCACTCTCAAGGTTTATATTTATAACGGAATTGGGTCAAAAATACCCCTGAACTATTGAAAATGGAGCAAATATGCCATCCGTTTGCTATTGGGCACAAAAATATTCTTACCGTTAGTCAAATGGAGCACATATACCCTTCTCCACTAACAGACTCCACATCAGCTATAGATTCACTTTCAGAAGTATTTTCTTTGCTGATTTGGAGCTCCACATTAGATTTGTTTTTTTTTTATTTAGGAAAATTAATGACATCCAAGTTACCCGTGTCTTTTCCCATTTTCCACAATCAATGGGTTAAAATGCCTCGATCAACGAATCCTATCAGAGACCGATTGTATAATCAATTATGCTGCTCAGTGTTCCCATTTTTTAATTTGTTTCATTATTAACTCATCAAACTTCCATAAACACTGTCGAAATAGCCATTCCAGAGTTCAACTTCATTTTATTACTGCATGACCACCTGGAGAGATTAACATAGAAAGAGAGAGATTAATTGGTGTTAGAGACATAATTCGCTTCTTTTTAAAATTTATTTTGTTTAATCCTTCTGCATTTCTCTCCATTTTTTTGTTGTCGTTCTTCACAAACCTTAATTTTCAAGCCTCTATATCATCTTTTCCCGTTTTGAAATCATTTGCAGAGGTTCAGATCTAGATTTGGATTTTTCTATACAGGTTCTTTCGGGTTTTTCTATACAGATTTCTGAAAGGAAAAAAAGCATATCAGGAAAAAATGGACTACTGGAAGAGTTTCCGATAAAGTCCGACGGGGCTCGCAGGTTGGGTTTTTGGGGATAAAAGTCTGCTGCATAAGGGGTGGTCATGATTGATGAATAATTAAGAAAAGTGGCGAGGGGGATGGAGGCAAGATGTTCGTGATATTGGAGAATTAAGAAATTATTTGGAGGGTATTGTTTTCCAAGGAGTTCCAAATCAGCAAAGAAAATACTTCTGAAAGTGAATCTATAGCTGATGTGGATTCTTATAGTGGAGAAGGGTATATGTGCTCCATTTGACTAATGTGGTAAGGGTATTTTTGTGCCCAATAGCAAACGGAAGGCATATTTGCTCCATTTTCACTAGTTCAGGGGCATTTTTGGCCCTTTTTCGTACTTTTAAATAATGTGATTTGCACTATCCAATAATATGACTCTGATTTGTTCAAACCCGGATTAATATTATCCTTCCCCACCAAAAATAATTTTAAAAAAAAGAAGAAAAATCTTCTTGATAAATTATGACCCGTTTGGCCATAAATTTTGCCAAAATAAATTTGGATTTTATTTGGCAAATACATGTTTGGCCATAGATTTTGCCTGCATTTTGGCCAAATTCCAAATCCCAAAACCAACTCAATAGCTGGTTTTGGGCCAAAATATCACTATTATATTTTTTAAAAATTGCCCCAAACTTTTGTATTTTATAAAAGAGCCCACCATTTATTATTTTGTAACGATGTTGCTTCGTCTTTTCGGTTATCTGATAGTGTATCATGTAGTTCATTATAAAAATGATAATTTTGTATCAAATTTATTTATATTTAGGACTATGGTTTGCGATAATATAATGAATGTTATTGATAATGGTGTTGTTGGGTATTTGTGATAGTTTTTAGAACTTGTGGGTATAAGTCATGTTTCATATTTTTCCAAACCAAACTTCATCCAAAACAGATGTCCAAACACATTTTCATCTTCAAACGAAACTTCACCCAAATTAAATTTTTCAAAATAAATTTGAAAATCTATAGCCAAACGCTAGCTTAGAGTTTATCATCTTTCTTTGAATGGTGCGTTTGGTTTAATTTGTCGGCACCCTTATTATTTTGTGTGATATCTACTACCTCAATATCGGGTAATTCTGTGTACTTAGTAGTTAGTACTTAGACAAAATAAGGAGAAATCATTGACTATTTTTGTCTATACTGAAATTTGAGTTATGATTTCCAAATATTTCACAGATCATTAGACCACATTTCATTAATGATTAGGCCACACTTTGGTCAGTTCTATCATGGTGCGAAATTGCTCCTATTTCCTCTGGATATGTTGCAATTAGAGGTGTGTATGGATCTTTAAAAACCGACTAAATCGATCAAATCGAATCGTACTGAACCGATTATTAGGTTTACTTTAATAAAATCGTAGGTTATTATATAAATTTATAGTTGTACCGAAAAATAGGATAAGTTTTTTTTTTATAAAAATAAACTAAAAAAATATCAAATCGTACCGACTAAATTTATATATGAAAATATATTTTATATTCATTAATTTTTTGTCTTGGGTCTTGGGAATATGAAAATAGCTACAAGTGACCAAATAATTAATATCCAATGTCCCAACTTCCAAACCTTCTAATACTCATATATCGAAACTAAATTAGTTCTAACATCTTGAGTAGCAAGCCATTAGGTATTCCAGCGATATTCAGTAGCAAGCCATAATGTATTGGATATCTTTTCTCTTGTATAAATTAGATTTCTCTTGTTGGATACTAATCCCCCAATAAGCTCTATTCTTGAGTCCCAACTCAATTAGTATCCTTCCACTAGTATAATTTATATTTTTCTTGTCTTTGCTTAATTTATTTTGCGCTACCATAGAATAGTGGGATGAATCTCTATTCTGGACATCTTTTATGTTCCTTTGATCATCACTCTTAAAATCGTAAAAGATATCTAGAGAGCTTTGACAAAGTCCTATGCAAGTACACATTATCGAATTCTAACTTCAACTAGCGACTCTGCAATGACATTTTTAAAAAAATACCGAAAAATTAACCGAAACGTACTGATACTAAAGAGAAACCGAAATGATTGAGACGATTCTGAAAAGTCTAATTTTGATTATATAAAATGGAATAACCAAAAATTTAGTATGATATAAATTTTATAAAATAATCATCCGAACCGAACCATTGATAACCTTAGTTGTAACTTTAAATCAGCAATTTTCATTCAATTTTTCATCAAGTCATGGAGTTTTGCTCGGGCTGTGGGGGTGGGGAGTGGCAATCAAATCTTTTTCTTTTTTGTTGGATTGTAATTTAAGGATTTGAGCTTTTCATGAACACTAGTAATTAATTCTATCCATGTAGAAAAATTCTAGAGAAGTAGGGAGATACTCCTATTATTTCTGATTGGTTTGGCGGAAAAATATTTTCATAATTTTTATTTTCACATGGTTTGATGGGAATATTTTCACAACTTTCAATTGAAAAGGATTGCTATTCTAAAGAAATTAATTTTAGTTAATATGGAGAGTTGACACGTGCAAACGGACAGTAAATGGACTACAAATGAAGACCCTCACCTCTTCCCACCCACTTATAATTACAACTTGAAAACATTAGTCAAAGTTTTCGAACACCGATGGCTTTCTTAGTTACTCGTAAAAATTAATGGCAAAAAGCGGCAACTAATTTGCTACTCACTCAAACTAGGCTTAGTATTTCACTTTCACACTAAGCTACATATGCTACCAACCTAAAGCCTACACTACTAAATATTTCTACTAAACAACTTACTCGTCACGGCGACGTCGAGTTGTTTTGTCTTTACCCTCCTTTCAAAACCCCTTAATCACTCTCTATATAATAATAGATTTAAATAGAGTACTACTTATTAGCATTTGGCACCGCCAGAGGCGGTTTCAGGAATCTAAGATTGCGGGTGCTACCATGTTATGCATATAATATATATGTCAATAGTTACAAAGATATATTAGGAATAATGGGTTGGTTTGATTAGTTTTTGGTTAATTTTTATAGGTCTTTCATTCACAAAGCAAATAAGTTCGATTTTAGTTCAAAATCTTTAACGCTTAATTTAAACACATTCTAAATAAAAATGCAAAAGAAAAATAACATTTCATGAAAGAACGCCTCCAATATAAATATTTGCTTAAAGAATACTTTAACTACACTATATATTCTTTGTTTGACTAGATTAATTTACTTGTATTGTTCTTTATTTATTTTTCCATCTTAATTGTTGACTTATATGACAATTATTTTTAAAGAAAAACCTTCAACATTCAACCTATGATATTCGACTCAAAACGACTATCAACCAAGCCATTTAATTTTTTTTTCAAAACACAATAGAAGATATTGCTCAAATTATATTCCACTATATAAATATAGAAAATAATTGTTCATAAAATAAGGTATAATGATAGAAACAAAATGAGAAATGGAAGTTTAAAAAATGAAGAAGAGAGACTTAGCAAGTAGTAAAAGGAGGGAAAGAAACGAAAAAGAAGGAAGGGCTCAACCGAAAATAAAAAAAATCTTAATAAGTAGAAAAAAGGAAACACAAAGGAGCTGCTCCAACAGGGAATCAAACTCGCATTCATTAGGCCAAGGAAAGCCTTCAAAGGGATGGCTAAACCAATGGCACCCACTTTCAATTTGTCATTTTTAGATGTCACTCTATCCATTTATACGTTTCTTCACAGAGATATTATGTACATAATAAGAATTTTAGCGAATCAAGCGGGTGCCGTAGTACCCCTACCTCGTAAGATAGATCTGCCCCTCGACACAGCTGAATTAAAAAAAAAATGATACAGTATTTGACACAACTTTTAAGAATCGGTTCTTGAAACCCATTTCTGGATAATATTTTCTAGAGATTCTTGCCACTTGCCAATTGGCAGTAGTTTGAACAAAGATCGTTTTTTAATGTGATTTTCTGATTAAAGGGCTCAAAATCCTTCCCTTTCATCTATTTATTAAATTATAATTAATATATTTTAATATTACTACAAGTTGGAATATGTATTTCAAAATAGCTGTGAAGTATTTATGAAATTCTTGGCAAAAGTTTAGCATTTTCCTGATGATGACTTGAGAGATTTTTCAAGCTACCCCTTCTATTATATTTAAGTATTGTAAGTTTCACACTTTCATCTAATTACCAATATTTTAATATTTTGTCTTAAAGTTTGGTTTCAATCTCACTCAAATAATTATTTAATTGACTCCTAGTGAGAGAGAGTGATTATTGATGAATCATACAAATGGAAGTGTGTAAATTCAGATTTTCAAGCAAAGAAAGCTCCAAAAAGAGAAAAGAAAGATATGTTGGCAGGGAAGCAACAAATAATTAACATGCAGACCAAAGGGTGGAAAATAATCAAAGACTTTCGATAGCTTTAACGTCCAATAATGGATTGGTCTAAGTACAAACTACAAAGTCAGAATCCATTAATAGAGCTCTTCTAAAGCACACGGTTTAAAAAGAGGTCTAGAAAAAGTAGGGTAAAAAAAAGTAGTTTAACTTAAATTTCATAGTTGCCGATTGCCTATATTATATGGAGTTAAATAGCCTATTACACAAAAGCTACTTATAGTGCATTTTAGGCTTTTCGAAATGTTGCAAAAAGCATTTGCAATCAGTAATTTTTATTCCATCCTTTCAAATATGTCTCAAATTTTAAAAAGAAAAACACACACACACACTCTCTGTCATAGATATATGAGAATATACACGAGTACCATGCGAAATAGAGTTAAAAGTTACAAAGGCATACGTTGGCATCACGTTTCTTGCATTTCCACGTAGGGGTGTACAAACCAAACTGATAACCCGCACCAATCCGAAAATTTGAGTCAACCCGAAAGAAAAACCCGACTAGTGATTTGGTTTGACTTGGTTTGGTATTGAAAAATAAAATCCGACCATAATAGGGTTGGTTTGGTATTAACTAAAAAAAGTCAAACCGAAACCAAACCAACCCGACATTACATGTATACATATTTTATATATTAGATAGATAAAAATATCTATTAGAATGTAAGTTATAAATATTTCTTAATTTCTTTTATAATTTCTGTATTTAGCATAATATTTTAAGTTGGTTTTATAGCCCGTATAAATATTTATTTTTGTCTGGCCCATAAAAGAATAATTGAGCCCAAACTAAAACCTAGTCCTAAAGCAAAACTAGATTAATCATAAAGCTGTTCTAAAATACTTAAACAATTGAAATTATTTTGTCTCTTCTCCAAAAGCAAGAAACCCTATCGTTCCATTCCAAAACCCCCAAATTAGCTCAAACCCTATCAACTCTCTTTTGCTCTCATCGATAAGGCTTTTCTCTTTCTCATTTTATATGTTTTCTTTTAACTGCATACATACGCCTTACTTTTTTCCAATTAACTAAGATTTTTCTTTTTTCGATTAGCGAGTTTTTTTTGCAAATCTATTGTATTCCTCCCTATTATCGAATTCATTTGTTTATTTTGTTTCTCTTAGATGATTAACATGAGTAATTGACTGTTACTTAAAAAGATATTGAAATATTTTTATTTATATTTTGAATCATTTGGTTAAATAATATGGACTATGTAAAATTAAGAGTGATGTATTTCCTACATTATTTCTTACATTGATATATTTCCAAGGAATATACGTTTGAAAACATGTTAGAGGAAGTCCAGAAAATTGAGCAAGTTGAAGAAGGTAATAATTTATATTCAATTGTTAATGAGTACAGTTATTTTTTTATATTATTTAATATTAAATATGTTAATTGTTTCTTTTCTTTCGGAATATGCACACTCACCTTTGAGGATTGATTAGAGGGATAGTTAACAACAATTTGCTTCATGATTATTTTTGAAATCTTTAATACTTTAAGGTAATTAATTAAAAGAAAGTTGGTGCATGGTTTTTAATCGATTAAGAAGCTTTTGTATTACATTGTTTCTTTAAGGTTCAGTTGATTTGACAGTTGGAGAAATTAGACTTTTTACAATATTTAAAAAAATTGATTTGTCCATGATACTCCAACCTGCTCTTTCTAATTATTTATCTAAGGTTCAATTGAAGTTGGACATGTCACTTGCTTTAACCTTTTATTAGCATTTTAGTGTAAAGTGAAAAATAATTTATAAAGTAGAGACCTTTATAAAGTGGAACCATACAACCTATTGACTAGCATAATTGAGGTCAATGCTAAAAAATGAATACATGATTGTTATTGGTAAAATTGTATTTAGGACTATAGAAATATTTGGAGCACAAATTTATCGAAAAAAACCCCGAAAAATCCGAAAAACCAGAGAAACCCGAGAAAATCCGATATTGAAAAACCCGACTTTTGTTGGTTTGGTTTGGTCTATAGATTTAAAAATCCGATATAATTGGTTTGGTTTGGTAATTGCAAAATCCGAACCAACCCGACCTATGTACACCCCTATAATTCCACGTATGCCTTTGTATGTAAACTCCACCGATTTTGTGAATTGAATTCAACTGCGTGATATGAGTCGGGCCCGACTAAATTTGGATTCGCACAAAAAAATTCTACATTAAGGATAAAACACTCCTTAATTAAGGTGACTTGGTACCTATGACTCGACCTCTCATGCAGCCTCAAAGACAACGAGGCGGAGCCAATGTCCATTAGCAAGATAAGCACAACAACAACCCCTCCTCCTCCCCTTATCAATACACCTCTAAAGTCAGGAGATCTCGCTGGAGAAGACACAAATTAACATGACTACATGTTCTAACATTGATAATAATTAAACTATCTTTCCTTGATAAACTCAAAGCTAGTTTAAATAACTCACACAACAGAAACCAAATTTCAGTCCAGGGAAACATAGAGGACCTAGACGCAGAAGATGAGTCGGAAAACTCATCTGAATCAGACACTTTTATTCCTATCACCTCATCAGACAAGGAAAGAATATATAAAAACTGGGCCAATGCACTTATAGTCAAGATCTTTGGTAGGAGAGTGGGATACCAATTCCTACAGGAAATATTGCACGCCATATGGAAACCCACAGAATCCCTCATTCTAATAGATCTTGGCTTTGACTACTACTTGGTAAAATTTCTAAGAGAGGAAAACTATAACAAGGCCTTCACGAGGGCCCTTGGTTCATAGGTAACCAGTTCCTTACAGTAAGAAAGTGGGAGCCAAGATTCGTGGCTTCAAAGGCTTCGCTTACTTACTCTGCCATTCGGGCAAGACTACCTGAACTACCCACGGAGTTTTATGACTATGAAATACTCCATAAAATAGGAGAAAAACTTGGACAACTAATACGCACTAACTCTTGCACACCGTCTGCCCTAAGAGGAAAATATGCAAGACTCTGCGTAGTGGTTCCAATCGAGAAACTCATTAAGACCCATATTGTGATAGGAAAACACCTCCAACAAATTACCTACGAGGGCTTCAATGTTCTTTGTACTAATTGTAGGAGGCTAGGGCACATCCACAAAAACTGCCCTAGCAATAAAACCTCATGCAACACCAGCAGCCAGGAAGACACAAGCACATCCAATGGAATAAACTCCATAATTAGCAAAGTCGACCAATGGGCTATTGTATCTCATCAGAGAAAACAAAAGAAAACAGGAGGAGCCACCGGCAAAGAGGGAAAGGGAGTTCAAACGGGGAAAGATATCCTCAGCAAGTCTCCGGCGAGCAACCCAACACCAAGGACAAAGGCTGAAGAGAGCCAAACTCAACACAATAGCCAAAAGGCTAATACAGGCAAAGGAAAGAGTGTTTATCCAATAGGCAATAAACTAAACCCTAATGAGACCACTAATCAATCAACCATAGCATTAAATTCTACCTCGACAAACCCTAATGTCAAATCCTTAAGTCAAAATTTGGTTAACCAACAGACAAGTGTGGACAATAGGGCTACGGGGGGTATTAACCAAAAATAATTTCAAATGATCCCTAGTACAGAGCACCCCCATAGCGTTATTAACCCTCAACGTGGATCAATAACTCCTAATAATAGCCCAATCATAAACCAAATAAATACCCTAGGCGACAACATACTCCCAATACCACATGACTATGCACCGGTTTCCACGATGGATAAAAACTCCCCCTCTAAACAAACTCCAAACCAAAATTCTCATGTCTCTATGGAGGTAGAAACCTACTCCTACCCCCTAGCTGCCCATAAGGTTTTTAATGCCGAAAAGATACCCCCTCCCATCAGGAACAACATCAACTTACAAAACTCCTTTAGCTCCTTAATTGATTTACCTGGTACAAATCAAGACAACTTCCCTTCCACAAGTCACGTAGTCATTAATAACCTAGAACAGTCTATGAAGAGACCCAAAAATACACACTCAAACCATGATACCACTATGGAAGAGGTTAACGGATATATATAATCTTCCTTACAAGAACTAAGTCTCACAATAAACACCACTAACCTAGCAACCTCCCTAAACCAAAACAATGTCAAGGCTACCAACGTACTACAACAGGAGACAACAAAGGCCATGAAGGAATGTATGGACAGGAGACAACCATTACCCATCCCCATCAGGATGTCCACCCCCTCTGCCACACCACTAGTATACTCCACCAGACCCTTACCAGTGAATCATGTTCCCCAGGCATGGCTGGAACACGGGCTAACTAGAACGACCCGGCCGGTCGTTTCGAAAATTTAAGTCCTGTCCGGTGGCATAAGACCAAGAGCAACTTCATATTATGTGTATTGACTTGCGTGCGTGGTTGAATTCAGTTACCGGATAATTCAGAGTGACTTGGGACACTTAGTCCCTAAAACGGGAGCTTAAGTCTTAGGATTTTGACCGTAGTCGGAACTATATGAAGACGACTCCGGAATAGAGTTCCGTCTGCTCCATTAGCTCCGTTGGGTAATTTTGGACTTAGGAGCGTGTCCGGACTGTAAATCCGAGGTCTGTAGCTGATTTAGGCTTGAAATGGCGAAAGTCAAATTTTTGGAAATTTGGACCGGAAGTGGACTTTTTGATATCGGGGTCGGAATGCGATTCCGAGAGTTGGAACAGCTCCGTTATGTTATTTGGGACTTGCCTGCAAAATTTGACATCATTCCGGGTTGATTTGATAGGTTTCGGCACGAGTTTTAGAAGTTGAAAGATTTGAAATTTATAAGTTCGATTCATGGTGCGATTCGTGGTTTCGACGTTGTTTGATGTGACTTTAAGGCTCGACTATGTTCGTATGGTATATCAAGATTGGTTGGTATGTTTGGTTGAGGTACCGGGGGCCTCGGGTGAGTTTCGGATGCTTAACGGATTAAAAGTTTGATTTGTGTTACTATTAAGTCTTCAGGCTTCTGGTATTTTCGCACCTGCAAAAGAAAAGACCGCAGGTGCGAGAGCGCACGTGCGGAGAGGCAAGCACAGAAGCAGAAAAATGGAGGAGGGCCAGGGGTCGCAGGTGCGAGGAAAATTCTGCATCTGCGATTCCCGCAGATGCGAAGATTGAGGCGCAGGTGCGAGAAGAGCTGGACTTGACAGTCTCCGCAGGTGCGGAGAAATTGTGCGCATCAGCGACTCCGCAGAAGCGGATTTTTGGCACGCAGAAGCAAGAGGAAGCGCAGGTGCGGTTGGACATGCGCACCTGCGGTCGCGCAGATGCGTCTATTTATGCGCAGGTGCGGTCACACCTGGGCAGAAAAAAGAAATCCGAGGGTTTGGTTTCATTCTTCGTTTTTGGACTTGAGAGCTCGAAATTTGGCGATTTTTCGAGGGTTTTTCAGAGGAAACTTTGGGATAATGATTCCTAACTCATTTTTGGTTGTTTTCAATTAATCCATAGTTCTTTTCTCCATTTAATTTTGGGTTTGGATTGAAAATTTAGGAAAAATGGGAAGAAGTTCTTCAACTAAGAGTTTTGAGTTTTGATTGGGATTTAGTCATCGGATTTGGATAATTTTGGTACGAGTGAACTCGCGAGTGAATGGGTGTTCGTATTTTATGATTTTTACCCGATTCCGAGATGTGTGCCCGGGTCGACTTTTTAGGGCGAATTTTGGAATTTTTATTAAATATTGAATTCATTGATTAGATGAGTCTATTATTATTTTAATTATGATATGCAATTATGTTTGGTTAGATTTGGACCATTTGGAGTTGGATAATTGAGGGAAGGACATTCTTACGGACTGGTTGAGCTTGGTTCAAGGTAAGTATCTGGTCTAACCTTCTGTGGGGGATTTTTCCCTTAGGATTTGAGTCTTCTATGTTGATTGTAGTCCATGCATACGAGGTGACGAGTGCGTGCTCGGACTTATTTGTGAAAAGTTGGCCTTTTAGGATTCTTAGGTCCTTATATTCATTGAGTATGAAGTTGTTCTTGATATGATTAAGTTCCTATTTACTAGTTTCACCTCTACATGCCTTAATTAGAATTAATTGCTTTTAGGATTCACTCTTATTGCCTATTTGACTCTTATTTGACTTAACTGAAGATTTTACCTCCTCTATTGTCATGCTATCTTTTCATAACTGCTTATCTTTATTTGAAATTATTATTATATCATCTTATAATTTGTTCAGTCTTAATTGAGGTTATGATTATCTTTTCGCTGCTTATCCTTAATTAAATTGTTGAAAATCCTTAGTAATTTCTCAACCTTAAAAGAAGTTTTAGATATCCTATATCTTAGTCGACTTGTTTTATTTGGAATTATTTGACTCGTGTTAGTTTTTCTGTTGTTGAAATGTATATTGTGGGATCGTTGATACACATTAATTTTTCTTTGTTGAGTTGTTCTCTTTAAGCCTAACATTATTTACTGTGGTTATTCTTTGTGATTTGGTCCCACATTTTCCTATGATTTTAAAAGTTCTTGAGTTGATTTACTTGTCGTACTTTGTATTATTGCCATTGTTGTTGTTGTTGTATTTGTTGTGGTGATGCACGAGGTTTCTGCCGTGCGGCTGTTATTATTGTGATGCACGAGGTTTCTGCCGTACGGTTGTTGTTATGGGGTTGCACGAGGTTTCTGTCGTGCTATTGTTACTATTAATTTTGCACATGCGGCGTGACAAGGTGGGATATATATATATATATGTATGGGTTGCGCATGTGGCGAGACAAGGTGGGAATATTATTATGCACGTGTGGCGAGACAAGGCGGGCATTTATGTTACTATTGCACACGTGGCGAGACAAGGTAGGCTGTGCCAGGGATTGATTTGTGATGATTTATGGCCTGGGGGCATTCTTGTTGTTGATATTTGTGTAGTGGTATACGTAACTGTGTGAGCTTTATCTTGTGAAAGCTGTGAGAAAATATTCTACGCGTTGTCCGTTCTTCTTCTTCCTTATGCTTATTTGCTGGTATGGACTATGTTAGGACACTTTCACAAGCATACACGTAGTTAAGCACTCTTATCGGATAAGAGGTTTTCTTGATATTGTTGAGCATAGATTCTCACCCTTGTTTACTTGCCTTCTATGTGAGAATGGCTCTATTGGGACGTGAGTCATCACTGTGGTTATGATGTGTTATGAGGGCACATGATGACAAGTGTTAGGGTTCAGGTATTAAGACCCGTGAGATTGTAAATTGTCCGAGGTTCGGTACCTCGTAGAGTTGTTGACTAAAACCAGATGTAAAAGCGATTGTAATTACTGAGTTATTACTTGTCCTTGATGTATTCGTGATTCCGGATTTAGGTTGTGTTCCATACACTTTGTCTACGTCATTTTCATGATATTCCGCTGATACTTGTTGTTTCTTTCTTTAATGCCATTACTATATTGTGAGTCATATTGCATAGTCTTTATGTAGATATCATACTTCTGTTATTCATGTACTTATATATGTTCAGTTTATTAGACTAGTGGGTGTCTTGACTGTTCCTCATCACTACTCCACCGAGGTTAGTCTTGATACTTACTGGACACCGTTGTGGTGTGCTCATGCTACTCTTCTGCACATTTTTATGCAGATTCAGGTACTTGTTCGTTAGCTAGCTGGGTGGATTGTTGCTGCTGAGACTCAAGGTAAACCTGCTGCTGCGTTCGCAGGCTTCAGAGTCACCTTCTAGTTTTCGTTTTGCACTGTTTATTCTTATTTCTAGACAGTTGTATTTAAAAGTTTTCTAGCAAACACTCTGTAGAGCTTATGACTTGTACTACCGGTTTTGGAAATTTTAAGAGATTCTATTTAATTATTGTTGTTATTTAGTAAATGTTAGGCTTACCTAGTCCCTAAGACTAGGTGCCATCACGATACCCAACGGAGAGAAAATTGGGTCGTGACAGTACACTAGGATATCATCAATGAACACGATAACGAACGAGTCAAGATAAGGCTGAAACACATAGAGGACCCTTGTTATCGTGCTCAAATATTAGCAGAGGGTCTTCGACTGGGTATGGACAACATCATGAATCATCCATGGATAAACACCAACTTCAACCAAATAATAGGACACCCTCTCTACCCGACCCCAGGAACCCACCCATCCCCATGGACCCAACAAGCCTGGAGTCACCAACACATACAGCCACAACAACCACCCAACTTGTTCACCTTGAATCTTCCAATGTTCCTAAACCTACAAGACCTTCCCCCCAGCCCCAGCACCAATGTTCCAGCAAGAGAACCAAGTCCAAATACAACACCATGCGACGTAGACAGTGAAACCATTTCAGGAGATGACCTACAACCAAGGTCTCAACAATGCAAACAACACAAAAAATAATATCCTACGGGAAACTCCTTCACTGAATCAATACCAAACACATATGGAAGAAGAGGAAGAACTTCCAACAGAAAGAATAGTGGAACATGGGGTCTTGAGAGACCCAAGAACGCTGGTATTTAGAGCAAGAAGAGAAAAAAGATTCATCTTCAGTTGCCCAGTGGATTTGAGGAAATACTCAATAACTATCAGACAAATCCTACAACCGAGAGTGCATCAATATGCAGTAGTGATTGTGCCAACAATGCTAATGCACTTTTGGATGAACCAGAAGGGAAGCTCGAGCCATCAGACTCTATCTCCCAGTCGAGTGAGGAAAGCATCCAACAGAAATTTTAGCATGAATCTCATAATCTGGAATTGCAGTGGAGCAGGGAATGCTGATTTTAGAAGGAACTTTAGGTCAATGATAGACTATCACATGCTTAGTCTTGTTGCTCTACTAGAAACCAAGCTAACGGACCATCACAATCTCGTGCACGACTTTGGCTTCACCAGTCTAATCAAAAAGCCGACAAATGGCAACTCAGGTGGTATTGTACTCATGTGGAACAATGAAGATGCAAACGTTGACCAAATTGGAGGCACTGATCATAAAATACATGTTATGGTAAAGGTAAATATTTCCTTCTCAACATGGATATGTTCTATTATATATGCTAGTTGCTTACTAGAAGAAAGAATGATATTATGAAAAAACCTAAAAATAGTAGCGGATAACTTTAAAGGTCCTTGGCTAGTAATGGGAGACTTTAATGAGGTTACAAAAGCTTCAGAAATATTTGGCGGTCTACCAGTCAATAATAATAGGATAACAAAGTTTTTAGACTGTATAAACCGTTGTAGATTGCTAGACCTAGGGTTTAAGGGGCCAAAATATACCTGGACAAGTAAAAGGAAAAGTCTAAACCACTCATTATGGAAAGACTAGATAGATGCATGGCTAATATAGAATGGATTAATATTTTTCAGTATGCAAGTGTAAACTATTTAACAAGAATTCACTCCGACCATTGTCCTATTAAGCTAGAACTCCACAAGAGAACTGCTAAAGATAATAAAATATTCAGAATTGAATCCATGTGGACAATGCACCCTACTTTTAGAAACCTAGTCCAAGAATTCTGGTCAAACCAAATTAATATCCTGGAGGCTATAGACAACTTCACCAAGAATGTTCTTGTTTGGAACAAGAATACCTTTGGTAATATTTTATATAAAAAGAATAAAATAATGGTAAGATTAGAAGGAATATAAAGATCTCCCAAGTACACCACTAGCCAATTCCTGATCAACCTAGAAGCAGAGCTTTTAGAAGAGCTGAAGAACACACTTAAGCTAGAAGAGGATTTTGGAAACTAAAATCAAGAATTCAATGGATCCAAGAAGGAGATGCCAATACAAATTTTTTTCCACATATCCACTATGCAAAGAAGGAGAAAGAATAGAATCTTTAGTCTAAGGGTTGAGGCGGGGAACTGGTATCACGATCAAAAAGATATCAACTCCATAATTACTAACTACTATAAGAATCCTTACTCCTTGGAACACAATATGTCTTATTGGAAGAATATCCTATGACATATAATGCCACTATAGAGAAAATAGACAGACCCTCCCTTGCCAGAACCCCTTCAGTAGAAGAAACCAAAGAAGCTCTCGATTCCTTTAAACCTTTTAAATTCCCAGGGCCGAATGGTCTATATCCTTTTTTCTACCAAAAATTCTAGAAAAAAACCAACAAATAACTAATGGATTTCTGCAAGGGTTCTTCATCAACAAAAAAATCCCAGAAGAATTAAACAAAACCTATATCTGCCCATCCCTAAGTGCCAGAATGCTTAAACTATCAGACAATTTCGACCAATTAGTCTGTGCAATACAACCTATAAAATTATTACCAAAATTATAGTTAACAAAATTAAGCCTCTCTTGCCCAAAAATTATCCATCAATCGCAAACTAGTTTTATAAAAGGTATAATGGCCTCGGATAATGCAATAATCGTACACTAGGTCGTCGCTCACTATAAGGCCATAAAAGGCAAAAAAGCAAAAATGTTGGTTAATATCGACCTTGAAAAATCCTTCGACAAAATTGATTGGTCCTTTGTTAGATTCTCCCTAATTTCTCTAAAATTCCCTAAAGATTTAATTGACTTAATTATGTCTTGTATTTCAACCACAAGTACTTCCATCCTAATTAACAATTTAGGAACTGAGTACTTTACCCCAACTCGGAGGATAAGACAAGGAGACCCCTTATCTCCCTATATCTTTATTATCTGCCTAGAGATGCTATCTAGACTCATCCATCGTGAAGTAGATTGTTGTAGATGGGACCCGATTAAAATATCAACCAAAGGTCCACCCTTGTCTCCTCTCTTTTTCGCTGATGACCTCATCTTCCTTATGGAAGCCAACCAAAAGAGCTGTAATGCACTCATTGACACCCTCAATAAGTTTTGCGATGTTTTTGTCTAATCCATCAACTTCAATAAATCCAGCATTACTTTCTCTAATACTATTTTAGAAGCCAATAAAAACCTGCTCAACAATTGTCTCGCTGTGAAGCACACTAACAACCTAGGTAAATACCTAGGATTCCCCATGATAACTAAAAAACCTACAAAAAAAGACTTCCAATTTTTATTAGACAGGATCAAGAATAGACTAAAAGGTTGGGAAACACCTCTCTTTAGTATAACCGCCAGAACTATGCTCATTAAATCAATTCTAGCATCTATTCCCAACCATGTCATGTCTATACAACTTGCCCAGCACCACTCAAAATTCTATTGACTTCATCCAAAAGAAATTCCTATGGGGTAGCACTAAAACAAAGAACAAATGGCATCTAGTGGGGGTGGGATAGAGTAACTAGACCAAAGAAAAATGGGGGGCTAGGACTATATAGGACCAACTGGAAGAACTTCTCCTTCCATGAATCCCTAGCCCAGCGTTACAAAAAAGAAAGGGATAATCTTTGGGCACAAGTTCTCTCTTCAAAGTAATGAAAATACCAAGAGTCCCAATAAGGTAGACCGTAACTACAACTCAAGTTCCCATATTTGGAAAAACATCATTAAGGGTTCCAAAATATATATGAATGGTACAAAATGGGTGGTTGGAGATGGAAAATAAATTAATCTTTGGCAAGATCTGTGGATTATCCAACTAGTCTCACTTAGACAACATATAGAGGGGCCACTGATGCAATATGAGATAAAATAAAAACTACAATCCATTATTACAAATGGAAGCTTCGATCTTAATAGACTATCTATCCATATCCCTAGTAATATTACCCAGAAAATATATAGTACCTATATTCCTCAAGTACACGTGGGTAATGACACCTTATCCTGGAGTTCAAAAAGCCACAGTTACTTCTCCACAAGGGCTGCCTATAACATTCTTGCTGAATTGACAAACCACACTCCTGATAAAAAAGATTACGAATGGATATGGAAAAATAATACCCTTAATAAATTAAAAATCTGCATATGGATTGTGGCTCTTAATAGATTACCCACAAAAAGTATGCTATATCGAAGAAACATTTGTCCTGATGATACATGTAGTATCTGCGGCATGGAAAGGGAAGACATGGAACACATGTTGTTCCAATGCACTCTTCCTAGCCAGTTATGGACCCAACTGAAGATCCGCCATAACTATCCCCAACGGGTTGGAAGTAACGATACAATGTTCTACTGACTAAAAGGACAACTTAGTACCAAAACACCCTATAACAGCTACATCAAATGGTCAGAGTTGCTCCCCTTCCTGCGGTGGTACATATGGACCCGGCGCAACGGGAAGATCTTTCGAGAAAATAACCCCAAACCCAACATTAGTCACCCTATCATTAGTACTATGGAATATCTCCTCTTGTGCAAAACCAAGATAAACAAACCTCCCAAGTCCTTAATTTATGTTAAATGGGAGCCCCCAGATGAAAATTTCTATAAGCTCAATATTGAAGGCTCATGCATGGGAAATCCGGGCAAGGAGGGAATAGGAGGAGCTTTTTGGAATAGTAATAAAAATTGGATCTTGGGTTTCAACATGGGGGTCACACACGCAACTAATATATATATGGAGACCCTAGCTCTCTTTCACAGAATAAGAATTGCTTTGGATAGAAACCTGCTCCCCTTACAAATAGAAACTTATTGCAAAGATTTGATCAATATGCTTGCTAACAAGGATGGACTATTTCAAAACTTAATTGATGATTGTAGGTTCCTATTAACGAAGGTGGATAGCCCAACCTTGTCACGACCCAATTTTCCCTCCGTTGGGTATCGTGATGGCACCTAGTCTTAGGGACTAGGTAAGCCTAACATTTACTGAATAACAACAATAATAAATAACATCTAACAACTTTTGAAATAGAAATCTCTATAAAATTTACAATTCCCAAAATCGGTAGTACAAGTTATAAGCTCTACAGAGTTTGCTACAATTCTTCTAAATACAACTGTTTGAAATAAAGTAATATTATGAATACAAATCAGAAGGTGACTCCGAAGCCTGCGAACGCAGCAACAGGTTTACCTGGATGAGTAACAGTATGAATACAAATGAGTCTCCACAGCAACAATCCGCATAGCTAGCTAATGATCAACTGACTTCGAAATACCTGGATCTACATAAAAATATGCAGAAGTGTAGTATGAGTACACCACGGCTGTACCCATCAAGTATCATGACTAACCTCAGTGGAGTAGTGACGAGGAACAGTCAAGACACCTATTGGACTAAATGACCTAAACAAAGTATAAGTATAGAAATAACAGAGTATAATATCTATATAAAGACTACGTGATATGACTAACAATACAGTAATTGCAATAGAAAAGGACAACAACAAGTATCAGCGGAATACCATATTAATGACACAGAAGGGTGAACGTAAATACAACCTAAATTCAAAATCACAGATACAACAATAACAAATAATAACTCAGCAACAACGACCGCTTTCACATCAGGTTTTAGTCAACAAACTCCACGAGGTACCGAACCTCGGACAAATCACAACTCACGGGTCTCAATACCTAAACCCTAACACTTGGCATCATGTGCCCTCATTACACCTCATAACTGCACTGACAACTCGCGGACCAAATAGAGCCATTCTCACATAGAAGGCAAGTAAGCAAGGGTGTGCATTTATATTCAACAATATCAAGAAAACCTCTTATCTGATAAGAGTGCTTAACTACGTGTATGCTTGTGTCAGTGTCCTAACATAATTCATACCAGCTAGTGAGCATAATAAAAAGAACGGACAACACGTAGAATATTTTCTCACAACTTTTACAAGATAAAGCTCATACAGGTAAGTGTACCACTAGACAAATATCAACAAAAAGAATTCCCCCAGGCCATTACAAATCAATCCCTAACATATCCCACCTTATCTCGCCACGTGTGCAATAGTAAAGTAAATGCCCGCCTTATCTCGCCACACATGCATAATAATGTTCCCACCTTGTCTCGCCATATGCGCAACCCACATATATATATCCCGTCTTGTTACGCCGCATGTGCAAATATCAATAGTAACAATAGCACGACAGAAACCTTGTGCAACCCCATAACAAAGAGATGTTAACAAAGGGAACTCCCGAGATATCGTCTCGTAGTCCCAAAAGTAAATGCTCAACAGGGGATCTCCCGAGATATCGCCTCGTAGTCCCAAAAGTAAATATGAAAGACATGGAGGGATCTCCCGAAGTATCACCTCGTAGTCCCAAAAGTAAATATGCAAGACGGGGGGGGGGGACTCCCGAAGGGGCGATCCCGAGATACCGCCTCGTAGTACCAAAAGTAAATATGCAAGAACAACAAGTACAACAGCAACAATAACGATAATACAAGGGTACGACAAATAAATCAACTCAGAAATTTCAGAACTCAAAGGAACGGAGGGATTAATTCACAAGGAGTGGCCACAATAGAGAATGCTAGTCATAATAAGAACAACTCAACAAGAAAGGAAATATTATATAAGAACGGTCCACAATGTACAGTTCGACAACGAGGGAGTTAACACAAGGCAAATAATTCCAAATAAGGACAAGTCAACTAAAATGTAGGATATCTAACTTCTTTTAAGGTTGGCAATTAAGAAAGAGATACAACAAATTCAATTAGGGATAAGCAGCAAAAAGATAATCATAGCTTCAATTAAGGGTGAACAATTACAAAAGAGATAACAATTTCAGTTAAGGCACATATGACTCAAATAAGCATCAAGGGCAGATCATGAAGCAATTAATTCTAATTAAAGCAGGTAGAGGTGAAACTAGTAATTAAGAGACGTATTCATAACATAACAACTGCATAATCAGTGAATACAAGGACCTAACAACCCTAAAAGACCAACTTTCCATAAATAAGTCCGAGCACGTACTCGTCACCTCGCGTACACAGACTACAATTAGCATAGAAGACTCAAATCCTAAGGGGTAGTCCCCTCACACGAAGTAAGGCAAGATACTTACCTCGAACCAAGCTCAATCAATCGGTAACAATGCCTTTTCCTCGATTATCCGACTCCGAATGGCCCAAATCTAGCCAAAAATAATTACATATCATAAATACAACTATAATAAACTAATCTAATTAATGAAATCAAGAGTTTAACAGAAATTTCAAAAATCGTCCTAAAAAGTCGACCTGGGTCCACGTCTCGAAATCAGGTAAAAGTCACAAAATACGAACACGCAATCAACCACGAGTTCACTCGTACCAAAATTATCCAAATCCGATATCAAAAATCAAATCAAAACTCAAAAACTTAGTTGAAGAACTTCTCCCATATTTTTCCAATTTTTCAACCAAATTCCTTAATTAAATGATGAAATCAACTATAGATTAGTGGAATTTTTTCAACCAAATTCCTTAATTAAATGATGAAATCAACTATAGATTAGTGGAATATAACCATAAATGAGTTAAGAATCATTATACAAAAGCTTCCTCTGAAAATCTCCCAAAATATCGCCCAAATCCGAGCTCTCAAAGTCCCAAAATGAAAATGAAACCAAACCCTCAAAATTTCCTCGTTTCTGCCCAGCAATCTTGCACTTGCGAACCCATAGTCGCATCTGTGACGCCGCACCTGCAAAAATTCCATCATAGGTGCGGACTTTACTTACACACCTGGGTCCACTTCTGTGATCAAATGGCCGCATCTGCGAGTGCGTGCCTACGAACAAATGTCTGCTACTGCGGACTGCCCCTTCAGCTCACTCTCCGCATCTGCGGAACTTTAAGCGCATCTGCGGGCTCACAGATGCAGAACTTCCCTCGCACCTGTGACCCCTGGCCATCTCCTCAATCCCGCTTCTGCGCTTGGCCTCTCGCACGTGCGTGTCCGCACCTGTGGCCACCCCACCGCAGGTGCGATTACAACAGAAGCTTGAAACCTTCGGCAATTACACAAGTCCAAATTTCGATCCGTTAAGTATCCAAAACTCACCTGAGGCCCCCGAGACCTCAACCAAACATAGCAACCAGTCCTATAACACCATACTAACTTAGTCGAGCCCTCAAATCACATCAAACAACGCTAAAAACACGAATCACCCTCCAATTAAAACTTAATGAACTTGAAAATTCAAATTTCTACAACCGATGCTGAAACCTATCAAACCGCGTCTGATTGATCCCAAATTTTGTACACAAGACATATTCAATATTACGGACCTACTCCAACTTCTGGAATCAGATTCCGACCCTGATATCAAAAAGTCCACTACCGGTCAAAATCTCCAAAAATTCTACTTTTGCCATTTCAAGCCTAAATAAGCTACAGACCTCCAAAACACAATCTGGACACGCTCCGAAGTCCAAAATACCTAACGGAGCTAACGGAACCGACGAAACTCCATTTCGAAGTCGTCTTCACATATTTCCGACTACGGTCAAAATCTTAAGGCTTAAGCTTCCGTTTTAGGGACTAAGTGTCCCAAATCACTCTGAATTATCCGGTAATTATATTCGACCACGCACACAAGTCAATACACATAATACAAAGCTGCTCAGGGCCTTATGCCGCCGAATGAGACTTAAATTCTCAAAACTACCGGCCGAATCGTTACAAACCTTGAAGCACATATTCAAAAAAGCTAATGGAGTTGCAGACCAATTAGCTAAGAATAGTTGTAGTTTAGACGTGTTTGATATCCCCATGTACTACACATCCCCACCCCCCACCCCCCACCCCGAAAGAGAGGGAATAGGCACTATGTTGCCTAGGCTAGTCTCTAGTTGTAATAACTCTTAGTACGCTTATTGCTTTAAATAAAAGTCTTCTTAACCAAAACAAAAGTGTTAATAATAATGTTATAATCAATTTCTTTTGAATTTTTTTGAATTGACAATATAGCTAATTAGTCACATGACTAAATAGTTTTCTTTTTATTTTTTTATAAAAATCTTCTAATTTTTACCTTAAATATTAAATATATAATGAAAACATTAACTATAAAATCTATTTTTAATGAAAATTGTGTTATTAGCTGTGTTCGAAAAATAGTTTTTGCAAAATAAAATGAAACCAAAAATAAAAAAGAAATAAAATTAAATGAATAAAAGTTCTGAGCCCAACAGAAAATTGTGTTTCCTTAAGGAATTTAACCCCCTCGTTGTTGCCCAAGGTTATTGGATAATTCCTCCCAGGATAGAACGGAACAACTATTTTATAATACCGACAATCAAAATTACAGAACTTCGTCAAACTCAACAAACGGCAGTAAACCACAATGATGTTTACGTTTTGCTTTTGAAAATAATGCAGAAATACATAAGAGAGAGGGGAGGGTATGATGATTTTCGGTGGTCAGAAAGTGAGGCAAAACCTCTTAATTTATAGTCAAACTTCCTAGGTTGAATAGGTGCGAAGGCACCTTTTCACATAAGGTACCATTTCGGCAGAAAACATTTCTGTTTGGTCACGAATTTTAAATTCAAAATAACCGTTAGACCATTAGGAAATTAACAGCGAAATAAAATCCACGCGAAAAACTACCAGGAAAAAGAAAATAAATAACGAAAAACGGGAAATAAATTTGGTCCAAAATATTATCAATCAATTATATCAATTGACCAAATCCGAAGTCGGAGCCGAACGAGCGCTGCCGCCGTCGACGACGACGGCGCGAGGCACCACTTCTTCTTAACTCTTTAAGATCTAGAGAAGTGTACTTATCTATATAAGAACAAAGATTTCCTTTCTATTTTCTGATGATGGATAAAGTGTCTTAGTAAAAAGAACACTTCAAATTTTCCATTTCCCTCCAAATATTTTCCCTCCATTTCCCATTCACACCTCTTTAATTAATAAAAACCTCAAAAATCCCCAACAAGAATGAGGAATGGCTATCTGAAAATATGTATGCATGAAAGATTATGTGTTTTACAAGCAAGAATTAATCGCATCTGGATAAGTAGGTTTTTCTTTGAATATTTCGAAATGAACTTATGTCGGATATACTCGGCAATCGTTAGATTTGATATCTTTGAACCGTCGATTTTTTGTGTATACCTAGACAACCATAATTCACATAATCAACCTTTTAACCCTTTTTGGTTCTCATTGTTGTGTTCGTTTCAGCCATGAATACCGCATGGTTCATAAGTGCGTAGAGAACTGGCCTTACAGAATTCTCCTTGAAGCGGCTTACACTTCACACTTACATAGGTGAGTCCTAAACGTGTTATCCCATAGATACACTATTTGATATACTCCGCATTAAACTTAAAAAGCCTTAACACTTTATCCTTGGTACTGAACATTGTCTTTATCACGAGAATGGATCAAAGTTTTATTTGACAATAATAACCTGTCATTAGTGACTTTGTTTGATCTCCTTGAATCTAGATCTTGGGATATCTGGTCTTTTAGGTATAGTTACCACCACAATGTCTTGTCCTCGGTCATTGTCCCATTCCCATCGATGATTTATCAATCGCCTTTCTATTTAAGCCTTTTGTAAGAGGATCTGACACATTATCTTTTAACTTTACGTAGACAATTATGATAATTCTACTTGAGAGAAGTTTTCTAACAGAATTATATCTTCATTGTATGTGACGATATTTTCTGTTATACATAATGCTTCTAGCCCTTTCTAATGCCGCTTGACTATCGCAATGTATGCATATAGGAGCCACTGGTTTGGGCCAAAATAGAATATCTTCCAAGAAATTCCGGAGCCATTCAGCTTCTTCTCCAGCCTTATCTAAAGCTATAAACTCAGACTCCATTGTAGAGCGAGCGATGCATGTCTGTTTGGATGATTTTCAAGAAACTGCTCCTCCACCAATAGTAAAACATATCCATTTGTGGACTTTGTTTCTGATGATCCAGTGATTCAATTTGCATCACTATATCCTTCAATTACCGCAGGATACTTGCTGTAGTGCAAAGCATAATCTTGGGTATGCCTTAGATACCCCAAAACTCGTTTCATTGCCATCCAATGAGTTTGGTCGGGATTACTTGTGTAACGACTCAGTTTACTTACTGCACAAGCTATATCAGGCCGTGTACAATTCATGATGTACATTAAACTTTCCAACACTCGAGCATAATTCAGTTAAGATTTGCTCTGACCTAGATTCTTTGTAAGAGCAACATTTATATCAATTAGAGTCTTTGCAACTTTGAAATCTAAATACTTGGATTTTTCAAGTACCATTTTAACGTAATGAGATTGAGACAATGCCATACCTTGAGAAATCCTATGGATTTTAATTCCTATAATTAAATCAGCAGCTCCTAAATCTTTCATATCAAACTTGCTGGCAAGCATACACTTAGTAGCATTTATATACGCAATGTCTTCATTCATTATTAACATATCATCAACATATAAACATTCAATGACTATGTGATTTGGAGTGTTCTTAATGTAAACATATTTATCACACTCATTAATCTTAAACCCATTTGCCAACATTGTTTGGTCAACTTTCACATGCCATTATTTTAGTGCTTGTTTTAGTCCGTAAAGTGACTTAACAATTCGACACACCTTCTTTTCTTTTTCGGGAAATATGAACCCTTCAGGTTGTTTCATATAAATTTCTTCCTCCAAATCTCCATTTAAAAAGGTTGTCTTCACATTTATCTGATGGATTTCAAGGCCATACACGGCGGCCAACATTATTAACATCCGAATATATGTAATCCTTGTTACCGGTAAGTATGTATCAAAGTAGTCAAAACTATCTCGTTGCCTAAATTCTTTAACAACTAATCTTGCCTTATATATGTCAATAGTATCATCATCTTTCATTTTTCTTTTGAAAATCCACTTAGAGCCCAAAGGTTTGTTTCCTGGAGGAAGATAAACCAATTCCCAAGTATGGTTACTTAATATGGATTCTATCTCACTATTGACTGCCTCTCTTTAATATTGTGCTTCTGAGGAAGACATTGCTTCTTTAAACGTTTGAGGCTCAGTTTCCAACAAAAATGTCAGAAAGTCTGATCCAAAGGAAGTAGTTGTCCTTTGTCGTTTACTACGTCTTGGATTTTCCTTATTAAATATATTTTTCTTTGTTTCTTCTCGAGGTCGCTTAGATTTTTTACTAGACGACTCACATTTATTTTTATACGGATAAATATTCTTAAAGAATTCAGCATTATCAGATTCGATTACTATATTACTATGAATGTTGGAATTTTCTGATTTATGAACCAGAAAATGATATGCCTTACTATTTCTAGCATATCCTATGAAAATGCAATCAACGATTTTTGGTATAAATTTTACCCTTTTGGGTTTAGGAACTTTCACTTTATCCAAACACCCTCACTTTAAAATATTTTAAGTTGGATTTCCTATCTTTCCATTTTTCATATGGAATGGATTGTGTTTTTCTATGAGTAACTCGATTGAGTATTTGGTTAGCTGTAAGAATAGCTTACCCCACAAGTTCTGGGGTAAACCCGAACTTATCAACAAGGCATTCATCATCTTCTTTAACATTCTATTCTTTCTTTCCATAATTTTATTAGATTGCAGTGAGTAAGGGGTAGTTGTTTGGTGAATAATGCCATGTTCCAAACATATTTCTTCAAAAGGAGATTCCTATTTGCCACCGCTATCACTTCTTATCATTTTGATCTTTTTGTTTAGTTGCGTTTCAACTTCATTTTTGTATTGCTTGAATGCCTCAATTGCTTCATCTTTACTATTAAGTAAATAAATATAGCAATATCTAGTACTATCGTCAATAAAAGTTATGAAATACTTTTTTCCACCGCGAAATGGTATTGACTTCATATCGCAAATATCTGTGTGAATTAAGTCTAAAGGGTTTGAATTCCTTTCAACTGACTTACAAGGATATTTAACATACTTAAATTCCACATGTATATGACATTTCAAATTATCGCATTCAAATTTTGACAATACTTCCAAGTTAACCATTTTTCATATAGTTTTAAAGTTGACGTGACCTAAACGTGCATGCCATAAATTATTTAACTCAAGTAAGTAAGAAGAAACTTGAACTTTATTGATACCAATAGCTATTACATTCAACTTGAAATGTCCCTCAGTTAGGTAACCTTTTTCTACATACACATCATTCTTACTTATTACAACTTTTTCAAAAACAAACACACACTTAAATCCATTCTTGAAAAGAAGTCCAGCAGAGACCAAATTCTTGCGAATTTTAAGAACACGGAGAACATTGTTTAGAGTCACAACTTTGCCCGAAGTCATCTTCAAAGATATCTTCCCAACTCCTTTAATTTTTGCTGTTGCGGAGTTTTCCATAAAGATAGTCTCGTCGGGCCCTGCGGGAACATAAGAGGCAAATAACTCTTTGTTAGCACAAACATGGCGAGTGGCTCCAGAATCAATCTACCACTCCTTGGAATTTCCTACCAAGCTACATTCAAATAGCATGGCACATAAATCCTCCATTTCATCATTCTTTTCAACCATGTTTGCTTGATTCTTCTTCTTGTCCTTCTTCGGTGCACGGAAATCCAGAGCCTTATGTCCAACCTTTTTACAGTTGTGGTAATTACCTTTGAACTTCTTCTTGCTCGGGTAATTCTTTGGTCCAGACAACTTCTTTCTCTTTTTGTTGCTTGTATATGCTTCTGCAACAATATTTGCTCCCATTATTGTTGTGTTTCCACGGGACTTCCTTTCAGCAGCCTTGTTTTCCTCTTCAATTCGTAGATGAATAATAAGGTCTTCAAGCGTCATCTCCTCGCGCTTATGTTTCAAGTAATTCTTAAAGTCCTTCCACAACGAAGGTAGCTTTTCAATGAATGGCACAACTTGAAACGCTTCATTTATGACCATACCTTCAATCATAAATTTATAATTAGTAAAATAATCAATATCTTGAATAAAAATATTGACTCGGTTTATACCTTCAGCAAGGAGATCATGAACAATAACTTGCAGTTCTTGGACTCGCGTTATGATAGATTTGCCGTCAACCATTTTGAAGTCCAAAAATTTGGCGGCCACAAACTTGTTAAGTCCTGCATCTTCAGTTTTGTACTTCTTTTCAAGAGCATTCCATAACTCTTTTGATGTTTTCATGACACAATAAACATTGTACAAGCCTTCTTCCAAGAAACTTAAAATATTATTTTTGCATTAGAAGTCAGAATGCTTCCATGCCTCTGTGACCACAAATCGCTCATTGTTAGGAGTTTCTTCTCCCAATACTGGAACGTACTCGCTGATAAAGCGCTGCAAACTAAGTGTGGTCAAGTAGAAGAATATTTTCTGCTGCTAGCACTTGAAGTCCACACCGGAATACTTTCCAGGCTTTTCTGCCGGTGCCATCGCCGGTGTAGGCGTTGTGCAACTTGAAGATGCAGTAGCCATTGCAGCAGTAGTTGTCCCAATAGAACCATTCTATTGTTCGTTATCTGTTATCATTTTTCTGTCAAAGAATTTACATAACAAGAAATTAGTAAATCGGTGAAGTTTTTATATCTTCAAACCGAATAAAAATATAGAGTAGAAAATCCGAAGATTTTAATCTCCAACCAATGGAAGTAGAAAATTACTAGGATTTTAATCTTCCAAAACAGAATATAAAATGAACACAGAATAAAATTAAATTTTCTTAAGCTTGTTATTCACTATGTTCGAAAAATAATTTCTGCAAAATAAAACGAAACCAGAAACAAAACCGAAATAGAATAAAATGAATAAAAGTTCCGAATCCAACAGAAAACTGTATTTCTTTAAGGAATTTAACTCCCTCACTATTGTCCAAGGTTATTGGATTAATTCCTTCCATGATAGAACGGAACAACTATTCTATAATACCAGCAATGAAAATTACCGAACTTCGTCGAACTCTACAAATGGCATTAAACCACACTGATTCTTACATTTTGCTTTTGAAAACAACGCAGAAATATAGAAGAAAGAGGGGAGAGTATGCTGATTTTAGGTGGTCATAAAGTGAGGCAAACATTTTAATTTATAGCCAAACAATCTGGGTTGAATAAGTGCGAAGGTACCTATTCACATGAGGTACCATTTTGGCAGAAAATATTTCTGTTTGGTCGCGAATTTTAAATTCAAACGACCATTAGACCGTTAGAAAATTAACCACAAAATAAAATCCTTGCGAAGCCGAAACTAAAGCCGAGCCGAACGACGATGACGACGGTGCGAGGCACAACTTCTTCTCAACTCTTTAAGAGCTTAAAGATGTGCTTCTCTATATAAGCACAAAGATTTTCTTTTCATTTCAATGAGGGACACAATGTCTTAGTAAAAAGAACACTTCAAATTTTTCGTTTTCCTCCAAATCTTTTGCTTCCATTTCCAATTCACACCTGTTTAATTAATAAAAAAAACCAACAAATTGGAGTCCTTGAAATTTTGGGGCCCAAAGCGCTTGAGATGGCACTATTCTAGTTAAGGATGAAAGAGTACGTTGGTCTCCACTACTACCTTCGTTGGTTAATGTAAACATCAACCATAGGCTGACACTACTAGAAATCCGATAAAAATCGACCAACATTGGTCGGTAATAGCCAAAAACCGACCAAAACGCGACTATTTACGTATGGACGGTATTTTTGTGGTCGGAAAGGAATACCGACCAAAGTTGCTCGGTCAATTAAATTGCAAAAAACAAAACCGACCAAAGTTGGTCGGTATTTTAATTATGTAATAAAAAGATTCACCATCTGGGAATCGAACCGGGGTCTTTACTGTGGCAGGATACTATTCTATCACTAGACCATTGGTACATTTTGTTTTAAGACTGTCTTCTATTTGATTTATACTCTTTAATTGTATTTTTGCACGAAAATAACCGACCAAAGTTGGTCGGTTTTATTAAAAAGTAAAATTACCGACCAAAGTTGGTCGGTTTTTTTAAATGACCCGCCGAATTAACCGACCAATTTTGATCATTTTTTAATATTAATTTTTATTTATTTTAATTAAAAAATCGACCAAAGTTGGTCGGTTTCTTGAAACATAAATTTTGCAGGACTCAAAAATAGTTTCTCGCATTTTTGCGCCAAAGAAAACCGACCAAAGTTGGTCGGTTTCGTAAAAAAAAAAATATTTTGAAAAATCGACCAACTTTGGTCGGTTTTTTGACCGACCAAAGTTGGTCGGTCGACTTTGGTCGATTTTTGCCGAATTTCTAATAGTGTATATAGTCCCTGCCTTTTTTCCTTTTCTTCTTTCCTTTTTTTGGGGTCAAATCTATGAAGGTAGTGGTTTGAAACATCTCTAGTAACTTTTATCCACGAGGCTTTTGGACTGGATAGTAGAATTGTAGTAGTGTCAAAATCCTTGAATCTTCGAAATATAATTGCATGCCTTGAGGGTTGGTTAATTTTATTTGTATTATTTTTTTATTTTTTATAATAAAAATTACATAAAAGTACTATAAGTCACATAATTAAATTAGTTAACATATAGGTAAAATTATTTGTTTGTAATAAATTTGAGCAGAAAAATAAACTGCAATCACAAATAATTATTAAAAAAAGATGTTATTGATAAACATCACGGGTTACAACTCTGCCTCTCTCTTGATTCTTCCATCCGATTTGTTTTGCATGATTAAAGGGCTAGATCAGCATATTCTCGAACGTAGGATGATGCGGACATCTATGAATTATTGGATCTCCATGAAAATGAATCATTGTGTGGATGTTCTTCTTGAAGTATTTGATTATCAAGAATAACATCTATAGATCACGATATTATTTTATGCCTTGATCCCTTTGTGAATATCCCGAGAATTTATGGGATTTTTTGAGATGACCTCAATTTGCGAGATGCTTCTAAAGGGAATACGTAACCCTTTTTATAGGAGCAACCTAGGGTTAGGATATAGTAGCCTCCAAGTTAGAGATTTTGAGAATAGCCTCCAAGAAACTCTAATAGACTTTTAGAATTGCAAGAGTCATTTTGTAGTATCTTGAATTTAGGATTTTGCTTGATCCGTTAAAATTTTGATATTTACAATTGCTCCCTACTTCAAGGTTTGTCGGGGGTGTAGGCTTGGCGAAATTTGAAGACGAGACTTGAAGTACCCGGCCATGCAATAAATTATTTTGAAACTTGTAGTTTTTGATTTGCAGGAGGAAAAGATGAGGGCAGAACTGGTCCCACTGGGCATGCCAATTTGTTTGTAATAAATTTGTGCAGAAAAATAAACTGCAATCACAAACAGCTATAAAAAAAGAATTTTATTGATAAATATCGCGGGTTACAACTCTGTTTATCCCTTGATTCTTCCCTTCGATTTGTTCTACATGATTCAAGGGCTGGATCAGCATATTCTCGAACGTAGGATGATGCAGACCTCTATGAATTATTGGATCTTCATGATAGTCGATCATTGTGTGGATGTTCTTCTTGGACTTAGGAGTGTGTTCGAATTTTATTTGGAAGACCGTAGTTAAATTAGGCTTGAAATAGCTAAAATAGGAATTTAAGTTTGGAAGTTTGATCGGGGAGTAGACTTTTTGATATCGGGATCGGAATCCAGTTTCGAAAATTATTATAGCTCTGTTATGTCATTTATGACTTGTGTGCAAAATTTGAGGTCAGTCAGACTTAATTTGATAGGTTCCGGCGTCGTTTGTAGAAATTGAAAGTTTCAAAGTTCATTAGGCTTGAATCTATGTGTGATTCATATTTTTATTGTTGTTCGATGTGATTTGAAGACTCGACTAAGTTCGTATGATGTATTAGGACTTGTTGGTATATTTGGTTGAGGTCCGGGGGCCTCAGGTGAGTTTCGGATTGTTAACGGATCAAAATTTGCACTTAAACAGCTGCTGGAATTTTCTAATATTTGTATCTGGGATCCTTATACGCGATCGCGTGAATGTGTCTGCGATCACGTAGGCTTAGTTGGGCAGTGGAGGTTTTATTCTATGCGATCGCGTGGGGATATCTGCAACCGCGTAGGGTTAATTAGGGGGCTGTTGAGTTTTGTTCTACTCGATCGCGTGAAGAGGGATGCGATCGCGTAGCTCTGGGATTTTGTGACTCGCGAACCTGTGGCTATGGTTGCGTTCACGTAGAGTAAGTGTAGTAGAAGTGGAGGTCACGCGTTTGTTCTACGCGATCGAGTGAAGAGGGTTGCGATCGCGAAGAGCTGGGAACTCTGTGCTTTGCGATCGCGTAGGGATATACGCGATCGCGTAGAGTTAATTTGGGCAGTGGGATAATTGTGCATCGCGATCGCGTGGACAAGTCTGCGATCGCATAGAGCAAATGTCTGGGCAGAGAGTTTAAGTTGTAAAAATGGGACTTCGTCCCATTTTCCATTTTTGACGGATTGGAGCTCGGGAAGAGGCGATTTTTTGAAAATATTCAGAGAAAATATCGGGGTAAGTGTTCTTAACTCAATTTTGGTTAGATTACCCGAATCCATCACTATTTTTAACATTTAATTTATGATTTAAGTTGGAAAATTTTGAAAACTGTCTTGGATAGATTTGAGGATTTGAGAGTCGTATTGTTATCGGAATTTAGTCATTTTAGTATGGTTAGACTCGTGGTTGAATGGGCGTTCATATTTCGTAACATTCGTCCGATTCCGAGACGTGGGCCCCACGAATAATTTTTGAGTTAATTTCGGAATTTTTATTGAAAATGTAGTATTTTCTTATGAAATTGATTCTATAATTTTTGTTGACTGTATCGAATTAATTATGACTAGATTCGAATCGATCGGAGTCGAAAAATCGAGGAAAAGGCATACTACTTTATTAAATTGGAGCATGTCGAGGTAAGTGACTTGTCTAACCTTGTGTGGGAGAAATTTCCCCTAGGATTGGTATTTATGTGATAATTATAATGTGTTGAAAATCGTTTACACGAGGTGACGAGTGTGTACACGGGCTAAATGTGAAAGATTATATTTTTAAATTGTGTAGATCATTGTTGCATATTAATTAAATTATTTTATCTTGTTATATTCTTCATCATTGATCTGATTTATATACTTTAAATTTGCTTGACCGTCTCCTGCTAATTGTTTTTACCTGTTTAGCTGAAACTTGGTTTTATTTATTCTGTGCATTATTTGAAGGTGAAATTTATTTAATTTAAATATTATTAAAAAATAAAGTATTTTACATTTAAAAATTTGATATTTAGACAAGGTGTTAAATTTGTAAAATATTATTTTTGCTGAATATTTTGTGAGATTTTCGTACTCATTATGATGGAGCCGTGAGCTCTTTATTGTGAAAAAATATTATTGTTGATTTATTTTGGCAAGAGCCGTGAGCTCTTATTTTGTGAAAAAATATTGTTGTTGATTTATTTTGGCAAGTTGAATTATTTGGGCACTTGAGGTGCAAATTGTGATATATTGTGATATTGATACACATGCGGTGGTATAAGGTTTGGGTGTTGAAACGCATGCGATGAGATAAGGGTGGCTTGATACGCGTAGCTAGTAGGGGAACTACTAGAAGTCATGCGGTGTGATAAGGGTGGCTAAAACGCGGGATGCTATTTCGAAAAAAATATTTTCTTTAAAATTAAATGTGAAGGCTCCCGCGGTGATATAAGGAAATGAGATATTGTGAATTTATTTAGGATTTGAGACTACGAGGCGGTACCTCGGGAATGTCCTTGTTGATATTGATTTATGGCCGCAATTGCCTTTGATTATTGTTGTGATTTTTCTTAAAGTTGAAAAGAATTCTGTTTTGTTTTCACGAGGTATTATTTGCCATTATTCACTACAAGAAAATAAGGCTATGACGATATTTTAAAAATGTCACCATATATCACATAAATGTCACAAAATGCTTAACTGACATTTATTTTACACTTAAAACAAATGTCAGAAATTTTCCGACATTGAAATTAGTGTCGTAAAATAATTAGTGACATTTGTTTTACGACATGTTGTCAAATGTCAATAAGATATACTCTCGACTCAACTTGCTTGCGACATAAAATAGAAATGTCGGAAAATATGTCTCGTCAATAGTTTTTCTGTTTTTGATTTTTATATTAAAATAATATAATAAATTTTAAAATTCTTCATGATGAAATAATCATTTGATATTTCAGAATACCATACACCACAAAAATAAAATAAATAGCCACTTCTACATACTCTTTTTGTATAGAACTACAAACTGTAATTATCAAAATATTGTAAGTAGCGTAATAATATATAATTGTTCTCAAACAAATGTAAATTTTCTTTATACATCTCTAAAAATAAGTTAAGATCGTCTATAGTCTAGGAAAATAATAATCAGCAATAGGGGCCAAGATCTATCTCTAAACTTAGTTTCAAGCATTTTTTATCTTGCCCGTGCCGTGTTGGAGAATATTTCTCAAAACCAAATCTTCCATAATAACTGACTCTTCGTCATAATACTGGAACACCATCGAAAGGAGTTCTTGATTGATCGGCTAGCTAGAAGCCTTACTTGAAATAGATCGTCACCCAAGTTGTGTATCCAGTACCACAACCTAGGTCACTGATCTATAAATCCAAACTTGTTGAACCTGTAACTCGTTAAAACATAAACAAACAAAAAGATAAATAATACTCCCCTCTTGAGAAAAAAGATAGCTAACAAGTTGATAATTACCCTAAAATTCAGAATACCTTGTTGATGTCCTTCCCCAATTTTATATTTTCTTGACTTTTACAAATAGAAATCTGGATGTTTCCAAGGAATCCCAAACCAACCGTGAGAAAGGGTTGAGGAAAGGTAAGAGGCGGTTAGGGTTTTGAGAGAAAAGAATTAGAGTGAGGCCTTTATTAAGAGTTCCTAATTTATTTTTCAGTAATAGTTTTAAAATTTTCTTAATATCCATCTATCAAATTTAAGTTATAAATGCGGTAAATTTTTCATTTTTAGTTCTAAATGTCACTAAATCGTACTTTATTGTGATTTAAGATCAAAATCAAAATTATTATTTTTGGTATCGTTTTTTACACTATTCTGTCGTTATTGTTATGTCAATATTTTAAACAAGCTTTTTATCGACATTTAATATCACTAATTAAATATAAAAAATGATTTTTTTTCTTGTACAAAGTACTATTTAACAATTAAAAAATATAGTAAAATTTCCAACATTAGATGTAAATATTGTTAGTTACCAATTACTAATATGATATTTAAAACATAAGTCATAATGTTTTCGACATTTTGTATCAAATGTCGTTGTTTTGACAACTTTTTATATCAAATATCATTGTTTTTACGATATTTTGTATCAAATATCACTTATTTTATGACATTTTGTATCCAATGTCATTATTTTTATGACATTTGTTCATAAATGTCAAGAAATTCATTTTTTTTCCCGACATTTATTTCAAATATCATAAATAAATGTCGTTGTATCTTCACTTTCTTGTAGTGATTTTGCGTAGTTAATTGGTGACATACTACTTACTTGATTCATTTCCATTGTCATTTTATTGTTATTATATTGTTAAATATTTTTTATGCCTTTTATTATTTTCAGTAGGGCCTGACCTGACCTCGTCACTACTCTACCGAGGTTAGGCTTGGTACTTGCTGGGCACCGCTGTGGTGTACTCATACTACGCTTCTGCATATCTTTTTGTGCAGATTCAGGTGCATCCTACCAGCCCAGACATCAGTGAGCTACTTGTGTACGGAGACTTCGAGGTATATCTACCAGCATCCGCAGACTCAGGAGTCCCCTTCTATCCTTATTATGCTGCTTCCTTATTTCTTTAGAATCTGATATATAGAAACATTGAGGATAAATTCTTAGAAGCTTGTGACTTATTTCTATCGGGTTTGGAGAGTTGTAATTATGTGAATTACAGATTTATTTATTTCATATTTCTATTATTATTCCGCATTTATAGACTTACCTAGTCTTAGATACTAGGTGTCATCACGACATCCTACAGAGGGAATTTGGGGTCGTGGCAAGTAGCCTCCAAGCAACCCTAATAGACTCCTAGAATTGCAAGAGTCTTCTTGTAGTATCTTGAATTTAGGATTTTGCTTGATCCGTTAAAATTTCGATGTCTACAATGTAATAAGAAAGTTAATTACTTGGCTCCCCAACTCATGAACTTAATATGTCTTGATGTTAGGTAAAATAGCCTATTAGACACTTGTACTTATTACAGTTTGTCATCTCGGTCCCTATACTCTACAAAGTTTCATCTAAACACTTTTAATTTATTAAAACCTATATTTTAAACTCATCTAACTATTGACCAAGCTTATATGACATTTATTTTGCTGAGTCAGATAATTGCATGGTTACACACACTTACAAGCGTGTGCATCAATTGTTTTGATAAAAGAAGTTATTTAAAGAATCATAAGAAAAAAAATAATAAAAATAAATAGAAAAACAATTTTAAAAATCCCAAAGACCCAACCCCTTCCACATTTGCAACTCTTTCCCTAATCCTTCCCGTCATAACGCCTTCCGCGAATCCCTTGTTCCCATCTTCCCGTCATCTGCAGTAAGAAGAAAGTGATGATTGGCCCTACTCCTCCCCTCCACCACCACCACCTTTGTCGTTCTCCTTTTTTTTTTTCCTCCACCACCACCTCCAACATCTTCCTCCATTTTAAGATCAGTTGCAAAAAGAGAGATTAAAAGTATATGGTGTATTCCTAAATAAAGCCTGTGATTCTTGAAGTTGGATCATAAAAAAGAAGATCTTGTTACTTTCTAAAATATTGACGACGAAAACTGAAGCAATCAGTTGAAGACGTCGACTCTAATGGTTTTCTGTGGTGCTTTCCCGTGGCTTCATGTAGTTTTTTAGGTGAGATAAACAAGAATAGTGAGGAGATTCTTTGGGAAGCAATTCAACTCCGGCCATGACTTTTTCCAATTTGGGTATTTGACCGAGGAAAGAAAATTGTGTAAATACATAGATGGGTCTAATAGAAAATTATGTGTTTTAATGGTTGAATTTGAGTTGAATATGGAGATTGTTGAAAGAATTTGAGTTGTTCAAAGAAAAATGGTGGCAAGCTAGTGGTGCTTATGGTTGAAATTGTATGAATGTGAAGATGGGTCTAAAAGAAAAGGTGAAAATGGATGGCGTAGCGGCGGTAGTGGAATTTGCTAGAGATGGGTTGAATTGAGTTTTTTTTTTAAAATAGCTTTTGTACAAAAAAATAAAAAAAATAGTTTTATAAAATTTGAAAATGATGTGGCATATTGTGTTTGACGTGGATATTGATACTAGGGCGTCTGAGAGACACACAAGGTTGGAGGTTTAAAGTAACGTATTTCAATAAGTATAAGTATTTACTTGACAAACGGTTGTGTAGAGGGACCGGGATGACAAACGAAAACAAGTACATGAGTTTATTACACTATTCTGCCCTAGATGTTATAAAGAATTTTAACTTGAAAAAAAAACTATTTTTTTCAAATCTGTAATAGGAATAAATCCCAACTTGCTCTGAGGTTATATAGATTTCAATTAAACTTTGATCACCAGATCATCCAAACCTTATTTAGTGGTCTTTGTCGTAAACCAATCAACGGAAGAATGACATCAGCTTTACGTCAATGCCTATTATTAATATTGTAATTGCAATTTTTAATATGAAGTGAGAGTTATTAAAATGCTTAAATTACCAATTGCAATCTAGAAGAAATCGAGTTCAATAATTCTTGGGTGTTTATAAAATCATTTATCAATTGGCTGGTCTTAGGAAGTGAATAGCCAAATTCCTAAATCTATCGAAGTATACAAACATGGAAAGTTGGAAACCAATCCCCGTCCACTTTAATTATTTTTTTAGTCTTTTTCTTGTAGATCATAATATTTAATTTTTTCAGATAAGAATTAATTTTTTTTTTCAAAGTTGTCCTTAGAGTAAAGAGCCTATAAGTATTTGTTATATTTTCAATGAACAAATTAATGTTAATATGTTAAATTTTATTATTAACTAATGCTAAAAGGTAAATTCCTTAATATGTATGAAAACATCCAAAAAAATCAATTAAAGTGGACCGGAGAAAATAATACATTAGTCTAAGTAGGCGTTTCGCCATAAGTTTTGGAAGTTTTTTTCAAAAAAAAAATTCAAATATATGTTTGTTTATAGAATTAATCTAATTTTTGAGAGATTTTAAAAATCAAAACTTCAAGTCTCAAATATAGTTTAAGACCTTTTTTTGGGCTAAATCATTATCATTTGGGACTTTTTACATGGAAAATAGAAGAAGAAGAAAAAGACTTTTTAACATGTCAAAACTTGACTCAAAATTCATGTCCAAACACATTTTCAATTTCCAATAAAATTTCATCCAAATCAACTTTTTCAAAAAATATCTGAGAATCTATGTCCAAACGGTCCTAAGCAAATTGTATTATAATCGGATCAAATGTAATAGCCTTCTTATTTGATTCATCAGCTTATGATTCGACGCCGGCAAGTCGTTATATCTCTAGCTATCTTCTAAATGTTTTCCTTTTAGTTGTTATTGAATACTCTTTATTACGTTAATTTAAAAAGACTTTTTCCAGACTAAGTAAAAGGGAAACAAAAGCGATAAAATTATTGAAACTCATTGCCATTTTGTGGGCTGATCGGCTAATCCCTGTGTGCATTTGGCATAAATGACTAGGGTCTTTGATAGGGTCGTGCATAATTTGATAAATATCGAATTACCTTATCGAAATCAAAAATTTTAGTATTTGGTATTCGATATTTTAGTATTCGGTATGGTATTTAGTTTAAGTTTTAAAAAATATTGATATTATGTATGATATTTGATATTTTATAATGAAATACCGAAATACCGATACCATACCGAAATATATATTATATTACATAATACACATATTATTAATTATAACATAAATATAAGAATCTAAAATTTTACTTTTCGTTATTCACTAAGTTCATCAATTAATTCTAAACAAGTAACAAGACATCTCTAATGATAAAATTTATTCTTTTATGAACAGTTTTCTCTCTCTGGGTTGATATTTGTCAGTTTTGGATAAAACTTTTGTCAACAAAGCACAAGTTAGTATTCAAAACGAATAAATCGAAACCGAAAGGAGAAAAATTGAATTATACTGAATTTAATTAGGTACGGTATTGGTATTGTATTTTAAGAAACCGAATACCAAAAATACCGAACCAAAATATCTAAATACCGTATCGTACTAACCGACGAACACCTCTAATCTTTCATTCTAAAAAACGATGACTTTTCCGTTGTTATCTAGGACAAAACATATAAATTCTGTGGACAAATACTTATAAAAAACAAAGACAATAATTATTATTGCGAAAATATTTGGAAATAAATTAGAAAAAAGGAAAACATTAAATTATCGTTTCTCACTTACAAATAGTGGATCCTTTCGAGGACATTGGATTACCAAAAAAAACAAATCAAATATAGTAGGCCTGCGTTCAAATTTATGAAAAGGCACATTTTTTATACCAATGGTTTTCTTCAAACACTTAAAAAAGAAATCAAGTACTCCCTCTTTAATTTTTCACATTCTTAAGAAATAATAAATAAAGTATATAATTTATTATAATACCCATATTAATTGATACATATTTTATTAGATTTGACAAAATGATTTGAAATGATTAATAAATACTGTGGGTATAACAGAAAAAAATATTATCTTTTCTTAATATGCGTAAAGTGACAAGTAAAAATAAAAATTTATTTTTAATATACATGTCATGTAAAAGTAAACGGAGCTAGTAAAAACAAAGGAAAAAGGCTAATAAAACTTCTACCGAGCATCATTTTTAGTGCTTCTCTTTCCCATGTATGTATGCTCAATTTATCTTAGCCTCAAAATTAAGCAATGTAACAACTTTTCTAGACGATCTTTTTTGTTAAAAATTGTGTCGTTAGATTCCCAAGTAATATAATCTTGAAGAATTCTTACCCCTGTCTCCATAAACCCACAAACTCCACATCTAGTAAAATTCCATTCCCATTTCCAAACACACCTTATATTCGCTCCATATAGAAATTATATAATTTTGTTGGATAAAGGTACCAACCTTACTAAATTAGTCAAATATGAAATGCCACATTATCCTTTGACTCCTTTTTACTTCTGTAGTTGAGTCCAAGAAAGGAAGCTAAAAGCACCAATTTCCCCTTCTACCCCCAATATAATAAAGTAATTACTATAACCCTTAATATAATTTACTTTCTTCCTTTTACTAATTTAAATTCAAGATTTTGAGCCTAACTGTTTTATAATACTATAAGAAGCTCAAAATTAGTGTTAGTTTCTTCGTCTCAAGTCTCAACATCGTTTGACTAAACATAAAAATTTTATAAAGAAAGTAGTAGATAATTTTGCAAATTGTAGGTGAGTCTTTGAATATTTCAAAACCTTCAATATCACATCCTGCTTTAAGTCACTATAACACACTGTCTTGTTATCGCCATTAGAGTCCAACAATTAGCTTGGTTTTTTTCATGTGTGAACGCTCATTCACAGTCTCAGTACTCTTTCTTCTCCTTAAACCCTGTTTCCGTTACACTTGTAATCCATGCATAAATTTCCCCATCTCTTACTAACTCTTATCTCCTCACCATCCAACCTCCATTTTCAGATGTTTGTGATTTATGATTAAATCATCAAAAACAAACTCTTGTCTTTTTTAAGGACTTAGTTTCACCCGTAAGGGAGATTTCATTGTATTATCAAATGGAACACATGAAACTCCAATTTCTGCTACTCATCCAACTGTTTTTATTCATTATTCCGGCGAGTTGCTTGAACCGCGATATTGCCATTTTACTCCGGGTTAAAACTGGTCAGCTCGGTGACCCCAATGGGTTGCTCTCTGATTGGAACGCATCAGCTCCAAATGCGCCTTGTAACTGGACTGGCATTACCTGTGATCGTAAAACGCGTAAGGTTGTCTCCATCGAGTTCACCAGTTTTGGAATCTCCGGTCATTTTCCGGCCGACTTTTGCCGGATTTCGACTTTGAAGAAACTCAATGTCGGCGATAACAGTTTCGGTGACTCTATTTCCTCCGACTCCTGGTCTCTATGTTCGCATCTGCACTTTTTGAATCTTTCTTTAAATTTCTTCGTTGGCAAGCTACCGGAGTTTATAGCCAAGTTTGATAACTTGACCGTCCTTGATGTTAATTCAAACAATTTCTCCGGTGATATTCCGGCGAGCTTAGGCCGGTTACCGAGATTACAAGAGCTCGATATTGCCAACAATCTCCTTAATGGTTCAGTTCCTGAGTTCTTATCCAATCTTACCGAGTTGACTCGATTGGTCATTGCTCAAAATCCATTTAAGCCAAGTCCATTGCCTTCCTCAATCGGACGACTAGGTAAACTTCGAATTCTATATGCTCGGTTTGCGAATCTTATTGGAAATATTCCAGATTCCATTAAGGACCTGAAATCTATTCAGAATTTTGACGTGGCAATCAACAATCTTACTGGAAAAATTCCAGAAATCATTGGAGAACTGAAAACCGTAGAACAAATAGAGCTTTTTCAGAATAAATTTTCAGGTGAATTGCCGAACACGTTTTCGGGACTTGTTTCTCTGTTCAGGTTTGACGCTTCTCAGAACAATCTCACGGGAAAAATACCTGATAGCCTTGCCCGTTTGCCGCTGGTATCTTTGAATCTCAATGATAACAATTTAGAAGGCGAAATTCCAGAAAGTTTATCTCTTAACCCGAATCTTACTCAGTTCAAGCTCTTTAACAACAGCTTTTCAGGTATTTTGCCTCAAGATTTTGGTTTAAGTTCAGATTTGGATGAGTTTGATGTCTCTGGAAATAATCTAGAAGGTTCTTTGCCGCCCAACTTATGTTCCAGAAAGAAACTTAGGATTTTGAACCTGTTCGATAATAGGTTCAGTGGGTCAATCCCTGAATCCTATGGGGAGTGTAATTCACTAACATATGTGCGTGTTTATAATAACCAATTCTCCGGTGAAATACCAACTGGTTTCTGGAGTTTTGCTGGATACACATTTCTTGAACTGCGAAACAACAACTTTCAAGGTTCAATTCCAGCTTCAATCTCCAATGCTCGTGGTCTAACGGAAATTCTCATCTCCAGCAACAAATTCTCCGGGGAATTGCCGGCGGAAATATGCAATTTGGAAGAGATTGTGATCATGAACATAAGCAAGAATCAATTATCAGGAGAGTTGCCTTGGTGTATCACAAAGTTGAAAACATTACAAAAGTTTGATCTTTCAGAAAATAGGATCACGGGTCAAATTCCCAAATCAGTTAGTTCTTGGACCGACTTGACTGAATTGAATTTAGCTAACAATCAATTGACAGGTGAGATTCCAGGTGAGCTTGGTACTTTGCCGGTTCTGACGTACTTAGACCTCGCCGGAAACTCGCTTTCCGGCGAAATTCCATCGGAGCTGAGCAACCTCAAGCTTATCAAGTTTAACGTATCAAATAACAGGCTTGAAGGAAAAGTGCCACTTGTGTTCGATAACGATTTTTTCGTCTCGGGTTTACAGGGCAACCCGGATCTTTGTAGTCCGGATCTTAAACCTCTGCCTGAATGTCCAAGATCCAAAAGTGTAAGCTTGTATTTGGTGTGTATTTTATCAGCTTTAGCCGTCATACTTGTCGGGTCACTTGTTTGGGTCTTGATTAAAGCCAAAAGGTTGCTACCCATCCGGAGCAAGCGTAAAAGTGCATGGAGAATTACTGCATTTCAACGGGTTGGATTCACGGAGGGAGACTTGTTAGCTTCACTAACAAATGACAATCTCATTGGAGCTGGTGGATCGGGTCGGGTATATAGGGTCAAACTGAAAAACGGGCAGATGGTTGCGGTTAAGAAGCTTTGGGAGGCTAAACGGGAAAGAGAATCCGAGGAGGTTTTCAGGTCGGAGGTGGAGACTCTAGGGAGAGTCCGACATGGAAACATAGTAAAACTATTGTACAGTGGCATTGGTGATGACTTCAGGATATTGGTGTATGAGTACATGGAGAATGGGAGCTTAGGAGATGTTTTACATGGGGAAAAAGGTGGCATTCTTTTGGATTGGCCAAGGAGATTTGCCATAGCAGTTGGAGCAGCTCACGGATTGGCCTATTTGCACCATGATTCTCTGCCTGCAATAGTGCACAGAGATGTCAAGTCTAATAACATTTTGTTGGACGAGGATTTTAGGCCAAAAGTTGCTGATTTTGGTCTAGCTAAGGTAATGCAGCAGGATAGTGAGGAGAGTGATCAAGTCATGTCCCATATTGCTGGTTCCTACGGCTACATTGCACCTGGTAATATATTTTCCTTTAACCTTTTATTTTCTGTTAATTTATTGATGTTACCAAGCTTTAGGTCCAATGACTGCTAGAAGTTCTCTAGTCTTGTTCGAATTATATACTCCATGTTAATAGAAAATGTATCGAGAGCATCTAGTGCTAAAGAAACTAACTTTTTTATAATATTGGAGTTGAGACCTAATCGATGTTGTTGTTATTTCTGTGTTAACTTGTTAAAGATATTTACTGTAATATCTGCATCCTGATCCTGTATATAAGGACATTCAAAATATTGTTTTTTAGTATTTGATTTTTGGATGCTTTTATAAGATATGAGACCCGATTATAGAATAGATGTTTCAAACTTATGACAAGATCGGAAAACTTATTAATCTAGTGTCAGTCCTCTTGCTAGAAACTCTGTTTCTGAAGTCTACATTTCTATTTATTGCATGCTAATTCTTGTTTCTGAGTTTATCTAGGGATTTGTCAAAGTAAAATCAAAGAAATATCTGGCACCCTTTTTCTGAAGTCTGCACATTTGCTACATACTAAGTAGTATATTGTATAATATTTAATTCTGAGTTTCAATATAGATTTTTCAAAGTAAAATCAAAGAAAGGTTGTGACCATTTATTGTCTACTAGTAATATTTAATTCTTAGATCACATCATATCATTGAATGATTTTGTCACCTAATGTCTGCTAGCAAAGTTAAGATTTGATCAAAAGAATAAAAAATAAGAGAGTTGTGTTCTGTCACCTTGTGTTTGCCAACACATTCAAGATTTGATCGAAAGATGAAAAATGAAAGCAACATGTGCCTAAATTATTATTGCTTATTTCTCTAATTATTAAATAAATCTGGTAACACCTTAAATTCTACTTGCTACCATAAATTCCTCATTAGGCATACAATTTCATCCCTTTTGTAAAGTTGATACTATGTCGTCAGTGACTGCCCATACTCCTTTCCCCGGAAAAAGTAAGAAAAATACAGACCTACATCTTTGATGGAAAAAAGTTGATGGCCTCTTGATACAAGTCTAGAAAACATTTTGTTTGCAATTGCAAACATTTTGTTATGTTGGTCATGAACATGTAATGTTAGGGAGATGCTAAAGTTTTCTAAATATCTATGGATGCCAAACTGTATTATCCAAATGTTCCAGGCTGCACCTTTGAACGTACATTGATTCTTTTTTCTCAATTGCAGAATATGCGTATACTCTGAAGATTAATGAGAAGAGTGACGTCTATAGCTTTGGTGTGTTACTTTTGGAACTAATAACGGGTAAAAGGCCCAATGACTCCTCTTTCGGTGAGAACAAGGACATGGTCAAGTGGGTGTTAGAGGTTGCAATATCGTCTAAAAAAGATGAAGGAAGTGGCCGTGTCACGGGCAGCAATGGTATTCTTGATTTGAACCAGCTAGTCGACCAGAGAATGAATCCGTCTGCAAGCAATTATGCAGAGATTAAAAAGGTTTTTGATGTGGCTTTGCTTTGCACTTCTTCGCTGCCCATTAATAGGCCATCCATGAGAAGAGTTGTTGAATTATTGAAGGATAACAGCGTTGCTCGTTCTAAGTCAATCCGATAGCTTTTCACAGTTTATACATGCTCTTGCTTTGAGTACTCTGATACTAGTGTAGACTGTAGTAGGATATGGGAAGATAGGTGTCTGTTGCTTAAACTCTGCTTGATGGGGCATAGTTAAATGGAAACTGGCAAAGATAATTAGGTTGATTTAGTTTGCTGCTCTGATTTAACAACCGCCCTGTAAGATACTCCAGTATACATAGCAGCTTAACTAAAAGCTTGCTGACCTGTAAAGCTCATGAGTAACGACCAAATGTTGAGTTTTTGTTGCCAACATATGAACTTTACATTCATATTCGAGTTTATTCTGTGTCCAAATTTATGACCGACGAAATTTAGTCTGTCAAATTTGGCCCAAGCCCAAATGACCTGTCCAATCTGTCCAAGGTTGGGCTGGTTATTGACCTACCTATTTATTGGGGAAAATTATGCAAATTGCCTCTTCAACCCGAACTTATTACCCGTATTTTTATCCATTCTCAAAAGAATTACAAAAAATGCACACTCTACCAAAATTAATTACTCGCTCGCCCCCCTCTGCGTAAAAGACATCTCCATCAAATCTTCTTGTTTATTCGCTAGCCAATAGTTTCTAAGTTTCTCCTCCTTTCAATAATTCTCCATTTAAAAATCCATGTCGGTGTTTTAATCAAGACTGCAGTCATATCAATTGACCCGAAACTAATTAAGGAGGTAGCAGACTTTTTAGGCGTGGGGTACACTGCTAGATTCTAAATCTAAGGAGTCATATTGTTTTAAGTTCTCGCAAAAAGTTTCTTTCCTATGGGTTGTTGCAAAGGAGCCTCATCTTGATTTGATCTTCTATAGTTCTCTCTGGTAGTATTATATGATCACTATTACTCGTCATCTTTTTGTAATGTATATAAAAGATTGGCGGAGCTACGGTGGTTCTCGATTAAGGGACAATGATAAAAATTTTGGTGCTTTAAGTGGTATCTGAATGGGTGTTGCTAAAGTATTTTTTCAAAATTCCAGATCAGATTTTTATGTGTTTGAAGACCCACAATTGTTGAGCTGGAAACTCTTTAATATGGATTATCAACTTGAAGATTTTGTTGTTTGATTCAAAGTGGGTGTTACAATATATTGTCTATAGTATGTTGGGGAAGTTTATACTGAAATTTAGTTGCATTTGGAGCTCATTTGAGGTGATTATTGGAATCAAAATTAAAGACCTTCCATTGTTGTGCTTGAAGCTTTTTAATCTGAAGAAGAAACACGATTACCCAACAATATATCATTACAGTATACAATATACTATAAAAGTATATTGATGTTATATAGTTTACTACTACAATATAATTTAGCAGTACATACAATAATATTTCTAGAATAATATACTATAATAGTATACAATATACTGCAATAGTATATAATATGCTGTAACAATATACCGTTATAATTGGAGCATTTTTCAAATTTTCAAAGTTTTCAGGTTCTTGTTCAAATTTTAGACGACGTTTTCATAGTAGAGATTTTGCAGTAATTTTTTTAAATTTGGGTTAAAGCTGAGTTGAACTGGAAAAGAAGAATTTGTATTGTATACTAAAATGATATACTATATATCATTTTGGTATGCAATTTATTCAAACGATATACTGTTACAGTATATTATATAATGTAATAGTATACTATTACAATTTGGTCGTTTTTGAATTCGTTGAAATTTTCATTAGGTTCTTTTTCAACTTTTCAACGAAGTTCTCATGTTTTTTTTAATTTTTTTTTTATTAAAACAAAATATTTAGTTTGAAATATTTGATTGGAGTTGTGGCTAAAATTTGAGTTAATTTGGTAAAAATTCTGAAGTAGATTTTTGAAATTGAGTTGAACTAGCGAAGAAGACTTGTACTATACACCAAAATAACATACTATATACCATATATAATATTTAATTCATTAGTGTATAATTTATTGTGTTGAAGCGAAGAAGAATTTGTACTATATACCAAATTGGTATATAAAATAATATACTATATACCATTTTGGTATACAGTTTATTCCAACGGTATACTGTTACAGTATACTATATAATGTAACAATATACTATTACAATTTGGTCCTTTTATAATTTTTTGAATTTTTCGCAACTTTTCAACAGAGTTCTCATATTTTTTCAATTTTTTTCTTAAACCAAAATATTTAGTTTGAAATATTTGATTGGAGGTTGAGGCTAAAGTTTGAGTCAATTTGGTGAAAATTCTGGAATAAAATTTTGAAATTTAGGTTGAAATTGAGTTGAACTAGCGAAGAAGAATAGTTTGTATTATATACCAAAATAACATACTATATACTATTTTGGTATATAATATTTAATTCAATTGTGTATAATTTATAACAATGGTATACTTTACATTATATGGTATAATGTAAGTTAAATTTGGTATTTAAAAAAAAACATTAATGGTTCCTTTTTCAATTTTTTAACAGAGTTATCGATATCATATAACCAGTCAGTATATAATATATAGCATGTGGGTATCATAGTATATTGCAATATATATTTCAACTGCTACTAACATATTATCTTTGATATACTATATGCTAAAGTAAGTTATTTTCCAATAATTAATGAATAAAAATGTGTAGGATTAGATTATGAAAAAAAAGGAAATAAAAATTGATTTGAAATAATGATAAATAAGAATTAAAAAATGAAAGCACAAAAGAGAAGAGAAAATAGTTATAATGTATAAGTTATTCTAATAATTGAATTAAAAAATAAGAAAAAAGATAAAATGTATATTATACCGGTTATATTTTAAAAAAAGTGAAAAAATATTTACTATCAGTTATCTTTTCTATTGTATAAAGTAGAAGAATAATAAAAAAGAGCAAACAAATCAATTAACTTAGATTATAAAGAGGAAAAGAAAAAAAAAGAAAAAAGGAGTTAAATGAAATTAGAAAAGGAACAACAATTAAGAAAATAAACAAAAGGAAAAAAATAAAAATTAAAAAATAAAGAAATATACAAAATAATAGAAAATAAATAATAATAATAATAATAATAATAATAATAATAATAATAATAATAATAATAATAATAATAATAATAATAATAATAATATGATTTGGGCAAAAAATAAATGATCTGAAAAGAAGAAAAAAATAAGAAGAAAACGAGAAAAAAGAAAAGGAGAAAAGAAAGAAAAGAAGGAAAAAAATAAAAGAAGCAGAGAAATAAAAAAGAAAAGGATAAAAAGAGGAAAGTAGGAAATGTAATTATAACGCAATATAACTAACATTTCCAGCTTCAATATTAAGTATTTGTTCAGCTCTTCACTCTCCCTACAGTCTATTCAATTTGATTGCATACATTTCTCAAAATTTTACAAGAAAAGAAGAATAGATTGACTTCATTTTCTTTTTTTGCTAAAATAGTCTAATAACAAAGTATGTCTTCACGCTAAGGCAATAGGTTATCTATCTTTATCTTGGTCATTTTCGAGTGGTATCATAGATTATAAGATGTTCTTTTTGATCTGTAGAGTAAGAAAAATGTGGGGAGGGTGATTTGCTTTCTGATAATCAATAAGTAGTGTATACTTCCATAGGTTTCCGATTCTTATATCAGCAATCAATAGACCTTGTATTATGGTGTTACGGGAGAAGAGGCGGATCCAAGATTTAAAGTTTATGAGTTTCTATTGTAATCTCAAATTAATATACAATAATAACTGAGTTCACAGTTATATATTTATAGATATTTAATGAATTTTTTAATAAAAACACAGGGTCTCCGCAAAAGTTACTGGGTTCCCGGGAACCCAGTAACTATACTCTACATCCGCCACTAACGGGAGATGCTCCATAAAATATTCGGAAAAGGGCCAAAAATGCCCCTAAGATATTGAAAATGGCTCACGTTTGCCCTCCTTCCCCCCTATTGGGCCATAAATGTCATTAACGTTAGTTTTTGAGCTCAAACTTACCCATATATCTAAAAGAAGGGCCAACAAAACCCCTAACGTATTGAAAATGGCTCAGAAATACCATCTGTTAACCTTTTGATCCGCAAATGCCCCTAACGTTTGTTTTTGGGCTCAAACTTACCCATATATCTAACAGAACTAACCTGGTCAATTTTTTGACTTTAACTTCGCCATGTGGCATTTTCTTAATCCGCACGTGTATTATTTGTATTAAATAAACCCACTTGTATCTTTTAAAATATCCAACGACCCTGACCAGTTCATATATATTTGGACGGTCGGTTAAAAATAATTACATTCGTTAGTTAAATATATAAAAATATGTATATTATACATTAATATTTTAATATATATTTTACATGATATTATTTTTAGGAGAAATTATACGGTATAGTTTTCCCTATTAATTATGATCTATAACTCGAATTTATTAAGCAAATCTTGACAAAGGAACGACAGTTTTTGCTAATATTTTAGCTCTATCGTTATATATTAAAACACTACTAGTTCCCATTGAAAAGATCATGTGAAGTCCATTAATGTGCTAAGTAGTTGGATATGTATATAATTAAAGGTTTAAAATAGTTTCCTTTCCATCAATTTCTTTGCTTCTCCTTTAGAATCATATAAATAGAACATTATTATTTTTATGTTTGCAAATTAAAATTTATATTTGTTAAACTTGTTAAGATTTATCATAATTAATAGGAAAAACTACACCGTATAATTTTTTTTAAAAATAATATCATGTAAAATATATATTAAAATATTAATGTATAATATACATATTTTTATATATAATCAATGTATATTTTTTTTATATTTAACTAGCGAATGTAATTATTTTTAGCTTACCGTCCAAATATATAGGAGCGGATTAGGGTCGTTGGGTATTTTAAAAGATACAGGTGAGTTTATTTAATACAAATAATACACGTGGCAGATTAAGAAAATGCCACATGCCGAAGTTAAAGTCAAATATTTGACCAGGTTAGTTATGTTAGATATATGGATAAGTTTGAGCCCAAAAACAAACGTTACGGGCATTTACGGACCAAAAAGTTAACGGAAGGTATTTTTGAGCCATTTTTAATACGTTAAAGGTATTGTTGGCCCTTCTGTTAGATATAGGGGTAAGTTTGAGCCCAAAAACTAATGCTAAAGGCATTTATGGCCCAATAGGTGTAAGGAGGACAAAATTGAGTCATTTTCAATACCTTAGGGTCTCCGCAAAAGCTACTGGGTTCCCGGTCTCCGCAAAAGTTACTGGGTTCCCGACCTATACTCTACATCCGCCACTGACGGGAGATGCTACATAAAATATTACTACTGTTTGATATGACTTCATTTTTTTTTTGTCAGCAAAGAATAACGATTATTCTTAATCTTGCTTGAGTTTGATGAGAACTTGTATAAACAAATTAACATAAACAAAATGAGATTTTGTCCACTTAAGTCAAAGTTAGAATATTCGCTCTTTCTGATCTTATTCTCTCTTTTTCCCGACGTGCGGAAGAGGAAGGAAAAAGGGTGAAAACGAAATGATTATTTCAAGATACTTCACTAATTTCCTTTTTTATTTGTTATGTATTCTTTAATTTTGGAAAGAAAGAAATATCAGTTGATGGAAATAAATAAAATGACATTTACGAATTAGTTTCATGATAAAAAGAAATATTTCCTCGTAACAAACAAAGAACCAGTGGTCACTGTCCTCCATTTATTTTATGATGTCCCCGTAGAAGCAGAGAACAAGGGGAGGATCAGAGCACAACGTGCATTCAAATTCGGAATTAAGATAGTGTGACGTCTTCATAAGCACCAATTCTTTGTTGATTCAATTGCTCGCTCATTCTGCAAATTTCATTGAACAAATTAAAAAGAGAAAATGAGGGAGTGCATTTCCATTCACATTGGCCAGGCCGGTATTCAGGTCGGCAATGCTTGCTGGGAACTTTACTGCCTCGAACATGGCATTCAGGTATTTTCTTCATTTTCTTGTTACTTGGCGCAGAAGAAAATGTTTCTATTGTTTGTTTGGGTATAAACATTTACGTATTACATATGCTACTCGTACAAGGCTTATGACATAGACTGAGGATAATGTTTCGTGATCTTTCAGACTTTAGACTCTAAACTCTAGAGTATTAAATGCTGCTGAAAATTTAAATGTCTATGATATGTTGGTTGTGGCATGGAATAAGAGTCGGGATATTTGCGAAATAAAATGATCTTTATTCATAAGAAGACCATGTAATTCTGCCAACAAAGATATAGGGCAAAGACTTGAGAATTTACACTCTAATGCTATTGTGAGGAATTAAGGAACAAATAAAAACCTACATTTTGGTCATGAAGCTCTCATCCAAAGACAAGTTTGAGAGGAATTGACATCCACTGCAAATTTCTATAGAGTTATTAGTCATATACAATACCGTTTTAGGGCCTCACCAAGTCTTAGGGATATAAGCAACACTGGGATAATTGAAGCCAATGATATGAAATCTCCGAATTTGACTTTAATAGAAAATAATTTCCGTGGAAAACTTTCTACATCCATCGATACCAAACAATGAGATCAAAGACTATCAAGAGAATGTGCTACTTTTCCCCGTACCAAATTAATTTAAGTATATATGATGGAATAGTTGTTCTTAGTGGCAACTGAAAGTATGGAATTAAGCTATTTTGAAATCTCTTAAGCAAAGAGTAAATGATACTGTCAATTAGTGTTTTCCACCCCACTAAGCTATTTGTGTCTTTGATAGCCTGATGGGCAGATGCCAAGTGATAAGACTGTTGGGGGAGGTGACGATGCCTTCAATACATTTTTCAGCGAAACCAGTTCAGGGAAGCACGTTCCTCGAGCCGTCTTTGTTGATCTTGAGCCCACTGTTATTGATGAAGTGAGAACTGGAGCATATCGTCAGTTATTTCACCCTGAACAATTGATCAGTGGCAAAGAAGACGCTGCCAACAACTTTGCGCGAGGCCACTATACAAGTGCACTTTCTCCACCTAGCTAATTCAATTGTATCTTATTTTCCATGTAATTCTCATGAATTAATGAGAGTTTTTTTTTTCTTTAATTAACCAGTTGGAAGGGAGATAGTTGATCTTTGCTTGGATCGTATCAGAAAGCTGGCAGATAACTGCACAGGTCTGCAGGGCTTTTTGGTCTTTAATGCCGTTGGTGGAGGTACTGGTTCTGGCTTGGGTTCACTACTGTTAGAACGCTTGTCAGTGGACTATGGCAAAAAATCCAAGCTTGGCTTTACGGTGTATCCCTCTCCTCAGGTTTCAACTTCTGTGGTGGAACCATACAATAGTGTTCTCTCAACCCACTCCCTCCTTGAACACACAGATGTTTCCGTCTTGCTTGATAATGAGGCAATTTATGACATTTGTCGTCGCTCCCTTGACATTGAACGCCCCACCTACACCAACTTGAACCGACTCGTCTCTCAGGTATTGGCCCTTTTTTATTCCGTTTCTCTTATACAGGGTTCCACATTGGAAATTTATAAGGAAAACAATCTTATAAGGTGTAAGGATAGACCACACCATGTTAAGAGTGTATTTGGATTGGATTAGCCGAACATCTTATAAATGAAGTGAGTTTTCTAACTTGTTTTTTGATCAGGTGATCTCATCCCTGACTGCTTCTTTGCGGTTTGATGGAGCGTTGAATGTTGATGTGAATGAATTTCAGACTAACCTGGTTCCGTACCCAAGGATCCACTTCATGCTTTCATCTTATGCCCCGGTTATATCAGCTGAGAAAGCTCACCACGAACAACATTCCGTGGCAGAAATCACCACTACTGCTTTTGAACCAGCTTCTATGATGGCCAAGTGTGATCCACGTCGTGGCAAGTACATGGCGTGCTGCCTGATGTATCGAGGGGATGTAGTGCCCAAGGATGTGAATGCTGCTGTATCCATTATCAAAACCAAGCGCAGCATTCAATTTGTGGATTGGTGTCCCACAGGCTTTAAGTGTGGTATCAATTACCAGACTCCAACCGTTGTCCCTGGAGGCGATTTGGCCAAGGTACAGAGAGCAGTATGTATGATATCCAATTCCACCAGTGTTGCTGAGGTTTTCTCAAGAATCGACCACAAGTTCGATCTAATGTATGCGAAGAGAGCCTTTGTTCATTGGTATGTTGGTGAAGGCATGGAGGAAGGCGAGTTTTCTGAAGCACGGGAGGATCTTGCTGCCCTTGAGAAAGATTACGAGGAGGTGGGTGCTGAGTATGGCCAGGGTGAAGAGGGTAGTGAAGGAGAAGAATACTGATTGAGGGGAGAGAGTATGTGTGACTGATTATTAGCTGTTTTTCTTATTGCCTTTTCTTGATTTCAGTATATATGCTGATTTAGCACTGTCACGGTATTTGTGAAAAGATATCTTAACTCTGTACATGTACTTTATCACTGCTAAAACTTTTCCTGGTTTTAATATATGGCATCTTTTGAATTATTATGTCCGTGGATATTGAAAAGATTTAGAAAAATGGGATAGGCGTACAATCTTTATCCAGTTATCAGTTTCTTTCCTCTGCCCCCTACTTCTACAGTTATGCTGTTTAATTTACTCAGCCAAGTCCGTTATCTATGGTAACCATGATATCCTTGTTTTTGATCGTGATATGTTGGGTGCACGAATAAAGTTCCACATTAGTTGGCGAAAATATTGGGAGACTATATATAAGGTGTGGAGATCTCTTAATGGTGTGAGACCTTTTACCGTGCGGGTTCACTATAAGGTTAAGAGTGACTCGCTTACGCTGCTGAATAATCTTCACTTTAGCGAGCCCGTAGTAGCCCTGGAGTTAGGTTATGATGGTCGTAATGAGCTCTACTAGAAAGAAAATCTCTTCTATTTATAGATGAAATTGAAAGATCAACCACGGAATAAAGAACGAAACTTTACTACAGTAACACAACCAAGATTCATTTTATGGGGCTTTCTCCTTTGCTCTAGCGAGAAAAAAAAGTTTCTCTCTTATAGAGGCTTCTTAAAAGGCCATTTTCTTCGAGAGGGATTCCCATTCAGCATGTAAGTTTTGTCTCTCTTGCATCTCCAATCGGGCTTGGTGTTTTAAGTTTATAAAGCCACGAAAATGATGCGCTTGAATTGCTTTTACATCTTCATAAAAAGGGAATCATGCATCTCGACACATAGACTTTGTAAGACCTCCGCGAGACCGGCTCTGTATTTTTTCAAATTTTTTTAGTTTTTTCGAGGGAATGTCAGTTAATAACTGACGGAAATTTTCAACCGACTTGTTATCAGTAACCCAGTTTGTCAAAATTTTCCTGGATGTCGAAAATTTGGGTATTTCCAGTAGTGTAAGTGCATTGTTTATTACTCCTTTAACTCTTGAATGTAAATGAAGAAACTTTTTTTGTGTATGCAACGATGAAGAGTTCATGTTTTAAAATTGAGGCTTGTGAGCTCTTAAGTTTTTTCTTCACAGTTCTTCTGCGCTTAAATTTATCTATTGAAGAATTTGTTTCTAGAGTTCCAGAATACTATAGTGTTTTCTGCATGCCCGTTGATGGATAAAATAGTTTTCCTTGTCCGAGATGAATGAGGAGCATTCTGCATTGATATTTGGCACTGGCTTAGAACTAAGAATAATTGGTTAAGCCACCAGGCATTGTCAGTCTAAGGATTAGTATTGAATTGGATCAGATGTTAAATCATACCTTGTATTTTGAATGGAATAAATAAATATAGAGGTCTGTTTCTAGGGAGCACCATGTTATATATGTTGTAATATATGCATCCTGTCGATTTAGTGTTTAATTACTTGCCATATAATTGCCAACATAACTTAAAGTGGAATATGAAGTAACATTAACAAACTTAAAAAGCAATTTCTTGACATGCTTTTTATTCATAGTAAGTATAGCATTAACATTAACTATGTAATAAATAGATCAATATTTTTCATTGTCTTGAGGATCAATTCAGCTTTTGCAGTCTCAGCTGTATAATGGGAACACAGTTTTGGACTCAGATTCTCTGTAATCCGAATATATGAATTACATTTAATCAAATGTGACAATACACGTGACAGAGAGACCTGCGCACCAACTATAAATCACACAGGCGTTTCTCTCGAAATTGCTCAGGCTTATTCAGCCAAAACATCTTCTTAATATTCTTCTATATTTGCTTTTTGCAATGGCAAGGAGGACGAGTAGGGGTAGGCAAAAGATTGAAATGAAGTATGTCGAGTCAAAAGAAGCACGCTATGTTACCTTCTCAAAAAGGAAAGCGAGCTTGTTCAGGAAAGCGGAGGAGTTTTCAACTGTGACGGGAGCAGACGTTGGTGTTTTGCTCTTTTCACCAAGTGGAAAACCATGTTCCTATACCTCCACTAGTGTTGAAAAAATAACAGAAAAATTTCGTGAATGGAAACTACAGAATGCTGATGAGGGAAAATCAAGTGTGTTTCAGGCATTTGATGATCTCTGCAAAGATATACAAGATGAGAACGAAAAGGGAAAAAGTCGAGAACTAAGGTATAAGGTAATGTACCCCGGCGCTGAAATACCGCCTGATAAAGAAAGGTTGGAGAAGTTGGTGGAAATGAAGCTGCGGTTGGTCAAAATTAATGAAGCAGCAAAAAATCACATTCGGGCTGAGCGACTCAAGTTTGATTTAAATGTTGTCCCTGAATATGAAGTGGGGGAGAGTTCGGGAACTCATCATTCATAAACGTGGCTGTGGCAATTGGAGTCCTTGAATTTGGTACTAGTGTTTGGAGGAGAGTTTAATTACCAGTTATCGAGTCTTTCCCTTTGGTCAATTGTTGTCTTTGTTATTGAGTCAGTCATTGTTTGTCTTTCAGTGGTCAAATTATCTGAGGTTTTAGACCACAGAAAAGAAGTTTATGAAGTTGTTATTGGGTCAGTTGTTGTCTTTGTTATTGTTGGTCTGACGTCTTTCCATCATACAAAATTCAATAAAATAAACTCTTCTCTTGTACCAAACATGCCATTGAATTTTGTGCCATCTTTAATCTTCTATGATGCTTTGTTTTGTCTAGATTGGTAAACCTATTGAAACCTTTTATTGAACTAGTGAACAATGTGAACTGATATAAAAAAATAAGCTCTTCAACTCATTGGTGTCTTTTCATGGTTCCAGCTCCCCCCGTGAATTTGGCGCATTAACACCTAAGCTTGCTATATGTGAGATGGTGGAATGAGTTGAGTTGGGTTTTTGGCAATCAAGCGCCTTACTCATGGTAGAAAAATACTTGAGGGCTGTTTAGTTGGTGAGATAAAAGATACTAACAATTTCAGGTTAAAATACGGGTTTATCTTATTTCGTATTTGATTGAATTTTGGGATTCCTTGATTAGTTATACCATACTTGTTGTATTATTTTTAACCCACATTGAGGGTAAGATGACAATCCCGAAGATACTAATCCCGGGATAATGCCCCAAAATAACAAAGATGCTCTTCCCAAGGGTTTTCTCTCAAAATCCTTTAAAAAATTCAAGGTTAAAATATAAGTTTAACTCAACTTATTTAGTGTAAAACCAAACACATGTTCTATGTTATACCTGGTATATTTATTTTTAGTCGAATGAATCAAACATTTATCAATAAAAGTATATCCACTAAATAATTCTGACATTATTTATTCCTCTTATCATAATCTCGTCATTGTAATCCTGATCAAATATCTTCTGCTTTACTTACATTGTTTGATCAAAATCTCTACTTGACCAAATTGGAAATCTACTTGTATTGTAGGTTTAAGAGCACATTATAGAAGCGGGTAAAACGTTGCAGGACTTAATCCAACATCTTACGGCACGAGCTGACCCAAAGACACCCCTCTCTTTCAAGCAGATTCTCGGCATGTCAAGTAAATTGAACAAGAATAGGATTTGATATCAAATTGTCCAAATTTCACTCTAGTGCTAACGTTTAAGAAAAAATTCAAATATATTTTGATATTGGTTGGTTTTGTCTTTTCTTTTCTAGTTTTTTCGGAGAAAATTACAAGATATATTAATAAATGATACATAATACAATATAAGTAACAACTTTCTCGATTCTACAAGTAAAATGAACTACAATAGTAAGTTTTTATAATCAAAGAAATAAGAGTTACTCTTTTCCTCGAAGAAAGTAGGTGTAAACATAATTAGGGGCCATAAGTTGAAAATCATATTCGTGCAATCTGATTTTGTGTAATCTCTCTATGTGAAGTGTAATATAATGTGGGATTTGAATTCAAAATTCCAAACCAAAAGTTTCATAAAAATGTTCAGTGTTTCTTTTGTTTTTTTGAAGATTTTTATGTTCAGCTGAGAAATAACATCCTCTAATATCTAGGATATCATCAAGCTTAGCTTGATACATAGTACATACTTAGCACTTGTACTTGCAAAAGAAAATTCTCTTACGTGTCTTAACTTTGCGGGTGAGCTATTACACTCTAACTTATAAAAAATGGGCCTGCATGTAAAAAATTACTTTTAAATAAGCGATAAAACAACACACATCTGCAATAAACACTTTTCTTTTAAAGATCTTTTCAAACATACTTCGAGTTCTCTTTGCAATCTTTCCACATATTTTTTTTCACAAATGTTTATAGATTAATAATAATTGTCACAAATTAATTCATATATTTAATAATTTATAATTATGGTTATAAATTAATTAAGCCAATATAATTATTAATCGACAGCTAGAAATGAGCTAATAATAGTTTGTACTCCAGCCAAAAGTAGATTTATACAATTTTTAAGTTCTAACTAAGTGACTTTTAAAAAATATTTGTTTGAGACATTGTTACAAAAATATTATTTCAAAAATTTGAAATTTCAAGAGCTCAAAATTTGAAATTTTCAAGAGCTCAAAATTTCCCCTTGCATATTTCTGGTTTTTGAAATTCTCAAGCAAACGCTACCTTAAACTTAGTCAACAGTCCAAGTGGGCTACAAACCCGGCCCTTAAAGAATATCTTCACACGCGCGAGAACGGAAAGCGTGCGAATTTGGTGTTTAACAAGGGCAAGGGGCAGTAGTATACACAGAGACGGAAAGTTCAATCCACAAGCAGAGAACAAGAGAAATCCTAAATGGCGACGGCGATGTTCAGATCTAGTATTCGCTCCGCGCTCCGCGGCGGCGCTCTTCGTGTAACTCCGGCCTCCAAGAGGACCCTCTCTTCTCACTCATCCGTTGAGGAAGAGGCCCGTATGTAGTCTCATTCATTTTTAATTTGAATTAGGTTTTATTCATTCGTACTTGCATTGAATCCGATCTTTAATCTTCAATATACAGTTTTCTTCTTTCTGGATGCGCTTTCATATGCTATTGTTTATTCACTTTGTCTAGATCTTATGCTCCGTGTATGCTGTATTTACATGTTTTATTGGAATGTAATTAAGTGAAATTGACTTAGAGTTACATTTCATAAAAGAAGGCAAGATGTTGGAATAAAATTTGCCTGAGCCGAATTAGTAAAGAAGACTTTTATAGCGTATCCTGACTAGTTTGGGATTGAGGCTCAGTTGATTGATTTGTTGTGTTTAAAGTGCTATATTTACATGTTTTATTGGAATGTAATTAAAGTGAAATTGAATTAGAGTTAAATTCTGTAGAAAAGACAAGTTTCTTGGAATAAAATTGGCCTGAGCAGAATTAATATAGAAGATATGTATAGCTGATCCTAACTAGTTTGCGATTAGTCCTAGTTGCTTGATTCGTTGTGCTTAAAGTGATTAACTTGGATGTGTATCTTTCATATGATGTGGCCAGGTGAAGCCTCTAAGTGGGAGAAAATTACTTATGTTGGAATAGTTTCCTGCACTATTCTTGCTGCGATTTGTCTGTCAAAGGGTCACCCTCACTCTGATGAGCCTCCTGTAAGCATTTTCTTTGAATTTCTTTTACTTTATTTAATGTCAGGAATTTGGATTTTTTGTGTTCAACAGTATGTTCCTCTGTCTATCTTTCAATTTTAGATGCCGACCTTAGGCTAAAAGTAGAAAGTCATGTTGGCGTTATCGATCAGATGGATTTTCGCTTCTTCCCTTCAAGTAGTGGAAAAATTCTCTTAATGGCCTAGAAATAATGAATTCACCGCATAAGTGCAATGTGTAGAAATATATCACATATTCATGATGAGCCGTCAGCCTTAAAAGGTTTAAGCAGCTGGAAAATTGCCAACACTTACGAATGCAAGGAGGATATTTATGTTCTTTTTGTATTAATTCAAAAAGAGAGTTGTGACAGAACATTATAAATCCATGATGGAGGTTTTGCTTGGTTTCATCGAAAATATATACAACTATGAATAAGATGACATAAGTTCTCTCTATTCTGAAATCTTTCAGTTATTCCTCTTCTATGCTTGAGAAACTCTAATAATTTAAGAAGGTAGTTAACAATACTATTTGAAGCAAGATATCAATGCCCTAAAAATAGTGGATAAAGCGCAATAGGGTTGGCGGAGGGAATAGGAAACAGTAAGTAGGGAGGTGCAGTTAAAGAAGAGGATGAATGTCTTCTTTAAGAAAGACAAAATAGGGGAATATGGTTTTAATTTCATATTGTTAGATTTTCATTATTTGTTGATATATCCAATGTAAAGAAAGGGTAGAATGTACTTATCAGGAAAAAAGAAAAGAAATGGTAGAATGTTATTCCAGCAATTCTATGTTATGTGACAATTTGACTTGTGTTATATAAGTGGTAGTTGAATAAAATATTAAAATAGTAGTTGAGAAGTTAAATTGATATGAGCGGAGTAGCTTCTTCATTTTTTTCTCTTATTTAAAGGGTTTGCGGGATTTCTGTTATAGAAGGGACTTTTGAACAGTCGAGTCATAGTACGGAGACACTTGCTGCAAGTGGCCTCCTGAGAAGCAAATATCTAACTTTTATTCCCAACAAGGTTTACTCCTGTTATGCATGTTTTGGTGATTTATTTGGGGTTGCACAGAGGGAAGTGGCTTGATGGGATTAAAAGGATAGTCTCAGGAGTAAAGTGTCTCGATCTGTTTACTTCACGATGACAATGTGGAAAACCGTTGTATTGTCATATGTTTTTGAATACAAGTGGATAATATGTTATTTCCCTCATCCTGTGTGACTTAATATTACAACTTCAATTATACCGTTGCTTATTCTGCTCGCAGGCTTACTCATATCTGCACATTCGCAACAAGGAGTTTCCATGGGGTAATTATGTGACATAAGTCATTTTTTCATTTTGCTTCTCGATAATTTCATGTTACGGACTCTTACTTATGGATTAACTTATTTAAACGTGATGGTTGAAAAAAATTGAGTTGGCGTTTGGACCATATTTGGTTGAAGTTGAAAGAGTATTTGGATGTTGATATGTTTGGATATGCATTTCATCCGGAAAAAAAAGTTGACGTTTTGTGATGAAAATCATTATTTCACTTGAAATGCTCAAACAGGTTTTTCAATATTTCACCAGAATTTTAAATAGTGAAGTTCAAAATTTGCAATTATTGATTGTCAAACAATTATTTGCAAATACTGAACTAAGAAAGATTTGGATCATGTGCCTCCAAGTAGTCTTTTACAATTACACTAATTAAAGCTAGAATTTGTCTCAATCTCACATAAAGTTTTAGAAGATAGTGCATTATATGAACAATTCAAAAATGTAGGACAAAATTTGCATGGCCCTTGAAACTAGGTACAATATATGCATTTTGCTCTTCTAGATTTTACCTATGTGATTGCTCTCTTGATCCCTAGTCCCTTTTGGAATTGCATAAATTGATTATGTGATTTGTTGAACTAATTACATATTGTTGGCACCATCCCCAGATAATGAAATGAGTGGATTTTTCTTCTAGTTGCATCTGTTGCGAATAGGAAACTGTGAGCTGAAATCAAGAATGTCATGTTCTGCTGCATATCTATTCCTGTTTTGGTTGATCAATCCAAACTCTGAATTGCCTGTGCTGCAGGCCTTGTTTTCAATTTAAACATGATTTCACGTATTCTCATTATTTTAATTAATTAATTCAGTGCTTATAGTATGTTATTATACAGTTTCTGTGGTATACATCTCTCTGAGGATGTAATATCCATGTTTGCCATATTTTGTGTTTGCATTTAGATCTTCTGTCTGGCTACACTGTTTTAATACCATACTTTCTCTCTGGCCTTTGGTGAATGCAGGTCCAGATGGGCTTTTTGAGGTCAAGCACCACTGAAACTGCGTGGTTTCTCTGGAAGGCGTTAAAATAATTTCTATCCATCCGCGAGGATCATCACATTTGTTGAATTTTCATTAGATGTCTACTTTTGGTTCTTTGCTTATAAGAAACCATTGCCTTTTCTTTGACATATTTGTATCTTTTGCTGTATACTTACAATGTGCTTTCTAAAGAATAAGAATTCAGGGATAATTATTCGTTTCGATATGGTTGCTCTTAAATGTCCCATTATTAGAGGGAATTATAATTAGCTGAATTTCTACTAATTTGCATTCTGAATGCCTTAATGCATGACCTTCATTTACTGGATATTATTGACATAGGGGGGTGCGTGTCCGGTGATTCATGGTTTTTGTAAACTTATAGGATATGATTGACTCCTATCTCTCGAGTGATGGAGGTTGGTTATTTAGCTTGAGTAATACATGTGATATAATTTGGTATTCGCGACAATGACCCTCGCCGAAATTTTGGTATACATATAGTTTAAGAGCTGAAAGATGACTGTAAACAGATCTTCTTCGAACGCTTGAAGGACGGTGTTGATGACTTTTCTGCTAGTGCCGGTATCTTTCCCTTGGCAATTCATTGTTTCTTCTTCACAACCTTCAAATTGTTTACCAAACTTAAATACTTTATATACGGAAAAGGTCCAGATATGCTTACGAAATTGTACATATTTGCCCGTCGTTAAAAGATGGACTCAATCCTGCCGTTTCTGTGTATAAGTTGGGTCACATATGCCTTTTTTTTAAATAGACCTCACTAATAAAATATTTAGCACTATATTTTGACACGTGTCACAATCTGGTGCATTCCATCTATACTCTGATTTTAAATAATAAACCAACCAGACCCATCACTCTTACTTTGTTAAACTGACCCGACCCGATATTCTTTTTTAATAAATCCCAATCTTATTTTATTAACCCATTCTCACACCTCGCTTTCTCCCAATTTCTCCTCTCACCATAGCTGCCCCATTAGGGTTTTTTCCCAAATCGTTGACCCAATTTCAGAATTATATAGGGTTTAGTCTTTGAGTTCCAACAAACTTGGTCCTTTATTTCTTTTCTTCGTTCGTGAAATGTCGCAAACATCGAGCTCTTTTAACCGGAGTGTAAGGAATTGTCCATGTGAAAATGTTGTGCTCCACCTCACTTCGTGGACTCCTGAAAATCATGGGAGACGTTTTTTTAAGTGTTATAAACCTGGTGTAAGTTATTGTTTTCTTTTAAATTTTCAGATTTGTGTTTATAGTTTTTTTTTTTGTTTTTGAATTATAATCAAATTTAGTTGTTATGTTGCAGCCAATATCATGCGGAATGGGATGATGACGAATTTCATCCAAGAGCCACTATTGTCATCAACAAATTGAAAAGGAAAAAGGATACTCTTGTTGATGAAAATGATTACTTAAAAAAAGAAGCTGATTTTTTTGAGAGAGAAACCATATATTTGAAGGAAAAAGTTGTTGTTGTTCAGCTTGAAACTAAATCATTTGGGGATATAGTTGCTGATTTGGAGGCATCTTCTGTTATTGGTAATCTCCCTTCCTCTACTAAAAATGATGGGAGATATGCAAAAAAGAGAGAAAATGTATTAGTTATGTTATTGTGCATCATTGTTGGGTTTATTGTTGGTTATGTATTACATAATTAAGTTATGTAGCTTTTGAATATTGGATGGAATGTAATCATATTTTGTGACTATATGAATGAATGGAATGTAATGACTTTATGAATTTTTTCTTGTGTAATGGTTTGATCTTAATGTAATGAGTGTGCAACAACCTAGATGAAATGTTTAACCCAAAATGATGGTTTGAACTAATAATGTGCATCTTAGAACGAGTTTCAACAAAAGTGGTTCACTTGTTAACAGAGTGTAAATGCAATCTGATCAAATATGCCCTCCAACTAAACGATTTTGATCAAATATGCCCTCCATACATATAAGTTCTTTCGAAACCTATACAATAAAACCACAAACATACACATGCTTCCTTACTGAAACCATTTCAAATCAAGCAGAATCCAACAGCTACAAACCAACAACCAGAATAACATTTAGAACAATATTCATTTGCATAAAACCATTTCAAGTCAAATAGAAAAGGTTTGAATTCACCAAAAACCAACGGCCAGAATTTCATCCATAATGTAAGTTTTTAACCGAAAAAATATATATCCCAAAGGTCTGAAATCAGCAAAAACCAACAGCTAGAATTTTATCCATAATGTAAGTTTTTAACAAATAGACATCTACCCCAAAAAGGTTCCTAAACTTGCTAAACTTTGCAATTTGATGCCATCTTCAATTTCTTTTTCTTTTTTTTTTTTTGCTTCATCTTGGATCTGCTTGAGTGTGACAGTTGGTTTCCCCTTCCAAGTTGCCTTAGTTGGTGAGTAAGGCAAATTTGATGGTATTGCCACTCCATCTATATCTTTATAAAATTGAATTCTTCTTCTTCCTGTTGGTGGCATTACATGCAGCTTTCTAACTGCAAGTCTTGTTTCTGATTCAGCAATAACTATTGGCCTCAGAGGTGGATCTTCATCAGTACTAATAACAGAACCATAGCCTTATGATAAGCCAGTTGTGGCATAAGAGGATTCTTGTGTCTGTTGTGTCATAGGTTCACTATCAAAGTCCATTCCTTCATCTTCAAAAGCAGCAGATGCAAGTGAAAATTCTGGAGCTGAGGTCTGACTTGAACCACCTTTCTGGTGTTTCCTTTTTCTTGATTTTGAAGTGTCTGCATTAGTTTCTCCTGGCACCCAAAATAAATTATTAGAAGTTGTGACAAATCATAGAAGCCAAATCAAAATTCTTTACCTTGAAACAACCCCTAACATTGTGGTTTTCCCCACCACAATTGCTGCATGTCATCACAACTCCCTTTCTTGAGTAACTCCACTCCCCGACTCTCTTCCTTGCTTCATCTGGTTCCCTGGTTCTCTTTGCTCTAGGTCTGCCCACATTCTTGGAAACATCAGGAGGTTCCATTGCCTGAGCTGGTTCTACTTTTCAAAAAAATTTCCCCTACTTTCCAGGATTAGATTGTTTAAGTTCTTGCTTATAGGCCTCAAGTTTCTTATAGTCATCAACAAAACTGCCCTCTAACTTCTTAAGTGCTAAATTCTTGGCCCTCTTAAGCTTAGACATTGACACATTTAATTCAAATCCAGTCTCTAAATCATCTTTCATTTCCTTCAGGCTATATTGAGGATTATACTGTACTTTTCTCTTAAATAGGTGAGTTAAAGTATTCTGATCGGCCCTAAGATTTTTGAAGCAAGGATCATATGTATGGACATCTTTCTATGTCTTCATTTGATAGCTATCACTATTGCCATCCTGTGAGATATAACATCTAAATGGACATAATTAATTTTGATCACATGCAACCCTCTTCTATTAGCCAATGCATCAATGTCCTTCTAGCTTCTTCAATATCCTTAAATGTTATAACTAACTCCAACTCCTTAAAATGTTCTAACCTATCAGTTACAACCTCTTTTTTTCTTCTGGACTAATAGCTTTAAGTTCTGAATAATCATATTTAAAACTTTCAAGATCATCAAAAATACCACCACCTAAACTACTTTCACATTTAGAAGCTGCATCAATGTCTACAGAATATTTCTCTTTATGATGAATAATATTTGAGCAAACACTATAGCTTCAAACTCATCCACAGCAAAAAAGTTAATCATATTGAACTCTTTAGAGAATAAGTACTGAAGAGTCCTCACACCATCATCATCACTTATCAGGTAGTACCTCCCGAAGGTCCAGTCACTAAAAGTTGCTCGACTGAGCTAAATCCTAAATTTTTGGTAAATTCTTCACACATACTTTTATAGTTGACAAGGCAAGAATCATAACCAGACAAAGTGTACACATGCTTTTTATCATACACTATTTCAAGTGAAAATATCCAATTATCCCCATAGTGAAATACGAGGTCCACTTTAGCAATCATCTTCAGTTTGTATCAGATGCAAAGGCATAAAAAGAGGGACAAGTGAAGGTCTACAACAGTAAGTAGAAAGCCATAAGCAAGACACACGTAAAAAACCCTAAAAACAAACAGCTTCAATACAGGACCACAACCAGATGACAAAATCATCAATTACAACACATTATTTACTTTGTTTTATTTTTTAGTAGGATAAAGTATAAAATAGATATCAATAAACAATAACCCCATTATAAGAAAAGAAACCCTAGCCCCACATATAAAATACAAACAAACAAATTCTAACCCACAAATAGAAAAAAAAAAAAAAAAAACAAGACAAAAAGATAACATACTTTGAAAAAGCATACAATCTTCGAATTGTCTCTGAAAAGGAAACCCTAGAGGTTTAGCTTTGTGGTGTGGTCGGTTGAGGAAAAATTGGGAGAAGAAAGCGAGGTGAGAGAGTGGGTTAATAAAATAAGATGGAGGTTTATTAAAAAAGAATATCGGGTCGGTTTAATAAAATAAGAGTGATGGGTCGGGTTGGTTTATTATTTAAAATCAGGGTATAGATGGAATGCACCAGATTGTGACACGTGTCAAAATTTAGTGCTAAATATTTTATTAGTGAGGTTTGTTAAAAAAAAAGGCATATATGACCCAACTTATATACGGCAAGGGTAGAATTGAGTCCACTTTTTACGACGGGCAAATATGTACAATTTCATATAGTTTACTGGCAAATCTAGACCTTTAGAAACTTTTTTAAGTATATTGAGATCACAATCTCCAAAATATTTTTCAATAATATTTCTCCATTATAAGATTGTCTTTCTTATAACATAGGATTGTATCCCTCCATAAGCGTTTTTGTGAAACACAACTTAAGCGATTTGACTTCACAGCATCGGAAAAAAAAAAAAAAAACTCAATTATTTATAAAATAAATATTAGTAACTGAATATGCCATTTTAGAAATATAAACAGACGATTTCTTTAAAAAAGTTGTTTAAGTATGTTCAAATTACAATCTCAAAAATATTTTGATTTTAAGATCGTCTTTCATATAACATAGGCTATTATATCTATTCTTAAGCATTTTTTTGAAACACAACTTAGGCGATGCACTTTAATATATAAAAATAGACAAAATATATAAGTTACCCCGGAACTCAGGATCAAATTCCGGTGACACACTATTTGAACACGATTAGCCTTTTACATTAGGGGTGTTCGTCGGTCGGTACAGTACGGTACAGTATTTAGACATTTCGATTCAATATTTTCGGTATTCGGTTTCTTAAAATGCTATACTAATACCGTACCTAATTAAATTCGGTATGGTTCGATTTTTCTCCTTTCGGTTTCGGTTTATTCGGTTCGGTAACTTCGTTTTATTCGGTTTGAATACTAACTAGCGCATAGAATCATAGACGGATTTTTAATTAAAATACTCGAAAGTATAAAACTAAAAACGTTTGTTAACAAAAGTTTTGTCCAAAACTAGCAAATACCAACCTAGAGAGAGAAAGCTGTACATAAAAGAATAAATTTGATCATTAGAAATGTCTTGTTACTTGCTTAGAGTTAATTGATGAACTTAGAGAATAATGGAAAGTAAAATTTTAAATTTTTTATATTTATATTATAACTAATAATATGTGTATTGTGTAATATAATACTCCATCTGTTTTAATTTATGTGAACCCATTTGACTGGGCACAGAGTTTAAGAAAAGAGAGAAGACTTTTAAACTTGTGGTGTAAAATGAGGCACATATATTTTGTGTGGTTATAAATCATTGCATAAAGGTAAATTGTTTCCAAATAGAAAAGAAGTCATTATTTTTGGTACAGACTAAAAAGAAAATAGGTTCACATAAATTGAAACGGAGGGAGTATATATTTCGGTACGGTATCGGTATTTCAGTATTTTATTTTAAAATATCAAATACCATACTTAATACTATTTTTTTTAAATTTAAACCAAATATCATACCGAATACCAAAATATCGAATACCAAAAATCCTATTTTTACGCATCCAACTTATTCCAAAGTGTATTTAAGACATCATATTTGCTACGTGGTCTGTGAGTGCGTAACCAAATAAATAAGAGCGTGAACCCTTAAAAATAATTTCCCCAATCCTCGTTTATATATATATATATATATATATTTTAAATTATTGGTCAAACTCTACTTTCCTTCTCCTCCTCCTCCTTGTCCTCCTCTTCTTCTTCCTCATACCCCTAACCCGAAAAATAGGGACAAAATAAAAAGTATGGGGAGTTAAAGCGTCCAACTAACCTAAAAGGTTTTTACAACTAAAAGAGAATCATCTATAAAATACTCTTTTTCTGTATTATCTTTAAAATTTTCAATTTAGATTATAGTTACTGTAAATAAACCCAGAAAAGATTAAAAGACTGTGAAAACGTATATTACTCTTCTCTGTGAGTAATGCTTTTTCTCTCAAAAATTTGGGGGCAACGTGTGCTAAAATCATAAGAACCAAAACGAAGAAATATAAAGTGAATTTTTTTAACAAAGGTCCATCGAGATTTGACCTGAGATTATCATTTTCCTCTCTGTTTTTTTCTCAAAGGTGAACAACGGAGAAGTTTCAATTTAGTTTTTATGTCTTCCGATCTCTGAGCTCGTTTGGATTAGCTGATTTGAAATAGCTGATAAACATTATGTGCGGAAAAACACTTTTAAGTGGTGAAGCTGATTTAATAAATAAGCAGTTACGTGTTTGAATACAAGTGCTGAAATTGATAATAAGCTGCTGCAATGTTTAATAAAAAAGTGCTGATAAGTTCTTTTTCTATTAAAATAACTTAAATAACCTTAGAACTGTTTATACTTTTAAGAGTGTAATTTCTTCAAAATTTTAGATTCGAGATCGATTCAAATACAAAATATTCTATTTGTCATTTTATTTTAAATATAACTGTGATTAGATAAGATAATTTTTATGATAAGCATAGTTTAATGAACATAGTTTGAACTGAAAAGAGGTTTAAATATGTAGGTTAGGGTTCCTATAATCTTGCAATAAGATTTATAATTCAAAATATAGTCTTCAGTTTTAGTAGTTAATATTTGTTATCAGAACAATACTGCAATAAGATAATTGAAGACCTAATGCATAACTTTATAGGATTCATCACGAAGGACACTAGTGTTTACATAAATACAAATATGCAAAGAAATAGAGAATTTGCTTACCTCAAATATTAGTGAGAAGTGCAGACTTGAAAATGCAAAGGTTTAGGTTTGAATCAATACGTGAGGAAATAGATTTGCGGTGAAGAAATAGGTTTGACGTAGGGATACATGAGTTTTATTTTAAAAAGGAATATTTTAGGGATAAAATAGTAAAAATTTTGGTCAAACTTAAAGTGATTATAAGCTAAAAAATTATAAGTTAGGGGTGACCAGCTTATAGCTTTTGCCTTATTTTTGGCTTATAAGCACTTGGCTTATAAGTACTTTTAACTTTGTCAAACGCATAGATAAGCATAAAAGTGCTTATAACCTTATAAGCTTAGCCAAACACCCTCTTTGTCTATGGTTTGTTATGGGAGGTATCATTGCAAAAGTGAATTTGTGTGAAGGTTAGGAGGTGGTTATGGCTTTTTTTTTTTCGAGGTCTCCGGCGACGGCAAAGGGCAAAAGAAGATGGGAAGTTAGTGTATTTTAAATCAGGGTTATAAGAGTAATTTTTGATATTTTCTTTTATTTTTTTCAGTTAATAACATGTGTCACGATCTTATTGATGCGTGACATTACATATATTTTGAAAAACGGATCAAGAAAAAAAAGTGAGTCTCAGACACACTTTGTGAAAGATTGAGTGTGTAAAAGATTAACCGTGCTTAGAAAGTGTGTCATAGAGATTTGGTCCTAAGTTTCGGGGTAAACTATGTATTTTTCCTCTAAAAATATAAAAGAGAAACTTATTGTTAATAATACCAAATAATACCGGAGCACGAACACGGAAGAATAAAATTCAATTGTCAGATAGGAATAATACCAAATAATTCATAGTTCTGATTGATGAGTCGCGAGCCTATGTTAACGAGAGGCTGGAAGTTTGGAGACAAGCTCTTGAGTCTAAAGGTTTCAAGCTGAGCAGGAAGAAGACGGAATACCTGAAGTGTAAGTTTAGCACTGAGCCGGGAGAAGTGGGCGTGGATGTGAGTCTTGACTCACAGGTCATCCCAAGTAGAGGCAGTTTCAAGTACCTTGGGTCGGTTATCCAGGGGGGAGGGGAGATCGACGAGCATGTCACACACCGTATTGGGGTAGGATGGATGAAGTGGAGGTTAGCATCTGGAGTCCTGTGTGACAAAAGAGTGCCACCGATACTCAAAGGTAAGTTCTATAAAGTGGTGGTTAGACCGGCCATAATGTACGAGGCTGAGTGTTGGCCTGTTAAGAACTCACATATCCAGAAGATGAAAGTAGCAGAAATGAGGATGTTGAGGTGGATGTGGGGGCACACTAGGATGGATAGGATTAGGAATGATGATATTCGAGAGAAGGTGTGCATGGCTCCCAGTGATGACAAGATGCTTGAAGCGAGTCTCATATGGTTCAGGCATGTACAGAGGAGGAGCCCAGATGTCCCGGTAAAAAGGTGTGGGCTAGGGTTGTGCATGGATCGGATCGGATCGGATTTAACACATTTCGGATCGGATTTTCGGATTTCGGATTCTAGACAATGCAATCCGAATCCGATCCGAATTAATATCGGATTGGATCGGATTTTAAATTTTGGATCGGATCGGATTTCGGATCGGATTATTATGCCTCAAAGTTGCAAACTCATATGTATATTTTCTTTGTAAAAGAGGCAGTACAGTAAGAAAAAATTATGTTTATACAATTATGAGAGTACTATGGTGCCAATAGAGCTAAATTCATCAATTGTAAATGTAATAACTTGGAGGAAAATCTAAAGGAAGTACTAATTATCCGAATTAAAGTTTAGAATTTATACATGCCTAAATAATTTCGGATCGGATCGTGTTAAAATTATACCAATCCGAATCTGATCCCAAATCTGAAATTTTAATAAACACAATCCGAAATTTGATCCAATCCGAAATTGAAAGGATCGGTTCGGATTTCGAATATTCGATCTAAATGAACAGCCCTAGTGTGAGCGGCTGGTTGTGGAGGGCACGAGAAGAGGTAGAAGGCGGCCGAAGAAGTATTGGGGAGAGGTGATCATGCAGGACATGGCAAGACTTTAGATTTCCGAGGACATGACAGTTGATATGAAGATGTGGAGGTCGAGTATTAAGGTTGTAGGTTAGGAGCTAGTTGAGTCTTGCCTTAGTTCGTACCATTATAAGACTAGTCTGGTAGGGTTTTTGTCTAAGCTAGCTAGTGGCAATATCGTGTCATACTATTTCGCTTTTCAGTGCCGAACCTATTTACTAGCTATCGCTTTTGCTTTGCATATTTCTTCTCGATTTAATGTTTGTTCCTATTTTTCGTACGATTTGTGCAGTGATACTCATATTGTCCCCTTATAACAGCCTCAGCTAGATATAAGGTCTGGGATTTGACTGGCTTATTGTTGTTGTCAGATAGGAAAATACTGAAGAACAATCGGAATAGGATTTTATCAATGGAGTTGGAAACATCTCAACTGGAAGATACTAGGATTACTACGGTAACAGGGTCAACCTCTTTCATGATGTATACGCCACCCAGTGGATCCAGCCATAGCTTGGGGAAGCAACCCTTAGCACCAACACCTAAGAGTGCTGCCTCAACGATACCGGTGCAATTAATTGCAAAGGAACATCAACCAGAGCCGATTGAGGTTGATGCGAGAAGTTTGGGGAAGACGAATCCAGGACAACTGGCTAAAAATACAAGCTCTGAGATCCTTGAGAAGACAACTGGAAAGGAGAAGGTGAGTGAGAATCGGGAAAATAGTAGGGGTGCGAATCGAAACCTGGTTATGCATTACTTAGCTGATAAGGAGAAGAATTGGGCAAACATATTCTCTAGCAATAGGTTGGCTGCAAAAGGTATGAGCTTAAAATATGTTGCCCCTATGATTAAGGAAGGTGAAAAAATTGTGCAATTGAGAAAAGAAGATGTAGAGAAGGAGACAGAAAAATGGAAAACAACAGTAATCCTATATGTAGTAGGGGATACCCCAACTATAGGAGCTCTGAAAAGATTTATAAAAGCTCAGTGAAATTTTGTTGCAAAACCTAAGATCTACTACCACAATGAAGACTACTTTGTCATCAAATTTAGTACAATGGAGGACAGGAATGAGGTAATCTTCTCTGGACCACATACTTTGAATAATAGGCCTATAATTCTCAAAGCTTGGGAGCCAAACTTTGATTTCAGTGAGGAAGTTTTAAGCACAATACCTCTGTGGGTTAAATTCCCAAATTTACCTCTTAATTGTTGGTTTATGGAATCACTGAGTAGAATTTGTAGTGTGATGCGGAATCCTATATATGCGGATGAATGTACATCGAAGATAGAGAGGATTTCTTTTGCTAGAGTGCTAATAGAGATGGATGTGACCAAGCCACTGCCCCGAATTATTAAAGTCCATGATCTAGATGGGAAAGTATTTGAGCAGGAAATATGGTATGATTGGCAACCACAGTATTGCAACAAATGTTTACAAATTGGTCACATGTGGTCTGTTGAACTGCCTCCGAAAAAACCAGCACAACAGCCAAGAGGTTATCCTAAAAAACAGATGCATGAGTGGTAAACAAAGGGTGGAAAGCTGGGCGTGCCGCAAAAGACAGTTGATGCTTAGAAAGATGAGCCGCCTAAGTGTCCAGTTGTTCATCCAGTTGTGCAGGAACCAGAGCAAGTAGACAAATGAAAGATGGAAGTGGGCAAGACTGCTACAAAGAATGTCCAGGGACCAAGAACTGGCAAAGATCTACTCAACATTACTAATGGGTTCAGTCCATTAGGTGACCAAGGGAACATTTTGCAGCAACATCCTGGTGGTACAAATGATAAAGGCAAGTGTAGTAAAAGGAGTGGATTTGGTAGTACTGAAATCCCTACAATTCTAACATGAAGTTGATTACATGGAATGTAAGGGGAATGAATAAGTTGTACAAATAAAAGGAGATTAAGGTATTTATTAGTAGAAATAAAATAAAGATGATAGCTATAGTCAAGCATAGAGTAAAGGAGCAGAATGCCGGACAAATCATAAAAAAGATAGTCCCTGGTTGGAGTTGGCATGATAATTACAATTCAAACACTAGAGGGAGAATTTGGATTTTGTGGGACCATAATGTTATAGACTATACTCCACTGCAAGTGGCAAGTCAATATATACATGGGTTGGTGAAGTTTCAGGCTACTGAGTTCTATTTCACTGCTATCTATGGCCTACACACTGTTGAAATAAAAGAAGTTTGTGGACAGAACTGAAGCAATTAGTGACCTTACAACAAGGATCATGGCTATTAATGGGAGATTATAATGCTATGCTTCAGGTAGACGATAGAATAAATGGTGCAGATGTCCAGGAACAGGAGATTAAAGATTTCAAGGACTTCCTAATTGACACAGAACTAACTGAAATAAAGACAGTAGGAAGGCAATACACTTGGACAAACAATCACATCTACAGCAAAATTGACAGAGCACTGGTGAATGTGGAATGGATAGTGAATTGGCCTCATCTGGAAGTTATGGTACTAGACCCTATGTTCTCGGACTATTCCCCCTATGTATTACTTTCGAAGATCAAGCAGGCATATGTGGTAGACTTTTTAAATTCTTAAATCACCTCTCTGATCATCAGGACTTTTTGGCAAGAGTGATAGAGGATGGAGCAAACCAGTAAATGGAATTTATCTGAAGGGTGTTTGGCTAAAATTAAAAAATGTTAAAAGTATGAAATGAAACTGTTAAATAAGGAAGAATATGATGCTGTGGATAGGAAAATCATTGATATCAGGGGCAATTTGCAAGAGGCACAAGGGCAAATGAGGTGTCCCGGGCATGACCCTGTATTGTTTGACAGGGAGAAAATACTGAAGATTGAACTAGAATAATAGACAATGGTTGAAGAGACGATTGCTAAGCAGAAATCAAGGGTAAAATGGTTGCAATTGGGGGATTCTAATAGCGCTTATTTTTTTGCCTGCATGAAGAATAGGACTGCTACTAATCAAATCAGAAGACTTGTAACTACAGATGGGTGATGTTGCAATCAGAAGATGAAGTAAACAAATACTAAATTTTTATAAGAAACTTTTGGGTACTTCAGCTTTTCAATTGCCTGTTGTGCAGGATTCACTGTTCTCAAATGGGCCTAAGCTGAGTAGAAATCAACAACTCCATTTGATCTCTCCTGTTACAAAAGAAGAAATCTACATGGCAGTGAAGGATATGGATGATATGAAGGCACTTGGAGTGGATGGATTTAATGCTTGTTTCTACAAAAAAAAAAAGCTTGGCAAGTTATAGGGGAAGAGGTAACAACTGCTATCCTGAACTTCTTTGAGAATGGGGATATGTATAGGCCAATGAATTGCACTTCTGTAACTCTTGTTTCTAAAGTAAACAATCCGTCAATGATTGAACAATTCAGACCAATTTCATGTTGTTCAGTGATATATAAGATAATTTCAAAGGTGCTAACAAAGAGAATGCAAAAGGTGATAGATAGCATGGTGGATATGAGTCAATCAACTTTTGTCCCATGAAGATTGATTGCTGATAACTTTATTCTCAGTCAGCTAGTGAGGGGCTATGATAGGAAAGGTATTTCTCCAAGATGCATGCTAAAAGTGGATATGCAAAAGGCATATGATTCAATGGGGTGGATTTTTGTAGAACAAGTTCTGAAGGGGTTGCACTTCCCTTCTAAGTTTACTCAGTAGATCATGATGTGCTTAAAAACTCTCTCTTATTCTATCCTCATAAATGGGAAGCCATGTGAACCTTTTCCTGCAAAGAAAGGATTGAGACAGGGCGACCCAATGTCCCCATTTTTGTTTGTTTTGGTGATGGAATATTTCTGTAGAGCTCTAAAGCAGTTAGGATAAGAACCAGACTTCAATTACCACCCAAAGTGTGAAAAGATGAAAATCATACAGTTGGGATTTGCTGATGACTTACTTCTATTTTGCAGGGGAGATGTGAAGTCTGTCCAAATGCTATTTGACTATTTACAGGAGTTTTCCTCATCTTCTAGACTTAATGCAAATAGGGACAAAAGCTCCATTTATTTTGGAGGAGTGAACGATATAGTGCAACAACAGATTATGGAGGGAACTGGTTTTGCAAAGGGTGACTTGCCTATAAGGTATTTGGGAGTTCCCTTGAGCTCAAAGAGACTCTCAGTTATTCAATGTCAACCCTTGCTTGATAAGATGCTAGGTAGAATTCAAATCTGGACATCAAAGCTCTTATCCTAGGGAGGTAGGGTCCAGTTGATAAAAAGTGTTATGTTCTCAATACAAGTATTCTAGTCACAAATCTTTGTGCTACCCGTAAAGGTAGTCAAGCTAATAGAGTCTACTTGTCGAAAATACTTATGGACTGGCGGGGCTGAACCATCTAAAAGGGCTTTACTTGCATGGGAAAAGAGTCTGCTACCCCCAAGTAGCAGGTGGAATGAATGTTTTGGATGTGGCTAGTTGGAATAAAGTAGCCATATGTAAGCGTATATAGAATTTGTGTACAAAAAAAGATAGTTTGTGGGTAAAATGGGTTCACACTTACTATATAAAAAAGCAGCAAAACTGGAATATTGCACCAAAACAAGCCTCATGGGTAGTACAAAAAATTTTGAAGGCTAGAAAGTATGTAGATCAAGCAAGAATGGGGGAACCTGAGTTTCAGACAATGGCAATATTCTCTATCAAGAAAATGTATGTCTCGATTAGAGGTATTTTCCCTAAGGTGTCACGGAGGAAATCAGTGTGTAGTAACCTAGGAGCTCCTAAATGTATATTGATAATGAGATTAGTAGCACATGGAAAGTTGAATACTAGGGATAGGTTGCTAAAATGGGGGTTGAGTGTTCCACAAAACTGTCCTCTATCTGTTACTGAAACTCAAAATATAGCACATCTATTCTTTTCAATGTGACTTATCTGCACATATCTAGAATAAGATCTTACAATGGCAAGGTATAAGCAAACATCTCGCTAAGCAGCCTTAGGTGCGCCTCCTATCTTATTTCAGAAGAAGAAGGAGGGTACCATGCGCTTATGTATTGATTATCGGGCCCTTAACAAGGTCACTGTGAAGAATAAGTACCCTATCCCTCTCATTGCTGATTTATTTGACCGCTTGGGGCAGGCCAAGGTGTTCACCAAAATGGATTTGAGGAAAGGTTACTACCAAGTGCGGATTGCCGATGGAGACGAGCCCAAGACAACTTGTGTTACACGGTATGGGGCTTTTGAATGGTTGGTAATGCTATTCGGTTTGACAAACACTCCTGCAACCTTCTGCACTTTGATGAACAAACTATTCCATCCCTTCTTGGATCAGTTCGTTGTCATCTATTTAGATGATATTGTGGTTTACAACAACAATATGGAAGACTGCGGAACATCTTCGCAAGGTATTCAAGGTAATAAGGGAAAATGATCTGTGCATCAAACATGAGAAATGCAGCTTCGCACAGCCCATAGTACAATTCCTCGGGCATACAATCAGGCATCGGGAAATTCGAATGGATAGAGACAAGGTGGAAGCTATCCAGGACTGGGAAGCTCCAACAAAGGTACCGGAACTTCGGTCCTTTCTCGGCTTAGCCAACCATTATCGGAGATTCATCTTCGGTTACTCGGCTATTGCAGCCCCCCTCACTAACTTGCTGAAGAAGGACAGAGAGTGGGAATGGAGCGACATCTGCCAGAAGGCATTCGAGAAACTCAAGGCAGCAATCACCAAGGAACCCGTATTGGCACTGCCTCATTTCTCGAAAGTTTTTGAAGTTCAGACTGATGCGTCTGACTTTGCTATAGGAGGCGTACTGATGCAAGAGGGCCATCCTATAGACTTTGAGAGTCGAAAGTTGAATGACGCTGAAAGGCGTTACACAGTCCAAGAGAAAGAAATGTCTATTGTAGTCCACTACCTGAGGACTTGGCGTCATTACTTGTTCGGGGCACATTTTGTTGTCAAGACTGACAACGTTGCAACAAGCTACTTCCAAACACAGAAGAAGCTATCTGCCAAGCAGGCCCGTTGGCAAGATTTCTTGGCCGAATTTGACTACACCCTGGAATATAAACCGGGGAAAGCAAACGTAGTTGCCGATGCTTTGAGTCGCAAGACAGTACTAGCAACCATGGTTATCTCAGCAAGCAGTGGCATCATCAAGACCACAAGGAGGGCATGCAATATGACCCCGTGGAAAAACAGCTTCTTGCCTTGGCCAGTCAAGGCAAAACTCAGAGATTTTGGGAAGAAGGCTGGCCCGCGGCGAGGGGAGCCGCGGGCGCCGCACAGGCGAGCAGTGCCGCTACCCAATGTAAGGATTTGGGCCCGTGACACTACCACTTGTCGCGGAACTATTTTTCTGAGGGTTCGGCGAGGGCAGCAAAGTTAGCCTGAGTGCTACTTAGCTTCAGCCCTTAGACAATAAATAGCACAATCGTGCTAAAGCGATGGCAATCACACGAAACAAGCAAGAAAGCTATGAAAGAAAGAGACTCAAATTTGGGAGGCAAGTGCCAATTTTCTGTTGTATTATGCAATATCTGATGCTTTACAAAGAATGAATACAAAGCCTATTTATAGAACTAAAATGGCCATACAAAGGGGGTGGTTGGCAAGGCTGGTAAGGCTGTTACAGCAGCCTGGTGCATTCCAGCATGGAAAGCTGCCTGGTACATTCCAGCATGGAAAGCTGGAAAGGCAGACTTTGTGGGATCTGATGTCAACCATGGCCCAGAAGGTCAAAGATGCCTTCCCACTGATGGCTGCTTGTCTCTTGGTTAGCAGACTTTCTGCCAAATGTGCTTTCAGTGGGCATCTCATCATTTCTGTGTAGGCCTATGTGTTTTTCCACTGATGGCAGCCCGAGATTTGAGCTCGGACAAGCCACGCCATTGCTGGTTTTACTGAAAATTAATAGGTGCGATGGAGGGGCGGTGCACACTCCCCCACTTAAAATGGCGACGACCCCGGCGCCACACAACTGAAGATAATTGTGGACTTGTTCCCTGAACTGCCACAAATCTTCATACTTCTCCCATGATGCCTCCTCTAGCAAAGTTCCTTTCCAGTGAACAAGGAACTGTGCGCTCGAATTGCCCCATCCTTTTCCACGGACCAACTGATGGTCTATGATGGTTTCCAATTGCTTGTCTGTTGCTTACGGAGTAGCAAAAATTTGGCCTCGGCTGGACTGTGCCCGATCCTTGTCTTCCATGTCTTCGAAATATGGTTTCAATTGGCTAGCATGGAAGACTGGATAGATTTTCAGATGACGCGGCATGTCCAGTCGATAAGATATTATCCCCACTTTGGCAACAATTTCGAATGGGCCCTCATATCGGCGAATCAGACTATGATGTAAGCCTCGCAGTGATTTGAACTGCCGTGGATTTAATTTCACCATGACCCTGTCTCCAATCCTATAGTTGACTGGACGACGCTTCCGGTCCGCAAATTTCTTCATTTTGCGGGCAGCCTTGTCAAGATATGACCTGGCTAGATCGGCTTGTTCCTCCCAAAACTTGGCCATGTGAAAAGCCCCCGGATTCTTCAATCCGACGTTGGCGGGCAATGATTGAGGAGTGTTGGGCTGTTGCCCAGTTGCAAGATCAAAGGGACTCTTCCCAGTCGCCTCGCTGCGTTGCAAATTGTAAGAGAATTGAGCTATATCCAATAGCTTAGCCCAGTCTCTTTGATTGGCGCTGACATAATGCCTCAGATAGCATTCAAGCAAGGCATTAATCCTTTCCGTTTGCCCATCTGTTTGCGGATGGAAACTTGTTGAGAAGTGCAGTTGAGTTCCCAACAAGCTGAACAATTCTTTCCAGAATGCGCCGGTAAAACGAGGGTCTCGATCGCTTATGATGTGCTTAGGCACGCCCCAATATTTTACGATGTCCCTCAAGAATATACGTGCTGCCTCTTCAGCTTTGCAACCGGCAGTGGTATCAGAGCCTAGGTTCTTGCATGGCTAAGAACTCACAGCGTAACATTGAAGAAACTCACATTGAAGCGAACCCAGAACCACAAAGAGGGATGGGTCGAAAGCGCGACAAAAGTAGGGCCAGTGACGCATCTCCGCCTGAAAGCGAGTTGCTGCCCTATGTAGAACCCGAAACTTCCAAAGCTACATCTCTCGATGAGAGAGTTGGGCTGATAGAAAAGGGTCTGAAGGTCGTACACCGTCGTATTTCCGCTGCAGAAAACAATATCTGTTCACTTGAGTCAGTTGCCCTTGATGGACTTGAAGAAGTGAAAGGGAACGTTCAGGAGCAAGACGACGGGCTAACCAACCTTGAACTCAAGCTCACTGAGGCTTTGTCTGCCTTACAGGCAGAAGTTGAAACTTTAAAACTGCGTCAAGAGGAGACAGCAGGAACCACTGGGCGAGGTCCCATCACTGTCTGGGAAACACGTATTGAGGCTCCTAAACCCAAAGAATTTCGGGGTGAAAGAAGCGCTCAAGACGTGGAAAACTTCTTGTGGCAGCTGGATGCTTATTTCGAACATGTAAGCATTACCAACGATGCTGCCAAAATCCGAACGACAGCCATGTACTTATCAGATACCGCCATACTTTGGTGGCGCAGAAAGAAGGCAGATATGGAGAAAGGAACATGCTCCATTGACACTTGGAAGCAGTTCAAAGAGGAGCTAAAACGACAGTTTTATCCTCAAAACATTGTGCACGAGGCTCGCCGACAGTTGAGGGAGCTTAGGCAAACATCCTCCATCCGTGAGTACATAAAGGATTTTACAAAACTCACCGTTCAGATTCCCAACTTGACCAGTGAGGATTTATTGTTCCATTTATTGGGAGGAGGCATCATGGGAGAAGTACGAAGATTTGTGGCAGTTCAGGGAACAAGTCCACAATTATCTTCAGTTGTGTGGCGCCGGGGTCGTCGCCATTTCAAGTGGGGGAGCGTGCACCGCCCCGCCATCGCACCTATTAATTTTCAGCAAAACCAGCAATGGCGTGGCTTGTCCGAGCTCAAATCTCGGACTGCCATCAGTGGAAAAACACATAGGCCCACACAGAAATGATGAGATGCCCACTGAAAGCACCTTTGGCAGAAAGTCTGCCAACCAAGAGACAAGCAGCCATTAGTGGGAAGGCATCTTTGACCTTCTGGGCCATGTTTGACATCAGATCCCACAAAGTATGCCTTTCCAGCTTTCCATGCTGGAATGCACCAGGCAGCTTTCCATGCTGGAATGTACCAGGCTGCTGTAACAGCCTTACTAGCCCTGCCAACCACCCCTTTTGTATAGCCATTTTAGTTCAATAAATAGGCTTTGTATTCATTCTTTGTAAAGCATCAGATATTGCATAATACAACAGAAAATTGGCACTTGCCTCCCAAATTCGAGTCTCTTTCTTTCATAGCTTTTTTGCTTGTTTCGTGTGATTGCCATTGCTTTAGCATAATTGTGCTATTTATTGTCTAAGGGCTGAAGCTAAGTAGCACTCAGGCTAACTTTGCTGTCCTCGCCGAACCCTCAGAAAAACGGTTTCGCGACAAGTACGAAGTTGAACAAATTACACGGTCCAAGAGAAAGAAATGACTGTTATAGTCCATTGCCTAAGGACTTGGCGTCATTACTTGTTGGGGGCATATTTTGTTGTCAAAACTGACAACGTTGCAACAAGCTACTTCCAAACACAGAAGAAGCTATCTGCCAAGCAGGCCCGTTAGCAAGATTTCTTGGCCGAATTCGACTACACCCTGGAATATAAATCGGAGAAAGCTAACGTAGTTGCCGATGCTTTGAGTCGCAAGACAATACTAGCAACCATGGTTAGCTCTGCAAGCAGTGGCATCATCAAGACCATCAAAAAGGGAATGCAACATGACCCCATGGCGAAACAGCTTCTTGCCTTGGCCAGTCAAGGCAAAACTCAGAGATTTTGGGAAGAAGATGGTCTCTTGTACACCACTGGCAAAAGAGTTTACGTGCCCAAATGGGCAAATCTCCAGCGTACTCTGCTGAAAGAAGGTCATGACTCTGCCTGGGCAGGTCATCCAGGGCAAAAACACACATTGGCCCTGATTGAGTCTTCTTATTATTGGCCTCGGATACGGGATGACATCGAGGTATATGTATACACTTGTCTAGTTTGTCAACAAGACAAGGTGGAATCCAAGCTTCCTGGGGGTTTACTTGAGCCGCTGCCAGTTGCGGTGAAGCCATGGGACAGCATAACCATGGACTTCATCACGTGTTTGCCAAATTCAGAGGGATTCAGCACCATTATGGTGGTTGTCGATAGATTCACCAAGTATGCAACATTTTCAACCACCACTGCCGGTTGCAAAGCTAAAGAGGCAGCACGTATATTCTTGAGGGTCATGGTGTGATGATGTCACAACTCGCATTTAGGAGTTGTGATTTCGGCCAAGAACTGGTGAGAAAAGGTCCTTCTGATGGTCTGACGTAGAGCAGTCTACTCGGGCAACTTGGGCTTTTTAATTTTAAGCATATATAAGGGGGGTATAGGTGATGAAAGCTCCGACCTGCCTCCCCCATGCGTGCTGCCACCGAGCCGTATAGAACGAGCTACCTTGGGGGCAACCTCAAGGGCCTGCCTAGATGACTCAAAGGAGTGTCAAAGGTATCCACACGAGTTTGGGAACTCGTATGGATGGCGTAACACCTTCGAGCCTGCGTTGGGCATCAAAGTGGCGCTAGAGGCTCGAAGTGTGGGACGGCCAGCCCCGTGGGCTGCCTAATGTCGGAAGGAGACCTCCGTGCCGATTGGATACTTGACGCACCTGTCATAGGGGCCTCATGTGTCGACTTGTGAGCATGGCTTTGGTTCAACCATGCAAGCAAGGGTCCGTTGGCCTAAAGGTGCAGGTGTGGGCGACACTGCACTACTTCGGAATAGAAGCATGCTGCAGGAGGGCTATGTATAGGCATGACACAAAAGACGCGCATGACAATGGCCAAGGGCTAAAGGTTGCCTTACTCGGGCGAGGCACGAGCTAGTCGCGGATACACTAGGCGAGTGTCAAGCTTGAGGATTGGGCTGTGCACGCGGGAGCCGGACGGGCTAGCAGGTGCCACTACCTAATGTAAGGATTTGGGCCCGTGACACTTGGTATCAGAGCTGATTAAGGCCATACTATGCCATGGCACAACATCAAGGCAAAGGGTGGATATGGCGAGTGCATTTTGGATGTCAGTGCTGAGATCACGTCAAAGCAGAGATTGATGTTCATATGCCACCAAAGATCGAGAAACCGATACTGATGGTCGACGAAAGAAATGTGTGATTCCATTGTCTTTCATGAGTCTAAGGTGCTACTGAATGAGGTAATATGCCGATGAGCCAGTTGGCCAAGAGAAAGCCATGTTTTCCAGGTCGTGCAACCATATTACGAAAGAGTGGGAGCCTTGGACTATAAACTTGGGCATGATCATAGCGGAGATCTTGCCAAGGATGCGTGCAACACATCAAGTTGAGTGTCTTTCCTTCGGGAGAAGACCTTTGGGTTGCCTGAGGGCATTGCCAAGGTGAGGAAACGAATTCGAGGGTATAGCGAAGCTTCGAAATGGGGCGAGTTTCCAAGTTAGAAGGTGTCATCATTCTGGAAAGAGGTATGTCGAATGATCGGGGACCGTGAGTGTCCAAGTGCGAGGCACACCGAACCGAGAAGCCGTGCTAGCAGGGCCAAGAGGGTGCCTGTCTATAGGGCGAGTATTGAACTACTACCGGGAGCATTGGCTACTTGCTGAGGAAATGACAACTGGAAAACAAAGAGCTTTGTTCGGAAATGCGGCAATGCTATGACTTTGGGAATGTAGTACTCAGCAAAGGTCGTCCCAAGTGCTGGCCGAATGCCAAGTGGGACGACAGAGCTAAGATGTATCCTCCACATTGAGTGTGGGAGGATCCCGCCTATGCAAGAGGCATATGGGCGAAGTCGTGGGTCTGGAAGCGAACACATCTTCAAGGTAGTGAAGGCAAAGAAAGCTACGGGAGCTATGCCAAGAGGGCGTCTTAATGCTACGGGAGCGAAAGGCTACGGGAGCTATGCCAAAGAGGGCATCTTAAGGCTACGGGAGCAAAAGGCTACGGGAGCGACGTCAAAAGAGCACATGATGTGCTAACCTGTGAAGGAAAGCTTCAGACGGACATGAAGGCCGTGAGGGTCATGGTGTAATTGACTAGTGTGGGTCAATCACAAAGTTAGACACCAGAGGGTGCAAGTGCGGAGGCACTTTCCAAGTGAACACCAAATGGAGGTGAAATGCAGAGGCACGCTTGGAAGATACTTGGGGGAGAAGTGCATGGGGCACGACTCCTTTTGAGAAAGGACTTCGAGGAAGTCCAACCCATAGGACAAAGGGAGCTTGAATGGGCATACCTGAGGGGGCAGACTCCGGGATGTCTTAAGCCATGATGTGTCATCGGGGACGATGACATTATGAGTGTGGGAGGATGTCACAACTCGCATTTTGGAGTTGTGATTTCGGCCAAGAACTGGTGAGAAAAGGTCCTTCTGATGGTCTGATGTAGAGCAGTCTACTCGAGCAACTTGGGCTTTTTAATTTTAAACATATATAAGGGGGGGTATAGGTGATGAAAGCTCCGACCTGCCTCCCCAATGCATGCTACCACCGAGCCGTATAGAATGAGCTACCTTGGGGGCAACCTCAAGGGCCTGCCTAGATGACTCAAAGGAGTGTCAAAGGTATCCACACGAGTTTGGGAACTCATATGGATGGCGCAACGCCTTTGGGCCTGCGTTGGGCATCAAAGTGGCGCTGGAGGCTCGAAGTGTGGGACGGCCAGCCCTGTGGGCTGCCGAATGTCGGAAGGAGACCTCCGTGCCGATTGAATACTTGACGCACCTGTCATAGGGGCCTCATGTGTCGACTTGTGAGCATGGCTTTGGTTCAACCATGCAAGCAAGGGTCCGTTGGCCTAAAGGTGCGGGTGTGGGCGACACTGCACTACTTCGGAATGGAAGCGTGCTGCAGGAGGGCTATGTATGGGCATGGCATGAAAGACGCGCATGACAATGGCCAAGGGCTAAAGGTTGCCTTACTCGGGCGAGGCACGAGCTAGTCGCGAATGCACTAGGCGAGTGTCAAGCTTGAGGATTGGGCTGTGCATGCGGGAGCGATGCTTAGTCCTGGGCTAAGGACAAGGCATGTCCTAGTCCAATCCCCCCAGGGCGCGCATGGATCGTGATCCTAAGATGAAGCGCCACGACATGTCTAGGGCCAAGGGCCTAGGCATCTTACGGGCGTCACAAGTTGGGGTGCGCCTACGGGCGAGTCCCACCAACAGGCACAGGATCGTGCTTGGGAATCCTGGGAAAGGAAGAAGGTTGGCCTGCAGCGAGGGAAACTGCAGGCACCTGACGGGCGAGCAGGTGCCGCTACCCAATGTAAGGATTTGGGCCCGTGACAGTGGCACTAGATTGGCATGATGAGTTGAAGTGGCCTGAGATCTATGCAAAAGGGAGGAAAGCTGAGGCAAAGGTGTATATAATGGCTCTAGCAGCAAGCTTGTATTACATCTGGAGAGAAAGGAACCTCAGAATTTTTCAAAACAAGCAGTCTGATCTTGAACATAATTGTAAAGCAGGCAAGATTGGCTAGGAAGCTTGAGTTACTTAATTTTTATCCTTAGAACTAAGGTAAAAGTAGTTGGATAGGGGTGCAGATAAATAGGTGGGGCTGGTAGTATGGTTTAGTTTCTGAAATTCTTCTGATGTTGAGGCTTCATGTCCAACAATCAAATTGATTTTCTTTCTCTGTATAGATAGTTCACTGGTAATAAAAATCTTTTATTTACCAAAAAAAATTACCAAATATTAGTAACCGAGTAGGCGATAATCAAATTTAAATTTCAGTTGACCAATGACCTCGTCATCCATTTAGTATTTTTTTCCCTTTCTCCGCAAGGCGTTAACATCGGGAAGAAAAATACCTGAAAAATATAAAATTGCCTCAATAAAAGGGAAAAACAGTGCAACAACTGGTAGAACTTCACTATTGAGTTGTTATTCATCAAAAGACACATGACTATTGTCCCAAAGTACAGAGAATGTTGGATGGCATTTTAAAGTGAAGCCTCACATAGCTTATACACAGGCTTGTTCGAGCTTATTGATATACAAACTGTGACACCAATTCAAAAACTGCTTATGAATAGTGTTGTATCTTTTAAGCACGTCCACGGCAATCTCATGCCACTAACATCTAGTTAAGCAATCAAGTCTACGACCAGGGGATTAGGAATTTGGGATTTGACTATAGCAAAGTCACATAAACTGGAGGTGCACTCATTTTTGGTAGCACATCTTCTCTGATAGTGTTTCAGGACCTATGCCACAAGTAGGTACATTTACTTGTGTAGAAGCTAAGCAATCTAAAAAAAATTAGAGAACCTAGCATGTCCAAATTAGAAAATAATGAAAATGATGCAAGCATATTTTTTACATGAAAGACAGTAGTCTCTGAAAATATCAAAGCGAGCAGTTTCAAAGCTTGATATTCACCCTATCAGGCGTATTACGAGCAACTCAACCAAAACATAATGACAACAACAATATACCCGGTGTAATCCAACAAATGAGGTTTGGGAGAGAGTAGTGTGTATGCAAACCTTAGCCCTACCATGAGAAGGTAGAAAAGCTGTTTCTTATAGACCTCGGCTCAATGACCATCATCAACCAAAACATAAAATCGATAAATAAGCAATCTTTGTGATCGCCGTTTCACTATAACATTAAAAATAGGCGATTATAAAATTATGACATAGGCGGTCACCAAATGTAAATGGGCGATTACTGATATATAACATAGTCGATTTCATTAAAAAGCTAATAAAAATCAAATTTTCTAGAAAATGCGATAAACCATGTTATCAGTAACAAAACAACCGACAAAAATCACGAAGAAAAAAGAATCAAATGGTGACTTGTGCATGAGACTGGATTCTTTAAGTGTGAATTATATTCTTTTAAGTCGACTAGAAAGTTGATTAGCCATTTGAATTTCTGATTAGCCATGCCTAACCATAGCAGGAACTTTGTGATACTATCTGCAATCTGAAAGCAATTAGCACATTTATAGGTGATATAACTTTCTTTATTCATATGTTTGCCAATATTGAAGAGCCTTCATTGAATTGGAATTTATTTTCTTTATGCATTTAGTGTTCTTCAAATTGGGGGAAAATCACAGAACGCAAAAGATAAGTAGAGAAAAAAATCTTAGACTTCTTTTATCAAAGTTGACATGAATGAACAAGAGAAACAAAGATGAAGTTCTTTCCGAAAAAGACTCAATCAATTGATTGCAGGATACTGCTACAGAGTAAAGAAGGAGAAAAAAAGATGAAAGAGCATCAGTCTTTACGGTAAAAGGGCGCGTCTTTTTTTCCGTGTAAGAGATTTTATTTTTAAGATGATGAAAGCTCGCTGAAGAACATCAACAGTTGCTTTAGTTTTTTTCTTTCCTTCCTCTTTCCATGCAAAAAGATAAATAGCTAATAATAGGATCACCTGATTATTAAACTGCGTTTGCACAAGTGTTGGAAATTCTTTTTAAGTAAAACTAAAATTCCTTTGTGTGTGCTTGTTAGTATTTCTAGGAAGCGTTTTCATGAAAATGTCAACCAAATATTTTTTTCTGAGATACAATATACACCCCTCTCCTTTAAGGATCAACCTAAGAAAGTAAGATGCTACTTCAAAAGAAGGATAATTCAATGATCAAAATTGATAATCAGATGCTTTTGGCAGTATGCTCTAGATGGAGAAACTCTTACCATTAATCATGGAACATTGCAAGAGATACACGTTTATGGGATAGAGATAACCAATTCACAAAGTTCTGGCGCAACATCGAACTTTATATTTGTTACATAGTGGGTTCTTCAGCATCGACCAGCAAGCAACCCAAGTTATCTTACTTTCACATTTGCCTTAGAATTTTAAAACAGGCAACAAAAGAAAAGAATGTGGAATAAAACCTTGAACAAAGAAATAATAAGAGGTATCTATGTTACTCTGCTGCAGCTTCTTCATGGCTGTTCCCCTCGGTTCCTGTCTGTGGCAACGTACCCAGATCCGTACGAGCCTCTGTCTCCTCTTGAGGAATTGCAGAATTTGTCGACTCAACTTGGCTTTGCTGGCTATCATCAGGATTGCCATTTGAGCTGGAAGAATCATTCGATTTGTTTTGATCTGTGTCTGTCTCGTCATTGTCATTTGAGGGATTGATTTTATTCTCAGAACCTGAATCAGAATTAGCATCTGATTTCTGGTTTGCCTCATTTTGGTCGCTCCCACTTCCTGTTGATTTCTCAGTTGTCCCAGCTGTAACAGAGTTGCCATTTTGGTCAACTGATACAACAGATTCAGAGCTGTTTGAGCTTGTGACTGATTCTTCATTTGCTGAGGAGTTTGAATCACTTTTCTCAGACTGCTGGTCATTTGAAATGTTCTGTGTGCCATCTCCAACAGAAGCAGCCGCGTTGGCTGCGTTCTTCTCATTCTCCTGCTGCTGTTTGTTGGCTTCATTGGTTCCTTCTGCAGAATTGGAGTCTTCACCAGAGTTCTTCTCATTTTGTTTGGTACCAGAGGCAGAACTGTCATTTTCCTGCTGCTGCTTATTGGCTTCATTGGTTTCTGCTGCAGGATTGGAGTCATCACTAGAGTTGTTCTCATTTCCTGCTGCAGGATTTGAGTTATCACTAGTGTTGTTCTCATTTTGGGTATGAGAGGCAGAGTTTTCATTTCCTTGCTGATGTTCATTGGCTTCGTTGGTTCCAGCTGCAGCATCGGAGTTATCACTACTGTTGTTTTCATTTTGATTGGTCTCAGAGGCAGCATTGCCAGTTTCTGTCTGCTGGCTAGTCGCTTCATTGTTTCCTGCCGCAGGATTAGAATTGTCCTCACTGTTGCTTCCGTTACTCGCTTCTCCAGCAGCATTTGCATCTGAAGAACTACTTTGTTCAACCATCTTATTTTCTCCAGCATCTGCCTCCGACTTGTTCAGACTTTCATCACTTCCCTCGTTCTTGTTTTTATCGTCCTGCAACTCATCTTCTCCCTTCTTAGATTGCTCCTCATTGTTCACGGCTACATTACCATCTCCTTCTGTCCCTGTCATGTTTTCAGAATCTGAAGTCTCTTTGACCAATGAACTCTCGTCCTTGCCGTTTTCTACGGTTGCAGCCTCACTTGTCCTATCGTTTTCATCATGAACCTTATCTTCTCCTGATGAGCCAGATTCTTCATTTTTGTTTTGGTTCTCTTCCTTCTCTTTGTTGACTTCATCGTTCTCTCTGCTATCTCCCTCATTCTTCTCTTCTTTGCTCTCATCATTCTCTTTTACTTTTTCCTCATTACTTTCCTCCAACTCTGCTGACTTCTTTTCGCTTTCATTTTCAACTGCTTCTTCGCTTTTATTCTTAGAGATATCTTCACTTCCACTCTCTTCACTTTCTACCTTCTCTTCCTTCACATCAGTTTCTGCATCAACGTTTCCCTCAGCTACCTTCTCTTTACCATCTTCACTTTCACTTTCCTTGTCATTGTTTTCTTTAACATCCTTCTCTTCCTTTTCTATTTCCTGGTCCTTATTTTCTTCACCCTCAACGCCACTTAGCTTTCCCTGATCTTTCTCACTTTCTTCTTCTCTAGTTTCACTGTTGTTGGTGTTCATGTCAGTGGCTTCCTCATTACTCTCACCTTTGCCATCTTCCGTATTCTCTTTGCTTTCTGCTTCAGCATTGTCTTCTCCTCTTGCTTCATTCTCGTGGATTTTCTCCGTTCCTGCATCCTCATCCACTGAATCCCCTTTCTGCTCACTATCCTGTGCTGATTTTTCTAGATCAAGATCATGCTCGTCCACTTTGGTATCGTCGTTGAAACTTTTACCCTCTTCTTCCTCTGTCACCTCCTTCAGCTTCTCATCGTCAATTTCTTCTTCCTTCTTTTGAGGTTGGAGGTCCTTTCGACCTAACCTGATAACATCATTCTCACTTTGTACCTTCTCTGAGACACTTGTGTTTTGTTCATAAGATGCTTTCTTGGTACGTGAGTGCTGGACTTGGTAAAGTAGCCAGATACAAACACCTACAAGTACACATATCTGAAGAGCATGCTTTACCTTGAATCCTTTATTTCTCTGGTTTCTACGTGGTGAATACTTGAACATGATGATTTCCTTCGAATCCAATTACCACAACTTCAAAAAAGATCCCAAAAAAATAAAGGGTAATTTAAGGGCTCGAGCCAGAGCAAGAATCCATGAAATCTAAAGAAAAAAATTCTCTCGATAAAAATACTGACTTATCAAGAGAATAATGGTGCATATAAAAAAAACAAAACAATTGACACTGTTTAACAGAGACCAAAGAGTTCAGATCCATTTGCAGTTCTATTAGACAATCCAATATAATCAACTTAGTTAAAACTAAGGAATTGGTTAGTTGCTGGATCTAACTTGCTACTTATTTACTTCAACCAGATCTAAACATGTTCAGAGTAGCTAAAATATTCATAAAGAAGCAGGTTTTCATCATCTGATCAACTTAAAAAAAAAAAAAAAAAAAAAAAAACCAACAATCAGACACAAACAAAATCTCTCCAAGTACAATTCATAGAATTGTCGACGTGTTACATTATTTAAAATCGAGTTGTGAATTTACATATAGAAGGCAAACCAGCATGAATTTTTGTTGAAGAAAAATGGCTGGCAAATACAGACAATTGAAACTACACCTATTAAAAACACCCAGAAATACAAACACATTGTTGTCAAAAGATCTGAATTTGTATATAAGCATGGAACAGTCATGAATAATACCCTTACCAACAAGTCAAAACAACATAAATTACAAATCTTTCCACAGTACTAAAAGAGAAAAAGCTGAAAAGGGCATACCTGATATACAGTAATAGAAGCGAGCCTCAGCGTCTGGATTCAAGATCCCTATTCTGACGAAGCAAAAGTAGGTAACTTTATAGGCAAATTTGGTCAAATGATTAGAATGGAAGAAAAGGTACAAAGTTGCAATAAGATCCTTAAACCACAATCTTAGTAATAACAACAATAGTTTACTTCTATAACTGGAACCCCATAAACAATATTGTTGAAAAAAAGCCAAAGGGAAATGGTTTAAGAGTTTTATGGGTAGCAAGTAGTTTTTGTAGAGGTTGAATCACGAACTATCAGAAGAGGTGAAGACGTGACCCCTGAAATTAAAATGCCTTTTTTCTTTTTAGGTTCAGATCAAGATCCAGTTTTTCTCACTTTATTACGTATTTAAAAACCACACATATTCCCCTCCTTTTATATAATTTAAACAACTGTTGCGTTTACACTGATATCTCTCCTCCTCATCTCCTTATCACTCCCTTCCCCACGCGCCTATAATTGTCAAGAAACAAATTGCTAGAAAATACGACACCGTTAGATGAGATAACGTCGTCGTTGCAATCGACCAAAGGGTTAATGAGTTAATGTACAGTGGAGAACCTACCACGTGTCATCGGATTAACAAAGGCGGTCTTCGTCGGTGAACCGGTGACCCTTTTTTTAATATTTAGTACTACGTTAAACCAAAAACTGCTGAGTCAGAAATCGGCGAGTTGAAATAATGTTCTCGAAATTTTTAACGACAGCGCTAGGGCGCAGTATCCTTAAACCCTGCGGCAGCCACGGCCGTCTCCGCCAGTTTTCCACGGCGGCAGCGGCGGTTGTGGAGCCGTACGAGGAAGAAACTACCGGCATCACGATGAAAGGTGTGAAAATCTCCGGCAGACCTCTGTACCTAGATATGCAGGCAACTTCTCCTATTGATCCTAGGGTTCTCGACGCTATGCTGCCTTACTATCTCTCCCGTTTCGGGAATCCCCATTCGCGAACTCACCTTTACGGCTGGGAATCAGATCAGGCCGTTGAGGCGGCTCGAGCCCAAGTTTCAGCCCTAATTAATGCATCCCCAAAGGAGATAATTTTCACCTCCGGTGCTACTGAGTCCAATAATATTTCAGTTAAGGGGGTTTTACATTTTTATAGGGATAAGAAGCGACATGTTATTACTACTCAAACGGAGCATAAATGTGTGCTTGATTCTTGCCGTCACTTGCAGCAAGAGGGGTTTGATGTAACTTACCTTCCAGTTGAGTCCGATGGACTTGTGGACCTAGAAAAGTTTCGGGCTGCTATACGGCCTGATACGGGTTTGGTATCAGTTATGATGGTGAATAATGAAATAGGTGTGATTCAGCCAATGGAGGAAATTGGGAAAATTTGCAAAGAATTTAATGTTCCCTTTCATACTGATGCTGCACAAGCGTTGGGGAAGATTCCAATTGATGTGGAGAAGATGAATATAAGCTTGATGTCGTTAAGTGGGCATAAAATTTATGGGCCGAAAGGTGTTGGAGCTTTGTATATTAGGCGTAGGCCAAGGATTAGGGTTGAGCCACAGATGAATGGGGGTGGACAAGAAAGAGGGATTAGGAGTGGGACTGTGCCTACTCCTTTGGTGGTAGGGTTTGGGGCAGCTTGTGAGCTTGCTATGAAGGAGATGGAATATGATGACCAGAGGATTAAGGGTTTGCAAGAGAGGTTGCTGAATGGGATAAGGTCTAAGATTGATGGGGTTGTTGTTAATGGGAGTGTTGAAAGGCGATATGCTGGGAATTTGAACTTATCTTTTGCATATGTGGAAGGTGAGAGCTTGTTGATGGGTTTGAAGGAAGTTGCTGTATCGAGTGGAAGTGCATGTACCAGTGCAAGTTTGGAGCCCTCTTATGTGTTGAGGGCGTTGGGAGTTGAAGAAGACATGGCCCATACTTCGATTCGATATGGAATTGGGAGGTTTACTACTGAGCAAGAGATTGATCGTGCGATGGATCTTACGGTCAAGCAGGTTGAGAAGTTGAGGGAAATGAGCCCGCTGTATGAAATGGTTAAAGAGGGGATTGATATAAAGAGTATCCAGTGGGCGCAGCATTAGTTTGATTGCTGAATGATTGGAATTGGGGCGATAACTGCCACTACATGGGGATGTGGAATGAAGTTGACGGTCCAGGTTCTGCTTCAGAATATCTAGTACATGTCCCTGAACTTCAAGGCTATTGTTATGAGTTAAGTTTCTTCAATAAGATGTTTACTGTCATCGACTCTATGTTGGCACTGTAATTGTGCATGATATAGTGGTAGAGTTGTGCTTTAGTGACAGAGCATAGCATCTATTCTAGTATAAATGATGGGTTGTTTCTGCCCTTTGTTTTGCTTGTGACCATTAAAAAGCTTATACTATGATTTAGACCAATTTGTGTTTGCATGATTGTTTCAGCAATGTTTATGGTGTTTCTGATTGATTTAGGAAATAATTTACGTTGTTTTACTGCATTTGACAATTCTGCACTGGCCTATACTGTACATGTCAGGGTGTAAAAAGATTGGATGATTGCCTGTGATATAGCAGGGACTTTAATCATCTCATCGCCATCGGTGGTTTAAATTCAACAAAGGTATGTGCTATGAGGAGAAATATCAAGGGGACGCAGAATGAATGTTGCCTGTACTCTTTGATTATGTTGGTTTGGAGATTATGGGTGGCCTTGCCTTGTGTCCTTCGTTGCTGTTTGCTTGATGCCATCTTTGTTTAAGATGCTTTGCTTCTGGTTAGTTTTTGCAATTAACTGAAAGTGGTGAACTAATGCTTTCCGGTTATATGACAAATTAATCTGAGGGATTCGCGTTTGAAGATTTCAAGATTTGATGTCATGGCAATGAAACATCTCAATTAGGTGTCAACATTTACCTTATTAATGCTTTGATCTATTGCATTTGTGTGTGTTCCTGCTATTCAAATCATGATTGAAGTTTGATTTCTGCTAGTTCTAGTTGCCTCCTTATGTTATTATATCTTCGTGTTGTATTTCTCAATGAAATCCTCCCTATGTCAGCATCTACCATTTGCCCTTGTATTGAGGCTAGTTGTTGGTGAGCTTGTAAATATAGTCTTACATTGCAAGGAAAAAGTGTGGATCATCAATAATGCATTGCCATTATTTTTAGTTGATGTAGCATTGGTGGGACATTACTGGTGAAGGGGCTGCTAAATGGATTTATGGTGTTGGTTGTATCAATATCATGCTGGGGAGCGCCCTTGTGAAGAAAGAGATGTTTGCTGGCTTTTAATAAGCTTAATCTAGGTGCATGCAATGGTTGTGGATCTTCGTAAGGCATCTATGTTTTAAATTAAGAATAGCCAGATCCTGCGCTAGAAATCTTGAAAACCTCATCACGTTTTGCTCTTCAAATGTTATTCCTTGAATTTAATTGTATGTAAACTGTAATGTGGGACTGCTCTCAGCAAAGGCCTACAGTCGATTAAGCTGAAGTGGATCACGGGAGATCTCCCAGATACATGGCTTACATATTTGGCTCAACATCAAATAGAAGATTTCAAGGGAGAATTGGTGATTAAGTAATCGAGCCGCAACTAGGAAAAGAAATGCAAATAGAGAGGAATAAACTTCAAGTCTGAGCATAGGTGAGAATATGCTGGGCGAGTTTTCTCGATCCCTCTAAGTCAAGTTGAACAGGATTTTGCTGACTGCTGGGCGAGTTTTCTCGATCTAAGTCTTGGTGAATAGGATTATCGACACATGCTGGTTGAAGGTCATTCATTGAGTGAATTAGTCGAGGTGTGCAAGTTGGTGTTGGCACTCCCTTATCAAAAGAAAAAAGGGGCTCTTGGTGCCGTCAATTATGGCCCTCTGTGTGCTGTATGCTGCTCTTTGTAAAGAACTGTAGATCCACCTTGTTGTGGCCTTTACTGTCTTGAGAAGTATTTTGGAAGCCTTCTGGCCTCACAACTACTACCAATGAGGATTCATAAGGCTGCTGGAAGGAAGAAGATAGATGATGTCTCTCCCTTAGCAGCAGGAAAGGAGTCTTATCTATCCGCCTACCTTTGGTAGATTTCCTCCAACGCAATCCGTAGAAATTGCACGAATCCCTTGGTGGATAAGTTCGATGACTCAACAATGCGGAATTGAACGGAATTGAGTTTCTTGTCTGGTGGATCTGATCTATAATTAGGGGTAATACATACCAAAAGGTTTGACGTAGGAAGGTTTGAAGCAGGAAGGCACGTAAGAGTATATAACCAATTTACCTTTCTGTATAACCAATTCACATCAGTGAAGCGATTGGATGCGTAAGGGAAGTGCACGTTTGTGAGACCTTAGTCGGGGTGCATAGGTGAGTCAGCTTACGAGCACGGAAGAGCATGGTATCTCTACACCTTTCTAAGTAAAGGTAAGATTCTTAGCCCTATAGATGACTCCAATAGGGGTCAGGTCAATAATAGCTATGCTATTGCCAATGATGCTGCCTTCGCCCAATCCCGAATGCATATTTTTTTGTGTTCATCTTTATTTGATGTTTTCAAGTGGGCGTTTGGACATAAGAATTGTAAAATTCCAAAATAGGGGGAAAATATTTTCATGAAAATGATATTTAAAATTTAGAGTTGTGTTTGGACATGGATATAATTTTGGGTTGTTTTTGAAGTTCTGTGAGTGAAAATTTTGAAAAACGGTTTTTTAGAGTTTTTCAAATTTTCGAAGACCTTGCGTGAATTTTTGATGTGGTCGGTTCTTTCTTTTGAAAAGACTAGCAAATCGTTCGCGTAACGCTCGCATATGTTATGTAGGAGGTCATTGATAGTTTCTGTGATTGCTAGATCAACCGCCAATTTCTTAGGTTAAAAGGAAAAAAGAGATATCTTTGCTTAACTTGCCTATCAAGAATTTCTACATTGATAAGCGGTCATAGCAAACTTACTTTTCTTTTTATTTGGATTATCATCGTTAATCCACACTTATTATGAATAAATAAAATGTTGACCTTTTCCCCTTCCATGTTGTTGATTAACCTGGTTCTTTACACTGTTAGGATAAATTACCTCTAATTTGGATTTTGGAAGATGAAATAATATATTGCCTTTCAATCCTTTCCGGACATGTGATCCTCGAAGTCGTCATATGTTTGTATGTTTGTGCTTATGATTTTCCTTGGAAACAATATGCTCTGTCAGAGTAGAACATCCACGGGAATCTGCCAAGCAAATCCGTCTAATGTACGACTGTCCGGAGGAAGCTGCCATTCATGTGGCTTAGTAGCTACGGTACTGAATTCAATCAAACATTGGATGTATATGTGAAAAGACAAAATATAAAATTTAATAATATTATGCTTTGAGTACAATAGGTTTGTGCTAAATAATTTAAAAGTTAAATTCATCAAGTTCAAGTCTTGAATTGGCCTTTAATATCATCTTCCTTCAGCTAAGTAACACTTACAGAGAATCTTTTCTAATAAAAGGTGAGGTTTCCATAGTTAGAGGAGCAATAGGCATACTTGTGCTCTTTGTGCTGTAGCACCTGCCAGAGGGGTGTGCAATTAAGCAGCTAACATATCCTTCCCACGTTAGCATAAGCAAGTGTAATCACGCTCCTTTGAAGGAAAACTATAGTTTGAAGTCAATTCAATTACTTGACCAAACGAACAGGTCAAGTAATTAAATTAGCTTCCTTTAGACGCACCTTGAAGAAGTAAAGCCTTTCTGACACTAGGATCATTATCATACAAGAAAACTCACTAAACTTTCAAGTACTTCCAAAATATGCAGGGAGCCTAATAATCATGATGAAAGTGGTGATTGTTGAACACGTAGTAACTTTGTCAGCCAATGGGAGTGAAACTCACATGAGAAGATGTGTTGCCGCTTTGCAGTGAAACTAATTTTCACAATCCCATTCACCTACAGTAGGATATCATGATGACATCTAATCTCTAACACTAGGTAAACCTAATGAATTTATAAAAATACATAATATAAAACTGAAACCCAATTCTCAACACATGAAATAATTATAAAACTGCAATTTAATAATTACAACTTCCAAAACCCGGTGAAAACAAGTCACAAGCTTCTAAGAGAAAATACTAGGTGTCTCTATACATCAGAATCTAAAGAAAATAAAGAAAAACAACATAGTAAGGATAGAGGGAGACTCTGAGGTTTGCGGACGCTGGCAGATGTACCTTGAAGTCTCCACGTGCGGTCCAACTCACTAGTATCTGGTCTGGTGGGAAGAACTTGGATCTGCACAAAAAGATGTGCAAAAGTGTAGTATGAGTATACCACAACGGTACCCAATAATTGCTAAGCCTAACCTCGGTAGAGTAGTAACGAGGTCAGGTCAGGGCCCTACTCGTTTAAACGAAAAATAAGGCAGAAGTTGTAATAATATTTTGAAATAACTGAGAATTTAAACAAGAAGTTTCAGAAAATATCAGCACGGTAAATAGAATTAAACAATAGGGGCACTCCCGAGGTACCGCCTCGTAGTCCCAAATGTAAATATGCACGACATGGGGATCTCCCGAGGTACCACCTCGTAGTCCCAAAGTAAATATGCAAGACAGGGGGATCTCCCGAGTAAACACCTCATAGTCCCAAAGTAAATATGCAGTACAGGGAATCTCCCGAGTAAACGCCTCGTAGTCCCAAAGTAAATATGCAGTACACGAGGATCTCCCGATGAACCGCCTCGTAGTCCCAAAGTAAGTATGCAACAGGTAATCGAAGGAAAACACAAATTTACAGCAAGGATCTTACAGTTAAAGATTTAATTCAAATCAAGAAAAACAGGTAATTCAGCTAAGCATGTTGCACAAATTGCAAGTAAGAGTTAAGGCACGTAGACATGCGATACTAGGCTAAACATGATCACTACATATGATAAGGAAACTCAGTAAATGAATTTTAAAAGAAGACAACTCAGTTAAGTAAATTCAAAAGATGACAAATCAGCAAGAACTGGATTTTCCATAATCAGCCCGTGTACGCACTCGTCACCTCGCGTACACGGCGCTTACATATCACAAATGGTTACAACAGTTCCAAAACCTAAAAGGATTTCCCCCACACAAGGTTAGACAAGTCACTTACCTCAAATCTCGCCCAATCAGTCAAATCGTATACCTTTTGTAACGACCCGACTTGTCCTTTTAAGAATTTAAGCCCCGCCTGGCGGCATAAGGCCCTGAGCAGCTTCTTATTATGTGTATTGACTTGTGTGCATGGTTGAATTCAGTTACCGGATGATTTGGAGTGAGTTGGGACATTTGGTCCCCAAAACGGAAGTTTAAGTCTTAGGATTTTTACCATAGTCAAAACTGTGTGAAGACGACTCCAGAATAGAATTTTGATGATGTCAAAAGCTCCGTATGGTGATTATAGACTTAGAAGCGTGTCCGAAAAATTATTTGGAGGTCCGTAGAGGAATTTGGCTTGAAATGGCGAAAGAAGAATTTTTGGGAAGTTTGACCGGGGGTTGAATTTTTGATATCGGGGCCGTAATCCGATTCTAGAAATTGGAATAGCTTCGTTATGTCAATTATGACTTGTGTGCAAAATTTGAAGTCATTCGAGATTGGTTTTGATGTGTTTCGGCACAAGATATAGAATTTGAAATTTCAAAGTTCATTAGGGTTGAATTGGGGTATGATTCGTGGATTTGATGTTGTTTGATGTGATTTGAAGCCTCGAGCAGGTTCGTGTTATATATTGGGACTGGTTGGTACGATTGGACGGGGTCCCGAGGGCCTCGGGTTTGATTCGGGGTGGTTCCGGACCAAGTTTGGATGTTTTGATGCTGCTGGTTCTGGTGTTGTTCTTCGCATTCGCGAGAAGCCTCTCGCGTTCGCGAAGAAGGATTTTGCTATTAGGACTTTGTTCTTCGCGTTCGCGAAGAGGTTCTCGTGCTCACGAAGAAGGAAATTTTGTTGTTCGTCGTCTCACTTTAGAGGCTGATATACCGCAATCTATAAGGAATTTGGAGATGATCCAAACACGAATGTTGTAGCTCTTTGTGTCTGGTTTTCTGAAAGGTAAACCATTTGTCATTTGGAGTTGTGTATAAAACGTTATGTTGGATACACTATAGGTTGTCCGGGAAGAGTATGGAAATCTCTGTTGCGCAGAGCTGACTTTGGAAGCTTATATTTCGTAATCTATAAGGAATTGGGAGATGAGCAACTAATGAAAATTATAGCCCTTGGAGTCTAATTTTCAGAAAGTCAAATCATTCATCATTTGGAGTTTTCTACACAAATGTATGACCATTATACTAGAGGTTGTCTAAGAAGAGTTTGAAAATGACTTTTGAAGAATTTGTTCTTCGCGAACGCGAGGGGAGTCTCACGAACGCGAAGAACAAACCCCTGGGCAATAGAATAAAGTCTAAATTCGTGTCATTCTTCCATTTTTGGACCAAGGAAGCTCGGGTGAGGTGATTTTTCGAGAGCTTTTCAAGGAAAATATTGGGGTAAGAATTCGTAACTTGATTTTGGTTAAATTACATGACTCTGTTGTTGTTTTTATCACTAAATTAATGAATTAGGTTGAAAAATTTAGGAAACCCTCTTGGTTTGAATTTAAGATTTGGTGGTCGATTTGTTATTGGAATTCGATAAAATTGGTATGGTTGAACTCGTATCGGAATGGGTGTTCGGATTTCATAAAAATTATGTAGGGTTCCGAGGGGAGGCCCCCGTATTGACTTTTGTTGACTTTTGAAATAAATTTTTAAGTCGACGTATTATTATCCGGAATTATTTTCGATGAATTTTAATGAAGTTATATAATTAATTTGGATAAATTTGAGCTGTCCGGAGGTCAATTCAAGCGAGAAGGCTATTTTGGAATATCGACCTAACTTCAAAAAGGTAAGTGTCTTGCTTATTCTCGAGTGGGGGAATTACCCCTTAGGCATCGAGTCTTATGTGCCGTTTGTGAAATGTGAAAAGTTGTGTACGCGAGGTGACGAGTACATACTCGGGCTTGTATGTGCAAAATATATTGGGTTTAAGTCTTAGGTATATTGTGTAGTAAATTGGATAATTGTTGGCATTTATTTAATCATCTATTTGTCATGCCTTAATTCTTGTTGGTTGAACATATTTTTATATAACAATGTGATGTGATTGTTATTTTAATATTTATGTAATTCTGTGAGTTCGTTGGTTTGATAATTCTAGGAATTTAATTTTATTTTGAATGTTTCCTATGCAAAATGACTTTTTAGTTGTGGTGTTATACACATTGTGTCGAGCCTTCGGCTATTTATTGTGAAATTTATTGATTTGGTTGTATCTTTAGAATTTGGTTGTGGCTATTGGGCAAATTGTGATATGAATTGATTTTGTTATGTTGTCGTGATAATTTCCCGTATAAATTGTTGTGTTGTGTGAGTTGTTATTTTGAGGATATAAGGGTGGAATTTCATTGTTGTTATTTTGAGGATATAAGGGTGGCATTTCACAGTTGATATTATATGGGTATAAGGGGGGCATTTTACTATCGTTGTGTTTGTTGGAATATTATCTGGGCGAAGCGATAAAGGTAGTTATATGAGCGATAAAGGTGGAGATAGGAGCAATAAGGGTGGATATTTATATTGTCTCGGCTGAGCGATAAGGGTGGCTATAAAAGCGATAAGGGCGGCAATAAGAGCGATAAAGGTGGCTATTGTCAGGGACGATATATGATGATGTGAGGTTGTGGTGTTGATAATTTTCATGTGATGTTGTGATTTTCTTGTGTTTACTTTTATCCCTTGTGCAATTTGTCTTGTTGTTAGTAAATTGATAACAATATGATTTATGTTGAAATTGAGAGCCTGTGACTATTGCCAGGCGGTTTATAAAATAAAATGTGGGCACGAGGTGCCGTGAGTAAATAATGAGGATATTTGGCACGTGAATTGTCCGTGCAGTTGTGATATGAAATGTGGGCACGATGTGATGTGATGAAATGATAATGATAATTGGCATGTGAATTTTCCGTGCAGCTGAGATATGAAATGAGGGCACAAGGTGCCAGGGAAATATGATGATTAATTATGGGCACGAGGTGCCGTGGAAATATGAAAAAAAGTGCGAGACCCATATTTTTATGACTATGAAATGAGGTGTCACATGGTGACTTTTTAATTGAAAGAATTATATTCAAAATATTTATTTTGAAAGATTTTTACTTAGAAAGTATTATATGAAAGAATTGTATTTGAAAGATATTTATTGAGGAAATTATATTTGAAACGATTTATTGAACGAATTATATTTGAAAGAGAGTTATCTGGAAGAATTATATGCGAAAGACATTTATTTGAAGGACTTGATTTAATTGGGTGTAATTGTGTTTATTAATTATTGAGTAATATTAATGGTATTCTTGTTGTGTGTTGTGCATATCACTAGTTATTTTATCCTACCCTTATTGTTATTTGATTCCTATTATTTTGTATAATATATATTGCACAGGTTATTAGACTAGTGAGTGTCTTGACTGTACCTCGTCTCTACTCCATTGAGGTTAGTTTTGATACTTACTGGGTACCGATCGTGGTGTACTCATACTACACTTTTGCAAATTTTTATGCAGAGCCAGGTATTGGAGACATCGAACTTGAGAAGAGTTAAAGCGGGATCATAAGGATTCAAGGTAGAGCTGATTGGTCGTCGCAGTCCCTTAGAGTCTTTTCATTTCATTGTACTGTTAATTTTAATCAAACAATATTGTATATTCGATACTCGTGATCATTCCATGTATTCAGTTAGAGTTCGTGACTCAGTACTACCAGTCTTGGGAGGTTGTACATTCATATTTGTTCCGATGTTAGTTTTGGTTACTTATAAAAACAATGGCTCCAAAAATGTAATTGAAATTGGCTTACCTAGTTTTAGAGACTAGGTGCCATCACGATGCCTGTGGTGAGAATTTTGGGTCGTGACAAGTTGGTATCAGAGCTCTAAGTTCATAGGTTCTACGAGTCACGAACGAGTCTAGTAGAGTCTTGCGGATCGGTACGGAGACGTTTGTACTTATCTTCGAGAGACTACAGAACTGTTAGGAAATTTCAATTTCTTTCATTCCTGTCGTGCAGAATTTGATTTTGTAATTTGTACCTTTGTATCTCCATTCTCTCACAGATGGTAAGGACACGTGCTACTGGGTTAGCTGAGCAGACATCCGCACATATTGCTAGGACTGCAAGAGGTCGGGGCAGAGGTAGAGGACGAGAAAGGGCACGTGCTGCAACTAGAGCACCTGTCAGAACAACAGTTGAGGAGCCACTAGTAGCTCTAATTAGGGGACAGGTACCAGAAGCACCTGTTGTTACCCTCGGACTTCAGGAGACTTTAGCACAGGTTTTGAGTATGTTTGGTACATTAACTCAGGCAGGGTTGATTTCTGTTACACCAAATATTCCACAGATTGGGGGAGTAGCTCCAACTCCTACCACAACTCCAGAGCAGCAGGTTCACGTTGGTCAGGTTCCGGGTGTAGTACCGGTACAACTTGTTATTCCGGTTCGGACTGAGGTCAGGCCCGAGGCATCAGCAGAAGAACAAAAGAGACTTGAAAGGTTTAAGAGGTATAGTCCACCTATTTTCAGTGGCACAGCTACAGAGGATGCCCAAGAATTTCTAGAAAATTATCACCGTATTCTCCGCACCATGGGTATTGTGGAGGTGAGCGGAGTTGCCTTTACTACATTTCAACTGTAAGGCGCAGCGTATCGGTGATGGCAAATCTATGAAGAAGGTAGACCAGCCGATGCAACACCACCAACTTGGGCTCAATTTTCAGAAATGTTCTTTAAAGAATTTGTTCCCTAGACTCTCCGAGATGCGTGGAGCACAGAGTTTGAACGGTTGCGTCAGGGCACTATGACAGTGTCAGAATATGCTATTAGGTTCGGTGAGTTAGCCCATCATGAACCTATCTTAGTTCCTACAATCAGAACAGGTCCACAGATTCATTGAGGGGCTCGATTATGATATTAAAATATGCATGGCTCGAGAATTGTAAACTGATAATCCATTTCAACAGGTATGGAGATTGCAAGAAAGATTGAGGGTGTTTTAGATGAGGAAAGAGAGTCTAAGGAGGCCAAAAGGTCTCGAAGATCTGGAGGGTTCAATGGATTTTACTCTTAAGCTAGGACCCATTATAGCGGAGGCTCAAGTAGCCGGTCAGCTCAGTCCACACATCAAATTACCCGGGGTGCTCCAATTTACAGTGCACCACTAACACGAGATTCTTACAGTGGTTATTCCAGTTCTTCGGTACAAACTCAGTACAAGCAGTCGCGACCTCAGAGGGTTTGTTATGAGTGTAGTGATACTAGGCATATCATGAGAGATTGTCCAAGACTTGGGAAGGGTGGATTTCATCAAAACACTCCAGCTACAATCTTTATTCCAATCGATACTCCACGTGCACAGTCAGCTAGAGGTGGAGGACATGCGGGTAGTGGGCGCCTAAGAGGTGGAGGCCTGACCCATCGATTTAATCCCTATGATTTGGCTGAGGCCAATACACCATATGGTGTCGTTACAGGTACGATCCTGAATTTTATTATAAAAGGATATTATAAATGGACATTGGTATTAGTTTAAAGAGGAGGAAAATGTCTACTTGAGGAAGACCGAGAATCAGGTGGGGAGCCTTAACTAAGGATAAAGCTCAAGCGTTGGAGGGGCGGTTCTCGGCTATGGGAGCTTGGAAGAGCAGTGGTGACGCGAGCACTATGTGGTCAATGACAGCAGACTGTATTAGGGAGGCCGCGAGAGAGGTGTTAGGGGTCTCGACGGGCGTCTCTGGTGGGCACAAAGGAGACTGATGGTGGAATGAAGTGGTCCAAGGTAAAGTGGAAGCAAAGAAGGCGGCGTACCTGAAGTTAGTGGGGAGAATATGTGAGGAGGAGAGTCGAGTGTGAATGGATAGGTATAAGGCAACTAGGAAGGAGGCTAAGCTGGTAGTCACAGAGGCTAAGACTGCGGCTTATGGTCGTATGTACGAGGAATTGAGGGAAAAAGGTGGGGAGAAGAAGTTATTCCGGCTGGCCAAGTTGAGAGAGAGGAAGGCTCGGGATTTGGACCAAGTGAGATGCATCAAGGATGAAGATGGTAGAGTATTGATGGAAGATGCCCAGATTAAGAGTAGATGGCGGACTTACTTTTATAAACTTCTGAATAAAGAAGGGGGTCGGGATATTGTGCTAGGCGATTTGGAGTATTCCGAGAGTCACTGTGACTTTGGGTACTCCAGGCGTATCGAGGTTGAGAAGGTAGTGGGAGCTATGCGTAAGATGAGTAGGGGCAGAGCGACCGGGCCAGATGAGATTCCGGTGGAATTTTGGAAGTGTGTGGGGAGAGCAGGTTTGGAGTGGTTGACTAGGTTGCTGAATATTATTTTTAAGGGTAAAAGGATGTCGGATGAGTGGAGGTGGAGTACAATGGTTCCATTGTATAAGAACAAAGGTGATATCCAGAGTTGTAACAACTATAGGGGTATCAAATTACTAAGTCATACCATAAAAGTGTGGGAGAGGGTGGCGGAAGCGAGGGTGAGGATGACAGTGTGTGTATCCGACAACCAGTTTGGGTTCATGCCGGGTCGTTCGACTACAGAAGCTATACACCTTGTTAGAAGGTTGGTGGAACTATACAGAGAGAGGAAGAAGGATCTGCACATGGTGTTTATTGACCTAGAGAAAACGTATGACAAAGTTCCTAGAGAAATTCTCTGGAGATGCCTGGAGGCAAAAGGTGTGTCGGTTCCCTACATTATGGCGATTAAGGATATGTATGATGGGGCTAAAACTCGGGTTAGGATAGTAGGAGGCGACTCTGAGCATTTTTCGGTTGTAATAGGGTTACACCAAGGTTCTACGCTCAGTCCGTTCTTATTCTCCCTGGTGATGGACGCGTTAACACACCATATTTAAGGGGATGTGCCATGGTGCATGCTATTCGCCGATGACATAGTTCTGATTGATGAGTCGCTAGCTGGTGTAAACGAGAGGCTGGAGATTTGGAGACAGGCTCTTGAGTCTAAGGGTTTCAAGCTGAGCAGGACGAAACGGAATACCTGGAGTGTAAGTTCAACGCTGAGCCAGGAGAAGTGGGCGTGGATGTGAGACTTGATTCGCAGGTCATCCCGAGTAGAGGCAGCTTCAAGTACCTTGGTTCGGTTATCCAGGGGGAAGGGAGATCGATGAGGATATCACACACCGTATTGGAGTAGGATGGATGAAATGTAGGTTAGCATCTGGAGTCCTGTATGACAAGAGAGTGCCACCGATACTCAAAGGTAAGTTTTATAAAGCGGTGGTTAGATCGTCCATGATGTATGGGGCTGAGTGTTAGCCCGTTAAGAACTCACATATCCAGAAGATGAAAGTAGCAGAAATGAGGATGTTGTGGTGGATGTGCGGGCACACTAGGATAGATAAGATTAGGAATGATGATATTCGGGAGAAGGTGCATGTGGCTCCCATCGATGACAAGATGCGGGAAGTGAGGCTTAGATGGTTCAGACAAGTTCAGAGGAGAAGCCCAGATGCTCCGGTACGGAGGTGTGAGCAGCTGGTTACGGAGGGCACGAGAAGAGGTAGAGGGTGGCCTAAGAAGTATTGGGGAGAGGTGATCAGGCAGGATATGGTGAGGCTACAGATTTCCGAGGACATGACACTTGATAGGAAGATATGGAGGTCGAGTATTAGGGTTGTAGGTTAGGAGGTAGTTGAGTTGTGCCTTACTTCGTAACATGGTGGGACTAGCCATGTAGGGTTTTTGCCTAAGATAACTAGTGGGAATGTTGTGGCGTACTAGTTCGTTTTTCTGTGCATCCTATTTACTAGCTATCGCTTTTGCTTTACATCTTTCTTCTAGATTTCATGGTGTTCCTAATTTTCTTATGACTGTTATGGTGATACTAATATTTACTAATATTGTCTCCCGTTCTTCGCATCTTTCTTCTGAATTTCATGGTGTTCCTATTAATCCTATGATTATTGTTGTGATACTAATATTATCTCTTTTTTTGTCTTTTTTTTTTGAGTCGAGGGTCTTTCGGAAACAGCCTCTCTACTCCTTCGGGGTAGGGGTAAGGTCTGCGTACACACTACCCTACCCAGACCCCATTAGTGGGATTTTACTAGGTTGTTGTTGTTGATTCGGTTCTGAATATTGAGGTGAGTCCTCCTATTATGCTCCACTTATGGGTGAGCTTCGTAAATTTGTGACCTACTTATATGTATATCCCTGTTGGGAGATTTGAAAGTGTGAGCCCGTGTCTGTCATTTATTTTTGTACACCATTGATGGCTATAAGTCCAAAAGTAATTTTTATTATTCATTACAGTGGGTTTAATGTATTTCAGAATAATTGATTCCAATTTTTATGAATTATACGCCCTACCGGTATGAGGGTTCATTATGTGTTATGAAAATTGTTTATGAAATATATTGAAATGAAGAAAGAAAGGAAATTGAAATTTCAGTTGGCATAATGTGCAAAATACTTGTGATTCGGAGTTGAGGACGAGATCCTCGCATTTTATGTATGATGTGAAATATTTAAACCGGGCTACAAGTCGATGTGGAAGTTATATAAGGACGAAGTCCTTGTGGTGAAATATTTATGAGTTTAAAATTCTCCCGTTGTGAAATGTAATTTGTACAATAATATTAATAGGGAGTCATGCCTGTTAGGCTTATCTGATAATTCTTGTATATTTTCTGTGCATATTCAGCCATTTCGTGCTGTAAACATTGAATTTTAACCTATAAGTTGAGTGCCCAGGTGACGCTAAAGGTGACTCGTTAAATCGGGCAAATAGTTATGAGGTCTTCATGCCTTACATTATGTTGTCAGTGTTGTGAAAAATTTGAAACGAGGTACTGGTTAATATGAGATTAATTGATGATGCTGGAATTAATTATGAACAGCTTTTAAGACCTGAGATGTGGTGATGAGCATACATATGATGTACTCCATGTCCTGATATCATAATGATAATGCAATGCTTGTAATGTTGAGATCAATGTTATTAATATATACCTTATGGATGTGTTATTAGGAGTCATTTTGGTGTTACTTTGGCAGGTGGATATTCCCATTTATAGGGGAGACTCTGCCGAAATTTTCTGAAAAATTTGGGAGTTAGAAAAACAATTGGGAGATTGATATGTGTGAAAGAAGAGATAAATTATGTTATGTGTTTGAGGACGAATGATCGTAAGCGGGGAAGAATGTAACACCCCAAAAATGTTTTTGAAGTACTTCAACACTATCAAGAAAATTGATGAGTGCGTAAGTAAGAGTTGCTATAGCCAGTTGAGACTAATACCGTGCGTTGTTGTAAAAATCAGACCTTTTGAAATGTTTGGAGTGTAAGGAATTGATCTTAAATTTTACAAATTTGGATAAAAGAAATAAACTCAAATGAAATGATGTTGTCAGGCTTATCTCAAATGCAGTAACGTGGGATCAACCGTGAGTATATGTGTAAAAGTAAAAAAATCATCAATTCGGTAACCTCAGAATAATTATTAGCGCATTCCAGGACGAACGTTTGTTTAAGAGGTGGAGAATGTAACGACCCGACTTGTCATTTTAAGAATTTAAGCCCCGCCTGGCGGCATAAGGCACTGAGCAGCTTCTTATTATGTGTATTGACTTGCGTGCATGGTTGAATTCAGTTACCAGATGATTTGGAGTGATTTGGGACACTTAGTCCCCAAAACGGAAGCTTAAGTCTTAGGATTTTTTACCGTAGTCGGGACTGACGTCAATAGCTCTGTATGGTGATTATGGACTTAGGAGCGTGTCCGAAAAATTATTTGGATGTCCGTAGAGGAATTTGGCTTGAAATGGCGAAAGATGAATTTTTGGGAAGTTTGACCGGGGAGGGGGACTTTTTGATATCGGGGCCGTAATCCGATTCTGGAAATTGGAATAGCTTCGTTATGTCAATTACGACTTGTGTGCAAAATTTGAAGTCATTCCAGATTGGTTTGATGTGTTTTGGCACAAGATATAGACTTTGAAATTTCAAAGTTCATTAGGCTTGAATTGGGGTATGATTTGTGGCTTTGATGTTGTTTGATGTGATTTGAGGCCTCGATCAGGTTCATGTTATGTATTGGGACTGATAATACGATTGGACGGGGGCCAGGGGCCTCGGGTTTGATTCAGAGTGGTTCCGGACCAAGTTTGGGTGTTTTGATGCTGCTGGTTGCTGGTTGTGGTGTTGTTCTTCGCGTTCGCGAGGAGCCTTTCGCGTTTGCGAAGAAGGATTCTGCTGTTAGGACTTTGTTCTTCGCGTTCGCGAAGAAAGAAATTTTGTTGTAGGTCGTCTAAATTTAGAGGCTGATATCTCGCAATCTATAATGAATTTGGAGATGATCCAAAAATAAAAGTTGTAGTCCTTTGTGTCTGATTTTCATAAAGATAAACCATTTTTCATTTGGAGTTGTGTATAAAAAGTTATGTTGGATATACTATAGGCTGTCCGGGAAGAGTTTGGAAATCTCTGTAGCACAGGGCTGACTTTGGAAGCTTATATCTCATAATCTATGAGGAATTGGAGATTAGAAATAAATGAAAGTTATAGCCCTTGGAGTCTATTTTTCAGAAAGTCAAACCATTTATAATTTGGAGCTTTCTATACAAATGTATGACCATTATACTAGAGGATGTCTGAGAAGAGTTTGAAAATGACTTTTGAAGAATTTGTTCTTCGCGAACGCGAGAGGAGTCTCACGAACGCGAAGAACAAACCCTTGGGCAGTAGAATAAAGGCTAAATTCGAGTCATTCTTCCATTTTTGGACCAAGGAAGCTCGGGTAAGGCGATTGTTCGAGAGTTTTTCAAGAAAAACATTGGGGTAAGAATTCCTAACTTGATTTTGGTTTAATTACATGAACCTATCTTAGTTCCTACAATCAGAACAGGTCCACAGATTCATTGAGAGGCTCGATTATGATGTTAAAATATGCATGGCTCGAGAATTGCAAACCGATTCTCCATTTCAACAAGTAGTGGAGATTGCAAGAAAGATTGAGGGTGTTTTAGACGAGGAAAGAGAGTCTAAGGATGCCAAAAGGTCTCGAAGATCTGGAGGGTTCAGTGGATTTTACTCTTCAGCTATGACCCATTATAGCGGAGGCTCGAACAGTCGGTCAGCTTAGTCCGCACATCAGATTACTCGGGGTGCTCCAATTTACAGTGCACCACTAATACGAGATTCTTAAAGTGGTTATTCCAGTTACCCGGCACATACTCAGTATGAGCAGCCGCGACCTCAGAGAGGTTGTTATGAGTGTGGTGATATTAGGCATATCGTGAGAGATTGTCCCAGACTTGGAAGGGGTGGATTTAATCAGAACACTCCAGCTACAAGTTTTATTCCATTCGATACTCCACGTGCACAATCAGCTAGAGGTGGAGGACAAACAGGTAGTGGTCGCCTAAGAGGTGGAGGCCCGACCCGTTGATTTAATCCCTATGATTTGGCTGAGGCCCATACACCAGATGGTATCGTTACAAGTACGATCCTGATTTTTATTATAAAAGGATATTTTCCTTAATTTGATTCGGTTCTGAATATTGAGGTGAGTCCTCCTATTATGCTCCACTTATGGGTGAGCTTCGTAAATTTGTGACTCACTTATATGTTTATCCCTGTTGGGAGATTTAAAGGTGTGAGCCCGTGTCTGTCATTTATTTTTGTACACCATTGAGGGCTATAAGTCCAAAAGTAATTTTTACTATTCATTACAGTGGGTTTAATGTATTTCAGAATAATTGATTCCAATTTTTATGAATTATACGCCCTACTGGTATGCGAGTTCATTATGTGTCGTGAAAATTATTTATGAAATATATTGAAATGAAGAAAGAAAGGAAATTGAAATTTCAGTTGGCACAATGTGCAAAATACTTGTGATTCGGAGTTGAGGACGAGATCCTTGCATTTTATGTATGATGTGAAATATTTAAACCGGGCTACAAGTCGCGGTGGAAGTTATATAAGGACGAAGTCCTTGTGGTGAAATATTTTTAAGTTTAAAATTTTCCCTTTGTGAAATGTAATTTATACTATAATATTAATAGGGAGTCATGCATGTTAGGCTTATCTGATAATTCTTGTATATTTTATATGCATATTCAGCCATTTTCGTGTTGTAAACATTGAGTTTTAACCTATAAGATGAGTGCCCAGGTGGCGCTAAAGGTGCCTTGTTAAATCGGGCAAATAGTCACAAAATACGAACACCCACTCAACCACAAGTTCACCCATACAAAAATTACCAAAATTTGACACCAAATCGCCACTCAATTCCTCAAATCAACTCACCAAATCCCTAACCTCCAACTCCTAATTTTCACCTTAAATACACACTAACTAGGTGGGAAAATAAATGGGGAACCAATATTATTGATCAAAAATAAGCATAAGGGACTTACCTCACGAAATTCCTCGAAAATGCTCTCAAATATTGCCCTAGACCAAGTTTGCAAATCCAAAATGATAAAAATCACGAAGCCCTTCGGTTTTAAACACTGCCTAGGCTTTTCGCACTTGTGGCCAATTATCAGCACCTGCAGAACCTCTTTTGCGGCCCGTGATCTGCTTCTGCGGAATTAGCTCTTGGCACCCATTCCGCTTCTGCGGTCCAAATCTCGCTTCTGCGGGTTCGCATTTGCGCAAACACGTCCGCCTCTACTGACAGCCTTCCCACACTCGTCCGTTTCTATGACCAATCTTCCACAGAAGCGACTCTGCTTCTGCGGCCTTCACACCACATCTGCGACCATTGGCCAATTCCCCTAGCCCCGCACCTGTGTCCCATTGCTCGCTTCTGCGGGCTTGCACCTGCGGTCAGCCTTGCGCAGGTGCGATTATACCAGAATCAGCCCAGCACCAGAAAATCTTCTAAGTCCAAAAATGATTCGTTAACCATTCGAAACTCACTCGAGGCCCCCGGGGCCTCAACCAAATATACCAACCAGTCCTAAAACATCACACGAACTTAGTCGAGCCTTTAAATTATATCAAACAATGCTAAAAACACGAATTATACATCGATTCAAGCCTAATGAACTTCAAAGTTTTAAACTTCTACATCCGACGTCGAAACCTATCAAATCAAGCCCGATTGATTTCAAATTTCGCACACAAGTCATAATTGACATTACAGACCTACTCCAACTTTCGAGGTCGGATTCTGATTTGGGATCAGAATCAGAATCCGACCCCGATACTAAAATAGAGGTTTAAGTCATAGGAATATGACCAAACGGAAGCTAAATTTTAGAAGGATAATTTATACGCTAATAATTAAGTTTTAAGTTTAATTAGAAAAGTTAGTTACACTGATTTACGAGTCCATTATCATCCAACTATCTGAAATTATGGACTAAAGTTACTTTTCTTTCGTTTGTGACAGAAAAGTGAGTCAACTATTCTTATTACACGTAAATGTTCATTCAACCGGAATTATCAAACTTTCTGGTGGAAAAATATGACGTGATACTCGTAGTCCATATGAACTTTTTATATTTTTGAACCATATAAAATAATTAATACCCAAACAAAACATAAAAAATCCACCCAGACACCCGACATGACCCGCTAAAAATAAAAATCTACCACTAAATAAAACTAAACGCTAAAAGGCATCCATGTTGCAAATGCATTTCTCTTCTTCTTATAAAAAGAATGTGTTTTCCAAGGTTTTACTCTAGTTTTATAAAATAATAGCGGGTACAAGGTTAAGGAACTAAGGATTAGAGTGACTTGTATTTTTCTTCTTTTTTTTCACGATTTGTTTTCTACTTTTTATAAAACTAGTCCTAGGGTACACATTTTGTACCTATATCAATGAATATATATTTATTTAATAATGCATAAATATTACTAGATAGTTTATTTGAGTTATATAAAATTATAAAATAAAATTTTAAAAAAAAACTGAAATAAATAAATGATGTTCTCATTTAGTTAGCACAATAAATAAAGAAATCATATACCACAAAAAAAAAAAATTGGATGCCTTATTATGATTTAAAAGGACGTATATTGGAATATCTTATGAAAATTATTGTTACCTAATTCTAAGAACAAAACACTAAAATACTTTGAATCACAACTATTTAACGATTTATCAAATAACATAAATTAAAAATTAAATCTTTTGATCTTCAAAAAATTTAGATGAAAAGGTTGGCTCTATACCTCAAAATTTGACGGTGGCAATGTAAGTTTAAGGAGTAACTAATGTTGAATAATATTTACAACAAATATAAAAAGAGAATATAGCAAAACATTGTCACTTGTTTAACTGAATGCAAGAGAAAAAAATGTAACTCATTTATATACACTATTTCATCTTTACTGATTTAAATTTGCATTGTTATCAATTTGACTCTTAATTTTGTATTATAATTAGTTTTGTTTTTCTTATTTTTTTCACCGTTAATACTTTTCTTGCGAAAATAAATTTAGGCACCCTAAAAGTTTTGTCAAATTGACCAATAAGTTTACTTATATAATAGATTTGAAAAATAATTCGATTGAATTCTTCTGCTAATTAGTTTATTTAAAAACTTAATTATTTATTCTTAGCATTAAAGAAAAAACTTATTTTCTGTTAATTATAATTCTTTATATTAGCTCATCTCTATTTTTATAATTATAATTTTATTCAATAAAAAAATTATTTTTAAATAGTTAAAAAGTTATTAGTATGTCAATTTTTTTTATCGTTGGTGCTTCCAGAATTATTGTGTTTTTGACTTTTATATAATTTTGCTAACTCACAATCTCTAACGTTTGAGTAAGTAAAGAATATTATAGTTTAATACAACTTTAATTTTAACGGGTTTTAAATAAGAAAATTAATATAAGGTAAAAAGTTTAATAATTTTGAAGTCCTAAATATTAGGACTTCCTACCTAGTTCACTAAGGAAATATTTAATAAACAAAAAATTAGTTGAATTTAAAGTCCTAAAAATTAGGGAAAATACTTAAATTTATAATTTTATCCAATGTGAAATATATTTTTAAAGAGTAAAAAAGACGAACGATATTTCGCTAAGTGCCTTCGTGTTTTTAATATAGTATAGATATAAATATAGATAATATTTGGTTATGAGCTTAAGGACTAGAGTGAAACCATGAAAAAAAAAGTTGATCTCTATAACAACAAGGATGCATTTTAGCACTTGGTTTTATTTAGCGGGTCGATTTTTACTTTTTAGCGGGTCGGATTGAGTCTATGTGTGGATTTTGTATGTTTTGTTTAGGTGATTATTGATTTATTTACTCCTAAAATATAAAAAGTTCACGTGAACCGCTATGTCATATTTTTTCACCGAAGAATTTGATAATTCAGGTTGAGTAACTAAAATAGAGGTCCCGGAATATGGTAATGGCTTTAATATACAAATTACGACGCAGGAAACAAAACAGTGAGATCGCAGCCTTCCGGAAAAAAAAATCACAGCCTAAAAAATGTAACTGTTTTTTTACAATGCCAGAAAACCAGTGATTTCTTTCAATTCAAGAAAAGTAATATTGAGTCTGAAGACAACTAGGAAACTGGCACTAATTAATTTTGTTTCCATTTTCATTTCATAACTTAACGCTTGCGTGTAGAGATAGGGGAAACGTAATGTGATAATATCTATTTTAGCAGTGTATATATCTGAGAGTAATTGGGGGAGAGTGGTTTTATTTTCATCAAAAGGACAACTCTGGAATCTGATTTAAAGTCAGAATTGGTGGCATCTAAAATCCACATTAATATTCTGGAGTAGTAGTAGGAGTAATAAATAAAACATACGGCCAGATCGTCCGATGCTTTCTGCTTTTCAGTAATAGCAGTAAACAGTTTTAACCAAATCTTTCACCTGCCTACTCTTAGTTCTACTGCCCTGATTTTGTTATCAGAGTAAGGTCAATTATTACATATGCCCTTTTAGTAACCTCTACGGATTTTCACATTTACTTTCTGTCATTTTGTACCTCATATTTACACGCTCAAGAGATTCGCTCATATTCTTTCATAAAAAATTATCACAAATACTTTTCAGAATCGTAGGAAGGTTCATACTGCACCTGTTATTGAATTACTAATAAGTACTAAATTAATAGCTGGTACAACTTCTGATTAACGTTAGGACTAGCTCAAATCAGATTTGGAAAAAAAAAAAAAAGGAGCCATTCATGTGTAGACTCAAAATGAGTTCATAACCCAAATGATCCTTAAGATTGAGAATCGTTCTATTTTTAGACAAAATTATATTATCTCGAGCATATATAGTCTTTTAAGTATGCAAAAGACTTTTGTTTTTGAAATTGGAGAAAATCTCTATCATGATCATTTTACTCTACTTAATGTGTGACATTTTCGTTAGTTTTTATAGTCCCATTTGGATGATTTCATTGTCACTCAAAAAAAAAAAATCTAGACAAGAGAATCTCTACAAAACAACAATAATAACAAACCAGTAAATTCTCATAAGTGGGTCTAAGAAGAGTAGTATGTACGCATATCTTAACACTGCCCACGAGGATAGAGAGGTTGTTTCGTTAGAATCACTACAAAAATTGAAATGAAATGAAGGTGGGCAAGAAGACCTTGATCACGATTGTTAATTTACTTGGACACGTAAAAAAATACTCAACACTTCCGTTAGTTTTAAAAGATTTACATATTTGAGAGTTGAACAAAAAGTGCTCAACTTTTATAAACTTAAACAATCATATGCTTAAAGGTAATACAATAAAGACAAAAATAGACTTACGCCCAAATTTAAGGGATTATTTGGGTTAAAGCTCGACTTAAAACTAACAAGAAAGTAGCAACGATTCATTTACAAGGGAACTGTAATGGGCAGTAGATCATCAATTGATGATCAAAACTTGAACTAGTATCTTAAGGGTTGAAGATAAGATTTCCACATTTGCATTTCCAACTCATAGGCTTGTAGTTGGAGTTGTCATCGTCTCTGGCATAAGCTATACTGCTGCTGGTTTTGGTAGCTGCGGTGTGGTTCTTATTACCATTTGTTATTTGGGGATTTGTTGGAACTTGAATGGCTTCACAATGTCCACAAGAACCACATCTTTTTTCACACCTAGGTGGCCTCGACCCAATTTGTGATCTGAAAATCGCATTCTTTTCGCTCTCTGTCTAACCAATTCAAACATAAACAAACCCAAGAAAATCAGTATCAAACACTGCTTAAATATGCAATCATACGAAAAACAGTAAACAAAAGAAACATAGTACGTCGAAACAGTGTGCAAATTTTACCTGGTCATGCCCGTGAGTTGTATGCAAAATTCTACCTGTAAAATGAAAAGAATGGAACTACAATACGTCAAATTTTAGCTTCTAATGTTGCATAGTGCGTGTAAGTGAGAAAGATAAAGACAGAGCAGAAGAGTCTGCTTAGTTAACAGAGGCCAAGAAAGTATACCTTCAGCCTTGAATGTTAGGTGGGAAAAGCTTAAAATCATGAGAATGAGAAGTGAAATAGTAAGACAGGGAAGTGTTTGGCGACATGTGAAATTCTGAGTGCAACCCATTTCAAATTTCAAAAGGAATGATTGGACTTGAAAGAGAATGTTTATCTCCTCGTAGTCTTGTATATATGGACCAGCTAAATTTGTCCAGGAGTTTGGGGGGAAGTTGATGGTAAAAGATAAGAGTAGAGAGTAGTAAAAAAGCAAGAAAGGGAAAGATGGGAGCGATGGAGATGTGAGGAAAAAGCGTAAAGAGTTTTAAAGCAGATGTTGAAAATGATGAGTGAATGAATGAGTACTTAATCAAATGTCAACCTCTATCTGATATGTTTTTTTTGTAATGGTGCTGTAATTCCAATAGATGAGTTGAAATATGATAGAACGTGGAATGACAAAAAGGAGGATGAGTATTGCAGAAGGCAGCTTCAACAAATGGAAATCAGGAATTGAAAGCAGCTCCGAAAAGGGAAGAACCTCAACTCTCCTCGTTCAATGAGCCACCCGTTTCAGTTTCAGACAGCTAAAAGACGCAGTGATACACTGTTAAAAAAGGACTTAAATAAAGTGATATAAACAGGGAGGAGTTGTTTGGTACAATGGCCAGATAAATCATGAGATTAGCTTTTATATGCAATAGTTAATGCCACACTTTTTCTGGAGTTATTTATAATAAAACATGGGATAAATATGAGATTATTATCCATAACTCATGTACCAAACGATCCCCGAAGATTCATATAGTTGATCTCAAACTTTGATATAATTATTTTTGTTGTACGATTTACAAAAAAAATAAATTATTGACTATTTAAAAGTTAACTAGTTTGTTACATGTCAAAATAATAAGTATAGTAATTTGTTACTAAAATTTATTAAACTATGGTAGCAGTATATATAAAAATAATTTAATTGTTGGTGAACAAGTAAAATGCAAAAGAATAAAGCAGAAGAAGAGAGGTAATGTAACTTGGGAAGCAGCAATGGATAGTGAATGAGGGGATTAGTAAAGGAAAAATGACATTGTATAGCCGCTATGAATAATAACCGAAAAAATATATTTTTTCCGTTTCAATTTATGTGAACCTATTTAATTGGGCACGTAGTTTAAGAAAAGAGAGAAGACTTTTGAACTTGTGGTGTAAAATAAGGTGCATATATTTTGTGTGGCTAAAAATTATTGCATAAAGGTAAATTGTTTCCAAATAAGTAAAGGGGTCATTCTTTTTGGCACGGACTAAAAAGGAAATATATTCGAAACGGAGGGAGTATAAAATTTGTATATTTTATATATATATATATATATATATATATATATATATATATATATATTCTATATGTTATATACAAAAATTATATAAATTTTATATACTTTTTCAGTTACCGAATATAAATCGGGCTAAAAGATATAATACTCCCTTACAAAGAACAGATAAGGAGATGGAGAAAAAAGAACCCAAAACAGCAAGAATCCACTGAAAAAGCCAAATAGTCACTAACAGACACCTGAATATAGCTGTTAGACTTATGGGTTTTCGCTTTCAGAATTTTCTTAAAGAGTGTGAATATGTTTTGCCCACAAATAGGAGATTTCTTGTTGTGGTTGGTTTCAAGTTTCAACAGTTCCCATGTCATCCCCAAAAATCACATACTTCGCTTCCCCTCTACAATTTCTTCTCTATTTCCCTGCCCATATCGTTAATTGATTTTTTGACCTTTTTTTTTAGGTCCATAATATGATTTTTTCAGATATTAAGAAGGAATTAACTTTTTTTTTTTCCAAAGTTAACCTTAGAGTAAAAAGTCTTGGAGTATCAATTATTTTCAATGAACAAATTAAAAACATAGTAAAGATTTATACGGTCAATTTTATTGTTAATTAATATTAAAAGATGAATTGCTTTAGAAAAATCTACGCAGTATACCCATTGGAAACACCAGTTAATACTATATACAATTAAAATATTTATTTTATCCTATATACCTACTTTATAAATTTATTTTACCATGTATACCTATTTTATAAATTTATTTGACCCTATATATCTATTGTATTCTAAAATAAAATACTGTATATTCCAAATTAGAATATTGTAGTATGTTTAGTTTGGATACTGTAGTATGTTTGGTTGAATAATGTATTCCAAATTAGAATATTATGGTATACAGTCAGACATCTCTATAACAACATCCTTATATAACAATAATTTACAATAATTTACTAAGTTATATTTTATCTCTCTATAACAGCTTTTCACCTATAACAACAACATCCATATTTACAGCAGAACGTTCTTTATAAAATTACTCATCTATAAAAGCCATACAAAATCTATATTTTTCCGTTGGGCAAATGTCAAAACATAGTTATATAGAAGATTCAACTGTTATGCACTTAGATTGCTTTCAAGGGGAAGCTATCAGATATCTAAGTCTGGACATAAATTTTTGCCCAATTCAAGCGTTGTATCGCTAGTAAGAGAATTGAATCTACAAAATAAGCTACAATTATAAAAAAAATTCATCAATCTTGAAAGAATTTATTTTTTTAGTAGCTTTAAAATGTGTGCCTTAGAGCTAACTCTTTGTAGATTTAGTTAAAGATTTATTACTTTTTTAAATATCTAATTAGTAAAATATGCATATATTTTGAAATTTTAAATTTGAATAATTTTCTTATATTTTATATGTAACATTAGAATATCGTGGGATAATTGGTTTAAATATTATATTCTTCATTAAAATTGTATGGTATGTTTGGTTTGGATATTGTATTTTAAATTAAAATATTGTGGTATGTTTAATTTGAATATTATATTTCAAATTAGAATATTGTGGTGTCTGGTTTGGATATTATATTCTTCATTAGAATATTATTATATATTCGAGTTGGATTGTATTTCAAATTAGAATATTGTAGTATATTTCAGAATATGTGCGAAGATTTGGAGGTATAGAGCGTAATACTTTTGAAATATATGAGATAATTTCAAAACTTAGATATATTATGAAAGTGAATCTTACGAATGAGAACGACCAAAAATTTAATTAAAATGGACTGAAGGAGTATAATATTACCCTCCCCTAAAATTTGACTGATTGTAATGCTGATTATTGTTTATACTCATAGTGATTGTGTGAAACTCATTTACAAAATGATTTAGAATATCAAGGTCCAAAACTAAGCTAGTCTCATACTTTTGAGTACCATTAAATTTGACACTAATTTTTATTTAGACAGCTCAACTGAGACTTGTTCCCATCAAATATCTAAACTATGCTTAAATTGTACCTATTAGACACATTTGACTTATGTGGTAAAGTGCGTGCTCCACACTTTCTCTAAGAGCGTGAAAAGGCAAGATTTCTGTATTTTAAGTGTTTTAAGTGTTTTCTCTCTCCTTCGTCCCTCTCTCTCCCCCCTCAAGCAATCTCTCCACCTTCACCATTTTTACAGTCATCACCTTCATTAAAACCACATGAACCCTTTTTTCCCTTCGATCCTTCAAAGCACAGGTACCCATGGTTTCTCTCTTATTAATCAAGCGTCTTTCTCCGTGGATGCGAGAGATAGACCAACCACACCACCACCATTGTAGTTGCCGGCGCCAGAGGCGTATCTAGGATTTTAAGACCATGGATACACTATTTAAAAGCAGTGAAGGATTTGTCATCCTTTGAACTTCCGGAGCTATTTGTGAACTCACGGATGACCGAGTAGTACTAGAACTTGGCTCACCATTTTTCGGCTTGGTAAGATATCTGTCCATTTCAATATTAAGGATTATTGTTCCTACAAAGTTAAACATTTATACTTTTATTCAATCTATCTTAATTCAAGTAGAATAGTATGATTCAAATCATAGAGTAATTGGATTTAAGGGACACAAATGAATCGATTACTATATTAGATCAGTTTTATCATTCATTGGCTTCATAGTATGATTCTTTCTTTGATTGTTAGTAATTACTTCATTTTTAGAGAATTCGTAACAGAAGTTCAAACTATAGTTCTTAACAGAGTTCAATCTTATGTTATCTTGGCCTAAAATACTAATAATTAGTCAGAAATTAAGTCCACATAGCCCTTACTTAACTAAACTCGATCAAGCATTTTCTCAAACACAATATGTGCGCAAATCAACCTGCCAATATTCAAGACTTTAAAGCCATAACTCTCCCAAATTCTCCCAAAAAATAGTATTAAACAACCCAATCTTAGAAATAAACAATAATAATAACCAACAACAAGACAAAATCTTGGCAAGAGATTGAAACATTGAACAGAAAGGGAAAAGAAAATTCGGGAAATTGTAAGAGGAGAAGAAACTTCAGCGAGTAAATTAAAAAACAGAGCAAGAAGAGAGACAGGGTAGTTGCATACTTGAGAAACTAAAAGCAGAGACCAATGAAAAGAAATTGTGCTATTGATTCTTGAAGAATCCACCGAGCGCGAAGAGAGATGGGGTATTCGAAGAGAGAGGGAGTGAGTAGTTGCATCTAATTTATTTTAGAGATTTGAAAATTTGACTAAGAGAAAAGGGAAAGAAAAAAGATAGTAAAAAGGGAAGTGGGGTTGGGGTCTTAGTGTTTTAGGAATTTGTTAGATATTTTTAGTCAAAAGGAACTTTAGGAAAGAAAAAAATTAGAAATTTTAAATTAAAAGTCAAAAGTAACTTTAGAAAATAAATAAAATAGAAAAAATTAATTAAAAAGAAGTATGTGGGGATGGGATTCAAACTCTGAACCAGAGACACAGAAGGGGCACTCAATCACCAATGCACCAAAGTATTCAATTGAGCATGGGTGGTCACCAATATATTTATGTATATAACTAAAAATTTTGTACTGTATATACATAGCCTAGGGAGGGGAGCATGGGTACATGTACCCCACTCCCCTCCACATAAATCCGCCTCTGGCCGGCGGCAATTCTAGTGACCCTACTTTTAAAGTTCTAGCGGCCAGGGAAATTCAGCGCCTCATCAAAACTTTCAAACGTTATCACTGTTATTTCTCCAATGCCGTAAAACCCTTCATTGATATGTTCCATTTTAACTCCACCACTGCCCCACCATTTTTGCCATCGACCTCATCTCCCTCCATCATTGCCTCGCTAACACTACCGTCCCTCTCACCTTCCTCTTCTCTTCCACCATCGTTCACAGATTAAATACGCATAAAATTTCTAAAATTATTCTTTATAACATAACAACCAGGTCCCCATTTATTTCAGGAGGTATATAATTAATAAATTTGAGTAATTAAAAACTAAAGAGATATACAATGAGATTGACTTATCTTTATTGCTAATGCTCTTTTTGGTTGATAAGTGAAGATGGCGTCAATGTTCTTTTTGGTTGATAAGTGAAAACGGCGGCATGACTGGAGACACCAACTTTATTAGACCAAATTATTTTTCCTTCAATCTCAACAAATATTTCTAGGGGTTTCCGCAGCTTTTCTCTATTTATCATAGATTGATTTGATCGCCTTCTCTGTAATGACAAATATATTATTTTGAACAAGAAAATTGTAAAAATTTACCAGAATAGTGAGGTGGGGTGGGGGTATCCCATGTAAAAATTTATAGGTTATCCCATGTTTGATTTCACAATGATTTTCGAAACCAAACAAAAAAAACTACTATAACTTTTAAGTTTTAGGTGTAGTTGGCCTTATACCCAAACTCAAGATTACAAATCTGCCAAATCTATTTAATTATGTTTAGCCGATAATTTATCCCAACATATTGTATAGGTTATCCCATGTTTGATTTCATAATGATTTTTGAAACCAAACAAAAAAAACTACTATAACTTTTAAGTTTTAGGTGTGGTTGGCCTTATGCCCAAACTCAAGGTTACAAATCTGCCAAATCCATTTGCTTCTGTTTAGCCGATAATTTATCCCAATATATTGTATAAGTTATCCCATGTTTGATTTCACAACGATTTTTTAAACCAAAAAAAAAAACTACTATAACATTTAAGTTTTAGGTGTGGTTGGCCTTATGCCCACACTCAAGGTTACGAATCTGCCAAATCCATTTGCTTCTGTTTAGCCGATAATTTATCCCAACATATTGTATAGGTTATCCTATGTTTGATTTCACAATGACTTTTGAAACCAAAAAAAAAAACTACTATAACTTTTAAGTTTTAGGTGTGGTTGGCCTTATGCACAAACTCAAGGTTATGAATCTGCCAAATCCATTTGCTTCTGTTTAGCCGATAATTTATCCCAACGTATTGTATAGGTTATCCCATGTTTGATTTCACAATGACTTTTGAAATCAAACAAAAAAACTACTATAACTTTTAAGTTTTAGTTGTGGTTGGCCTTATGCCCAAACTCAAGGTTACGAATCTGCCAAATCCATTTGCTTCTGTTTAGCCGATAATTTATCCCAACATATTGTATAGGTTATCCCATGTTTGATTTCACAATGACTTTTGAAACCAAACAAAAAAAACTACTATAACTTTTAAGTTTTAAGAGTGGTTGGCCTTATGCCCAAACTCAAGGTTACGAATCGGCCAAATCCATTTGCTTATGTTTAGCCGATAATTTATCCCAACATATTGTATAGGTTATCCCATGTTTGATTTCACAATTAGTTTTGAAACCAAACAAAAAAAACTACTATAACTTTTAAGTTTTAGGTGTGGTTGGCCTTATACCCAAATTCAAGGTTACGAATCTGCCAAATTCATTATCTTATGTTTAGCCGATAATTTATCCAAACATATTGTATAGGTTATCCCATATTTGATTTCACAATAATTTTCTAAACCAAACAAAAAAAACTACCATAACTTTTAAGTTTTAGGTGTGGTTGGCCTTATGCCCAAACTCAAGGTTACGAATCTACCAAATTTATTTGCTTCTGTGTAGCCGATAATTTACACCAACATATTGTATAGGTTATCCCATGTTTGATTTCACAATAACTTTTGAAACCAAACAAAAAAAGACTACTATAACTTTTAAGTTTTAGGTGTAGTTGGCCTAATGCCCAAACTCAAGGTTACGAATCTGCCAAATCCATTTGCTTCTGTTTATCCGATAATTTATCCCAACATATTGTACACGTTATCCCATGTTTGATTTCACAATGATTTTCGAAACCAAACAAAAAAAACTACTATAACTTTTAAGTTTTAGGTGTGGTTGGCCTTATGCCCAAACTCAAGGTTACAAATCTGCCAAATCCATTTGCTTCTGTTTAGCCGATAATTTATCCCAATATATTGTATAAGTTATCCCATGTTTGATTACACAACGATTTTTGAAACCAAAAAAAAAAACTACTATAACATTTAAGTTTTAGGTGTGGTTGGCCTTATGCCCACACTCAAGGTTACGAATCTGCCAAATCCATTTGCTTCTGTTTAGCCGATAATTTATCCCAACATATTGTATAGGTTATCCTATGTTTGATTTCACAATGACTTTTGAAACCAAAAAAAAAAACTATAACTTTTAAATTTTAGGTGTGGTTGGCCTTATGCCCAAACTCAAGGTTGCGAATCTGCCAAATCCATTTGCTTCTGTTTAGCCGATAATTTATCCCAACGTATTGTATAGGTTATCCCATGTTTGATTTCACAATGACTTTTGAAATCAAACAAAAAAACTACTATAACTTTTAAGTTTTAGTTGTGGTTGGCCTTATGCCCAAACTCAAGGTTACGAATCTGTCAAATCCATTTGCTTCTGTTTAGCCGATAATTTATCCCAACATATTGTATAGGTTATCCCATGTTTGATTTCACAATGACTTTTGAAACCAAACAAAAAACAATTACTATAACTTTTAAGTTTTAGGTGTGGTTGACCTTATGCGCAAACTCAAGGTTAAGAATCTGTCAAATGCATTTGCTTCTGTTTAGCCGATAATTTATCCCAACATATTGTATAGGTTATCCCATGTTTGAGTTCATAATGATTTTTGAAACCAAACAAAAAAAAACAACTATAACTTTTAAGTTTTAGGTGTGGTTGGCCTTATACCCAAACTCAAGATTAAGAATCTGCCAAATCTATTTAATTATGTTTAGCCGATAATTTATCCCAACATATTGTATAGGTTATCCCATGTTTGATTTCACAATGACATTTAAAACCAAACAAAAAAAACTACTATAACTTTTAAGTTTTAGGTGTGGTTGGCCTTATACCCAAACTCAAGGTTACGAATCTACTAAATTTATTTGTTTCTGTGTAGCCGATAATTTATCCCAACATATTGTATAGGTTATCCCATGTTTGATTTCACAATAACTTTTGAAACCAAACAAAAAAAGACTACTATAACTTTTAAGTTTTTGGTGTGGTTGGCATTATGCCCAAACTCAAGGTTACGAATCTGCCAAATCCATTTGCTTCTGTTTAACCGATCATTTATCCCAACATATTGCATAGGTTATCCCATATTTGATTTCACAATGATTTTCGAAATCAAACAAAAAAAACTACTATAACTTTTAAGTTTTAGGTATGGTTGGCCTTATGCCCAAACTTAAGGTTACGAATCTGCCAAATCCATTTGATTCTGTTTAGCCGATAATTTATCATAACATATTGTATAGGTTATCCCATGTTTGATTTCACAATGACTTTTGAAACCAAACAAAAAAAACTACTATAACTTTTAAGTTTTAGGTGTGGTTGGCCTTATTCCCAAACTCAAGGTTACGAATCTGTCAAATCCATTTGCTTCTGTTTAGCCGATAATTTATCCCAACATATTGTATAGGTTATACCATATTTCATTTTACAATGACTTATGAAACCAAAAAAAAAAACTACTATAACTGTTAAGTTTTAGGTGTGGTTGGCCTTATGCCCAAACTCAAGGTTACGAATCTGCCAAATCCATTTGCTTCTGTTTAGCCGATAATTTATCCCAACATATTGTACACGTTATCCCATGTTTGATTTCACAATGATTTTCGAAACCAAACAAAAAAAACTACTATAACTTTTAAGTTTTAGGTGTGGTTGGCCTTATGCCCAAACTCAAGGTTACAAAGCTGCCAAATCCATTTGCTTCTGTTTAGCCGATAATTTATCCCAATATATTGTATAAGTTATCCCATGTTTGATTTCACAACGATTTTTGAAACCAAAAAAAAAACTACTATAACATTTAAGTTTTAGGTGTGGTTGGCCTTATGCCCACACTCAAGGTTACGAATCTGCCAAATCCATTTGCTTCTGTTTAGCCGATAATTTATCCCAACATATTGTATAGGTTATCCTATGTTTGATTTCACAATGACTTTTGAAACCAAAAAAAAAAACTACTATAACTTTTAAATTTTAGGTGTGGTTGGCCTTATTCCCAAACTCAAGGTTGCGAATCTGCCAAATTCATTTGCTTCTGTTTAGCCGATAATTTATCCCAACATATTGTATAGATTATCCCATGTTTGATTTCACAATGACTTTTGAAATCAAACAAAAAAACTACTATAACTTTTAAGTTTTAGGTGTGGTTGGCCTTATGCCCAAACTCAAGGTTACGAATCTGCCAAATCCATTTGCTTCTGTTTAGCCGATAATTTATCCCAACATATTATATAGGTTATCCCATGTTTGATTTCACTATGACTTTTGAAACCAAATAAAAAAAAATTACTATAACTTTTAAGTTTTAGGTGTGGTTGTCTTATGCCCAAACTCAAGGTTACGAATCTGTCAAATGCATTTGCTTCTGTTTAGCCGATAATGTATCCCAACATATTGTATAGGTTATCCCATGTTTGATTTCACAATGATTTTTGAAACCAAACAAAAAAACTACTATAACTTTTAAGTTTTAGGTGTGGTTGGCCTTATGCCCAAACTCAAGGTTACGAATCTGCCAAATCCATTTGTTTCTGTTTAGCCGATAATTTATCCAAACATATTGTATAGGTTATCCCATGTTTGATTTCACAATGATTTTTGAAACCAAACAAAAAAACTACTATAACTTTTAAGTTTTAGGTGTGGTTGGCCTTATGCCCAAACTCAAGGTTACGAATCTGCCAAATCCATTTGTTTCTGTTTAGCCGATAATTTATCTCAACATTTTATATAGGTTATCCTATGTTTGATTTCACAATGACTTTTTAAACCAAACAAAAAAAACTAATATAACTTTTAAGTTTTAGGTGTGGTTGGCCTTATGCCCAAACTCAAGGTTAAGAATCTGCCAAATCCATTTGTTTCTGTTTAGTCGATAATTTATCCCAACATATTGTATAGGTTATCCCATGTTTGATTTCACAATGACTTTTGAAACCAAAAAAAAAAACACTATAACTTTTAAGTTTTAGGTGTGGTTGGCCTTATGCCCAAACTCAAGGTTACGAATCTGCCTAATCCATTTGCTTATGTTTAGCCGATAATTTATCCCAACATATTGTATAGGTTATCCCATGTTTGATTTCACAATGACTTTTGAAACCAAACAAAAAAAACTACTATAACTTTTAAGTTTTAAGAGTGGTTGGCCTTATGCCCAAACTCAAAGTTACGAATCTGCCAAATCCATTTGCTTCTGTTTAGACGATAATTTACCCCAATATATTTTATAAGTTATCCCATGTTTGATTTCACAATGACATTTGAAACCAAACAAAAAAACTACTATAACTTTTAAGTTTTAGGTGTGGTTGGTCTTATGCCCAAACTCAAGGTTATGAATCTGTCAAATGCATTTTCTTCTGTTTAGCCGATAATTTATCCCAACATATTGTACAGGTTATCCCATGTTTGATTTCACAATGACTTTTGAAACCAAACAAAAAAAACTACTATAACTTTTAAATTTTAGGTGTCGTTGGCCTTATTCCCAAACTCAAGGTTACGAATCTGTCAAATCCATTTGCTTCTGTTTAGCCGATAATTTATCCCAACATATTGTATAGGTTATCCCATGTTTGATTTCACAATGACTTTTGAAACCAAACAAAAAAACTATTATAACTTTTAAGTTTTAGGTGTGGTTGGCCATATGCCCAAACTCAAGGTTACGAATCGGCCAAATCCATTTGCTTATGTTTAGCCGATAATTTATCCCAACATATTGTATAGGTTATCCCATGTTTGATTTCACAATTAGTTTTGAAACCAAACAAAAAAAACTACTATAACTTTTAAGTTTTAGGTGTGGTTGGCCTTATGCCCAAATTCAAGGTTACGAATCTGCCAAATTCATTTGCTTATGTTTAGCCGATAATTTATCCAAACATATTGTATAAGTTATCCCATGTTTGATTTCACAATGATTTTTGAAACCAAACAAAAAAAGCTACTATAACTTTTAAGTTTTAGGTGTGGTTGGCCTTATGCCCAAACTCAAGGTTATGAATCTGCCAAATCCATTTGATTTTGTTTAGCCGATAATTTATCCCAACAGATTGTATAGGTTATCCCATGTTTGATTTAACAATGACTTTTGAAACTAAACAAAAAAAATTGATATAACTTTTAAGTTTTAGGTGTGGTAGGCCTTATGCCGAAACTCAAAGTTACGAATCTGCCAAATCCATTTGCTTCTGTTTAGCCGATAATTTATCCCAATATATTGTATAGATTATCCCATGTTTGATTTTACAATGACTTTTGAAACCAAACAAAATAAACTACTATAACTTTTAAATTTTAGGTGTGGTTGGCCTTATGCCCAAACTTAAGGTTGCGAATCTGCCAAATCCATTTGCTTCTGTTTAGCCGATAATTTATCCCAACATATTGTATAAATTATCCCATGTTTGATTTCACAATGACTTTTGAAATCAAACAAAAAAACTACTATAACTTTTAAGTTTTAGGTGTGGTTGGCCTTATGCCCAAACTCAAGGTTACGAATCTGCCTAATCCATTTGCTTATGTTTAGCCGATAATTTATCCCAACATATTGTATAGGTTATCCCATGTTTGATTTCACAATGAGTTTTGAAACCAAACAAAAAAAACTACTATAACTTTTAAGTTTTAAGAGTGGTTGGCCTTATGCACAAACTCAAGGTTACGAATCTGCCAAATCCATTTGCTTCTGTTTATCCGATAATTAATTCCAATATATTTTATAAGTTATCCCATGTTTGATTTCACAATGACATTTGAAACCAAACAAAAAAAACTACTATAACTTTTAAGTTTTAGGTGTGGTTGGTCTTATGCCCAAACTCAAGGTTATGAATCTGTCAAATGCATTTGCTTCTGTTTAGCCGATAATTTATCCCAACATATTGTACAGGTTATCCCATGTTTGATTTCACGATGACTTTTGAAACCAAACAAAAAAAACAACTATAACTTTAAGTTTTAGGTGTGGTTGGCCTTATTCCCAAACTCAAGGTTACGAATCTGTCAAATCCATTTGCTTCTGTTTAGCCGATAATTTATCCCAACATATTGTATAGGTTATCCCATGTTTGATTTCACAATGACTTTTGAAACCAAACAAAAAAACTATTATAACTTTTAAGTTTTAGGTGTGGTTGGCCTTATGCCCAAACTCAAAGTTACGAATCGGCCAAATCCATTTGCTTCTGTTTAGCCGATAATTTATCCAAACATATTGTATAGGTTATCCCATGTTTGATTTCACAATGATTTTTGAAACCAAACAAAAAAAGCTACTATAACTTTTAAGTTTTAGGTGTGGTTGGCCTTATTCCCAAACTCAAGGTTATGAATCTGCCAAATCCATTTGATTTTGTTTAGCCGATAATTTATCCCAACAGATTGTATAGGTTATCCCATGTTTGATTTCACAATGACTTTTGAAACTAAACAAAAAAAATTGCTATAACTTTTAAGTTTTGGGTGTGGTAGGCCTTATGCCGAAACTCAAAGTTACGAATCTGCCAAATCCATTTGCTTCTGTTTAGCCGATAATTTATCCCAATATATTGTATAGATTATCCCATGTTTGATTTCACAATGACTATTGAAACCAAACAAAAAAACTATTATAACTTTTAAGTTTTAGGTGTGGTTGGCCTTATGCCCAAACTCAAGGTTACGAATCGGCCAAATCCATCTGCTTATGTTTAGCCGATAATTTATCCCAACATATTGTATAGGTTATCCCATGTTTGATTTCACAATTAGTTTTGAAACCAAACAAAAAAAACTACTATAACTTTTAAGTTTTAGGTGTGGTTGGCCTTATGCCCAAATTCAAGGTTACGAATCTGCCAAATTCATTTGCTTATGTTTAGCCGATAATTTATCCAAACATATTGTATAAGTTATCCCATGTTTGATTTCACAATGATTTTTGAAACCAAACAAAAAAAGCTACTATAACTTTTAAGTTTTAGGTGTGGTTGGCCTAATGCCCAAACTCAAGGTTATGAATCTGCCAAATCCATTTGATTTTGTTTAGCCGATAATTTATCACAACAGATTGTATAGGTTATCCCATGTTTGATTTCACAATGACTTTTGAAACTAAACAAAAAAAATTGATATAACTTTTAAGTTTTAGGTGTGGTAGGCCTTATGCCGAAACTCAAAGTTACGAATCTGCCAAATCCATTTGCTTCTGTTTAGCCGATAATTTATCCCAATATATTGTATAGATTATCCCATGTTTGATTTTACAATGACTTTTGAAACCAAACAAAATAAACTACTATAACTTTTAAATTTTAGGTGTGGTTGGCCTTATGCCCAAACTTAAGGTTGCGAATCTGCCAAATCCATTTGCTTCTGTTTAGCCGATAATTTATCCCAACATATTGTATAGATTATCCCATGTTTGATTTCACAATGACTTTTGAAATCAAACAAAAAAACTACTATAACTTTTAAGTTTTAGGTGTGGTTGGCCTTATGCCCAAACTCAAGGTTACGAATCTGCCTAATCCATTTGCTTATGTTTAGCCGATAATTTATCCCAACATATTGTATAGGTTATCCCATGTTTGATTTCACAATGAGTTTTGAAACCAAACAAAAAAAACTACTATAACTTTTAAGTTTTAAGAGTGGTTGGCCTTATGCCCAAACTCAAGGTTACGAATCTGCCAAATCCATTTGCTTCTGTTTAGCCGATAATTAATTCCAATATATTTTATAAGTTATCCCATGTTTGATTTCACAATGACATTTGAAACCAAACAAAAAAAACTACTATAACTTTTAAGTTTTAGGTGTGGTTGGTCTTATGCCCAAACTCAAGGTTATGAATCTGTCAAATGCATTTGCTTCTGTTTAGCCGATAATTTATCCCAACATATTGTACAGGTTATCCCATGTTTGATATCACGATGACTTTTGAAACCAAACAAAAAAAACAACTATAACTTTAAGTTTTAGGTGTGGTTGGCCTTATTCCCAAACTCAAGGTTACGAATCTGTCAAATCCATTTGCTTCTGTTTAGCCGATAATTTATCCCAACATATTGTATAGGTTATCCCATGTTTGATTTCACAATGACTTTTGAAACCAAACAAAAAAACTATTATAACTTTTAAGTTTTAGGTGTGGTTGGCCTTATGCCCAAACTCAAGGTTACGAATCGGCCAAATCCATTTGCTTCTGTTTAGCCGATAATTTATCCAAACATATTGTATAGGTTATCCCATGTTTGATTTCACAATGATTTTTGAAACCAAACAAAAAAAGCTACTATAACTTTTAAGTTTTAGGTGTGGTTGGCCTTATTCCCAAACTCAAGGTTATGAATCTGCCAAATCCATTTGATTTTGTTTAGCCGATAATTTATCCCAACAGATTGTATAGGTTATCCCATGTTTGATTTCACAATGACTTTTGAAACTAAACAAAAAAAATTGCTATAACTTTTAAGTTTTGGGTGTGGTAGGCCTTATGCCGAAACTCAAAGTTACGAATCTGCCAAATCCATTTGCTTCTGTTTAGCCGATAATTTATCCCAATATATTGTATAGATTATCCCATGTTTGATTTCACAATGACTATTGAAACCAAACAAAAAAACTATTATAACTTTTAAGTTTTAGGTGTGGTTGGCCTTATGCCCAAACTCAAGGTTACGAATCGGCCAAATCCATCTGCTTATGTTTAGCCGATAATTTATCCCAACATATTGTATAGGTTATCCCATGTTTGATTTCACAATTAGTTTTGAAACCAAACAAAAAAAACTACTATAACTTTTAAGTTTTAGGTGTGGTTGGCCTTATGCCCAAATTCAAGGTTACGAATCTGCCAAATTCATTTGCTTATGTTTAGCCGATAATTTATCCAAACATATTGTATAAGTTATCCCATGTTTGATTTCACAATGATTTTTGATACCAAACAAAAAAAGCTACTATAACTTTTAAGTTTTAGGTGTGGTTGGCCTAATGCCCAAACTCAAGGTTATGAATCTGCCAAATCCATTTGATTTTGTTTAGCCGATAATTTATCACAACAGATTGTATAGGTTATCCCATGTTTGATTTCACAATGACTTTTGAAACTAAACAAAAAAAAATTGCTATAACTTTTAAGTTTTAGGTGTGGTAGGCCTTATGCCGAAACTCAAAGTTACGAATCTGCCAAATCCATTTGCTTCTGTTTAGCCGATAATTTATCCCAATATATTGTATAGATTATCCCATGTTTGATTTCACAATGACTTTTGAAACCAAACAAAATAAACTACTATAACTTTTAAATTTTAGGTGTGGTTGGCCTTATACCCAAACTCAAGGTTGCGAATCTGCCAAATCCATTTGCTTCTGTTTAGCCGATAATTTATCCCAACATATTGTATAGATTATCCCATGTTTGATTTCACAATGACTTTTGAAATCAAACAAAAAAACTACTATAACTTTTAAGTTTTAGGTGTGGTTGGCCTTATGCCCAAACTCAAGGTTACGAATCTGCCAAATCCATTTGCTTCTGTTTAGCCGATAATTTATCCCAACATATTGTATAGGTTATCCCATGTTTGATTTCACAATGAGTTTTGAAACCAAACAAAAAAAACTACTATAACTTTTAAGTTTTAAGAGTGGTTGGCCTTATGCCCAAACTCAAGGTTACGAATCTGCCAAATCCATTTGCTTCTGTTTAGCCGATAATTAATTCCAATATATTTTATAAGTTATCCCATGTTTGATTTCACAATGACATTTGAAACCAAACAAAAAAAACTACTATAACTTTTAAGTTTTAGGTGTGGTTGGTCTTATGCCCAAACTCAAGGTTATGAATCTGTCAAATGCATTTGCTTCTGTTTAGCCGATAATTTATCCCAACATATTGTACAGGTTATCCCATGTTTGATTTCACGATGACTTTTGAAACCAAACAAAAAAAACAACTATAACTTTAAGTTTTAGGTGTGGTTGGCCTTATTCCCAAACTCAAGGTTACGAATCTGTCAAATCCATTTGCTTCTGTTTAGCCGATAATTTATCCCAACATATTGTATAGGTTATCCCATGTTTGATTTCACAATGACTTTTGAAACCAAACAAAAAAACTATTATAACTTTTAAGTTTTAGGTGTGGTTGGCCTTATGCCCAAACTCAAGGTTACGAATCGGCCAAATCCATTTGCTTCTGTTTAGCCGATAATTTATCCAAACATATTGTATAGGTTATCCCATGTTTGATTTCACAATGATTTTTGAAACCAAACAAAAAAAGCTACTATAACTTTTAAGTTTTAGGTGTGGTTGGCCTTATTCCCAAACTCAAGGTTATGAATCTGCCAAATCCATTTGATTTTGTTTAGCCGATAATTTATCCCAACAGATTGTATAGGTTATCCCATGTTTGATTTCACAATGACTTTTGAAACTAAACAAAAAAAATTGCTATAACTTTTAAGTTTTGGGTGTGGTAGGCCTTATGCCGAAACTCAAAGTTACGAATGTGCCAAATCCATTTGCTTCTGTTTAGCCGATAATTTATCCCAATATATTGTATAGATTATCCCATGTTTGATTTCACAATGACTTTTGAAACCAAACAAAAAAAACTACTATAACTTTTAAGTTTTAGGTGTGATTGGTCTTATGCCCAAACTCAAGGTTATGAATCTGTCAAATGCATTTGCTTCTGTTTAGCCGATAATTTATCCCAACATATTGTACAGGTTATCCCATGTTTGATTTCACGATGACTTTTGAAACCAAACAAAAAAAACAACTATAACTTTAAGTTTTAGGTGTGGTTGGCCTTATTCCCAAACTCAAGGTTACGAATCTGTCAAATCCATTTGCTTCTGTTTAGCCGATAATTTATCCCAACATATTGTATAGGTTATCCCATGTTTGATTTCACAATGACTTTTGAAACCAAACAAAAAAACTATTATAACTTTTAAGTTTTAGGTGTGGTTGGCCTTATGCCCAAACTCAAGGTTACGAATCGGCCAAATCCATTTGCTTCTGTTTAGCCGATAATTTATCCAAACATATTGTATAGGTTATCCCATGTTTGATTTCACAATGATTTTTGAAACCAAACAAAAAAAGCTACTATAACTTTTAAGTTTTAGGTGTGGTTGGCCTTATTCCCAAACTCAAGGTTATGAATCTAACAAATCCATTTGATTTTGTTTAGCCGATAATTTATCTCAACAGATTGTATAGGTTATCCCATGTTTGATTTCACAATGACTTTTGAAACGAAACAAAAAAAATTGCTATAACTTTTAAGTTTTGGGTGTGGTAGGCCTTATGCCGAAACTCAAAGTTACGAATCTGCCAAATCCATTTGCTTCTGTTTAGCCGATAATTTATCCCAATATATTGTATAGATTATCCCATGTTTGATTTCACAATGACTTTTGAAACCAAACAAAATAAACTACTATAACTTTTAAATTTTAGGTGTGGTTGGCCTTATTCCCAAACTCAAGGTTGCGAATCTGCCAAATTCATTTGCTTCTGTTTAGCCGATAATTTATCCCAACATATTGTATAGATTATCCCATGTTTGATTTCACAATGACTTTTGAAATCAAACAAAAAAACTACTATAACTTTTAAGTTTTAGGTGTGGTTGGCCTTATGCCCAAACTCAAGGTTACGAATCTGCCAAATCCATTTGCTTCTGTTTAGCCGATAATTTATCCCAACATATTGTATAGGTTATCCCATGTTTGATTTCACAATTACTTTTGAAACCAAACAAAAAAACTATTATAACTTTTAAGTTTTAGGTGTGGTTGGCCTTATGCCCAAACTCAAGGTTACAAATCGGCCAAATCCATTTGCGTTTAGCCGATAATTTATCCCAACATATGGTATAGGTTATCCCATGTTTGATTTCACAATTAGTTTTGAAACCAAACAAAAAAAACTACTATAACTTTTAAGTTTTAGGTGTGGTTGGCCTTATGCCCAAATTCAAGGTTACGAATCTGCCAAATTCATTTGCTTATGTTTAGCCGATAATTTATCCAAACATATTGTATAGGTTATCCCATGTTTGATTTCACAATGATTTTTGAAACCAAACAAAAAAATCTACTATAACTTTTAAGTTTTAGGTGTGGTTGGCCTTATTCCCAAACTCAAGGTTATGAATCTGCCAAATCCATTTGATTTTGTTTAGCCGATAATTTATCCCAACAGATTGTATAGGTTATCCCATGTTTGATTTCACAATGACTTTTGAAACTAAACAAAAAAAATTGCTATAACTTTTAAGTTTTAGGTGTGGTAGGCCTTATGCCGAAACTCAAAGTTACGAATCTGCCAAATCCATTTGCTTCTGTTTAGCCGATAATTTATCCCAACATATTGTATAGATTATCCCATGTTTGATTTCACAATGACTTTTGAAACCAAACAAAAAAACTACTATAACTTTTAAATTTTAGGTGTGGTTGGCCTTATGCCCAAACTCAAGGTTGCGAATCTGCCAAATCCATTTGCTTCTGTTTAGCCGATAATTTATCCCAACGTATTGTATAGGTTATCCCATGTTTGATTTCACAATGATTTTTGAAACCAAACAAAAAAATCTACTATAACTTTTAAGTTTTAGGTGTGGTTGGCCTTATTCCCAAACTCAAGGTTATGAATCTGCCAAATCCATTTGATTTTGTTTAGCCGATAATTTATCCCAACAGATTGTATAGGTTATCCCATGTTTGATTTCACATTGACTTTTGAAACTAAACAAAAAAAATTGCTATAACTTTTAAGTTTTAGGTGTGGTAGGCCTTATGCCGAAACTCAAAGTTACGAATCTGCCAAATCCATTTGCTTCTGTTTAGCCGATAATTTATCCCAACATATTGTATAGATTATCCCATGTTTGATTTCACAATGACTTTTGAAACCAAACAAAAAAACTACTATAACTTTTAAATTTTAGGTGTGCTTGGCCTTATGCCCAAACTCAAGGTTGCGAATCTGCCAAATCCATTTGCTTCTGTTTAGCCGATAATTTATCCCAACATATTGTATAGATTATCCCATGTTTGATTTCACAATGACTTTTGAAATCAAAAAAAAAAACTACTATAACTTTTAAGTTTTAGGTGTGGTTGGCCTTATGCCCAAACTCAAGGTTACGAATCTGCCAAATCCATTTGCTTCTGTTTAGCCGATAATTTATCCCAACATATTGTATAGGTTATCCCATGTTTGATTTCACAATGACTTTTGAAACCAAACAAAAAAACTATTATAACTTTTAAGTTTTAGGTGTGGTTGGCCTTATGCCCAAACTCAAGGTTACGAATCGGCCAAATCCATTTGCTTATGTTTAGCCGATAATTTATCCCAACATATTGTATAGGTTATCCCATGTTTGATTTCACAATTAGTTTTGAAACCAAACAAAAAAAACTACTATAACTTTTAAGTTTTAGGTGTGGTTGGCCTTATACCCAAATTCAATGTTACGAATCTGCCAAATTCATTATCTTATGTTTAGCCGATAATTTATCCAAACATATTGTATAGGTTATCCCATATTTGATTTCACAATAATTTTCTAAACCAAACAAAAAAAACTACTATAACTTTTAAGTTTTAGGTGTGGTTGGCCTTATTCCCAAACTCAAGGTTATGAATCTGCCAAATCCATTTGATTTTGTTTAGCCGATAATTTATCCCAACAGATTGTATAGGTTATCCCATGTTTGATTTCACAATGACTTTTGAAACTAAACAAAAAAAATTGCTATAACTTTTAAGTTTTAGGTGTGGTAGGCCTTATGCCGAAACTCAAAGTTACGAATCTTCCAAATCCATTTGCTTCTGTTTAGCCGATAATTTATCCCAACATATTGTATAGATTATCCCATGTTTGATTTCACAATGACTTTTGAAACCAAACAAAAAAACTACTATAACTTTTAAATTTTAGGTGTGGTTGGCCTTATGCCCAAACTCAAGGTTACGAATCTGCCAAATCCATTTGCTTCTGTTTAGCCGATAATTTATCCCAACATATTGTATAGGTTATCCCATTTTTGATTTCACAATGACTTTTGAAACCAAACAAAAAAAAATTACTATAACTTTTAAGTTTTAGGTGTGGTTGGCCTTATGCCGAAACTCAAGGTTACGAATATGTCAAATGCATTTGCTTCTGTTTAGCCGATAATTTATCCCAACATATTGTATAGGTTATCTCATGTTTGATTTCACAATGATTTTTGAAACCAAACAAAAAAAACTACTATAACTTTAAGTTTTAGGTGTGGTTGGCCTTATTTCCAAACTCAAGGTTACGAATCTGCCAAATCCATTTGCTTATGTTTAGCCAATAATTTATGCAAACATATTGTATAGGTTATCCCATGTTTGATTTCACAATGATTTTTGAAACCAAACAAAAAAACTACTATAACTTTTAAGTTTTAGGTGTGGTTGGCCTTATGCCCAAACTCAAGGTTACGAATCTGCCAAATCCATTTGTTTCTGTTTAGCCGATAATTTATCCCAACATTTTATATAGGTTATCCTATGTTTGATTTCACAATGACTTTTGAAACCAAACAAAAAAAACTAATATAACTTTTAAGTTTTAGGTGTGGTTGGCCTTATGCCCAAACTCAAGGTTAAGAATCTGCCAAATCCATTTGCTTCTGTTTAGTCGATAATTTATCCCAACATATTGTATAGGTTATCCCATGTTTGATTTCACAATGACTTTTGAAACCAAAAAAAAAAAAAAAATACTATAACTTTTAATTTTTAGGTGTGGTTGGCCTTATGCCCAAACTTAAGGTTACGAATCTGCCTAATCCATTTGCTTATGTTTAGCCGATAATTTATCCCAACATATTGTATAGGTTATCCCATGTTTGATTTCACAATGACTTTTGAAACCAAACAAAAAAAACTACTATAACTTTTAAGTTTTAAGAGTGGTTGGCCTTATGCCCAAACTCAAGGTTACAAATCTGCCAAATCCATTTGCTTCTCTTTAGCCGATAATTTATCCCAATATATTTTATAAGTTATCCCATGTTTGATTTCACAATGACATTTGAAACCAAACAAAAAAAACTACTATAACTTTTAAGTTTTAGGTGTGGTTGGCTTTATGCCCAAACTCAAGGTTATGAATCTGTCAAATGTATTTGTTTCTGTTTAGCTGATAATTTATCCCAACATATTGTACAGGTTATCCCATGTTTGATTTCACAATGACTTTTGAAACCAAACAAAAAAAACTACTATAACTTTTAAGTTTTAGGTGTGGTTGGCCTTATTCCCAAACTCAAGGTTACGAATCTGTCAAATCCATTTGCTTCTGTTTAGCCGATAATTTATCCCAACATATTGTATAGGTTATCCCATGTTTGATTTCACAATGACTTTTGAAACCAAACAAAAAAACTATTATAACTTTTAAGTTTTAGGTGTGGTTGGCCTTATGCCCAAACTCAAGGTTACGAATCGGCCAAATCCATTTGCTTTTGTTTAGCCGATAATTTATCCCAACATATTGTATAGGTTATCCCATGTTTGATTTCACAATTAGTTTTGAAACCAAACAAAAAAAACTATTATAACTTTTAAGTTTTAGGTGTGGTTGGCCTTATGCCCAAATTCAAGGTTACGAATCTGCCAAATTCATTTACTTATGTTTAGCCGATAATTTATCCAAACATATTGTATAGGTTATCCCATGTTTGATTTCACAATGATTTTTGAAACCAAATAAAAAAAGCTACTATAACTTTTAAGTTTTAGGTGTGGTTGGCCTTATTCCCAAACTCAAGGTTATGAATCTGCCAAATCCATTTGATTTTGTTTAGCCGATAATTTATCCCAACAGATTGTATAGGTTATCCCATGTTTGATTTTACAATGACTTTTGAAACTAAACAAAAAAAATTGCTATAACTTTTAAGTTTTAGGTGTGGTAGGCCTTATGCCGAAACTCAAAGTTACGAATCTGCCAAATCTATTTGCTTCTGTTTAGCCGATAATTTATCCCAACATATTGCATAGATTATCCCATGTTTGATTTCACAATGACTTTTGAAACCAAACAAAAAGAACTATTATAACTTTTAAATTTTAGGTGTGGTTGGCCTTATGCCCAAACTCAAGGTTGCGAATCTGCCAAATCCATTTGCTTCTGTTTAGCCGATAATTTATCCCAACATATTATATAGGTTATCCCATGTTTGATTTCACAATAATTTTTGAAACCAAACAAAAAAACTACTATAACTTTTAAGTTTTAGGTGTGGTTGGCCATATGCCAATTGGTTTTGGAATTAGTTTCGGATGTTAGAGATCAACCCAAAACGCTGGTTATCTTTTCAATTTTTGAATTTCAAAACTTTAATTTCAGCCCTCTTTCTGAAGATCTCTACATTTCCAAATCAAACGAACTGTTATGTCTGAATAGCCCATCCTTTTATTTAAACAAGACCAGAGACCCAACAGAAGAATATGATAAAAATAGCACGGGCTAGTCAGTTTTCGGACTGGTCATTCAAAAATAGCCAGCGTTTGTCAAGTCACTGAAAAATAATCACTATTTTGCTGCAACAGAGACCCGGTCCAGAATAATATACTGGAGTTCGGTGCACCTGTGTATGAACTTCCAGCATATTCTGCTGGAACTCTAACGCGCGGAAAGTTCTAGCATAATATACTGGAGATTCGAGCACCTGTGTATGAACTTCTAGCATATTATACTGGACCGGTATACTTTGCTGGAACTCCAGTATATTATACTGGAGTTTCAGTATACTTATGCTGGAACTCCATTATATTATGCTGGAGTTCCAGTATACTTATGCCGGAACTCCAGTATAATATGCTGGATTTCGAGTATACTTATGCTGGAACTCCAGTATAATATACTGGAGTATTTTTCGGATTTTGAATAGTGTTTTTGTTCAGATTTATCTTTATATGAAAAGTGGCTAAAATTCGATTACTTTTGAAAGTGTTGTTATTTTTGAATGACCACTTGTAAATCTGGCTATTTTTGAATTTCTTCTAAGAATATGGCCATACAATGTAAATAAGCCATCGACCCACTGCATTCTTCACAATTGTAGTTGGTCTTGGATCATTCAATCATAAGCTTTTGAAGCCTAGAAATAGATCGTACAATTGGATAAAGAGTTCTTTTTTTTTCTTTTTCTTTTTCTCTTTTCTTTTTTGCTGTTTTCCCACACAATTAACAAAAGAGAACAAAAAAGAAAAAGGAAAGGTCTGATATTTTATGATCTTTTATATTTTGAGTCTTTCCATTCCGTCATATTGCTTATGTTCATCATGCAACATTCAAACTGAATAACTCTATGAAATTGTACATGAATGGGTCATAAAATCAGAGTGATTCAAACTCGTTGTAGGAGTTGTGACGTCTTGATTACTCGATTAGCTTCTTGAAGATGAGTCTTTTTAGAATTTTGTCGTCGAATTAGTAGGCATCACTTAGACGTTTGGTTGAAGGAATTGGGATAAAATTTGAAGCCAATAATGGAGGGGAGGGGGTGAGAGGATAAGGAAGGGTTGCAAATTGCAAGGCCTAGCTAGAAGGCAGAAGGCCTTCTATGAGACGAGCCTACTCAATATCCAAACACTGTTTGAGATCTATTCAGAGTAAATGAGTCCATTAGATATTACACAAAAACGATGTTGACAACGTACCTGTTAGTTTACTAATAACACCACAAACTTTGACAGTTCACACTTAGCTTTCCCATCGTGTGCTGTCTGTCTTTATTTCCTCAATTGTCTCAACTGATATTAACTTGACATTCTTTCTTTTCATTTTCTCTCTACTTCTTTCTGTTCTCTACTACTAATTGTTGGCCTATGTGGTATAGGAGAGTGAGTAGTAAAGGAAATTAAATGGAAGGAAAAGATAGAATTAGAATGGAACCTCGCACTGTTATTGAGATGCCATCAACAATTTATTTCAGGTCGGTTTTTCTGCACATATTATTGAGGTAAATCCAAAATTTAAATATGATGAAATTGACCTTTAAGACTTTTTGATATTAAAATTATTTACTTTTAAAATTAGGGGTCTAATGAATCCGTAATCGAGAGCTATATCCACCATGGCATGTGAATTTTACCGCGGCAGTCAAAGCAAAACATATATAGAGCCAGCTGATTCCCCACTATTATGAGGTAATAATACATATTGAAACTTTGTTAGATGGTCAAATCTATCCTCTATAATAAGCAGAAGTAGGGTAACTGAATATTAAACCTGTCTAAGCGTGCCTACATACCTAACTTGATAGATAGATAGATAGTCATTAAGTAGTATTTATAATTTTTTATAATTTTTATTCGGCGTTGGATAATAAACTTTTTATTCACTAAAAAATGGGTTGGATAATGAACTTTTTAAAAATTGGTCAAATATAGATAAGAATCATATTATCCATTTAGAAAATGGATAACCAATGGATAACTAATGAGTTTAACTTTTACATTTATAAAGCCTCTAAGTTTGGGAGACTAGGAATTCTCCTAAGAGTGTTCATATTCAAGAAGTCATGGATAATATGGTTACCCATACTATCTATCGGTTAACCCATTTTTTATCCGAATTAAATATAGGTCGGGTCGAATAATTTATCTATTTTTTCATTACCCGTTTTCGACCCGAACCATATCCAACCCGACCCACCTGTTTGACACTCTTAGGTCAGTCCTACAAAGCAAGAAAAAAGAAAAGAGGGATCGCGAGTAGTCTATTCGGTGGATATCATTTCACCAATGGACATTGAATTAAGGGTCTTTTTGCAGAAAAGTTATAAAGATAAATTTTGTAACAAAAAATAAATTAAATATTTCTATATTTTGCATAAATTGAAATCGCTGGAAATTCATCAACTTGGCAGTTGGCACCATAAATTACAAATAGGCTGCCTCATAAGCTAAGATTATCAAATAAAGACGGTCATACCAACACATAATTACGCCTAAGTGGTTCAATTAGGCAGATTAAGACAAATTTGGACAAGCTAAAATAAAATGCTCATAGGTGTAACAATAATAGCAAATCCAGTTTAATCTCACAAGTCACAAATAGAATCTAGGGAAGGTAGTATGTACCCAGACCTTACACTTACCTTTTCTGAAAAATTATTTTTGATAGACCCTTGGCAATTAGGTATCGTTTAGTGGTTACGAAAAATCTTTCCGGTTCCAATTAGGCTTTCATTGTCCACATTTTCCTCCCCTTTCCATTCCGCCATATAGAAGTAGTATTTTTTTTTTTTGTCGAAAAAAGATTCAATTATCATTACCCAATCACCCAAGAGTTACTTGGATCATAATAGGTGTAGTAGGTCATAGTTTAACTCATCCAACTCAAAACCACTTATATATTTATTCACTACACGTACACTCTTGCTTTTACTCTCTTATGGATTGATTTAGAGTAGTAATGTAGTTCACCAAGTCTAACATTTTAGACGAGTTGAGTTACATTTATTCTAACCCTTAAATGAAGAAATACTAATCTAACCCGATCAACTTTGAGCAGATATAGTAGAATACAAGTGGACAAAATCTAGCTACAAGGATGGGGCAGTAGGGAAAGATAAAATGTGGAACCTAATAGAAATTACTAGTTTTAGAATCTAGTTGGACAAAAAAAGCTTTTTTCAAGCGATTGTGTGATAACTTTTTCTTCTTTTCCATCATTCAGCCCAATCAAATGATCGGCGGCTGCCAATATATCTCGTGGTAACAAAAATGTATTGTTCTGAAGGTTGTGAAGGTGGCCTCGTTATCCATACCTCCGGTCGGATGAATGGAGGACCGACCGACCCGGGTTTTCACGAGCGTTGGCGGGTTCTGGAGTGCCTGTCAAGGGCGCTAGCGCATACCCCGGGGTGATCATCACCACCTGCACCTCACATCTCGGCACAGTGGAACGTGTAACCCGCCTGCTGTTCCATTCAACTACATTTGTTCCTTTAATCCATAGCTTAAAAGAACGCAGCAGCGAGGGACAACCCGCCCATACAGCCAGCGGGGAGGTCTTTTCGTTGCATTCACTTACAACAAGAAACAACCACCAGTGTTTGGTGCAGCACTTGCATTTTGGTGTATTCTTCTTTCTTTCCTTGGTCTTTCGTTCCGTCATATTCCTAATAACGAAGTAGCGAGTTAAATGAGAGGCTAGAGTCAAAGGCGAGCCAATGAGCTTCTCAGTTAATGAAGAGCTTCCCTTGATGTGAGCAGAACTATCTATTTGAATTATTAAGAAAGCGGCCCTCCATTCCTGCTTTGAGGAGTAGATTGAAGGGCTTATCGCTTCTCCTACTGCTGCTCCCGGCCCCGTCCCGCAGCCGACCGATCTGCTGCCTTAACTTTAGAAAGATCGTTTTTGTTCAACATTTCTTTTTTTTTTTTCTAGAAGTAGTTATTTCGAAGAGTTTCAAAAGAAACCAAAAAATGGCTTATCAAAAGTAGTCTATTTATAAAAAAAATGAAAAAAGAACTTTCAAAAGTAAATCCAATTGATCAACCACTCAAAGCTGACCTCAAAATGTTCCAAACACGCATAAGTGTGAAGATTGAAGACCTTCTTTTCTATATTTCATATAGTTGATTAGTACAAAAGAAAAGGGCACTGGTTCACGCATTACGGGTAGATATTGAACAGCATCAGCTCATTCACTTGGGGGGGAGAGGGAGAGGTTAGTATCACTCACGACCTTTTCAAAATACATGGTTATAGCGTCAAACTCATCGGAATGGACTCCTCCGTATTTTAGAGGCGAAACCAGGATTTTAATTTTATGGGTTCTGAATTTTAGAACAGTTTAAAATGCTAATTAGTGGGTTCTAAATTTAAATTTGTACATATTTAATTAATTTCTTAACCCAAATATATTGTTTAAGCAAAAACTATTGTGTTCAGTTAAATCCGTAATCGAGTTTCTAGCTCTGCCCCTTCTGTATTTAGTTCCTCTCCGAACAAATCCATTATCTATTTGGCCCACCGTCTTAAGTCTCAATTCAAAGCCAAAATTCTGTAATTTTCTTCTCTTGCTGCAGTCTCCTTCAGTTGTCTTTCGCGATTGTGACTGCGACTAAGAAACGGTGCTGTTGTTAGGGCATAAAACTTCAATAAAAACGTGGTTTGTTCCTTAACAGTGCCACGTGGAACTCAGTGGTTGGGAATTCAAATAATTCCCTAAGAGTTTCCCAGCTCTACAGTACGATTTCAATAGCGATCTTGTTGTCCTGTAGTCTCCAATTTGATAATTCAGTAAGAAATATTTAGGATAGTTACTAATATTATTATTGGCGCTCCTATGACAGCGTGTCAGTATCAATTTCCTATTGGACTTCCAGTGTTTACGAAAGAGATAGTATGGGCTCATTTGTGTGTGGTAAATTCATATTGGGCCTACCATCAATATCCAGATAAGCAGCCTATTGGGGCCGTCTCAAATTTTTAACAGCCAATGGCCACTGTGGAGAGATCGGGACAGCATTAATTCATTGAGAGGACTATACAGTATAATCGTTTCAGAAAATAATACGCGATAATATATATATTGGTGTGCATTAATTTATATTATACATATTTTTTGTATACTTACAAATATAGTTATTTTTTATCGAGCGACCAAATGTGTAACTTACCATTAATTCTCTACAAAAATGACTCATGGTTTTATGCTTGATGCTTTTATTTGTTTGGATAAACCGGAAATTCAGGAATGTAATATGTGTGAATTAAATTTATATGCTATAAAGCAATTTTTGAACTGTATTTGTCATTACATTAAAATTTTCTTAGTCCAAGCGATACAACAATTTGCAATATGTGAAAAAAATATCTTTCATAGTATAATTTTAGGATGAGAGCGATCGAGAATCCCTTCGTTACATAGGGCTTCCCCTTTGTAGCGTCAAATAGACACAAAGCTAGGTACCCTTATATGTTTGGTATAACATGGTAATGTTTTTCATGATACCGTTGGAAATTATTTTTAGATCAATTTCTAATGTTTTTTTTTTGTTAAATAAAAGTTTTCATTACCAATTGCAATATGCACAAGTAAAAAAAAAAACTGCAGAGTGACATCTCCAGTCTGCAGTAACTAAAAAGTTACCTTCAATCATTACTACAACGACTGTGGTGCCAGAGTCCGACAAGGTAAAAATTTAACTTATCTAGACTCTTAGCTAGCCTACTCTTCTCATAGATCCTCTATAAAAGACTTCCTATATGACTTTCCTAACTATTATAGCTTGAAATATTCTGGCATTTCGTTCAATCCAAATCTGGTAAACAGTAAACACAAGCGGCTAGTGACATACTGTATATAGCTGCATCTGAGCTCCTTCCTCTAGCACACTTTCTAATGTTTATTTGAGCATAAAATAAGGTAATACTAATTAGTAATTGAACAAAATGAATGATAGGTTATTAAGATAGTTTTTTGTGGATGAAGGCTGACAAGTTTTTGAATTTTGTTGAAGCAAGTAAAATGAATTAAAAGTTAAGATGTTTGCAAAAGGAAAATGACTTAGCTTTCACCTTTAGTTTAAGTGAGGAAATCATTTCCCCATTTTTATATAATCGAAATTTAAATAATATTCAACAAAACCAAATACTAGAAAATAGTTTTATAAAGACGTCAAAAACTTGTTGCGACCAAACACACTCACGCAAGTATACGTGGTCGTCAAGTAATAGAGTAATGAATAAAGTATCGTTCCCACGAAAACTTATGATTAACTTTTGACTAATTCAAACTCAAATAGCTTATTGATTCAAGCGATTTCTTATAAAATAGATAATTTTCTAATTACTACCTAAAAACTATCAAGTAATGAAATACTAGAAATCAACACAACACTTAAATAGTTTTGAATAACAATCAATAGGAAATAATATTCCAGGGTCACGGGTTATCTAACAATCATGTTGCATTCTTAGCTTAAAATAACTAATTGATTTATCTGGATTGTTGATTGACAGGGTTGAAATTACTCATAAGAATCTGTCGAGTCCTTACTCGCCTATTTAAGCTAACTTAATACCTATATGTCTATGGAATTAAACTTAACAAGAACGCATTTACAATTCCTGTATTGCAACCGAGCAAGGCAATTAAGTATATGTCTATCCCAATTGCGAACCCTTTCCCCGATGCCCGGATTTAAGAACTTGCTCTATTTAATTCTATATGCAATCTAGAGTTCCCACTTTCGAGTTCAACTCTAGATTCGTAGATAGTATTTCACTGTTAGCTACTCAGCAAAATAATTAAAAACAGAATTAAATAAACAACCCAATATGATAAAATCAACTTCGTCAAATTAAACTTCAAACATCAACATTCATGTATACCCATGACCCTAGAACAATAGGGTTCTTAGCCACTCATGTTCATACAATCATCAAAAATAATATTTTCAAACATATGCTACTATCAAACAAGTCAAGAGCCCCTGGGAATCTTATATTTCTTCTTCCATTTATTTTCTAAACTCTAATCTACTCTAAAAGGAAAATAAATTACCCGGTTCAAACTACATCCCATGAAAAAGAACTGAGGCATAAAGAAAAACCACGGGGGATTATTGCTACAAAAAAAAAAACATGTTTTTGGATTTTTCTATTTTTTAATTTTTTTTTGTTTAGACTTTAATCCCTCAAGAAAATTGTCTAGGAGATCCATCGTCGGGAAAAGTCCAAAAATAAAATTTTAATTTTTTCTCAATTTTTTTTCTATTTTTTTATTTATATTTTTATCTTTTTTAATTAAGGTACTAAAACAACAACTACTACTACTACTATACTACACCATTAATTCTACTAACTATGCTATTAAAAATAAGAAGCCAGCTAACAATAAAAAGATAAGAAACTAACAATATACTAATATAATACTATAGAAAGAATAGAGAATCTTCCACCCCACACTTAAAATTTTGCAATGCCCTCAATGCATACTATAAATAATAAGAGGGTAAAAGAGACTTCCTGGTAGGCCAAAGGTCGAAGCAATAGCGGCTCACGAGGTACTTAGACTTCCCCCAGGCATCGTCCTTTGTGCGGGTATCTCACACTAGTTCCAATAATCTGACTTGCTTTTTCACACTTCCAATAACTTTCTTTCTATGCTCATAATCCTACAAAATAAAACAACACTACAAAAATAATAAAAATAATAAAATAAATAAAAATAAAAGAAAGCAGTAAAGTTGGATTGCCTCCCAACAAGAGCCTAATTTAACGTCGCAGTACGACTTGAACCACTTTTTACCTCACCTTGAACTTATGAATTGTACCCCTAACAAGGCATCCAGTCTGTGGCTATGCTTCTTTGGTGGGGATACAAAAATAAACAGGCCAAGTAATAAATTTTTCACTCTATACTTCTCGGCCTTTAAATGAGAAATATAATTTTTTCTCTCAGGCACGACAAATTCAAGAATATAGGCATTCTCATCCTCACTCTTTGACTCCCCTATAGACTCAGATGGCTCGATTACTATCTCACTATTTAACCACAATGTGAAAAAATGATTGGAGTGAGGTCTAATGCGCCCTAACTCATGAATTATACTACTATTTACATTCTCGTATATACATATACTCAAGTCTCCTAAATTAATGTTATCTACTCCCTTATATGACTCTAGAGCACTCTTCTCAACATTGGCATCATCAAGAAAAATATGGTCTAATGATTGGTATTCTTGTTTTAGCTCCTCAATTTGGTCTAGAATATTTTTTTCACCTTCACACAACTCATCATTAAATTGTTGGGCGTTACACGCATCAACCTTTGCACTCAAATATGCATCCAAGTTATGCACAACCAAGCCAAAATTATTAATTTTATGTGCAAGCTCATCTCTCTCCTTAGACCAGTTACTCACCAACGTTGTTAGAAGACAACGTCGTTCCGCATATTCCCTTAATCGAGAATATCCGTCCCAATACCAACCCTTACTCCCATATTCAAATTCAGACCTCCCAGAGTTCAAGTCATGACAAGCCCAAAAAGACGGGCCATAAAAGTCTTCCGTCAACCAAGCGTCTTCATCAATAACCTTACCTCCGGATATTTCATCCCCAGATGTCATGTTGAAAGAACTAGAAACACACTAAGAGAAAGATCAAATTGTTAATAAAATAAAAATATTTACAAAAAGGAAAAAAACTTGTAAAGATAAAAGTAAAAGTCTAATCTAGAAAATAAGCTAATTCTAAGTCCCACGCAACGACGCCAAAAACTTGTTGCGGCCAAACGTACACGCAAGTATACGCGGTCGTCAAGTAATAAAGTGACTAAATATCGGATATCGAATCCACGAGGACTTGTGATTAACTATTAACTAAATTAGACTATCCTAATTATCTAAACAAGAATTAAACCTAAAAATATTTGATTCTAAACTAATTAAATAAAAAAATATAAATAATGAACTTTGAACAGAGAAAGAGCAGATTTTTATGATATCAATGTAATGAAAACGATCTAGGGTTATGGTCTATCTAACAATCCTATTGTATTCTTCAATTGAATTGATCGACTAATTTATCTAGCTTATTGGTTGACAGGGTTAATATTGCTCATAAGAATCTGTCGAGTTCTTACTCGCCTATTCAAGCTAACCTAACGCCTATATGTCTATGAAGTTAGAATCAACAAGAACGCATTTATAATTCCTGTAAATCAACCAAGCAAGGCAATTAGGTATATGTCTATCCTAACCACGAATCCGTTCCCCGATGCCCGAGTTCAAGAACTTGCTCTACTCAATCCTATATGCAATCTAGAATTTCCACTTTCGAGTTCAATTCTAGATTCGTAGATAGTATTCAATTGGTGATTAAGCAATTAAATAATTAAGCGTAAGATTGAATAAATAAACTAATATGACAAATTAAGAAGGCAAAATCAATATCCGAATAACAATAGTCATGAAAGAACCACAACCCTAGAACGTGAAGTTTAGCTCTACATAGACATGGTAGCCAAACAATAAATCATACAAAAAAATATAAAAATTACTCAGTTTGGTGGGAGAAAGATGGAACTTGATGAATTCTGGCCTCCACGACGGCTCTGTGCTTGTGTTTTTCTCAAAAAAAATATCATCTCCTCCAAAATAGGTTTAGGACCCCTTTTATACGAGTTGGGAGTGTGTAGGGCCGAAATAACGAAGTCCCGGATAAAATAGAACTAGTCCCCGCATCGAGCGTCCAGGGCAGCGCTAGGCGCTGGCCCTGGCGCTAAATCCAGTAAGTTTCACGTTTTCTTGGGCGTTCTTTCAATGCTGCCTAACTTTTCAATCTGCTTCGTTTCTCATTCTTCTACTAAACTTTTTATTTTTTTGCAATTGTTTCTTTTGTCTTCTTTTGTAATATTAAACTTTAATCATTATATATCCAATAATTAAATAATCATGAATCCATTCTTGTAATGTATAAAATACAAATAAAATCTCTACTTTGCTCCCAATTTCACCTCCAAAGTACCTACACATAAAATAAACTCAATTAAGCACAAAAATAGTACAATTTAGCATTAGAATACTAAAATGTAAGGTAATTAATGCACTAAAAATATATAATTATACCCAGACATCAATATCCTAAAACCCTCCTAAACTATATAACTTTTGTCAGTTGCCTACCTAAACTATCGCATGTCCCCGAAAATACCCTGAACTATATCCCTCTTCATAGTAAAACCCCCTCGTCGCTTATGTGACAAAATGTGTGTAATAAATCATCCAATAGCAGGTGGAGACTAAAAAAAAAGCATTAAAATGATATGTCTAACAACTAATTAGCCCTTCTTTTTTAAAATTTATATTTCTTTTTATTTTTTCCTCTTTTTCTTTATATTTCACCTTCTTTCCTCTTCTTTTTTTTAAATCTTTCTTCTCCATTTTTTCGCCTTTCTTCTCCATTTCTTCATTTGAATCAATACGAAATTCTCTCTCTAATTATTTCTGATTTTATTTCTTATCTTTCTCGTTTTATTCATCCTTCATTTTTTACATAATTTTATTTGAAAGAAGGAACATCTTTTCAAGTATTTGTAGAGCATGAGGTTTAATGCATTTCAAAAAATTAGAAAAAAAAGAAATAGGACCTGTGTGTAGCTATATTCTTTAACAATTTAGGTATCTCCTTTCAACAATCTTCAGAATTTAGGTCTATCAAAACTCAATTTTCTATATTGATTTAGGAGCAGAAACTCTAATTTTTATCCCAATTTTCGAACGGAAGCAAGAATAGACAAAGCAATCAAGGTTAGAACGAAGATTAATGGAGAAAATTGCTACCGAGAGATTAGTGTAGCAATTCTCCGATAAGAGCAAAGAGAAAATGAGTTTTTTACAATTGACCCACTAGTTTTAACCCTAGCTCCCTTTTTTATTTTTACCATGTAATTTTTTATAATGATATAATGAAAAGTATTAAAATCTTAATTAAGTCTGTTTTTTAAATTAAGATAAATAAATATTCATGTAGATTGTCACGTGGCAGATTTTAAAAATAATTTGGAGAGTGTATTACACGCACTAGTAAGAATGCGACGAGGGAGTTTTATTATAAAAAGAGATATAATTTAGGAGGTTTTCGGGGACATGTGATAGTTTAGGTAGGCAGCTGACAAAACTTGTATAGTTTAGGCGGGTTTTAGGGTAATAACTCTTTTATAAACGAAAACATTTCATCATCTCAAACACAAGATTTAGAGGTCGTCAACGAACGAGGAGCAATAATGCATGATTGGGCATACAAACATTGGATACACCAAATGTTATTAATGGCACCTAATGTTGCAATAATGAACTTTGTTAGTTGATGACCACTCTTTGTGATAGAGACCTTTCAAAGAGAATACTAACAAATTAGGAATAGAAAAGAAGAGAAAATGCAAACATAGAAAACTTTCACGGTTTCAGGAGCTGTGTGCGTAAATCCTAACCTTAGCCCGCGGGCTGCTAACTCCATTAGCCGAATAAAAGATGTACAATCTTATATCGTATTATATTATATATAATACGTTTAATGGGGTCACCAGTTGCCAAATTTTCTGTTGTAATTTTAAGCGACATTATATTTAGTTATGTTACTGGTGTAACTAGCCGATAGAGAGGATAATATATCTAAGAGTGAAAATTAGTTAAAATTGTAATTTGAGTTGAGCTAAAACTTGATCTTCCATCATCCAATATTTATACCAGTTAAAAAGTACCATACTTTGGTCCTTTCATGTTACTATTAAAAAGTATATATACATATATATATATATAAAAGCTATATTCGATAAGCTATATATACATCTTATTCCCCCTATTTATGGTGTTTCTGCTTTGTTAAATCCTTGTATGAAATTAGGAGGTCCTCATTTTTAGAAAGACAAAGCTTACGGAGAAGTGCTAGCTGAACTTGCGGAGAATGCTGCTTCGTCCGACAATGGAAGCGGCGATGACCAAGCTACTTTTTCGCCACCACCAACGAAAATTCCTCCGAACCTAGAAGGATTTATGAAGTTTGTAAGAGATACCATGTAACTTGTATGAACAAAAAATAGTATGTATTATGTAACTTGTATTTTGGCACATCTTGATTAGTTTCTTTTTCTTCTCAATGATGGTATTAGCACCTTGTTGTGCTCATTCCATAGGGGGAGGAAGACTAAGAAAGATATTGTCATATTTTTTTAATGCTATAATAAAATTATAAGGCATTTCTTTGAATATCTCTTTATAATATTTTTGTCTTTAGATTTTAAATTTGAATTAAAAAATATTAAAAAATTTAGATCATAATTTTATAATAAAATTTACAAGGCAATGCCTTAGATATTATTTTTAACATCCTTTTGTCTCTAATTTCTATTTAATTTTTTTTAAAAAAATCTATTGGGCCCATTTAGCCTATTTAGCCCGCGGGTCGGGACCGTTTAGCCCGGGACCAAACGGTTCGGTCCCGGGCCGGTCCCTACAAAAAGACCACTTAGTCCGGAACCGTTTGACCCGTTTAATTTGAGACCGGCTCGAGATCGGGACCGTTTGGACTGACCCACTTAGCCCGTTTAGGCCCGGGACCGGCCCACTTGCCACCCTCACTTAGAGAAATAGGAGTTCAGCGACATATTGTGGAAGTAGTTTTTTCTATATATCCTAGTTCTTTTCTTAATTGCTTCTCTTCAAACTAAGAAAGGCTGCTAAACGAATTTTAGTTGATAAACAGTAATACATCATAGAAGAGATCGAAAACGAAAGGGAACAAAAGGGGAAAAGTATTACATCATCTGCCTTTTCATTGTATTTTGGATTATTGATATGTGCAGCAAGGAGTGGAGTTAGAGGCTTGGATACGGGTTTCGTCGAATTCAATAGTTTTTGTTCAAATAATATATTTTTGTTAAGAAATTCATTCACATATGTACAAATATTTAATGTACGTAAAACCGAATATTAGCACTTGAAATCATCGCCAGAACCCCTAAAATTAAAATTCTAGCTCCGTCTTACAATTCCATTGTTTACATTGTCCTGCTTCTAGAGATGATAAGTAGTTGAATAATACTTTATCAATCTATATTTCCTATAAACAAACCGATCAGGACATATTTAACTTATACATTCAAGAGTTAATCTATTTGGATAGTTCAAAGTAGAACTCATCGTAGGATAATCCCCATATATTTCTAATCTAAATCTAATTCCTAATAACTTACTAAGGATTAATACAATACGCCCCTGAAATTTGGAAAAGCTGATATTATAAAGTTGACAAATTAAAAGGAGAGTTGTAAATTTGAGTTTACATACAAATATCACTTGAAAAAAGTTGAAAAACGGTGAGTATTTCATGAATACTGTAATACTCCAACATTTATGGTTAAATGAGGCTCTTCTTTGTTTAATCTTAGGCATTTTAAGTCAAAACTCATTAAAAAGAAAGAATAAAAGAAAAGTACCGGTAGGAGCTGATCAGTACGTATATACTATACATTCCAAAAGGAGTAGATTAGATAGGACATCTGGCTTACTAGCTTGCCTTAGACTTAGAGCAGTAATAAACCTGAAAGTAAAATCTGGACAATTTCCTTAACTGCTGATATGACAGAAGAAGTCAAGAATGATTCTGAAATTGATCATCACGTAGGGTTTGGCACAAGAGATAGGGTCCAGGGACGGCTAGCTATTAGCTGTATGATCAGAATTCCACTCGTCGTTTTCTCTATCGTTTCGCATATATAAAGCTCTCAAATTTCACACTATCACCACACCTCCAATTGTATAATCATACAATTAACAGAAATACAATGGCCAGATTGACTTCCTTAAAATATTCAGCTGCAATTCTAATATTGCTATATGCCTTGACCTTTTCATTCTCAGTGAGTGCACGACCCGCCACTTTTTTACAGGACTTTAAGGTCTCTTGGTCCGACTCTCACATCAAACAAATTGATGGTGGCAGGGCCATTCAGCTTATTCTCGACCAAAACTCAGGCACGAATTCAATTTTTTTTTTCTGGTATAGGTTTAATGTCATACCCATGCATGAGTTATGAAAATGATAATTTACTGATACTTTTATTTCAGGATGTGGGTTTGCTTCCAAAAGCAAATACCTCTTTGGACGTGTTAGCATGAAGATCAAGCTCGTACCTGGTGACTCTGCTGGAACCGTCACTGCCTTTTACGTACGTAAGAACAGAGTTGTTAATTTTATACTAGACTTCATGTTCAATAAAAATTCTGCATGACATTTTTTTGCAGATGAACTCGGACACAGACAACGTAAGGGACGAACTAGACTTCGAGTTCTTGGGAAACCGGTCAGGCCAGCCGTATACTGTCCAGACGAATGTTTATGTTCATGGAAAAGGTGACAAGGAACAAAGAGTCAACCTTTGGTTCGATCCATCCGCTGATTTTCACACTTATACCATTCTTTGGAACCACCACCACGCCGTGTAAGTAGACATATATTGTAAAATTGATAAAAACAAGGATTTAAGTTATATATGGAGTACTAACTATAGAAATTTAGTTATGACTAACTTACTTCACCAGATGCAAGGAAATATTACTGATAAACTGTTTATACTATTGAAGATTCTACGTGGATGCGGTACCCATTAGAGTCTACAAGAACAACGAAGCAAAAGGAATTCCATTCCCCAAATTCCAACCCATGGGAGTGTACTCAACATTGTGGGAAGCCGACGACTGGGCAACGAGAGGTGGATTAGAGAAAATAAATTGGAGCAAATCCCCATTTTACGCATATTACAAGGACTTTGACATAGAGGGATGTGCAATGCCAGGACCAGCAAACTGTGCCTCAAATCCTCGCAATTGGTGGGAAGGAGCTAATTACCAACAACTCAGTGCTGCGGAAGCAAGGCAATATCGCTGGGTTAGAATGAACCACATGATCTATGATTATTGCACCGACAAATCCAGAAATCCAGTCACCCCACCAGAATGTGTGGCTGGAATATGAAACTTTACATCAACTGTTAATTATTTATACATATTCATTCCTACTTATAGATATCCGTACATGTGACCCTACAAAAGAAAATTGTTATATTTGTATTGATATGGACAGTCATGCTCATGTCTGGATGCTCGGTGATATTGTGAACGTGAGATGAGTACTAAGATTAAGGAGTGGGAAAAAGTCAGATGTTTATTGCTGTAATATATATATTGATGTTGTTTGTATTTGCTGTACACTGTACGAGAGCCAATAATGTTTCTTCTTGTTTGCTTAAGAAATGTGAAAAGGATGTGATGTTTATTCCTCTTTTGTCTAAATGATTTTCAACCTCGAAGTAAATTGCTACTCATCAAGTTCTGATTTTGCTGTAAGCGCTCTTGCCTGCTTGATAACTTCATATGTGACCGTAGGGCGGCCCAAGCTCATCGGAGGCCTAAAGCAATATCTTAATAAGAGGCCTTAATATATATATATAATTTAATGAACATCGTTTTAAAAAAAATTAGACAAGTGAGGATGTGGAATTAAAAAAAATGAGAACTTAGTTTTATAAAATACAAAAAATTAAATGAATTTAACGTTGATTGCATCACAACTGAAATGGGAGAACCCAGAAAACATAAGTGACTCCTTTTTTTTAGTAAGTCCCTTTCTATATTTGGTAACAATTCAACTTTAGATTTTTCTTTTTACCATTAATGAGATGATTTCTAGCCCAAAAACTTCTATGATTTATTTAAGATTACAAGTTTCAAAAGCCTTCCTTTATTTCATAAAATACATGTCTAATCAAACACTTTCATATAAATTGGGACGGAGAGAGTATAATTTATGTAAGGAAAATAAATAATAAGTTAGATTATTAGATATAGTTACGTGACCAACTAATGAATAGAGAAATATAATTAAGTAAAAAAAGTAAAATAAGATTGACAGAAAACTATTTTAGTTATATTAATTAGAGGAAGAAATCGAGTTATTAAAAATTAATATGACAATAAAGAAATAAATTTATCAATAATAAAAGATAATTATATAAATAATATACTACTATATATAGAGAAATATTAGTAATTTTGGGGCCATTAAATATTTGGGGCCTAAAGCAAGTGTTTCACTTGCTTTAGGGTTGGGCCGCCCCTGTGTGACCGTACCTCGCTCTTAGTTTGTCAAATGTTATATTTACATATTTAGAACAATTTAACTTTAATTTTTTTATTTTACTCCTAATAAAAGAATCTTGGTCATATAAATATTTATGACATGTTTTAGACGACATCAAGAATCTCTTTCTTAAACTTCGTCCTAAGCCAAATACCGCTGTATAAATTCGTATTGAAGGAGTAATATCCCAATTATCAACTGAAGAATAGAGTTGGCATGCCTAATACTTGTGAACTGTATTAAGTTATTTAATGGATTAATGAAAGTGTGCATAAGTTGATTCCAGATACTATCATCCTTAAAATGAGAGATCATATTCCAATTAAATTTTATGTATTAACTGAGCTGCAATACAGATATTTGGCAAATTTACGCATCAATGACACCTAGAGAGAACGGAACCCCTAAAGGTGAAAAATTGGGGGAATGCATAAGAAATATATTTTCCTAGGGTCCACAATAATAACTTGGCTCGGGAAGTTAACTTAGCTAGCGTTTGGCCATAGATTCCTAAATTTATTTTAAAAAATATTATTTGGGTGAAGTTTGGTTTGAAGATAAAAATCTGTTTAGACATAAACATATTTCACTTTTTTTTTGAAAAAATATGAAATGTGACTTATACCCATATGTTTTAAAAACTATCAAAAATACCCAATAACTCTGAAGAAAATTCATACAAAACAAGCGAAATAAATCTGAAGAAAATTTATACAAATTAAACATTAGCAAATTTTAGCAAATTACCTTCAAATTTTGTCTTTGCGGTAGATTGCCACAACTATGGCGAAGGTTTTCTTCTGTTTATAGAGAAGGGTAAAGCCGTGTGAGTTTAATGAGGAAAAAGTGGGTAGATATGGATTAATTGGGTCATAAAAACAGAAAGTGGGCTTTTTTATAAGATATAAAGTTTGGGGCATTTTTTGATTTTTTTTAAAAAACCAAACGGTAATATTTTGGGCCAAAAACAACTCTTGAACTAGTTTTGGGATTTAAAAATTTGCCAAAATATAGATAAAATCTATAAACAAACAAGTATTTGCCAAAAACAATTTGAAATAAATTTAGCAAAATCTATGACCAAACGAGGGCTTAGATTTTTTTTAGGGAATTTATTGAATCTTTTAGTTGAAATTTCTTGTGTAGATAATACATACATAAACTGTGTTAGATGGACAAATATGTCCTCCCTAATACGAAACAGGAGGGAATGTGAACACAGTGGCAAATGTATAGCTTATTAGTTATGGATACAATCATACTCATTATTTCGGCATGGAACAAGGATGTTTGTGTGTGAAATATTACTAAAATTTTAACAAATATTTACCTTTTACACTCATAATGTTAAAAGGCATCAAAAGCCCGATACATTCAATTCAATGTTAAAAGCTTTAAAAATCAAACTTATCAAATTTAAATTATAAATTCACCTCTAAGCGAACGGTAAACCTGCTCAAGTGCCATAATACCAAACCTAATCTCTGTCTCCTACAATGGAAGATAAAAGTAGTAAGCACTGAGGACCGTAAGTTGTCTATTACAGGTGATAGTTGAAAGTACAAGGATGGGGGGACTAATTTACCAATTAGTCGACTGAAAATAAAGATATAATCTAAATGAAAGCAGAAGCAAAAATGCAAGAATTAAAGACATCCACATTTTTATACTGGTTCGGATTCAATGTGAATCCTACTCCAATCTCCTTGAGTTGCAAGGGTGTTCTCTCTTCAAAGCTCTTTGAAAGTTTCGTACAATTATGTTGATGTTATCTCGAACACCAACTCACTTCTGAATTTAAGTACACTCGTGATACAATGCCTCACCAATCTTTTCTCTCTTTCTTCTCTTCACTGATTACACAGTAAATTTTGCTAAGATTACCATGCTTGTTTAGAGTAGAGCAATGAGTATGAAATTGGTATGATCAAAGTTTATGTCTTCAAGGCCGGTACAAATATATATATATACTCCCTGAGGTCTTCTTGTCTTGTGAATCTTGAGAGATTGCAAACCCAAGGGAGCTGATCCCAGAAAAGAATCGTTGAGTGATTCTTTCTAAGAATAAGATATTACTTCCGTTGATTTGCCTTGACTTTGGATCGACTTGAGAAATGAGTGCAATGTTTTTCTTCTTCTTGAGAGCTCCCCTGGTTTTCATTCCTTCGCTTGGATCCCCTATGATAAACTTTTAAGGATATTCTGGTTCGCTTCTCCATTCATTTGGTCGCTTTCCAACTATAGGAGTAGTTGACTCCTTTTGTGGTTCAGTATGATTGCTAATAGGTTCACTAGTCGACTCTGTGACTATGTATGTACTATCAGTCGACTTTTGTGACTTGTTTGCATGTGATGCTTCTTGACTGGCATCTTCATCACCTGTAATGATTCCTTTCTCGACCGTAGTGCTATTGTCCTCAAATATAACATGCACTGATTCTTCTACAGATAAATTACGTTTGTTGTAAACTCTAAAAGATCTTCTATTAATGGAATAACCGAGAAAAATACCTTCATCACTCCTTGGATCAAACTTCCCAAGGTTTTCCTTACCATTGTTGTGGATGAAATATTTACTTCCGAATGGATAAAAGTAACCTATATTAGGCCTTTTGTCTTTCCATAATTCATATGGAGTCTTCTTCATAATGGGTCTTATGAGACATCTGTTAAAGATATGACATGTTGTGCTTACTGCTTCTTCCCAAAAATAATTTGGCTATGAATGTTCTAATATCATTATTCTGACCATATCTTGTAGAGTTCTATTCATGCGTTCAACTACCCCATTCTGTTGGGGTGATCGTGTGGCTGAAAAATTGTGAGTATGTCCTTGATCGTTGCAAAATTCTTCAAAGGCTCTGCTTTCAAATCTCCTCCGTGGTCACTTTGTATGGTTGAGATGAGATACCCTTTTTTCTTTCAATTCTTTTGCAGAAAATCTCAAAATTTCTCAAAGCTTCATCTTTATGAGATAAGAAAATTACCCATATAAAACGTGAGTAATTATCAACAATAACAAAATATATCGTTTACCTCCAATGCTAGCAGTTCTAGTAGGTCCAAACAAGTCCATGTTAAGTAATTGTAGGGGCTTGGTTATGGACACAATGTCTTTGGCTTTGAAGGAGTTTCTAGTCTGTTTGTCAATCTGGCATGCATCACATATATGATTTTTAGAAAAATTGAGTTTGGGAAGGCCAATAACTAGATCATGCTTGGAGAGTTTTTTAATTAAATGCATACTTTCATGGCCAAGTTTTTTATGCCATAGCCATGGATCATCAGATATGGATGCCAAACAAATATGACCATATAGGTTTTCATTGCCATCTAAAATATATACATTTCTATACCTTTTTCCTGGAAGAATGATATTACCTGACTCATCTTCAATGGCACACTTGTTTTCATGAATTTAACTTCATATCCTGAATCACATTACTGACTTATGCTCAAGAGATTGTAGCTGAGTTCATCCACAAGGTATACTTCTGTAATATCACAGTTATTGCTGAATGGAACTGTGTCGGTACCAACGATCTTTCCTTTTGAATCATCACCAAATTTGACATTTTTTTCATTTACTTTTGTGACTTCTTTGAATATATTTTTATTACCCGTCATGTGACTAGAACACGCATTGTGTAAGTACCATTTCCCTTTGCGACTCTTTCTGTGGTGTTCCTGTAAAATAAAATTATCATATTTTTTTAGGTACCCAAGCTTGCTTGGGTCCTTGTTGGTTAGTTCCACTAGGATCAGACATATTTTTGGGTTTCCAAATACATCCTGAAATATTAGATTTACGAAATCTATAGAAGGAGTATTTATGTCCAACCTTGTTACAATAATGACACACGGGGGTTAATCCAGATTTTGATCTACCACTGGTGTTAGTACTTGTGGACTCAATTCTAACAGGTGTTTTTCCAGTTGACTTTGTAAGTTGCTTGGTTGGACTTGATAGAACTGTGAGTGGTGAATTTGTGTATTCCATTAAGTTGCATTTGCAATTCCTGAACCTCATCTTGAAGAACGTCTCTTTTGATTCACAGACTTCAAGTTTGAGTTCCTAGTCCTTCTTTTCCCTATTGAGTCTCTTTAATTTATTTAGCATTTTTTTAGACTCTTTTAGGGTAAGATCAAGAATATCCTGTAATTCATTTCATCTTTTACAATTATAGGGTCTTACCTCACTTGTTTCCCCTCGTTCCATGAAGCAATTTTCAGCATCCGCTTTTGTAGTCATCATCTGATGCATCTTCATCAGTCTAGTAACTAGTGTATTTGTTCATATCATTTTCCAGGATAGTCATGAAATATGTGTTTGCTATTTTTTCATGTTCTGAGTTGTCTTCATCACTCCAGCTTCCGAATAATTTATTTTTATCGAACCTTCTAGAGACTTTTCATTTATGATCTGAGCATTCAGCTTTATCATGGCCATACCTTCCGCATTCAAAGTATTTTCCATCATTCTTGTCTTGTTCTTTATATTGTCAGGTTCTTCTAGATGACATCCTTCCCTTTTTTGTGTTTCTGTATCTTCTCATTAAATCCATTCATATTTCTTGAAATCATGTCAATTTCTTCTTCAAGAGTTTTTGTGTCGTTGTCAATATCGTTCTCAGGTCTTTCAATTGTAGTTTTGAATGCAATTATTTTCGAAACCTGATCACCACATGAGTAAGGTTTACCAAAGGCTTTCAGATCGCCAACAATTTTGCTAAATCTTGCAAATATTTCCTGTCACACCACCTTTTTAACCCCCAACAAAAGATAAATATGTATTATGAATTGGTGTGGATGGTGGGTTAAAGAGTTTCTCCAATTAAAGTGACAAACTTGAATAGGGTTATTTTATTTACAGAGTCGCCACTTGGAATTGATTTTTTGGGTGTTCCAAGTCACCTTTTAATTTAATCCCTAGTCAAAAGAAAGTTTGACTCTATTATTATTGGTCTGCGAAAATAAAGTCCGGATAAGGAATTCTGTTGATCGGGGAGAAGGTGTAAGGCATTCCCCGAGTCCCATGGTTCTAGCATGGTCGCTTTATTGACTTAACTTGGCTTGAATATCTGAATTATTACATGTTTTAGAACCTTTTATACATTACCGCTTTTATACCGCTTTTATTATTTATGGAATTTGTTTGAACAAGTCGCGATGTCGCACACTCATTTATTTTTGTGCACATTGCGAATCGCGCCATGTGAAATATACCCGCGATTTAAAACATGTTTATTTTATTATTATTTTGAAGTTGGGGTCAAGTCTCGTATATGTGCACTTGAAATTTGGGTTACGTATCATGACTATGCCACGAGAACCGTACTCATAGTCACGATAATTTATTATTAATTGTGCCTATAAGCATACTAGCGATGTTTATTCATGAATATTTTCCTAAGCTACTTTAATATTGACCGTGAGGCTCTTGTTTCATGGATATAACATTGTGGAAATATATGTAGAGTTTCAACGATTTTTAATCCACATAGTAGTTAAGGACATCTTATGTAGTTACAAAAATTGGACAAATCGGTTTAGGAAACGGGCCAGCATGGATCGACATATTTGAGCCCATTATTGTTCTAAAGAAATCTGATTTTAAGCCCCCATCTATTCTAAATTAAAGGCAGTCCACTATCTATTAAGTTACCATAGGCCTAAAGTTCTATCAACTAAATATCTCAATAGCACATGGTCCAACGTTGCAACATCAGAAGGGCTAGAAAACAAATATTCTTAAGCTACTAGATAATCATGCTCACACTCATCAATTTAAACACATAAAATAATCATTCCAAACTCAAAACTAATCATGGTATCCATCAAAGACTTGACCAGCAAATTCAAACAATATAAAATTTATAAGAAAAGATATAATCAACAAAGTGAAGAGAGAACCTTTATTGTTGAAAAGTGTTCTCCAAAACTTGTACAAGGGCAACAAAAACTTGTAACTGATTGAACATGGTAAGACTTAACGTCGACTGCCAAAGCCTCAACGACGACCTCGAAACTGGTCGAACTCAACTAACTGAACCTTGGACAAACATTCATCGTGTTTCAGTGATTTTGGAGTGAGCTTTATGGATGCTTTGAGCTACTTTTCGGCAGTGTTTCATTGGATTTTTCATGCTGGTTTTGGGACAGACTCGAGGTTATTTTCGTCCATGTTTAGATGCTTTTGGGTGGTATTTAAAGTTTTTTTTTTTGAGGTGAACTGCTGCATTTTTTACAGCGCTTTGGGGTTGAAAATGAGGTGCTTTGCTGATGGTTTTTTGACAGTTTTTTCAGCAGATTCGTAGCTTATTTTGCTGCTCTCTTGGGCTGGATTTTGCAGCTCTCTTGGGCTGGATTTTACAACTGATTTGGGGCTGTTATGGAACGGATTTTGATAGTGTTCAATAGGTTTTTGGTGCTGATTTTTTGGGACAGATTCGAGGTCGTTTTTGCAGCTGTTCGCACCTGTTTTTACTGCCCGTTTGGGGTGGGATTTGAGCTGGTTTTAGGGAGCAATTTTAGTTGTGTTTTGGCTGATTTTTTGGTCCGTTTGAGGGCTGTTTTTGCTTCCTCTTTTGAGCAGAAAATAGGGGCTGGTTTTGTGAGTGAGGGACAAAGTATGGGGGATAAGCATGGGGGACAAGAAAAAGTGGAGTGGGGACACGCGTGGGGGACAAAGAGTGGGGACAAGCGTGGGAAGATGTGAGCGAGAAATATTTAAGCACGGTAAAAAATTAGGTGCTCACAGCATGCCCCTCTTTGCTTGGAAACATTAAAAGTTTTCAGGCAAAGATAAAGTGAGCTGTGTGACTAAGTTTTGACCATATCGTTATTCAAAATAGGAATAAAATAAAAGAAAAAGGTGCAACCGAGTCTTGATTTTGGACAACTTACATATCCCGGGATTATAAGGGAATCAGGACGCGTGTAGTTCAAGGAAAGTGATTGAATGATCAGTTGGAGAGTCGAGTGAGTTTCCGTCGCGGCTTCGGTCTGTGGTCTTGCTATTACATCAAAATTGAAAGAAACTAAACAAGCCTATCAACTATGAGTTACAAGATTCCTGTCTATAAGTCTTTTGAAGCTTGATCTTGAAACTTGACTGGTTGTTCATGCAAACTCTGATCTGAACCTTGATGCTTGCTAGCTGTAAGTGCTAGTTCATTTTTCTACGGCTTCTTCTGAGCAAAACGGGAAATGTGAAGCTCGTAACTCCAGTCATGTCTTGAGTAGTCCATATCCTTTCCATCTGCTTCTGCATTTGGATTCACTTCTTTTCCTTTTCTTTTCTTTATTCTGGATTGAGACTTTTTCTTTTGTTCATCTCGAACACTGTGCCTCATGGTAAAACCTACTCAGACATCACAACAAACAAACGAACGAAATTTTTCTGCCCCAGTTTTCACTAGGAAAATTTCGTGAGTTATTGTAACAAAAATTCTAAACTACTTCTTTATTGAAAAAAAATAAAAGAAAAGGAATGGTGTACCCTGCATTTAGGCTCAAATCAACTAGGGAATGAAGTATCCTATATTGGAGAACACAGCTAGGGATTATTGTAACCTATACTGGTAAGGAGATCGGGGATTGGTGTACCCTATACTGAAAAGGAAATGTAACCAGGGGTTGGTGCCCTGTATTACTGAAAAGGAAATATAACCAGGGGTTGGTGCCCTGTAGTACTGAGAAGGAAATGTTGAATCCCCTTGGCAAAAAGTTTTTACCCGGGTTAAACTATGAAAAACATGACTGGACAAAGAGTACTTCTACCCGGATTAAACCAAATTAATCAAACCTGGGCGAAGAGTACTTCTACCTGGAAATATGAGCTGGATCCCCCAGGCAAAAAAGTTCTTCCTGGGTTAAGCTACGAAAAGCAACCTGAGTGAAGAGTATTCTACCCGGAACTATGAACTGGATCCCCCTAGGCGAAAAGGTTCTACCTGGGTTAAGCTATGATTAAAAACCTAAGTGAAAAGTACTTCTACCCGCAAATATGAGCTGGATCCCCTAGGCGAAATGGTTCTGCCTGGGTTAAGCTACGTAAAACAACCTGGGCGAAGAGTACTTATACCCGAACTATGAGCTGGATCCCCCTTGGCGAAAAGGTTCTACCCGGGTTAAGCTATGATTAAACCTGAGCGAATAGTACTTCTACCCGCAAATATGAGCTGGATCCCCCTAGGCGAAATGGTTCTGCCTGGGTTAAGCTACGTAAAACAAGCCTAGGCGAAAAGTACTTCTACCCAAAACTATGAGCTGGATCCCCCTAGGTGAAGAGGTTCTACCTGAGTTAAGCTACGAAAAACAAGCCTGGGCGAAAAGTGCTTCTACCCGAAACTATGAGCTGGATCCCCCTAGGTGAAAAGGTTCTATCTGGGTTAAGCTACAGAAAACAAGCCTAGGCGAAGAGTACTTCTACCCGGAAACTATGAGCTGGATCCCCCTAGGTGAAAAAAGTTCTACCTGGGTTAAGCTATGTAAAACAACCTGAGCGAAGAGTACTTCTACCCGGAACTATGAGCTGGATCCCCCTAGATGAAAAGGTTCTACCTGGGTTAAGCTACAAAAAACAACCTGAGCGAAGAGTACTTCTACCCGGAACTATGTGCTGGATCCCCCTAGGCGAAAAAGCTCTACCTGGGTTAAGCAACGAAAAACAAGCTTGGGCAAAGAGTACTTCTACCAGGAACTATGAGCTGGATCCCCTAGGCGAAAAGGTTCTACCTGGGTTAAGCTATGTAAAACAACCTGAGCGAAGAGTACTTCTACCCGGAACTATGAGCTGGATCCCCCTAGGTGAAAAGGTTCTACCTGGGTTAAGCTACAAAAAACAATCTTGGGCGAATAGTATTTCTACCCGGAAACTATGAGCTGCATCCCCATAGGCGAAAAGCTTCTACCTAGGTTAAGCTACAAAAACCAATCCTGGGCGAATAGTACTTCTACCCGGAAATATGAGCTGAATCCCCCTAGGCAAAAATGTTCTACCTGGTTTAAGCTACATAAAACATCCTGAGCGAAAAGTACTTCGACCCGGAACTATGAGCCGGATCCCCTTACGTAAAAATGTTCTACCTGGGTTAAGCTACATAAAACATCCTGAGCGAAAAGTACTTCTACCCGGAACTATGAGCTGGATCCCCCTAGGTGAAAATGTTCTACCTGGGTTAAGCTACGTAACACAGCCTGAGCGAAGAGTGTTTCTACCCGGAAACTATGAGCTGGATCCCCCTAGGCGAAAAAGGTTCTACCTGGGTTAAGCTACGTAAAACATCCTGAGCGAAAATTACTTCTACCCAGAAATTATGAGCTAGATCCCCCTAGGCGAAAAGTTTCTACCTAGGTTAAGCTACGAAAAACAATCCTGGGCGAATAGTATTTCTACCTAGAAACTATGAGCTGGATCTCCCTGGGTGAAAAGGTTCTACCTGGGTTAAGCTACAAAACCAATCCTGGGCGAATAATACTTCTACCCAGAAATATGAGCTGGATCCCCCTAGGCGAAAATGTTCTACCTGGGTTAAGCTACCTAAAACACCCTGGGTGAAAAGTACTTCTACCCGGAACTATGAGCTGGATCCCCCTAGGCGAAAAAGGTTCTACCTGGGTTAAGCTACGTAAAACAATCTCGGCGAAGAGTACTCCAATCCGGAACTATGAGCTGGATCCCCCTAGGAGAAATATTTCTACCTGGGTTAAGCTACAAAAAGCAAGCATGGGCGAAGAGTAATTCTACCCAGAAATATGATTTGGATCCCCCTAGGCGAAAAGATCCTACCTGGGTTAAGCTACGTAAAATAACTTGAGCGAAGAGTACTTCTACTCAGAACTATGAGCTGGATCCCCCTAGGCGAAAAGGTTCTACCTGGGTTAAGCTACGTAAAACATCCTGAGCGAAGAGTACTTCTACTCGGAACTATGAGCCGGGTCCCCCTAGGCGAAAAAGCTCTACCTGGGTTAAGCAACGAAAAACAAGCTTGGGCAAAGAGTACTTCTACCAGGAACTATGAGCTGGATCCCCTAGGCGAAAAGGTTCTACCTGGGTTAAGCTATGTAAAACAACCTGAGCGAAGAGTACTTCTACCCGGAACTATGAGCTGGATCCCCCTAGGTGAAAAGGTTCTACCTGGGTTAAGCTACAAAAAACAATCTTGGGCGAATAGTATTTCTACCCGGAAACTATGAGCTAGATCCCCCTAGGCGAAAAGGTTCTACCTGGGTTAAGCTACGTAAAACATCTTAAGCGAAGAGTACTTCTACCTGGAACTATGAGCTGGATCCCCCTAGGCGAAAATGTTCTACCTGGGTTAAGCTACGTAAAACATCCTGAGCGAAGAGTACTTCTACCCAGAACTATGAGCTGGATCCTCCTAGGCGAAAAGGTTCTACCTGGGTTAAGCTACGTAAATGATCTGTATGAATAATAGTGATGCATGCTAAAAATAAAAGAAAAATGGAGATTTTGAGGAAACTTACCTTTGGCGACATTCGTTCTTTAGAAATCACCATTCTTCACTGTTTTGTTCATGCTGCAAACAAAGAAAAATTGTGAGTTTTAAAATGTGGTGATCGATTTGTGGCCTTGATGTCTTTGGCAGCTTAGCTTTGTGCCCATCTTTTTTATGATGACTTCTTGAATACCACGGTTGGCCGCGTGGGACCTAACCTTCTCAACTTTATTTTTACTTTGTGGCATTTTACTTTCGACTTCTTTCCTCGACACTTTCATTTTCAGAGCATTGGGGGAACCTTTGGCTTTTCAAACTTTGCCAAAACAGTTAGCCACTTGAGACTTAACCTTTTCAACTTCATTTTACCCTTGTAGGCACTTTCAATTTGATTTCATCCTTACAAGAGTTTTTGATTTCGAAGCATCGGCCGCCATGGCCAGTCGGGGTCAACTTGATGCCCATGCCGAGTCTGGGTGCCTTTTTTCATATTAGCTTGTATCAAACCGGAGTCTTGTAAATCAATCTTGCTATCCCTTCTTTGCCTTAGTTTCAAAACAGAGTTAGACCAAAAGGGATTTAAGAAAAAAAACAAACAGTAGAATGTAGAATGAATTTAGACAAGAGATATCCCTTTCGGGGAAAGGAAAGAAGGACTTATCTGGAGTACATGCAGATTTCAATGAACATGACATACTTTTTGGACTGGATGCATGATCTTTGTAAACTGTCTGACTCTCAGAAATTCATCAAAACTTTTGCCTCGAAACCGAGAAACAATGCCCAGGACTGTCCATACCAATGGCTATGAAGATCCTCTTTTCGATCAGTAGTGCCCTTTACGGGTTTTCACCAGTTAATCTCTCTCATTTCTCTTCTCAACATCGCCTTATAGTGCCCTTTGCGGGTTTTCACTAACAAGACTCTCTTATTTTATTTCTCTCATTTGGTTGTATCAGATCCAAGTAACTATATCCTCCAATTCTTGAACATTCTCATTGATTGATCGGAAGGACTTGAAAAGGATTTGGGTAAAAAAGATTTGGATTGAATTACAACTTTGGAACCTTTAAAGCGAAACCATCTTCGACCATCTGTAACAACTGCCCTAGTTTCATTTTCTTTTCTTTCTTTTTTTTTTCTTTTTTTTTTTTTGGAAATGTTGATTTTTATTTTTTTTATTTTGGTGTGACTGAACCCCAGAGAGAGGCTGCCTACGTATCCTTTCGGAATCAAGTCGACCGTAGTTCAATTAACATGAACTTGTTTGATTTTTTTTTTTTAAAAAAAAAAATTCAAAAGAAAGAAAATATTTTTTTTTTTGGATTTTGGGAGAAAGACTTTTTTTTTTTAAAAAGGAAGAAAATATTTTTGGATTTTTGGTCTGAAAAAAAGGAAGTTTCTAAAGAAGTAATTAAAGGAAAATATCTTTTTGGATTTTTTAAAAATTGGGGGCCGAAACCGATAAGGTTTGCCTACGTATCTCACATCCGGTGAGAATCAGACCCGCGTAGTTCGGTTAAAATTGACTATGTTCTCTTTTTTTTATATGAAAACTAATCTTTAAAAACCATATGCACTAAACCACATCATTTTTTCTCTCTTCGTTCAACCGATATATGCTAAAGTCGGTCGACAGGAAAGCCTCCCAAATAATGCAACAAGTAGCACATAACATGACATAATGGTCTCAACAAGGTACATGTCCTAAAACAGAGCTCGGCCCATGAGTCGAGCGCTGCTAAGTCAAATGCAGCTAGGGATATTCATTGCTTGTGGCTTGTTCTTCTAAGTTTGTAAATACTAAAGGAGATGGTATCTAGACCTGGCTTACCCGGGCGGACAACCCGAGCCGAGGAGTGTCAAGCATTACCAGTAGTAGAACAGCACTGGCTAGCTAACGGCTCTCCCGCCTAAACATGTGTGACTAAATCCTTCACCAGAAGCTGGTAGGCTAACTGGCTTTATCTCAAGACAGAAATTTTATGATGCGGGTAGGCAAACACAACATAACTAATTATTAGAAGACTCAGTGGGATGCGAGAGTGGATACAATTTATATGTACAGTTCAACAATATTAAAGCGGTAAAAAGTGGACAAGTAGCACATTAGACCCAAATAAATCACAATATATACAAAAATTAATAAAGCCAAACAAAGTCAATGTACAAGCTCGAATTCTTGGGGCTTCCCCAGCAGAGTCGCCATAGCTGTCACACCTCCTTTTTACCCCCCAACAAAAGATAAATATGTATTATGAATTGGTGTGGATGGTGGGTTAAAGAGTTTCTCCAATTAAAGTGACAAACTTGAATAGAGATTATTTTATTTACAGAGTCGCCACATGGAATTGATTTTTTGGGTGTTCCAAGTCACCTTTTATTTGAATCCCTAGTCAAAGGAAAGTTTGACTCTATTATTATTGGTCTGCAAAAACAAAGTCCGGATAAGGAATTCTGTTGACCAGGGAGAAGGTGTAAGGCATTCCCCGAGTCCCATGGTTCTAGCACGGTCGCTTTATTGACTTAACTTGGCTTAAATATCTGAATTATTACATGTTTTAGAACCTTTTATACATTACCGCTTTTATACCGCTTTTATTATTTATGAAATTTGTTTGAACAAGTCGCGATGTCGCACACTCATTTATTTTTATGCACATTACGAATCGCGCCATGTGAAACATACCCGCGATTTAAAACATATTTATTTTATTATTATTTTGAAGTTGGGGTCAAGTCTCGTATATGTGCACTTGAAATTTGGGTTACGTATCATGACTATGCCACGAGAACCGTACTCATAGTCACGATAATTTATTATTAATTGTGCCTATAAGCATACTAGCGATGTTTATTCATGAATATTTTCCTAAGCTACTTTAATATTGACCGTGAGGCTCTTGTTTCATGGATATAACATTGTGGAAATATATGTAGAGTTTCAACGATTTTTAATCCACATAGTAGTTAAGGACATCTTATGTAGTTACAAAAATTGGACAAATCGGTTTAGGAAACGGGCCAGCATGGATCGACATATTTGAGCCCATTATTGTTCTAAAGAAATCTGATTTTAAGCCCCCATCTATTCTAAATTAAAGGCAGTCCACTATCTATTAAGTTACCATAGGCCTAAAGTTCTATCAACTAAATATCTCAATAGCACATGGTCCAACGTTGCAACATCAGAAGGGCTAGAAAACAAATATTCTTAAGCTACTAGATAATCATGCTCACACTCATCAATTTAAATACATAAAATAATCATTCCAAACTCAAAACCAATCATGGTATCCATCAAAGACTTGACCAGCAAATTCAAACAATATAAAATTTATAAGAAAAGATATAATCAACAAAGTGAAGAGAGAACCTTTATTGTTGAAAAGTGTTCTCCTAAACTTGTACAAGGGCAACAAAAACTTGTAACTGATTGAACATGGTAAGACTTAACGTCGACTTCCAAAGCCTCAACAACGACCTCGAAACTGGTCGAACTCAACTAACTGAACCTTGGACAAACATTCATCGTGTTTCAGTGATTTTGGAGTGAGCTTTATGGATGCTTTGAGCTACTTTTCGGCAGTGTTTCATTGGATTTTTCATGCTGGTTTTGGGAGAGACTCGAGGTTATTTTCGTCCATGTTTAGATGCTTTTGGGTGGTATTTAATTTTTTTTTTTTTTTGAGGTGAACTGCTGCATTTTTTACAGCGCTTTGGGGTTGAAAATGAGGTGCTTTGCTGATGGTTTTTTGACAGTTTTTTCAGCAGATTCGTAGCTTATTTTGCTGCTCTCTTGGGCTGGATTTTGCAGCTCTCTTGGGCTAGATTTTACAACTGATTTGGGGCTGTTATGGGACGGATTTTGATAGTGTTCAATAGGTTTTTGGTGCTGATTTTTTGGGACAGATTCGAGGTCGTTTTTGCAGCTGTTCGCACCTGTTTTTACTGCCCGTTTGGGGTGGGATTTGAGCTGGTTTTAGGGAGCAATTTTAGTTGTGTTTTGGCTGATTTTTTGGTTCGTTTGAGGGCTGTTTTTGCTTCCTCTTTTGAGCAGAAAATAGGGGCTAGTTTTGTGAGTGAGAGACAAAGTGTGGGGGACAAGCATGGGGGACAAGCGTAGGGGACAAGGAAAAGTGGAGTGGGGACACGCGTGGGGGACAAAGAGTGGGGACACGCGTGGGAAGATGTGAGCGAGAAATATTTAAGCACGGTAAAAAATTAGGTGCTCACATTTCCTCGATGGATTCACCTTCTGTCACGACCCAAAATCCCAACCTGTCGTGATGACGCCTATCTCGATACTAGGCAAGTCGATAATTTCAATAAATCCAAACTTCTCTTTAAGGTTGAAAGTATAATATTTAAATAAAATACAGACACTCCTCAAAACCTGGTGTCACTGAGTATATAGGCATCTAATATGAATACAAATCTGGAAGATATAGTCTATAATAGTCTGAGACCAAATACAGTAAAACAAAGAGATAGAGAAGGAGAGACAAGGTCTGCGGAATACGACAGCTACCTCAAAATCTCCTGAAAATCAACCGCACGAAAGGATCAAAACCCGCTATGTCCGGGAACACCTGATCTGCACACGAAGTGCAGGGTATAGTATGAGTACAACCAACTCAGCAAGTAATAATAATAAATAAGGAACGGAAGATAGTAACGAGCTACACAATTATGATTTATTTCGAGTAATTCCAGCCAAGAATAGACATGCTATCAAATCTGGAAGATTAATGTAAAATTAATTTTTATACAGTTGCTGTTCATGTAATCCGTATATCAACAATCTTTCAGAGATTTCACAACAATGACAGATAGAAACTAAGTGCAACAACAAATAGAAATCAAGTACAACCTCTTAGAACAACAATCACTCACTGGGCTCCCAGGCCTCGTCACTCTCTCAATGGGTACCCGCGCTCACTGGGGGTGTACAGACTCCGGAGGGGATCCTACAGCCCAAGCGCTATAATCTGCACGGATAACTCACGTGCTGCACGGACAACTCACGTTCCATAATATAAATATCTGGATCTGCACGGCCAACTCACGTGCTATAGTATAATATAAGGATCCGCACAGTCAACTCATATGTTGCACGGCCAACTCACGTGCTATAGTATAATATAAGGATCCGCACGGCCAACTCACGTGCTATAGTATAATATAAGGATCCGCACGGCCAACTCACGTGCTGCACGGACAACTCACGTGCTATAGTATCAATATCTCATAATCAGGCCCTCAGCCTCACTCAATCATAAATCTCTCCAGTCTCTCGGGCTCTGAATAATCATTAAATCATTCCAAACAACAATAATATGGTGTATCAATAATAATAACATAGACTGAGATAAAGTGTGCAAGTAAAAACTGAGACTGAGTACATATAGCATTTAGCAGGAAATTCAACAAGTACGCGACCTCTGTGGGTCCCAACAGTACTATCACATAGTCTAAGCATGATTTCTAACATGATTTACAGTCAAATTTTATCAACACATAGAGAGCATATAGCTAACAAAAAATTATTCAACTTTACAGTTTCCCAGGACGGACCAAGTCACAATCCCCTCGGTGCTACACGCCCGTCACCTAGCATGTGCGTCAACTCCAAACTAATCACATGATACCAAAATCCGGGGTTTAATACCCTTAGGACCAGCATTTAAAACTGTTACTTACATCAAGTCATGAAATTCTTATTCTGCAATGCCCTTTCCTCGTGAGTTAGTCTCCAAACGCCTCGAATCTAGTCATAAATAATTCGTTTCAGTCAATAAAATTTATTGGAATTAATTCCATAAGAAAATAATGATTTTCCATAAAAATACAAAAATTAGCTCAAACACATCTCGAAACTCGACAAAAGTTACAAAATCCGGAAACCCATTCAACCATGAGTCTAACCATACCAATTTTACAAAAATCCGACCCCAACTCGACCCTCAAATCTTCAGTTTAAACCAAGAGGGTTTTAAAAATTTTCCAACTCAATTCACCAATTAAATGATAAAAACAACCATGAATTCGGGTATTTAACCAATATTGAGTTAAGAACACTTACCCCGTTATTTTCTCTAAAAATCACCCAAAAATTGCCTCAATCCGAGCTCCAAATCGTCAAAAACTGACAAGTCCCATTTTCAGAACTTAAACTCTCTGCCCAGACATTTGGCCTACGCGATCGCGAAGAACAATTTTCCATCGCCCAGATTTTACTTTACGCGATCACGGATTTTCCCACACGATCGCGATGCACAACATCACATACATACGCGATCGCTGACTAGTCCACGCGATCGCGAATCATAAAACACGTGACTTCTACTCAGTTTCACTTACTCTACGCGAACGTGACCTTCGTCACGCGTTCGCGAGTCACAAAATTCCAAAGCTTCGCAATCGCATCCCGCTTCACGCGATCGCGAAGTACAAAATGACATTGCCTCACATTAACCCTACACGATCGCAGATATTCTCACGCGATTGCATAGAACAAAAACCCCCACTGACCAAATAAACCTACGCGATCGCAAACGCATTCACGCAATCACGTAGAAGGAAAACATTATCAGATATCAAAAAATTCCAGCAGCTATTAAAGTCCAAATTTTTGATCCGTTAACCATCCAAAACTAACCCGAGCCCCTCGGGACCTCGACCAAATATACCAACAAGTCCTAAAATATCATACGGACTTAGTCGAACCCTCAAATCACCTCAAACAATGCTAAAATTATGAATTACACCCCAATTCAAGTCTAATGAACTTTGAAATTTCTAATTTCTACAAACGACTCCGGAACCTATTAACTCACGTCCGATTGACCTCAAATTTTGCATACAAGTCATAAATGACATAACAGAGGTATTCAAATTTTCAGAATCGGATTCCGACCCTGATATCAAAAAGTCAACCCCCGGTCAAATTTCTCAAAAATTAAACTTTCGGCATTTCAAGCCTAATTCCTCTACGGACTTCCAAATAATATTCCGGACACGCTCCTAAGCCCAAAATCACTATACGGAGCTATTGGAATCATCAAAATTCAAACCCGAGGTCGTTTACACATAGGCCCATATCCGGTCCACTTTTCTAACTTAAATTTTCCATTATGAGACTAAGTGTCTCATTTCACTTTGAGTTCCTTTCGGACCCGAACCAACTAACCCGATAAGTCATAAATCAATTGCAAGATATAAATTGAGCAGTAAATAGGGGAACAAGGTTATAATATTCAAAACGATCGGCCGGGTCATTACATTCTCCCCCTCTTAAACAAACGTTCGTCCTCGAACGGGTTTAGAATAATACTTGGAGTCTCAAATAAGTGTGGATATTTGTTCTGCATCTCCTGCTCAGTCTCCCAAGTAGCTTCTCCGACTGGCTGGGCTCTCCACTGTACCTTCACTGATGCTATGTTCTTTGACCTCAGCTTTCGAACTTGGCGGTCTAAAATAGCCACCGGCTCCACATCATAAGTCAAATTACCATCCAGCTGTACTATACAGAAATCCAGAATGTGAGACGGATCCCCGACATACTTTCGGAGCATGGATACATGGAACACTGGATGAACACCTGATAAACTAGGTGGCAAAGCAAGTTCATAAGCCACCTCCCCAATTTTCTTAAGTATCTCAAAAGGCACAATATACCGAGGGCGAAACTTGGCCTTTTTCCCGAACCTCAACACACCCTTCATGGGTGAAATCTTGAGCAGAACCTACTCCCCAACCATGTGAACAACATCACGAACCTTCCTGTCGGCATAACTCTTCTGTCTAGACTGCATCAAACTTTCTCAAAGTCCGTGGGAGTCCAACTACGAAGTCCATGGTAATACGCTCCCACTTCCACTCCGGAATTTCAAGTCTCTGTAGCAATCCTCCCGGTCTCTGATGCTTGTACTTTACCTGTTGACAATTTAAACACCGTGATACAAACCCAATTATATCTTTTTTCATCCACCTCCACCAATAGTGCTGTCTCAAATCCTTATACATTTTCGCGGTGCCTGGATGAATAGAGTACCGCGAACTGTGAGCTTCCTGGAGAATAAGCTTACGCAAACCATCTACATTAGGCACACATAGCCTGTCCTACATCCGTAATATACCGTTATCTCCAATAGTGACTTCCTTGGCATCACCGTGCTGAACTGTGTCCTTAAGGACAAGCATATATGGATCATCACACTGGCGCTCTCTGATGCGATCATATAAAGAAGACCGAGAAACCACATAGGCCAAAACTTGATTCGGCTCGGAAACATCCAATCTAACAAACTGATTAGCCAAGGCCTGAACATCCAAGGCTAAAGGCCTCTCTGCTACCGGTAAGTATGCTAAGCTGCCCAAACTCTCTGCCTTACGACTCAAGGTATCGGCCACTACATTGGCCTTTCCGGGATGATAAAGAATGGTGATATCATAATCCTTAAGCAACTCCTACCACTTTCGCTGCCGCAAGTTAAGATCTTTCTGTTTAAACAAATGTTGTAGACTCCGATGATTTGTATATACCTCACACTAGACACCGTACAAGTAATGCCGCCAAATTTTCTAGGCATGAACAATAGCTGCTAACTCAAGATCGTGGACTGGATAATTCTTCTCATGTACCTTTAACTGTCTGGACGCATAGACAATCACCCTACCGTCTTGCATCAGCACTGCGCCGAGGCCAATCCGCAACGCGTCACAATACACAGTATAAGACTCTGAACCTGTAAGCAACACCAATACTGGAGCTATAGTCAAAGCTATCTTAAGCTTCTGAAAGCTTTCTTCACATTCATCTGACCACCTGAACGGAGCACCTTTCTGGGTCAATTTAGTCATAGGCGATGTAATAGACGAGAAATCCTCCACAAAACGACGATAATAACCGGCCAAGCCGAGAAAAATCTGAATCTCAGTAACTGAGGATGGTCTGGGCCAATTCTGAACTGCCTCTATTTTCTTCGGATCCACTTTAATACCTTCACTGGACACTATATGTCCCAAGAATGCCACCGAACTAAGCCAGAACTCATACTTAGAGAATTTGGCATAAAGTTTCTCCTCTCTCAGCCTCTGTAATACAATACCCAAGTGTTGTGCATGCTCCTCCTGGCTACGTGAGTACACCAGAATATCATCAATGAATACCACGATAAATAAATCAAGATATGGATGAAATACACTATTCATCAAATGCATAAATGCTGCTGGGGCATTGGTTAGCCCAAAAGATATCACAAGAAATTCATAGTGGCCATAACGAGTCCTGAATGCCATCTTTAGAATATCCGAATCCCGAATTTTTAATTGGTGATACCTAGACCTCAAATCAATTTTGGAGAACACCCTCGCTCCCTGAAGCTGGTCAAATAAATCATCAATACGCGGCAATGGATATTTATTCTTCATTGTAACTTTGTTCAACTGCCTATAATCAATGCACATCCACATAGTACCATCTTTCGTTTTCACAAACAGAACCGGTGCACCCCAAGGTGATACACTAGGCCTAATAAACCCTTTTTCAAGGAGTTCCTGAAGTTGTTCTTTTAATTCTTTTAACTCAGCTGGTGCCATATGATACGGAGGAATAGAAATGGGCCGAGTGCCCTGCACCAAATCAATATCGAAATTAATATCCCTATCGGGTGGCATACCCGGCAGGTCTGCAGGAAATACATCCGGAAAGTCTTCAATAATAGGAATATTTGCATCAACATCTCTCACAAAGGACAAATATGACAAACATCCCTTTCCAACCATACATCGGGCCTTCAAATAAGAAATTACCCTGCTAGGAACAAAATTTAGAGAACCTCTCCATTCAACCTTTGGCAACCCCGGCATCGTCAACGTCACGATTTTTGCGTGACAGTACAGAATAACATGACATGGAGACAATCAATCCATACCCAGGATTACATCGAAATCAACCATACCAAGTAATAAGAGATCAACTCTAGTCTCCAGTTCCCCAATAGTTACCACACACGACTGATATACCCGATCCACAGTAATAATATCGCCCACCGGTGTAGATACACAAACAGGTAAAACTAAGGACTCACAGGGTATAACTAGATAATGAGCAAAATATGATGATACATATGAATAAGTGGAACCAGGGTCAAATAATATAGAAGCCTCCATGTGGCACACTGAAAAATACCTGTGATCACTGCGTATGATGCAACAACATCTGGCCTGGCAGGAAAAGTATAGAATCGAGCCTGCCCGCCACCTGATCGGCCTCCCCCTCTTGGGCGACCCCTAGCTGCCTGACCCCCACACCGAGATGGCAGGGCGGGTGGTGCAACTGTTGGTGATAGTGCTGTCGGTCGAGAACTCTACTGTGAAACCCCACTCAATAGCCTAGGACACTCTCTCTTGAAATGTCCAAATTCTCCGCACTCGAAACAACCCTTCCTCTAATGGAACTGCTGCTCTTGATTACCCGAGGGATGACCTGCAGAAGCCTGTGCGGACGAGGCATGATGAGAAATCTGTGCTGGTAGTGCGTTGAATGAAGACTGGCCTGAGTGAGCACTGTAAGAACTATGTCTAGCTGATGCACCACGATGAGCTGGACGACCCGTCTGAGCGTGTCTGTAAGAACGACCCCTACCACGGTGAAACTGACCCCCCGAAGGAACACCGTTGTAATCATCCGGATCACGAGGCCTCTTAGCCTCTCTCTCTCTCCACGTTCCTGGCTACGAACTATCTCTATCTGCCGAGCAACGTCCACTACCTTATCAAAAGTAGCACCAGATACTCTCTCCCTAGTCATAAGTAATCACAGCTGATATGTGAGGCCATCAATGAACCTCCTAATCCTCTCCCTATCAGTGGGAACCAACTAGACTGCGTGACGAGCCAACTCAGAAAATCTCATCTCGTACCGCGTCACGGACATATCACCCTGGCAAAGCTGCTCAAACTGTCTGCGCAGCTCTTCTCTGCGAGACTGAGGTACGAACTTCTCCAAAAAGACCACGGAGAACTGATGCCAAGTAAGGGGTGTTGCGCCAACAGGCCTACGTCCCTCGTAAGTCTCCCACCATCTAAGTGCAGACCCAGAAAACTGAAAAGCAGTGAATGAGACCCCACTGGTCTCCAGAATACTCGTTGTGCGAAGCATCCGCTGACACCTATTCAGAAAATCCTGAGCATCCTCTGACTCAGTACCGCTAAATGGTGGAGGTCGAAGCCTCTCAAATCTCTCAAGTCTCCTCTGCTCATTGTAAGCACGTAAGTTTTGACCCGCACATCAGAATTATCTTTAATAGTCTTAGTATTTTTAGAATATTTATTTAAGTTTATTTCTATAGGATTTTACTTTATTATTAATTTTAATTCTAGTTTTAAAGCACAAAAATTGAAAAATACAAAAAAATAGTTTCATATAGTTTTCCTTAATTAATTGGAATTAATTTTATATTTAATAGTATATATTAAAATTATTAAGCTTCTTAATTGATGAACTTTAAGAGTTGAAATCCCAATTTTTGAGCACAAACTTGGCCACTAAAGGCCCAAAACTAAACCCAACTTGTTCAAGCCCATACCTACTCCCCATTTGACCTAACCTAATTCCTACTCCCTATAAAAAAAAGAGCTCACTTTCATTTTCCTGAGAGGCTGGCAGCACCCACACAAGAAAGAACGAGCAGCCACACACACAGAGAGAAACAGAGTGAGGGGAACGAGCAAAAAGAAACGGGGAAAGGGACAGACAAAAGGCTGCGTAGAAAAAAAAGCAGAGAGCTAAGGGGGAAAACAAAATGGGGGATTCTATGCACAAAATTAGGGGATAGATTCTTTGCACAAACAAAAGGAACAAATCAAAAAAGCAAAAAAGGAGTAGGGAAAAAAACAGAGAGGACAAAAATAGATCTCGCGGGGAGGGGGGGAGAGAATGAGAGAGCAAAACGCGAGGTTGGGAATTCTCCCTTTTTGCTCGTCTGATCTTTCTTCCTTAGTATAGCAGATCCGCTACCAAAGCCTCATTTTTCACCATTAAAATCAGTCCATAAAACCTCCATTAAATCACCCTTAATCTCCATCAAACAGTTCCCCTTTCTTCACCCAAACCCACCTGTGAAAAATCACCTAAAAACAGTCCCCCTTCTCGTGAAAAACAGCAGCTCCAAAGATTGAGTTCCTTCCGTCGAGTTTGTCGCCGCCGTCGAGCTCCATTCTGGTTCAAGGTTATTCGCATTTTCGATTCCGACCCGCTTGCTGGGTTTTGGTATTGTTAGCTGAAGCATCATGACTGTTGTACCAAACTCGCTTCTGGATCCTTTTAAGATATTGGAGAAAGGTTCTTCTCTTTGGTTCTGCAAAAGGTTCAATCTATGTTTCTTTTAATCTCTATTATCATTTCAATATTTCTTACTAATTAGTATGCCATCTGTTCGTTGTTATCTTTAGGTGCTTGTAGTATTTAGTTGCTGTTTTCTTATAAACCTGTGCATGTGATTGGATATTTATTTCTATTCCTTTTAGGATTTAAAGATCCAAGTACGATTTTGGTGTTGTTTCTTCAATAATTTTTTTTTCCTTACTGGGTTTGTTTCCTTATATGCTTCTGTGATTAGTTCCCATGTTTCATTTATTATGTTAACTTATGTTGTTCAAGATTTAATTTGCAATCATTTGAAGTATGGCTCTCATATATTATTTATATAATCTGCTAGTGAGGTTCATGGAATTGAGAGTTGAATAAGCATAATTTTATTGATAACTCTTGAACCTTCACTCTTGAATACCGTAGTTTGATTTAGGCACGATTAATAAATTATCATGGCCATGGGTACGGTTCCCGTGGCATGGTCACGATACGTAAATCCAATTCGAGTGCGCATTTCATGTGACCCGGTCATAACTTCAAACAATAACTAAAATAAATATGTTGTAGATCGTGGGTACGGTTCCCATGATGTGATTCGCAATGTGTATAAAAACAAACGAGTGCGTGACATCGCGACTTGTCTAAATAATTCCATAAATAATTAAAAGCGGCTAAAAAGTTAAAAATGTACAAATAGGTTTAAAATACGTAATAAATCAGACAACTAGGCCAATTAATAATAGTTGAGCGACCGTGCTAAAACCACATAATCCGGGAATGCCTAATACCTTCTCTTGGGTTAACAGAATTCCTTACCCGGTCTTCTAGTTTTCACCGACTTTTAACGGAGTCAAACTTCCTCGATTTGGGATCTAAAATAAATCGGTGACTTGGGACACCATAAATTATTTCAAGTGGCGACTCTGATTAAATTAATAATCTCATTTTGATTAATGTCACTTAAATTGGAAAACCCCTCAATCCCCCTCGGGAAAAAGGAGGTGTGACAGCTCTGGCAACTCTGCTGGGGAAAAGAATCCAAAACCTCTGGTTCAGGGTTCAGAATTCGAGCTTAGAAAAACTGTTATGCTTGACTTTCTTGTGATTGTGTGATATTACTTGTTTGAGCCTAATGTGCTAAATGCCGCTTTTTGCCGCTTTGATATTGTTTGAACTTTATATAACACTGTTATGAAACCCTTCTTCTCCCCGAGTCTTCTAAATCTTATGGGAAGTGCACGTTGGCGTGACTTCGTTTCTGTTAGTGTCATACTCTAATTTAGAACGAGGATCAGATCAGTTACAAAGTCGGTTGGCCTTTTGGTTCCCGGTACGTTGACCCCCTCGGCTCGAGTTGTCCGCTCGGGTAAGCCAGGTCTAGAACAATACACCCAGGTTTCAAACCTAGAATAACATAGCGCCATGTCGGATCCTTAGTAGGAACGTTTGTGTGCATCACATACATTTGACTTTAGGGACTCAACAGAGGAGTTGTGTCCGTCTAGGACAAGTTACCTAAATTAAAAGACCATCATGATGCATCTTACATGCTACTTGTGTATTTGTTTGTTCGGCATGCATGTTGACTAACTTCTAAAATAGGGAAAGAAAATCAAGAAAAAATAGGAGAGAGAAAATTGACTCGGTTCCTGAAAATCCCGGTATTTGAAAAAAAGAAGAAAAAAAAGATCCCGAAACTCTGCCGAATTTTTAGAAGGTTGTCACAAATGAGTACGAATTTTCAAGAAATGACATTTTCCCCCTGTCCTGAAAAAATGGACGAACTATGCGGGTCTGATTCTCACCGGGTGTGAGATACGTAGGCAAACCTCATCGGTTCCGGCTCACAATTTTTAAAAATCCAAAATATTTTCCTTTACTTCCTTCTTTAGAAAAGTCTTTCTTTGAGACCCCGATTTTATTTTATTTAAAAAAAAATAAAATCCAAAAATATTTTCTTTTAATTTCTTCTTAAAAATCCAAAAAATATTTGTATTCCTTTTTAGAAGTTTTTCTTTCGAAAATTTAAAAGAAAATTCAAGATTCAAATTTTTTTTTTTAGAAGTATTTCTTTCATAAATTCAAAATAAAAGTCCAAAAATCCAAAAATATTTTCTTTCTTCTTTAGAAGTTTTTCTTGCGAAATTAAAAAAAAACAAAGTATTAGTTGAATTTAAAAAAATATGTATATGTTTTATTTCTTCTTTAGAAATTTTTCTTTTCCAAGATTCTTTAAAAATAAACAAATCAAAATTCAAAAATATTTTCTTTCTTTTTTATAAGTCTTTCTTTCGGAAATTCAAAATAAAAAAAAGAGTTAGTTTATTTCCTTTATTCCTGATCTCCCGAACTACGCATACGTGATTCCCGTCTTTCGAGTCGGGATACGTAGGCAATCCATATAGGGTCCCGTCTTCTTAGTGAGTCTTAAGTTCTTGGCTTCGATGGTCGTAGCGAAATCTTGCATGCCTAGCCACGTTTGGCCACATCGGTCATTTTGCAAAATAGGGCCATTTTCTCAAAGTGATTTGTTAACCCATGTCTTAGAGGCCTAAGTCCACAACAAGATGTTCTCTTGGTTTAAGGTCCGTTCCTGTTGAACTTGTATGCTTAGCCATTTTTCGGCCACATAGGCCATTTATGCAAAGTGGGGTCATTTTTGCAAAGCAATTTTATGGACCGCAATACCTGAGAGTTTATGAGCCTTTGTGAGGTATTTTCATGTTTTAGAGGTCGTCCTAATTGAGTTTTCACTTCTAGCCACCCTTGGCCACATAGGTCATTTTGTAGAAATAGCCCCTCTCGTGCCTTGCATGTGCCCAATAGGAAACGTTATGGTCTCACATAGTGTCCTGAGTCACTAACTTTGTTTGGTCTTATCCTTATCATTGAGGTTTGGATCCACTTAACAGAATTTGAGCAGGACAGACGCCTTAGGACCATCCCAGTCAGGACCGTTGCCTTTAGAAGCTGTTTGAGGAGACTTTATATTTTTGAGTCTGTTTTCATGTTTCTTTTACTTTCTGGTCTTGTCTAGTATTATTGAGTCTTTTAGGTGATGTCAGAGTCTGTCATAGTCTATTTGAGTTTGTCGAGCCTTTTGTTATCGTACTTCCTATTTTGTATTTGAAAAACCAAAAAAATTAAAAATGAAAAATCCAAAAAGATTTTAGTTTATTCTGTCCATCACTTTTCCAGAACTACGCGTGGTCTAATTCTCACCGGATGTGGCATACGTAGGCAACCTACATCGGGTTCGATCGAATTATTTTCAAAAGAAAATTTTTTTTTTCCAAAATAAAGGTTGACTCGTGACAAGTTTGGAGTTGAACAAATACCATTCTAATTCTATTCAACCAAAAGCAATGTTGGCCAGAAATGACAACTCATATGCTTTCAAGACCATACCCATCTTCTTTCAATCCATCTTCACATCAAAAGATAACATAGACCATGTAACACTCGATACAAACCATCATTTCCCTCCATGCCTTGACCCCTTTTGAACACTTCAAGGTCTTGATTAATTAAAAGGATTCATTGAGCTGATTCAAAATGGAGGATACCAATACCCTTTGGCCTCAATTGCCAATAATAGCCTACGACCTTGTCCAAGGGATTCAAGAATAGTGCAGATCTCAATCCTTTCCCGTGCCAAAGGGACTTGTTGTGGTTTTAATTTGGTGATTCTTTCAGATAGGTCTGTTCAACTAGGGGTTTTGGATCGTGTTTTGCTTGTCTTATTCAACCCCCGTGTCCTTTTCACCTTTCTCTCTTAAATGAAATCTTTTACCCCTTCCCCATCATTGTTGCATTTTCTCATTCTCATTCACTAAAGTTTACCATTTTCTAGCCTAATTAATGTGACATGCGTCTTGGCCAGTGGCAAGGTTTGGACATCAGCACAAGCTTTCAGGTAAAGAGTTATAAGATAATGAAGTTTCAAGGGAAAAGATGATAATGAATTTCACATTCAGGAAGAAACAAGTTTTTGAACTGATGATAAGCACCTCTAGGGCTCAATTGAAGAGAGAATTCACAAGTGGAATCTGAAGTAATTTTGGTTTTATCCTCCATATGTATGTTAATCCTTCAGGATGTTCTAGGTGAAATCGGTGTGAAGCATGTCTTGCGTTGGCATTTTTAGAGTTTAAATGACGAAAGGCTATCTTTATGCTATCCAAACACTAATAACATTTGTCAGCCCTTTGATCCTTAATATATTTGTCTTTCATTGGCAACCCTCTTTTGGAATCAAGTGCCTGTCAAGGTTTAGAATCGTTCCCGTTTGAATGTTAATATCCAAGAAAAAAAAAGGAAAAAAGAAGGAAAAAGAAAAAGAGAGAGATCCTCATACCATGTAGTTCTTTGAACTACGTTCGACCTGATTCTTGTTACCACAAGATACGTAGGCAGCCTTACGGTTCGGTCGCACCAAATAAAAAATTTCATAATCCCAATTTTTTTAGAAATCCCATCTCGAAAAGAAAAAGAAAAAAAGAAAAAAAGAAAAAGAAAACTCAAATTCTCTTGTTTCAAAAACTGGGGCAAAGTTTTTAAAATGAATTTCAAAAGTTGTAAATAAAGTAACCCTGTCGTTATAATTTTGAGCCTCCATGCAGTCCTTTCTTTCTAACCCTGTCCAAAAGCCTTCATTACGATCCAAATAAAAGTCCTTATCAGATCGATTCCTAAAAATGCCAAGTCAAGCATGTTGTGAGCTTATCAATTTTTTTGTGGAAAATCAATACGATTGAAGGGGTAGTCAATTAGCCAAGCTAAGAATTGGAAGCGGCATTGAATGAGAGCAAAGAGGAAAATGAGAGAGACTTGTTGGTGAAAACCTTTCGAGGCACTACAAGTCAAAATGGTGAGATATGTATGCAACAAAATGTCTTTGATTAAAACAAGCAATGTCTGCGGCACATTTGGAGGAGCAAAGTAGACCAACTCTTCAACATGAGGTAAGGATTTGATGATTCAACACGTTTGGAAAGATGGTCAAATCAAGTTATTGGTCTAAATGCATGTCACATTTCTTTGCCTTATTCTTCAATTTAGATAAGCTCTCCTTCTTCTAAGTGGAATCTCATCATACACCACTTTCTTTGATTTTTACTTGTGCATTTATTCTTCTTCTTTTGCTCAAGACAAGCAAGAAAGAATTTTCAAATTTGCCACAAATAGGTCCCAAATTAGGAAGAGAGGTGATCAATTTGATAATCAATGAGAAGAGACGCTCAATTCGGCAATCCAAGTGAAAGGGAAATAACTTGTTTGGCAATACAACTGAAACAAATGAATTAATTTTGGGAATTTAAGTGAAGTGGCGGGAACAATCTTGGTCGAATCCCATGGGCAAATCACTTTGGACCTTCTTTGAAACCAATGAAAATCAACCTTACAAGCCAATCAAACAACAATGATTAAAAGTCAGCTTACAAGTTTGTCATTAGTCAACCAATTTTTATTTTTTTATTTTTTTATTTTTTTTAAAAAAAATAAAAGGAAGAAAAAAGAGGAAAAAATCATGTGGTTGTTTTAATTGAAGCATAAGCTGTTTGAGAATCTCATTATCCCCGGGTATTTTCTTAATTGAGAAGATCATTACCTCATAGGCATTTTCCTAGTTGAGAAGAACCATACCTCCTAGGCATTCCCCTAGTTGAGAAGAATCTTTAGCTTTCTTTAAGTTCAGGGGTCCCGCTTGGAAAATAAGGTCAGTTTTTATTCTAGTCAAGCTGAGTTTACAGTTTTCCTCGGGCTCAATTTCACATCTAGGAGACGCATTTCCTAGTTTGAGGTATTCAGTTTCTAGGAGATGCACTTCCTAGTTCAAGTTTCACCCCTAGGAGACGCACTTCCTAGTCTGTGTCTTTCAGGTCATTCTTTTAGGAAACGCACTTCATAAATTGAGATTTCACTTCTAGGAGACGCACTTTCTAGTTTGGGTCATTCAGGTTTTATTTTTACCAGACGCATTTGCTAGTCAAAATTTTCTTGGTTTTACTCACAGGAGACGCACATCCTAGTTGAGTCTTTAGTTCTAGTCTCATCATTGCATCCTTCATCGATAGCATAGGTGATTTACACTTTTGCCAACAACTCACAGATCTTCCTAGTGCAAACTGGGGCAGAAAATGTTGTTTGTTTTGATTGCAGGCACCCACCTGGAGAACGAGGGGAAATATCTCAGAAATCAGTTTTCAAAGTTCAAGTCATTGGCACCCACCTGGAGAATGAGGGAATTCATTCAATTCTTAAGTCATTAGTAGGCGCCCACCTGGAGAACGAGGGAATTCATTTTAAGTCCAAGTTAGGCAGCAGGCGCCCACCTGGAGAATGAGGGAATTTATTGCAAGTATTAAGTCAATAGCGGGCGCCACCTGGAGAATGAGGGAATTTATTGCAAGTATTAAGTCAGTAGCGGGCGCCCACCTGGAGAACGAGGGAATTTATTTCAAGTTTTAAGTTATCAGGCGCCCACCGGGAGAACGAGGGAATTTATTTCAAGTTTTAAGTCATCAGGCACCCACATGGAGAATGACAGAATTTATTTTAAGTATTAAGTCATCAGGTGCCCACCTGGAAAACGAGGGAATTTATTTCAAGTTTTAAGTTATCAGGCGTCCACCTGGAGAACGAGGGAATTTATTTCAAGTTTTAAGTCATCAGGTGCCTACCTGGAGAACGAGGGAATTTATATCAAATTCAAGTCATTAGGCTACCACCTGGAGAATGAGGGAATTCATTTCAAGTTTTAAGTCATCTGGCGCCCACCTGGAGAACGAGAGAAGCCCACCTGGAGACCGAGGGAATTCATTTCAAGTTTTAAGTCATCAGGCGCCCACTTGGAAAACGAGAGAATCTATTTCAAGTTTTAAGTCATCATGCACCCACTGGAGAATGAGGGAATTTATTTCAAGATTTAAGTCATCAGGCGCCCACCTGGAGAACGAGGGAATTTATTTTAAGTTTTAAGTCATCAGGCACCCACCTGAAGAACGAGGGAATTCATTTCAAGTTCAAGTCAGTCGCAGGCGCCCACCTGGAGAATATGGAAATTCATTTCAAATTCAAGGCATTAGCAGGCGCCCACCTGGAGAATGAGGAAATTCATTTTAAGTTTCAAGTCATTAGCAGGTGCCCACTTGGAGAACGAGGGAAGTCATTTCAGAATTCACATAGAGTTCGAGTTAGAGGCACCAGGAGCCCGCCTGAAGAACAAGGTCAACTTTCAATTTTCAAGTTTGAGTTAGAGGCAACAGGAACCCGCTTTAAGAACAGGGTCAACTTTCAATTTCAAGTTCAAGTTAGAGAGGCATCAGGAGCCCGCCTGAAAAACAGGGTCAACTTTCAATTTTCAAGTTCAAGTTAGAGAAGTATCAGGAGCCTGCCTGAAGAACAAGATCAACTTTCAATTTTCAAGTTCAAGTTAGAGAGGCATCAGGAGCCCGCCTGAAGAACTAGGTTAACTTTCAATTTTCAAGTTCAAGTTAGAGAGGCATCAGGGCCCGCCTAAAGAACATGGTCAACTTTTAATTTTCAAGTTCAAGTTAGAGAGGCATCAGGAGCCCGCCTGAAAAACAGGGTCAACTTTTAATTTTCAAGTTCAAGTTAGAGAGGCGTCAGGATCCCGCCTGAAGAACATGGTCAATCTCCATTTTTTTTCCAATTCAAATCAGAAGTAGCGCGAGCCGCCTGAAGAACAAGGTTTGCAAGCTCAAGTCTACCGCAAGTTCAAGTTTATTTCAAGTGCAAGCAGCAGGGTGCCCGCCTGAAGAATAGGGTCAACTTCCAGTTTTCTTCAAATTCAAGTCATCAGGATGCCCACCTAAAGAATAGGGTGAATTTTCAGTTTCATGTTGAAGGATTAAATGGAGATTCAAGACAAGAAGTAGATAGGATCTTGTATTTTTCCTTTATTTTTGCTGTAATTTTTGCTTTCAATTCATGATGTAATGGCAGAGACAACGGACCGAAACCTCGACGGAACCTCACTCGACTCTCTCAGCAGGGTGCCCGCCTGAAGAATAGGGTCAACTTCCAGTTTTCTTCAAATTCAAGTCATCAGGATGCCCACCTAAAGAATATGGTGAATTTTCAGTTACATGTTGAAGGATCAAATGGAGATTCAAGGAAGATTCAAGACAAGAAGTACATAAGATCTTGTATTTTTTCTTTATTTTAGCTGTAATTTTTTATTTCAATTCATGATGTAATGGCAGAGACAACAGACCAAAATCTTGACGGAACCTCACTCGACTCTCTCATCCCCTCCACATATTCCATCACTTCATTCACCTCTGAACTACACGTGGCCTGATTCCTTTATAGCTAAGGATATGTAGGCAGCTCCGATAGCAGGGCTCGGTCACAATCTTCTATCCATCTTTCTTTTATTTTGAATAAGTGTCGGGTCAGAAATCAATTACATCGCTTACTTGTTTCTTTGCTCAAAAATACTTTGTGTTTCCAAGCAAAGAGGGGCAGCTGTAAGCTCGTAATTTTTGACCCGCACATCAGAATTATCTTTAATAGTCTTAGTATTTTTAGAATATTTATTTAAGTTTATTTCTATAGGACTTTATTTTATTATTAATTTTAATTCTAGCTTTAAATCACAAAAATTGAAAAATACAAAAAAAATAGTTTCATATAGTTTGCCTTAATTAATTGGTATTAATTTTATATTTAATAGTATATATTAAAATTATTAAGTTTCTTAATTGATAGAATTTAAGAGTTAAAATTCTAATTTTTGAGCACAAACTTGGCCACTAAAGGCCCAAAACTGACCATTTGACCTAACCTAATTCCTACTCCCTATAAAAAAGGAGCTCACTTTCATTTTCCTGACAAGCTGGCAGCACCCACACAAGAAAGAACGAGCAGCCACACACACAGAGAGAAACAAAGTGAGAGAGGAACGAGCAAAAAGAAACGGGGAAAGGGACAGAAAAAAGGCTGCGTAGAAAAAAAGTAGAGAGCTAAGGAGGAAAACAAAACGGGGGATTCTATGCACGGGATAGATTCTTTGCACAAACAAAAGGAACAAATCAAAAAGCAATAAAGGAGTAGGGAAAATAACGGAGAGGACAAAAACAGATCTCGGGGGTGGGGGGGTGGGGTGGGGAGAGAATGAGAGAGCAAAACGCGAAGTTGGGAATTCTCCCTTTTTGCTCGTCTGATCTTTCTTCCTTAGTATAGCAGATCCGCTACCAAAGCCTCATCTTTTTCACCATTAAAATTAGTCCATTAAACCTCCATTAAACCACCCTTAAGCTCCATCAAACAGTTTCCCTTTCTTCACCCAAACCCAGCTGCGAAAAATCACCTAAAAAATAGTCCCCTTCTCGTGAAAAACAGCAGCTCCAAAGATTGAGTTCCTTCCATCGAGTTTGTCGCCGCCGTCGAGCTCCATTCTGGTTCAAGGTTGTTCGTGTTTCTGATTCCGGCCCGCTTGCTGGGTTTTGGTAATGTTAGCTGAAGCATCATGACTGTTGTACCAAACTCGCTTCTGGATCCTTTTAAGATATTGGAGAAAGGTTCTTCTCTTTGGTTTCGCAAAAGGTTCAATCTATGTTTCTTTTAATCTCTATTATCATTTCAATCTTTCTTACTAATTAGTATGCCATCTGTTCATTTTTATCTTTAGGTGCTTGTAGTATTTAGTTACTATTTTCTTATAAACCTGTGCGTGTTATTGGATATTTATTTCTATTCCTTTTAGGATTTAAAGATCCAAGTACGATTTTGGTGTTGTTCCTTCAATAACATTTTTTTGTCCTTACTGGGTTTGTTTCCTTATATGCTTCTGTGATTAGTTCCCATGTTTCATTTATTATGTTAACTTATGTTGTTCAAGATTTAATTTGCAATCATCTGAAGTATGGCTCTCATATATTATTTATATAATCTGCTAGTGAGGTTCATGGAATTGAGAGTTGAATAAGCATAATTTTATTGATAACTCTTGAACCTTCACTCTTGAATACCGTAGTTTGCTTTAGGCATGATTAATGAATTATCGTGGCCATGGGTACGATTCCCGTGGCATGGTCACGATACGTAAATACAATTCGGATGCGTATTTCATGTGACCCGATCATAACTTCAAACAATAACTAAAATAAACATGTTGTAGATCGTGGGTACGGTTCCCGTGACGTGATTCGTAATGTGTACAAAACAAACGAGTGCGTAACATCGCGACTTGTCCAAATAATTCTATAAATAATTAAAAGTGGCTAAAAAGTTAAAAATGTACAAATAGGTTTAAAATACGTAATAAATCAGAAAACTAGGCCAATTAATAATAGTTGCGCGACCGTGCTAAAAATACGGAATTCGAGAATGCCTAATACCTTCTCCCGTATTAATAGAATTCCTTACCTAGTCTTCTGATTTTTGTTGACTTTTAACGGAGTCAAACTTCCTCGATTTGGGATCTAAAATAAACCGGTGACTTGGGACACCATAAATTATTCCAAGTGGCGACTCAGATTAAATTAAGAATCCCATTTCGATTAATGTCACTTAAATTGGAAAAAAACCCCTATCCCCCTCGGGAAAAAGGAGGTGTGACACTCATCATCTGCCATAACAGGAATTACCGGGGCCTGAGCAGTTGCAACCGGTTGGGCTGGTAGTGCCCTTGGTATCTGAAGTCCATGTACTACCTGGTCTGGAGTACGGGAAACGGGGGTATGAGTACCTCCCCCAGCCTGAGAAATGGTAGGTGCGGCCTAAGCCGAAACCACCTGAGCAAGGCCAGTGTAGGCTGCCAATATCTGGGCCAAAGTCTCCTGAATGCCTGCAATCTCAATGGGCACAGCTGGTGCCAGAGTTGATCCTGTCGGCTCACCTACATCTGGTATCTGCTCCTGTGCTAGAACAACTAGTGGTACTACAAGTGCTATTCCAACTGTGGTATGAGTTACACCTCGACCTCTACCTCGACCTCTACCTCGGCCCCGGCCTCTCGCGGCCCTAACTGGTGGCACTGGTGGCTGACCGTCTGATCCGGTAATACGTGTTCTCGTCATCTATGAGAGAATAGAATAGTAGAAATTTAGTTTCCAGAATCAACAAAATCGCATGACAGAATACAAGAAATGAAAATGTTCCTAAGGGTTCTGCAGCCTCTCGAAGATAAGTACAGACGTCTCCGTACCGATCTGCAAGATTCTACTAAACTTGCTCATGACTCGTGAGACCTATGTAACCTAGGCTCTGATACCAACTTGTCACGACCCAAAATCCCAACCTGTCGTGATGGCGCCTATCTCGATACTAGGCAAGCCGATAATCTCAATAAACCCAAACTTCTCTTTAAGGTTGAAAATATAATATTTAAATACAATACAGACACTCCCCAAAACCTGATATCACTGAGTACATGAGCATCTAATATGAATACAAGTCTGAAAAATATAGTCTATAATAGTTTGAGATCAAATACAGTAAAACAAAGAGATAGAGATGGAGAGACAAGGTATGCGTAATACGGCAGCTACCTCAAAATCTCCTGAAAATCAACCACGCGAAAGGATCAATACCCGCTATGTCTGGGAATACCTGGATCTGCACACGAAGTGCAGGGTGTAGTATGAGTACAACCAACTCAACAAGTAGCAATAATAAATAAGGAATTGAAGATAGTAACGAGCTACACAATTATGGTTCATTTCGAGTAATTCTAGCCAAGAATAGACATGCTATCAAATCAGGCAAATTAATGTAAAATTAATTTTTATACAGTTCCTGTTCATGTAATCCGTATATCAACAATCTTTCAGAGATTTCACAACAATGACAGATAGCAACTAAGTGCAACAACAAATGAAAATCAAGTACGACCACTTAGGACAACAATCACTCACTAGGCTCCCATCCCTCATCACTCTCTCAATGGGTACCCGCGCTCACTGGGGGTGTACAGACTCACGTGCCATAATATAAATATTTGGATCCGCACTGCCAACTCATGTGCTATAGTATAATATAAGGATCCGCACGGCTAACTCACGTGCTACACGGCCAACTCACGTGCTATAGTATGATATAAAGATCCGCACGGCCAACTCACGTGCTATAGTATAATATAAGGACCTGCACGGTCAACTCACATGCTATAGTATCAATATCTCACAATCAGGCCCTCGGCCTCACTCAATCATAAATCTCTCCAGTCTCTCGGGCTCTCAATAATCATGAAATCTGCCCAAACAATAATGATATGATGTATCAATAATAATAATAGAGACTGAGATAAAATGTGCAAGTAAAAATTGAGACCGAGTATATATAGCATTTAGTAGGAAATTCAATAAGTATGCGACCTCTGTGGGTCCCAACAGTACTATCACATAGTCTAAGCATGATTTCTAACATGATTTACAGTCAAATTTTATCAACACATAGAGAGCATATAGCTAACAACAAATTATTCAACTTTACAGTTTCCCGGGACGGACCAAGTCACAATCCCTTTGGTGCACGCCCGTCACCTACCATGTGTGTCACCTCCAAAATAATCGCATTATACCAAAATCCAGGGTTTAATACCCTCAGGACCAGATTTAAAACTGTTACTTACATCAAGCCGTGAAATTCTTATTCTGCAATGCCCTTTCCTCGTGAATTGGTCTCCAAACGCCTCGAATCTGGTTATAAATAATTCGTTTAAGTCAATAAAATTCATTGGAATTAATTCCATAAGAAAATAATGATTTTACATAAAATTCTGAAAATTAGCTCAAAAATTGCCCGTGGGGCCCACGTCTCGGAACTCGACAAAAGTTACAAAATCCGGAAACTCATTCAACCACGAGTTTAACCATACCAATTTTACCAAAATCTGAACCCAACTCGACCCTCAAATCTTCAATTTAAACCAAGAGGGTTTTCAAATTTTCCCAACTCAATTCACCAATTAAATGATAAAAACAATCATGGATTCGGGTAGTTTAACTAATATTGAGTTAAGAACACTTACCCCGTTGTTTCCTCTGAAAATCACCCAAAAATCGTCTCGATCCGAGCTCCAAATCGTCAAAAACTGCAGAACTTAAACTGTCTGCCCAGATATTTGCCCTACGCGATCGCGAACATTCCCACGCGATTGCGAAGAACAATTTTCCATCGCCCAGATTTTACTCTACGCGATCACGGACTTTCCCACGCGATCGTGATGCACAACATCACAAATATACGCGATTGCGGACTAGTCCACGCGATCGCGAAGCACAAAACGCGTGACTTCTACTCCGCTCCACTTACTCTATGCGAACGAGACCTTTGTCACGCGTTCGCGAGTCACAAAATTCCAGAGCTACGTGATCGTATCCCGCTTCACGCGATGGCGAAGCATAAAATGCCACTGCCTCACATTAATCCTACGCGGTCACAAATATCCCCACACAATCGCGTGGAACAAAAACCCCCCACTGACCAAATAAGCCTACTCGATCGCAAACGCATTCACGCGATCGCGTAGAAGGAAAACGTTATCAGATATCAGAAAATTTCAACAGCTATTCAAGTCCAAATGTTTGATTCGTTAACCATCCAAAACTCACCCGAGCCTCTCGGGACCTCGACCAAATATACCAACGAGTCCTAAAATATCATACGGACTTAGTCGAACCCTCAAATCACCTCAAACAACGCTAAAATCATGAATTACACCCCAATTCAAGCCTAATATCTAATTTCTACAAACGACTCCGGAACCTATCAACTCACGTCCGATTGACCTCAAATTTTACACACAAGTCATAAATGACATAACAGAGGTATTCAAATTTTCAGAATCAGATTCCGACCCCGATATCAAAAAGTCAAATCCCCGGTCAAACTTCTCAAAAATTAAACTTTTGGCATTTCAAGCCTAATTCCTCTACGAACTTCGAAATAATATTCCGAACACGCTCCCAAGTCCAAAATCACCTTACAGAGCTATTAGAATTATCAAAATTCAAATCCTAGGTCATTTACACATAGGTCCATATCCGGTTCACTTTTCTAACTTAAATTTTCCATTATGAGACTAAGTGTCTCATTTCACTCCGAGTTCATTCCGGACCCGAACCAAATAATCCGATAAGTCATAAATTAATTGCAAGACATAAATTGAGTAGTAAGTGGGGGAACGAGGTTATAATATTTAAAATGACCGGCCGGGTCATTGCACATTCTTTTATCTAGAAGAGTTCATAATCGTGAACCAACAAATTTATCCGAGTTTCTTTCACTTTGCTTGTTCCTTCATAAGTAACTTCCAGTTTGTCCCACATTTCCTTAGAGGTATCATAGCTTGAAATTATCTCATATTCTTCTCCATTTATAGTATTATAGAGTAAGTTTTGTGCCTTAGCGTTAACTTGGACAACAACCATTTGCTCGTCAGTGTAGTCATATATATCTTAAGAATCAACGGGTGGTTGTTCTGCTGCTAGAAGTGGATTATTCCCCTTTTTGATAACATGCCATACTTTGACATCATAGGACTTTGCATAAATTTCCATGCGCACCTTCCAATGAGAGAAGTGTTGTCCATTGAAAATTAGTGGTCTTACTTGCGATGTCCCTTCTTGAAAGAGTACTCCAATAGCTACTTGGTTTGACATGATCTTTTCTCACTAGATATTAAGCAAAAGATAAATATGTGAGACTGGTTCTGATTCCAATTGAAAGTACGAGGGGGGGGGGGTGAATTATCGATTTTTTATTTTGTATCCTAAATAGTTGACTAGTTTACCAATTAGTCGACTGAAAATAAAGACAGAATCTAAATAAAACCAGAAGTAAAAATATAGGAATTAAAGACACCAAAATTTTTATAATGGTTCGGATTCAATGTGAATCCTACTCCAGCCTCCTTGGATTGCAAGGGTGTTCTATTTTCAAAGCTCATTGAAAGTTTCAAACAATTATGTTGATGTTATCTCGAACACCAACTCACATTTGAATCTAAGTACACTCGTGATACAATGCCTTACCAATATTTTCTCTCTCTTTCTTCTCTCTACTGATTACATAGTAAACTTTGCTAAGATTACAATGCTATATATATATATATATATATATATATATATATATATATATATATATATATATATATATACACACACATACATATACATACATCCGCGAGATCTTCTTGTCTCGTGAATCTTGAGAGATTGCAAACCCAAGGGAGTTGATCCCATAAAGGAATCGTAGAGTGATTCTTTCCAAGAATAAGATATTACTTCTGTTGATTTTTCTTGACTTGTGGTCTTGATTGGATTTTTTCTTTGCTGAGCAGATATTCAAGTATCAAATCAGATCCCTTGATTCCGGCTTTTGATTGTCGTCCTTTGATGGAGGAATCTTCAGTGCATAGTTTCGCGATCATGACTTCCTTTAATTAAGGTCTTTCCTATAATATCCTCTCTTAATCTTCTACCAAATCCTTGATTGATTTTCCCTTTGAATTTCTGCTACTCCTTCCTTTTTAGTCTCAAATCTTCGATTCTTCCTTTCCATTGCTTTAGGAGTATCTCCATTAATCTTCTACCAAATCCTTGATTGATTTACTTCCTTTCCATTGCTTCAGGAGTGTTTCTGCATATAAAAGATGTGTTATTTTGCATCACTAAAATAAACATAGATCTAACAATAGTTGAATAGTATGATCACCATAACTCTAGCTTTAGCTTTTGTTAGGTCAACTGAATTAGTCAAACCTTATCTTTATTTAAGTCGCGTATAATGTTTTAATTGATGTTTTAGAGAAATTTTCAGAAACCACTATTGTCTAGTGGCTATTAACTCCCTATAGCTACCATATACCAGTGTTTAAAAAAGCGCCCGCTTCATCGCTTTAAGCGAGAAGCGAGGCGAAGCTTGAAAGGCAGCGCTTCAGCAAGGTGAAGCGACTCAGGTCAGTAAAAGTGACCGCTTCTCTGTAAAAAGCGAGAAGCGGGTAAAGCGAAGCGAAGAGATGAAGCGTCCGCTTCTCTATATTAAAACACCCAACCCTATTTTATTAAAAATAAGTTTTTTTGATTAAACACTGCTCTGGACTTCTACTTCTCCTTCTACTTCTTCTACTCCTCCTCCTCCCCCTCCTCCTTCTCCTGATCCTCCTCCTTCTCCTTCTCCTTATCCTGATCCTCCTCCTTCTCCTTCTCCTTCTCCTTCTCCTTCTCCTTCTCCTTCTTTTTCTTCTTTCTAAACGTCCAAAAAGCGGTGAAATGCTGGCGAATATTTTCCAGAATTTTACTGCCCAATTTTTCCAGAATTTTACTGCCCAATTTTTCAGTTATTAACAGAGAATTCCTCTGATTTTTTATATCCTTTATTCTTAGTTCTTATTGCCTTTCTTATGTGTTATGTAGTTGTTCTTTTAATGGCGCCAAAAGAAGATAGGAAAGACTCGGCTTAGGCTTACTCTGAAAGAGTTTGTGAGACCAACAAGATGACAATTAGATGTCTTTTTTGTGACAAGATTTCAAATGGAGGAATCTATCGTCAAAAAGAGCATCTAATCGGTGGTGATCCAAATGTCGCATCTTGTCCTAAAGTTCCATCGCATGTGAGGGAAGATTTGAAAGCATTCCTTCATAAAAAGAGAGAGTTAAAGACTCAAATGATTCATGAATAAGAACTGTATAATCTTGATGACGATGATGAAACAGAAGAAGGTGACGATGCTTCGTCGCTTCGACCAAAATCACAAAAGCGGGGAAGGATGTAACCAATGTCTTCTAGTTGTGGATCTACTGGGAAGACCAAAGGTCCTATGGATTGTTACTTCTCGCAAAAATCAGGAGATAAGGAAGGAAAAAGTGGTAATCCTCAAATTGATGCCAAAGCGATTTTGAGGGATCGTGCAATTACAATGTTTGCGCAGTGGATGTATGATGCAGGTCTTCCTTTTAATTGTGTTAATTATACCGACACTTTTTCTGCTTTTATTGAGGCCGTAGGCCAATATGGTCCAGGAATGAAGCCTCCAACATATCATGAAGTTAGAGGGCCATATCTAAAAAAAGAGGTGGCAGAGGTGAACAAAATCGTGGAGGAGCACAAAGTAGAATGGAACAAGTTTGGTTGTTCCATTATGATGGATAAGTGGACGGCGAGAAATGAAAAAATGATCATCAATATCTTGGTGAATTCTCCTAAGGGAAGCCTGTTTCTTGAGTCCGTTGATGCAAGCGACTCTTTGACTGATTCAACCAAAATGTACTCCTTGTTTAAGAGTACAATAGACTCTATTGGAGCATAAAATGTTGTTCAAGTTGTCACGGACAACGCCAGTGAAAATGTTAAAGCTGGTGATTTGATGTCTGTTGGGTACCCGCATATTCAAGGAAAGACCCTTCAGTTCAATCTTTAATCAGACAATTAGAGTGCATTCTTATATTGTTCAAAGGCCTTTGCTATTGAATATGATGAAGAGATTCACTAAACAAAGAAGCTTGGTGAAACCTGCAAAGACAAGATTTGCTACTGCTTTCTTGATTTTGCATAGGATGTATGAGCAAAAAAGCAATTTGAAGAAGTTATTTGTTTTATATGAGTACACTAACAATGCCTATGGAAGGGAAGCTCGAGGGAGAGAATCTGCAGATATAATACTTTCTCCTTCATTCTGGAACAATGTGGTTCATGCATTGAAGATTGGTGGTCCTTTAGTTAAAGTGCTTCGTTTGGTGGATGGGGAGCAAAGGCCACCAATGGGCTACCTGTACGAAGCAATGGATAGGGCAAAGGAGGCTATTCAAGTCTCGTTTAGTGATCAAAGAAAATACAAAAGAGTCTTTGAGATCATAGATAAAAAGTGGGATAGTAAGCTTCATAGCCCTTTGCATGCAGCTGGACTTGTTTTGAACCCGGAACTGTTTTATGACAATGAAGAGAGGATTCTAGGAGATGAACCTTTATGGAATGGATACTATGAATGTATTGAAAAGTTGATACCTGAAGAATCCATGCAAGATAAAATAACAGAGCAATTTAGTATTTATAGGAACACTGAGCAACTTTTTGGAAAAAAACATGGCGATTAGACAAAGAAAGACGAAGTCACCAGGTGAGCGAGTGCTTATATGTTATTTTATAGTTAATAAGTTATTTCTTTATCAATATTATGTTTTGAAAATTTTTTCTACTTCTACAGTTGAATGGTGGAAGCAATATGTCCATTCCACTCCAGATTTACAAAAGTTTTCCATCAAGGTTCTAAGTCTAACATGTAGCTCATCCGGGTGTGAAAGGAATTGGAGCGTGTTTGAACATGTAACAACTAAGAAGAAAGATTTAGTATATTGAGATAATTAAATTATATATCAATTGTCCTAATCTTACTAATTACTTATTATTTGCATATTCATACCAAAAAGAGGAACAAACTAATCTTGAAGCATCTCAATGATCTAGTATTCATTAAGTACAATAGAACAATGAGGCGTCGTTACAACGCTCGCAATGTAATTGATCCAATTAGTTTGGACAACATCAATGATGCTAATGAATGGCTAACTGGAGTCCCGAAAGATCATGCAGATGAAGAAGTATTTGAGAAAACTTCTGATTTCACTTGGAGTGACGTTGCGGAGGCGCGTGAAATTGGGGAGAGGATTTATGATTTGAGGGGGAGTACCTCAACTTCAAGTTCACATAGGAAGGGAAAAGAGGCAGCTACTTTGTCCCTAGTTGATGAAGAAGAATAAGTTGAAGAAGATGACGAGCAATATAATAATGATAGTGGAATACAAGAATTTGACAATCTTGTAGAAGAATAGGATGCTCATTTTGTGCTTTAATTAATGCTACTATTTAGTTTTTACATTGAAGTATTGAACATTTGCTTACAATTACATGTGTTGTCTATGCAATATTTCTTTTTTTTTTAAAAAAATTTCGCTTCACTTCAAAAAAGCGAGTGCTTCGCTTCTCGCTTTAAGAGAAATGGGGGTTGTCGCTTTTTCTCGCTTCACGCTCTTCACAACACTATCATATACATAATTACTTCCTATAGCTACTATTCAGTTGTTACGGTAGTGTATTCACATGTATTCGCGCTGCTGTATTCATGAATACAATAACAAAAAGCGCCTAAAATCAGGGCAGTCCAGATGTACGCGCATGTATTCACATGTATTCGCACCATGCATTCATGAATACAACAGTAAAAATCACATAAAATCATGACAGTCCAGCTGTACGTGCATGTATTCACATGTATTCGCGTTGTTATATTCATAAATACAGCAATAAAAAGTGCCTAAAATCAGGGCAGTCCGGCTATACGCGCATGTATTCACATGTATTCGCGCCATATATTCATGAATACAATAACAAAAAGTGCAGACAATCAGGATAGTCCAGTTGTACGCACATGTATTCACATGTATTCGCGCTGGTGTATTTATGAATACAGTTGTACGCGCATGTATTCATGAATATAGTAACAACAATCCCTTAAAAATAGGTATGTCCAGCTGTCTAAAAGAGAGAAAAAATATAAATAGTATATTTCATGCCTTATTTCATGCCTCAATTGTAGTATATACGATAAAATACTTATTTTGCTGTAAAATATAAAAGGTAGCTATAGAAAATAATATTTTAAAATAATTTTAGTTTATAATAAATAGGGTGTATACCTTTTCTATAAGAGGTAAAATTTCCATGTTTTTGTATCTCTATTATCAAATGGATCTAATCTAATAACATGACTCATTCAGTTTTAAGTTCCGAATTGGTATATCACAGTCCGTTAATCGTGTGAGTTGACCAGCTCATCTAGTTTGGGACGCTATGCACATTTAATTTACTGGAAGCTTTTGTGTGGAAAAAATGTAACAACTTTTGGAATTTTCATTCTTATTACTTTCTATTTCATTCAAGAGTTCCTCTCCTTTTCTTAAAACACAAGATCAAGAATGGGAAGTACTAGGGCAGAGAGTGTTATATTTTCCGAAATAGCAAGCTTATCTTTGGTTCGGCTTTTGGATTAAGTAATTATTCAAATATTTGACTTGATTGATAAACCCACCGCGGGACAGTAAAACGGATTTTCATCTTTATGCAACTAACTCTATTCTCACCTAGTGTATAACTCTTTTAACATAACATTGCTTATAAACAAATTCAATACCATTTTATAGGCAGTGTAATCTTATTTCTAATTCCATTAGTTAGAGTGCAACTACTCAGACAATCAGTTGCAGGGCAAAAGTTACCATATCATCAATCAATTAATTGTCCTTCAAGCTCAAAAGCTGGACGCGAATGCATTATATATTAATTAACTTTTCATTATTATATGGTTAGAGCGTCAATAGTCTTAATTTGGTCAGTTTCATTTCAAAGCCAAAACTGTACTTTTTGTTATCATGGTCTCCTCCAATTGTGTTTTGCCACGTCAACTGTGATTAAGAAATGGTACTGCTGTTAGGGCTCTGAAATCAAAGATTAACGTGGTGGTCCTCCTACTTAATTCAACACATGAAAGCGATCTTGTTGTTTTGTAGTCCACATTAGTCTCCCTAAGCTAGGCCCATTTGGTTGGCCCTGTTTTCGTGTCAGGTAAAGAAAATTCAAAATTTTGCCTCATATATTAAAAGTATATATCATATTTATAATAAATCAAAATTATTTTAAAATATTATTTTCTATAGTTACTTTTTATATTTTATAACAAAATAAATATTTATGGTATATACTATCATTAAGACATGAAATAAGGCATGAAATACGCTATTTATATTTTCTCTCTCTCTTTCTTTCAATTAACACACGATTCTCTCTAAAAAAAATTTCTTCTTTCTCTCTCTCTTTATTCTATCTCTCTTCGAGCAAAATAAACCAAATCATAGGTACACGAAAGAGAAACAAATCATGAAAGAAAGCCTCAAAATCTCAAAATCAGAATCATGAAAGTAAACCTATAATAAAAAAAGGAAGTGAAGATTCCTTGGGCGATAAAGAGATTGAAGAGAAAGAGGGATTCTTAACGCGGTAAGTAAGAGAGAAAAGAGGAAGAAGCGGTCGAATTGGAAGCGGTGTAAACTATAACAGAAGAGGTAGTGAAGCGATACAAGGAGTCTTGGCCGGAAAACATTATTTTTGACGAATTTTCTTCTCTTCTTTGCTATTTAGTCACATACATTGATACAAAATTAAAAATTCAATGTATTCTGTACAAATTCACTCAAACACTTTGTATTTTTGTATAAATACATTTTTTTTTGCTCGTGTTTATGTATTTTGAATGTCTGTATTTTTTAAATACAGCTGAATACACTTATATTCATGCATACCGTACATACAGTATGCATGAATACAAGATATAAATATTGAAATATACTGAATACAAACATTCAAATAGAACAAAATATAAATAATGAATACATTTAATTTTAAAATATAGTAAAATATACTGAATACAAATAGAAATACAGTGAATACAACCAATGAAATATACTGAATACAGTAGTAATAACATGTATTAGGAATAACTAAAATACAGTTAATACAATATATAACGAATACAATAAATACAAACATCGCATCTAATGAATGCAACAGTAAAAATAAATATTGAAATACACTAAATACAAAAGTTAGATATAACAGTTATATACAACTGAAAAATCATTCTAATTAATTGGGTTGATAATGAGGTATGTTAGAATTGATTTTGTTGAGTTATATTAGGAGTGTATCATGCTAATTGATCCTATTTTCGTTATTAGACAGCTGGACAGACCTATTTTTAAGGTGATTGTCGTTACTGTATTCATGAATACATGACGCGAATACATGTGAATACATGCGCGTACAGCTGGACTGCCCTGATTTTAGGCGTTTTTTACTGTTGTATTCATGAATACAGTAGCGCGAATACATGTGAATACATGCGCATACAACTGGATTGCCCTGATTTTAGGCGCTTTTTGCTGCTGTATTAATGAATACATGGCGCGAATACATGTGAATACATGCACATATAGCTGGATTGTCCTAATTTTTAGGCGCTTTTTGCTGCTGTATTCATGCGCGAATACAACGAATACACTACTGAATAGTAGTTATAGGAAGTAATTATGTATATGGTATCTATAGGAAGTTAATAGCCACTAAACAAGATCTCTGACGGGCTCAGTCCAATTGGACTTCCACTGTATGCTAAAAGTTTTATTACTAATAAAAGAGATAATTTGGGCTTTTTATGTGTCTCAAATTTTAATGTGCCCTACTCGCGTTGGCAACCTAAATCCAGATCAGTTCCCATATGGGGGCCCATGCTGACTGTGTTTACCAATTTGCCACGAAACATCGTGGACCGCCAATGGCCGAGGCAGAGATTGCGATTTGGACAGCATTAACTTTCCAGAAATGTGAGTCAGACTGATACTTCTATTTGTTTGCATAGGCTTTTTGTTTGTGGCTCCAAAGAGATAAAAGCAGACTCTTGGGGCCATTTCATTCACGGTACAGTTATGAGATGACTGTATTGCATGAAGCATAATGAGAAGCAGATCTAAGATTACAGGAAGATGAATGCTTAATACGAAGAGATGAATCCAGAATATAAAATTTACGGATTCAATATTTAGTTTCTATTATTGTGCCCATTATAATTTTGGAATTATAAGTTCAAATTTTTTTTTTTTTTTTTTGTAAAATAGTAATTTCTTATATCTATATTATTGTGAAAATGTTGGGATTAGTTGAACCCATTACCTATATGCTATATTCCACTATTACTAGTTTTATTAGGCATATTTCGTTTAATCATGGAGTGTAAGATTTTCTGGTGACAAAAGAAGAATATGAATTTTAATTTGTGAAAATCTTGAAAAAATAAATCAAATGTAAAAAGCAAAAAAAAAAGTACTTAATTAACACGCAAAAATTGACACCAGACATGCTTCTCTCGTGTGGGCGCCTAGTTCTATAAGAAAAAGGAAAAACCAACAAGATTAATCTAAGATTTGAACCCACAGTCTCACTTAAAAAGGTGCACCCAATAACCATCGCATCATATTATGCTTTAAACTTGGGTGTACACACATATATTTAATTATCTTTTAAGAAATATAATATAATATACACGATCTAGGGAGGGAAGTATGTGTTCACGTGCCCCATGGAACCCCTAGATACTCCCCCGAGTATAATGTATTATATGATAGAATAATAATGTAAGCATTGTTATTGTGTGAGTAACAAAGAAAGGAGTGATAATGGTGAATCATGATATATAGATTGTTACAGTCCTATGTAGGTATATTGCCAAATTTAAGGATATCTTTTCTTTAATGCTCTTATTCACATATTGTTAATGCAGAATCCACATTTTATCTTGTATAAATGATAAATAGATTCACATACATATAAATTAGCCATAATTAATTAGTAATACATCATCTCACTTACGGTATTAAACTCCGCATAACCTACGTGGAACGCTCTATTAGTAGTATATAGAGAGATTATACTAGTAATTATGTATAGTTCTATACTAGCAACCAACCATATAAGTAATACAAAATTTTACACGAGAATTAATTTTCTTGTGCTTCAAAGTTCAAACATAGCGACCCCTATTTTCTTGTGTATCAGCTGAAAAAATGTTGAACTAGGAGGCAAACACAGGAGAAATCGTCGTTACATATTGTTGAAAGGAAAAAAAAGAAAGAAGAGAGAGAGAGAGAAAATCTACTTTGGATTTTTTGAAGGTGAGGATATATCATACAGAAAGAGAAAAGGCGTTCAATTAAAAAGAAGAAACTGATGAACAAGAAAGAGGGAGAAGTGTCTTCTATCTTGAAAAGTTGTATCCTCAACAATCATAGGTCCTCAACCTACGTTAGCAATAATGCATAAGTTGTCATCCAAACATTGGGTGTACCCAATGTTATTTATGGCACCTTAATTATGCAACAGTAATGAAGTTTGTGAGTTCATACTCTCCGGTAATTTACCTTTTAACATTAATTAACAATAAAATTAGTCATATTAAACTTTATTTTTTCATTGAAAATCCAACAAATAGTCCTAGGCTCTTTACTCCCAATCAACTTTGAAAAAAAAAAGTTAATTCATTTTTGATATCTGAAAAAATCAAATAAAAATGAATAAAAAATCAATTAAAGTGGACGGAGGGAGTAATTAAAACCCTTCCAAGACCAAACAACAAAGGCAGAGAAAAATAAATGAAATAAATTAAAACAAACAAAGTAGATTTCAGTGCACATCCAGATCATAAGCCGTTGAATACTACAACATAGGGGTGTTCAAAACCAAATCGAAATCGAAAACCGAACCGAAACTGAAGCTTAATGGCTTATTGGTATCGGGTTAACGGTTTAACGGACGGGGAACGGATTGAATTTTTTTATTAACGGCTTATCGGTTTGGGGGCGGATTATTCAATTTTCTTAACGGATAATCCGTTAACCCGTTAAGAATATATATATATATATATATATATATATATATATATATATATATATATATATATATATAAAATTTGTTTTTATCCATATATATATTAAATATCAAAAACTCTTCCACTTCTTCCAGCTATTTGCTTAGCTTATTCTCCCACCCTATTATAAGATTGTTTAAGCTGATGTCTATGGTTCACCTCTGCTTTTATTTTTTAAAACTAATGCATGTTGTCTATGTTTAATAGAAGAACAACAGCGTTGTTGCCACAACTTTTATCCCACAATATTGATGATAGTACTGTCTTGAATTATGTTCTGGGGAAATAGCGCATCTGCGTTTTCTGTAAATTGTTTACTACTTATAATCCATACCTATTTCTATACATAACTGTCTTTTGCTCGGTATTGTTTGTATGGTTAATGATATAGCGTGAAATGCATGGTTGAGAGTTTAAGTTAGAAATTTGAAGTTATTGTTTGAACTTTGAAGCTGCATAAATTCAAGCTCTGCTAGGCGTTAGCTGCAGGCCAAATATTTCTGTGTATTCTGCTCACTTATGGATTAATCATTTTGAAATATGTATCCTGGACTCACTTTGAATATAGACTGGAATTTCCTATTCTGAATTTGTATGCTAGGCGTTAACAGACATATGTATGTCTGGACTCATGTAATGTAGTCTGCTTTGGGATTTAATGGTAGGCGTTAACATACATGTATGTCTGGACTCATATGTAGTCTGCTTTGGGATGTAATCTAGCCTACAATGTGTTATACTTTTTTCACTCTACAACACATGACACACTACATCATTCTTATGTAGGCGTTAGCAGACATGTTTGTCGGGACTCAATGTGTAATTTCCTATTATGAATTTGTATGCTAGGCGATCAACAAACGATTAATGCACGCAATATAGATTTAATTAGGCCGATAAACCGCCCGATAAGAGCTAAACCGATACCAATCCGCCCGATATCTTATCGGGTGGCTAGCGGATTAATATATTTAAAAACCGATAACCGTTAAGCCAAACCGTTAAGAGTAATTAACCGCCCAATCCGCCCGATAAGCAGTCCTACAGTACAACATCAATCTGGGATTGAATCTAACAAATCAGGACATTTAACTGCAAAAGGGAAGCTACTTGGATAGTAGAAGTTGCAAAATATCATGATAGAGACATGCATGTTCGGTTCAAATAGAACTTATGATGATAAAACAACATCAAATTTTAACGTGTATCTATATCCCTATAGCGTAAAATAGGAAGTGAAATGAAAAAGTATAGAAAGTCAAAACTTATAAAGCTAAAACTAAAAAAATAAAAATAGGGAGTAGATTAGATAGGACATATAGCTTATTAGATTACATTAGAGGACAGTAAGAAATCTGAAACGATAAATATGGGGAGTTCTTAAATGATGATATGACAAATGAAGTCAGGATGATCATCAAATATTGAGTTAGGCGCAGAGATAATTAGGTGTGCAATATTAGGGGGTCCAATGACTGCTTGCAATTAGCTGTATAGAAAGGTAATCCTTAGATGGAGGCTTTTCCATTTGAATTCACCAGTCTCCATCATCTTCCTTTCTTTCCTTTCCTTCTCCTCATGTTAACGCATATATAAAGATCACAAATTTCAGACAATCAACACATCTCCAATTGTATAATCATATATACAATTCTGATTGGTTTCTTTAATAGATAAAATGATTTCCTCTTCTTTAAAATATTCAACTGTCATTCCAATCTTGCTATATGCCTTGACCTTTTCTTCCTCAGTAAGTGCACGACCCGCCACTTTTTTACAGGACTTTAAAGTGGCATGGGCTGACTCTCACATCAAGCAAATCGATGGCGGCAAGGCTATTCAGCTTATACTCGACCAAAACTCAGGATGTGGGTTTGCTTCCAAAAGCAAATACCTCTTTGGACGTGTTAGCATGAAGATCAAGCTCGTTCCTGGTGACTCTGCTGGAACTGTCACTGCCTTTTACGTAAGTAGAGTGTACTTAGTTTATATAACAGCTCAGCCCACTAATGATATTGTACGCTTTGGGCTCAAGCTTACACGACTTTAACCCATTATCTCTCTCATATTTTTGTTAATGAGAGATTTACTTGGGGCGTCACAATTTACCCCAAGATTTCATTTCCTGGAAAAGTAAAAGAAAGAGGTTTAATCTAAATAAGAACAGAATTTAATTATATAAATTTCAGTGTAAAATATTTAACTATGGTTTCTAATCAGTCAAAGCATTGCATTTTCATGTTACTAAGTTAGAATCACTATAGACAGTTACTCATCATTGTAAGCAGTTATAATACGTAAAATAATTATACTCTACCAGTGCAAAGAAGTTAAAGCTCGCGGAAATTAATTATTGCATGTGACATTATCATTTGTAGATGAACTCGGACACAGATAATGTAAGGGACGAGCTAGACTTCGAGTTCTTGGGAAACAGGTCAGGCCAGCCGTACACTGTCCAAACGAATGTTTATGTCCATGGAAAGGGTGACAAGGAACAAAGGATCAACCTTTGGTTCGATCCATCCGCTGATTTTCATACCTACACCATACTTTGGAACCACCATCACACTGTGTAAGCAGACATATAGTACTACTTAACAATTATTCTTCCATCGATCTTTTAATTAAAAATCACAATAAATAATACTTAACTGTTTGTACTATTGAAGATTCTACGTAGACGCAGTACCAATTAGAGTGTACAAGAACAACGAAGCAAAAGGAATCCCATTCCCCAAATTCCAACCCATGGGAGTTTATTCAACATTATGGGAAGCCGACGACTGGGCAACGAGAGGTGGATTAGAGAAAATAAATTGGAGCAGATCCCCATTTTACGCATATTACAAGGACTTTGACATAGAGGGATGTGCAATGCCAGGACCAGCAAACTGTGCCTCAAATCCTCGCAATTGGTGGGAAGGAGCTAATTACCAACAACTCAGTGCTGTGGAAGCAAAGCAATATCGCTGGGTTAGAATGAACCACATGATCTATGATTATTGCACTGACAAATCCAGAAATCCAGTAACCCCACCAGAATGTGTGGCCGGAATATGAAACTTTACATCAACTGTCCATTATTTGTATACATATTAAATGGTGCAAATAATTGGAGCGGTGATTAATTTCGGAAACCAGGTGTAAAAGAATGCTACATATAGATATCAGTATATAATCATCGTTACCGACACTACACATATGTCCCTACAAAGAAAGGGGAAGGGGAGAAGAGAAGAAATTTGTTGTATTTAATTTGTGTTGATATTGTCATGGGTCGCTAGCTAGCTCCTATATTGAAAGCTCCGTGTTGTTGTTGTGATTTTGTGAACGTGGGATCTACTGAAGGTCTAAGAGTAAGGGGTGGGAAAAAGTCAAATGTCATTTTATTGCTTTAATTGGTGTTGTCTGTATTTGCTGTAAACTGTACGAGAGCCAATAATATTTCTTCTTGCTTGAATTGTGAAAAGGATGTGATATTTATTCTTCTCTTGGCTATAATCTTTTCAACCTCTCAAAATAATGCTGGTCATACCGTTGTTAACAAGGAAAACATGAAAATATGGAACCAAAAGGCAACAAAACGTTATCAAATGTGTAATATATTACTCAATATATATCTATGTTCTTCGTTTTCCTTGTAGGTTGAAATGCCTGATAGGCATGTCGATGCATTTGAGTCTTTTCCGAAGGCGAATCGATACTTCAGACTCGTTTGAGATAATTTCTTCAAAATTTGCAAAGCTATAGACATTAATTTTAACTAGTTAGCTACCAGGTCATTTGATATGAAAAGATAAAGGAAATAAATTAAAATATGAAAAACTATGAGAAATACATGGGTGAGGTTCAGCAACACACAAATAACGGAAATAAAATTAGAAGGTACGATGACAAATATACAGGTGAAATTTAGGCACAACCAATCACATCTAAGCATGAGGCTTGTTACAAAAATGTCTGCCTCAAATCATATTGAAAAGTATGATTCATTTTTCTTAAATTTGCTTATTATTCTAAACATTGTCTTCAAGCTGTATGGAAGGGGTGTGCTATAGAACAAAAAAATATGGGAATCGGGCGGAATTTTATGTTTTTTTCCGTAAAACGCAAAACAACGAGGAACGGTCATGTCAGGGCGGTGACTATGGTTCTTTAGGTCGTATTTGATGGCCCGGAAAATTTTTAGGCCTAGTCCGGGGGGCCCAGCCCACTTGGAATGTGTGGGCTATAGCACACGAAAATATGGGAATCAGGCGGAATTCTAGTTTTTTGTAGTAAAATTCAAAAAATGAGGAACGATCATGGTGGGGCGGTGACTCTGGTTCCTTAGGTCGTATTTTATGGGCCGGAAAAATGTTAGGCGATGGGGGTCCGGGAGTCTCGGGTCCACTTGGAAGGCGTGGGCTAGCACACGAAAATATGGGAATCAGGCAGAATTCTAGTTTTTTGGCCGTAAAATGCAAAACATGAAGACCAATCATAACGGGGGAGGTGACTATGGTTCCTTAGGTCGTATTTGATGGCCCGGAATAATTTTAGGCGATCGGGGTCTGGGTCCCGGGACCACTTGGAAGGCGTGGGCTATAGCACACAAAAATATGGGAATCGGGCGGAAATCTAGGTTTTTTGCCGTAAACGGCAAAAAAAGAGGAACGATCATGTTAGGGAGGTGACTATGGTTCTTTAGGTCGTATTTGATGGCCCGAAAAAATTTTAGGTGATCCGAATCCGGGGGCCCCGGCCCACTTGGAAGGCATGGGCACACGAAAATATGGGAATTAGGCGGAATTCTAGTTTTTTTGTAGTAAATTGCAAAAAATGAGGAACGATCATGGTAGGGCGGTGACTCTGGTTCCTTAGGTCGTATTTGATGGGCTGGAAAAATTTTAGGCGATCGCGGTCCGGGAGTCCCGGGTCCACTTGGAAGGCGTGGGCTATAGCACACGAAAATATGGGAATCGGGCGAAATTCTAATTTTTTGGCCGTAAAATGCAAAAGATAAGGAAAGGTCATGGCGGGGTGGTGACTATGGTTCCTTAGGTCGTATTGGATGGCCCGAAAAAATTTTAGGCGATCCGGCTCCGGGGGGCCCTACCCATTGGGAAGGCGTGGGTTATTATAGCACACGAAAATATGGGAATCGGACGGAATTCTAGTTTTTTGGCCGTAAAATACAAAAAATGAGGAAAGTTCATGACGGGGCGGTGACTATGGTTCCTTAGGTCGTATTTGATGGCCCGAAAAAATTTTAGGTGATCCGAGTCCGGGAGGCACGGCCCAATCGGAAGGCGTGGGCTATGCACACGAAAATATGGGAATCGGGTGGAATTCTAGTTTTTTGGCCGTTAAATGCAAAAGATGAGGACCGATCATGGCGGGAAAGTGACTATGGTTCCTTAGGTCTTATTTGATGGCCCGAAAAATATTTAGGTGATCCGAGTCCGGGGGGCCCGGCCCACCCGGAAGGCGTGGGCAATAGCACACAATAATATGGTAATCGGGCGTAATTCTAGTTTTTTGGCTAAAAAATGCAAAAACTTTTAGGCGATTGGGGTCTGGGGGTCCTGGAACCACTTGAAAGGCGTGGGTTATAGCACACAAAAATATGGGAATTGCGCGGAATTCTATGTTTTTTGCCGTAAAACACAAAAAAATGAGGAACGGTCATGTCAGGGCGGTGACTATGGTTCTTTAGGTCGTATTTGATGGCCCGGAAATATTTTATGCGATCTGAGTCCGGGGGGCCCAGCCCACTTGGAAGGCGTGGGGATATAGCACACAAAAATATGGGAATCAGGCAGAATTCTAGTTTTTTGCAGTAAAATTTAAAAAATGAGAAACGATCATGGCGGGGCGGTGAATTTGGTTCCTTAGGTCATATTTGATGGGCCGGAAAAAATTTAGGCGATCGGGGTCCGGGAGTCTCGGGTCCTCTTGGAAGGCGTGGGCTATAACACACGAAAATATGGGAATCGGGCGGAATTCTAGTTTTTTGGCCATAAAATGCAAAAAATGAGGAAAGGTCATGGTGGGGCGGTGACTATGGTTCCTTAGGTTGTATTTGATGGCCCGGAAAATTTTTTATGCGATTCGGCTCTAGGGGTCCTGGGACCACTCAGAAGGCTTGGGTTATAGCACACGAAAATATAGGAATCGCGCGGAATTCTAGTTGTTTGGCCGAAAAACCCAAAAAATGAGGAACGATCATGGCGGGGCGGTTACTATGGTTCCTTAGGTCGTATTTGATGGCCCGGAAAATTTTTAGGCGATCGGGGTCCGGGTGTCCCGGGATCACTTGGAAGGCGTGGGCTATAGCACACAAAAATATGGGAATCGGGTTGAGTTCTTGTTTTTTGGCCGAAAAATGCAAAACATGAGGAACGGTCATGGCGAGGCGGTGACTGGGAATCGGGCAAAAAAACAAATAACGGTCATGGAGGGGAGTTGAATATGGTTCCTTAGGTCGTATTTGATGGCCCGGGAAAATTTAGGCGATCCGGGTCCGTGGGGTCGGGCCCACTCGGAAGGCTTACGCTAGAGCACAAGAAAATATGAAAATTAGGCGGAATTCTATGTTTTTGGCCATAAAACGTAGAAAAACTAGGAACGGTCATGGCGGGGCGGTGAATATGGTTCTGTAGGTCATATTTGATGGCCCGGAAAAAGTTTAGGCTATCTCATATAGCACACGAAAATATGAGAATCGGGCGAAATTTTAGTTTTTTGGCCGAAAAATATAAAACATGAGGAACAATCATGGCGGGGCAGTGACTATGGTTCCATAGGTCGTATTTAATGGCCCGAAAAGTTTTTAGGCGATCCCAGTCCGGGGGGCCTGGCCCACTCCGAAGGCGTGGGCGCACACGAAAATATGGGAATCGGGCGGAATTCTAATTTTTTGGCCCAAAAATGCAAAATATGAGGAATGATCATGGAGGGGCGATGACTATGGTTCCTTAAGTCGTATTTGATGGCTCAAAAAATTTTTAGGAGATCGAGGTTTGGGGGTCCCGGGACCACTTGAAAGGCATGGGCTATAGCACACGAAAATATGGGAATTAGGCGGAATTCTAATTTTTTGGCCATAAAATGCAAAAAGTGAGGAACGATCATGGCGGGGCGGTGACTATGGTTCCTTAGGTCATATTTAATGGACCAGAAAAATTTTAGGCAATCCGAGTCCGGAGGTCCCGGGACCACTTGGAAGGCGTGGGCTATAGCACACGAAAATATGGGAATATGGCAGAATTCTAGTTTTTTGGCCGAAAAACGAAGAAGCAATGAGGAATGGTCATGGCAGGGCGGTGACTATAGTTCTCTAGGTCGTATTGTTGGCCCGAAATTTTTTTAGGCGATCCGATTTAGGGGGCTCGGCCCACTCGGAAGGCGTGGGCTATAGCACACGAAAATATTGGAATCGGGCAGAATTCTAATTTTTTGGCCGAAAAACGCAAAAAATGAGAAACGATCTTGGCGGGGCGGTGACTATGGTTCCTTAGGTCGTATTTGATGGGCCGGAAAAAATTTCGGCGATCAGGGTCCGGGGGGCTAGGGACCACTCGGAATGCGTGGTCTATAGCACATGAAAATATGGGAATCAGGTAGAATTCTACTTTTTTGGCCTTAAAACGCAGATAAAATAAGGAATGGTCATGGCAAGATGGTGACTATGGTTTTCTAGGTCGTATTTGATGGTCCGGAAGAATTTTAGGTGATCCGAGTCCAGGGGGCCCGGCCCACTCGGAAGACGTGGGCTATAGCACATGAAAATATGGGAATCGGGCGGAATTTTGGTTTTTTGGCCATAAAATGCAAAAAATGAGGAAAGGTCATGACAGGGAGGTGAGTATGGTTACTTAGGTCGTATTTGATGGCGCGGAAAATTTTTAGGCGATCTGGCTCCGGGCGGCCCTACCCACTGGGAAGGCGTGGTCAATAACACACAAAAATATTGGAATCACGTAAAATTCTAGTTTTTTGGCCAAAAAACGCAAAAAACTCAGGAACGAACATGGCGGGTTGGTGACTATGGTTCTTTAGGTCGTATTTTATGGCCAGGAAAACTTTTAGGCGATCGGGGTCCGGGGATCCCGGGACCACTTTGAAGGCGTAGGCTATAGCACAAGAAAATATGAGAATCGGGCGGAATTCTAGTTTTTTGGCCGAAAAATACAAAAAATGAGGAATGATCATGGCGGTGCGGTGACTATAGTTCCCTAGGTCATATTGTATGGCCTAATAAAATTTTAGGCGATCCGAGTCAAGGGGGCCCGGCCCACTCGGAAGGCGTGGGCTATAGCACATGAAAATATGGAAATCGGGCGGAATTCTTGTTTCTTGGCCGAAAAATGTAAAAAATGAGGAACGATCATGGAGGGGCGGTGACTATGGTTCCTTAGGTCGTATTTGATGGCCCGAAAAGTTTTTAGGCGATCCCAGTCTGGGGGGCCCGGCCCACTCGGAAGGCGTGGGCGCATACGAAAATATGGGAATCAGGGAATTCAAGTTTTTTGGCCGAAAAACGCAAAAAATGAGGAACGATCATGGCGGGGCGGTGACTATGGTTCATTAGGTCGTATTTAATGGACCAGAAAATTTTTAGGCGGTTAGGGTCCGGGGGGCCCAGGACCACTCGGAAGGCTTGGGCTATAGTACACGAAAATATGGGAATCGGGCGCAATTCTAGTTTTTTGGCCGTAAAATGCAAAAAGTGAGGAACGATCATGGCGAGGCGGTAACTATGGTTCCTTAGGTCGTATTTAATGGCCCGAAAAATCTTTAGGCGATCCGAGTCCGGGGGTCCCTACCCACTGGGAAGGCGGGGGCTATAGCACACGAAAATATTGGAATCAGGCGAAATTCTAGTTTTTTGGCCGAAAAACGCAAAAAATGAGGAACGATCATAGTGGGGCGGTGACTATGGTTCTTTAGGTCGTATTTTATGGCCCAAAAAAATTTAGGCGATCAGGGTCCGGGGGTCCGGGACCAGTTGGAATGCGTGGGCTATAGCACACGAAAATATGAAAATCGTGCGAAATTCTAGTTTTTTGGCCGAAAAATGCAAAAAATGAGGAACGATCATGGAGGGGCGGTGACTATGGTTCCCTAGGTCGTATTTGATGGCCAGAAAAATTTTTAGGCGATCCGAGTCAGGGGCCCCGACCCCCTCGGAAGGCGTGGGCTATTGCACATGAAAATATGGGAATCGGGCAGAATTCTTGTTTTTTGGCCGAAAAATGTAAAAAATGAGGAACGATCATGGCGGGGCGGTGACTATGGTTCCTTAGGTCATAATTTATGGTCCGAAAAACTTTTAGGCTATCCGAGTCCGGGGGCCCGGCCCTCTCGGAAGGCGTGGGCTATAACACACGAAAATATGGGAATCAGGCAGAATTCTAGTTTTATGGCCAAAAAGTGGGAAAAAATGAGGAACGATCACGACGGGGCGGTGACTATGGTTCCTTAGGTCATATTTGATGGCCCGACAATATTTTAGGTGATCCCAGTCCGGGGGGGCCCGGCCCACTCGGAAGGCGTGGGCGCACACGAAAATATAATTCAAGTTTTTTTGCCGAAAAACGCAAAAAATGTGGAACGATCATGGAGGGGCGGTGACTATGGTTCCTTAGGTCATATTTGATGGCCCGAAATTTTTTTAGGCGATCGGGGTTCGGGGGTCCCGGGACCACTTGGAAGGCGTGGGCTATAGCATAAGAAAATATGGGAATCAGGCGGAATTCTAGTTTTTTAGCCATAAAATGCAAACAATGAGGAAAGGTCATGGCAGGGCGGTGACTATGGTTCTTTAGGTCGTATTTGATGGCCAGGAAAAAGTTTAGGCTATCGGGGTCCTTGGGTCCCGGGACAACTTTGAAGGCATGGGCTACAACACACGAAAATATGGGAATCGGGCGGAATTCTAGTTTTTTGGACGAAAAATGCAAAAAATGAGGAACGATCATGGCGGGGTAGTGACTATTGTTCCCCTGGTCGTATTTGATGGCCCAGAATTTTTTTAGGCGATCCGAGTCAGGGGGACCTGGGCCACTCGGAAGGCGTGGGCTATAGCACACGAAAATATGGAAATCGGGCAAAATTCTAGTTTTTTGGCCGAAAAATGTAAAAAATGAGGAACGATCATGGAGTGGCGGTGACTATGGTTCCTTAGGTTGTATTTTTTGATCCGTTAATTTTTTAGGCGATCGGGGTTCGGGGGTCCCGGGATCACTTGGAAGGCGTGGGCTATAGCACAAGAAAATATGGGAATCAGGCGGAATTCTAGTTTTTTAGCCATTAAATGCAAAAAATGAGGAAAGGTCATGGAGGGGCGGTGACTATGATTCCTTAGGTCGTATTTGATGGCCAGGAAAAATTTTAGGCTATCGGGGTCCTGGGGTCCCGGAAAAACTTTGAAGGCATGGGCTACAGCACACGAAAATATGGTAATCGGGCGGAATTCTAGTTTTTTGGCCGAAAAATGCAAAAAATGAGGAACGATCATGGCAGGGCAGTGACTATGGTTCCCATGGTCGTATTTGATAGCCCGAAACTTTTTTAGGCGATCCGAGTCAGGGGGGCCTGGCCCACTCGGAAGGCGTGGGCTATAGCACACGAAAATATGGGAATCGAGCAGAATTCTAGTTTTTTGGCCGAAAAATGTAAAACCTGAGGAATGATCATGGCGGGGCGGTGACTATGGTTCCTTAGGTCATATTTGATGGCTCGAAATGTTTTTAGGCGATCATATTCTGGAGGCCCGGCCCACTCGGAAGGCGTGGGCGCACACGAAAATATGGGTATCGGGCAGAATTCTAGTTTTTTGGCCGTAAAATGCAAAAAATGAGGAAAGGTCATGTCTGGGCTGTGACTATGGTTCCTTAGGTCATATTTGACGCCCCGAAAAATTTTTAGGCGATCCGGCTCCGTGGGGCCCTACCCATTGGGAAGGCGTGGGCTATAGCACACGAAAATATGGGAATCAGGCGGAATTCTAATTTTTTGGCCGAAAAATACAAAAAATGAGGAACGATCATGGTGGGGCGGTGACTATGGTTCCTTAGGTCGTATTCGATGGCCCAGAAAAAATTTTGGCGATCGGGGTCCGGGGGTCCCGGGACCACTTGGAAGGCGTATAGCACACGAAAATATGGGAATCAGGCAGAATTCTAGTTTTTTGGCCGTAAAATCGTAAAAAATGAGGAATGATCATGGCGGGGCGGTGACTATGGTTCCTTAGGTCGTATTTGATAGCCCGAAAAAATTTCAGGCGATCCCAGTAAGGCTGGCCCGGCCCACTCGGAAGGCATGGGCGCACGCGAAAATATGGAAAGCGGGCGGAATTCTAGTATTTTGGCCGAAAAACACAAAAAATGAAGAACGATCATGGCGGGGCGGTGACTATGGTTCCTTAGGTCATATTTGATGGACCGAAAAAATTTTAGGCGATCGGGGTCCGGGGTGGCCGGAACCACTCGGAAGGCGTGGGTTATAGCACACGAAAATATTGGATTCGCGTGGAATTCAAGTTTTTTGGCCGAAAAACGCAAAACATGAGGAACAATCATGGCGGGGCAGTGACTATGGTTCCTTAGGTCGTATTTGATGGCCCGAAATTTTTTTAGGAGATTGGGGTTCGGGGGTCCCGGGACCACTTGGAAGGCGTGGTCTATAGCACACGAAAATATGGAAATCGGGCGGAATTTTAGTTTTTTGGCCGTAAAATGGAAAAAGTGAGGAACGATCATAGAGGGGCGGTGACTATTGTTCCTTAGGTTGTATTTAATGGCCCGGAAAAACTTTAGGCGATCCGAGTCCGGGGGTCCCGGGACCACTTGGAAGGCATGGGCTACAGCACACGAAAATATGGGAACCGGGCGGAATTCTAGTTTTTTGTCCGAAAAATGAAAAACCTGAGTAACAATCACGGCTGGGCGGTGGCTATAGCACACGAAATTTTAGGCAATCTGAGTTTGGGGGTCCGGCCCACTCGGAAGGCGTGGGCTATAGCACACGAAAATATGGGAATCGGGCGGAATTCTTATTTTTTGGCCGAAAAATGCAAAAAATGAAGAACAATCATGACAGGGCGGTGACTATGGTTCCTTAGGTCGTATTTAATGGACCGAAAAAATTTTAGGCGATCTGGCTCCGGGGGGCCCTACCCATTGGGAAGGCGTGGGCTATAGCACACAAAAGTATTGGAATCAGGCGAAATTCTAGTTTTTGTGAAGAAAAACGCAAAAAGAAGGAATGATCATAGCGGGGCGGTGACTATGGTTCTTTAGGTCGTATTTTATGGCCCGGAAAAATTTAGGCGATCAGGGTCTGGGGGTCCCGGGACCACTTCCAAGGCGTGGCCTATAGCATACGAAAATATGAGAATCGGGCGAAATTCTAATTTTTTGGCCTAAAAATGCACAAACTGAGGAACGATCTTGGCGAGGAGATGACAATGGTTCCCTAGGTCGTATTTGATGGCCCGAAAATTTTTTAGGCGATCTGAGTCAGGGGGCCCAGCCCCCTCGGAAGGCGTGGGCTACTGCACACGAAAATATGAGAATCGGGCAGAATTCTAGTTTTATGGCCGAAAAATGGAAAAAATGAGGAACGATCGCGACAGGGCGGTGACTATGGTTCCTTAGGTCGTATTTGATGGCCCGAAAATTTTTTAGGAGATCCCAGTCCGGGGGGCCCGGCCCACTCGAAAGGCGTGGGCGCACACGAAAATATGGGAATCGGGCGGAATTCTAGTTGTTTTGCCGAAAAATGCAAAAAATGTGGAACGATCATGGTGGAGCGGTGACTATGGTTCTTTAGGTCGTATTTTAAGGCTCGGAAAAAATTTAGGCGATCAGGGTCCGGGGGTCCCGGGACCACTTCGATGGCGTGGGCTATAGCACACGAATATATGGGAATCGGGCGAAATTCTAGTTTTTTGGCCGAAAAATGCAAAAACTGAGGAACGATCATGGCGGTGAGGTGACTATGGTTCCCTAGGTCGTATTTGATGGCCCAAAAAAAATTTAGGAGATCCGAGTAAGGGGGCCCGGCCTCCTCGGAAGGCGTGGGCTATTGCACACGAAAATATGGGAATCGGGCAGAATTCTAGTTTTTTAGCTTAAAAACGTAAAAAATGAGGAACGATCACGGCGGGGCGGTGACTATGGTTCCTTAGGTCATATTTAATGGCCCGAAAAACTTTTAAGCTATGCGAGTCTAGGGGGCTCGGCCTCTCGGAAGGCGTGGGCTATAGCACAAGAAAATATGAGAATCAGGCAGAATTTTAGTTTTTTAGCCATTAAATGCAACAAATGAGGAAAGGTCATGGCGGGGTGGTGACTATGGTTCCTTAGGTCGTATTTGATGGCCAGGAAAAATTGTAGGCTATCGGGGTCCTGGGGTCCCGGAAAAACTTTGACGGCATGGGCTACAGCACACGAAAATATGGTAATCGGGCGGAATTCTAGTTTTTTGGCCCAAAAATGCAAAAAATGAGGAACGATCATGGAGGGGCAGTGACTATGGTTCCCCTGGTCATATTTGATGGCCCGAAAAATTTTTAGGCGTTCCGAGTCAGGGGCCTGGCCCACTCGGAAGGCGTGGGCTATAGCACTCGAAAATATGGGAAGAGGGCAGAATTCTAGTTTTTTGGCCGAAAAATGTAAAACCTGAGGAATGATCATGGCGAGGCGGTGACTATTGTTCCTTAGGTCGTATTTGATGGCTCGAAACGTTTTTAGGCGATCACATTCTGGAGGCCCGGCCCACTCGGAAGGCGTGGGCGCACACGAAAATATGGGAATCGGGCAGAATTCTAGTTTTTTGGCCGTAAAATGCAAAAAATGAGGAAAGGTCATATCTGGGCAGTGACTATGGTTCCTTAGGTCGTAGATGATGGCCCGAAAAAATTTTAGGCGATCCGGCTCCGTGGGGCCCTACCTATTGGGAAGGAGTGGGCTATAGCACACGAAAATTTGAGAATCAGGCGGAATTCTAATTTTTTGGCCGAAAAATGCAAAAAATGAGGAACGATCATGGCGGGGCGGTGACTATGGTTCCTTAGGTCGTATTCGATGGCCCAGAAAAAATTTTGGTGATCGGGGTCCGGGGGTCCCGGGACCACTTGGAAGGCGTATAGCACACGAAAATATGAGAATCAGGCGGAATTCTAGTTTTTTGGCCGTAAAATCGTAAAAAATGAGGAATGATCATGGCGGGGCGGTGACTATGGTTCCTTAGGTCGTATTTGATAGCCCGAAAAAATTTCAGGCGATCCCAGTAAGGCTGGCCCGGCCCACTCGGAAGGCGTGGGCGCACGCAAAAATATGGGAATCGGGCGGAATTCTAGTATTTTGGCCGAAAAACGCAAAAAATGAGGAACGATCATGGCGGGGCGGTGACTATGGTTCCTTAGGTCGTATTTGATGGACCGAAAAAATTTTAGGCGATCGGGGTCCGGGGTGGCCGGGACCCCTCGGAAGGCGTGGGCTATAGCACACGAAAATATTGGAATCACGCGGAATTCAAGTTTTTTGGCCGAAAAACACAAAACATGAGGAACAATCATGGCGGGGCAGTGACTATGGTTTCTTAGGTCGTATTTGATGGCCCGAAATATTTTTCAGAGATCGGGGTTCGGGGGTCCCGGGACCACTTGGAAGGCGTGGTCTATAGCACACGAAAATATGGGAATCGGGCGGAATTCTAGTTTTTTGGCCGTAAAATGGAAAAAGTGAGGAACGATCATGGAGGGGCGGTGACTATGGTTCCTTAGGTCGTATTTAATGGCCCAGAAAAACTTTAGGCGATCCAAGTCTGGGGGTCCCGGGACCACTTGGAAGGCATGCGCTACAACACACGAAAATATGGGAACCAGGCGGAATTCTAGTTTTTTGTCCGAAAAATGAAAAACCTAAGGAGCGATCACCGCTGGGCGGTGACTATCGTTCCTTAGGTCATATTTGATCGCCCGAAAAACTTTTAGGCAATCTGCGTTCGGGGGCCCGACCCACTCGGAAGGCGTGGGCTATATCACATGAAAATATGGGAATCGGGCGAAATTCTTATTTTTTGGCCGAAAAATGCAAAAAATGAAGAACGATCATGACGGGGCGGTGACTATGGTTCCTTAGGTCGTATTTAATGGACCGGAAAAATTTTAGGCGATCCGGCTCCGGGGGGCCCTACCCATTGGGATGGTGTGGGCTATAGCACACGAAAATATTGGAATCAGGCGAAATTCTAGTTTTTTGGAAGAAAAACACAAACAATGAGGAATGATCATAGCGGGGTGGTGACTATGGTTCTTTAGGTCGTATTTTATGGTCCGAAAAAATTTATTCGATCAGGGTCCGGGGGTCCCGGGACCACTTCCAAGGCGTGGCCTATAGCACACGAAAATATGGGAATCGGGCGAAATTCTAGTTTTTTGGCCTAAAAATGCACAAACTAAGGAACGATCATAGCGAGGCGGTGACAATGGTTCCCTAGGTCGTATTTGATGGCCCGAAAATTTTTTAGGCGATCCGAGTCAGGGGGCCCAGCCCCCTCGAAAGGCGTGGGCTAATGCACACGAAAATATGGGAATCGGGCGGAATTCTAGTTTTATGGCCTAAAAATGGAAAAAATGAGGAACGATCGCGACGGAGCGGTGACTATGGTTCCTTAGGTCGTATTTGATGGCCCAAAATGTTTTTAGGAGATACCAGTCTGGGGGGCCCGGCCTACTCGAATGGCGTGGGCGCACACGAAAATATGGGAATCGGGCGGAATTCTAGTTGTTTTGCCGAAAAATGCAAAAAATGTGGAATGATCATGGCGGGGCGGTGACTATGGTTCTTTAGGTCGTATTTTATGGCTCGGAAAAATTTAGGCGATCAGGGTCCGGGGGTCCCGGGACCACTTCGAAGGCGTGGGCTATAGCATACGAAAATTTGGGAATCGGGCGAAATTCTAGTTTTTTGGCTGAAAAATGCAAAAACTGAGGAACGATCATGGCGGTGAGGTGACTATGGTTCCCTAGGTCGTATTTGATGGACCAAAAAAAATTTAGGAGATCCGAGTTAGGGGGCCCGGCCTCCTTGGAAGGCGTGGGCTATTGCACATGAAAATATGGGAATCGGGCGGAATTCTAGTTTTTTGGCCGAAAAATGTAAAATATGAGGAACGATCACGGCGGGGCGGTGACTATGGTTCCTTAGTTCATATTTAATGGCCCGAAAAACTTTTAAGCTATGCGAGTTCAGGGGGCTCGGCCCTCTCGGAAGGCGTGGGCTATAACACACGAAAATATGAGAATCGGGCGGAATTCTAGTTTTATGGCCGAAAAATGGAAAAAATAAGGAACGATCGTAACGGGGCGGCGACTATGGTTCCTTAGGTCGTATTTGATGGCCCAAAAAGTTTTTAGGCGATCCTAGTCCGGGGATCTCGGCCCACTCGGAAGGCGTGGGTGCACACGAAAATATGAGAATCAGGCGAAATTCTAGTTTTTTAGCCAACAAATGCAAAAAATGTGGAACGATCATGGTGGGGCGGTGATTATGGTTCCTTAGGTCATATTTGATGACCCAAATATTTTTTAGGAGAAATGGGTTCGGGGGTCCCAGGACCACTTGGAAGGCGTGGGCTATAGCATACGAAAATAAGGGAATCAGGCGGAATTCTAGTTTTTTTTGCCGTAAAATGCAAAAAGTGAGGAACGATCATGGCGGGGCGGTGACTATGGTTCCTTAGGTCGTATTTAATGGACCGAAAAAAATTTAGGCGATCCGAGTCCGGGAGTCCCGGGACCACTTGGAAGGCGTGGGCTATAGCACATGAAAATATGGGAATCAGGCGAAATTCTAGTTTTTTAGCCGAAAAACGCAAAAACTAAGGAACTATCATGGCGGGGCGGTGACTATGGTTCCTTAGGTCATATTTGATGGCCTGGAAAAATTTTAGGCGATCGGGGTCTGGGGGGCCAGGGACCACTCGGAAAGGCGTGGTCTATAGCACACAAAAATATGGGAATCAAGCGGAATTCTAGTTTTTTGGCCGTAAAACGCAGAAAAAATGAGGAATGGTCATGGCAGGGCGGTGACTTTGGTTCTCTAGGTCATATTTGATGGCCCGGAAGAATTTTAGGTGATCCGAGTCCAGGGGCCCTGTCCCACTCGGAAGACGTGGGCTATTGCACACGAAAATATGGGAATCATGCGGAATTTTAGTTTTTTTGCCATAAAATGCAAAAAATGAGGAAAGGTCATGGCGGGGAGGTGAGTATGGTTACTTAGGTCGTATTTAAGGGCGTGGAAAAATTTTAGGCGATCCGGCTCCGGGCGGCCCTACCCACTGGGCAAAATTCTAGTTTTTTGGCCGAAAAACGCGTAAAATGAGGAACGATCATGGCGGGCGGTGACTATGGTTCTTTAGGTCGTATTTTATGGCCCGAAAAATTTTAGGTGATCGGGGTTTGGGGGTCCCGGGACCATTTGGAAGGCGTGGGCTATAGCACAAGAAAATATGGGAATCAGGATGAATTTTAGTTTTTTGGCCATAAAATGCAAATAATGAGGAAAGGTCATGGCAGGGCGGTGACTATGGTTCCTTAGGTCGTATTTGATGCCAAGAAAAATTTTAGGCTATCGGGGTCCGGGAGCCCAGGACCACTTTGAAGGCGTGGGCTATAGCACACGAAAATATGGGAATCGGGCGAAATTATAGTTTTTTGGCCGAAAAATACAAAAATTGAGGAACGATTATGGCGGGGCGGTGACTATGGTTCCCTAGGTCGTATTTGATGGCCCAAAATTTTTTTAGGGTATCCGAGTCAGGGGGCCGGCCCACTCGGAAGGCGTGGGCTACACACGAAAATATGGAAATCGGGCGAGGCGGTGACTATGGTTCCTTAGGTCCTATTTGATGGCCCGATAGCAACAAAAATATGGGAATCGGACGGAATTCTAGTTTTTTGGCCAAAAATGCAAAAAATGAGGAACGATCATGGCGGGGCGGTGACTATGGTTCCTTAGGTCGTATTTGATGGCCCGAAAATATATTAGGCGATCTGGGGTGCAGAGGTCCCGGGACCAATTGGAAGGCCTTGGCTATAACACACGAAAATATGGGAATTAGGCGTAATTCTAATTTTTTGGCCGTAAAACGCAAAATATGAGGAACGATCATGGCGGGGCGGGGATTATGGTTCCTTAGGTCATATTTGATGGCACGGAAAAATTTTAGGCGATCCGGGGTCCAGGGGTTCCGGGACCACTTGGAAGGCTAGCACACAAAAATATGGGAATCGGGAGGAATTCTAGTTTTTTGACCGAAAAATGCAAAATATGAGGAACGATCATGGCGAGGTGGTGACTATGGTTCCTTAGGTCATATCTGATTGCGCGAAAAAATTTTAGGCGATCGGGGTCCCGGGACCACTTTGAAGGCGTGGGCTATAGCACACGAAAATATTGGAATCGGGCAGAATTCTAATTTTTTGGCAGAAAAATGCAAAAAGTGAGAAACGATCATGGCGGGGCGGTGACTATGGTTCCTTGGGTCGTATTTAATGGCCCGAAAAATTTTTAGACGTTCCGAGTCCAGGGGTCCCGGCCCACTCGGAAGGTGTGGATTATAGCACAAGAAAATGTGGGAATCGGACGGAATTCTATTTTTTTCGCTGAAATACGCAAACAACAAGGAACGTTCATGGAGGGGCGGTGACTATGGTTCCTTAGGTCGTATTTGATGGCTTAAAATTTTTTTAGGCGATCCGGCTCCGGGGGGCCCTACCCATTGGGAAGGCGTGGTCTATTTTAGCATACAAAAATATGGGAATCGGGCGGAATTCAAGTTTTTTAGCCGTAATAAGCAAAAAATGAGGAACGATCATGGAGGGGAGGTTCCTATGGTTCCTAAGGTCTTATTTGACGGCCCGGAAGAATTTTAGGCGATCGGGGTCCGGGGGTCCTGGGATAACTTTGAAGGCGTGCGCTATAGAACATGAAAATATGGGAATCAGGCGGAATTCTAATTTTTTGGCCGAAAAACGCAAAAAGTGAGGAACGATCATAGCGGGGAGGTGACTATGCTTCTTTAGGTCGTATTTAATGGCGCGGAAAAATTTTAGACTTTCCGAGTCAGGGGGGCCCGGTGCACTCGCAAGGTGTGGGCTATAGCACACGAAAATATGGGAAACGGGCGAAATTCTAGTTTTTTCGCTGAAAAGCGCAAACAACTAGGAAGGTTCATGGCGGGGCGGTGACTATGGTTCCTTAGGTCATAATTGATGGTCCGGAAAAATTTAAGGCGATCGGGGTCCGGGGGTCCCGGGACCACTCGGAAGGCGTGGGCTATAGCACACGAAAATAAGGGAATCGCGCGGAATTCTAGTTGATTGGCCGAAAAGCCCAAAAAATGAGGAACGAACATGGCAGAGCGGTTACTATATTTCCTTAGGTCGTGTTTGATGGCCCGGAAAAACTTTAGGCGATCGGGGTCCGGGGGTCCCGGGACCACTTGGAAGGCGTGGGCTATAGCACACAAAAATATGGAAATCGGGCGGAATTCTAGTTTTTTGGTCGAAAATTGCAAAAAATGAGGAACGATCATGGCGAGGCAGTGGCAATGGTTCCTTAGGTCGTATTTGATAGCCCGAAAATTTTTTAGGCGATCCGAGTCCGGGGGGCCCGTCCCACTCGGAAGGCGTGGGCAATAGCACACAAAAATATGGTAATCGAGCGGAATTCTAGTTTTTTGGCCCAAAAATGGAAACAATGAGGAACGATTATGGCGGGGCAGTGACTATGCTTCCTTAGGTCGTATTTGATGGCTCGGAAACATTTTAGGCGATCGGGGTCCGGGGTTCCCGGGACCACTTGTATGGCGTGGGTATAGCACACGGAAATATGGGAATCGGGTAGAATTCTAGTTTTTTGGACGAAAAATGCAAAAAATGAGGAACAATCATGGCGGGGAGGTGAGTATGGTTCCTTAGGTCTTATTGGATGGCCCAAATTTTTTTTAGGTGATCCGAGTTAGGGGGCCCGGCCCACTCGGAAGGCGTGGGCTATAGCATACAAAAATATGGGAATCGGGCGGAATTCTGGTTTTTTAAACGCAAAATATGAGGAACGATCATGGTGGGGCGGTGACTATGGTTTCTTAGGTCATATCTGATGGCCCGGAAAAATTTTAGGCGATCGGGGTCCTGAGACCACTTTGAAGGCATGGGCTATAGCACACGAAAATATGGGAATCAGGCGGAATTCTAATTTTTCGCTGAAAAGCGCAAACAACTAGGAAGGTTCATGGCGGGTCGGTGACTATGGTTCCTTAGGTCGTATTTAATGACCCGAAATATTTTTAGACGTTTTGAGTCCAGGGGGCCTGGCCCACTCGGAAGGTGTGGGCTATAGCACACGAAAATATGGGAATCGGACGGAATTCAATTTTTTTCGCTGAAAAATGCAAATAACAAGGAACGTTCATGGAGGGGCAGTGACTATGGTTCCTTAGGTCGTATTTGATGGCTGGGAAAATTTTTAGACGTTCCGAGTCCGGGGGGCCCGGCCCACTCGCAAGGTGTGCGCTATAGCATACGAAAATATGGGAATCGGGCGAAATTCTAGTTTTTTCGCTGAAAAGCACAAACAACTAGGAAGGTTCATGGCAGGGCGATGACTATGGTTCCTTAGGTCGTATTTGATGGTCCAGAAAAATTTTAGGCGATCGGGGTCCGGGGGTCCCGGGACCACTCGGAAGGCGTGGGCTATAGCACACGAAAATATGGGAATCGCGCGGAATTCTAGTTATTTGGCCGAAAAATGCAAAAAATGAGGAACGATCATGGCAGGGCGGTTACTATATTTCCTTAGGTAGTGTTTGATGGCCCGGAAAAACTTTGGCGATCGGGGTCCGGGGGTCCCGGGACCACTTGGAAGGCGTGGGCTATTGCACCCAAAAATATGGAAATCGGCTCGGTATTCTAGTTTTTTGGCCAAAAAATACAAAAAATGAGGAACGATCAAGGCGAGGTAGTGACTATAGTTCCTTAGGTCCTATTTGATGGCCAGAAAATATTTTAGGCGATCCGAGTCTGGGGGGCCCGTCCCACTCGGAAGGCGTGGGAAATAGCACACAACAATATGGTAATCAGGCGGAATTCTAGTTTTTTGGCCCAAAAATGCAAACAATGAGGAACGATCATGGCGGGGAAGTGACTATGCTTCCTTAGGTCGTATTTGATGGCCCGGAAAAATTTTAGGCGATCGGGGTCCGAGGTTCCCAGGACCACTTGGAAGGCGTGGGTATAGCACACGAAAATATGGGAATCGGGCAGAATTCTAGTTTTTTGGATGAAAAATGCAAAAAATGAGGAACGATCATGGCGGGGAGGTGAGTATGGTTCCTTAGGTCTTATTGGATGGCCCGAAAATTTTTTAGGTGATCTGAGTCAGGGGCCCCGGCCCACTCGGAAGGCGTTGCCTATAGCACACGAAAATATGGGAATCGAGCGGAATTCTAGTTATTTGGCCGAAAAATGCAAAAAATGAGGAACGATCATGGCAGGGCGGTTACTATATTTCCTTAGGTAGTGTTTGATGGCCCGGAAAAACTTTGGCGATCGGGGTCCGGGGGTCCCGGGACCACTTGGAAGGCGTGGGCTATTGCACCCAAAAATATGGAAATCGGCTCGGTATTCTAGTTTTTTGGCCAAAAAATACAAAAAATGAGGAACGATCAAGGCGAGGCAGTGGCTATAGTTCCTTAGGTCCTATTTGATGGCCCGAAAATATTTTAGGCGATCCGAGTCTGGGGGGCCCGTCCCACTCGGAAGGCGTGGGAAATAGCACACAAAAATATGGTAATCGGGCGAAATTCTAGTTTTTTGGCCCAAAAATACAAACAATGAGGAACGATCATGGCGGGGCAGTGACTATGCTTCCTTAGGTCGTATTTGATGGCCCGAAAAAATTTTAGGCGATCGGGGTCCGAGGTTCCCAGGACCACTTGGAAGGCGTGGGTATAGCATACGAAAATATGGGAATCGGGCAGAATTCTAGTTTTTTGGATGAAAAATGCAAAAAATGAGGAACGATCATGGCGGGGAGGTGAGTATGGTTCCTTAGGTCTTATTGGATGGCCCGAAAATGTTTTAGTTGATCCGAGTCAGGGGCCCCGGCCCACTCGGAAGGCGTGGGCTATAGCACACGAAAATATGGGAATCGGGCAAAATTCTGGTTTTTTGGCCGAAAAACGCAAAATATGAGGAACGATCATAGCGGGGCGGTGACTATTGTTTCTTAGGTCATATTTGATGGCCCAGAAAAATTTTAGGCGATCAGGTTTCGGGGGTCCTGGGACCACTTTGAAGGCATGGGATATAGCCCATGGAAATATGGAATCGTGTGGAATTCTAATTTTTTGGCTGAAAAACGCAAAAAGTGAGGAACGATCATAGCGGGGCGGTGACTATTCTTCCTTCGGTCGTATTTAATGGCCCGGAAAATTTTTAGACATTCCGAGTCCGGGGGGCCCGGCCCACTCGCAAGGTGTGGGCTATAGCACACGAAAATATGGGAATCTGGCGGAATTCTAGTTTTTTCGCTGAAAAGCGCAAACAACTAGGAAGGTTCATGGCGGGTCGGTGACTATGGTTCCTTAGGTCGTATTTAATGACCCGAAATATTTTTAGACGTTTTGAGTCCAGGGGGCCTGGCCCACTCGGAAGGTGTGGGCTATAGCACACGAAAATATGGGAATCGGACGGAATTCAATTTTTTTCGCTGAAAAATGCAAACAACAAGGAACGTTCATGGAGGGGCGGTGACTATGGTTCCTTAGGTCGTATTTGATGGCTGGGAAAAATTTTAGACGTTCCGAGTCCGGGGGGCCCGGCCCACTCGCAAGGTGTGCGCTATAGCATACGAAAATATGGGAATCGGGCGAAATTCTAGTTTTTTCGCTGAAAAGCGCAAACAACTAGGAAGGTTCATGGCAGGGCGATGACTATGGTTCCTTAGGTCGTATTTGATGGTCCAGAAAAATTTTAGGCGATCGGGGTCCGGGGGTCCCGGGACCACTCGGAAGGCGTGGGCTATAGCACACGAAAATATGGGAATCGCGCGGAATTCTAGTTATTTGGCCGAAAAATGCAAAAAATGAGGAACGATCATGGCAGGGCGGTTACTATATTTCCTTAGGTAGTGTTTGATGGCCCGGAAAAACTTTGGCGATCGGGGTCCGGGGGTCCCGGGACCACTTGGAAGGCGTGGGCTATTGCACCCAAAAATATGGAAATCGGCTCGGTATTCTAGTTTTTTGGCCAAAAAATACAAAAAATGAGGAACGATCAAGGCGAGGTAGTGGCTATAGTTCCTTAGGTCCTATTTGATGGCCCGAAAATATTTTAGGCGATCCGAGTCTGGGGGGCCCGTCCCACTCGGAAGGCGTGGGAAATAGCACACAAAAATATGGTAATCGGGCGGAATTCTAGTTTTTTGGCCCAAAAATGCAAACAATGAGGAACGATCATGGCGGGGAAGTGACTATGCTTCCTTAGGTCGTATTTGATGGCCCGGAAAAATTTTAGGCGATCGGGGTCCGAGGTTCCCAGGACCACTTGGAAGGCGTGGGTATAGCACACGAAAATATGGGAATCGGGCAGAATTCTCATTTTTTGCATGAAAAATGCAAAAAATGAGGAACGATCATGGCGGGGAGGTGAGTATGGTTCCTTAGGTCTTATTGGATGGCCCGAAAAAATTTTAGGTGATCCGAGTCAGGGGCCCCGGCCCACTCGGAAGGCGTGGGCTATAGCACACCAAAATATGGGAATCGGGCGGAATTCTAGTTATTTGGCCGAAAAATGCAAAAAATGAGGAACGATCATGGCAGGGCGGTTACTATATTTCCTTAGGTAGTGTTTGATGGCCCGGAAAAACTTTGGCGATCGGGGTCCGGGGGTCCCGGGACCACTTGGAAGGCGTGGGCTATTGCACCCAAAAATATGGAAATCGGCTCGGTATTCTAGTTTTTTGGCCAAAAAATACAAAAAATGAGGAACGATCAAGGCGAGGCAGTGGCTATAGTTCCTTAGGTCCTATTTGATGGCCCGAAAATATTTTAGGCGATCCGAGTCTGGGGGGCCCGTCCCACTCGGAAGGCGTGGGAAATAGCACACAAAAATATGGTAATCGGGCGGAATTCTAGTTTTTTGGCCCAAAAATACAAACAATGAGGAACGATCATGGCGGGGCAGTGACTATGCTTCCTTAGGTCGTATTTGATGGCCCGAAAAAATTTTAGGCGATCGGGGTCTGAGGTTCCCAGGACCACTTGGAAGGCGTGGGTATAGCATACGAAAATATGGGAATCGGGCAGAATTCTAGTTTTTTGGATGAAAAATGCAAAAAATGAGGATCGATCATGGCGGGGAGGTGAGTATGGTTCCTTAGGTCTTATTGGATGGCCCGAAAATGTTTTAGGTGATCCGAGTCAGGGGCCCCGGCCCACTCGGAAGGCGTGGGCTATAGCATACGAAAATATGGGAATCGGGCAGAATTCTGGTTTTTTGGCCGGAAAACGCAAAATATGAGGAACGATCATGGCGGGGCGGTGACTATTGTTTCTTAGGTCATATTTGATGGCCCGGAAAAATTTTAGGCGATCGGGTTTTGGGGGTCCTGGGACCACTTTGAAGGCATGGGATATAGCACATAGAAATATGGAATCGTGTGGAATTCTAATTTTTGGCTGAAAAACGCAACAAGTGAGGAACGATCATAGCGGGGCGGTGACTATTCTTCCTTCGGTCGTATTTAATGGCCCGAAAAATTTTTAGACATTCCGAGTCCGGGGGGCCCGGCCCACTCGCAAGATGTGGGCCATAGCACACGAAAATATGGGAATCTGGCGGAATTCTAGTTTTTTCGCTGAAAAGCGCAAACAACTAGGAAGGTTCATGGTGGGTCGGTGACTATGGTTCCTTAGGTCGTATTTGATTGTCCGGAAAAATTTTAGGCGATCAGGGTCCGGTGGTCCCGGGACCACTTGGAAGGCGTGGGCTATAGCACACGAAAATGTGGGAATCGCGCTGAATTCTAGTTGTTTGGCCGAAAAACGCAAAAAATGAGGAACGATCATGGCGGGGCAGTTACTATATTTCCTTAAGTCGTGTTTGATGGCCTGGAAAAACTTTAGGCGATCGGGGTCCGGGGGTCCCAGGACCACTTGGAAGGCGTGGGCTATAGCACACAAAAATATGGAAATCGGGTGGAATTCTAGTTTTTTGGCCGAAAAATACAAAAAAAGAGGAACGATCATGGCGAGGCAGTGGCTATGGTTCCTTAGGTCCTATTTGATGGCCCGAAAAACTTTTAGGCGATTCGAGTCCGGGGGGCCCGTCCCACTCGGAAGGCGTGGGCAATAGCACACAAAAATATAGTAATCGGGCGGAATTCTAGTTTTTGGCCCAAAAATGCAAACAATGAGGAACGATCATGGCGGGGCAGTTACTATACTTCCTTAGGTCGTATTTGATGGTCCGTAAAATTTTTAGGCGATCGGGGTCCGGGGTTCCCGGGACCACTTGGAAGGCGTGTGTATAGTACACGAAAATATGGGAATCGGGCAGAATTCTAGTTTTATGGCCGAAAAATGCAAAAAAAAAAAGAAGAACGATCATGGCGGGGAGGTGAGTTTGGTTCCTAAGGTGTTATTGGATGGCCAGAAATTTTTTTAGGTGATCTGAGTCAGAGGGCCCGGCCCACTCGGAAGGCGTGGGCTATAGCACACAAAAATATGGGAATCGAGCGGAATTTTGGTTTTTTGGCCGAAAAATGCAAAATATGAGGAACGATCATGGCGGGGCGGTGACTATGGTTTCTTAGGTCATATATTTTGGCCTGGAAAAATTTTAGGCGATCGGGGTCCGGGTGTCCTGGGACACTTTGAAGGCGTGGGATATAGCACATGAAAATATGGGAATCGGGCGGAATTCTAATTTTTTTGCCGAAAAACGCAATAAGTGAGGAACGATCATGGTGGGGCGGTGACTATACTTCCTTAGGTCGTATTTAATGGCCCGGAAAAATTTTAGACGTTCTGAGTCCATGGGGCCCGGCCCACTCGCAAGGCATGGGCTATAGCACACGAAAATATGGGAATCGGGCAGAATTCTAGTTTTTTCGCTGAAAAGCGCAAACAACTTGGAAGGTTCATGGCGGGGCGGTGACTATGGTTCCTTAGGTCATATTTGATTGTCCGGAAAAAGTTTAGGCGATCAGGGTCCGGAGGTCCCGGGACCACTCGGAAGGCGTGGGCTATAACACACGAAAATATGGGAATCGTGCGGAATTCTAGTTGTTTGGCCGAAAAATGCAAAAAATGAGGAACGATCATGGCGGGGCGGTTACTATATTTCCTTAGGTCGTGTTTGATGGTCCGGAAAAACTTTAGGCGATCGGGGTCCGGGGGTCCCGGGACCACTTGGAAGGCGTGGGCTGTAGCACACAAAAATATGGAAATCGGGCGGAATTCTAGTTATTTGGCCGAAAAATTCAAAAAATGAGGAACGATCATTGCGAGGCAGTGTCTATGGTTCCTTAGGTCCTATTTGATGGCCCGAAAAAATTTTAGGCGATCCGAGTCCGGGAGGCCCGTCCCACTCGGAAGGCATGGGCACTAGCACACAAAAATATGTTAATCGGGCGGAATTTTAGTTTTTTGGCCCAAAAATGCAAACAATAAGGAACGATCATGGCGGGGCAATGACTATGCTTCCTTAGGTCGTATTTGATGGCCCAGAAAAATTTTAGGCAATCGGGGTCCGGGGTTCCCGGGACCACTTGGAAGGCGTGGGTATAGCACACGAAAATATGGGAATCGGGCAGAATTCTAGTTTTTTGGCCGAAAAATGCAAAAACAAAAAGAAGAATGATCATGGTGGGGAGCTGAGTTTGGTTCCTAAGGTCTTATTGGATGGCCAGAAATTTTTTTAGGTGATCTGAGTCAGGGGGCTCGGCTCACTCGGAAGGCGTGGGCTATAGCACACGAAAATATGGGAATCGAGCAGAATTCTGGTTTTTTAGCCGAAAAATGCAAAATATGAGGAACGATCATGGCGGGGCGGTGACTATGGTTCCTTAGGTCGTATTTGATTGCCCGAAAAAATTTTAGGCGAGCAGGGTCCGGGGGTCCCGGGAACACTCGGAAGGCGTGGGCTATAGCACACGAAAATATGGGAATCGCGCGGAATTCTAGTTGTTTGGCCGAAAAATGCAAAAAATGAGGAACGATCATGGCGGGGTAGTTACTATATTTCCTTAAGTCATGTTTGATGGTCCGAAAAAACTTTAGGCGATCGGGGTCTGGGGGTCCCGGGACCACTTGGAAGGCGTGGGATATAGCACACAAAAATATGGAAATCATGCGGAATTCTAGTTTTTTGGCCAAAAAATTTAAAAAATGAGGAACGATCATTGCGAGGCAGTGTCTATGGTTCCTTAGGTCCTATTTGATGGCCCGAAAATTTTTTAGGCGATCCGAGTCCGGGGGGCCCGTCCCACTCGGAAGGCGTGGGCAATAGCACACAAAAATATGTTAATCGGGCGGAATTCTAGTTTTTTGGCCCAAAAATGCAAACAATGAGGAATGATCATGGCGGGGCAATGACTATGCTTCCTTAGGTCGTATTTGATGGCCCGGAAAAATTTTAGGCGATCGGGGTCCGGGGTTCCCGGGACCACTTGGAAGGCGTGGGTATAGCATACGAAAATATGGGAATCGGGCAGAATTCTAGTTTTTTGGCCGAAAAATGCAAAACATGAGGAACGATCATGGTGGGAAGGTGAGTTTGGTTCCTTAGGTCTTATTGTATGGCCTGAAATTTTTTTTGGTGATCTGAGTCAGGGGGCCCGACCCACTCGGAAGGCGTGGGCTATAGCACATGAAAATATGGGAATCGAGCGGAATTCTGGTTTTTTGGCCGAAAAATGCAAAATATGAGGAACGATCATGGCGGGGCGGTGACTATGGTTTCTTAGGTCATATTTTATGACCCTAAAAAATTTTAAGCGATCGGTGTCCGGGGGTCCTGGGACCACTTTGAAGACGTGGGCTATAGCACATGAAAATATGGGAATCGGGCGGAATTCTAATTTTTTGGCCGAAAAATGCAAAAAGTGAGGAACGATGATGGCGGGGCTGTGACTATGCTTCCTTAGGTCATATTTGATGGCCCGAAAAATTTTTAGGCGATACGTGTCCGGGAGGCCCGGCCCACTCGGAAGGCGTGGGCAATAACACACAAAAAAATGGGAATCGGACGAAATTCTAGTTTTTTGGCCGAAAAATGCAATAAGTGAGGAACGATCATGGCGGGGCGGTAACTATGGTTCCTTAGGTCCTATTTGATGGTCTGAAAAATTTTTAGGCGATCGGGGTCCGGGGGTCCCGGGACCACTCGGAAGGCTTGGGCTATAGCACACGAAAATATGGGAATCGCGTGGAATTCTAGTTGTTTGGCCGAAAAACACAAAAAATGAGGAACGATCATGGCGGGGCGGTTACTATATTTCATTAGGTAGTGTTTGATGGCCCGGAAAAACTTTAGGCGATCGGGGTCCGGGAGTCCCGGGACCACTTGGAAGGCATGGGCTATAACACACAAAAATGTGGAAATCGGGCGGAATTCTAGTTTTTTGGCCAAAAAATGCAAAAAATGAGGAACGATCATGGCGAGGCAGTGGCTATGGTTCCTTAGGTCAAATTTTATGGCCCGAAAAAGTTTTAGGCGATCCGAGTCCGGGGGGCCCGTCCCACTCGGAAGGCGTGGGCAATAGCACACAAAAATATGGTAATCGGGCGGAATTCTATTGTTTTGGCCCAAAAATGCAAACAATGAGGAACGATCATGGCGGGGAAGTGACTATGCTTCCTTAGATCGTATTTGATGGCCCGGAAAAATTTTAGGCGATCGGGGTCTGGGGTTCCCGGGATCACTTGGAAGGCGTGGGTATAGCACACAAAAATACGGGAATCGGGCAGAATTCTAGTTTTTTGGCCGAAAAATGCAAAACATGAGGAACGAACGTGGCGGGGAAGTGAGTATGGTTCCTTAGGTCTTATTGGATGGCCCGAAATATTTTTAGGTGATCCGAGTCAGGGGGCCCGACCCACTCGAAAGGCGTGGGCTATAGCACACAAAAATAAAGTAATCAGGCGGAATTCTAGGTTTTGGCCCAAAAGTTCAAACGATGAGGAACGATCATGGCGGGGCAATTACTATGCTTCCTTAGGTCGTATTTGATGGTCCAGAAAATTTTTAAGCGATCGGGGTCCGGGGTTCCCGGGACCACTAGGAAGGCATGGGTATAGCACACGAAAATATGGGAATCGGGCAGAATTCTAGTTTTTTGGCCGAAAAATGCAAAAAAAAGAAGAACAATCATGGCAGGGAGGTGAGTTTGGTTCCTAAGGTCTTATTGGATGCACAAAAATTTTTTTAGGTGATCTGAGTCAGGGGGCCCGACCCACTCGGAAGGCGTGGGCTATAACACACGAAAATCTGGGAATCGGGCGGAATTCTGGTTTTTTGGCCGAAAAATGCAAAATATGAGGAACGATCATGGCGGGGCAGTGACTATGGTTTCTTAGGTCATATTTGATGGCCCGAAAAAATTTTAGGCGATCGGGGTCCGGAGGTCCTGGGACCACTTTGAAGGCGTGGGATATAGCACACAAAAATGTGGAAATCGGGCGGAATTCTAGTTTTTTTGCCGAAAAATGCAAAAAATGAGGAAGATCATGGCGAGGAAGTGGCTAAGGTTCCTTAGGTCCTATTTTATGGGCCGAAAAATTTTTAGGCGATACGAGTCCGGGGGGCCCGTCCCACTCAGAAGGCGTGGGCAATAACACACAAAAATATGGTAATCGGGCGGAATTCTAGTTTTTTGGCCCAAAAATGCAAACAATGAGGAGCGATCATGGCGGGGCAGTTACTATGCTTCCTTAGGTTGTATTTGATGGCCCGGAAAATTTTTAGGCGATCGGGTTTCGGGGTTCCTGGGACCACTTGGACGGCGTGGGTATAGAACACGAAAATATGGGAATCGGGCAGAATTCTAGTTTTTTGGCCGAAAAATGCAAAACATGAGGAACGATCATCGCGGGGAGGTAAGTATGGTTCCTTAGGTCTTATTGGATGGACTGAAAATTTTTTAGGTGATCCGAGTCAGGGGGCCCGGCCCACTCGGAAGGCGTGGGCTATAGCACACGAAAATATGGGAATCAGGCGGAATTCTGGTTTTTTGGCCGAAAAATGCAAAACATGAAGAACGATCATGGCGGGGCGGTGACTATGGTTTCTTAGGTCATATTTGATGGCCCGAAAAAATTTTAGGCGATCGGGGTCCGGGGGTCCTGGAACCACTTTGAAGGCGTGGGCTATATAGCACATGAAAATATGAGAATCGGGCGGAATTCTAATTTTATGGCCAAAAACGCAAAAAGTGAGGAACGATCATGGCGGGGCGGTGACTATGGTTTCTTAGATCGTATTTGATGGCCCGGAAAAATATTAGGCGATACGTGTCCGGGAGGCCCGGCCCACTCGGAAGGCGTGGGCAATAATAGCACACAAAAAATGGGTATCAGACGGAATTCTAGTTTTTTGGCCGAAAAACGCAATAAGTGAGGAACGATCATGGCGGGGCGGTAACTATGGTTCCTTAGGTCGTATTTGATGGTCCGAAAATTTTTTGGCGATCGGGGTCCGGGGGTCCCGGGACCACTCGGAAGGCTTGGGCTATAGCACACGAAAATATGGGAATCGCGCGGAATTCTAGTTGTTTGGCCGAAAAATGCAAAAACTGAGGAACGATCATGGCGAGGCAGTGGCTATGGTTCCTTAGGTCCTATTTGATGGCCCAAAAATGTTTTAGGCGATCCGAGTCCGGGGGGCCCGTCCCACTCGGAAGGCGTGGGCAATAGCACATAAAAATATGGTAATCAGGCGAAATTCTAGTTTTTTGGTTCAAAAATGCAAACAATGAGGAACGATCATGGCGGGGCAGTGACTATGCTTCCTTAGGTCATATTTGATGGCCCGAAAAATTTTTAGGCGATCGGGGTCTGGGGTTCCCGGGACCACTTGGAAGGCGTGGGTATAGCACACGAAAATATGGGAATCGGGCAGAATTCTAATTTTTTGGCCGAAAAATGCAAAACATGAGGAACGATCATGGCGGGGAGGTTATTATGGTTCCTTAGGTCTTATTGGATGGCCTGAAAACTTTTTAGGTTATCCGAATCAGGGGGCCCGGCCCACTCGGAAGGTGTGGGCTATAGCACATGAAAATATGAGAATCGGGCGGAATTCTGGTTTTTTGGCCAAAAACGCAAAATATGAGGAACGATCATGGAGGGGCGGTGACTATGGTTTCTTAGGTCATATTTGATGGCCCGGAAAAATTTTAGGCGATCGGGGTCCGGGGCTCCTGGGACCACTTTGAAGGCGTGGACTATAGCACATGAAAATATGAGAATCGGGCGGAATTCTAATTTTTTGGCCAAAAACGCAAAAAGTGAGGAATGATCATGGCGGGGCGGTGACTATGGTTCCTTATATCGTATTTGATGGCCCCAAAAAATTTTAGGCGATACGTGTCCGGGAGGCCCGACCCACTCGGAAGGCGTGGGCAATAAATAGCACACATAAAATGGGAATCGGACGGAATTCTAGTTTTTTGGCTGAAAAATGCTATAAGTGAGGAACGATCATGGCAGGGTGGTAACTATGGTTCCTTAGGTCATATTTGATGGTCCGGAAAAATTTTAGGCGATCGGGGTCCGGGGGTCCCGGGACCACTCGGAAGGCTTGGGCTATAGCACACGAAAATATGGGAATCGTGCGGAATTCTAGTTGTTTGGCCGAAAAACGCAAAAAATGAGTAACGATCATGGCGGAGCGGTTACTATATTTCCTTAGGTCGTGTTTGATGGCCCGGAAAAACTTTAGGCGATCAGGGTCCGGGTGTCCCGGGACCACTTGGAAGGCGTGGGCTATAGCACACAAAAATGTGAAAATCGGGCGAAATTCTATTTTTTGGCCGAAAAATGCAAAAAATGAGGAACGATCATGGCGAGGCAGTGGCTATGGTTCCTTAGGTCCTATTTTATTATCCGAAATAATTTTAGGCGATCCGAGTCCGGGGGTCCTGTCCCATTTGGAAGGCGTGGGCAATAGCACACAAAAATATGATAATCGGGCGGAATTCTAGTTTTTTAGCCCAAAAATGAAAATAATGAGGAACGATCATGGCGGGGCAGTGACTATGCTTCCTTAGGTCGTATTTGATGGCCCGAAAAAATTTTAGGCGATCGGGGTCCGGGGTTCCCGGGACCACTTGGAAGGCGTGGGTATAGCACATGAAAATATGGGAATCGGGTAGAATTCTAGTTTTTTGGCCGAAAAATGCAAAAATTGAGGAACGATTATGGCGGGGAGGTGAGTATGGTTCCTTAGGTCTTATTGGATGGCCTTAAAATTTTTTAGGTGATCCGAGTCAGGGGGCCCGGCCCACTCGGATGGCGTGAGCTATAGCACACGAAAATATGGAAATCAGGTGGAATTCTATTTTTTTGGCTGAAAAACGCAAAATATGAGGAACGATCATGATGGGGCGGTGACTATGGTTCCTAAGGTCATATTTGATGGCCCGGATAAATTTTAGGCAGACGGGGCCCAGGGGGCCTAGGACCTCTCGGAAGGCGTGGGCTATAGCACACGAGAATATGGGAATCGCGCGGAATTCTTGTTTTTTGGCCAAAAAATGCAAAAAATGAGGAACAATCATGGCGGGGAGGTGACTATGGTTCATCAATTCATATTTGATGGCCCGAAAAATTTTTAGGCGATACGTGTCCATGAGGCCCGACCCACTCGGAAGACGTGGGCAATATCACACAAAAATATGGGAATCAGACGGAATTCTAGTTTTTTGGCCGAAAAACGCAATAAGTGAGGAACAATCATGGCAGGGCGGTGACTATGGTTCCTTAGGTCGTATTTTATGGCCCGGAAAAATTTTAGGCGATCCGAGTCCGGCGGGCCCGTGCCACTCGGAAGGCGTGTGCTATAGCACACGAAAATATGGGAATCACGCGGAATTCTTGTTTTTTGGCCGAAAAACGCAAAAAATGAGGAACGATCATGGCGAGGCGGTTACTACGGTTCTTTGGATTGTATTTGATGGCCCGGAAAAATTTTAGGCGATCGGGTGTCCGAGGGTCCCGGGACCACTAGGAAGGCGTGGGCTATAACACACGAAAATATGGGAATCGGGCAGAATTCTAATTTTTTGGACAAAAAAGCAAAAAATTAGGGACAATCATGGCGGGGCGGAGACTATGGTTCCTTAGGTCGTATTTGATGACCCAAATTTTTTTTAGGCGATACGTGTCTGGGAGGCCCGGCCCACTCGGAAGGAGTGGGCAATAACACACAAAAATATGGGAATCAGACGGAATTCTAGTTTTTTGGCCGAAAAATGCAAAATATGAGGAACGATCATGGCGGGGCGGTGACTATGGTTCCTTAGGTCGTATTTGATGGCCCGAAAAAATATTAGGCGATCTGGGGTCGAGGGGTCTCGGGACCAATTGGAAGGCGTGGGCTATTGCACACGAAAATATGGGAATCAGGTGTAATTCTAAATTTGTGGCCATAAAATGCACAATATGAGGAAGGATCATGGCTGGGCGGGGATTATGGTTCCTTAGGTCCTATTTGATGGCATATAAAAATTTTAGGCGACCCAGAGTCCGGGGGTTCCGGGACCACTTGGAAGGTGTGGGCTATGCAAACAAAAATATGGGAATCGGGCGGAATTCTAGTTTTTAGGCTGAAAAATGCAAAAAATAAGGAACGATCATGGCGGGGCGGTGACTATGGTTCCTTAGGTCGTATTTAATGGCCCGAAAATATTTTAGGCGATCCGAGTCCGGGAGGCCCGGCCCACTCGGAAGTCGTGGGCAATAGCACACAAAAATATGGGAATCGGGCGAAATTCTATTTTTGGCCGAAAAATGCAAAAAATGAGGAACGATCATGGCGGGGTGGTGATTATGGTTCCTTAGGTCGTATTTGATGGCCCGAAAAATTTTTCAGCAATCACAGTCCGGGGGGCCTGGCCCACTCAGAAGGCGTGGGCTATAACACACAATAATATGGGAATCACGCAGAATTCTAGTTGTTTGGCCGAAAAACGGACAAAATGACGAACGATCATGGCGGAGCGGTGACTATGGTTCCTTAGGTCGTATTTGATGGCTCAGAAAAATTTTAGGCAATTGGGGTCAGGGGGTCCCGGGACCAGTTGGAAGGCATGGGCTATAGCACACGAAAATATGGGAATCGAGCGAAATTCTAGTTTTTAGGCCCAAAAATGCAAAAAACGAGGAACGATCACGGCGGGGCAAAGTCTATAGTTCCTTAGGTCGTATTTAATGGCCCTGAAAAATTTTAGGCGATCGGGGTTCGGGGGTCCCGGGACCACTTGGAAGGTGTGGGCTATAGCACACGAAAATATGAGAATCAGGCCGAATTCTAGTTTTTTGGCCGAAAAACACAAAATGTGAGGAACGATCATTGCGGGGCGGTGACTATGGTTCCTAAGGTCGTATGTAATGGCCCGGAAAAATTTTAGGCGATTCGAGTCCGGGGGGCCCGGCCTACTTAGAAGGCGTGCACTATAGCACACGAAAATATGGGAATCAGGAGTAATTCTAGTTTTTTGGCCGAAAAGCGCAAAAAATGAGGAACGATCATGGCGGGGCGGTGACTATTGTTCCTCAGGTCGTATTTAATGGCCCGGAAAAATTTTAGGCGATCCGAGTCCAGGGGGGCCGGCCCACTTGGAAGCAAGGGCAATAGCACACAAAAATATGGGAATTGCGCGGAATTCTAGTTTTTTGGCCGAAATACGCAGAAAATGAGGAACGATCATGGCGGGGCGGTGACTATTGTTCCTTAGGTCGTATTTGATGGCCCGAAAAATTTTTAGGTGATCCGGGGTCTGGGGTCCCGGGACCACTAGGAAGGCGTGGACTATAGCCAACGAAAATATAGGAATCGGGCAAAATTCTAGTTTTTTGGCCGAAAAATGCAAGAAATGAGGAACGATCATCGCGGGGCAGTGACTAAGGTTCCTTAGGTCGTATTTGATGGCCCGAAAATATTTTAGGCGATTCGAGTCTGGGGGGCCGGACCACTCGGAGGCGTGGGCTGTAGCACACAAAAATATGGGAATTGCGCGGAATTCTAATTTTTTGGCGGAAAAACACAAAAAATGAGGAACGATCATGGCGGGGCGGTGACTATGGTTCCTTAGGTCGTAGTTGATGGCCCGAAAAGATTTTTGGTGATCCGGGGTCTGGGGGTCCCGGGACCACTTGGAAGGCATAGGCTATAGCACACGAAAATATGAGATTCAGGCGACATTCTAGTTTTTTGGCCGTAAAATGCAAAAACTAAGGAAAGGTCATGGTGGAGCGGTGACTATGGTTCCTTATGTCATATTTGATGGCACGGAAAAATTTTATGCGATCCGGCTCCGTGGGGCCGTACCCATTGGGAAGGCGTGGGCTATAGCACACGAAAATGTGGGAATCGCGCGGAATTCTAGTTTTTTGTATGAAACACGCAACAAATGAGGTATGATCTTGGCGAGGCGGTGACTATGGTTCCTTAGGTCATATTTGATGACCCGAAAAAATTTTAGGCGATCGGGGTCCGGAGGTCCCGGGACCACTTGGAAGGCGTGGGCTAGAACACACGAAAATCTGGGAATCTGGCGGAATTCTTATTTTTCGGCCGAAACATGCAAAAAGTGAGGAACGATCATGGCGGGCAGTGACTATGGTTCCTTAGGTCGTATTTAATGGCCCGAAAAAATTTTAGGCGATCCAAGTCTGGGGGGCCCGGCCCACTTGGAAGGCGTGCGCTCTAGCACACGAAAATATGGGAATTGCACGGAATTCTAGATTTTTGGCCGAAAAACGCAAAAAATGAGGATCGATCATGGTGGGGCAGTGACTATTTTTCCTTAGGTCGTATTTGATGGCCCGAAAAAATTTTAGGTGATCCGGGGTCTGGGGGTCTCGGGACTATTTGGAAGGCGTGGGCTATAGCACACGAAAATCTAGGAATCGGGTGAAATTCTAGTTTTTTGGCCGAAACACGCAAAAAGTGAGGAACGATCATGGCGGGGCGGTGACTATGGTTCCTTAGGTTGTATTTAATGGCCCAAAAAAATTTTAGGCGATCCGAGTCCGGGGAGCCCGGCCCACTCGGAGGCTTGGGCTGTAGCACACGAAAATATGAGAATTGCGCGAAATTCTAGTTTTTTATCCGAAAAACGGAAAGAATGAGGAACGATCATGGCGGGGCGGTGACTATGGTTCCTTAGATCATATTTGAGGGACCGGATAAATTTTAGGCGATCCGGGGTCCGGGGGTCCCGTGATCACTTGGAAGGCGTGGGCTGTAGCACACCGAAATATGGCAATCGGGCAGAATTCTAGTTTTTAGGCTGAAAAATGCAAAAAATGAGGAACGACCATGGCAGGGCGGTGACTATGGTTCCTTAGGTCGTATTTGATGGCCCAGAAAACTTTTAGGCGATCGGGGTCCGGGGGGTCCCGGGACCACTTGGAAGGCGTGGGCCATAGCACATGAAAATATTGAGATCGGGCGGAATTATAGGTTTTTAGCCGTAAAATGAAAAACAACGAGGAACGGTCTTGGAAGGGCGGTGACTATGGTTCTTTAGATCGTATTTGATGACCCGGAAAAATATTAGGCGATCAAGGTCCGGGGGGCCCGGGACTACTCGGAAGGCGTGGGCTATAGCACACGAAAATATGGGAATCGCGCGGAATTCTAGTTGTTTGGCCGAAAAACACATAAAATGAGGAACGATCATGGCGGGGCGGTGACTATGGTTCCTTAGGTCTTATTTGATGTCCCGAAAAAGTTTTAGGTGATCGGGGTTCGGGGGTCCCGGGACCACTTGGAAGGCATGGGCTAGCACACGAAAATATGGGAATCGGGAGGAATTCTAGTTTTTTCGCCGTAAAATGCTAAAAATTAGGAATGGTCATGACGGGGTGGTGACTATGGTTCCTTAGGTCGTATTTGCTGGCCCGAAAAAATTTTAGGCGATCCGGCTCCGTGGGGCCCTACCCATTGGGAAGGCGTGGGCTATAGCACACAAAAATATGGGAATCGGGTGAAATTCTAGTTTTTTGGCCGAAACACGCAAAAAGTGAGGAACGATCATGGCGGGGTAGTGACTATGGTTCCTTAGGTCATATTTGATGTCCCGGAAAACTTTTAGGAGATCGGGGTTCAGGGGTCCCGGGACCACTTGGAAGGCGTGGGCTCTAGCACACGAAAATATGGGAATCGGGCGGAATTCTAGTTTTTAGGCCGAAAAATGCAAAAAATGAGGAACGATTATGGCGAGCGGTGACTATGGTTCTTTAGGTCGTATTTGATGGTCCAAAAATTTTTTAGGCGTTCCCAGTCCGGGGGTCCCGACCCACTCTATAGCACACGAAAATACGGTAATCGGGCGGAATTCTAGTGTTTTGGCCGAAAAATGCAAAAAATGAGGAACTATCATGGTGGGGCAGTGACTATGGTTCCTTATGTCGTATTTAATGGCCCGGAAAAATATTAGGGGATCAGGGTCCGGGGGTCCCGGGACCACTTGGAAGGTGTGGGCTATTAGCACACGAAAATATGGGAATCGAGCGGAATTCTAGTTTTTTGGCCGAAAAATGCAAAAAATGAGGAACGATCATGGCAGGGAGGTGACTATGGTTCCTTAGGTCTTATTTGATGGCCTGAAAAAAATTTAGGTGATCCGTGTCCGGGGGGTCCAGCCCACTCGGAAGGCGTTGGGCTATAGCACACGAAAATATGGGAACGGAATTCTAGTTTTTTGGCCGAAAAACGCAAAATATGAGGAACGATCATGGCGGGGCGGTGACTATGGTTCCTTAGGTCGTATTTGATAGCCCGAAAATATTTTAGGCGATCGGGGTCCGGGGGTCCCGGGACCATTTGGAAGGCGTGGGCTATAGCACACGAAAATATGGGAATCAGGCGAAATTCTAGGGTTTTAGCTGTAAAACGCAAAACAATGAGGAATGGTCATGGAAGGGCAGCGACTATGGTTCTTTAGATCGTATTTGATGACCCGGAAAAATATTAGGCGATCAAGGTCCGGGGGGCCCGGGACCACTCGGAAGGCGTGGGCTATAGCACACGAAAATATGAGAATCGCGCGGAATTCTAGTTGTTTGGCCGAAAAACACATAAAATGAGGAACGATCATGGCGGGGTCATGACTATGGTTCCTTAGGTCTTATTTGATGTCCCGAAAAAATTTTAGGTGATCGGGGTTCGGGGGTCCCGGGACCACTTGGAAGGCGTGGGCTAGAACACACGAAAATCTGGGAATCGGGCGGAATTCTTGTTTTTTGGCCGAAATATGCAAAAAGTGAGGAACGATCATGGCGGGCAGTGACTATGGTTCCTTAGGTCGTATTTAATGGCCCGAAAAAATTTTAGGCGATCCGAGTCTGGGGGGCCCGGCCCAATTCGAAGGCGTGTGCTCTAGCACAAGAAAATATGGGAATTGCACGGAATTCTAGATTTTTGGCCGAAAAACGCAAAAAATGAGGATCGATCATGGTGGGGCAGTGACTATTTTTCCTTAGGTCGTATTTTGGCCCGAAAAAATTTTAGGTGATCCGGGGTCTGGGGGTCTCGGGACCATTTGGAAGGCGTGGGCTATAGCACACGAAAATCTAGGAATCGGGTGAAATTCTAGTTTTTTGGCCGAAACACGCAAAAAGTGAGGAACGATCATGGCGGGGCGGTGACTATGGTTCCTTAGGTTGTATTTAATGGCCCGGAAAAATTTTAGGCGATCCGAGTCCGGGGAGCCCGGCCCACTCGGAGGCGTGGGCTGTAGCACACGAAAATATGAGAATTGCGCGAAATTCTAGTTTTTTATCCGAAAAACGCAAAGAATGAGGAACGATCATGGCGGGGCGGTGACTATGGTTCCTTAGATCGTATTTGTGGGACCGGATAAATTTTAGGCGATCCGGGGTCCGGGGGTCCCGTGATTACTTGGAAGGCGTGGGCTGCAGCACACGAAAATATGGCAATCGGGCGGAATTCTAGTTTTTAGGCTGAAAAATGCAAAAAATGAGGAACGACCATGGCAGGGCGGTGACTATGGTTCCTTAGGTCGTATTTGATGGCCCAGAAAATTTTTAGGCGATCGGGGTCCGGGGGTCCCGGGACCACTTGGAAGGCGTGGGCCATAGCACATGAAAATATTGAGATCGGGCGGAATTATAGGTTTTTAGCCGTAAAATGAAAAACAACGAGGAACGGTCTTGGAAGGGCGGTGACTATGGTTCTTTAGATCGTATTTGATGACCCGGAAAAATATTAGGCGATCAAGGTCCAGGGGGCCCGGGACTACTCGGAAGGCGTGGGCTATAGCACACGAAAATATGGGAATCGCGCGGAATTCTAGTTGTTTGGCCGAAAAACACATAAAATGAGGAACGATCATGGCGGGGCGGTGACTATGGTTCCTTAGGTCATATTTGATATCCCAAAAAAGTTTTAGGTGATCGGGGTTCGGGGGTCCCGGGACCACTTGGAAGGCATGGGCTAGCACACGAAAATATGGGAATCGGGAGGAGTTCTAGTTTTTTCGCCGTAAAATGCTAAAAATTAGGAATGGTCATGACGGGGTGGTGACTATGGTTCCTTAGGTCGTATTTGCTGGCCCGAAAAAATTTTAGGCGATCCGGCTCCGTGGGGCCCTACCCATTGGGAAGGCGTGGGCTATAGCACACAAAAATATGGGAATCGGGTGAAATTCTAGTTTTTTGGCCGAAACACGCAAAAAGTGAGGAACGATCATGGCGGGGCAGTGACTATGGTTCCTTAGGTCGTATTTGATGTCCCGGAAAACTTTTAGGAGATCGGGGTTCAGGGGTCCCGGGACCACTTGGAAGGCGTGGGCTCTAGCACACGAAAATATGGGAATCGGGCGGAATTCTAGTTTTTAGGCCGAAAAATGCAAAAAATGAGGAACGATTATGGCGAGCGGTGACTATGGTTCTTTAGGTCGTATTTGATGGTCCGAAAATTTTTTAGGCGTTCCCAGTCCGGGGGTCCCGACCCACACTATAGCACACGAAAATACGGTAATCGGGCGGAATTCTAGTGTTTTGGCCGAAAAATGCAAAAAATGAGGAACTATCATGGTGGGGCAGTGACTATTGTTCCTTATGTCGTATTTAATGGCCCGAAAAAATATTAGGGGATCAGGGTCTGGGGGTCCCGGGACCACTTGGAAGGCGTGGGCTATTAGCACACGAGAATATGGGAATCGGGCGGAATTCTAGTTTTTTGGCCGAAAAATGCAAAAAATGAGGAACGATCATGGCAGGGAGGTGACTATGGTTCCTTAGGTCTTATTTGATGGCCTGAAAAAAATTTAGGTGATCCGTGTCCGGGGGGTCCAGCCCACTCGGAAGGCGTGGGCTATAGCACACGAAAATATGGGAACGGAATTCTAGTTTTTTGGCCGAAAAACGCAAAATATGAGGAACGATCATGGCGGGGCGGTGACTATGGTTCCTTAGGTCGTATTTGATGGCCTGGAAATATTTTAGGCGATCGGGGTCCGGGGGTCCCGGGACCATTTGGAAGGCGTGGGCTATAGCAGACGAAAATATGGGAATCAGGCAAAATTCTAGGTTTTTAGCTGTAAAACGCAAAACAATGAGGAATGGTCATGGAAGGGCAGCGACTATGGTTCTTTAGATCGTATTTGATGAACCGGAAAAATATTAGGCGATCAAGGTCCGGGAGGCCCGGGACCACTCGGAAGGCGTGGGCTATAGCACACGAAAATATGAGAATCGCGCGGAATTCTAGATGTTTGGCCGAAAAACACATAAAATGAGGAACGATCATGGCGGGGTCATGACTATGGTTCCTTAGGTCTTATTTGATGTCCCGAAAAAAATTTAGGTGATCGGGGCTCGGGGGTCCCGGGACCACTTGGAAGGCGTGGGCTAGAACACACGAAAATCTGGGAATCGGGCAGAATTCTTGTTTTTTGGCCGAAACATATAAAAGTGAGGAACGATCATGGCGGGCAGTGACTATGGTTCCTTAGGTCGTATTTAATGGCCCGAAAAAATTTTAGGCGATCCGAGTCTGGGGGGCCCGGCCCACTTGGAAGGCGTGCACTCTAGCACACGAAAATATTGGAATTGCACGGAATTCTAGATTTTTGGCCGAAAAACGCAAAAAATGAGGATCGATCATGGTGGGGCAGTGACTATTTTTCCTAAGGTCGTATTTGATGGCCCGAAAAAATTTTAGGTGATCCGGGGTCTGGGGGTCTTGGGACCATTTGGAAGGCGTGGGCTATAGCACACGAAAATCTAGAAATCGGGTGAAATTCTAGTTTTTTGGCCGAAACACGCAAAAAGTGAGGAACGATCATGGCGGGGCAGTGACTATGGTTCCTTAGGTTGTATTTAATGGCCCGGAAAAATTTTAGGCGATCCGAGTCCGGGGAGCCCGGCCCACTCGGAGGCGTGGGCTGTAGCACACGAAAATATGAGAATTGCGCGAAATTCTAGTTTTTTATCCGAAAAACGCAAAGAATGAGGAACGATCATGGCGGGGCGGTGACTATGGTTCCTTAGGTCGTATTTAAGGGACCGGATATATTTTAGGCGATCCGGGGTCCGGGGGTCCCGTGATCACTTGGAAGGCGTGGGCTGTAGCACACGGAAATATGGCAATCGGGCGGAATTCTAGTTTTTAGGCTGAAAAATGCAAAAAATGAGGAACGACCATGGCAGGGCGGTGACTATGGTTCCTTAGGTCGTATTTGATGGCCCAGAAAACTTTTAGGCGATCGGGGTCCGGGGGGTCTCGGGACCACTTGGAAGGCATGGGCCATAGCACATGAAAATATTGAGATCGGGCGGAATTATAGGTTTTTAGCCGTAAAATGAAAAACAACGAGGAACGGTCTTGGAAGGGCGGTGACTATGGTTCTTTAGATCGTATTTGATGACCCGGAAAAATATTAGGCGATCAAGGTCCGGGGGGCCCGGGACTACTCGGAAGGCATGGGCTATAGCACACGAAAATATGGGAATCGCACGGAATTCTAGTTGTTTGGCCGAAAAACACATAAAATGAGGAACGATCATGGCGGGACAGTGACAATGGTTCCTTAGGTCTTATTTGATGTCCCGAAAAAGTTTTAGGTGATCGGGGTTCGGGGGTCCCGGGACCACTTGGAAGGCATGGGCTAGCACACGAAAATATGGGAATCGGGAGGAATTCTAGTTTTTTCGCCGTAAAATGCTAAAAATTAGGAATGGTCATGACGGGGTGGTGACTATGGTTCCTTAGGTCGTATTTGCTGGCCCGAAAAAATTTTAGGCGATCCGGCTCCGTGGGGCCCTACCCATTGGGAAGGCGTGGGCTATAGCACACAAAAATATGAGAATCGGGTGAAATTCTAGTTTTTTGGCCGAAACACGCAAAAAGTGAGGAACGATCATGGCGGGGCAGTGACTATGGTTCCTTAGGTCGTATTTGATGTCCCGGAAAACTTTTAGGAGATCGGGGTTCAGGGGTCCCGGGACCACTTGGAAGGCGTGGGCTCTAGCACACGAAAATATGGGAATCGGGCGGAATTCTAGTTTTTAGGCTGAAAAATGCAAAAAATGAGGAACGATTATGGCGAGCGGTGACTATGGTTCTTTAGGTCGTATTTGATGGTCCGAAAATTTTTTAGGCGTTCCCAGTCCGGGGGTCCCGACCCACTCTATAGCACACGAAAATACGGTAATCGGGCGGAATTCTAGTGTTTTGGCCGAAAAACGCAAAAAATGAGGAACTATCATGGTGGGGCAGTGACTATGGTTCCTTAGGTCGTATTTAATGGCCCGGAAAAATATTAGGGGATCAGGGTCCGGGGGTCCCGGGACCCCTTGGAAGGCGTGGGCTATTAGCACACGAAAATATGGGAATCGGGCGGAATTCTAGTTTTATGGCCGAAAAATACAAAAAATGAGGAACGATCATGGCAGGGAGGTGACTATGGTTCCTTAGGTTTTATTTGATGGCCTGAAAAAAATTTAGGTGATCCGTGTCCGGGGGGTCCAGCCCACTCGGAAGGCGTGGGCTATAGCACACGAAAATATGGGAACGGAATTCTAGTTTTTTGGCCGAAAAACGCAAAATATGAGGAACGATCATGGCGGGGCGGTGACTATGGTTCCTTAGGTCGTATTTGATGGCCTGGAAATATTTTAGGCGATCGGGGTCCGGGGGTCCCGGGACCATTTGGAAGGCGTGGGCTATAGCAGACGAAAATATGGGAATCAGGCAAAATTCTAGGTTTTTAGCTGTAAAACGCAAAACAATGAGGAATGGTCATGGAAGGGCAGCGACTATGGTTCTTTAGATCGTATTTGATGAACCGGAAAAATATTAGGCGATCAAGGTCCGGGAGGCCCGGGACCACTCGGAAGGCGTGGGCTATAGCACACGAAAATATGAGAATCGCGCGGAATTCTAGATGTTTGGCCGAAAAACACATAAAATGAGGAACGATCATGGCGGGGTCATGACTATGGTTCCTTAGGTCTTATTTGATGTCCCAAAAAAATTTTAGGTGATCGGGGCTCGGGGGTCCCGGGACCACTTGGAAGGCGTGGGCTAGAACACTCGCAAATCTGGGAATCGGGCGGAATTCCTGTTTTTTGGCCGAAACATGCAAAAAGTGAGGAACGATCATGGCGGGCAGTGACTATGGTTCCTTAGGTCGTATTTAATGGCCCGAAAAAATTTTAGGCGATCCGAGTCTGGGGGGCCCGGCCCACTTGGAAGGCGTGCGCTCTAGCATACGAAAATATGGGAATTGCACGGAATTCTAGATTTTTGGCCGAAAAACGCAAAAAAAAGAGGAACGATCATGGTGGGGCAGTGACTATTTTTCCTTAGGTCGTATTTGATGGCCCGAAAAAATTTTAGGTGATCCGGGGTCTGGGGGTCTCGGGACCATTTGGAAGGCGTGGGCTATAGCACACGAAAATCTAGGAATCGGGTGAAATTCTAGTTTTTTGGCCGAAACATGCAAAAAGTGAGGAACGATCATGGCGGGGCGGTGACTATGGTTCCTTAGGTTGTATTTAATGGCCCAGAAAAATTTTAGGCGATCCGAGTCCGGGGAGCCCGGCCCACTCGGAGGCGTGGGCTGTAGCACACGAAAATATGAGAATTGCGCGAAATTCTAGTTTTTTATCCGAAAAACACAAAGAATGAGGAACGATCATGGCAGGGCGGTGACTATGGTTCCTTAGGTCGTATTTGATGTCCCGGAAAACTTTTAGGAGATCCGGCTCCGTGGGGCCCTACCCATTGGGAAGGCGTGGGCTATAGCACACAAAAATATGGGAATCGGGTGAAATTCTAGTTTTTTGGCCGAAACACGCAAAAAGTGAGGAACGATCATGGCGGGGCAGTGACTATGGTTCCTTAGGTCGTATTTGATGTCCCGGAAAACTTTTAGGAGATCGGGGTTCAGGGGTCCCGGGACCACTTGGAAGGCGTGGGCTCTAGCACACGAAAATATGGGAATCGGGCGGAATTCTAGTTTTTAGGCCGAAAAATGCAAAACATGAGGAACGATTATGGCGAGCGGTGACTATGGTTCTTTAGGTCGTATTTGATGGTCCGAAAATTTTTTAGGCGTTCCCAGTCCGGGGGTCCCGACCCACTCTATAGCACACGAAAATACGGTAATCGGGCGGAATTCTAGTGTTTTGGCCGAAAAACGCAAAAAATGAGGAACTATCATGGTGGGGCAGTGAATATGGTTCCTTAGGTCGTATTTAATGGCCCGGAAAAATATTAGGGGATCAGGGTCCGGGGGTCCCGGGACCACTCGGAAGGCGTGGGCTATAGCACACGAAAATATGAGAATCGCGCGGAATTCTAGTTGTTTGGCCGAAAAACACATAAAATGAGGAACGATCATGGCGGGGTCATGACTGTGGTTCCTTAGGTCTTATTTGATGTCCCGAAAAAATTTTAGGTGATCGGGGTTCGGGGGTCCCGGGACCACTTGGAAGGCGTGGGCTAGCACACGAAAATATGGGAATCGGGAGGAATTCTAGCTTTTTCGCCGTAAAATTCAAAAAATGAGGAATGGTCATGACGGGGTAGTGACTATGGTTCCTTAGGTCGTATTTGCTGGCCCGGAAAAATTTTAGGCGATCCGGCTCCGTGGGGCCCTACCCATTGGGAAGGCGTGGGCTATAGCACACAAAAATATGGGAATCGTGCGGATTTCTAAATTTTTGGCCCAAAAACACAAAAAATGAGGAACGATCATGGCGGGGTGGTGTCTGTGGTTCCTTAGGTCGTATTTGATGTCTCGGAAAACTTTTAGGAGATCGGGGTTCAGGGGTCCCGGGACCACTTGGAAGGCGTGGGCTCTAGCACACGAAAATATGGGAATCGGGCGGAATTCTAGTTTTTAGGCTGAAAAATGCAAAAAATGAGGAACGATTATGGCGGGCGGTGACTATGGTTCTTTAGGTCGTATTTGATGGCCCGAAAATTTTTTAGGCGTTCCCATTCCGGGGGGCCCGACCCACTCTATAGCACATGAAAATACGGTAATCGGGCGGAATTCTAGTGTTTTGGCCGAAAAACGCAAAAAATGCGGAACTATCATGGTGGGGCAGTGACTATGGTTCCTTAGGTCGTATTTGATGGCCCGGAAAAATATTAGGCGATCAGGGTCCCGGGACCACTTGGAAGGCGTGGGCTATTAGCACACGAAAATATGGGAATCAGGCGAAATTCTAGTTTTTTGGCCGAAAAATACAAAAAATGAGGAACGATCATGGTGGGGAGGTGACTATGGTTCCTTAGGTCTTATTTGATGGCCCGAAAAAATTTAGGTGATCCGAGTCCTGAGGGCCCAGCCCACTCAGAAAGCGTGGGCTATAGCACACGAAAATATAGGAACGGAATTCTAATTTTTTGGCCGAAAAACGTAAATTATGAGGAACGATCATGGCGGGGCGGTGACTATGGTTCCTTGGGTCGTATTTGATGGCCCGGAAATATTTTAGGCGATCGGGGTCCGGGGGTTCCGGGACCACTTGGAAGGCGTGGGCTATTAGCACACGAAAATATGGGAATCGGGCGGAATTCTAGGTTTTTAGCAGTAAAATGCAAAACAACGAGGAACGGTCATGGTAGGGCGGTGACTATGGATCCTTAGGTCGTATTTGATGAACCGGAAAAATGTTAGGCGATCGGGGTCCGAGGGTCCCGGGACCACTCGGAAGGAGTGGGCTATAGCACACGAAAATATGGGAATCGCGCGGAATTCTAGTTTTTTGGCCGAAAAACACAAAAAATGAGGAACGATCATGGCGAGGTGGTGGCAATGGTTCCTTAGGTCATATTTTATGTCCCGGAAAAATATTAGGAGATCGGGGTTCGGGGGTCCCGGAACCACTTGGAAGGCGTGGGCTAGCACACGAAAATATGGGAATCGGGAGGAATTCAAGTTTTTTCGCCGTAAAATGCAAAAAATGAGGAATGGTCATGACGGGGAGGTGACTATGGTTCCTTAGGTTGTATTTGCTGGCCCGGAAATATTTTAGGTGATCGGGCTCCGTGGGGCTCTACCCATTGGGAAGGCGTGGGCTATAGCACACCAAAATATGGGAATCGCGCGGAATTTTAATTTTTTGGCCCAAAAACTCAAAAAATAAGGAATGGACATGGCGGGGCGGTGTCTGTGGTTCCTTAGGTCGTATTTGATGTCCCGGAAAACTTTTAGGAGATCGGGGATCAGGGGTCTCGGGACCACTTGGAAGGCGTGGGCTCTAGCACACGAAAATATGGGAATCGGGCGAAATTCTTGTTTTTTGGCCGAAAAATGCAAAATATGAGGAACGATTATGGCGGGCGGTGACTATGGTTCTTTAGGTCGTATTTGATGGCCCGAAAATTTTTTAGGCATTCCCAGTCCGGGGGGCCTGACCCACTCTATAGCACACGAAAATATGGTAATCGGGCGTAATTCTAGTGTTTTGGCCGAAAACCTCAAAACATGAGGAACTATCTTGATGGGGCAGTGACAATGGTTCCTTAGGTCGTATTTGATGGCCAGAAAAATATTAGGCGATCGGGGTCCGGGGGTCCCGGGACCACTTGGAAGGCGCGGGCTATTAGCACAAGAAAATATGGGAATCGGGCGAAATTCTAGTTTTTTGGCCGAATATGCAAAAGATGAGGAACGATCATGGTGGGGAGGTGAGTATGGTTCCTTAGGTCTTATTTGATGGCCTGAAAAAAATTTAGGTGATCCGAGTCCGGGGGGCCCAGCCCACTCGGAAGGCGTGGGTTATAGCACACGAAAATATGGGAATCAGGCGGAATTCTTATTTTTTTGCCGTAAAACGCAAACAAAACGATGAACGATCATGGCGAGGCGGTGACTACGGTTCCTTAGGTCGTATTTGATGGCCCGAAAATATTTTAGGAGATCTGGGTTCAGGGGTACCGGGACCACTTGGAAGGCGTGGGAGCACATGAAAATATGGGAATCGGGCGGAATTCTAGTTTTTTAGCAGTAAAACGCAAAACAACGAGGAACGGTCATGGCAGGGCGGTGACTATGGTTCCTTAGGTTGTATTTGATGACCCGAAAAAATGTTAGGCGATCGGGGTCCGGGTGTCCCGGGACCACTCGGAAGGCGTGGGCTATATCACACGAAACTATGGCAATCGCGCGAAATTCTAGTTTTTTGGCCGAAAAACACAAAAAATGAGGAACAATCATGGCGGGGCGGTGACTATGGTTCCTTAGGTCGTATTTGATGGCTCGGAAATATTTTAGGCGATCAGGGTCTGGGGGTCCCGGGACCACTTGGAAGGCGTGGGCTATAACACACTAAAATCTAGGAATCGGGCGGAATTCTAGTGTTTTGGCCGAAACACGCAAAAAGTGAGGAACGATCATGGCTGGGCGGTGACTATGGTTCCTTAGGTTGTATTTAATGGCCCAGATAAATTTTAGGTGATCCGGGGTCCGGGGGTCCCGAGACCACTTGGAAGGCGTGGGCGATAGCACACCAAAATAAGGGAATCGGTCGAAATTCAAGTTTTTAGGCGGAAAAATGTAAAAAATGTGGAACGACCATGGCGGGGCGGTGACTATAGTTCCTTAGGTCGTATTTGATGGCCCGAAAACTTTTTTAGGCTATCGGGGTCCAGGGGTTCTGAGACCACTTGGAAGGCGTGGGCTATTAGCACACAAAAATATGGGAATCGGGCGGAATTCTAGGTTTTTAGCAGTAAAACGCAAAAGAACGAGGAACGGTCATGGCAGGGCGGTGACTATGGTTCCTAAGGTCGTATTTGATGACCCAGAAAAATGTTAGTCGATCGGGGTCCGGGTGTCCCAGGACCACTCGGAAGGCGTGGGCTATAGCACACGAAAATATGGGAATCGCGCGGAATTCTAGTTTTTTGGCCGAAAAACACAAAAAATGAGGAACGATCATGGCGGGGTGGTGACTATGGTTCCTTAGGTCATATTTTATGTCCTGCAAAAATATTAGGAGATCGGCGTTCGGGGGCCCTTAGGTCCACTTGGAAGGCGTGGGCTCTAGCACACGAAAATATGGGAATCGGGCAAAATTCTAGTTTTTTGGCCGAAAAATGCAAAATATGAGGAACGATTATGGCTGGCGGTGACTATGGTTCTTTAGGTCGTATTTGATGGCCCGAAAATGTTTTAGGCGTTCCCAGTCCGGGGGATCTGACCCACTCTATAGCACACAAAAATATGGTAATCGGGTGAAATTCTAGTGTTTTGGCCGAAAAACGCAAAACATGAGGAACTATCTTGGTGGGGCAGTGACTATGGTTCCTTAGGTCGTATTTGATGGGCCGGAAAAATATTAGGCGATCGGGGTCCGGGGGTCCCGGGACCACTTGGAAGGCGTGGGCTATTAGCACACAAAAATATGGGAATCGGGCGAAATTCTAGTTTTTTGGCCGAAATATGCAAAAAATGAGGAACGATCATGGCAGGGAGGTGACTATGGTTCCTTAGGTCTTATTTGATGGCCTGAAAAAAATTTAGGTGATCCGTGTCCGGGGGGTCCAGCCTACTCGGAAGGCGTGGGCTATAGCACACGAAAATATGGGAACGGAATTATAGTTTTTTGGCTGAAAAACGCAAAATATGAGGAACGATCATGGCGGGGCGGTGACTATGGTTCCTTAGGTCGTATTTGATGGCCCGAAAATATTTTAGGTGATCGGGGTCCGGGGATCCCGGGACCACTTGGAAGGCGTGGGCTATAGCATACGAAAATATGGGAATCAGGCGAAATTCTAGGTTTTTAGCTGTAAAACGCAAATCAACGAGGAACGGTCATGGCAGGACGTTGACTATGGTTCCTTAGGTCGTATTTGATGACCCAAAAAAATTTTAGGCGATCGGGGTCCGGGTGTCCTGGGACCTGTCGGAAGGCGTGGGCTATAGCACACGAAAATATGGGAATCGTGCGGAATTCTAGTTTTTTGGCCGAAAAACACAAAAAATGAGGAACGATCATGGCAAGGTGGTGACTATGGTTCCTCAGGTCTTATTTGATATCCCGGAAAAATATTAGGAGATCGAGGTTCGGGGGTCCGGGGACCACTTGGAAGGCGTGGGCTATAGCACAAAAAAATATGGGAATCGGGCGGATTTCTAGTTTTTTGGCCGAAAAATGCAATAAGTGAGGAAAATATGGTGGGGTGGTGACTATGGTTCTTTAGGTCGTATTTGATGGTCCGAAAATTTTTTAGGCGATCCGGCTCCGTGGGGCCCTACCCATTGGGAAGGCGTGGGCTATAACACACGAAAAAATGGGAATCGCGCGGAATTCTTTTTTTTGGCCGAAAAACCCAAAATATGACGTACGATCATGGCGGGGCGGTGACTATGGTTCCTTAGGTCGTATTTGATGCCCCGAAATATTTTTAGAAGATCGGGGTTCGGGGGTTCCGGGACCACTTGGACGGTGTGTGCTCTAGCACACGAAAATATGGGAATCGGGAGGAATTCTAGTTTTTAGGCCGAAAAATGCAAAAAATGAGGAACGATTATGGTGGGGAGGTGACTATGGTTCCCTAGGTCGTATTTGATGGCCCAAAAAAATTTGAGGCAATCCACGTCAGGAGGGGCTCGGCCCACTAGGAAGGCATGGGCATAGCACACGAAAATATGAGAATCGGGCGGAATACTAGTTTTTTGGCCGAAAAATGCAAAAAATTAGGAATGATCATGGCGGGGCGGTGACTATGGTTCCTTAGGTCGTAGTTGATGAACCGAAATTTTTTTAGCCGATCGAGGTCCGGGGGGCCCGGGACCACTCGGAAGGCGTGGGCTATAGCACATGTAAATATGGGAATCGGGCATAATTCTAGTTTTTTGGCTGAAAAACGTACAAAATGGGGAAAGATCATGGCAGGGCGGTGAATCTGGTTCCTTAGGTTGTATTTGATGGCCTAGAAAAATTTTAGGCGATCGGGGTCCAGGGGTCCCGGGACCATTTGGAAGACGTGGGCTATAGCACACGAAAATATGGGAATCGGGCGGAATTCTAGTTTTTTGGCCGATAAATGAAAAAAATAAGGAACGATCATGGCAGAGCAGTGACTATGGTTCCCTAGGTCGTATTTGATAGCCCGAAAACTTTTTAGGCAATACGAGTCAGGGGGGCCGGCCCACTCGGAAGGCGTGGGCTATAGCACATGAAAATATTGGAATCGGGCGAAATTCTAGTTTTTTGGCCGTAAAACGCAAAAAACGAGGAACAGTCATGGCGGGGTGGTGATTATGGTTCCATAGGTCGTATTTGATAGCCTGGAACAATTTTAGGTGATCCCGGTCCGGGGGCACTGCCCACTAGGAAGGCATGGGCTATAGCACACGAACATATGGGAATCGGGCGGAATTCTAGGTTTTTGGCCGTAAAATGCAAAACAAACAAGGAACGGTCATGGCGAGGCGGTTACTATGGTTCTTTAGGTCGTATTTGATGGCCTGAATTTCTTTTAGGCGATTCGAGTCAAGGGGGCCCGGCCCACTCGGAATGCGTGGGCTATAGCACACAAAAATATGGGAATCGGGCGGAATTCTAGTTTTTTGGCCGAAAAATGCAAAAAATGAGGAATGATCATGGCGGGGTAGTGACTATGGTTCCTTAGGTTGTATTTTATGGCCTAGAATAATTTTAGGCGATCGGGGTCCGGGGGGTCCCCGGACCACTTGGAAGGCGTGGGCTATAGCACACGAAAATATGGGAATCGGGCGAAATTCTAGTTTTTTGGCCCAAAAATGCAAAAACTTAGGAAAGATCATGGCAGTGTGGTGACTATGGTTCCTTAGGTCGTATTTGATTTCCCGAAAACATTTTAGGCTATCCGATTCAGGGGGCCCGGCCCACTCGGAAGGCATGGGCTATAACACACGAAAATATGGGAATCGGGCACAATTCTAGTGTTTTGGCCGAAAAACGTAAAAAATGAGGAACGATCATGGCGGGGCGGTGACTATTGTTCCTTAGGTCGTATTTGATGGCCCGAAAATTTTTTAGACAATCATAGTCCAGGGGGGCCCGGCCCAATTGGAATGCGTGGGCGCACACGAAAATATGGGAATCGGGCGGAATTTTAGTTTATTGGCCAAAAAACACAAAAAATGAGGAACGAAAAATTTTAGGAGATCGGGGTTCGGGGGTCCCGGAACCACTTGGAAGGCATGGGGCACAAGAAAATATGAGAATCGGGCAGAATTCTAGTGTTTTGACCGTAAAATGCAAAAAATGAGGAAAGGTCATGTCGGGGCGGTGACTATGGTTCCTTAGGTCGTATTTGAGGGCTCGGAAAAATTTTAGGCGATCCAGCTCCGTGGGGCCCTACCCATTGGGAAGGTGAGGGCTAAAGCACACGAAAATATGGGAATCTGGCGGAATTCCAATTTTTATGCCAAAAAATGCAAAACATGAGAAATAATCATGGCGGGGCGGTGACTATGGTTCCTTAGGTCATATTTGATGGCCCAGAAAAATTTTAGGCGATCGGGGTCTGGGGATCCCGGGACCACTTGGAAGGCGTGGGCTATAGCACACGAAAATATGGGAATCGGGCGGAATACTAGTTTTTTGGCCGAAAAACGTAAAAAATGAGAAACGATCATGGCGGGGCGGTGACTAAGGTTCCTCAGGTCGTATTTAGTGGCCTGAAAAATTTTAAGGTGATCCCAGTCCGGGTGGCCCGGCCCACTCGGAAGACGTGGGCGCACACGAAAATATGGGAATCGGGCGGAATTCTAGTTTTTTGGCCGAAAAATGCAAAACATGAGGAACGATCATGGCGGGGCGGTGACTATGGTTTCTTAGGTAGTATTTGATGGACCGAAAATTTTTAAGCCGATCAAGGACCGGGGGGCCCGGGACCACTCGGAAGGCGTGGGCTATAGCACACGAAAATATGGTAATCGAAAATAATTCTAGTTTTTTGGCCAAAAAACATACAAAATGAGGAAAGATCATGGCAGGGCGGTGACTATGGTTCCTTAGGTCGTATTTGATGGCCCAGAAAAATTTTAGGCGATCGGGGTCCGGGGGTCCCGGGACCACTTGGAAGACGTGGGCTTATAGCACACAAAAATATGGGAATCGGGCGAAATTCTAGTTTTTTGGCCGAAAAATAAAAATAAGGAGGAATGATAATGGCGGGGCGGTGACTATGGTTCCTTAGGTAGTATTTGTTGGACCGGAAAATTTTTAGCCGATCGAGGACCGGGGGGCCCGGGACCCCTCGGAAGGCGTGGGCTATAGCACACGAAAATATGATAATCGAAAATAATTCTAGTTTTTTGGCCAAAAAACATACAAAATGAGGAAAGATCATGGCAGGGCGGTGACTATGGTTCCTTAGGTCATATTTGATGGCCCAGAAAAATTTTAAGCGATCGGGGTCCGGGGGTCCCGGGACCACTTGGAAGACGTGGGCATATAGCACACGAAAATATGGGAATCGGGCAAAATTCTAGTTTTTTGGCCGAAAAATGAAAAAAAGGAGGAACGATCATGGCGGGGCGGTGACTATGGTTCCCTAGGTCATATTTGATGGCCCGAAAAAATTTGAGACGATACGAGTCAGGGGCCCGGCCCACTCGGAAGGCGTGGGCAATAACACACGAAAATATGGGAATTAGGCAAAATTCTAGTTTTTTGGACGTAATACGCAAAAAATGAGGAACGGTCATGGCGGGGTGGTGATTATGGTTCCATAGGTCGTATTTGATGGCCTGGAACAATTTTAGGTGATCCCGGTCCGGGGGCACTGCCCACTAGGAAGGCATGGGCTATAGCACACGAACATATGGGAATCGGGCGGAATTCTAGGTTTTTGGCCGTAAAATGCAAAACAAGCAAGGAACGGTCATGGCGAGGCAGTGACTATGGTTCTTTAGGTCGTATTTGATGGCCCGAAAATATTTTAGGCGATTCGAGTCAAGGGGGCCCGGCCCACTCGGAATGCATGGGCTATAGCACACGAAATTATGGGAATCGGTCGGAATTCTAGTTTTTTGGCGGAAAAATGCAAAAAATGAGGAATGATCATGGCGGGGTAGTGACTATGGTTCCTTAGGTCGTATTTTATGGCCTAGAAAATTTTTTGGCGATCGGGGTCCTAGAACCACTTGGAAGGCGTGGGCTATAGCACACGAAAATATGGGAATCGGGCGAAATTCTAGGTTTTTGGCTGAAAAATGCAAAAACTTAGGAACGATCATGGAAGTGCGGTAACTATGGTTTCTTAGGTCGTATTTGATTTCCCAAAAAAAATTTAGGCGATCCGAGTCAGGGGGGCCCGGCCCACTCGGAAGGCATGGGCTATAGCACTCGAAAATATGGGAATCGGGCGCAATTCTAGTGTTTTGGCCGAAAAACGTAAAACATGAGGAACGATCATGGCGAGGCGGTGACTATGGTTCCTTAGGTCGTATTTGATGGCCCAAAATTTTTTTAGACGATCACAGTCCGTGGGGCCCGGCACACTTGGAACGCGTATGCGCACACGAAAATATGGGAATCGAGCGAAATTTTAGTTAGTTGGCCGAAAAACGCAAAAAAGGAGGAACGGTCATGGCGGGGCGGTGACTATGATTCCTTAGGTCGTATTTGATGGCCTGAAAAATTTTAGGAGATCGGGGTTTGGGGGTCTCGGAACCACTTGGAAGGCATGGGGCACACGAAAATATGGGATTCGGGCAGAATTCTAGTGTTTTGGCCGTAAAATGCAAAAAATGAGGAAAGGTCATGTCGGGGCAGTGACTATGGTTCCTTAGGTCGTATTTGATGGCCCGAAAAAATTTTAGGCGATCCGGCTCCGTGGGGCCCTACCCATTGGGAAGGCGAGGGCTATGACACACGAAAATATGGGAATCGGGCGGAATTCTAATTTTAATGCCGAAAAATGGAAAACATGAGGAATAATCATGGAGGTGCGGTGACTATGGTTCCTTAGGTCATATTTTATGGCCCAAAAAAATTTTAGGCGATCGGGGTCCGGGGATCCCGGGACCACTTGGAAGGCGTGGGCTATAGCACACAAAAATATAGGAATCGGGCGGAATTCTAGTTTTTTGGCCGAAAAATGCAAAAAATGAGGAACGATCATGGATGGGGTGGTGACTATGGTTCCCTTGGTCGTATTTGATGGCCCGAAAAAATTTGAGGCGATCCGCGCCAGGAGGGGCCCGGCCCACTCGAAAGGCGTGGGCTATAGCACACAAAAATATGGGAATCGAGCGGAATTCTAGTTTTTTGGCCGAAAAATGCAAAAAATGATTAACGATCATGGAGGGTCGGTGTCTATGGTTCTTTAGGTCGTATTTGATGGACCGGAAAAATTTTAGGCGATTGGGGTCCAGGGGGCCCGGGACCACTCGGAAGGCGTGGGCTAGCACACAAAAATATGGGAATTGGGCGCAATTCTAGTTTTTTTGCCGAAAAACATAAAAAAGGAGGAACGACCATGGCGGGGCGGTGACTATGGTTCCTTAGGTCATATTTTATGGCCTGAAGAAATTTTTGGCTATCACAGTCCGGGGGGCCCGACCCACTCGGAAGGCGTGGGCGCACACGAAAATATGGAAATCGGGTGCAATTTTAGTTTGTTGGCCGAAAAAAGCAAAAAATGAGGAACAATCATGGCGGGGCAGTTACTATGGTTCCTTAGGCCATATTTGATGGCCCGGAAAAATTTTAGGCGATCGGGGTCCGGGGGAGCCGTGACCACTCGGAAGGCATGGGCTATAGCACACGAAAATATGGGAATCGGGCAGAATTTTAGTTTGTTGGCCGAAAAAAGCAAAAAATGAGGAATGCTCATGGCAGGGCGGTGACTATGGTTCCTTAGGTCGTATTTGATGGCCCGAAATTTTTTTAGGAGATCGAGGTTCGGGGGTCCCGGGACCACCTGGAAGGCGTGGGCTATAGCACACGAAAATATGGGAATCGGGCAGAATTCTAATTTTTTGGCCATAAAATGCAAAAAATGAGGAAAGGCCAGGTCGGTGCGGTGACTATGGTTCCTAAGGTTGTATTTGATGGCCCGGAAAAATTTTAGGCGATTCGGCTCCGTGGGGCCCTACCCATTGGGAAGGCATGGGCTATAGCACACGAAAATAAGGGAATCGCGCGGAATTCAAGTTTTTTGGTCGAAAAACGCAAAACATGTGGAATGATCATGGCGGGGTGGTGACTATGGTTCCATAGGTCATATTTGATGGCCCGAAAAAATTTTAGGCGATCGGAGTCCGGGGGAGGGCCGTCACCACTCGGAGGGCGTGGGCTATAGCACACGAAAATATGGGAATCGGGCGGAATTCTATTTTTTTACCGAAAAATGCAAAAAATGAGGAAGGATCATGGCGGGGCGGTGACTATGGTTCCTTAGGTCGTATTTGATGGACCGGAAAAATTTTAGGCTATCGGGGTTCGGGGGTCCCGGGACCACTCAAAAGGTGTGGGCTAGGACACGAAAATATGGGAATTGGGCGCAATTCTAGTTTTTTGGCCGAAAAACGTAAAAACATGAGGAATGATCATGGCGGGGCGGTGACTATGGTTACTTAGGTCATATTTGATGGCTCGAAAAAATTTTAGGCTATCACTGTCCGGGGGGGCCGACCCACTTGGAAGGCGTGGGCGCACACGAAAATATGGGAATCGGGCGAAATTTTAGTTTGTTAGCCAGAAAAAGCAAAAAATGAGGAACGATCATGGCGGGGCAATGACTATGGTTCCATAGGTCATATTTGATAGCCCAAAAGTTTTTTAGGCGATCGGGGTCCGGGTGGGCCGTCACCACTCGGAAGGCGTGGGCTATATCACACGTAAATATGGGAATCGCGCGGAATTCAAGTTTTTTGGCCGAAAAATGCAAACAATGAGGAACACTCATTCTGTGGCGGTGAAAATGGTTTTTTTAGGTCGTATTTGATGGCCCAAAAATGTTTTAGGAGATCGTGGTTCGGGGGTCCCTGGACCACCTGGAAGACGTGGGCTATAGCACACGAAAATATGGGAATCGGGCAGAATTTTAGTTTTTTGACCGAAAAATGCAAAAAAATGAGGAATGCTCATGGCGTAGCGGTGACTATGGTTCCTTAGGTTGTATTTGATGGTCCAAAAAAATTTTAGGCTATCGGGGTCTGGGGGGCCGTGACTACTCGGAAGGCGTGGGCTATAGCACACGAAAATATGGGAATCGCGCAGAATTCAAGTATTTTGGCCGAAAAACACAAAAAATGAGGAACGCTCATGGCGGGGCGGTGGCTATGGTTCCTTAGGTCATATTTGATGGCCCAAAATTTTTTTAGGAGATCGAGGTTCGGGGGTCCCGGGACCACCTGGAAGGCATGGGCTATAGCACACGAAAATATGGGAATCGGGCAGAATTCTAGTTTTTTGGCCGTAAAATGCAAAAAATGAGGAAAGTTCAAGTCGGTGCGGTGACTATGGTTCCTACGGTTGTATTTAATGGCCCAAAAAAATTTTAGGCGATCCGGCTCCGTGGGGCCGTACCCATTGGGAAGGCGTGGGCTATAGCACACGAAAATAGGGAATCGGGCGGAATTCTGAAGTTTTGGCCAAAAAACGCAAAACATGTGGAATGATCATGGCGGGGTGGTGACTATGGTTGCATGGGTCAAATTTGATGGCCCGGAAAAATTTTAGGTGATCGGAGTCCGGGGGGGCCATCACCACTCCGAAGGCATGGGCTATAGCACACGAAAATATGGGAATCGGGGCGGAATTCTAGTTTTTTAGCCGAAAAATAAAAAAAATGAGGAACGATCATGGCGGGACGGTGACTATGGTTCCTTAGGTCGTATTTGATAGACCGGAAAAATTTTAGGCTATCGGAGTTCAGGGGTCCCGGGACCACTCAAAAGGCGTGGGCTATAGCACACGAAAATATGGGAATTGGGCGCAATTCTTGTTTTTTGGCCGAAAAACGTAAAAAAATGAGGAATGATCATGGCGTGGCAGTGACTATGGTTACTTAGGTCATATTTGATGGCCCCAAAAAATTTTAGGCTATCACAGTCCGGGGGGGCCCGACCCACTTGGAAGGCGTGGGCGAACACGAAAATATGGGTATCAGGCGAAATTTTAGTTTGTTGGCCAAAAAAAGCAAAAAATGAGGAACGCTCATGGCGGGGCGGTGACTATGGTTCCATAGGTCATATATGATGGCCCGAAAAAATTTTAGGCGATCGGGGTCCGGTGGGGCCGTCACCACTCGGAAGGCGTGGGCTATAGCACACGAAAATATGGTAATGGCGCGGAATTTAAGTTTTTTAGCCGAAAAATGCAAACAATGAGGAACGCTCATGGTAGGGTGGTGACTATGGTTGTTTAGGTCATATTTGATGGCCCAAAACTTTTTTAGGAGATCGGGGTTCGGGGGTCCCGGGACCACCTGGAAGGCGTGGGCTATAGCACACGAAAATATGGGAATCGGGCAGAATTCTAGTTTTTTGGCCGAAAAACACAAAAAATGAGGAATGCTCATGGCGTGGCGGTGACTATGGTTCCTTAGGTTGTATTTGATGGTCCAGAAAAATTTTAGCCTATCGGGGTCAGCGGGGCCGTGACTACTCGGAAGGCGTGGGCTATAGCACACGAAAATATGGGAATCGCGCGGAATTCAAGTTTTTTGGCCGAAAAACACAAGAAATGAGGAAGGCTTATGGCGGGGCGGTAGCCATGGTTCCTTAAGTCGTATTTGATGGCCCGAAAATTTTTTAGGAGATCGGGGTTCGGGGGTTCCAGGACCATCTGGAAGGCGTGGGCTATAGCACACGAAAATATGGCAATCGAGCAGAATTCTAGTTTTTTGGCCGTTAAATGCAAAAAATGAGGAAAGGTCATGTCAGGGCGGTGACTATGGTTCCTTGGGTCGTATTTGATGGCGGCCTAGAAAAATTTTAGGTGATCCGGCTCCGTTTGGCCCTACCCATTGGGAAGGTGTGGGCTATAGCACACGAAACTATGGGAATCGGGCGGAATTCTAACTTTTTGGCTGAAAAATGCAAAACATGTGGAATGATCATGGCGGGGCCGTGACTATGGTTCCTTAGGTCGTATTTGATGGCCCGGAAAAATTGTAGGCGATCGGGGTTCGGGGATCCCCGGACCACTTGGAAGGCGTGGGCTATAGCACACGAAAATATGGGAATAGGGCAGAATTCTAGTTTTTTGGCCGAAAAACATAAAAAATAAGGAACGATCATGGCGGGTCAATGACTATGGTTCCATAGGTCATATTTGATGGCCCGAAAAAATTTTAGGCGATCGGAGTCCGGGGGGCCCGTCACCACTTGGAAAGCGTGGGCTATAGCACACAAAAATATGGCAATCGGGCAGAATTCTAGTTTTTTGGCCGTAAAATGCAAAAAATGAGGAAAGGTCATGTCGGGGCGGTGACTATGGTTCCTTGGGTGGTATTTGATGGCCCAGAAAATTTTTAGGTGATCCGGATCCGTGTGGCCCTACCCATTGGGAAGGCGTGTGCTATAGCACACGAAAATATGGGAATCGGGCGGAATTCTAACTCTTTGGCCGAAAAACGCAAAACATGTGGAATGATCATGGCGGGGCGGTGACTATGGTTCCTTAGGTCGTATTTGATGGCTCGGAAAATTTTTAGGCGATCGGGGTTCGGGGATCCCGAGACCACTTGGAAGGCGTGGGCTATAGCACACAAAAATATGGGAATCGGGCAGAATTCTAGTTTTTTGGCCGAAAAACGTAAAAAATAAGGAACGATCATGGCGGGGCAATGACTATGGTTCCATAGGTTGTATTTGATGGCCTGGAAAAATTTTAGGTGATCGGAGTCCGGGGGGGCCGTCACCACTCGGAAAGCGTGGGCTATAGCACACGAAAATATGGGAATCGCGCGGAATTCAAGTTTTTTGGCCAAAAAACGCAAAAAATGAGGAACGCCCATGGCGGGGCGGTGACTATGGTTCCTTAGGTCGTATTTGAGGGTCCAAAATTTTTTTAGGAGATCGGGGTTCGGGGGTTCTGGGACCACCTGAAAGGCGTGGGCTATAGCACACGAAAATAAAGGAATCGGACAGAATTCTAGTTTTTTGGCCGTAAAATGCAAAAAATGAGGAAAGGTCATGTCAGGGCGGTGACTATGGTTCCTTAGGTCATATTTGATGTAGCGGAAAAATTTTAGGCGACCGGGGTCCGGGGATCCCGGGACCACTTGGAAGGCGTGGGCTATAGCACATGAAAATATGGGAATCGGGCGGAATTCCAGTTTTTTGGCTGAAAAATGCAAAAACTGAGAAACGATCATGGCGGGGTGGTGACTATGGTTCCCTAGGTCATATTTGATGGCCCGAAAATCTTTTAGGCCATTCGCGTCGGGGGGGCAGGCCCACTCGGAAGGCGTGGGCTATAGCACACAAAAATATGGGAATCGGGCGGAATTCTAGTATTTTTGCAGAAAAACGTAAAAAATAAGGCACGATCATGGCAGGGCAATGGCTATGGTTCCATAGGTCATATTTGATGGCCCGGAAATATTTTAGGCGATCGGGGTCCGGGGGGGCCATCACCACTCGGAAGGTGTGGGCTAGCACACGAAAATATGGGAATCGCGCGGAATTCAAGCTTTTTGGCTGAAAAATGCAAAACATGAGGAACGCTCATGGAGGGGCGGTGACTATGGTTCCTTAGGTTGTGTTTGATGGCCTGAAACGTTTTTAGGAGATCGGGGTTCGGGGGTCTCGGGATCACCTGGAAGGCGTGGGTTATAGCACACGAAAATATGGCTATCGGGCAGAATTCTAGTTTTTTGGCCGTAAAATGCAAAAAATGATGAAAGGTCATGTCGGGGCGGTGACTATGGTTCCTTAGGTCGTATTTGATGGCCCGGAAAATTTTTAGGCGATCCGGCTCCATGTGGCCTTACCCATTGGGAAGGCGTGGGTTATAGTACACGAAAATATGGGAATCGGGCGGAATTCTAACTTTTTGGCCGAAAAACACAAAACATGAGGAATGATCATGGCGGGGCAGTGACTATGGTTCCTTGGTTCGTATTTGATGTACCAGAAAAATTTTAGGCGATCGGGGTCCGGGGATCCCGGGACCACTTGGAAGGCGTGGGCTATAGCACATGAAAATATGGGAATCGGGCAAAATTCTAGTTTTTTGGCCGAAAAATGCAAAAAATGAGGAACGATCATGACGGGGTGGTGACTATGGTTCCCTAGCTCGTATATGATGGTTCGAAAAAATTTTAGGCGATCCGCGTCGGGGGGGCCAGGCCCACTCGGAAGGCGTGTGCTATAGCTCACAAAAATATGGGAACAAGGCCGAAAAACGTAAAAAAATAAGGAACGATCATGTCAGGGCACTGACTACGGTTCCTTACGTTGTATTTGATGGCCCAAATTTTTTTTAGGAGATTTCGGTCCAGGGGGCCCGGCCCACTCGAAAGGCGTGGGCGATAGCACACGAAAATATGGGAATCGGGCGGAATTCTAGTTATTTTTGCCGAAAAACGCAAAACATAAGGAACGATCATGGCGGGGTGGTGACTATGGTTCCTTAGGTCGTATTTGATGGACCGGAAAAATTTTAGACGATCGTGGTTCGGGGGCCCTGGGACCACTCGGAAGGCGTGGGCTATAGCACACGAAAATATGGGAATTGGGCGCAATTCTAGTTTTTTGCCCGAAAAACGTAAAAATGAGCTAGGATAATGGCGGGGCGGTGACTATGGTTCCTTAGGTCGTATTTGATGGCCCGGAAAATTTTTAGGCGATCGGGGTCCGTGGGGCCCTACCCATTGGGATGGCGTGGGCTATAACACACGAAAATATAAGAATCGGGCGGAATTCTAATTTTTTGGCCGAAAAACGCAAAAAATGAGGAATGATCATGGAGGGGCGGTGACTATGGTTACTTAGGTATTATTTGATGGACCAGAAAAATTTTAGACGATTAGGATCCGGGGATCCCGGGACCACTTGGAAGGCGTGGGTTATAGCATACGAAAATATGGGAATCGTGCAGAAATCTTGTTTTTTGGCCAAAAAATGCAAAAAATAAGGAACGATCATGGCGGGGCGGTGAGTATGGTTCCCTAGGTTGTATTTAATGGCCCGAAAAAATTTTGGGCAATCCGAGTCAGGGGGCCTGGCCCACTTGGAAGGCTTGGGCTATAGCACACGAAAGTATGGGAATCGGGCGAAATTCTAGTTTTATGGCCGAAAAATATAAAAAATGAGGAACAATCATGGAGGGGCGGTGACTATGGTTCCTTAGGTTGTATTTGATGGCCCGAAAATTTTTTTAGGCGATCCCAGTCCGGGGGGCTCAGCCTACTCGGAAGGCGTGGGCGCACACGAAAATATGGAAAACGGGCGAAATTCTAGTTTTTTGGCCAAAAAACGTAAAATATGAGGTACGATCATGGAGGGGCGGTGACTATGGTTCCTTAGGTCGTATTTGATGGACCGGAAAAATTTTAGGCGATCGGGGTTCAGGTGGCCCGGAACCACTCGAAAGTAGCACCCAGAAATATGGGAATCGGGCGCAATTCTAGTTTTTTGGCCGAGAAGCGTAAAAAATGAGGAACGATCATGGCTGGGCGGTGACTATGGTTCCTTACGTCATATTTGATGGCCCAAAAAACTTTTAGGAGATCGGGGTTCAGGGGTCCTGGGACCACTTGGAAAGCGTGGGCTATAGCACACGAAAATATGGGAATCGGGCGGAATTCTAATTTTTTGGCTGAAAAATGCAAAAAATGAGGAATGATAATGGCGGGGCGGTGACTATGGTTCCTTAGGTCGTATTTGATGGCCCAGAAAAATTTTAGGCGATCACAGTCTTGGGGGCCCGGCCCACTCGGAAGGCGTGGGCGCACACAAAAATATGGAAAACGGGCGGAATTCTAGTTTTTTGGCCGAAAAATGCAAAAAATGAGGTACGATTATGGAGGGCCGATGACTATGGTTCCTTAGGTCATATTTGATGGACTGGAAAAATTTTAGGCGATCGGGGTCCGGGGGGCCCGGAACCACTCGAAAGTAGCACACAGAAATATGGGAATTGGGCGCAAATCTAGTTCTTTGGCCGAGAAGCATAAAAAATGAGGAACGATCATGGCGTGGCGGTGACTATGGTTCCTTATGTCGTATTTGATGGCCCAAAATTTTTTTTAGGAGATCGGGGTTCAGGGGTCCTGGGACCACTTGGAAAGCGTGGGCTATAGCACACGAAAATATGAGAATCGAGCAGAATTCTAATCTTTTGGCCGAAAAATGCAAAAAATGAGGAATGATCATGGCGGGGCGGTGACTATGGTTCCTTAGGTCGTATTTGATGGCCCAGAAAATTTTTAGGCGATCACAGTCCGGGGGGCCGACCCACTCGGAAGGCGTGGGCGCAAACAAAAATATGGGAATCGGGCGAAATTCTAGTTTTTTGTCTGAAAAACGCAAAAACTGAGGAATGATTATGGCGGGGCGGTGACTATGGTTCATTAGGTCATATTAGATGGCCCGAAAAGGTTTTAGGAGATCGGGGTTCGGGGGTCCCGGGACTACCTGGAAGGCGTGGTCTATAGCACACGAAAATATGAGAATCAGGTAGAATTCTAGTTATTTGGCCGTAAAATGCAAAAAATGAGGAAAGGTCATTTCAGGGCGATGACTATTGTTCCTTGGGTCGTATTCGATGGCCTAGAAAAATTTTAGGCGATCCGGCTCCGTGGGGTCCTACCCATTGGGAAGGCGTGGGCTATAGCACTCAAAAATATGGGAATCGTGCGGAATTCTAATATTTTGGCCGAAAAACGCAAAAAATGAGGAATGATCATGGCGGGGCGGTGACTATGGTTCCTTAGGTCGTATTTGATGGCCTAGAAAAATTTTAGGCGATCTGACTCCTGGAGGTCCCGGGTCCACTTGGAAGGCGTGGGCTATAGCACACGAAAGTATGGGAATCGAGCGGAATTCTAATTGTTTGGCTGAAAAATGCAAAACATGAAGAACGATCATCGCGGGGCGGTGACTATGGTTCCCTAGGTCGTATTTGATGGCCCGAAAAATTTTTAGGCGATCCGAGTCAAGGGGCCCGGCCCACTCGGAAGGTGTGGGCGATAGCAGACGAAAATACGAGAATCGGGCGGAATTCTAGTTTTTTGGCCGAAAACCATAAAACATAAGGAACGATCATGGCGGGGTGGTGACTATGGTTCCTTAGGTCGTATTTGATGGCCCAAAAATTTTAGGTGTGCCCAGTCCGGGGGGCCCGGCCCACTCGGAATGCGTGGACGCACACGATAATTTTGGAATCGGGTGGAATTCTAGTTTTTTGGCTGAAAAACGCAAAAAATGAGGAACGATCATGGCGGGGCAGTGATTATGGTTCCTTAGGTTGTATTTGACGGACCGGAAAAAATTTAGGCGATCGGGGTCCGGGGGCCCGGGACCACTCGGAAGGCGTGGGCTATAGCACACGAAAATATGAGAATCGGGTAGAATTCTAGTTATTTGGCCGTAAAATGCAAAAAATGAGGAAAGGTCATGTCGGGGTGATGACTATGGTTCCTTGGGTCGTATTCGATAGCCTAGAAAAATTTTAGGCGATCCGGCCCTGTGGGGTCCTACCCATTGGGAAGGTGTGGGCTATAGCACTCGAAAATATGGGAATCGTGCGGAATTCTAATATTTTGGCCGAAAAATGAAAAAAATGAGGAATGATCATGGCGGGGCGGTGACTATGGTTCCTTAGGTCGTATTTGATAGCCCAGAAAAATTTTAGGCGATCGAGGTACGGGGGTCCCGGGTCCACTTGCAAGGCGTGGGCTATAGCACACGAAAGTATGGGAATCGAGCGGAATTCTAATTGTTTGGCTGAAAAATGCAAAACATGAAGAACGATCATCGCGGGGCGGTGACTATGGTTCCCTAGGTCGTATTTGATGGCCCGAAAAATTTTTAGGCGATCCGAGTCAAGGGGCCCGGCCCACTCGGAAGGTGTGGGCGATAGCAGACGAAAATATGAGAAGCGGGCGGAATTCTATTTTTTTGGCCGAAAACCGTAAAACATAAGGAACGATCATGGCGGGGCGGTGACTATGGTTCCTTAGGTTGTATTTGATGGCCCAAAAATTTTAGGTGTGCCCAGTCCGGGGGGCCCGGCCCACTCGGAATGCGTGGACGCACACAAAAATTTGGGAATCGGGTGGAATTCAAGTTTTTTGGCCGTAAAATGTAAAAAGTGAGGAACGATCATGGCGGGGCGGTGACTATGGTTCCTTCGGTCATATTTAATGGACCAGAAAAATTTTAGGCGATCAGAGTCTGGAGGTCCCGGGACCACTCGGAAGGCGTGGGCTATAGCACACGAAAATATGAGAATCGGGCGTAATTCTAGTTTTTTGGCCGAAAAACATAAAAAATGAGGAACGATCATGGCGGGGTGGTGACTATGGTTCCTTATATCGTATTTGATGGCCCAAATATGTTTTAGGAGTTTGGGGTTCGGGGGTCCCGGGAACACTTAGAAGGCGTGGACTGCACACGAAAATATGGGAATCGGGTAGAATTCTAGTTTCTTGGCCGTAAAATGCAAAATATGAGGAAAGGCCATGTCGGGGCGGTGAATATGGTTCCTTAGGTCGTATTTGATGGCCCAGAAAATTTTTAGGAAATCCGGCTCCGTGGGGCCCTACCCATTGGGAAGGCGTGGGCTATAGCACTAGAAAATATGGGAATCGCGCGGAATTCTAGTTTTTTCGCCGAAAAACAGAAAAAATGAGGAACGATCATGGCGGGGCGGTGACTATGGTTCCTTATGTCATATTTGGTGGCCCCAAAAAATTTTAGGAGATCAGGGTTCAGGGGTCCTGGGATCACTTGGAAAGCGTGGGCTATAGCACACGAAAATATAGGAATAGGGGGAATTCTAATTTTTTGGCCGAAAAATGCAAAAAATGAGGAATGATCATGGCGGGGTGGTGACTATGGTTCCTTAGGTCGTATTTGATGGCCCAGAAAATTTTTAGGCGATCGAGGTCCGGGGGTCCCGGGAACACTTGGAAGGCGTGGGCTATAGCACATGAAAATATGGGAATCGGGTTGAATTCTAGTTTTTTGGCCGAAAAATGCAAACAATGAGGAACGATTATGGCGGGGCAGTAACTATGGTTTCTTAGGTCGTATTGGATGGTCCAAAAAAATTTTAGGCGATCCAAGTCCGGGGGGCTCGGCCCATTCGGAAGGCGTGGGCTACAGCATACAAAAATATGGGAATCGGGCAGAATTCTAATATTTTGGCCGAAAAAAGCAATAAATGAGGAACGATCATGGTGGGGCGGTGACTATGGTTCCTTAGGTCGTATTTGATGGCCCAGAAAAATGTTAGGCCATCGGGGTCCGGGGATCCCGGCACCACTTGGAAGGCGTGGGCTATAGCACACGAAAATATGGGAATCGGTCAGAATTCAAGGTTTTTGACCGAAAAACGCAAAAATGAGAAACGCTCATGGCGGGGCGGTGTGACTATGGTTTCTTAGGTCGTATTTGATGGCCCGAAAAATTTTTTGGAGATCGGGGGTCCCGGAACCACTTGGAAGGCGGGGGCTATAGCACACGAAAATATGGGAATCGGGCGGAATTCTAGTTTTTTGGCCGTAAAATGTAAAAAGTGAGGAACGATCATGGCGGGGCGGTGACTATGGTTCCTTCGGTCGTATTTAATGGACCAGAAAAATTTTAGGCATTCAGAGTCTGGGGATCCCGGGACCACTTTGAAGGCGTGGGGCACACGAAAATATGGGAATCAGGCGGAATTCTAGTTTTTTGGCTCAAAAATGCAGAAATTGAGGAACGTTCATGGAGGGGCGGTGACTATGGTTCCTTAGGTAGTATTTGATGGCCCGAAAATTTTTTAGGAGATCGAGGTTCGGGGGTCCTGGGACTACTTGGAAGGCGTGGGATATAGTACACGAAAATATGGGAATTGGGCGGAATTCAAGTTTTTTGGCCGTAAAATGCAAAACGTGTGGAACGATCATGGTGGGGCGGTGACTATGGTTCCTTAGGTCATATTTAATGGACCGAAAAAATATTAGGCGATCCGAGTCCGGGGGTCTTGGGACCACTTGGAAGGCGTGGGCTATAGCACACGAAAATATGGAAATCGGGCGGAATTCTAGTTTTTTGGCCGAAAAACAAAGAACAAATGAGGAATGGTCATGGCAAGGCGGTGACTATGGTTCCTTAGGTCGTATTTGAGGGCCCGGAAAAATTTTAGGCGATCGGGGTCCGGGGGGCCCGTGACCACTCGGAAGACGTGGGCTATAGCACACAAAAATATAGGAATCGCGCGAAATTCTAGATTTTTGGCCGAAAAACACAAACAAATGAGGAACGATCATGGCGGGGCGGTGACTATGGTTCCTCAGGTCGTATTTGATAGTCCGGGACCACTTGGAAGGCGAGGGTTATAGCACACGAAAATATGGGAATCGGGCAAAATTCTAGTTTTTTGGCCGTAAAATGCAAAAAGTGAGGAACAATCATGGTGGGGCGGTCCCTATTGTTCCTTAGGTCGTATTTAATGGCCCGGAAAAACTTTAGGCCATCCGAAAATATGGGAATTAAGCGAAATTTTAGTTTTTTGGCCATAAAATGCAAAAAATGAGGAAAGGTCATGGCGGGGAGGTGAGTATGGTTACTTAGGTCGATTTGATGGCCCGAAAAAATTTTAGGCGATCCGGCTCCGGGGGGCCCTACCCACAGGGAAGGCGTGGGCTTTAGCACACGAAAATATTGGAATCAGGCAAAATTCTAGTTTTTTTGCCAAAAAACGCAAAAAATGAGAAACGATCCTGGCGGGGTGGTCACTATTGTTCTTTAGGTCGTATTTTATGGCCCGAAAAATTTTAGGTGATCGGGGTCCGGGGGTCCCGGGACCACTTGGATGGCGTATAGCACACGAAAATATGGGAATTAGACGAAATTCTAGTTTTTTGGCCGTAAAATACAAAAAATGAGGAAAAGTCAGGGCGGGGTGGTGACTATGGATCATTAGGTCGTATTTGATGGCCTAGAAAAATTTTAAGCTATCAGGGTCCGAGGGTACCGGGACCACTTGGAAGGCATGGGCTATAGCACACGAAAATATGGGAATTTGGCATAATTTTAGTTTTTGGCCGGAAAATGTAAAAAATGAGGAACGATCATGGCGGGGCGGTGCCTATGGTTCCTTAGGTCGTATTTGAAGGCCCAAAAAGTTTTTAGGCGATCCTAGTCCGGGGGGCCCGACCCACTCGGAAGGCGTGGGCGCACACAAAATTATGGGAATCGGGCAGAATTCTTGTTTTTTGGCCGAAAAACAAAAACAAATGAGGAATGATCATGGTGGGGCAGTGACAATGGTTCCTTAGGTCGTATTTGATGGCCCGAAAAAATTTTAGACGATCGGGCTCCGGGGGGCCCGCGACCACTCGGAAGGCGTGGGCTATGCACACGAAAATATGGGAATCGGGCGCAATTCTAGTTTTTTGGGCGAAAAACGTATAAAATGAGGAACGATCATGGCGGGGCGGTGACAATGGTTCCTTAGGTGGTATTTGATGGCGCGAAAAGTTTTTTAGGCGATCACAGTCCGGGGGGCCCGGCTCAGTCGGAAGGCGTGGGAAAAATATGGGAATCGGGCGGAATTCTAGTTTTTTGGCCGAAAAATGCAAAAATGAGGAACGATCATGACGGGGCGGTGACTATGGTTCCTTAGGTCGTATTTGATGTCCCGGAAAAATTTTTAGGCGATCACAGTCCGGGGGGGCCGGGACCACTCGGAAGGCGTGGGCTATAGCATAGAAAATATGGGAATCGCGAGGAATTCAAGTTTTTTGGCCGAAAAACGTAAAAAATAAGGAACGATCATGTTGGGGCGGTGACTATGGTTCCTTAGGTCGTATTTGATGGCCCAAAAAAAATTTAGGAGATCGGAGTTCGGGGGTCCCGGGACCACTTGGAAGGCGTGGGCCACACGAAAATATGGGAATCAGGTGGAATTCTAGTTTTTTGGCCGTAAAAGGCAAAAAGTGAGGAACGATCATGGCGGGGCGGTGACTATGGTTCCTTGGGTCGTATTTAATGTCCCTGAAAAATTTTAGGCGATCCGAGTCTGGGGGTCCCGGGACCACTTGGAAGGCGTGTGCTATAGCATACGAAAATATGGAAACAGGCGGAATTCCAGTTTTTTGGCCGTAAAATGCAAAAAATGAGGAAAGGTCATTGCGGGGCGGTGACTATGGTTCCTTAGGTCGTATTTGATGGCCTAGAAAATTTTAGGCTATCGGTGTCCGGTGGTCCCGGGACCACTTGGAAGGCATGGCACACAAAAATATGGGAATCAGGCAGAATTCTAGTTTTTTTGCCGAAAAGTGCAAAAACAGAGGAACGATCATGGCGGGGCGGTGACTATAGTTCCCTAGATCGTATTTGATGGCCCAAAATTTTTTAGGCGATCCGAGTCTGGGGCCCTGGCCCACTCGGAAGGCGTGGGCTATAACACACGAAAATATGAGAATCTGGCAGAATTATAGTTTTTTGGCCGAAAAACGTAAAAAATGAGGAACGATCATGGCGGTGCGGTGACTATGGTTCCTTAAGTCGTATTTGATGGCCCAAAACAATTTTAGGCGATCCCAGTCCGGGGGGGCCGGCCCACTCGGAAGGCGTGGGCGCACACGAAAATATGAAAATCAGGCGGAATTTTAGTTTTTTGGCAATAAAATGCAAAACAAGAGGAAAGGTCATGGCGGGGAGGTGAGTATGGTTACTTAGGTCGTATTTGATGGCCCGAAAATTTTTTAGGCGATCTGGCTCCGGGGGGCCCTACCCACTGGGAAGGCATGGGCTTTAGCACACGAAAATATTGGAATCAGGCGAAATTCTAGTTTTTGGCTGAAAAAAGCAAAAAATAAGGAACGATCATGGCGGGGTGGTGACTATGATTCTTTAGGTCGTATTTTATGGCCCGGAAAATTTTAGGCGATCGGGGTCCGGGGGTCCCGGGACCACTTGGAAGGCGTATAACACACGAAAATATGGGAATCAGACGGAATTCTAGTTTTTTGGCCGTAAATTTCAAAAAATGAGGAAAAGTCAGGGCGGGGCGGTGACTATGGATCATTAGGTCGTATTTGATGGCCTAGAAAAATTTTAGGCTATCGGGGTCCGGGGATCCCGGGACCACTTGGAAGGCATGGGCAATAGCACACGAAAATATGGGAATTTGGCGAAATTTTAGTTTTTGGCCGGAAAACGTAAAAAATGCGGAACGATCATGGCGGAGCGGTGCCTATGGTTTCTTAGGTCGTATTTGAAGGCCCGAAAGTTTTTTAGGCGATCCGGCTCCGTGGGGTCCTACCCATTGGGAAGGCGTGGGCTATAGCACTCGAAAATATGGGAATCGTGCGGAATTCTAATATTTTGGCCGAAAAATGCAAAAAATGAGGAATGATCATGGCGGGGCGGTGACTATGGTTCCTTAGGTCGTATTTGATGGCCCAGAAAAATTTTAGGCGATCGAGGTACGGGGGTCCCGGGTCCACTTGGAAGGCGTGGGCTATAGCACACGAAAGTATGGGAATCGAGCGGAATTCTAATTGTTTGGCTGAAAAATGCAAAACATGAAGAACGATCATTGCGGGGTGGTGACTATGGTTCCCTAGGTCGTATTTGATGGCCCGAAAAATTTTTAGGCGATCCGAGTCAAGGGGCCCGGTCCACTCGGAAGGCGTGGGCTATAGCAGATGAAAATATGAGAATCGGGCGGAATTCTATTTTTTTGGCCGAAAACCGTAAAACATAAGGAACGATCATGGCGGGGCGGTGACTATGGTTCCTTAGGTTGTATTTGATGGCCCAAAAATTTTAGGTGTGCCCAGTCCGGGGGGCCCGGCCCACTCGGAATGCGTGGACGCACACGAAAATTTGGGAATCGGGTGGAATTCTAGTTTTTTGGCCGTAAAATGTAAAAAGTGAGGAACGATCATGGCGGGGCGCTGACTATGGTTCCTTCGGTCGTATTTAATGGACCAGAAAAATTTTAGGCGATCAGAGTCTGGGGGTCCCGGGACCACTTTGAAGGCGTGGGGCACACGAAAATATGGGAATCAGGCGGAATTCTAGTTTTTTGGCTCAAAAATGCAGAAATTGAGGAACGTTCATGGAGGGGCGGTGACTATGGTTCCTTAGGTAGTATTTGATGGCCCGAAAATGTTTTAGGAGATCGAGGTTCGGGGGTCCTGGGACTACTTGGAAGGCGTGGGATATAGTACACGAAAATATGGGAATTGGGCGGAATTCTAGTTTTTTGGCCGTAAAATGCAAAACGTGTGGAACAATCATGGCGGGGCGCTGACTATGGTTCCTTAGGTCATATTTAATGGACCGGAAAAATATTAGGCGATCCGAGTCCGGGGGTCTTGGGACCACTTGGAAGGCGTGGGCTATAACACACGAAAATATGGAAATCGGGCGGAATTCTAGTTTTTTGGCCAAAAAACAAAGAAAAAATGAGGAATGGTCATGGCAAGGCGGTGACTATGGTTCCTTAGGTCGTATTTGAGGGCCCAGAAAAATTTTAGGCGATCGGGGTCCGGGGGGCCCGTGACCACTCGGAAGACGTGGGCTATAGCACACAAAAATATGGGAATCGAGCGGAATTCTAGATTTTTGGCTGAAAAACACAAACAAATGAGGAACGATCATGGTGGGGAGGTGACTATGGTTCCTCAGGTCGTATTTGATAGCCCGGGACCACTTGGAAGGCGTGGGTTATAGCACACGAAAATATAGGAATCTTGCGAAATTCTAGTTTTTTGGCCGTAAAATGCAAAAAGTGAGGAACAATCATGGTGGGGCGGTCCCTATTGTTCCTTAGGTCATATTTAATGGCCCGGAAAAACTTTAGGCCATCCGAGTCCGAGTGTCCCGGGACCACTTGGAAGGCGTGGGCTATAGCGCACGAAAATATGGGAATCGGGCGGAATTCTAGTTTTTTGGCCGAAAAATGCAAAATATGAGGAGCGATCACGGCGGGGCGGTGTCTATGGTTCCTTAGGTCATATGTGATGGCCCAAAAAACTTTTAGGCAATCCGAGTCTGGGGGGCCCGTCCCACTCGGAAAGCGTGGGCTATAGCACACGAAAATATGGGAATCGGGTTGAATTCTAGTTTTTTGGCCGAAAAACGCAAAATATGAGGAACGATCATGACGGAGCAGTGACTATGGTCCCTTAGGTCGTAGTTGATGCCCCGGAAAAATTTTAGGCGATCCGGCTACGGGGGGCCCTACCTACTGGGAAGGCGTCGGCTATAGCACACGAAAATATTTGAATCAGGCATAATTCTAGTTTTTTGGCCGAAAAACGCAAAAAATGAGGACCTATCATGGCGGATCGATGACTTTGGTTCCTTAGGTCATATTTGATGGCCCGAAAATATTTTAGGTGATCCGGCTCTGGGGGCCCTAGCCACTGGGAAGGCGTGGGCTGTAGCACACGAAAATATTGGAATCAGGCGGAATTCTAGTTTTTTGGCCGTAAAATTCAAAAAGTGAGGAACGATCATGGCAGGGCAGTGACTATGGTTCCTTAGGTCGTATTTAATGGCCTGGTAAAACTTTAGGCGATCCGAGTTCGGGGGTTCCGGGACCACTTGGAAGGAATGGGCTATAGCACACGAAAATATGGGAATCGGGTGGATTTCTAGTTTTTTGGCCGAAAAATGCAAAAAATGAGGGAACGATCATGGCGGGGCGGTGACTATGGTTCCTTAGGTCGTATTTGATGGCCCAGAAAATTTTTAGGTGATCGGCGTCCGGGAGGCCAGGGACCATTCCGAAGGCGTGGTCTATAGCACACGAAAATATGGGAATGAGGCGAAAATCTAGTTTTTTGGCCGTAAAACGCAGAAAAACCGAGGAATGGTTATGGCGGGGCGGTGACTATGGTTCTATAGGTCATATTTGATGGGCCGAAAAATTTTTAGGCGATCCGAGTCCAGGGGGCCCAGCCCACTCGGAAGACGTGGGCTATAGCTCACGAAAATATGGGAATTAAGCGAAATTTTAGTTTTTTGGCCATAAAATGCAAAAAATGAGGAAAGGTCATGGCGGGGAGGTGAGTATGGTTACTTAGGTCGATTTGATGGCCCGGAAAAATTTTAGGCGATCCGGCTCCGGGGAGCCCTACCCACTGGGAAGGCGTGGGCTTTAGCACACGAAAATATTGGAATCAGGCAAAATTCTAGTTTTTTTGCCGAAAAGAGCAAAAAATGAGGAACGATCCTGGCGGGGTGGTCCCTATTGTTCTTTATGTCATATTTTATGGCCCGAAAAATTTTAGGTGATCGGGGTCCGGGGGTCCCGGGACCACTTGGAAGGCGTATAGCACACGAAAATATGGGAATTAGACGAAATTCTAGTTTTTTTGGCCGTAAAATGCAAAAAATGAGGAAAAGCCAGGGCGGGGTGGTGACTATGGATCATTAGGTCGTATTTGATGGCCTAGAAAAATTTTAAGCTATCAGGGTCCGAGGGTCCCGGGACCACTTGGAAGGCATGGGCTATAGCACACGAAAATATGGGAATTTGGCATAATTTTAGTTTATGGCCGGAAAATGTAAAAAATGAGGAACGATCATGGCGGGGCGGTGCCTATGGTTCCTTAGGTCGTATTTGAAGGCCCAAAAAGTTTTTAGGCGATCCTAGTCCGGGGGGCCCGACCCACTCGGAAGGCGTGGGCGCACACGAAATTATGGGAATCGGGCAGAATTCTTGTTTTTTGGCCGAAAAACAAAAACAAATGAGGAATGATCATGGTGGGGCAGTGACAATGGTTCCTTAGGTCGTATTTGATGGCCCGAAAAAATTTTAGACGATCGGGCTCCGGGGGGCCCGCGACCACTCGGAAGGCGTGGGCTATGCACACGAAAATATGGGAATCGGGCGCAATTCTAGTTTTTTGGGCGAAAAACGTATAAAATGAGGAACGATCATGGCGGGGCGGTGACAATGGTTCCTTAGGTGGTATTTGATGGCGCGAAAAGTTTTTTAGGCGATCACAGTCCAGGGGGCCCGGCTCAGTCGGAAGGCGTGGGAAAAATATGGGAATCGGGCGGAATTCTAGTTTTTTGGCCGAAAAATGCAAAAATGAGGAACGATCATGACGGGGCGGTGACTATGGTTCCTTAGGTCGTATTTGATGTCCCGGAAAAATTTTTAGGCGATCACAGTCCGGGGGGGCCGGGACCACTCGGAAGGCGTGGGCTATAGCATAGAAAATATGGGAATCGCGAGGAATTCAAGTTTTTTGGCCGAAAAACGTAAAAAATAAGGAACGATCATGTTGGGGCGGTGACTATGGTTCCTTAGATCGTATTTGATGGCCCAAAAAAAATTTAGGAGATCGGGGTTCAGGGGTCCCGGGATCACTTGGAAGGCGTGGGCCACACGAAAATATGGAAATCAGGTGGAATTCTAGTTTTTTGGCCGTAAAAGGCAAAAAGTGAGGAACGATTATGGCAGGGCGGTGACTATGGTTCCTTGGGTCGTATTTAATGTCCCTGAAAAATTTTAGGCGATCCGAGTCTGGGGGTCCCGGGACCACTTGGAAGGCGTGTGCTATAGCATACGAAAATATGGAAACAGGCGGAATTCCAGTTTTTTGGCCGTAAAATGCAAAAAATGAGGAAAGGTCATTGCGGGGCGGTGACTATGGTTCCTTAGGTCATATTTGATGGCCTAGAAAATTTTAGGCTATCGGTGTCCGGTGGTCCCGGGACCACTTGGAAGGCATGGCACACAAAAATATGGGAATCAGGCGGAATTCTAGTTTTTTGGCCGAAAAGGGCAAAAACAGAGGAACGATCATGGCGGGGCGGTGACTATAGTTCCGTAGATCGTATTTGATGGCCGGAAATTTTTTAGGCGATCCGAGTCTGGGGCCCTGGCCCACTCGGAAGGCGTGGGCTATAACACATGAAAATATGAGAATCTGGCAGAATTATAGTTTTTTGGCCGAAAAACGTAAAAAATGAGGAACGATCATGGCGGTGCGGTGACTATGGTTCCTTAAGTCGTATTTGATGGCCCAAAACAATTTTAGGCGATCCCAGTCCGGGGGGGCCGGCCCACTCGGAAGGCATGGGCGCACACGAAAATATGAAAATCAGGCGGAATTTTAGTTTTTTGGCAATAAAATGCAAAACATGAGGAAAGGTCATGGCGGGGAGGTGAGTATGGTTACTTAGGTCGTATTTGATGGCCCGGAAAATTTTTAGGCGATCTGGCTCCGGGGGGCCCTACCCACTAGGAAGGCATGGGCTTTAGCACACGAAAATATTGGAATCAGGCGAAATTCTAGTTTTTGGCTGAAAAAAGCAAAAAATAAGGAACGATCATGGCGGGGTGGTGACTATGGTTCTTTAGGTCGTATTTTATGGCCCAAAAATTTTTAGGCGATCGGGGTCCGGGGGTCCCGGGACCACTTGGAAGGCGTATAACACACGAAAATATGGGAATCAGACGGAATTCTAGTTTTTTGGCCGTAAATTACAAAAAATGAGGAAAAGTCAGGGCGGGGCGGTGACTATGGATCATTAGGTCGTATTTGATAGCCTAGAAAAATTTTAGGCTATCGGGGTCCGGGGGTCCCGGGACCACTTGGAAGGCATGGGCAATAGCATACGAAAATATGGGAATTTGGCGAAATTTTAGTTTTTGGCCGGAAAACGTAAAAAATGCGGAACGATCATGGCGGAGCGGTGCCTATGGTTTCTTAGGTCGTATTTGAAGGCCCGAAAGTTTTTTAGGCGATCCTAGTCCGGGGGGCCCGACCCACTCAGAAGGCGTGGGCGCACACGAAATTATGGGAATCGGGCGAAAATATTGTTTTTTGGCCGAAAAACAAAAAAAAATAAGGAATGATCATGGTGGGGCGGTGACAATGGTTCTTTAGGTCGTATTTGATGGCCCGGAAAAATTTTAGACGATCGGGCTCCGGGGGGCCCGGGACCACTCGGAAGGCGTGGGCTATGCACACGAATATATGGGAATCGGGCGCAATTCTAGTTTTTTGGCCGAAAAATGTATAAAATGAGGAACGATCATGGCGGGGCGGTGACTGTGGTTCCTTAGGTCATATTTGATGGCCCGAAAATTTTTTAGGCGATCACAGTCCGGGGGGCCCGGCCCACTCGGAAGGCGTAGGAAAAATATGGAAATCGAGCGAAATTCTAGTTTTTTGGCCAAAAAACGCAAAAAATGAGGAACGATCATGACGGGGCGGTGACTATGGTTCCTTATGTCGTATTTTATGGCCCGAAAATTTTTTTAGGCGATCACAGTCCGGGGGGGCCGGGACCACTCGGAAGGCGTGGGCTATAGCACAAAATATATGGGAATCGCGAGGAATTCAAGTTTTTTGGCCGAAAAACATAAAAAATAAGGAACGATCATGGCGGGGCGGTGACTATGGTTCCTTAGGTCGTATTTGATGGCCCGAAAAAAATTTAGGAGATCGGGGTTCTTGGGTCCCGGGACCTCTTGGAAGGCATGGGCGATAGCACATGAAAATATGGGAATCGGGCGGAATTTTAGTTTTTTGGCCGAAAAATGCAATAATTGAGGAACGATCATGGCGGGGCGATGACTATGGTTCCCTAGGTCGTATTTGATGGCCCGAAAATTTTTTAGACGATCCGAGTCTGGGGGCTCGGCCCACTCGGAAGGCGTGGGCTATCGCACACGAAAATATGAGAATCTGGCAGAATTATAGTTTTTTGGCCGAAAAATGTAAAAAATGAGGAACGATCATTGCGGGGCAGTGACTATGGTTCCTTATTTCATATTTGATGGACCGAAATATTTTTAGGCGATCCCAGTCCAGGGGGCCTGGCCCACTCGGAAGGCGTGGGCGCACGCAAAAATATGGGAATCAGGCGGAATTCTAGTATTTTGGCCGAAAACGCAAAAAATGAGGAATGATCATGGAGGGAGGTGACTATGGTTCCTTAGGTCGTATTTGATGGACCGAAAATTTTTTTGACGATCGGGCTTCGGGGGGCCCCGGACCACTCGGAAGGCGTGGACTATAGCACACGAAAATATGGGAATCGGGCGCAATTCTAGTTTTTTGGCCGAAAAACACAAAAAATGAGGAATGATCATGGCTGGGTTGTGACTATGGTTCCTTACGTCGTATTTGATGGCCTAGAAAAATTTTAGGTGATCGGGGTCCGGGGGTCCCGGGATCACTTGGAAGGCGTGGGCGCACACAAAAATATGGGAATCGGGAGGAATTCTAGTTTTTTGGCCGAAAAATGCAAAAACTGAGTAACGATAATGGCGGGGCGGTGGCTATGGTTCCCTAGGTCGTACTTGATGGCTCAAAAAAATTTTAAGCGGTCCGAGTGAGGGGGGCCCGGCCCACTTGGAAGGCGTGGGCTATTGCACACGAAAATATGGGAATCGGGCGGAATTCTAGTTTTTTGGCCGAAAAATGTAAGAAATGAGGAATGATCATGGCGGGGTGGTAACTATGGTTCCTTAGGTCGTATTTGATGGCCCGAAAAATTTTTAGGCGATCCCATTACGGGGGGCCCGGCCCACTCAGAAGGCGTGGGCACACGCAAAAATATGGGAATCGCAAGGAATTCAAGTTTTTTGGATGAAAATCGCAAAAAATAAGGAACGATCATGGCGTGGCGATGACTATGGTTCCTTAGGTGGTATTTGATGGCCCGAAAAAAATTAGGAGATCCGGATTCGGGGGTCCCGGGACCACTTGGAAGGAGTGGGCTATAGCACATGAAAATATGGGAATCGGGCGAAATTCTAGTTTTTTTGGCCGAAAAACGCAAAAAATGAGGAACGATCATGGCGGGGCGGTGACTATGGTTCCTTAGGTCGTATTTGATGACCCGAAAAAAATTTAGGCGATCCCAGTCCGCGGGGCCCAGCCTACTCGGAAGGCATGGGCGCACACGACAATATGGGAATCGGGCGAAATTTTAGTTTTTTGGCCGTAAAATGCAAAAAGTGAGGAACGATCATTGTGGGGCGGTGACTATGGTTTCTTTGGTCGTATTTAATGGCCCGGAAAATTTTTAGGCGATTCGAGTCCAGGGGTCCCGGGACCACTTGGAAGGCGTGGGCTATAGCACACGAAAATATGGGAATCAGGCGGAATTCTAGTTTTTTGGCACTAAAATGCAAATAATGAGGAAAGGTCATTGCGGGGCGGTGACTATCATTCCTTAGGTCGTATTTGATGGCCCAAAAATATTTTAGGCTATCGGGGTCCGGGGGTTCCGGAACCACTTGGAAGGCGTGGGCTGGCGCACACGAAATATGAGAATCGGGCGGAATTCTAATTTTTTGGCCAAAAACGCAAAAAATCAGAAATGATCATGGCGGGGCAGTGACTATGGTTCCTTAGGTCGTATTTGATGGACCGGAAAATTTTTAGACTATCGGGGTCCGGGGGTTCCGGAACCACTTGGAAGGCGTGGGCTGGCGCACACAAAAATATGAGAATCGGGCGGAATTCTAATTTTTTGGCCGAAAACGCAAAAAAACAGGAATGATCATGGCGGGGCAGTGACTATGGTTCCTTAGATCATATTTGATGGCCTGAAATGTTTTTAGGCGATCACAGTCCGGGGGGCCGGGCCCACTCAGAAGGCGTGGGCACACATGAAATATGAGAATCGGGCAGAATTCTAGTTTTTTGGCCGAAAAACACAAAAAATGAGGAATGATCATGGCTGGGCGGTGACTATGGTTCCTTAGATTGTATTTGATGGCCTAGAAAATTTTTAGGCGATCGGGGTCCGGGTGTCCCGGGACCACTTGGAAAGCGTGGGCAAATAGCACACGCAAATATGGGAATCGGGCGGAATTCTAGTTTTTTGGCCGAAAAATGCAAAAAATGAGGAAGGATAATGGCGGGGCGGTGACTATGGTTCCCTAGGTCATATTTGATGGCCCGAAAAACTTTTAGGCGGTTCGAGTGAGGGGGGGGCACGGCCCACTCGGAAGGCGTGGGCTATTGCACACGAAAATATGGGAATCGGGCGGAATTCTAGTTTTTGGGCCGAAAAATGTAAAACGTGAGGAACGATCATGGCGGGGCGGTGACTATGGTTCCTTAGGTCATATTTGATGGACCGGAAAAAATTTTGGCGATCGGGGTCCGGGGGGCCGGGACCACTCGGAAGGCGTGGGTTATAGCACACGAAAATATGGGAATCGCGAGGAATTCAAGTTTTTTAGCCGAAAAATGCAAAGAATAAGGAACAATCATGGCAGGGCGGTGACTATGGTTCCTTAGGTGGTATTTGATGGGCCAAAAAAAATTTAGGAGATCGGGGTTCGGGGGTCCCGGGACCACTTGGAAGGAGTGGGCTACAGCACACGAAAATATGGGAATCGGGCGGAATTCTAGTTTTTTGGCCGAAAAATGCAAACAATGAGGAACGATCACGGTGGGGCGGTGACTATGGTTCCTTAGGTGATATTAGATGGCCCGAAAGACTTTTAGGCGATCCGAGTCCGGGGGCCCTGCCCACTCGGAAGGCATGGGCAACGAAAATATGGGAATCGGGCGGAATTCTAGTTTTTTGGCAAAAAAATGCATCAAATGAGGAACGATCATGGAGGGGCGGTGACTATGGTTCCTTAGGTCGTATTTGATGGCCCTAAAGCTTTTAGGCGATCCCAGTACGGGGGCCCGGCCCACTCGGAAGGTGTGGGCGCACGCGAAAATATGGGAATCGCGTTGAATTCTAGTATTTTGGCCGAAAAATGCAAAAAATGAGGAATGATCCCGGTGAGGCGGTGACTATGGCTCCTTAGGTCGTATTTGATGGCCCGAAATTTTTTTAGGCGATTAGGGTCCAGGGGTCCCGGGACCACTTGGAAGGCGTGGGCTATATCCCACGAAAATATGGGAATCGTGCGAAATTCTTGTTTTTGGCCGTAAAATGCAAAAAAAGAGGAACGGTCATGGCAAGGCGGTGACTATGGTTCTTTAGGTCGTATTTGATGGCCCCAAAAAATTTTAGGCGATCCAATTCCTGGGAGCCCGACCCACTCGGAAGGCGTGGGCTATAGCACACGAAAATATGGGAATCGGGTGGAATTCTAATATTTTGGCCAAAAAATGCAAAAAATAAGGAATTATCATGGCGGGGTGGTGACTATGGCTCCTTAGGTCGTATTTGATGGCCCAGAAACATTTTAGGCGATCCGAGTCCGGGGGGCCCGATCCACTCGGAAGGCGTGGGCTATAGCACACGAAAATATGGGAATCGAGCGGAATTTTAGTTTTTTGGCCGATAAATGCAAAAAATGAGGAACGATCATGGCGGGGCGGTGACTATGGTTCCCTAGGTCATATTTGATGGCCCAAAAAATTTTTAGGCGATCCGAGTCAGGGGGCCCGGCCCACTCGGAAGGCGTCGGCTATTGCAAACAAAAATATGAGAATCGGACGGAATTCTAGTTATTGACCGAAAACGTAAAAAATGAGGAACGATCATGGCGGGGCGGTGACTATGGTTACTTAGGTCGTATTTTATGGCCTAGAAAAATTTTAGGCGATCGGGGTCTGGGGGACCTGGGACCACTTGGAAGGCGTGGGCAATAGCACACGAAAATATGAGAATCGGGCAGAATTCTAGTTTTTTTGACGAAAAATACAAAAATAGAGGAATGATAATGGAGGGGCGGTGAATATGGTTCCCTAGGTCGTATTTGATGGCCCGAAAATTTTTTAGGCGGTTCGAGTGAGGGGGGGCCGGCCCACTCGAAAGGCGTGGGTTATTGCACACGAAAATATGGGAATCGGGCGGAATTCTAGTTTTTTTGGCCAAAAAATGCAAACAATGAGGAACGATCACGGCGGGGCGGTGACTATGATTCCTTAGATCGTATTAGATGGCCCGAAAAACTTTTAGGCGATCCGAGTCCGGGGAGCCCGGCCCACTCGGAAGGCGTGGGCACACGAAAATATGGGAATCGGGCGGAATTCTAATTTTTTTGCCAAAAAACGCAAAAAATGAGGAATGATCATGGCGGGGCGGTGACTATGGTTCCTTCGGTCGTATTTGATGGCCCTAAAAAATTTTAGGCGATCCCAGTCTGGGGGGCCCGGCCTACTCGGAAGGCGTGGGCGCACACGACAATATGGAAATCGGGCAGAATTCTAGTTTTTTGGCCGTAAAATGCAAAAATTGAGGAACGATCATGGCGGGGCGGTGACTATGTTTCTTTAGGTCGTATTTGATGGCCCGAAAAAAAAATTGGTGATCCGAGTCAGGGGGCCCGGCACACTCCGAAGGCATGGGCTATTGCACACGAAAATAAGGGAATAGGGTGGAATTTTAGTTTTTTGGCCGAAAAACCTAAAAAAATGAGGAATGATCATGGCGGGGCGGTGTCTATGGTTCCTTAGGTCATATTTGATGACCCGAAAGATTTTTAGGCGATCCCAATACGGGGGCCCGGCCCACTCGGAAGGTGTGGGCGCACACGAAAAATATGGGAATCGCGTTGAATTCTAGTATTTTGGCCGAAAAATGCAAAAAATGAGGAATGATCCCGGCGAGGCGATGACTATGGTTCCTTAGTTCGTATTTCATGGCCCGAAATTTTTTTAGGCGATTAGGGTCCGGGGGTCCCGGGACCACTTGGAAGGCGTGGGCTATATCCCACGAAAATATGGGAATCGTGCGAAATTCTTGTTTTTGGCCGTAAAATGCAAAAAAAGAGGAACGGTCATGGCAAGGCGGTGACTATGGTTCTTTAGGTCGTATTTGATGGCCCCAAAAAATTTTAGGCGATCCAATTCCTGGGAGCCCGACCCACTCGGAAGGCGTGGGCTATAGCACACGAAAATATGGGAATCGGGTGGAATTCTAATATTTTGGCCAAAAAATGCAAAAAATAAGGAATTATCATGGCGGGGTGGTGACTATGGCTCCTTAGGTCGTATTTGATGGCCCAGAAACATTTTAGGCAATCCGAGTCCGGGGGGCCCGACCCACTCGGAAGGCGTGGGCTATAGCACACGAAAATATGGGAATCGAGCGGAATTTTAGTTTTCTGGCCGATAAATACAAAAAATGAGGAACGATCATGGCGAGTGGTGACTATGGTTCCCTAGGTCATATTTGATGGCCCGAAAAAATTTTAGGCGATCCGAGTCAGGGGGCCAGGCCCACTCGGAAGGCGTCGGCTATTGCACACAAACATATGGGAATCGGGCGGAATTCTAGTTTTTTGGCCGAAAAACAAACAAATTGAGGAACGATTATGGCGGGGAGTGACTATGGTTCCTTAGGCCGTATTCGATGGCCCGAAAATTTTTAGGCGATCCTAGTCCGGGGGGCCCGACCCACTCGGAAGGCGTGGGCGCACATGAAAATATTGGAATCAGGCGGAATTCTAGTTTTTTGACCGAAAAATGCAAAAAATGAGGAACGATCATGGAGGGGCGGTGACTATGGTTCCTTAGGTCGTAATTGATGGGCCGGAAAAATTTTAGGCGATCAGGGTCTGGGGAGCCCGGGACCACTCGGAAGGCGTGGGCTATAGCACACGAAAATATGGGAATGGCGCGGAATTCAAGTTTTTTGGCCAAAAAACGCAAAACATGAGGAACGATTATGGCGGGGCGGTGACTATGGTTCCTTAGGTCATAATTGATTGCCCGAAAGTTTTTTAGGAGATGGGGGATCAGGGGTCCCGGGACCACTTGGAAGGCGTGGGCTATAGCACAGGAAAATATGAGAATCAGGCGGAATTCCAATTTTTTAGCCGTAAAATGCAAAAAGTGAGGAACGATCATGGCGGGGCAGTGACTATGGTTTCTTGGGTCGTATTTCATAGCCCGGAATAATTTTAGCTGATCCGAGTCCAGGGGTCCCTGGACCACTTGGAAGGCGTGGCCTAGCACACGAAAATATGGGAATCGGGCGGATTTCTAGTTTTTTGGCCAAAAAAGCAGAAAAAATGAGGAATGGTCATGGCAAGGCGGTGACTATGGTTCTCTTGGTCGTATTTGATGACCTGGAAAATTTTTTGGCGATCAGAGTTCGGGGGGCCCGGCCCACTCGGAAGGCGTGGGCTATAGCACACGAAAATATGGGAATCGGGCGGAATTCTAGCTTTTTGGCCGAAAAAAGCAAAAAAGGAGGAACGATCATGGCGGGGCGGTGACTATGGTTCCTTAGGTCGTATTTGATGGCTCGAAAAAAATTTAAGGTTATCCGGGTCCGGATGGGCCCGGCCCACTCTGAAGGCGGCACCCGAAAATATAGGAATCGGGCGAAATTCTAGTTCGTTGCCCGAAAAATCCAAAAAATAAGGAACGTTCATGGCGGGGTGGTGACTATGGTTCCTTAGGTCGTATTTGATGGCCCGAAAAAATTTTAGGCGATCAGGGTCCGGGGGGCTTGGCCCATTCGGAAGGCGTGGTCTATAGCACACGAAAATATGGAAATCAGTCGGAATTCTAGTTCTTTGGCCGAAAAACGCAAAAAATGAGGAAAGATCATGGCGGGGCAGTGATTATGGTTCCTTAGGTCATATTTAATGACCCGGAAAAATTTTAGGAGATCGGGGTCCGGGGGTACCGGGACCACTTGGAAGGCGTGGGCTATAGCACACGAAAATATGGGAATCGGGCGGAATTCTAGTTTTTTGGCCAAAAAACGTAAAAAATGCGGAATGATCATGGCGGGGCGGTGACTATGGATCCTTGGGTCATATTTGATAACCCAAAAAAATTTTAGGCGATCGGTGTCCCGGGACAACTTGGAAGGCGTGGGTTATACCACACGAAAATGTAGGAATCGGGTGAAATTCAAGTAGTTTGGCAGTAAATTGCAAAGAAATGAGGAAAGGTCATGACGGGGCGGTGACTAAGGTTCCTTAGGTCGTTTTTGATGGCCCAAAAATTTTTTAGGCGATTCCAGTCCGGGGGCCCAGCCCACTCGGAAGGCATGGGAGCACACGAAAATATGGGAATCAGGCGGAATTCTAGTTTTTTGGCTAAAAAATGTAAAAAATGAGGAATGATCATGGCGGGGCGGTGACTATGGTTCCTTAGGTTGTATTTGATGGCCCGGAAAAATTTTAGGCGATCAGGGTCCGGGGGTCCCGGAACCACTTGGAAGGCGTGGGCTATAGCACACGAAAATATAGGAATCGGGCGGAATTCTAGTTTTTTGGCCGAAAAATGCAAAAAATGAGGAACGATCATGGCAGGGCGGTGACTATGGTTCCCTAGGTCATATTTGATGGCCCGAAAGAAAATTTGGCGATCTGAGTCAGGGGGCCCGCGACCACTCGGAAGGCGTGGGTTATACCACACGAAAATATGGCAATCGGGCGAAATTCAAGTTTTTTGGCCAAAAAATGCAAAAAATGAGGAACGATCATGGTGGGGTAGAGCCTATGGTTCCTTAAGTCGTATTTGATAGCCCAAAAAGTTAAGGCAATCGGGGTCCCGGGACCACTTGGAAGGCGTGGGAGCATACAAAAATATGGGAATCGAGCGGAATTCTAGTTTTTTGGCCAAAAAATGCAAAACATGAGGAACGATCATGGCAGGGCGGTGACTATGGTTCCTTAGGTCGTATTTGATGGCCCGAAAGAAATTTAGGTGATCCAGCTCCGGGGGCCCCTACCCACTGGGAAGGCATGGGCTATAGCACATGAAAATATTGGAATCGGGTGGAATTCTAGTTCTTTGGTTGAAAAACGCAAAAAATGAGGAACGATCATGGCGAGGTGATGACTATGGTTCCTTAGGTAGTATTTGATGGCCTGGAAAAATTTTAGACGATCGAAGTCCCGGGACCACTTGTAAGGCGTGGGCTATAGCACACGAAAATATGGGAATCGGGCGGAATTCTAGGTTTTTGGCCATAAAATGCAATAAAATAGGAACGGTCATGACAGGGCAGTGACTATGGTTCCTTTGGCCGTATTTAATGGCCCGGAAAAATTTTAGTCGATGCGAGTCCGGGGGCCTCGAACCACTCGAAAGGCGTGGGCTATAGCACACGAAAATATGGGAATCAGACGGAATTCTAGCTTTTTGGCCGAAAAATGCAAAATATTTGGAACGATCATGGCGGGGCGTTGACTATGGTTCCTTAGGTTGTATTTGATGGCGTGAAAAAATTTTAAACGATCCGGCTCAGGGGGCCCCTACCCACAGAGAAGGCGTGGGCTATAGCACACGAAAATATGGGAATCTGGCAAAATTCTAGTTTGTTGGCCGTAAAACCCAAATAAATGAGGAACGGTCATGGTGGGGTAGTGACTATGGTTCCTTAGGCCGTATTTGATGGCCTGAAAAAATTTTAAGCGATACAAGTCCGGGGAGCCCGGCCCACTCGGAAGCCGTGGTAACAAATGAAAATAAGGGAATCAGGCGGAATTCTAGTTCTTTGGCCGAAAAACGCAAAACATGAGGAACAATCATTGCGGGGTGGTGACTATGGTTCCTTAGGTCGTATTTGATGACCCGGAAACATTTTAGGCGATTATGGTCCGGGGGGCCCGGCCCATTCGGAAGGCGTGGTCTATAGCACACGAAAATATGAGAATCGCACGGAATTCTAGTTCTTTCGCCGAAAAGAGCAAACAATGAGGAACGATCATGGCGGGCGGTGATTATTGTTCCTTAGGTCGTATTTGATGGCCCATAAAATTTTTAGGAGATCGGGGTCCGGTGGTCCGGGACCACTTGGAAGGCATGGGCTATAGCACCCAAAAATATGGGAATCGAGGGGAATTCTAGTTTTTTGGCCGCAAAAAATGCAAAAAATGAGGAACGATCATGGCGGGCGGTGACTACTGTTCCTTAGGTCGTATTTAATTGCCCGGAAAAATTTTAGGCGATCCGAGTCCGGGAGGCTCGGCCCACTCGGAAGGCGTGGGCTATAGTACAAGAAAATATGGGAATCGGGCGAAATTCTAGTTCTTTGGCCGTAAAACGCAAAACATGAGGAACAATCATGACGAGGCGGTGACTATGGTTCTTTAGGTCGTATTTGATGGCCCAAAAAAATTTTAGGTGATCTGAGACCAGTGGGCCCGGCCCACTCGGAAGGCGTGGGCTATATCACTCAAAAATATGGGAATGGGGCGGAATTTTAGTTTTTTGGCCGAAAAATGGAAAAAATGAGGAACGTTCATGATGGAGCGGTGACTATGGTTCCTTAGGTAGTATTTGATGGCCCGAAAAACATTTAGGCGATCCGAGACCAGTGGGCCCGGCCCACTCGGAAGGCATGGGCTATAGCACTCAAAAATATGGGAATCGGGGTAATTCTAGTTTTTTTGCCGAAAAACAGAAACAATGAGGAATGTTCACGACGGGGTGGTGACTATGGTTCCTTAGGTCGTATTTGATGGCCCGAAAAAATTTTAGGCGATCCGGTACCGGGGGGCCCTACCCACTGGGAAGGCGTGTGCTATAGCACACGAAAATATTGAAATCAGGCGAAATTCAAATATTTTGGCCGAAAAACGCAAAAAATGAGGAACGATCATGGTGGGGCGGTGACTATGTTTGCTTAGGTTGTATTTGATGGACCGTAAAAATTTTAGGCGATCGGGGTCCGGGGGGGCCGGGACCACTCGGAAGGCGTGGGCTATAGCACACGAAAATATGGGAATCATGCGGAATTCAAGTTTTTTGGCCGAAAAATGGAAAATATGAGGAACGATCATGGCGGGGTAGTGACTATGGTTCATTAGGTCATATTTGATGGCCCGAAACATTTTTAGGAGATCGGGGTTCGGGGGTCCCGGGACCACTTGGAAGGCGTAGGCTATAGCACACGAAAATACGGGAATCGGGCGGAATTCTAATTGTTTTGCCGAAAAACGCAAAAAATGAGGAATGATCATGGCAGGGCAGTGACTATGGATCCTTAGGTCGTATTTGATGGCCCGGAAATATTTTAGGTGATCCAAATCCGGTGGGCCCGACCCACTCGGAAGGCGTGGGCTATAGCACACAAAAAATTGGGAATCGGGCGGAATACTAGTTTTTTGGCCGATAAATGCAAAAAATGAGGAACGATCATGCCGTGGCGGTGACTATGGTTCCTTAGGTCGTATTTGATGGCCCAAAAAAATTTTAGGCGATCCGAGTCAGGGGGCTCGGCCCACTCGGAAAGCGTCGGCTATTGCACACGAATATATGGGAATCGGGAGGAATTCTAGTTTTTTGGCCGAAAAACATAAAAATTGAGGAACGATAAAGGCGGGGCGTGACTATGGTTCCTTAGACCATATTTGATGGCCCAATATATTTTTAGGCGATTCTAGTCCGGGGGCCCCGTCCGACTCGGAAGGCGTGGGCGCACACGAAAATATGGGAATCGGGCAGAATTCTAGTTTTTTGGCCGAAAAACGCAAAAAATGAGGAACGATCATGGAGAGGCGGTGAATATGGTTCCTTAGGTCGTAATTGATGGACCGGAAAAATTTTAGGCGATCAGGGTCCAGGGGGCCCGGGACCACTCGGAAGGTGTGGGCTATAGTACACGAAAATATGGGAATCGCGCGGAATTCAAGTTTTTTGGCCGAAAAATGCAAAACACGAGGAACGATTATGGCGGGGTGGTGACTATGGTTCCTTAAGTCATAATTGATTGCCTGAAATATTTTTAGGAGATCGGGGTTCGGGGGTCCCGGGACCACTTGGTAGGCGTGGGCTATAGCACACGAAAATATGGGAATCGGGTGGAATTCCAGTTTTTTAGCCGTAAAATGCAAAAAGTGAGGAACGATCATGGCGGGGCGGTGACTATGGTTCCTTAGGTCGTATTTCATGGCCCGAAAAAATTTTAGCCGATCCGATTCCAGCGGTCCCGGGACCACTTGGAAGGCGTGGTCTAGCACACGAAAATATGGGAATCGGGCGAAATTCTAGTTTTTTGGTCGAAAAATGCAGAAAAAATGAGGAATGGTCATGGCAAGGCGGTGAGTATGGTTCTCTTGGTCGTATTTGATGGCCCGGAAATTTTTTTGGCAATCCGAGTTCGGGGGGGCCGGCCCACTCGGAAGGCGTGGGCTATAGCACACGAAAATATGAGAATCGGGCGGAATTCTATTTTTTTCGAAAAATGAAAAATGAGAAACGATCATGGCGGGGCGGTGACTATGGTTCCTTAGGTCGTATTTGATGGCCCGAAAAAATTTAGGCGAGCAGGGTCCGGGGTTCCCGGGACCATTTGGAAGGCGTGAGCTATAGCACACGAAAATATGGGAATTGGAATTCTAGTTTTTTGGCTGTAAAACGGAAAAAAACGAGGAACGGTAATGGCAGGGCGGTGACTATGGTTCATTAGGTTGTATTTGATGGCCCAAAAAAATTTTAGGCGATCCGAGTCTGTGGGGCCCAGCCTACTCGGAAGGCGTGGGTTATAGCATACGAAAATATGGCAATCGGGCGGAATTCAAGTTTTGTGGCCGAAAAATGCAAAAAATGAGGAATGATCATGGCGGAGAAGAGCCTATGGTTCCTTAAGTCATATTTGAGGGCCCAAAAACTTTTAGGCGATCGGGGCCCCGGGACCACTTGGAAGGCGTGGGAGCACACGCAAATATGGGAATCGAGCGGAATTCTAGTTTTTTGGCCGAAAAATGCAAAACATGAGGAACGATTATGGCGGGGCGGTGACTATGGTTCCTTAGGTTGTATTTGATGGCCCGAAATAATTTTAGGTGATCCGGCTCCGGGGTCCCCTACCCACTGGGAAGGCGTGGGCTATAGCACACGAAAATATGGGAATCGAGCGAAATTCTAGTTCTTTGGCCGAAAAACGCAAAAAATGAGGAACGATCATGGCGAGGTGATGACTATGGTTCCTTAGGTAGTATTTGATGGCCTGGAAAAATTTTAGACGATCGAAGTCCCGGGACCACTTGGAAGGTGTGGGCTATAACACCCAAAAATATGGAAATCGAGGAGAATTCTAGTTTTTTGGCCGCATAAAACGCATAAAATGAGGAACGATCATGGTGGGGTGGTGAATATTGTTCCTTAGGTCGTATTTAATTGCCCGTAAAAATTTTAGGCGATCCGAGTCCGGGAGGCCCGGCCCACTCGGAAGGCGTGGGCTATAGTACAAGAAAAGATGGGAATCGGGCGGAATTCTAGTTCTTTGGCCGTAAAATGCAAAAAATGAGGAACGATCATGGTGGGGCGGTGACTATGGTTCTTTAGGTCGTATTTGATGGCCCGTAAAAATATTAGGAGATTAGGGTCCGGTGGTCCCGGGACCACTTGGAAGGCGTGGGCTATAGCACACGAAAATATGGGAATCGGGTGAAATTCTAGTTTTTTGGCCGAAAAACTCAAACAATGAGGAACGATCATGGAGGGGCAGTGATTATCGTTCCTTAGGTGGTATTCGATGGCCCAGAAAAATTTTAGGCGATCCGAGTCCGGGGGACCCGGTCTACTCGGAAGGCATGGGCTATAGCACACGAAAATATGTGAATCAGGCGGAATTATAGTTTTTTGGCCGAAAAATGCAAAAACGTAGGAATGCTCATGGCGGCGCGGTGGCTATGGTTTCTTAGGTCGTATTTGATGGCCCAAAAATATTTTAGGCGATCGGGGTCCTGGGACCACTTGGAAGGAGTGGGCTATAGCACACGAAAATATGGGAATGGGTTGGAATTCTAGTTTTTTTGCCGAAAAATGCAAAACATGAGGAACGATCATGGCATGGCGGTGACTATGGTTCCTTAGATTTTATTTGATGGCCTGGAAATATTTTAGGCGATCAGGGTCCGAGGGGGCCGGCCCATTCGGATGGCATGGTCTATAGCACACGAAAATATGGGAATCGGGCGGAATTCTAGTTCTTAGGCCGAAAAATGCTAAAAATGAGGAACGATCATGGCAGGGCGGTGATTATTGTTCCTTAGATCGTATTTGAAGGCCCGGAAAATTTTTAGGCGATGCGAGTCTGGGGGGACCGGGACCACTTGGAAGGCATGGGCTATAGCATACGAAAATATGTGAAGCGGGCGGAATTCTAGTTTTTTGGCCGAAAAACGCAAAAAATGAGGAACGCTCATGGTAGGGTGGTGACTATGGTTCCTTAGGTTGTATTTAATGGCCCGAAAAAATTTTAGGCGATCCGAGTCCGGGGGGCCGGCCCATTCGTAAGGCGTGGGCTATAACACACGAAAATATGGGAATCAGGCGGAATTCTAGTTCTTTCATTGAAAAACGCAAAAAATGAGGAACGATCATGGTGGGGCATTGACTATGGTTCCTTAGGTCGTATTAGATTTCCCGCAAAAATTTTAGGCGATCAGGGTGCGAGGGTCCCGGGACTACTTGGAAGGCGTGGGCTATAGCACAAGAAAATATGGGAATTGGAATTCTAGTTTTTTGGCTGTAAAATGAAAAAAAATGAGGAACGGTCATGGCAGGGCGGTAACTATGTTTCTTTAGGTCATATTTGATGGCCCGGAAAAATTTTAGGCGATCCGAGTCCGAGGGGCCCAGCCCACTCGGAATGGGAATCGCTCGGAATTCTAGTTTTTTGGCCGAAAATGTAAAAAATAAGGAACGATCACGGCGGGGCGGTGACTATGGTTCCTTAGGTCGTATTTGATGGCCCAAAAAGTTTTAGGCGATCGGGGTTCCGGGACCACTTGGAAGGCATGGGCTATAGCACACGAAAATATGGGAATCGGGGGGAATTCTAGTTTTTTGGCCAAAAAACGCAAAACATGAGAAACGATCATGGCGGGGAGGTTACTATGGTTTCTTAGGTCGTATTTGATGGACCGAAATAATTTTAGGCGATCCGGCTCCTGCGGCCCCTACCCACTGGGAAGATGTGGGCTATAGCACACGAAAATATGGGAATCAGGCGGAATTCTAGTTCTTTGGCCGAAAAACGCAAAACATGAGGAACGATCATTGCGGGGTGGTGACTATGGTTCCTTAGGTCGTATTTGATGACCCGGAAACATTTTAGGCGATCGAGGTCCCCGGAACACTTGGAAGGCGTGGGCTATAGCACACAAAAATATGGGAATCGGGCGGAATTCTAGTTTATTGGCCGAAAAATGCAAAACATGAGGAACGATCATGGCGGGGCGGTGAATACGGTTCCTTAGGTCATATTTAATGGCTCGGAAAATTTTTTGGCTATCCGAGTCCGGGGCCCCCGACCCACTCGAAAGGCTTGGGCTATAGCACTCAAAAATATGGGAATCGGACGGAATTCTAGTTCTTTGGCCGAAAAACACAAACAATTAGGTACGATCATGGAGGGGCGGTGACTATGGTTCCTTAGGTCGTATTTGATGGCGCGGAAAAGTTTTAAACGATCTGGCTCAGGAGGCCCCTACCCACTGAGAAGGCATGGTCTATAGCACACGAAAATATGGGAATCTGGAAAAATTCTAGTTTTTTGGCTATAAAACGCAAAAAACACGAGGAACGGTCATGGCGGGATGGTGACTATGGTTCCTTAGGCCGTATTTGATGGCCTGAAAAAATTTTAAGCAATCCGAGTCCGGGCGGCCCGACTCACTCGGAAGGCGTGGTAACACACAAAAATTTGGGAATCGGGCGGAATTCTAGTTCATTGGCCGAAAAACACAAAACATGGGGAACGATCATGGCGGGGTGGTGACTATTGTTCCTTAGGTCATATTTGATGGCCCGGAAATGGTTTAGGCGATCAGGGCCCGGGGGGCCCGGCCCATTCGAAAGGCGTGGGCTATAGCACACAAAAATATGAGAATCGGGTGGAATTCTAGTTCTTTGCCGAAAAACACAAAAAATGAAGAACGATCATGGCGGGCGGTGATTATTGTTCCTTAGGTCATATTTGATTGCCCGGAAAAGTTTTAGGAGATCTGGGTCCGGTGGTCCCGGGACCACTTGTAAGGCGTGGGTTATAACACCCGAAAATATGGGAATCGGGGGGAATTCAAGTTTTTTGGCCGCAAAATGCAAAAAAATGAGGAACGATCATGGCGGGGCGGTGACTATTGTTCCTTAGGTCATATTTACTTGCCCGGAAAAATTTTAGGCGATCCGAGTCCGGGGGGCCCTGCCCATTCGGAAGGCGTGGGCTATAGCATAAGAAAGTATGGGAATCGGGCAAAATTTTAGTTGTTTGGTCGTAAAATGCAAAATGAGGAACGATCATGGCAGGACGGTGACTATGGTTCTTTAGGTCGTATTTGATGGCCCGTAAAAATATTAGGAGATTGGGGTCTGGTGGTCTCGGGACCACTTGGAAGGCGTGGGCTATATAGCACACGAAAATATGGGAATCGGGCAGAATTCTAGTTTTTTGGCCGAAAACCGCAAACAATGAGGAACGATCATGGCGGGGCGGTGATTATTGTTCCTTAGGTGGTATTTGATGGCCCAGAAAAATTTAAGGCGATTCGAGTCCGGGGGACCCGGCCCACTCGGAAGGCGTGGGCTATAGCACACGAAAATATGTGAATCGGGCGATATTCTAGTTTTTTGGCTTAAAATGCAAACCATGAGGAACGATCATGGTAGAGCGATGACTATGGTTCCTTAGGTCGTATTTGATGGCCTGGAAAATTTTTTGGCGATCAGGGTCTAGGGTTTTTAAACTAGAATTCCTCTCGATTCCCATATTTTTGTGTGCTATAGCCCACGCCTTCCGATTAGGTCGGACCCACCGGACTCGGATCGCCTAAAATTTTTTCAGGACATCAAATATGACCTAAAGAACCATAGTCACCTCCCTGCCATGACCGTTCTTCATTAGTTTGCGTTTTACGGCTAAATAACTATAATTCCACCCGATTCCCATATTTTCGTGTGCTATAGCCCACGCCTGCCCAGTGGGTAGGGCCGCCGGACCCGAATAGTTTAAAAATTTTCTGGGCCATCGAATACGACCCAAGGAACCATAGTTACTGCCCCGCCATGACTGTTCCTCATTTTTTTGCGTTTTACGGCCAAAAAACTAGAATTTTGCCCGATTCTCATATTTTCGTGTGCTATAGTCCACGCCTTCTGAGTTAGCCTGGGCCCCCCAGAACCGGATCGCCTAAAAAAATTTTGGGTCAAAAATTCGACCTAAGGAAATATAGTCACTTCCCCTCCATGACTGTTTCTCGTATTTTTGCGTTTTACGGCCAAAAAACTAGAATTATGTCCGATTCCCATATTTTCATGTGCTATAGCCCACGCCTTCCGAGTGGGTTCGGGCATCCCAGACCCCGATCGCCTAACAATTTTGCGGTCTTTTAAATATGACCTAAGAAACCATATTCGCCACTCCTCCATGACCGTTCCTCATTTTTTTTGCGTTTTACGGCAAAAAACAAGAATTCCCCCTGATTCCCATATTTTCATGTGCTATAGCCCATGCCTTCCGAGTGGGCAGGGCCCCCCGACCCCGGATCGCCTAAAATTTTTCCGGGCCATCAGATACAACCTAAAGAACCATAGTCACTGCCCTATCATGACACTTCCTTTTTTTTTGCATTTTATGGCCAAAAACTAGAATTTCACATGATTCCCATATTTTCGTGTGCTATAGCCCACGCCTTCCGAGTGAGCCCGGACCCCCCCGGAATTGGATCGCCTAAAATTTTTCCAAGTCATCAAGTACGACCTAAAGAACCATAGTCACCGCCCCGCCATGACCGTTCCTCGTATTTTTGCGTCTTATGACCAATAAACTAGAATTCCGCCCGATTCCCCTCCGGCCCATTCGGAAGGCGTGGTCTATAGCACATGAAAATATGGGAATCGGACGGAATTCTAGTTCTTTGGCCGAAAAACACTAAAAATGAGGAACGATCATGCCGAGGTGGTGATTATTGTTCCTTAGGTCATATTTGATGGCCCGTAAAAATTTTAGGCGATCCGAGTCCTAGGGGCCCGGGACCACTTAGAAGCCATGGGCTATAGCACACGAAAATATGTGAAGCAGGCGGAATTCTAGTTTTTTGGCTGAAAAATGCAAAAAATGAGGAACGCTCATGGTAGGGCGGTGACTATGGTTCCTTAGGTCGTATTTGATGGCTCGAAATATTTTTAGGCGATCCGAGTCTGGGGGGCCCGGCCTATTCATAAGGCGTGGGCTATAACACACGAAAATATGGGAATCAGGCGAAATTCTAGTTCTTTCTCCGAAAAACGCAAAAAATGAGGAACAATCATGGCGGGGCATTGACTATGGTTCCTAAGTTCATATTTGATTTCCCGCAAAAATTTTAGGCGATCAGGGTCCGGGGGTCCCGAGACCACTTGGAAGGCGTGGGCTATAGCACAAGAAAATATGGGAATTGGAATTCTAGTTTTTTGGCTATAAAACACAAAAAAATGAGGAACGGTCATGGCAAGGCGGTGAGTATGGTTCTTTAGGTCGTATTTGATAGCCCGGAAAATTTTAGGCGATCCGAGTTCGGAGGGCCCGGCCCTCTCGGAATGGGAATCGCTCTGAATTCTAGTTTTTTGGCCAAAAATGCAAAAAATGAGGAACGATAACGGCAGGGCGGTGACTATGGTTCCTTAGGTCGTATTTGATGGCCCAAAAAGTTTTAGGCGATCGGGGTTCCAGGACCACTAGGAAGGCGTGAGCTATAGCACACGAAAATATGGGAATCGGGCGGAATACTAGTTTTTTGGCCAAAAAATGCAAAACATGAGGAACGATCATGGCGGGGCGGTTACTATGGTTCCTTGGGTCGTATTTCATGGCCCGGAAGAATTTTAGGTGATCCGGCTCCGGGGGCCCTTACCCCCTGGGAAGGCGTGGGCTATAGCATACGAAAATATGGGAATCGGGCGAAATTCTAGTTCTTTGGCCAAAAAACGCAAACATGAGGAACGATCATGGCGGGGTGATGACTATGGTTCCATAGGTAGTATTTTATGGCCGGAAAATTTTTAGGCGATCGAGTCCCGGGACCACTTGGAAGGCGTGGGCTATAGCACATAAAAATATGGGAATCGGGCGAAATTCTAGTTTATTGGCCGAAAAATGCAAAACATGAAGAACGATCATGGCGAGCGGTGACTATGGTTCGTTAGGTCGTATTTGATGGCACGGAAAAATTTTAAACGATCCGTCTCAGGGGGCCCCTACCCACTGAGAAGGCATGGGCTATAGCACATGAAAATATGGGAATCTTGCGAAATTCTAGTGTTTTGGCTGTAAAACGCAAAAAACACGAGGAACGGTCATGGCGGGATGGTGACTATGGTTCCTTAGGCCGTATTTGATGGCCTGAAAAAAATTTTAAGCGATCCGAGTCCGGGGGGCCCGACCCACTCAAAAGGCGTGGTAACATACAAAAACTTGGGAATCGGGCGGAATTCTAGTTCTTTGGCTGAAAAACGCAAAACATGGGGAACGATCATGGTGGGGTGGTGACTATTGTTCCTTAGGTCGTATTGGATGGCCCGGAAATATTTTAGGCGATCAGGGCCCGGCCCATTCGGAAGGCGTGGTCTATAGCACACAAAAATATGAAAATCGGGCGGAATTCTAGTTCTTTGTCCGAAATACAAAAAATGAGGAACTATCATGGCGGGAGGTAATTATTGTTCCTAAGGTCGTATTTGATGGCCCGGAAAATTTTTAGGCGATCCGAGTCTCGGAAGGCGTGGGCTATAGCACAAGAAAATATGAGAATCGGATGGAATTCTAGTTCTTTGGCCGTAAAATGCAAAAAATGAGGAACGATCATGGCGGGGCGGTGACTATGGTTCCTTAGGTCGTATTTGATGGCCCGGAAAAATATTAGGAGATTGGGGTCCAGTGGTCCCGGGACCACTTGGAAGGCGTGGGCTATAGCACACGAAAATATGAAAATCGGGCAGAATTCAAGTTTTTTGGCCGAAAAACGCAAACAATGAGGAATGATCATGGCGGGGCTGTGATTATTGTTCCTTAGGTTGTCTTTGATGCCCCGGAAAAATTTTAGGCAATCCGAGTCCGGGGGGCCCGGCCCACTCAGAAGGCTTGGGCTATAGCACACGAAAATATTTGAATCGGGCAGAATACTCGTTTTTTTGCCGAAAAATGCAAAAATGAGGAACGATCATGGCGGGGCGGTGGCTATGGCTCCTTAGGTCGTATCTGATGACCCGAAAATATTTTAGGCGATCGGGGTCCCGGGACCACTGGGAAGGAGTGGGCTATGCACACGAAAATATGGGAACCGGGCGGAATTCTAGTTTTTTGGCCGAAAAATACAAAACATGAGGAACGATCATGGCGGGGTGGTTACTATGGTTCCTTAGGTCGTATTTCATGGCTCGGAAGAATTTTAGGTGATCCGGCTCCGGGGGCCCTTACCCCCTGGGAAGGCGTGGGCTATAGCATACGAAAATATGGGAATCGGGCGAAATTCTAGTTCTTTGGCCAAAAAACGCAAACATGAGGAACGATCATGGCGGGGTGATGACTATGGTTCCTTAGGTAGTATTTGATGGCCAGAAAATTTTTAGGCGATCGAGTCCCGGGACCACTTGGAAGGCGTGGGCTATAGCACACAAAAATATGGGAATCGGGCGGAATTCTAGTTTATTGGCCGAGAAATGCAAAACATGAAGAACGATCATGGCGAGCGGTGACTATGGTTCGTTAGCTATATTTAATGGCCTGGAAAAGTTTTAGGTGATCCGAGTCCAGGGCCCCCGACCCACTCGAAAGGCGTGGGCTACAGCACACGAAAATATGGGAATCAGACGGAATTCTAGGTTTTGTCCGAAGAATGCAAAAAATTAGGAACGATCATGGCGGGGCGGTGACTATGGTTCTTTAGGTCGTATTTGATGGCGCGGAAAAATTTTAAACGATCCGGCTCAGGGGGCCCCTACCCACTGAGAAGGCATGGGCTATAGCACACGAAAATATGGGAATCTTGTGAAATTCTAGTGTTTTGACTGTAAAACGCAAAAAACACGAGGAACAGTCATGGCGGGATAGTGACTATGGTTCCTTAGGCCGTATTTGATGGCCTGAAAAAATTTTTAAGCGATCCGAGTCCGGGGGGGCCGACCCACTCAGAAGGCGTGGTAACATACAAAAATTTGGGAATCGGGCTGAATTCTAGTTCTTTGGCCGAAAAACGCAAAACATGGGGAACGATCATGGTGGGGTGGTGACTATTGTTCCTTAGGTCGTATTGGATGGCCCGGAAACATTTTAGGCGATCAGGGCCCGGCCCATTCGGAAGGCGTGGTCTATAGCACACAAAAATATGAAAATCGGGCGGAATTCTAGTTCTATGTCCGAAATACAAAAAATGAGGAACTATCATGGCGGGAGGTGATTATTGTTCCTAAGGTCATATTTGATGGCCCGGAAAATTTTTAGGCGATCCGAGTCTCGGAAGGCGTGGGCTATAGCACAAGAAAATATGAGAATCAGATGGAATTCTAGTTCTTTGGCCGTAAAATGCAAAAAATGAGGAACGATCATGGTGGGGCGGTGACTATGGTTCCTTAGGTCGTATTTGATGGCCCGGAAAAATATTAGGAGATTGGGGTCCAGTGGTCTCGGGACCACTTGGAAGGCGTGGGCTATAGCACACGAAAATATGGAAATCGGGCAGAATTCAAGTTTTTTGGCCGAAAAACGCAAACAATGAGGAATGATCATGGCGGGGCTGTGATTATTGTTCCTTAGGTTGTCTTTGATGCCCCGGAAAAATTTTAGGCGATCCGAGTCCGGGAGGCCCGGCCCACTCAGAAGGCTTGGGCTATAGCACACGAAAATATTTGAATCGGGCAGAATACTCGTTTTTTTGCCGAAAAATGCAAAAATGAGGAACGATCATGGCGGGGCGGTGGCTATGGCTCCTTAGGTCGTATCTGATGGCCCGAAAATATTTTAGGCGATCGGGGTCCCGGGACCACTGGGAAGGAGTGGGCTATGCACACGAAAATATGGGAACCGTGCGGAATTCTAGTTTTTTGGCCGAAAAATACAAAACATGAGGAACGATCATGGCGGGGCGGTTACTATGGTTCCTTAGGTCGTATTTCATGGCTCGGAAGAATTTTAGGTGATCCGGCTCCGGGGGCCCTTACCCCCTGGGAAGGCGTGGGCTATAGCATACGAAAATATGGGAATCGGGCGAAATTCTAGTTCTTTGGCCGAAAAACGCAAACATGAGGAACGATCATGGCGGGGTGATGACTATGGTTCCTTAGGTAGTATTTGATGGCCAGAAATTTTTTAGGCGATCGAGTCCCGGGACCACTTGGAAGGAGTGGGCTATAGCACACAAAAATATGGGAATCGGGCGGAATTCTAGTTTATTGGCCGAAAAATGCAAAACATGAAGAACGATCATGGCGAGCGGTGACTATGGTTCGTTAGCTATATTTAATGGCCTGGAAAAGTTTTAGGTGATCCGAGTCCAGGGCCCCCGACCCACTCGAAAGGCGTGGGCTACAGCACACGAAAATATGGGAATCAGACGGAATTCTAGGTTTTGTCCGAAGAATGCAAAAAATTAGGAACGATCATGGCGGGGCGGTGACTATGGTTCTTTAGGTCGTATTTGATGGCGCGGAAAAATTTTAAACGATCCGGCTCAGGGGGCCCCTACCCACTGAGAAGGCATGGGCTATAGCACACGAAAATATGGGAATCTTGTGAAATTCTAGTGTTTTGACTGTAAAACGCAAAAAACACGAGGAACAGTCATGGCGGGATAGTGACTATGGTTCCTTAGGCCGTATTTGATGGCCTAAAAAAATTTTTAAGCGATCCGAGTCTGGGGGGCCCGACCCACTCAGAAGGCGTGGTAACATACAAAAATTTGGGAATCGGGCGGAATTCTAGTTCTTTGGCCGAAAAACACACAACATGGGGAACGATCATGGTGGGGTGGTGACTATTGTTCCTTAGGTCGTATTGGATGGCCCGGAAACATTTTAGGCGATCAGGGCCCGGCCCATTCGGAAGGCGTGGTCTATAGCACACAAAAATATGAAAATCGGGCGGAATTCTAGTTCTTTGTCCGAAATACAAAAAATGAGGAACTATCATGGCGGGAGGTAATTATTGTTCCTAAGGTCGTATTTGATGGCCCGGAAAATTTTTAGGCGATCCGAGTCTCGGAAGGCGTGGGCTATAGCACAAGAAAATATGAGAATCGGATGGAATTCTAGTTCTTTGGCCGTAAAATGCAAAAAATGAGGAACGATCATGGCGGGGCGGTGACTATGGTTCCTTAGGTCGTATTTGATGGCCCGGAAAAATATTAGGAGATTGGGGTCCAGTGGTCCCGGGACCACTTGGAAGGCGTGGGCTATAGCACACGAAAATATGGAAATCGGGCAGAATTCAAGTTTTTTGGCCGAAAAACACAAACAATGAGGAATGATCATGGCGGGGCTGTGATTATTGTTCCTTAGGTTGTCTTTGATGCCCCGGAAAAATTTTAGGCGATCCGAGTCCGGGGGGCCCGGCCCACTCAGAAGGCTTGGGCTATAGCACACGAAAATATTTGAATCGGGCAGAATACTCGTTTTTTTGCCGAAAAATGCAAAAATGAGGAACGATCATGGCGGGGTGGTGGCTATGGCTCCTTAGGTCGTATCTGATGGCCCGAAAATATTTTAGGCGATCGGGGTCCCGGGACCACTGGGAAGGAGTGGGCTATGCACACGAAAATATGGGAACCGGGCGGAATTCTAGTTTTTTGGCCAAAAAATACAAAACATGAGGAACGATCATGGCGGGGCGGTTACTATGGTTCCTTAGGTCGTATTTCATGGCTCGGAAGAATTTTAGGTGATCCGGCTCCGGGGGCCCTTACCCCCTGGGAAGGCGTGGGCTATAGCATACGAAAATATGGGAATCGGGCGAAATTCTAGTTCTTTGGCCGAAAAACGCAAACATGAGGAACGATCATTGCGGGGTGATGACTATGGTTCCTTAGGTAGTATTTGATGGCCAGAAAATTTTTAGGCGATCGAGTCCCGGGACCACTTGGAAGGCGTGGGCTATAGCACACAAAAATATGGGAATCGGGCGGAATTCTAGTTTATTGGCCGAAAAATGCAAAACATGAAGAACGATCATGGTGAGTGGTGACTATGGTTCGTTAGCTATATTTAATGGCCTGGAAAAGTTTTAGGTGATCTGAGTCCAGGGCCCCCGACCCACTCGAAAGGCGTGGGCTACAGCACACGAAAATATGGTAATCAGACGGAATTCTAGGTTTTGTCCGAAGAATGCAAAAAATTAGGAACGATCATGGCGGGGCGGTGACTATGGTTCTTTAGGTCGTATTTGATGGCGCGGAAAAATTTTAAACGATCCGGCTCAGGGGGCCCCTACCCACTGAGAAGGCATGGGCTATAGCACACGAAAATATGGGAATCTTGTGAAATTCTAGTGTTTTGACTGTAAAACGCAAAAAACACGAGGAACAGTCATGGCGGGATAGTGACTATGGTTCCTTAGGCCGTATTTGATGGCCTGAAAAAATTTTTAAGCGATCCGAGTCCGGGGGGGCCGACCCACTCAGAAGGCGTGGTAACATACAAAAATTTGGGAATCAGGCGGAATTCTAGTTCTTTGGCCGAAAAACACAAAACATGGGGAACGATCATGGTGGGGTGGTGACTATTGTTCCTTAGGTCGTATTTAATGGCCCAGAAATGTTTTAGGCGATCAGGGCCCGGCCCATTCGGAAGGCGTGGTCTATAGCACACAAAAATATAAAAATCGGGCGGAATTCTAGTTCTTTGTCCGAAATACAAAAAATGAGGAACTATCATTGCGGGAGGTGATTATTGTTCCTAAGGTCGTATTTGATGGCCCGGAAAATTTTTAGGCGATCCGAGTCTCGGACAGCGTGGGCTATAGCACAAGAAAATATGAGAATCGGATGGAATTCTAGTTCTTTGGCCGTAAAATGCAAAAAATGAGGAACGATCATGGCGGGGAGGTAACTATGGTTCCTTAGGTCGTATATGATGGCCCGGAAAATATTAGGAGATTGGGGTCCAGTGGTCCCGGGACCACTTGGAAGGCGTGGGCTATAGCAAACGAAAATATGGGAATCGGGCAGAATTCTAGTTTTTTGGCCGAAAAACGCATACAATGAGGAATGATCATGGCAGGGCCGTGATTATTGTTCCTTAGGTTGTCTTTGATGCCCCGGAAAAATTTTAGGCGATCCGAGTGGGCCCCGGGGCCACTCGGAAGGCGTGGTCTATAGCACACGAAAATATGGGAATCGGGCGGAATTATAGTTCTTTGGCCATAAAACACAAAATAACGAGGAACGGTCATGGCAGGGCGGTGGCTATGGTTCCTTAGGTCGTATTTGATGGCCCAAAAATTTTTTAGGCGTTCCGGTTCTGGGGGCCCCCGGCCCACTCAGAAGGCGTGGGCTATAGCACACGAAAATATGGGAATCTAGCGGAATTCTAATTTTTTGGCCAAAAAATGCAAAACATGAAGAACGATCATGGAGGGGTAGTGACTATGGTTCCCTAGGTCGTATTTGATGGCCCAAAAAATTTTTTAGGCAATCCGAATCAGGGGGCCCGGCCCACTCGGAAGGCGTGGGCTATAGCATACGAAAATATGGGAATCGGGCGGAATTCTAATTTTTTGGCCGAAAAATGCAAAAAATGAGGAATGATCATGGCGGGGCGGTGACTATGGTTCCTTAGGTCGTATTTGATGGCCCAGAAAAATTTTAGGCGATCACAATCCGGGGGGCCCGGCCCACTCGGAAGGCGTGGGCGCACATGAAAATATGGGAATCAGGCGGAATTCTAGTTTTTTGTGCGAAAAACGCAAAAACTGAGGAACGATTATGGCGGGGCGGTGACTATGGTTCCATAGGTCGTATTTGATGGCCCGAAAAGGTTTTAGGAGATCGGGGTTCGGGGGTCCCGGGACTACCTGGAAGGCGTGGGCTATAGCACACGAAAATATGGGAATCGGGTAGAATTCTAGTTTTTTTGCCGTAAAATGCAAAATATGAGGAAAGGTCATGTCGGGGTGGAGACTATGGTTCCTTGGGTCGTATTTGATGGCCTAGAAAAATTATAGGCGATCCTGCTCCGTGGGGTCCTACCCATTGGGAAGGCATGGGCTATAGCACACGAAAATATGGGAATCGAGCGGAATTCTAATTTTTTTGCCGAAAAATGCAAAACATGAAGAACGATCATGGCGGGGCGGTGACTATGGTTCCCTAGGTCGTATTTGATGGCCCGAAAAATTTTTAGGCGATCCGAGTCAGGGGCCTGGCCCACTTGGAAGGCATGGGCTATAGCACACGAAAATATGGGAATCGGGTAAAATTCTAGTTTTTTGGCTGTAAAATGCAAAAAATTAGGAAAGGTCATGGCGGGGCGGTGACTATAGTTCCTTAGGTCGTATTTGATGGCCCAGAAAATTTTTAGGCGATCACAGTCCGGGGGGCCCGGCCCACTCGGAAGGCGTGGGCGCACACGAAAATTTGGGAATCAGGCGAAATTCTAGTTTTTTGTCCGAAAAATGCAAAAACTAAGGAACGATTATGGCGGGGCGGTGACTATGGTTCCTTAGGTCATATTAGATGGCCCGAAAAGGTTTTAGGAGATCGGGTGTTCGGGGGTCCCGGGATTACCTGGATGGCGTGGGCTAAAACACACGAAAATATGAGAATTCGGTAGAATTCTAGTGTTTTGGCCGTAAAATGTAGAAAATGAGGAAAGGTCATGTCGGGGCGGTGACTATGGTTCCTTGGGTCGTATTTGATGGCCTAGAATAATTTTAGGCGATCCGGCTCCGTGGGGTCCTACCCATTGGGAAGGCGTAGGCTATAGCACACGAAAATATGGGAATCAGGCGGAATTCTAATATTTTGGCCGAAAAATACAAAATATGAGGAACGATCATGGCGGGGCACTAAGTATGGTTCCTTAGGTCATATTTGATGGCTCGGAAAAATTTTAGGTGATCGGGGTCCGGGGGGCCAGGGACCACTCGGAAGGCGTGGTCTATAGCACACGAAAATATGGGAATCGGGCGGAATTCTAGTTTTTTGGCCGTAAAACGCAGAAAAACGAGGAATGGTCATGGCGGTGCGGTGACTATGGTTCTCTAGGTCATATTTGATGGCCCAAAAAAATTTTAGGCGATCCGAGTCCAGGGGGCCCGGCCCACTCGGAAGGCGTGGGCTATAGCACACAAAAATATGGGAATCGGGCGGAATTCTAATTTTTTTGCCAAAAAATGTAAAACATGAAGAATGATCATGGCGGGGCGGTGACTATGGGAATCGGGTAGAATTCTAGTTTTTTGGCCGTAAAATGCAAAAAATGAGGAAAGGTCATGTCGGGGTGGTGACTATGGTTCCTTGGGTCGTATTTGATGGCCTAGAAAATTTTAGGCGATCGGGGTACGGGGGTCCCGGGACCACTTGGAAGGTGTGGGCTATAGCACACGAAAATATGGGAATCGAGCGGAATTCTAATTTTTTGGCCGAAAAATGCAAAACATGAAGAACGATCATGGCGGGGCGGTGACTATAGTTCCCTAGGTCATATTAGTTGGCCCGAAAATATATTAGGCGATCCGAGTCAGGGGGCCCGGCCCACTTGGAAGGCGTGGGCTATAGCACAAGAAAATATGGGAATCGGGCGAAATTCTATTCTTTTGGCCGAAAAATGCAAAACATGAGGAATGATCATGGCGGGGCAGTGACTATGGTTCCATAGGTCGTATTTGATGGACCAGAAAAATTTTAGGCGATCACAGTCTGTGGGGCCCGGCCCACTCGGAAGGCGTGGGCGCACATGAAAATATGGGAATCGGGCGAAATTCTAGTTTTTTGGCCGAAAATCGCAAAAACTGAGGAACGATTATGGCGGGGTGGTGACTATAGTTCCTTAGCTCATATTAGATGGCCCGAAAAGGTTTTAGGAGATCGGGGTTCGGGGGTCCCGGGACTATCTGGAAGGCGTGGGCTATAGCACACGAAAATATGGGAATCGGGTAGAATTCTAGTTATTTGGCCGTAAAATACGAAAAATGAGGAAAGGTCATGTCGGGGCGGTGACTATGGTTCCTTGGGTCGTATTTGATGGGCTAAAAAATTTTTAGGCGATCCGGCTCCGTGGGGTCCTACCCATTGGGAAGGCGTGGGCTATAGCACTCAAAAATATGGGAATCGTGCGGAATTCTAATATTTTGGCCGAAAAACGCAAAAAATGAGGAATGATCATGGCGGGGCGGTGACTATAGTTCCTTAGGTCGTATTTGATGGCCCAGAAAATTTTTAGGCGATCACAGTCCGGGGGGCCTGGCCCACTCGGAAGGCGTGGGCGCACACGAAAATATGGGAATCGGGTGAAATTCTAGTTTTTTGTCCGAAAAATGCAAAAACTGAGGAATGATTATGGCGGGGCGGTGACTATGGTTCCTTAGGTCATATTAGATGGCCCGAAAAGGTTTTAGGAGATCGGGTGTTCAGGGGTCCCGGGACTACCTGGAAGGCGTGGGCTAAAACACACGAAAATATGGGAATTGGGTAGAATTCTAGTGTTTTGGCCGTAAAATGCAGAAAATGAGGAAAGGTCATGTCGGGGCAGTGACTATGGTTCCTTGGGTCATATTTGATGGCCTAGAAAAATTTTAGGCGATCCGGCTCCGTGGGGTCCTACCCATTGGGAAGGCGTGGGCTATAGCACACGAAAATATGGGAATCAGGCGGAATTCTAATATTTTGGACGAAAAATGCAAAATATGAGGAACGATCATGGCGGGGCACTAAGTATGGTTCCTTAGGTCGTATTTGATGGCCCGGAAAAATTTTAGGTAATCGGGGTCCGGGGGGCCAGGGACCACTCGGAAGGCGTGGTCTATAGCACACGAAAATATGGGAATCGGGCGGAATTCTAGTTTTTTGGCCGTAAAACGCAGAAAAATGAGGAATGGTCATGGCGGGGCGGTGACTATGGTTCTCTAGGTAATATTTGATGGCCCGAAAAAATTTTAGGCGATCCGAGCCCGGGGGTCCGGCCCACTCGGAAGGCGTGGGCGCACACAAAAATATGGGAATCGGGCGGAATTCTAATTTTTTGGCCGAAAAACGCAAAACATGAGGAATGATCATGGCGGGGCGGTGACTATGGTTTCTTAGGTCGTATTTGATGGACCAGAAAAATTTTAGGCGATCACAGTCTGTGGGGCCCGGCCCACTCGGAATGCGTGGGCGCACATGAAAATATGAGAATCGGGCAAAATTCTAGTTTTTAGTCCGAAAATCGTAAAAACTGAGGAACGATTATGGCGAGGCGGTGACTATGGTTCCTTAGCTCATATTAGATGGCCCGAAAAGGTTTAAGGAGATCGGGGTTCGGGGGTCCCGGGACTATCTGGAAGGCGTGGGCTATAGCACACGAAAATATGGGAATCGGGTAGAATTATAGTTTTTTGGCCGTAAAATACGAAAAATGAGGAAAGGTCATGTTGGGGCGGTGACTATGGTTCCTTGGGTCTTATTTAATGGCCTAGAATAATTTTAGGCGATCCGGCTCCGTGGGGTCCTACCCATTGGGAAGGCGTAGGCTATAGCACACAAAAATATGGGAATCGTGCGGAATTCTAATATTATGGCCGAAAAACGCAAAAAATGAGGAATGATCATGGCGGGGCGGTGACTATAGTTCCTTAGGCCGTATTTGATGGCCCAGAAAATTTTTAGGCGATCACAGTCCAGGGGGCCCGGCCCACTCGGAAGGCGTGGGCGCACACGAAAATATGGGAATCGGACGAAATTCTAGTTTTTTGTCCGAAAAATGCAAAAACTGAGGAACGATTATGGCGGGGCGGTGACTATGGTTCCTTAGGTCATATTAGATGGCCCGAAAAGGTTTTAGGAGATCGGGTGTTCGGGGGTCTCGGGACTACCTGAAAGGCGTGGGCTAAAACACACGAAAATATGGGAATTGGGTAGAATTCTAGTGTTTTGGCCGTAAAATGTAGAAAATGAGGAAAGGTCATGTCGGGGCGGTGACTATTGTTCCTTGGGTCGTATTTGATGGCCTAGAAAAATTTTAGGCGATCCGGCTCCGTGGGGTCCTACCCATTGGGAAGGCATGGGCTATAGCACACGAAAATATGGGAATCGGGCGGAATTCTAGGTTTTTGGTCGAAAAATGCAAAAAATGAGGAACGATCATGGCGGGGTAGTGACTATGGTTTCGTAGGTCATATTGGATGGCCCGAAAAAAATTTAGGCGATCCAAGTCCGGGGAGCTCGGCCCAGTCGGAAGGCGTGGGCTATATCATACAAAAATATGGGAATCGGGCAGAATTCTAATATTTTGGCCGAAAAAAGCAATAAATGAGGAACGATCATGGAGGGGCGGTGACTATGGTTCCTTAGGTCGTATTTGATGGCCCAGAAAAATTTTAGGCCATCGGGGTCCGGGGATCCCGGAACCACTTCGAAGGCGTGGGCTATAGCACATGAAAATATGGGAATCGGTCAGAATTCAAGGTTTTTGGCTGAAAAACGCGAAAAATGAGAAACGCTCATGGCAGGGTGGTGACTATGGTTCCTTAGGTCGTATTTGATGGCCCGAAGAAATTTTAGGAGATCGAGGTTCGGGGGTCCCGGGACCACTTGGAAGGCGTGGGCTATAGCACACGAAAATATGGGAATCAGGCAGAATTCTAGTTTTTTTGGCCGTCAAATGCAAAAAGTGAGGAACGATCATGGTGGGGCGGTGACTATGGTTCCTTAGGTCATATTTAGTGGACCGGAAAAATTTTAGGCTATCCGAGTCCAGAGGTCCCACGACCACTTGGAAGGCGTGGGCTATAGCACACGAAAATATGAGAATCAGGCGGAATTCTAGTTTTTTGGCCGAAAAATGCAAAACCTAAGGAACGATCATGGCGGGGCGGTGAGTATGGTTCCTTAGGTCGTATTTGATCGACCAAAAAAATTTTAGGTGATCGGAGTCCGGGGGGCCAGGGACCACTCAGAAGGCGTGGTCTATAGCACACGAAAATATGGGAATCAGGCGGAATTCTAGTTTTTTGGTCGTAAAACGCAGAAAAACGAGGAATGGTCTTGGCGGGGGTGACTATGGTTCTCTAGGTCGTATTTGATGGCCCGAAAATTTTTTAGGCGATCCGAGTCCAGGGGGCCCGGTCCACCCGGAAAACGTGGGCTATAACACACGAAAATATGGGAATCAGGCAAAATTTTACTTTTTTGGCCATAAAATTCAAAAAATGAGGAAAGGTCATGGCGGGGAGGTGAGTATGGTTACTTAGGTCGTGTTTGATGTCCCGAAAAATTTTTAGGCGATCCGGCTCCGGGCGGCCCTACCCACTGGAAAGGTGTGGGCTATATAACACACGCAAATAATGGAATTAGGCGAAATTCTAGATTTTTGGCCGTAAAATGCAAAAAATAAAGAAAGGTCATGGCGGGTCGGTGACTATGGTTCCTTAGGTCATATTTGATGGCACGAAAAAATTTTAGGTTATCAGGGTCCGGGGGTCCCGGGACCACTTGGAAGGCATGGGCTGCACACGAAAATATGGGAATCGGGCGGACTTCTAGTTTTTTGGCCGAAAAATGCAAAAAATGAGGAATAATCATGGCGGGGCGGTAACTATGGTTCCCTAGGTCGTATTGGATGGCCCAAAAAAAATTTAGGCGATCTGAGTTAGGAGGCCCGACCCACTCGGAAGGCGCGGGCTATAGCACACGAAATATGGGAATCGGGCAGAATTCTAGTTTTTTGCCCGAAAAATGCAAATAATAAGGAACGATCATGCCGTGCTATGACTATGGTTCCCTAGTTGGTTATTTATGGTCAGAAATATTTTTAGGCGATCCGAGTAAGGGGGCCCGGTCCACTCGGAAGGCGCGGGCTATAGAACACAAAAATATGGGATCGGGCGGAATTCTAGTTTTTTATCCGAAAAACATAAAAAATGAGGAACGATCATGGCGGGGCAGTGACTATGGTTCCTTAGGTCTTATTTGATGGACCAGAAAAATTTTAGGCGATTCGGGGTCCGGGGGGCCCGGGACCACTCGGAAGGCGTGGGCAGCACATGAAAATATGGGAATCGGGCAGAATTCTAGTTTTTTGGCCGTAAAATGCAAAAAATGGGAAACGGTCATGTCGGGGCGGTGACTATGGTTCCTTAGGTCTTATTTGATGGCCCAAAAAAATTTTAGGCAATCCGGCTCCGTGGGGCCCTACCCATTGGGAAGGCGTGGGTATAACACACGAAAAAATGGAAATCGGGCTGAATTCTTATTTTTTTGCCGAAAAACGCAGAAAATGAGGAACGATCAAGGCAGGGCGGTGACTATGGTTCCTTAGGTCGTATTTGATATCCTAGAAAAATTTTAGGCCATCGGGGTCCGGGGGTCCCGGGACCACTTGGAAAGCGTGGGCTATAGCACACGAAAATATGGGAATCGGGCAGAATTCTAGTTTTTTGGCCGATAAATGCAAAAAATGAGGAACGATCATGGCAGGGCGGTGACTATAGTTCCCTAGGTCATATTTAATGGCCCGAAAATTTTTTAGGCGATCCGAGTCAAGGGGCCCGGACCACTCAGAAGGCGTCGGCTATTGCACATAAAAATATTGGAATCGGGCGGAATTCTAGTTTTTTGGCCGAAAAACAAAAAAATTGAGGAACGATAATGGCGGGGGGTGACTATGGTTCCTTAGGTCGTATTTGATGGCCCGAAAATTTTTTGGGTGATCCTAGTTCGGGGGGCCTGGCCCACTCGGAAGGCGTGGGCGCACACGAAAATATGGGAATCAGACGGAATTCTAGTTTTTTGGCCGAAAAATGCAAAAAATGAGGAACGATCACGGAGGGGTGGTGACTATGGTTCCTTAGGTCATATTTGATTGCCCGAAAAACCTTTTGGAGATCAGGGTTCGGGGGTCCCGGGACCACTTGGAAGTCGTGGGCTATAGCACACTAAAATATGGGAATCGGGCGAAATTCTAGTTTTTTGGCCGTAAAATGCAAAAAGTGAGGAACGATCATGGAGGGGCGGTGACTATGGTTCCTTAAGTCATATTTGATGGCCCAAAGTTTTTTAGGCGATCAAAGTACTAGGGGCCCGGCCCACTCGGAAGGCATGGGCGCACACGAAAATATGGGAATCGGGCGAAATTCTAGTTTTTTAGCCGAAAAACACAAAAAATGAGGAACTATCATGGCGGGGTGGTGACTATGGTTCCTTAGGTCGTATTTGAGGGCCCAAAAATTTTTTAGGCGATCAGGGTCCTGGGAGCCCATGACCACTCGGAAGGCGTGGGCTATAGCACACGAAATTATGGGAATCGCGCGGAATTCAAGTTTTTTGGCTGAAAAATGAAAAAAATGTGGAACGATCATGGCGGAGCGGTGACTATGGTTCCTTTGGTAGTATTTGATGGCTCAATATTTTTTTAGGAGAACGTGGTTCGGGGGTCCCGGGACCACGTGGAAGGCGTGGGCTATAGCACATGAAAAAATGGGAATCGGGCAGAATTCTAGTTTTTGGCCGTAAAATGCAAAAAATAAGGAAAGGTCATGTCAGGGCGGTGACTATGGTTCCATAGGTCGTATTTGATGGCCCAAAAATTTTTTAGGCGATCCGAGTCAGGGGGTCCGGCCTACTCGGAAGGCATGGGCTATTGCACACGAAAATATAGGAATCAGGCAGAATTCTAATTGGTTGGCAAAAAAACGCAAAAAAAATGAGTAATGATCATTGCGGGGCGGTAACAATGGTTCCCTAGGTCGTATTTGATGGCCCAAAAAAATTTTGGGCGATCCGAGTCAGGGGGCCTGGCCCACTCGGAAGGCGTGGGCTGTTGCACACTAAAATATGGGAATCAGGCGGAATTCTAATTTTTTGGCCGAAAAACGCAAAAAAATGAGGAACGATCATGGCATGGCGGTTACTATGGTTCTCTAGGTCGTATTTTATGGCCCGAAAAACCTTTAGGCGATCCGAGTCTGGGGGGCCCGACCCACTCATAAGGCATGGGCTACAGCACACGAAAATATGGGAATCGGGTAGAATTCTAGTTTTTTGGCCAAAAAACGCAAAACATGAGGAAGGATCATGGCGGGCGGTGACTATGGTTCCTTATGTCGTATTTGATGACCCTAAAATTTTTTAGGCGATCGGGGTCCGGGTGGCCAGGGAACACTCGAAAGGCGTGGTCTATAGCACACAAAAATATAGGAATCAGGCAGAATTCTAGTGTTTTGGCCGTAAAACGCAGAACAAATGAGGAATGGTCATGGTGGGGCGGTGAATTTGGTTCCTTAGGTCGTATTTGATGGACCGAATGTTTTTTAGGCGATCCTAGTTCGGGGGCCCGGCGGGCGCACACGAAAATATGGGAATCGGGCGTAATTCTTGGTTTGTGGCCGAAAAATGCAAAAAATGAGGAACGATCATGGCGGGGCAGTGACTATGTTCCTTAGGTCGTATTGGATGGACCGGAAAAATTTTAGGCGATCGGGGTCCGTGGGCCCAGGACCACTCGGAAGGCGTGGGCTATATAGCACACGAAACTATGGGAATCAGGCGCAATTCTAGTTTTTTGGCCGAAAAACATAAAAAAATGAGGAATGATCATGGCGGGGCAGTGACTATGGTTCCTTAGGTCGTATTTGATGGCCCAAAAAGTTTTTAGGCGATCCCAGTCCGGGGGCCCGGCCCACTCGGAAGGCGTGGGCGCACACGAAAATATAGGAATCGGGCGGAATTCTAGTTTTTTGGCCGAAAAATGCAAAAAATGAGGAACGATCATGGCGGGGCAGTGACTATGGTTCCTTAGGTCGTATTTGATGGACCGGAAAAATTTTAGGCGATTGGGGTCCGGGGTTCTCGGGACCACTCGGAAGGCGTGGGCTATAGCACCCGAAAATATGGGAATCGAGCGCAATTCTAATTTTTTGATCGAAAAACGTAAAAATGAGGAACGATCATGGCATGGCGGTGACTATGGTTCTTTAGGTCAGATTTGATGGCCTGAAATATTTTTAGGCGATCACAGTCCGGGGGGCCCGGTCCACTCGGAAGGCGTGGGCGCACACGAAAATATGGGAATCAGGTGGATTCTAGTTTTTTGGCCGAAAAACACAAAAAATGAGGAATGATCATGGCGGGGCGGTGACTATGGTTCCTTAGGTCGTATTTGAGAGCCCCAAAACATTTTAGGCGATCCGATTCCTGGGGACCCGACCCACTCGGAAGGTGTGGGCTATAGCACACGAAAATATGGGAATCAAGCGGTATTCTTATTTTTTGGCCGAAAATTGCAAAAAATGAGGAATGATCATAGCGGGGTGGTGACTATGGTTCCTTAGGTCGTATTCAATGGCCCAGATAATTTTTAGGTTATCGGGGTCCAGGGGTCTCGGGACCACTTGGAAGGCGTGGGCTATAGCACACGAATATATGGGAATCAGGCGGAATTCTAATATTTTGGCCGAAAAATATAAAAATTGAGGTACGATCATAGCGGGGTGGTGACTATGGTTCCCTAGGTCATATATGATGGCCCGAAAAATTTTTAGATGATCCGAGTCAGGGGGGCCCGGTCCACTCGGAAGGCGTGGGCTATTACACACGAAAATATGGCAATCGGGCGGAATTCTAGTTTTTTGGCCGAAAATCTTTAAAAATGAGCATTGATCATGACAGGGCGGTGACTATGATTCCTTAGGTCGTATTTGATGGCCCAAAATTTTTTTAGGCGATCCCAGTACGGGTGGCTCGGCCCCATCGGAAGGCGTGGGCGTATGCAAAAATATGGGAATTGGGCGAAATTCTAGTATTATGGCCGAAAAAGACAAAAAATGAGGAACGATCATGGCGGGGCGGTGACTATGGTTCCTTAGGTCGTATTTGATGGACCCAAAATTTTTTCGGAGATCGGGGTTCTGGGGTCCCGGGACCACTTGGAAGGCGTGGGCTATAGCACACGAAAATATGGGAATCGGGCGGAATTCTAGTTTTTTGGTCGTAAAATGCAAAATGTGAGTAACGATCATGGCGGGGCGGTGACTATGGTTCCTTAGGTTGTATATAATGGCCCGGAACATTTTTAGGTGATCCGAGTCTAGGGGCCCCGGGACCACTTGAAAGGCGTGGGCTATAGCACACGAAAATATGAGAATTAGGCGAAAATCTAGTTTTTTGGCCGTAAAATGCAGAACAACTGAGGAATGATCATAGCGGGGTGGTGATTTTGGTTCCCTAGGTCGTATATGATGGCCCAAAATTTTTTTAGATGATCCGAGTTAGGGGGGTCCGGCCCACTCGGAAGGCGTGGGCTATTGCACACGAAAATATGGGAATCGGGCGAAATTCTAGTTTTTTGGCCGAAAAATGCAAAATATGAGGAATGGTCATGGCTGGGCAGTGACTATGGTTCCTTAGGTCGTATATAATGGCCCGGAAAAACTTTAGGCGATCCGAGTCTGGGGGTCCCGGGACCACGTGGAAGGCGTGGGCTATAGCACACGAAAATATGGGAATCGGGCGAAATTCTAGTTTTTTGGCCGAAAAATGCAAAATATGAGGAATGGTCATGGCTGGGCGGTGACTATGGTTCCTTAGGTCGTATTTGATGGCCTAGAAAAATTTTAGGCGATCGGGGTCCGGGGGTCCCGGGACCACTTGGAAGGCGTGGGCAATAGCACACGAAAATATGGGAATCAGGCGGAATTCTAGTTTTTTTGCCGAAAAATACAAAAAAAAGAGGAACGATAATGGCGGGGCGGTGACTATGGTTCCCTAGGTCGTATTTAATGACCCGAAAAAGTTTTAGGCGGTTCGAGTGAGGGAGGCCCGGCCCACTCGAAAGGCATGGGCTATTGCACACGAAAATTTGGGAATCGGGCGGAATTCTAGGTTTTTGGCCGAAAAACGTAAAAAATGAGGAACGATCATGGTGGGGCGGTGACTATGGTTCCTTAGGTCATATTTGATGGACCGGAAAATTTTTAGGCGATCGGGGTCCGGCGGGGCCGCGACCACTTGGAAGGTGTGGGCTGTAGCACACGAAAATATGGGAATCGCAAGGAATTCAAGTTTTTTGGCCGAAAAACGCAAAAAATAAGGAACGATCATGGCGGGACGGTGACTATGGTTCCTTAGGTGGTATTTGATGGCCCAAAGAAATTTAGGATATTGGGGTTCGGGGGTCCCGGGACAACTTGGAAGGAGTGGGCTATAGCACACGAAAATTTGGGAATCGGGCGGAATTCTAGTTTTTTGGCCGAAAAATGCAAACAATGAGGAACGATCACGGCGGGGCGGTGACTATGGTTCCTTAGGTCGTATTAGATGGCCCAAAAATCTTTTAGGCGATCCGAGTCCGGGGCGCCCGGCCCACTCGGAAGGCGTGGGCACACGAAAATATGGGAATCAGGCGGAATTCTAGTTTTTTGGCCAAAAAATGCAAAAAATGAGGAACGATTATGGCGGGGCGGTGACTATGGTTCCTTAGGTCGTATTTGATGGCCCTAAAAAATTTAAGGCGATCCCAGTCCGGGGGGCCCGGCCCACTCGGAAGGCGTGGGCGCACACGACAATATGGGAATCGGGCGGAATTCTAGTTTTTTAGCCGTAAAATGCAAAAAGTGAGGAACGATCATGGCGGGGCGTTGACTATGGTTTCTTTGGTCGTATTTAATGACCCGTAAAATTTTTAGGTAATTCGTGTCCGGGGGTCCCTGGACCACTTGGAAGGCGTGGGCTATAGCACATGAAAATATGGGAATCTGGCGGCATTCTAGTTTTTTGGCACTAAAATGCAAATAATGAGGAAAGGTCATGGCGGGGCGGTGACTATGGTTCCCTAGGTCGTATTTGATGGACCGAAAAAAAATTTGGTGATCCGAGTCAGGGGGTCCGGCCCACTCCAAAGGCATGGGCTATTACACACGAAAATATGGGAATAGGGAGGAATTTTAGTTTTTTGGCCGAAAAACTTAAAAAAAGAGGAATGATCATGGCAGGGCGGTGTCTATGGTTCCATAGGTCGTATTTGATGGCCCGAAATCTTTTTAGGCGATCCCACTACGGGGGCCCGGCCCACTTGGAAGGTTTGGGCGCACGAGAAAATATGGGAATCGCGTTGAATTCTAGTATTTTGGTCGAAAAACGCAAAAAATGAGGAATGATCCCATTGAGGTGGTGACTATGGTTCCTTAGGTCGTATTTGATGGCCCGAAATATTTTAAGGAGATTAGGGTCCGGGGGTCCTGGGACCACTTGGAAGGCGTGGGCTATATCCCACGAAAATATGGGAATCGGGCGGAATTCTTGTTTTTTGGCCGTAAAATGCAAAAAAAGAGGAACGGTCATGGTAGGGCGGTGACTATGGTTCTTTAGGTCGTATTTGATGGCCCCAAAACATTTTAGGCGATCCGATTCCTGGGGGCCCGACCCACTCGGAAGGCGTGGGCCACACGAAAATATGGTAATCAGGTGGAATTCTAGTTTTTTGGCTGAAAAATGCGAAACATGAGGAACGATCATGGCGGGGTGGTGACTATGGTTCCTTAGGTCGTATTTGATGGTCCGAAACATTTTTTGGAGATCGGGGTTCGGGGGTCCCGGGACCACTTGGAAGGCATAGGCTATAGCACACGAAAATATGGGAATCGGGCGGAATTCTAATTTTTTCGCCGAAAAACGCAAAAAATGAGGTATGATCATGGTGGGGCGGTGACTATGGCTCCTTTGGACGTATTTGATGGCCCATAAACATTTTAGGCGATCCGAGTCCGGGGGGCCCGACCCACTCGGAAGGCATGGGCTATAGCACACGAAAATATGGGAATCAAGCGGAATTCTAGTTTTTTGGCTGATAAATGCAAAAAATGAGGAACGATCATAGCGGGGCGGTGACTATGGTTCCCTAGGTCATATTTAATGGCCCGAAATTTTTTTAGGCGATCCGAGTCAAGGGGCCCGGCCCACTTGGAAGGCGTCGGCTATTGCACATAAAAATATGGAAATCGGGCGGAATTCTAGTTTTTTGGCCGAAAAACAAAAAAATTGAGGAACGATAATGGCGGGGGGTGACTATGGTTCCTTAGGTCGTATTTGATGGCCCGATACTTTTTTAGGTGATCCTAGTTCGGGGGGCCCGGCCCACTCGGAAGGCGTGGGCGCACACGAAAATATGGGAATCAGACGGAATTCTAGTTTTTTGGCCGAAAAATGCAAAAAATGAGGAACGATCACGGAGGGGTGGTGACTATGGTTCCTTAGGTCATATTTGATGGCCCGAAAAACTTTTTGGAGATCAGGGTTCGGGGGTCCCGGGACCACTTGGAAGTCGTGGGCTATAGCACACTAAAATATGGGAATCGGGCAAAATTCTAGTTTTTTGGCCGTAAAATGCAAAAAGTGAGGAACGATCATGGAGGGGCGGTGACTATGGTTCCTTAGGTCATATTTGATGGCCCAAATTTTTTTAGGCGATCAAAGTACTGGGGGCCCGGCCCACTCGGAAGGCATGGGCGCACACGAAAATATGAGAATCGGGCGGAGATCTAGTTTTTTGGCCGAAAAACACAAAAAATGAGGAACTATCATGGCGGGGTGGTGACTATAGTTCCTTAGGTCGTATTTGATGGCCCAAAATTTTTTTAGGCGATCAGGGTCCTGGGAGCCCGTGACCACTCGGAAGGCGTGGGCTATAGCACACGAAATTATGGGAATCGCGCGGAATTCAAGTTTTTTGGCTGAAAAATGAAAAAAATGTGGAACGATCATGGCGGAGCGGTGACTATGGTTCCTTAGGTCGTATTTGATGGCCAGGAAATATTTTAGGCGATCGGGGTCCGAGGGTCCCGGGACCACTTGGAAGGCGTGGGCTATAGCACATGAAAAAATGGGAATCGGGCGGAATTCTAGGTTTTTAGCCGTAAAACGCAAAAAATAAGGAAAGGTCATGTCAGGGCGGTGACTATGGTTCCTTAGGTCGTATTTGATGGCCCGAAAAATTTTTAGGCGATCCGAGTCAGGGGGCCTGGCCCACTCGGAAGGCATGGGCTATTGCACACGAAAATATGGGAATCAGGCAGAATTCTAATTGTTTGGCAAAAAAATGCAAAAAATGAGTAATGATCATTGCGGGGCAGTAACAATGGTTCCCTAGGTCGTATTTGATGGCCCAAAAATATTTTGGGCGATCCGAGTCAGCGGGCCCGGCTCACTCGGAAGGCGTGGGCTGTTGCACACAAAAATATGGGAATCGGGCTGAATTCTAGTTTTTTGGCCGAAAAACGCAAAAAAAATGAGGAACGATCATGGCAGGGCGGTGACTATGGTTCTCTAGGTCGTATTTTATGGCCCGAAAAACCTTTAGGCGATCCGAGTCCGGGGGGCCCGACCCACTCGTAAGGCGTGGGCTATAGCACACGAAAATATGGGAATCGGGCAGAATTCTAGTTTTTTGGCCAAAAAATGCAAAACATGAGGAAGGATCATGGCGGGCGGTGACTATGGTTCCTTATGTCGTATTTGATGACCCGAAAATTTTTTAGGCGATTGGGGTCCGGGTGGCCAGGGAACACTCGGAAGGCGTGGTCTATAGCACACAAAAATATGGGCATCAGGCGGAATTCTAGTGTTTTGGCCGTAAAACGCAGAAAAATGAGGAATGGTCATGGCGGGGTGGTGAATTTGGTTCCTTAGGTCGTATTTGATGGACCGAATGTTTTTTAGGCGATCCCAGTTCGGGGGCCCGGCGGGCGCACACGAAAATATGGGAATCGGGCGTAATTCTTGGTTTGTGGCCGAAAAATGCAAAAAATGAGGAACGATCATGGCGGGGCAGTGACTATGGTTCCTTAGGTCGTATTGGATGGACCGGAAAAATTATAGGCGATCGGGGTCCGTGGGCCTAGGACCACTCGGAAGGCGTGGGCTATATAGCACACGAAACTATGGGAATCAGGCGCAATTCTAGTTTTTTGGCCGAAAAACATAAAAAAAATGAGGAATGATCATGGCGGGGCGGTGACTATGGTTCCTTAGGTCGTATTTGATGGCCCAAAAAGTTTTTAGGCGATCCCAGTCCGGGGGCCCGGCCCACTCGGAAGGCGTGGGCGCACACGAAAATATAGGAATCGGGCGGAATTCTAGTTTTTTGGCCGAAAAATGCAAAAAATGAGGAACGATCATGGCGGGGCAGTGACTATGGTTCCTTAGGTCGTATTTGATGGACCGGAAAAATTTTAGGCGATTGGGGTCCGGGGTTCTCGGGACCACTCGGAAGGCGTGGGCTATAGCACCCGAAAATATGGGAATCGAGCGCAATTCTATTTTTTGACCGAAAAACGTAAAAATGAGGAACGATCATGGCATGGCGGTGACTATGGTTCTTTAGGTCGGATTTGATGGCCTGAAATATTTTTAGGCGATCACAGTCCGGGGGGCCCGGTCCAGTCGGAAGGCGTGGGCGCACACGAAAATATGGGAATCAGGCGGATTCAAGTTTTATGACCGAAAAATGCAAAAAATGAGGAATGATCATGGCGGGGCGGTGACTATAGATCCTTAGATCGTATTTGAGGGCCCCAAAACATTTTAGGCGATCCGATTCCTGGGGGCCCGACCCACTCGGAAGGCGTGGGCTATAGCACACGAAAATTTGGGAATCAGGCGGAATTCTAATTTTTTGGCCGAAAAACGCAAAAAATGAGGAATGATCATAGAGGGGTGGTGACTATGGCTCCTTAGGTTGTATTCAATGGCCCAGAAAATTTTTAGGTTATCGGGGTCCGGGGGTCTCGGGACCACTTGGAAGTCGTGGGCTATAGCACACGAATATATGGGAATCAGGCGGAATTCTAATATTTTGGCCGAAAAATGTAAAAATTGAGGTACGATCATAGCGGGGTGGTGACTATGGTTCCCTAGGTCGTATATGATGGCCCGAAAAAAATTTAGATGATCCGAGTCAGGGGGGCCCGGTCCACTCGGAAGGCGTGGGCTATTACGCACGAAAATATGGGAATCGGGCGGAATTCTAGTTTTTTGGCCGAAAATCTTAAAAAATGAGCATTGATCATGACGGGGCAGTGACTATGATTCCTTAGGTCGTATTTGATGGCCCAAAAGTTTTTTAGGCGATCCCAGTACGGGTGGCCCGGCCCCATCGGAAGGCGTGGGCGAATGCGAAAATATGGGAATCTGCCGAAATTCTAGTATTATGGCCGAAAAAGGCAAAAAATGAGGAACGATCAGGGCGGGGCGGTGACTATGGTTCCTTAGGTCGTATTTGATGGACCCAAAATTTTTTCAAAGATCGGGGTTCTGGGGTCCCGGGACCACTTGGAAGGCGTGGGCTATAGCACACGAAAATATGGGAATCGGGCGGAATTCTAGTTTTTTGGCCGTAAAATGCAAAACGTGAGTAACGATCATGGTGGGGCGGTGACTATGGTTCCTTAGGTTGTATATAATGGCCCGGAACATTTTTAGGCGATCCGAGTCTGGGGGTCCCGGGACCACTTGGAAGGCGTGGGCTATAGCACACGAAAATATGGGAATTAGGCGGAAATCTAGTTTTTTGGCCGTAAAACGCAGAACAACTGAGGAATGATCATAGCGGGGTGGTGATTTTGGTTCCCTAGGTCGTATATGATGGCCCGAAAAATTTTTAGATGATCCGAGTCAGGGGGTCCGGCCCACTCGGAAGGCGTGGGCTATTGCACACGAAAATATGGGAATCGGGCGAAATTCTAATTTTTTGGCCGAAAAATGCAAAATATGAGGAATGGTCATGGCTGGGCGGTGACTATGGTTCCTTAGGTCGTATATAATAGCCCGGAACAACTTTAGGCGATCCGAGTCAGGGGGTCCGGCCCACTCGGAAGGCGTGGGCTATAGCACACGAAAATATGGGAATCGAGCAAAATTCTAGTTTTTTGACCGAAAAATGAAAAATATGAGGAATGGTCATGGCTGGGCAGTGACTATGGTTCCTTAGGTCGTATTTGATGGCCTAGAAAAATTTTAGGCGATCGGGGTCCGGGGGTCCCGGGACCACTTGGAAGGCATGGGCAATTAGCACACGAAAATATGGGAATCAGGCGGAATTCTAGTTTTTTTGCCGAAAAATACAAAAAAAGAGGAACAATAATGGCGGGGCGGTGACTATGGTTCCCTAGGTCGTATTTAATGACCCGAAAAAGTTTTAGGCGGTTCGAGTGAGGGGGGCCCGGCCCACTCGAAAGGCATGAGCTATTGCACACGAAAATTTGGGAATCGGGCGAAATTCTAGTTTTTTGGCCGAAAAACGTAAAAAATGAGAAACGATCAGGGCGGGGCGGTGACTATGGTTCCTTAGGTCATATTTGATGGACCGGAAAATTTTTAGGCGATCGGGGTCCGGCGGGGCCGCGACCACTCGTAAGGTGTGGGCTGTAGCACACGAAAATATGGGAATCGCAAGGAATTCAAGTTTTTTGGCCGAAAAACGCAAAAAATAAGGAACGTTCATGGCGGGACGGTGACTATGGTTCCTTAGGTGGTATTTGATGGCCCAAAAAAATTTAGGAGATTGGGGTTCGGGGGTCTCGGGACCACTTGGAAGGAGTGGGCTATAGCACACGAAAATATGGGAATCGGGCGGAATTCTAGTTTTTTGGCCGAAAAATGCAAACAATGAGGAACGATCACGGCGGGGCGGTGACTATGGTTCCTTAGGTCGTATTAGATGGCCCAAAAATCTTTTAGGCGATCCGAGTCCGGGGCGCCCGGCCCACTCGGAAGGCGTGGGCACACGAAAATATGGGAATCGGGCGGAATTCTAGTTTTTTGGCCAAAAAATGCAAAAAATGAGGAACGATCATGGCGGGGCGGTGACTATGGTTCCTTAGGTCGTATTTGATGGCCCTAAAAAATTTAAGGCGATCCCAGTCCGGGGGGCCCGGCCCACTCGGAAGGAGTGGGCGCACACGACAATATGGGAATCGGGCGGAATTCTATTTTTTTAGCCGTAAAATGCAAAATGTGAGGAACGATCATGGTGTGGCGGTGAATATGGTTTCTTTGGTCGTATTTAATGACCCGTTAAATTTTTAGGCGATTCGAGTCCGGGGGTCCCTGGACCACTTGGAAGGCGTGGGCTATAGCACATGAAAATATGGGAATCTGGCGGCATTCTAGTTTTTTGGCACTAAAATGCAAATAATGAGGAAAGGTCATGGCGGAGCGGTGACTATGGTTCCCTAGGTCGTATTTGATGGACCGAAAAAAAATTTGGTGATCCGAGTCAGGGGGCCCGGCCCACTCCGAAGGCATGGGCTATTACACACGAAAATAAGGGAATAGGGAGGAATTTTAGTTTTTTGGCCGAAAAACTTAAAAAAAGAGGAATGATCATGGCGGGGCAGTGTCTATGGTTCCATAGGTCGTATTTGATGGCCCGAAATCTTTTTAGGTGATCCCACTACGGGGGCCCGGCCCACTCGGAAGGTTTAGGCGCACGCGAAAATATGGGAATCGCGTTGAATTCTAGTATTTTGGTCGAAAAACGCAAAAAATGAGGAATGATCCCATTGAGGCGGTGACTATGGTTCCTTAGGTCGTATTTGATGGCCCGAAATATTTTAAGGAGATTAGGGTCCGGGGGTCCCGGGACCACTTGGAAGGCGTGGGCTATATCCCACGAAAATATGGGAATCGGGCGGAATTCTTGTTTTTTGGCCGTAAAATGCAAAAAAAGAGGAACGGTCATGGTAGGGCGGTGACTATGGTTCTTTAGGTCGTATTTGATGGCCCCAAAACATTTTAGGCGATCCGATTCCTGGGGGCCCGACCCACTCGGAAGGCGTGGGCCACACGAAAATATGGTAATCAGGTGGAATTCTAGTTTTTTGGCTGAAAAATGCGAAACATGAGGAACGATCATGGCGGGGTGGTGACTATGGTTCCTTAGGTCGTATTTGATGGTCCGAAACATTTTTTGGAGATCGGGGTTCGGGGGTCCCGGGACCACTTGGAAGGCATAGGATATAGCACACGAAAATATGGGAATCGGGCAAAATTCTAATTTTTTGGCCGAAAAACGCAAAAAATGAGGAATGATCATGGTGGGGCGGTGACTATGGCTCCTTAGGACGTATTTGATGGCCCATAAACATTTTAGGTGATCCGAGTCCGGGGGGCCCGACCCACTCGGAAGGCATGGGGTATAGCACACGAAAATATGGGAATCAAGCGGAATTCTAGTTTTTTGGCCGATAAATGCAAAAAATGAGGAACGATCATTGCGGGGCGGTGACTATGGTTCCCTAGGTCATATTTAATGGCCCAAAATTTTTTTAGGCGATCCGAGTTAAGGGGCCCGGCCCACTCGGAAGGCGTCGGCTATTGCACATAAAAATATGGGAATCGGGCGGAATTCTAGTTTTTTGGCCGAAAAACAAAAAAATTGAGGAACGATAATGGCGGGGGGTGACTATGGTTCCTTAGGTCGTATTTGATGGCCCGAAAATTTTTTAGGTGATCCTAGTTCGGGGGGCCTGGCCCACTCGGAAGGCGTGGGCGCACACGAAAATATGGGAATCGGGCGGAATTCTAGTTTTTTGGCCGAAAAATGCAAAAAATGAGGAACGATCATGGAGGGGCGGTAACTATGGTTCCTTAGGTCGTAATTGATAGACCAGAAAAATTTTAGGCGATCAGGGTCCGGGGGGCCCGGGACCACTCGTAAGGCGCGGGCTATAGCACACGAAAATATGGGAATCGTGCGGAATTCAAATTTTTTGGCCGAAAAACGCAAAATATGAGGAACGATTATGGCGAGGCAGTGACTATGGTTCCTTAGGTCATAATTGATTGCCCAAAAATTTTTTAGGAGATCGGGATTTGGGAGTCCCGGTACCACTTGGAAGGCATGGGCTATAGCACACGAAAATATGGGAATCTGGCGGAATTCGAGTTTTTTAGCCGTAAAATGCAAAAAGTGAAGAATGATCATGGCGGGGCGGTGACTATGGTTCCTTAGGTCGTATTTCATGGCCCGGAATAATTTTAGCCGATCCGAGTCTAGGGGTCCCGGGACAACTTGGAAGGCGTGGCCTAGCACATGAAAATATGGGAATCGGGCGGAATTCTAGTTTTTTGGCCGAAAAACGCAGAAAAAATGAGGAATGGTCATGGCAGGTGGTGACTATGGTTCTCTTAGTCGTATTTGATGGCTCGAAAAAAATTTTGGCGATCCGAGTTCGGGGGGCCTGGCCCACTCAGAAGGCGTGGGCTATAGCACACGAAAATATGGGAATCGGGCGAAAATCTAGATTTTTGGCCGAAAAAAGCAAAAAAGGAGGAACGATCATGGCGTGGCGGTGACTATGGTTCCTTAGGTCGTATTTGATGGCTCAGAAAAATTTAAGGTTATCCGGGTCCGGATGGTCCCGGCCCACTTGGAAGACGGCACCAGAAAATATAGGAATCGGGCGAAATTCTAGTTCTTTGGCCGAAAAACCCAAAAAATAAGAAACGTTCATGGTGGGGCGGTGACAATGGTTCCTTAGGTCGTATTTGATGGCCCGGAAAAATTTTAGGCGATCAGGGTCCGGGGGGCCTGGCCCATTCGGAAGGCGTGGTTTATAGCACACGAAAATATAGGAATCTGCCGAAATTCTAGTTCTTTGGCCGATAAACGCAAAAAATGAGGAAAGATCATGGCGGGGCGGTGATTATGGTTCCTTAGGTAATATTTGATGACCCAGAAAAACTTTAGGAGATCGGGGTCCGGGGGTCCCGGGACCACTTGGAAGGCGTGGGCTATAGCACACAAAAATATGGGAATCGGGCGAAATTCTAGTTTTTTGGCCGAAAAACGTAAAAAATGCGGAATGATCATGGCGGGGCGGTGACTCTGGTTCCTTAGGTCGTATTTGATGGCCCTAAAAATTTTAATGCGATCGGGGTCCCGGGACCACTTGGAAGGCGTGGGCTATAGCACACGAAAATGTGGGAATCGTGTGAAATTCAAGTAGTTTGGCAGTAAATTGCAAAGAAATGAGGAAAGGTCATTACGGGGCGGTGACTATGATTCCTTAGGTCATTTTTGATGGCCCGAACAATTTTTAGGCGATTCCAGTCCGAGGGGCTTAGCCCACTCGGAAGGCATGGGCGCACACAAAAATATGGGAATCAGGCGGAATTCTAGTTTTTTGGCTAAAAAATGCAAAAAATGAGGAATGATCATGACGGGGCGGTGACTATGGTTCCTTAGGTCGTATTTGATGGCCCAAAAATTTTTTAGGCGATCAGGGGCCGGGGGTCCCGGAACCACTTGGAATGCGTGGGCTATAGCACACGAAAATATAGGAATCGGGCGGAATTCTAGTGTTTTGGCCAAAAACTGCAAAAAATGAGGAACGATTATGGCAGGGCGGTGACTATGGTTCCCTAGGTCATATTTGATGGCCCGAAAAAAAAAATTGGCGATCCGAGTCAAGGGGCCCGGCCCACTCGAAAGGCGTGGGCTATTGTACACAAAAATATGAGAATCGGGCAGAATTCTAGTTCTTTGGCCAAAAAATGCAAAAAATGAGGAACGATCATGGCGGGGCGTTGACTATGGTTCCTTGGGTCGTATTTGATGGCCCGCAAAAATTTTAGGCGGTCAGGGTCCGGGGGTCCCAGGACCACTTGGAAGGCGTGGGCTATAGCACATGAAAATATGGGAATTGGAATTCTAGTTTTTTTGCTGTAAAACGCAAAACAAATGAGGAACGGTAATGGAAGGGCGGTGACTATGGTTCTTTAGGTCGTATTTGATGGCCCGGAAAATTTTTAGGCGATCCGAGTCCGGGGGCCCGGCCCACTTGGATGGCGTGGATTATAGCACTCGAAAATATGGCAATCGGGTGGAATTCATGTTTTTTGGCCAAAAAATGCAAAAAATGAGGAACGATCATGGCGGGGAAGAGCCTATGGTTCCTTAAGTCGTATTTGATAGCCTAAAAATTTTAGGCGATCGGGGTCCCGGGACCACTTGGAAGGCGTGGTGGGAGCACACGAAAATATGGGAATCGAGCGGAATTCTAGTTTTTTTGCCAAAAAATGCAAAACATGAGGAACGATCATGGCGGGGCAGAGCCTATGGTTCCTTAAGTCGTATTTGATAGCCGAAAAATATTAGGCGATCGGGGTCCCGGGACCACTTGGAAGGCGTGGGAGCACAAGAAAATATGGGAATCGAATGGAATTCATGTTTTTTGGCCAAAAAATGCAAAAAATGAGGAACGATCATGGCGGGGAAGAGCCTATGGTTCCTTAAGTCGTATTTGATAGCCTAAAAATTTTAGGCGATCGGGGTCCCGGGACCACTTGGAAGGCGTGGTGGGAGCACACGAAAATATGAGAATCGAGCGGAATTCTAGTTTTTTTGCCAAAAAATGCAAAACATGAGGAACGATCATGGCGGGGCAGAGCCTATGGTTCCTTAAGTCGTATTTGATAGCCGAAAAATATTAGGCGATCGGGGTCCCGGGACCACTTGGAAGGCGTGGGAGCACACGAAAATATGGGAATCGAGCGGAATTCTAGTTTTTTGGTTGAAAAACACAAAAAATGAGGAACGATCATGGCGAGGTGATGACTATGGTTCCTTAGGTAGTATTTGATGGCCTGAAAAAATTTTAGACGATCGAGGTCCCGGGACCACTTGGAAGGCGTGGGCTATAGCACACGAAAATATGGGAATCGGGCGGAATTCTAGGTTTTTGGCCATAAAACGCAAAAAAATAGGAACGGTCATGACAGGGCGGTGACTATGGTTTCTTTGGTCGTATTTAATGACCCGGAAAATTTTTAGTCGATCCGAGTCCGGGGGCCTCGAACCACTCGAAATGCGTGGGCTATAGCACACGAAAATATGGGAATCGGACGGAATTCTAGCTTTTTTGCCAAAAAATGCAAAATATTAGGAACGATCATGGCGGGGCGGTGACTATGGTTCCTTAGGTTGTATTTGATAGCGTGGAAGAATTTTAAACGATCCGGCTCAGGGGGCCCCTACCCACAGAGAAGGTGTGGGCTATAGCACACGAAAATATGGGAATCTAGCGAAATTCTAGTTTTTTGGCCGTAAAACCCAAAAAAATAAGGAACGGTCATGGAGGGGCAGTGACTATGGTTCCTTATGCCATATTTGATGGCCTGAAAAAATTTTAGGCGATCCGAGTCCGGGGAGCCCGGCCCACTCGGAAGCCGTGGTAACACATGAAAATAAGGGAATCAGGCAGAATTCTAGTTCTTTGGCCGAAAAATGCAAAACATGAGGAATGATCTTGCGGGGTGGTGACTATGGTTCCTTAGGTCATATTTGATGGCCCGAAAATATTTTAGGCGATCAAGTTCCAGGGGGCCCGGCCCATTCGGAAGGCGTGGTCTATAGCACACGAAAATATGGGAATCGCGCGGAATTCTAGTTCTTTGGCCGAAAAACACAAACAATGAGGAACGATCATGGCGGGCGGTGATTATTGTTCCTTAGGTCGTATTTGATGGCCTGTAAAAGTTTTAGGAGATCGGGGTCCGGTGGTCCCGGGACCACTTGGAAGGCGTGGGCTATAGCACCCAAAAATATGGGAATCGATGGGAATTCTAGTTTTTTGGCCGCAAAAAACGCAAATAATGAGGAACGATCATGGCGGGGCAGTGACTATTGTTCCTTAGGTCGTATTTAATTGCCCGAAAAAATTTTAGGCGATCCGAGTCTAGGAGGCCCGGCCCACTCGTAAGGCGTGGGCTATAGTACAAGAAAATATGGGAATCAGGCGGAATTCTAGTTCTTTGGCCGTAAAACGCAAAAAATAAGGAACGATCATGATGGGGCGGTGACTATGGTTCCTTAGGTCGTATTTGATGGCCCGAAAAATTTTTAGGCGATCCGAGACCTGTGGGCCTGGCCCACTCGGAAGGCGTAGCACTCAAAAATACGGGAATCAGGCGGAATTCTAGTTTTTTGGCCGAAAAACGGAAAAAATGAGGAACGTTCACGATGGGGCGGTGACTATGGTTCCTTAGGTAGTATTTGATGGCCCGAAAAACTTTTAGGCGATCCGAGACCAGTGGGCCCGACCCACTCAGAAGGCGTGGGCTATAACACTAAAAAAATATGAGAATCGGGGGTAATTCTAGTTTTTTTGCCGAAAAACGGAAATAATGAGGAATGTTCACGACGGGGTGGTGACTATGGTTCCTTAGGTCGTATTTGATGGCCCGAAAAATTTTTAGGCGATCCGGTACCGGGGCCCCCTACCCACAGGGAAGGCATGTGCTATAGCACACGAAAATATTGAAATCAGGCGAAATTCAAATTTTTCGGCCGAAAAACGCAAAAAATGAGGAACGATCATGGCGGGGCAGTGACTATGTTTCATTAGGACGTATTTAATGGACCGTAAAAATTTTAGGCGATCGGGGTCCGGGGGGCCCGGGACCACTCGGAAGCCGTGGGCTATAGCACTCGAAATTATGGGAATCGTGCGGAAATCATGTTTTTTGGCCGAAAAATGGAAAATATGAGGAACGATCATGGCGGGGTGGTGACTATGGTTCCTTAGGTCGTATTTGTTGGCCCGAAACATTTTTAAGAGATCGGGGTTCGGGAGTCCCGGGACCACTTGAAAGACGTAGGCTATAGCACACGAAAATAAGGGAATCGGGCTGAATTCTAATTTTTTGGCTGAAAAACACAAAAATGAGGAATGATCATGGCGCGGTGGTGACTATGGTTCTTTAGGTCGAATTTCATGGCCCGGAACCATTTTAGGCAATCCGAGTCCGGGGGCCCGACCCACTCGGAAGGCGTGGGCTATAGCACACGAAAATATTGGAATCAGGCGAAATTCTAATTTTTTGGCCGAAAAACGCAAAAAATGTGGAACGATCATGGCGGGGCGATGACTATGGTTCCCTAGGTCGTATTTGATGGCCCAAAAAAATTTTAGGCGATCCGAATCAAGGGGCCCGTCCCACTCGGAAGGCGTCGGCTATTGCACACGAATATATGGGAATCGGGAGGAATTCTAGATTTTTGGCCGAAAAACATAAAAATTGAGGAACGATAATGGCGGGGCGTGACTATGGTTCCTTAGGTCGTATTTGATGGCCCGAAAAAATTTTAGGCGATTCTACTGCGGGGGGCCAGGCCCACTCGGAAGGCCTGGGCGCACACGAAAATATGGGAATCGGGCGGAATTCTAGTGTTTTGGCCGAAAAACGCAAAACATGAGGAATGATTATGGCGGGGCGGTGACTATGGTTCCTTAAGTCATAATTGATTGCCCGAAAAAATTTTAGGAGATCAGGGTTCGGGGGTCCCGGGACCACTTGGAAGGCGTGGGCTATAGCACACGAAAATATGGGAATCGGGCGGAATTCCAGTTTTTTAGCCGTAAAATGCAAAAAGTGAGGAACGATGATGGCGGGCGATGACTATGGTTCCTTAGGTCATATTTCATGGCCCGGAAAATTTTTAGCCGATCCGAGTCCAGCGGTCCCAGGACCACTTGGAAGGCATGGTCTAGCACACGAAAATATAGGAATCGGGCGGAATTCTAGTTTTTTGGCCGAAAAACACAGAACAAAATGAGGAATGGTCATAGAAAGGCTGTGACTATGGTTCTCTTGGTTGTAATTGATGGCCCAAAAAAATTTTTGGCGATCCCAGTTCGGGGGGCCCGGCCCACTCGGAAGGCGTGGGCTATAACACACGAAAAATATGGGAATCGGGCGGAATTCTAGCTTTTTGGCCGAAAAAAGCAAAAAAGGAGGAACGATCATGGTGGGGCGGCGACTATGGTTCCTTAGGTCATATTCAATGGCTCGGAAAAATTTAAGGTTATCCGGGTCCAGATGGGTCCGGCCCACTCGGAAGGCGGCACACGAAAATATGGGAATCGGGCGAAATTCTAGTTCTTTGGCCGAAAAATCCAAACAATAAGGAATGTTCATGGCGGGGCGGTGACTATGGTTCCTTAGGTCGTATTTGATGGCCCGAAAAAATTTTAGGCGATCAGGGTCCGGGGGGCTTGGCCCATTCGGAAGGCGTGGTCTATAGCACACGGAAATATGGGAATCAGCCGGTATTCTAGTTCTTTGGCCGAAAAGCGCAAAAAATGAGGAACGATCATGCCGAGGCGATGATTAATGTTCCTTTGGATGTATTTGATGGCCCGTAAAAATTTTAGGCGATCCGAGTCCGGGGGGCCCGGGACCACTTGGAAGGCATGGGCTATAGCACACGAAAATATGTGAAGCGGGCGGAATTCTAGTTTTTTGACCGAAAAACGCAAAAAATGAGGAACGCTCATGGTATGACGGTGACTATGGTTCCTTCGGTCGTATTTGATGGCCCGAAAAGTTTTTAGGTGATCCGAGTCCGGGGGGCCCTGCCCATTCGTAAGGCGTGGGCTATAACACACGAAAATATGGGAATCGGGCGAAATTCTAGTTCTTTTGCCGTAAAATTCAAAAAATGAGGAACGATCATGGTGGGGCATTGACTATGGTTCCTTAGGTCGTATTTGATTTCCCACAAAAATTTTAGGCGATCAGGGTCTGGGGGTCCTGGGACCACTTGGAAGGCGTGGGCTATAGCACAAGAAAATATGGGAATTAGAATTCTAGTTTTTTGGCTATAAAACGCAAAAAAATGAGGAACGGTCATGGCAGGGCAGTGAGTATGGTTTTTTAGGTCGTATTTGATAGCCCGGAAAATTTTTAGCCGATCCGAGTCTGGAGGGCCCGGCCCACTCGGAATGGGAATCGCTCGGATTTCTAGTTTTTTGGCCGAAAATGCAAAAAATGAGGAACGATCACGGCGGGGCGGTGACTATCATTCCTTAGGTCGTATTTGATGGCCCAAAAAGTTTTTGGCGATCGGAGTTCCGGGACCAATTGGAAGGCGTGAGCTATAGCACACAAAAATATGGGAATCGGGCAGAATTCTAGTTTTTTTGCCAAAAAATGAAAAAACATGAGGAACGATCATGGCGGGGCGGTTATTGTGGTTCCTTAGGTCGTATTTGATGGCCCGGAAGAATTTTAGGTGATCCGGCTCCGGGGGCCTCTACCCACTAGAAAGGCATGGGCTATAACATACGAAAATATGGGAATCGGGCGAAATTCTAGTTCTTTGGCCGAAAAACGCAAAACATGAGGAACGATCATGGCGGGGTGATGACTATGGTTCATTAGGTAGTAATTGATGGCACGGAAAATTTTTAGGCGATCGAGGTCCCGGGAGCACTTGGAAGGCGTGGGCTATAGCACACAAAAATATGGGAATCGGGCGGAATTCTAGTTTATTGGCCGAAAAACGCAAAACATGAGGAACGATCATGGCGGGCGGTGAGTATGGTTCCTTAGGTCTTATTTAATGGCCTGGAAAAGTTTTAGGCGATCCGAGTCCAGGGGCCCCGACCCACTCGAAAGGCGTGGGCTATAGCATACGAAAATATGGGAATCGGACGGAATTCTAGCTTTTTGGCTGAAAAATGCAAAAAATTAGGAACGATCATGGCGGGGCGGTGACTATGGTTCCTTAGGTCGTATTTGTTGGCGCGGAAAAATTTTAAACGATCCGGTTCAGGGGGCCCCTACCCACTGAGAAGGCATGGGTTATAGCACACAAAAATATGGCAATCTTGCGAAATTCTAGTGTTTTGGCTGTAAAACACAAAAAACATAAGGAACGGTCAAGGTGAGATAGTGACTATGGTTCCTTAGGCCGTATTTGATGGCCTGAAAAAAAAATTAAGCGATCCGAGTCCGGGGGGCCCGACCCACTCGGAAGGCATGGTAACATACGGAAATTTGGGAATCGGGCGGAATTCTAGTTCTTTCGCCGAAAAACACAAAACATGGGGAACGATCACGGTGGAGTGGTGACTATTGTTCCTTAGGTCGTATTTGAAGGCATGGAAATGTTTTAGGGGATCAGGGCCCAGGGACCTGGCCCATTCGGAAGGCGTGGTCTATAGCACACTAAAATATGAAAATCGGGCGGAATTCTAGTTCTTCGAAAGAAAAACACAAAAAATGAGGAACGATCATGGAAGGAGGTGATTATTGTTCCTTAGGTCATATTTGATGGCCCGGAAAAATTTTAGGCGATCCGAGTCTGGGGGGCCCGGGACCACTTGGAAGGCATGGGCTATAGCACACGAAAATATGTGAAGCGGGCGGAATTCTAGTTTTTTGGCCGAAAAATGCAAAAAATGAGGAACGCTCATGGTATGGCGGTGACTATGGTTCCTTAGGTTGTATTTGATGGCCCGGAAAAATTTTAGGCGATCCGAGTCCGAGGGGCCCGGCCCATTCGTAAGGCGTGGGCTATAACACACGAAAATATGGGAATCAGGCGGAATTCTAGTTCTTTCTTTGAAAAACGCAAAATATGAGGAACGATCATGGTGGGGCATTGACTATGGTTCCTTAGGTCTTATTTGATTTCCCGCAAAAATTTTAGGCGATCAAGGTCCGGGGGTCCCGGGACTACTTGGAAGGCGTGGGCTATAGCACAAGAAAATATGGGAATTGGAATTCTAGTTTTTTGGCTGTAAAATGCAAAAAAATGAGGAACGGTCATAGCAGGGCAGTGACTATGTTTCTTTAGGTCGTATTTGATGGCCCGAAAAAAGTTTAGGCGATCCGAGTCCGGGGGGCCCGGCCCACTCGGAATGGGAATCGCTCGGAATTCTAGTTTTTTGGCCGAAAATGTAAAAAATAAGGAACGATCACGGGCGGGGCGGTGACTATGTTTCCTTAGGTCGTATTTAATGGCCCAAAAAGTTTTAGGCAATCGGGGTTCCGGGACCACTTGGAAGGCGTGGGCTATAGCACACGAAAATATGGGAATCGGGCGGAATTCTAGTTTTTTGGCCAAAAAACGCAAAACATGAGGAACGATCATGGTTCCTTTGGTCGTATTTGATGGCCCGGAAGAATTTTAGGTGATCCGGCTTCGGGGGCCCTACCCACTGGGAAGGCGTGGGCTATAGCACACGAAAATATGGGAATCTGGCGGAATTCTAGTTCTTTGGCCGAAAAACGCAAAAAATGAGGAACGATCATGGCGAGGTGATGACTATGGTTCCTTAGATAGTATTTGATGGCGCGGAAAATTTATAGGCGATCGAGGTCCCCGGACCACTTGGAAGGCGTGGCCTATAGCACACAAAAATATGGGAATCGGGCGTAATTCTAGTTTATTGGCCGAAAAACGCAAAACATGAGGAACGATCATGGTGGGGCGGTGACTATGGTTCCTTAGGTCATATTTAATGGCCCGAAAAAATTTTAGGCGATCCGAGTCCGGGGCCCCCGAACCACTCAAAAGGCGTGGCTATAGCACACGAAAATATGGGAATCGGACGGAATTCTAGCTTTTTGGCCGAAAAATGCAAACAATTAAGAACGATCATAGAGGGGCGACGACTATGGTTCCTTAGGTCTTATTTGATGGCGCGGAAAAATTTTAAACGATCCGGCTCAGGAGGCCCCTACCCACTGAGAAGGCGTGGGCTATAGCACACGAAAATATGGGAATCTGGCGAAATTCTAGTTTTTTCCATAAAACACAAAAAACACGAGGAACGGTCATGGCAGGATGGTGACTATGGTTCCTTAGGCCGTATTTGATGGCCTAAAAATTTTTTAAGTGATCCGAGTCCGGGGGGACCGACTCACTCGGAAGGCGTGGTAACACATGAAATTTTGGGAATCGGGCGAAATTCTAGTTCTGTCGCCGAAATATGCAAAACATGGGGAATGATCATGGCGGGGTGGTGACTATTGTTCCTTAGGTCGTATTTGATGCCCCGGAAACGTTTTAGGCGATCAGGGCCCGGGGGGCCCGGCCCATTCGGAAGGCATGGTCTATAGCACACGAAAATATGAGAATCGGGTGGAATTCTAGTTCTTTGGCCGAAAAATACAAAAAATGAAGAACGATCATGGCGGGCGGTGATTATTGTTCCTTAGGTCGTATTTGATGGCCCGGAAAATTTTTAGGAGATCGGGGTCCGGTGGTCCCGGGACCACTTGTAAGGCGTGGGCTATAGCACACGAAAATATGGGAATCGGGGGGAATTTAAGTTTTTTGGCCGCAAAATGCAAATAATTAGGAACGATCATGGCGGGGCGGTGACTATTGTTCCCTAGGTCATATTTAATTGCCCGAAAAAATTTTAGACTATCCGAGTCCGGGGGGCCCTGCCCCTTCGGAAGGCGTGGGCTAGCACAAGAAAGTATGGGAATCGGGCGAAATTCTAGTTGTTTGGCCGTAAAATGCAAAAAATGAGGAACGATCATGGCGGGGCGGTGACTATGGTTCTTTAGGTCGTATTTGATGGCCCGGAAAAATATTAGGAGATTGGGGTCCGGTGGTCTCGGGACCACTTGGAAGGCGTGGGCTATAGCACAAAAAAATATGGGAATCGGGCGGAATTCTAGATTTTTGGCCGAAAAATGCAAACAATGAGGAACGATCATGGCGGGGCGGTGATTATTGTTCCTTAGGTGGTATTTGATGGCCCAGTAAATTTTTAGGCGATCCGATTCCGGGGGACCCGGCCCACTCGGAAGGCGTGGGCTATATAGCACACGAAAATATGTGAATCGGGCGGAATTCTAGTTTATTGGACGAAAATGCAAAACATGAGGAACAATCATGGTGGGGATGTGGCTATGGATCCTTAGGTCGTATTTGATGGCCCTAAAATATTTTAGGCGATCGGGGTCCCGGGACCACTTGGAAGGAGTGGGCTATAGCACACGAAAATATGGGAATGGGTTGGAATTCTAGTTTTTTTGCCGAAAAAATGCAAAACATGAGGAACGATCATAGCGGGGTTGTGACTGTGGTTCCTTAGGTCGTATTTGATGGCCTGGAAAAATTTTAGGCAATCAGGGTCTAGGGGGCCCGGCCCATTCGGAAGGTGTGGTCTATAGCACATGAAAATATGAGAATCGGGCGGAATTCTAGTTCTTTGGCCGAAAAACACTAAAAATGAGGAACGATCATGCCGAGGCAGTGATTATTGTTCCATAGGTCGTATTTGATGGTCCGTAAAAATTTTAGGCGATCCGAGTCCGGGGGGCCCGGGACCACTTGGAAGGCATGGGCTATAGCACACGAAAATATGTGAAGCGGGCGGAATTCTAGTTTTTTGGCCGAAAAACGCAAAAAATGAGGAACGCTCATGGTAGGGCTGTACTATGGTTCCTTAGGTCATATTTAATGGCCTGGAAAAGTTTTAGGCGATCCGAGTCCGGGGGCCCCGACCCACTCGAACGGCGTAGCACACGAAAATATGGGAATCGGACGGAATTCTATCTTTTTGGCCGAAAAATGCAAAACATTAGGAACGATCATGGAGGGGCGGTGACTATGGTTCCTTAGGTCATATTTGATGGTATGGAAAAATTTTAAACGATTCGTCTCAGGGGGGCCCTACCCACTGAGAAGGTATGGGCTATAGCACACGAAAATATGGGAATCTTGCGAAATTCTAGTGTTTTGGCTGTAAAACGCAAAAAATAAGAGGAACGGTCATGGCGGGATGATGACTATGGTTCCTTAGGACATATTTGATGGCCTGAAAAAAAATTTAAGTGATCCGGGTCCGGGGGGCCCGACCCACTCGGAAGGCGTGGTAACATACACAAATTTGGGAATCGGGCGGAATTCTAGTTCTTTGGTCGAAAAATGCAAAACATGGGGAAAGATCATGGTGGGGTGGTGACTATTGTTCCTTAGGTCATATTTGATGGCCTAGAAATGTTTTAGGCGATCAGGGCCCGGGGGCTCCCGGCCCATTCGGAAGGCGTGGTCTATAGCACACGAAAATATGAAAATCGGGCGGAATTCTAGTTCTTTGTCCGAAAAACACAAAAAATGAGGAACGATCATGGAGGGAGTTGATTATTGTTCCTTAGGTCGTATATGATGGTCCGGAAAATTTTTAGGAGATCGGGGTTCGGTTGTCCCGGGACCATTTGTAAGGCGTGGGCTATAGCACCCGAAAATTTGGGAATCGGGGGGAATTCTAGTTTTATGGCTGCAAAATGCAAAAAATGAGGAACGATCATGGCGGGGCGGTAACTGTTTTTCCTTAGGTCATATTTAATGGCCCGAAAAAAATTTAGGCGATCCGAGTCCGGGGGGCCCGGCCCACTCGGACGGCGTGGGCTATAGCACAAGAAAATATGAGAATCGGGTGGAATTCTAGGTCTTTGGTCGTAAAATGCAAAAAATGAGGAACAATCATGGCGGGGCGGTGACTATGGTTACTTAGGTCGTATTTGATGGCCCAGAAAAATTTTAGGCGATCAGGGTCTGGCGGGCATGGCCCATTCGGAAGGCGTGTTCTATAGCACATGCAAATATGGGAATCAGGCAGAATTATAGTTATTTGGCCGAAAAATGCAAAACATGAGGAACGATCATGGAGGGGTAGTGATTATTTTTCCTTAGGTCATATTTGATAGCCCTGAAAAATTTTAGGCAATCCGAGTCCGGGGTCCCCGACCCACTCGAAAGGCGTGGGCTATAGCACACGAAAATATGGGAATCGGGCGGAATTCTAGTTCTTTGGCCGAAAAATGCAAAAAATGAGGAACGATCATGGCGGGGTCATGACTATGGTTTTTTGGGTCGTAGTTGATGGCGCGGAAAAATTCTAAGCGATCCAGCTCTGGGGGCACCAACCCACTGGGAAGGCGTGGGCTAAAGCACATGAAAATATGGGAATCAGGCGACCCTCTAGTTTTTTGGCCGTAAAACGCAAAAAACACGAGGAACGGTCAAGGCGGGATGGTGACTATGGTTCCTTAGGCCGTATTTGATAGCCTAAAAAATTTTTAAGCGATCCGAGTCCGGGGGGACCGACCCACTCGGAAGGCGTGGTAACACATGAAAATTTGGGAATCGGGCAGAATTCTAGTTCTTTGGATGAAAAACGCAAAACATAGGGAATGATCATGGCGGGGTGGTGACTATTGTTCCTTAGGTCGTATTTGATGGCCCGAAAACGTTTTAGGCGATCAGGGTCCGGGGGGCCGGGTCCATTCGGAAGGCATGGTCTATAGCACACGAAAATATGAGAATCGGGTGGAATTCTAGTTCTTTGGCCGAAAAATACAAAAAATGAAGAACGATCATGGCGGGCGGTGATTATTGTTCCTTAGGTCGTATTTGATGGCCCGGAAAATTTTTAGGATATCGGGGTCCGGTGGTTCCGGGACCACTTGGAAGGCGCACACGAAAATATGGGTATCAGGTGGAATTCTTGTTTTTTGGCCGCAAAACGCAAAAAATGAGGAACGATCATGGCGGGGCGGTGACTATCCTTCCTTAGGTCATATTTAATGGCCCGAAAAACTTTTTAGGAAATCCGAGTCCGGGGGGCGGCCCACTCGGAGGGCGTGGGCTATAGCACAAGAAAATATGGGAATCAGGCGGAATTCTAGTTCTTTGGCCGTAAAATGCAAAAAATAAGGAATGATCATGGCGGGGCGGTGACTATGGTTCCTTAGTTCGTATTTGATGGCCCAGAAAAATATTAGGAGATTGGGGTCCGATGGTCCCGGGACCACTTGGAAGGCGTGGGCTATAGCATACGAAAATATGGAAATCGGGCGGAATTATAGTTTTTTGGCCGAAAAACGCAACAAAATGAGGAACGATCATGGCGGAGCGTTGACTATGGTTCCTTAGATGGTATTTAATGGTCCGAAAATTTTTTAGGCGAGCCGGATCTGGGGGGCCCAGCCCACTCAAAAGGCGTGGGCTATAGCACACGAAAATATGTGAATCGGGAGGAATTCTAGTTTTTTGGCCGAAAAATGCAAAAACCAAAGAACGATTACGGCGGGGCAGTGGCTATGGCTCCTTAGGTCGTATTTGATGACGTGGGCACACTAAAATATGGTAATCGGGCAAAATTCAAGTTTTTTTGCCGTAAAATGCAAAAAATGAGGAAAGGTCATGACGGGGCGGTGACAATGGTTTCTTAGGTCGTATTGGATGGCCCGAAAAGTTTTTAGGCGATCGGGGTCCCGGGAACACTTGGAAGGCGTGAGCTATAGCACACGAAAATATGGGAATCGGGCGAAATTCTAGTTTTTTGGCCGAAAAACGCAAAACATAAGGAACGATCATGGCGGGGCGGCGACTATGGTTCCATAGGTCGTATTTGATGGCCCAAAAGAATTTTAGGTGTTCCGGCTCTAGGGGGCCCTACCCACTAGGAAGGCGTGTGCTGTACCACACGAAAACATGGGAATTAGGCGAAATTCTAGTTCTTTGGCCGAAAAACGCAAAACATGAGGAAAGATCATGGCGGGGCAGTGACTATGGTTCCTTAGGTAGTATTTGATGGCCCAGAAACATTATAGGCGACCGAGGTCCCAGGACAACTTGGAAGGCGTGGGCTATAGCACACGAAAATATGCGAATCGGGAGGAATTCTAGTTTTTTAGCTGAAAAACGCAAAACATGAGAAACGATCATGGCGGGGCGGTGATATGGTTCCTTAGGTCGTATTTGATGGCCCATAAAATTTTTAGGCGATCCGAGTCCGGGGGGCCCGGCCTACTCGGAAGGCGTGGGCTATAGCACACGAAATTATAGAAATCGGGCGGAATTCTTGTTTTTTTGCCATAAAATGCAAAAAATGAGGAAAGGTCATAGAGGGGTGGTTACTATGGTTCCTTAGGTCGTATTTGATGGCCCAGATTATTTTTAGGCGATCTGGCTCTGGGGGGCCCTACCCACTAGGAAGGCGTGGGCTATAGCACACGAAAATATGGGAATCAGGCAAAATTCTAGTTTTTTGGCCGAAAAATGCAAAAAATGAGGAACGATCATGGCATGGCGGTGACTATGGTTCCTTAGGTCGTATTTAATGGCCCGAAAAAATTTTAGGCGATCGGGGTCCCGGGACTACTTGAATGGCTTGGGCTATAACACACGAAAATATGGGAATCGGGGGGAAATCTAGTTTTTTGGCTGAAAAATGCAAAACATAAGGAACGATCATGGCGGGCGGTGACTTTGGTTCCTTAGGTCGTATTTGATGGCCCAAAAAATTTATAGGTGATCCGGCTCCGGGGGGCCCTGCCCACTAGGAAGGCGTGGGCTATAACAGACGAAAATATGGGAATCGGGCGGAATTCTAGTTCTTTGGCCGAAAAATACAAAAAATGAGGAACGTTCATTGCGGGGCAGTGACTATGGTTCCTTAAGTAGTATTTGATGGCTCGGAAAAGTTTTAGGCGATCGAGGTCCCGTGACCACTTGGAAGGCATGGGCAATAGCACACGAAAATATGGGAATCGGGCGGAATTCTAGTTTTTTGACCGAAAAATGCAAAACATGAGGAACGATCATGGCGGGGAGGTGATTATGGTTCCTTAGGTCCTATTTGATGTCCCGTAAAAATTTTAGGCGATCCGAGTCCGGGGGGCCCGGCCCATTCGGAAGGCGTGGGCTATAGCACATGAAAATATGGGAATCATGCGGAATTCTAGTTCTTTGGCCAAAAAATGCAAACAATGAGGAACGATCATGGCGGGGCGGTGACTATGGTTCCTTAGGTCGTATTTGATGGCCCGAAAAAAGTTTAGGCGATCGGGGTCCGGGGGTCCCGGAAGGCGTGGGTTAGCACAAAAAATATGGGAATCGGGCAGAATTCTAGTTTATTGGCCGTAAAACGCAAAAACACGAGGAACGGTCATACCAGGGCGGTGACTATGGTTCTTTAGGTCGTATTTGATGGCTCGGAAAAAATTTAGGAGATCCGAGTCTGGGAGGCCTGGCCCACTCGGAAGGCCTGGGCTATAGCACATGAAAATATAGGAATCGGGCAGAATTCTAGTTTTTTGGCCATAAAATGCAAAACATGAGGAAAGGCAATAGCGGGGCGGTGACTATGGTTCCATAGGTCGTATTTGATGGCCCATAAAAATTTTAGGCGATCCGGCTCCGGGGGGCCCTACGCACTTGGAAGGCATTGTCTATAGCACACTAAAATATGGGAATCAGGCGAAATTCTAGTTTTTTGTCTGAAAAACGCAAAAAATAAGGAACGATCATGGAGGGGCGGTGACTGTGGTTCCTTAGGTCGTATTCAATGGCCCGGAAAATTTTTAGGCGATCCGGTTCTGGGTGCCTCAGGCCCACTCGGAAGGCGTGGGCTAGAGCACGTGAAAATATGGGAATCAGGCGGAATTATAGTTTTTTGGCCGTAAAATGCAAAATAACGAGGAACGGTCATGGCGTGGTGGTGACTATAGTTCCTTACGTCGTATTTGAGGGCCCGGAAAATTTTTAGGCTATCCGGGTCCGGAGGGCCCTGCCCACTGGGAAGGCGTGGGCTATAGGACACAAAAATATGGGAATCCGACGGAATTCTAATTTTTTGGCTGCAAAACGCAAAATAGCGAGGAACGGTCATGGCGGGGCAGTAACTATGGTTCCTTAGGTCGTATTTGATGGCCCAAAAAAATTTTAGGCATTCCGGTTTCATGGGCCCCCGGCCCACTCAGAAGGTGAGGGCTATAGCACACGAAAATATGGGAATCGTGTGGAATTATAGTTTTTTGGCCGTAAAACGCAAAATAACGAGGAACAGTCATGTCAGGGCAGTGACTATGGTTCCTAAGGTCGTATTTGATGCCCCAAAAAATTTTAGGCTTCCGAGGTCCGTGGGGCCCGAACCCACTCGGATGGCGTGGGCTATAGCACACGAAAATATGGGAATCGGGCGGAATTCTAGTTTTTTGGCCCTAAAACGCAAAAAATGAGGAAGGGTCATGGCGGGGCGGTGACTATGATTCCTTAGGTCGTATTTGATGGCCCGGAAAAAATTTAAGGCTATCCGGTTCTGGGGGCCCCGGGCCCACTCGGAAGGCGTGGGCTATTGCACGCGAAGATATGGGAATCGGGCGGAATTATAGTTTTTTGGCCGTTAAACACAAAATAACGAGGAACGGTCATGGAGGAGCAGTGACTATGGTTCCTTAGGTCGTATTTGATGGCCCGAAAAATTTTTAGGCATTTCGGTTCTGTGGGCCCCCGGCCCACTCAGAAGACGTGGGCTATTGCACACGAAAATATGGGAATCGTGCGGAATTATAGTTTTTTGGCCGTAAAATGCAAACTAACGAGGAACGGTTATGTCGGGGCGGTGACTATGGTTCCTTAGGTCGTATTTGATGGTCCGAAAAATTTTAGGCGATCAATGTCCGTGGGGCCCGAACCCACTCAGAAGGCATGGGCTATAGCACACGAAAATATGGGAATCATGCGGAATTCTAGTTTTTGGACCCTAAAACGCAAAAAAATGAGGAAGGGTCATGGCAGGGCGGTGACTATGATTCCTTAGGTCGTATTTGATGGCCCAGAAAAAATTAAAGGCTATCCGATTCCGGGGGCCCCGGACCCACTCGGAAGGCGTGGGCTATAGCACACGAAAATATGGGAATCGGGCGGAATTCTAGTTTTTTGGTCGTAAAACGCAAAGAAATGAGAAACGGTCATGGCGTGGCGGTGACTATGGTTCCTTAGGTCGTATTTGATGGCCCGAAAATTTTTTAGGCTATCCGGGTCCGGGGGCCCCTGCCCACTGTGGAGGCGTGGGCTATAGGACACGAAAATATTGGAATCCGGCGGATTTCTAGTTATTTGGATGCAAAACGCAAATTAACGAGGGATGGTCATGGCGGGGCGGTAACTATGATTCCTTATGTCGTATTTCTTGACCCGGAAAAGTTTTAGGCGATCTAGTTCAGTGGGTCCCGGGGCCACTCGGAAGGCGTGGTCTATACCACTCGAAAATATGGGAATCGGGCGGAATTATAGTTCTTTGGCCATAAAACACAAAATAACGAGGAACAGTCATGGCGGGGCATTGACTATGGTTCTTTAGGTCGTATTTGATAGCCCGGAAAAATTTTAGGCATTCCGGTTCCAGGGGCCCCTAGCCTACTGAGAAGGCGTGGGCTATAGCACACGAAAATATGGGAATCGGGCGGAATTCTAGTTTTTTGGCCCTAAAACACAAAAAAAACTAGGAAGGGTCAGGGTGGGGCGGTGACTATGATTCCTTAGGTCATATTTGATGGCCCGGAAAAAATTTAAGGCTATCCGGTTCCTGGGGCCCCAGGCCCACTCAGAAGGCGTGGGATATAGAACGCGAAAATATGGGAATCGGGCGGAATTATAGTTTATTTGCCGTAAAATGCAAAAGAACGAGGAACGGTCATGGCGGTGTGGTGACTATGGTTCCTTAGGTCGTATTTTATGGCCCGCAAAATTTTTAGGCTATCCGGATCCGGGGGCCCTGCCCACTAGGAAGGCGTGTGCTATAGGATACAAAAATATGGGAATCCGACGGAATTCTAGTTTTTTGGCCGCAAAATGCAAAATAACGAGGAACGGTCATGGCGGGGCGGTAACTATGATTCCTTAGGTCATATTTCTTGGCCTGAAAATGTTTTAGGCGATCCGATTCAGTGGGCCCCGGGCTCACTCGGAAGGCGTGGTCTATAGCACATGAAAATATGGGAATCGAGCGGAATTATAGTTCTTTGACCATAAAACACAAAATAACGAGGAACGGTCATGGCGGGGGCAGTGACTATGGTTCCTTAGGTTGTATTTGATGGCCCGAAAAAACTTTAGGCGATTCGGTTCCGGGGGCCCCCGGCCCACTCAGAAGGCGTGGGCTATAGCATACGAAAATATTGGAATCGGGAGGAATTATAGTTTTTTGACCGTAAAACGCAAAATAACGAGGAATGGTCATGTCGGGGCGGTGACTATGGTTCCTTAGGTCATATTTGATAGCCCAAAAAATTTTAGGCGATCGAGGTCTGTGGGGGCCGAACCCACCCGGAAGACGTGGGCTATAGCACGTGAAAATATGGGAATCAGGCGGAATTATAGTTTTTTGGCCGTAAAACGCAAAATAATGAGAAACGGTCATGGCGGGGCTGTGACTATGGTTCCTTAGGTCGTATTTGATGGCCCGGAATGTTTTAGGCGATTGAGGTCCTTGGGGCCCGGACCCACTCGGAAGGCGTGGGCTATAGCACACGAAAATATGGGAATCGTGCGAAATTCTAGTTTTTTAGCCGTAAAACGTAAAAAAAATGAGGAAAGGTGATGGCGGGGCGGTGACTATAGTTCCTTAGGTCGTATTTGATGGCCCAAATTTTTTTTAGGCGATCTGGGTCCGGTCGCCCTGCACTTTGGTAAGGCGTGGGATATAGCACATGAAAATATGGGAATGAGGCGAAATTCTAATTTTTTTTTGCCGTAAAACGCAAATAAAGGAGGAACGGTCATGGCGGGGTGCTGACTATGGTACCGTAGGTCGAATTTGATGGCTCGAAAAAATTTTAGGCGATCGTGGTCCGGGGGGCCCGGACCCACTCGGAAGGTGTGGGCTATAGCACACGACAATATAGGAATCAGGCGGAATTCTAATTTTTTTATCCGTAAAATGAAAAAAAAACAAGGAATGGTCATGTCGAGACGATAACTATGGTCCCTTAGGTCGTATTTCAAGGCCCACTCGGAAGGCGCTGGGCTATATAGCACACGAAAATATGTAAATCGGGCAGAATTCTAGGTTTTTGACCGTAAAACGAAAAAAAAAGGAACGGTCATCGCGAGGCGATTACTATGATTCCTTAGGTCATATTTTATGGTCCAAAAAAATTTTAGGCGATCGGGGTCCGGGGGCCCAGGCCCACTCGGAAGCCGTGGGCTATAGCACACAAAAATATGGGAATCGGGTGGAATTCTAGTATTTTTGCCGTAAAATGCAAAAAAATGAGGAACGGTCATGGCGGGGCGATAACTATGGTTCCTTAGGTCGTATTTCATGGACCGGAAAATTTTTAGGCAATCCGGTTCCGGAGGCCCCGGGCCCACTCGGAAGGCATGGGCTATAGCACGCGAAAATATGGGAATCGGGCAAAATTATAGTTTTTTGGCTGTAAAATGCAAAATAACGAGGAACGGTCATGGCGGGACGGTTACTATGGTTCCTTAGGTCGTATTTGATGGCTCGGAAAATTTTTAGGTGATCCGGGTCCGGTGGGCCCGGGCCCACTCGCAGGGCGTGGGCTATAGCACACGAAAATATGGGAATCGGGCGGAATTCTAGTTTTTTGGCCGTAAAATGCAAAACAAATGAGGAACGGTCATGGCGGGGCGGTGACTATGGTTCCTTAGGTCGTATTTGATGGCCCGAAAAATTTTTAGGCGATCGGGGGTGCGGGAGGACCGAGCCCACTCGTAAGGCATGGTCTTTAGCACACGAAAATATGGGAATGTGGCGGAATTTTAGTTTTTTAGCTGAAAACGCAAAACTATGAGGAACGGTTATGGCGGGGCGGTGACTAGGGTTCCTTAGGTCGTATCTGATGGCCCGGAAAATGTTTTGTCGATTCGGGTCTAGGGGGCCCTGCCCACTGGGAAGGCATGGGCTATAGCACACGAAAATATGGGAATCGGGCGGAATTCTTTTTGTTTGGTCATAAAACACAAAAGAGATGAGGAAAGGACGTGGCGAGGTGGTGACTATGGTTCCTTAGGTCGTATTTGATGGTGCGGAAAAATTTTAGGCGATCCGGTTCCGAGGGCCCTGGGCTATAGCACATGAAAACATGGTAATCGGGCGGAATTCTAGTTTTTTGGCCGTAAAAGGCAAAATAACGAGGAACGGTCATGGCATGGCAGCGACTATGGTTCCTTAGGTCATATTTGATGCCCCGAAAAATTTTTAGGCTTTCCGGGTCTGGGGGGCCCTGCCCACTGGGAAGGCGCGGGCTATAGCACACGAAAATATGGGAATCGTGCGGAATTATAGTTTTTTGGCCGTCAAACGCAAAATAACGAGGAACGGTCATGTCGGGGCGGTGACTATGGTTCCTTAGGTCGTATTTGATGGCCAGAAAAATTTTAGGCGATCGAGGTCCATGGGGCCCGGACCCACTCGGAAGGCGTGAGCTATAACACACGAAAATATTAGAATCGGGCGAAATTCTAGTTTTTTGGCCCTAAAAAGCAAAAAAATGAGGAAGGGTCATGGTGGGGCGGTGGCTATGATTCCTTAGGTAGTATTGGATGTACCGGAAAAAATTTAAGGCGATCCAGTTATGGGGACCCCGGGGCCACTCGGAAGGCGTGGGCTATAGCATGCGAAAATATGGGAATCAGGCGGAATTATAGGTTTTTTGCCGTAAAATGCAAAATAGCGAGGAACGGTCATGGCGGGGCGGTGATTATGGTTACTTAGGTCATATTTGATTGCCCGAAAAAATTTTAGGCTATCCGGGTCTGGGGGGCCTGCCAACTGGGAAGGCGTGGGCTTTAGGACACGAAAATATGGGAATCGGGCGGAATTCTAGTTTTTTGTCCTTAAAACGCAAAAAGAAAAAAAGGAACGGTCATGGTGGGCGGTGACTATGGTTCCTTAGGTCATATTTTATGGCGCGGAAAAGTTTTAGTCGATCGGTGTCAAGGGGGCCCGGGCCCACTCGGTATGTGTGGGAATAGCACACGAAAATATGGGAATTAGGTGGAATTCTAGTTTTTTGGTGGTAAAATGCAAAGAAACAAGGAACGGTCATGGAGGGGCGATAACTATGATTCCTTAGGTCGTATTTGATGGCTCGGACAAAATTTAAGGCGATCCAGGTCTGGTGGGCCTGGGCCCACTCGCAAGGCGTGGGTTAGCACACGAAAATATTTGAATAGGGCGGAATTCTAGTGTTTTTGGCCGTAAAATGCAAAACAAATGAGGAACGGTCATGGCGAGGAGGTGACTATAGTTCCTTAGGTCGTATTTGATAGCCCAAAAATATTTTAGGCGATTGGGGGTCCATGGGTCCCGAGCCCACTCGGAAGGCAAGGGCTATAGAACACGAAAATATGGGAATGTGGTGGAATTCTCATTTTTTGGTCGAAAACGCAAAACAATGAGGATCGGTCATGGCGGGGTGGTGACTATGGTTCCTTAGGTCGTATTTGATGGCCCGGAAAAATATTTTATCGATTCGGGTCTGGGGGGCCCTGCCCACTGGGAAGGCATGGGCTATAGCACACGAAAATATGGGAATCGGGAGAAATTCTTGTTGTTTGGTCGTAAAACGCAAAAGAATGAGGAACGGTCATGGCGGGGCAGTGACTATGGTTCCTTAGGTTGTATTAGATGGCCCGGAAAAATTTTAGGCGATCCGGTTCCGGGGACCCCCGGCTCACTAGGAAGGTGTGGGCTATAGCACACAAAAATATGGGAATCGGGCGAAATTATAGTTTTTTGGCCGCAAAACGCAAAATAACGAGGAACGGACATGGCAGGGTGGTGACTATGGTTCCTTAGGTCGTATTTGATGGCCCAAAAAATTTTTAGGCTATCCGGGTCTAGGGGCCCTGCCCACTGGGAAGGCGTGGGCTATATGACACGAAAATATGGGAATCGGGCGGAATTTTAGTTTTTTTGCTGTAAAACGCAAAACTAAAAGGAACGGTTATGGTGGGGCGGTGACTATGGTTCCATAGGTCGTATTTAATGGCCCATTAAATTTTTAGGCGATCAGGTTCAGTGGGCCCCGGGCCCACTCGAAAGGCATAGTCTATAGCACACGCAAATATGGGAATCGGGCGGAATTATAGTTCTGTGGCCATTAAACACAAAATAATCAGGAACGGTCATGGCGGGGCGGTACTATGGTTCCTTAGGTCGTATTTGATGGCCTGGAAAATTTTAGGCAATCGAGGTCCGCGGGGCCCGAACCCACTCGGAAGGCGTGGGCTATAGCACACGAAAATATGGGAATCGGGCGTAATTCTAGTGTTTTGGCCGTAAAACGCAAAAAAAATGAGGAACAGACATGGCGGGGCAGTGACTATGATTCCTTAGGTCGTATTTGATCCCCCAGAAAAAATTTTAGGCGATCCGGTTCCGAGGGCCCCTAGCCTACTCAGAAGGCGTGGGTTATAGCACACGAAAATATGGGAATCGGGCGGAATTATAGTTTTTTGGCCGTAAAACGCAAAATAACGAGAAACGGTCATGGCGGAGCAGTGACTATGATTCCTTAGGTCATATTTCTTGACCCGGATAAGTTTTAGGTGATCCGGTTTGGTGGGCCCCGGACCCACTCGGAAGGCGTGGGCTATAAACACACGAAAATAAGGGAATCGGGCGGAATTCTAGTTTTTTTGGCCCTAAAACGCAAAACAACGAGGAAGGGTCATGGGTGGGGCGGTGACTATGATTCCTTAGGTCATATTTGATGGCCCGAAAAAAATTTATCCGGTTCTGGGGGCTCCGGGCCCACTCGGAAGGCGTGGGATATAGCACGCGAAAATATGGGAATCGGACGGAATTATAGTTTTTTGGCCGTAAAACGCAAAATAACGAGGAACGGTCATGGCGGCGCGGTGACTATAGTTCCTTAGGTCGTATTTGATGGCCCGAAAAATTTTTAGGCGATCGGTGTTAGGGGTGCCCGGGCCCACTCGGTAGGCGTGGGCTATAACACATGAAAATAAGGGAATCGGGCGGAATTATAGTTTTTTGGCCGTAAAATGCAAATAAAGGAGGAACGGTCATGGCGGAGCAATAACTATGGTTCCTTAGGTCATATTTGATGGCCTGGAAAAACTTTTAGGCGATTCAGTTTCGGGGGCCCCGGGCCCACTCGGAAGGCGTGGGCTATAGCACGTGAAAAAATGGGAATCGGGCGGAATTATAGTTTATTGGCCGTAAAACACAAAATAAGGAGGAACGGTCATGGCGGGGTGGTGACTATGGTTCCTTAGGTCATATTTTATGGCCCGCAAAATTTTTAGGCTATCCGGGTCCGGGGGCCCTGCCCACTGGGAAGGCGTGTGCTATAGGATAAAAAAATATGGGAATCCGACAGAATTCTAGTTTTTTGGCCGCAAAATGCAAAATAACGAGGAACGGTCATGGCGGGGCGGTAACTATGATTCCTTAGGTCATATTTCTTGGCCTGAAAATGTTTTAGGCGATCCGGTTCAGTGGGCCCCGGGCCCACTCGGAAGGCGTGGTCTATAGCACATGAAAATATGAGAATCGGACGGAATTATAGTTCTTTGACCATAAAACACAAAATAACGAGGAACGGTCATGGTGGGGGCAGTGACTATGGTTCCTTAGGTTGTATTTGATGGCCCGGAAAAACTTTAGGCGATTCGGTTCCGGGGGCCCCCGGCCCACTCAGAAGGCGTGGGCTATAGCACATGAAAATATTGGAATCGGGCGGAATTATAGTTTTTTGGCCGTAAAACGCAAAATAACGAGGAATGGTCATGTCGGGGCGGTGACTATGGTTCCTTAGGTCGTATTTGATAGCCCGAAAAATTTTAGGCGATCGAGGTCTGTGGGGGCCGAACCCACCCGGAAGACGTGGGCTATAGCACACGAAAATATGGGAATCGGGCGGAATTCTAGTTTTTTGGCCCTAAAATGCAAAAAATGAGGAAGGGTCATAGCGGGGCGGTGACTATGATTCCTTAGGTTGTATTTGATGGCCCAGAAAAAATTTAAGGCTATCCAGTTCCGGGGGCCCCGGGCCCACTCGGAAGGCATGGGCTATAGCACGTGAAAATATGGGAATCAGGCGGAATTATAGTTTTTTGGCCGTAAAACGCAAAATAATGAGAAACGGTCATGGCGGGGCTGTGACTATGGTTCCTTAGGTCGTATTTGATGGCCCGGAAAGTTTTAGGCGATTGAGGTCCTTGGGGCTCGGACCCACTCGGAAGGCATGGGCTATAGCACACGAAAATATAGGAATCGTGCGAAATTCTAGTTTTTTAGCAGTAAAACGTAAAAAAATGAGGAAAGGTGATGGCAGGGTGGTGACTATAGTTCCTTAGGTCGTATTTGATTGCCCAAATGTTTTTTAGGCGATCTGGGTCCGGTCGCCCTGCACTTTGGTAAGGCGTGGGATATAGCACATGAAAATATGGGAATCAGGCGAAATTCTAGTTTTTTTGCCGTAAAACGCAAATAAATGAGGAACGGTCATGGCGGGGTGCTGACTATGGTACCTTAGGTCGAATTTGATGGCCCGGAAAAATTTTAGGCGATCGTGGTCTGGGTGGCCCGGGCCCACTCGGAAGGCGTGGGCTATAACACACGACAATATAGGAATCGGGCGGAATTCTAGTTTTTTTATCCGTAAAATGAAAAAAAACAAGGAATGGTCATGTCGAGATGATAACTATGGTTCCTTAGGTCATATTTCAAGGCCCAAAACTTTTTTAGGCGATCCGGTTCCGGGGGCCCCGGGCCCACTCGGAAGGCGCTGGGCTATATAGCACACGAAAATATTTGAATCGGGCGGAATTCTAGGTTTTTGGCTGTAAAACGAAAAAAAAGGAACGGTCATCGCGAGGCGATTACTATGATTCCTTAGGTCGTATTTTATGGTCCAAAAAAATTTTAGGCGATCGGGGCCCGGGCCCACTCGGAAGCCGTGGGCTATAGCACACGAAAATATGGGAATCGGGTGGAATTCTAGTGTTTTTGCCGTATAATGCAAAAAAATGAGGAACGGTCATGGCGGGGCGATAACTATGGTTCCTTAGGTCGTATTTCATGGACCGAAAAATTTTTAGGCAATCCGGTTCCGGAGGCCCCGGGCCCACTCGGAAGGCGTGGGCTATGGCACGCGAAAATATGGGAATCGGGCAAAATTATAGTTTTTTGGCTGTAAAACGCAAAATAACGAGGAACGGTCATGGCGGGGCGGTGACTATGGTTCCTTAGGTCGTATTTGATGGCTCGGAAACTTTTTAGGCGATCCGGGTCCGGTGGGCCCGGGCCCACTCGCAAGGCGTGGGCTATAGCACACGAAAATATGGGAATCGGGCGGAATTCTAGTTTTTTGGCCGTAAAATGCAAAACAAATGAGGAACGGTCATGGTGGGGCAGTGACTATGGTTCCTTAGGTCGTATTTGATGGCCCGAAAAAATTTCAGGCGATCGGGGGTGCGGGAGGACCGAGCCCACTCGGAAGGCATGGTCTTTAGCACACGAAAATATGGGAATGTGGCGGAATTTTAGTTTTTTGGCCGAAAACGCAAAACTATGAGGAACGGTTATGGCGGGGCGGTGACTAGGGTTCCTTAGGTCGTATCTGATGGCCCGAAAAAAGTTTTGTCGATTCGGGGCTAGGGGGCCCTGCCCACTGGGAAGGCATGGGCTATAGCACACGAATATATGGGAATCGGGCGGAATTCTTTTTGTTTGGTCATAAAACGCAAAAGAGATGAGGAAAGGTTGTGGCGAGGCGGTGACTATGGTTCCGTAGGTCGTATTTGATGGCGCGGAAAAATTTTAGGCGATCCGGTTCCGAGGGCCCTGGGCTATAGCACATGAAAACATGGTAATCGGGCCTAATTCTAGTTTTTAGGCCGTAAAAGGCAAAATAACGAGGAACGGTCATGGCGTGGCAGCGACTATGGTTCCTTAGGTCATATTTGATGCCCCAGAAAATATTTAGGCTTTCCGGGTCCGGGGGGCCCTGCCCACTGGGAAGGCGCGGGCTATAGCACACGAAAATATGGGAATCGTGCGGAATTATAGTTTTTTGGCCGTCAAACGCAAAATAACGAGGAACGGTCATGTCGGGGCGGTGACTATGGTTCCTTAGGTCGTATTTGATGGCCAGAAAAATTTTAGGCGATCGAGGTCCGTGGGGTCCGGACCCACTCGGAAGGCGTGAGCTATAACACATGAAAATATTAGAGTCGGGCGAAATTCTAGTTTTTTGGCCCTAAAAAGCAAAAAAATGAGGAAGTGTCATGGCGGGGCAGTGGCTATGATTCCTTAGGTCGTATTGGATGTCCCGGAAAAAATTTAAGGCGATCCAGTTATGGGGGCCCCAGGGCCACTCGGAAGGCGTGGGCTATAGCATGCGAAAATATGGGAATCAGGCGGAATTATAGTTTTTTTGCCGTAAAATGCAAAATAGCGAGGAACGGTCATGGCGGGACGGTGATTATGGTTACTTAGGTCGTATTTGATTGCCCGAAAAAATTTTAGGCTATCCGGGTCTGGGGGCCCTGCCCACTGGGAAGGCATGGGATATAGCACACGAAAATATGAGAATCGGGAGGAATTCTGGTTGTTTGGTCGTAAAACGCAAAAGAATTAGGAACGGTCATGGCGGGGCAGTGACTATGGTTCCTTAGGTTGTATTAGATGGCCCGGAAAAATTTTAGGCGATCCGGTTCCGGGGACCCCCGGCTCACTAGGAAGGCATGGGCCATAGCACACGAAAATATGGGAATCGGGCGAAATTATAATTTTTTTCGCCGCAAAACGCAAAATAACGAGGAACGGACATGGCGGGGTGGTGACTATGGTTCCTTAGGTCGTATTTGATGGCCCAAAAATTTTTTAGGCTATCCGGGTCTGGGGGCCCTGCCCACTGGGAAGGCGTGGGCTATATGACACGAAAATATGGGAATCGGGCGGAATTCTAGTTTTTTTGCTGTAAAACGCAAAACTAAAAGGAACGGTTATGGTGGGGCGGTGACTATGATTCCATAGGTCGTATTTAATGGCCCGTTAAATTTTTAGGCGATCAGGTTCATTGGGCCCCGGGCCCACTCGAAAGGCGTAGTTTATAGCACACGCAAATATGGGAATCGGGCGGAATTATAGTTCTGTGGCCATTAAACACAAAATAATGAGGAATGGTCATGTCGGGGCGGTGACTATGGTTCCTTAGGTCGTATTTGATGGCCTGGAAAATTTTAGGCAATCGAGGTCCGCGGGGCCCGAACCCACTCGGAAGGCGTGGGCTATAGCACACGAAAATATGGGAATCGGGCGTAATTCTAGTGTTTTGTCCGTAAAACGCAAAAAAACGAGGAACAGACATGGCGGGGCGGTGACTATGATTCCTTAGGTCGTATTTGATCCCCCGGAAAAAATTTTAGGCGATCCGGTTCCGAGGGCCCCTAGCCTACTCAGAAGGCGTGGGTTATAGCACACGAAAATATGGGAATCGAGCGAAATTATATTTTTTTGGCCGTAAAATGCAAAATAACGAGAAACGGTCATGGCGGGGCGGTGACTATGATTCCATAGGTCATATTTCTTGACCCGGATAAGTTTTAGGCGATCCGATTTGGTGGGCCCCGGACCCACTCGGAAGGCGTGGGCTATAACACACGAAAATAAGGGAATCGGTCGGAATTCTAGTTTTTTTGGCCCTAAAACGCAAAAAAACGAGGAAGGGTCATGGGTGGGGCGGTGACTATGATTCCTTAGGTCATATTTGATGGCCCGAAAAAAATTTATCCGGTTCTAGGGGCCCCGGGCCCACTCGGAAAGCGTGGGATATAGCACGCGAAAATATGGGAATCGGACGGAATTATAGTTTTTTGGCCGTAAAACGCAAAATAACGAGGAACGGTCATGGCGGTGCGGTGACTATAGTTCCTTAGGTCGTATTTGATGGCCCGAAAAATTTTTAGGCGTTCGGTGTTAGGGGTGCCCGGGCCCACTCGGTAGGCGTGGGCTATAACACACGAAAATATGGGAATCGGGCGGAATTTTAGTTTTTTGGCCGTAAAATGCAAATAAAGGAGGAACGGTCATGGAGGGGCGATAAATATGGTTCCTTAGGTCATATTTGATGGCCTAGAAAAACTTTTAGGCGATTCAGTTTCGGGGGCCCCGGGCCCACTCGGAAGGCGTGGGCTATAGCACGTGAAAATATGGGAATCGGGCAGAATTATAGTTTATTGGCCGTAAAACGCAAAATAACGAGGAACGGTCATGGCGGGGTGGTGACTATGGTTCCTTAGGTCGTATTTTTTGGCTCGCAAAATTTTTAGGCTATCCGGGTCCGGGGGCCCTGCCCACTGGGAAGGCATGTGCTATAGGTTACGAAAATATGGGAATCCGGCGGAATTCTAGTTTTTTGGCCGCAAAACGCAAAATAACGAAGAACGGTCATGGCGGGGCGGTAACTATGATTCCTTAGGTCATATTTCTTGGCCTGAAAATGTTTTAGGCGATCCGGTTCAGTGGGCCCCGGGCCCACTCGGAAGGCGTGGTCTATAGCACATGAAAATATGAGAATCGGCCGGAATTATAGTTCTTTGACCATAAAACACAAAATAACGAGGAACGGTCATGGCGGGGGCATTGACTATGGTTCCTTAGGTTGTATTTGATGGCGGAATTATAGTTTTTTGGCCGTAAAACGTAAAATAACGAGGAATGGTCATGTCGGGGCGGTGACTATAGTTCCTTAGGTCGTAATTGATGGCCTGAAATTTTTTAGGCGATCGAGGTTTGTGGGGCCCGGACCCACTCGGAAGGCATGGGCTATAGAACACGAAAATATTGGAATCTGGCGAAATTCTAGTTTTTTGGCCCTAAAACGCAAAAACACGAGGAAGGGTCATGCCGGGGCGGTGACTATGATTCCTTAGGTCGTATTGGATGGCCCGAAAAAATTGAAGGAGATCCAGGTCTGGGGGCCCTAGGCCCACTCGAAAGGCGTGGGCTATAGCACTCGAAAATAAGGGAATCGGGCGGAATTATAGTTTTTTGGCCGTAAAATGTAAAATAACGAGGAACGGTCATGGCGGGGCGGTGACTATGGTTCCTTAGGTCATATTTCATGACCCGAAAAAGTTTTAGGCAATCGGTGTCAAGGGGGCCCGGGCCCACTGTTTCGTGTTTTATAGCCCTGCCCACCGGGAAGGCATGGGCTATAACACACGAAAATATGGGAATCGGGCAAAATTCTTGTTGTTTGGTCGTAAAACGCAAAAAATGAGGAACACTCATGGCGGGGCGGTGACTATAGTTCCTTAGGTCATATTTGATGGCCCGAAAAAATTTTAGGCGATCCAGTTCCGGGGTCCCGGGTTCAATAGGAAGGCGGTGGGCTATGGCACACGAAAATATGGGAATCAGGTGGAATTATAGTTTTTTGGCCGTAAAACGTAAAAAAATGAGGAACGTTCATAGCGGGGCGATGACTATGATTCCTTAGGTCGTATTTGATGGCCTGGAAAATTTTAGGCAATCGAGGTCCGCGGGGCCCGAACCCACTAGGAAGGCGTGGGTTATAGCACACGAAAATATGGGAATCGGGCGTAATTCTAGCGTTTTGGCCGTAAAACGCAAAAAAATGAGGAACAAACATGGCGGGGTGGTGACTATGATTCCTTAGGTCGTATTTGATCGCCAAGAAAATTTTTTAGGCGACCCAGTTCCGAGGGCCCCCGGCCTACTCAGAAGGCGTGGGTTATAGCACACGAAAATATGGGAATCGGGCGGAATTATAATTTTTTGGCCGTAAAATGCAAAATAACGAGAAACGGCCATGGCGGGCGGTGACTATGATTCCTTAGGTCGAATTTCTTGACCCGGAAAAGTTTTAGGCGATCCGGTTCAGTGGGCCCCAGACCCACTCGGAAGGCGTGGGCTATAACACACGAAAATATGGGAATCGGGCAGAATTCTAGTTTTTTGTCCCTAAAACACAAAAAAACGAGGAAGGGTCATGGGGGGGGGCGGTGACTATTATTCCTTAGGGCATATTTGATGGCCCGGAAAAAATTTAAGGCTATCCAGCTCCGAGGGACCCGGGCCCACTCAGAAGGCGTGGGATATAGCACGCGAAAATATGGGAATCGAACAGAATTATAGTTTTTTGGCCGTAAAACGCAAAATAACGAGGAACGGTCATGGCAGGGCGGTGACTATGGTTCCTTAGGTCATATTTGATGGCTCGAAAACTTTTTAGGCTATCAGTGTCTGGGGGGGCCTTCCAACTGGGAAGGCGTGGGCTATAGGACACGAAAATATTGGAATCGGGCGGAATTCTAGTGTTTTGTCCGTAAAACGCAAAAAAAAAGGAACGGTCATGGTGGACGGTGACTATGGTTCCTTAGGTCATATTTCATGGCCTAGAAAAGATTTAGGCGATCGGTGTTAGGGGTGCCTAGGCCCACTCGGTAGACGTGGGCTATAGCACACGAAAATATGGGAATCGGGTGTATTCTAATTTTTTGGCCGTAAAATGCAAATAAAGGAGGAACGTTCATGGCGGGGCGATAACTATGGTTCCTTAGGTCGTATTTGATGGCCTGGAAAAACTTTTAGGCGATTCGGTTCCGGGGCCCCCGGGCCCACTCGGAAGGCGTGGGCTATAGCACATGAAAACATGGGAACGGTCATGGCGGGGTGGTGACTATGGTTCCTTAGGTCGTATTTTATGGCCCGCAAAATTTTTAGGCTATCCGGGTCCGGGGGCCCTGCCCACTGGGAAGGCGTGTGCTATAGGATACGAAAATATGGGAATCCGACGGAATTCTAGTTTTTTGGCCGCAAAACGCAAAATAACGAGGAACGGTCATGGCGGGGCGGTAACTCTGATTCCTTAGGTCATACTTCTTGGCCTGAAAATGTTTTAGGCGATCCGGTTCAGTGGGTCCCGGGCCCACTCGGAAGGCGTGGTCTATAGCACACGAAAATATGGGAATCGGGCGGAATTATAGTTCTTTGACCATAAAACACAAAATAACGAGGAACGGTCATGGCAGGGGCAGTGACTATGGTTCCTTAGGTTGTATTTGATGGCCCGAAAAAATGTTAGGCGATTCGGTTTCGGGGACCCCCAGCCCACTCAGAAGGCGTGGGCTATATAGCACACGAAAATATTGGAATCAGGCAGAATTATAGTTTTTTGGCCGTAAAACGCAAAATAACGAGGAATGGTCATGTCGGGGCGGTGACTATGGTTCCTTAGGTCGTAATTGATGGCCCAAAAATTTTTAGGCGATCGAGGTTTGTGGGGCCCGGATCCACTCGGAAGGCATGGGCTATAGCACACGAAAATATGGGAATCTGGCGAAATTCTAATTTTTTGGCCCTAAAACGCAAAAACACGAGGAAGGGTCATGCCGGGGCGGTGACTATGATTCCTTAGGTCGTATTGGATGGCCCGGAAAAAATTTAAGGAGATCCAGTTCTGGGGGCCCCAGGGCCACTCGAAAGGCGTGGGCTATAGCACTCGAAAATATGGGAATCGGGCGGAATTATAGTTTTTTGGCCGTAAAATGCAAAATAGCGAGGAACGGTCATGGCGGGGCGGTGACTATGGTTCCTTAGGTCATATTTCATGGCCCGAAAAAGTTTTAGGCGATCGGTGCCAGGGGGCCCGGGCCTACTATTTTGTGTTTTATAGCCCTGCCCACTGGGAAGGCGTGGGCTATAGCACACGAAAATATGGGAATCGGGCGGAATGCTTGTTGTTTTGTCGTAAAACGCAAAAAAATGAGGAACAGTCATGGCGGGGCGGTGACTATAGTTCCTTAGGTCGTATTTGATGGCCCGGAAAAATTTTAGGCGATCCAGTTTCGGGGTCTCGAATTCACTAGGAAGGCGTGGGTTATGGCACACGAAAATATGGGAATTAGGCGAAATTATATTTTTTGGCCGTAAAACGCAAAAAATGAGGAACGGTCATAGCGGGGCGGTGACTATGATTCCTTAGGTCATATTTGATGGCCTGGAAAAAATTTTTAGGCTATCCGGTTCTGGGGGCCTGAGGCCCACTCGAAAGGTGTGGGCTAAAGCACGCGAAAATTTGGGAATTGGGTGGAATTATAGTTTTTTGGCCGTAAAACGCAAAATAACGAGGAACGGTCATGGCGGGGTAGTGACTATTGTTCCTTAGGTTGTATTTGATGGCTCGGAAAAATTTTAGGCGATCGGGGTCCGGGTGCCCGACCCACTTGGAAGGCTTGGGCTATAGCATATGAAAATATAGGAATTGGCCGGAATTCTAGTTTGTTGGCCGTAAAACGCAAAACTAAAAGGAACGGTCATGGCGAGGCGGTGACTATTGTTACTTAGGTCGTATTTGATGGCCCGAAAATTTTTTAGGCTATCCGGGTCTGGGGGCCCGGCCCACTGGGAAGGCGTGGGCTATAGCACACGCAAATATAGGAATCTGGCGGAATTCTAGTTTTTTGTCCGTAAAATGCAAAAAAAAAAGGAATGGTCATGGTGGGCGGTGACTATGGTTCCTTAGGTCATATTTCATGGCCCGAAAAAGTTTTAGGCGATCGGTGTCAGGGGGGCCCGGGCCCACTATTTCGTGTTCTATAGCCCTGCCCACTCAGAAGGCGTGGGCTATAGCACACGAAAATATGGGAATGAGGCGGAATTATAGTTTTTTGGCCGTAAAATGCAAAATAATGAGGAACGGTCATGGCGGGGCGGTGACTATGGTTCCTTAGGTCGTATTTGATGGCCCGAAAAATTTTTTGGCGATCCGATTCCGGAGCCCCCAGGCTCACTAGGTAGGCGTGGGATATAGCACACGAAAATATGGGAATCGGGCGGAATTATAGTTTTTTGGCCGTAAAACGCAAAACAACGAGGAACTGTCATTGCGGGGCGGTGACAACAATTCCTTAGGTCATATTTGATGGCCTGGAAAAAATTTTAGGCGATCCGGTTCCGGGGGCCCCGGGCCCACTCGGAAGGCGTGGGCTAATGCACGCAAAAATATGGGAATCGGGCGGAATTATAGGTTTTTGGCCGTAAAACACAAAATAACAAGGAACGGTCATGGAGGGGTGGTGACTATCGTTCCTTAGGTCATATTTGATGGCCAGGAAAATATTTCGGCTATCCGGGTTCGGGGGGCCCTGCCCACTGGGAAGGCGTGGGCTATAGGACACGAAAATATGGGAATCAGGCGGAATTCTAGTTTTTTGGCCGTAATACGCAAAAATAAATGGAACGGACATGGTGGGGTGGTGACTATGGTTCCTTAGGTCGTATTTAATGGCCCGTTAAATTTTTAGGCGATCAGGTTCAGTCGGCCTCGGGCCCACTCGGAATATGTGGTCTATAGCACACGCAAATATGGGAATCAGTCGGAATTATAGTTCTGTGGCCATTAAACACAAAATAATGAGGAACGGTCATGGCGGGGCGATGACTATGGTTCCTTAGGTCGTATTTGATGACCCGGAAAATTTTGGGCAATCGAGGTCCGGGGGCCCGAACCCACTCAGAAGGCGTGGGCTATAGCACACGACAATATAGGAATCGGGCGTAATTCTAGTCTTTTGGCCGTATAACGCAAAAAAATGAGGAATAAACATGGCGGGGCGGTGACTATGATTCCTTAGGTCGTATTGGATCGCCCGGAAAAATTTTTAGGCGATCCGGTTCCGGGGGCCCCCGGCCCACTCAGAAGGCGTGGGCTATAGCACACGAAAATATGGGAATCAGGCGGAATTATAGTTTTTTGGCCGTAAAATGCAAAATAACGAGGAACGGTCATGGTGGGGCAGTTAGGTAATCGAGGTCCGAGGGGCCCGGACCCACTCGGAAGGCGTGGGCTATAGCACACGAAAATATGGGAATCGGGCGTAATTCTAGTGTTTTGGCTGTAAAACGCAAAACAAAAAAGGAACAGACATGGTGGGGCGGTGACTATGATTCCTTATGTCGTATTTGATCGCCCGGAAAAAGTTTTAGGCGATCCGGTTCCGGGGGCCCCCGGCCCACTTAGAAGGCGTGGACTATAGCACATGAAAATATGGGAATCGGGCGAAATTATAGTTTTTTGGCCGTAAAATTCAAAATAGCGAGGAACGGTCATGGCGGGGCGGTGACTATGGTTCCTTAGGTCATATTTCATGGCCCGAAAAAGTTTTAGGCGATTGGTGCCAGGGGGCCCGGGCCCACTGTTTTGTGTTTTATAGCCCTGCCCACTGGGAAGGCGTGGGCTATAGCACATGAAAATATGGGAATCGGGCGGAATACTTGTTGTTTTGTCGTAAAACGCGAAAAAATGTGGAACAGTCATTGCGGGGCGGTGACTATAGCTCCTTAGGTCGTATTTGATGGCCCGAAAAAATTTTAGGCGATCCAGTTTCGGGGTCCCGGGTTCACTAGGAAGGTGTGGGTTATGGCACACGAAAATATAGGAATCAGGCGGAATTATAGTTTTTTGGCCGTAAAACGCAAAAAAGAGGAACGGTCATAGCGGGGCGGTGACTATGATTCCTTAGGTCGTATTTGATGGCCTGGAAAATTTTTTTAGGCTATCCGGTTCTGGGGGCCTGGGGCCCACTCAAAAGGCGTGGGCTAAAGCATGCGGAAATTTGGGAATCGGATGGAATTATAGTTTTTTGGCCGTAAAACGCAAAATATTGAGGAACGGTCATGGCGGGGTAGTGACTATTGTTCCTTAGGTTGTATTTGATGGCCCGAAAAGTTTTTAGGCTATCCGGGTCCGGGGGGCCCTGCCCACTAGGAAGGCGTGGGCTATAGGACACGAAAATATAGGAATCCAGCGGAATTCTAGTTTGTTGGCCGTAAAACGCAAAACTAAAAGGAACGGTCATGGCGGGGCGATGACTATTGTTACTTAGGTCGTATTTGATGGCCCGAAAATTTTTTAGGCTATCCGGGTCTGGGGGGCCCGGCCCACTGGGAAGGCGTGGGCTATAGCACACGCAAATATGGGAATCTGGCGGAATTCTAGTTTTTTGTCCGTAAAATGCAAAAAAAAAAGGAATGGTCATGGTGGGCGGTGACTATGGTTCCTTAGGTCATATTTCTTGGCCCGAAAAAGTTTTAGGCGATCGGTGTCAGGGGGACCCGGGCCCACTATTTCATGTTCTATAGCCCTGCCCACTCAGAAGGCGTGGGCTATAGCACACGAAAATATGGGAATGAGGCGTAATTATAGTTTTTTGACCTTAAAATGCAAAATAATGAGGAACGGTCATGGCGGGGCGGTGGCTATGGTTCCTTAGGTCATACTTGTTGGCCCGGAAAATTTTTAGGCGATCCGATTCCGGGGGCCCCAGGCTCACTAGGAAGGCGTGGGATATAGCACACGAAAATATGGGAATCGGGCGAAATTATAGTTTTTTGGCCGTAAAACGCAAAACAACGAGGAACTGTCATTGCGGGGCGGTGACTATGATTCCTTAGGTCATATTTGATGGCCTGGAAAATTTTTTAGGCGATCCGGTTCCGGGGGCCCCGGGCCCACTCGGAAGGCGTGGGCTAATGCACGCAAAAATATGGGAATCGGGCGGAATTATAGGTTTTTGGCCGTAAAACACAAAATAACAAGGAACGGTCATGGAGGGGTGGTGACTATCGTTCCTTAGGTCGTATTTGATGGTTAGGAAAATATTTAGGCTATCCGGGTTTGGGGGGCCCTGCCCACTGGGAAGGCGTGGGCTATAGGACACGAAAATATGGGAATCGGGCGGAATTCAAGTTTTTTGGCTGTAAAACGCAAAAATAATGAGGAACGGTCATGGCGGGGCAGTGACTATGGTTCCTTAGGTCGTATTTGATGACCCAGAAAATTTTGGGCAATCGAGGTCCGGGGGCCCGAACCCACTCGGAAGGCGTGGGCTATAGCACACGAAAATATAGGAATCGGGCGTAATTCTAGTCTTTTGGCCGTAAAACGCAAAAAAACGAGGAACAGACATGGCGGGGCGGTGACTATATTCCTTAGGTCGTATTGGATTGCCCGGAAAAATTTTTAGGCGATCCGGTTCTGGGGGCCCCCGGCCCACTCAGAAGGCGTGGGCTATAGCACACGAAAATATGGGAATCAGGCGGAATTATAGTTTTTTGGCCGTAAAATGCAAAATAATGAGGAACGGTCATGGTGGGGCAGTTAGGTAATCGAGGTCCGAGGGGCCCGGACCCACTCGGAAGGCGTGGGCTATAGCACACGAAAATATGGGAATCGTGCGTAATTCTAGTGTTTTGGCTGTAAAACGCAAAACAAAGAGGAACAGACATGGCGGGGCGGTGACTATGATTCCTTATGTCGTATTTGATTGCCCGGAAAAACTTTTAGGCGATCCGGTTCCGGGGGCCCCCGGCCCACTTAGAAGGCGTGGGCTATAGCCCATGAAAATATGGGAATCGGGCGAAATTATAGTTTTTTGGCCGTAAAACGCAAAATAACGAGGAACGGAAATGGCGGGGTGGTGACTATGGTTCCTTAAGAAGTATTTGATGGCCCGAAAATTTTTAGGCAATCGAGGTTCGAGGGGCCCGGACCCACTCAGAAAGCGTGGGCTATGGCACACGAAAAAATGGGAATCGGGCGTAATTCTAGTTTTTTGGCCGTAACATGCAAACAAACGAGGAACAGTCATGGCGGAGCGGTGACTATGATTCCTTAAGTCGTATTTGATCGCCTGGAAAAAAATTTAGGCGATCCGGTTTCAGGGGCCCCGGGCCAACTCGAAAGGCTTGTGCTATAGCACGCGAAAATATGGGAATTGGGCGGAATTATAGTTTTTGGGCCGTAAAATGCAAAATAACGAGGAACGGTCATGGCGGGGCGGTGACTATGGTTCCTTAGGTCGTATTTGATGTCCCGGAATCTTTTTAGGCTATCCGGGTCCGGGGGTCCCTGTCCACTAGGAAGGCTTGGGCTATAGGACACGAAAATATGGGAATCGGGCAGAATTCTAGTTTATTGTCCATAAAACGCAAAAAAAAAAGGAACGGTCATGGTGGGCGGCGACTATGGTGCCTTAGGTCATATTTCATGGCCCGGAAAACTTTTAGGCGATCGGTGTCAGGGGGCCGAGCCCACTCGAAAGGTGTAGGCAATAGCACACGAAAATATGAAATCGGGCGGGATTCAAGTTTTTTGGCCGTAAAATGCAAAAGAACGAGGAACAGTCATGGTGGGGCGCTTACTATGGTTCCTTAGGTCGTATTCTATTGCCCGGAAAATGTTTAGGCAATCTGGTTCCGAGGTCCTGGGCCCACTCGGAAGGCGTTGGGCTATATAGCACACGAAAATATGGGAATCGGGCAGAATTTTAGGTTTTTGACTGTAAAACAAAAACAACGAGGAACGGTCATGGCGAGGAAAGCACTATGATTCCTTAGGTCATATTTTATGGCTCGGAAATTTTTTAGGGGATCGGGGTCCTGGGGACCGGGCCCACTCGGAAGGCGTGGGCTATAGCACACGAAAATATGGGAATCGGGCGAAATTCTAGTTTTTTGGCCGTAAAATACAAAAAAACGAGAAAAGGTCATGCCGGGGCAGTGACTAGAGTTCCTTAGGTCGTATTTGAAGGCCAAGAAAATTTTTAGGCGATCTGGGTCCGGGGGCCCTGCACACTGGGAAGGCGTGGGCTATAGCACACGAAAATATGGGAATCAGGCAAAATTATAGTTTTTTTGCCGTAAAACACAAATAAATGAAGAACGGTCATGGCGGGGCACTGACTATGGTACCTTAGGTCAAATTTGATGGCCCGGAAAAATTTTAGGCGATCAAGGTTCGGGGGGCCCGGGCCCACTCGGAAGGCGTGGGCTGTAGCACACGACAATATGGGAATCGAGCGGAATTCTAGTTTTTTTGCTGTAAAATGAAAAACAATGAGGAACGGTCATGGCGGGACAATAACTATGGTTCCTTAGGTTGTACTTCATGGCCCAAAAATTATTTAGGCAATCCGGTTCCGGGGGCCCGGGGCCCACTCGGAAGGCGCTGGGTTATATAGCACACGAAAATATATGAATCGAGCGGAATTCTAGGTTTTTGGCCGTAAAAAAAAACGAGGAACGGTCATGGCGAGGAGTTAACTATGATTCCTTAGGTCGTAATTTATGGCCCGAAAAAATTTAGGCGATCGGGGTCCGGGGGCCCGGGCCCACTCGAAAGGCGTGGGCTATAGCACACGAAAATATGGGAATCAGGCGGAATTCTAGTTTTTTGGCCGTAAAACGCAAAAAAAAAAGAGGAATGGTCAGGGCGGGGCGGTGACTATTGTTCCTTAGGTCGTATTTGATGGCTTGAAAAAATTTTAGGCGATCCGGTTCTGGGGGGCCCGGGCACACTCGGAAGGAGTGGGCTATAGCATAGGAAAATATGGGAATCGGGCGCAATTATAGTATCTTTGCCGTAAAACGCAAAATAACGGGGAACGGTCATGGCGGGGCTGTGACTATGGTTCCTTAGGTCGTATTTGATGGCCCGAAAAAATTTTAGGCTATCCGGGTTTGGGGGGCCACTGGGAAGGCGTAGGCTATAGTACACGAAAATATGGTAATCAGGCGGAATTCTACTTTTTTGGCCGTTAAACTCAAACAAATGAGGAACGATCTTGGCGGGGCAGTAACTATGATTCCTTAGGTCATATTTCATGGCCTGGAAAATTTTTAGGCCACCAGTGTCTGGTGGGCCTGGGGCCACTCGGAAGGCGTGGGCTATACCACACGAAAATATGGGAATCGGGCGGAATTCTAGTTTTTTGGTTGTAAAACGCAAACAAATGAGGAACGGTCATGGCGGGGCTATGACTATGTTTCCTTAGGTCATATTTGATGGCTCGAAAAACTTTTAGGCGATCCGGGTCCGGTGGGCCGGTCCCACTCGCAAGGCGTGGGCTATAGCACATGAAAATATGGGAATCGAGCGGAATTCTAGTTTTTTGGCCGTAAAATGCAAAACAAATGGGGAACGATCATGGCGGGGGCGGTGACTATGGTTCCTTAGGTCGTATTTGATGGCCCGAAAAATTTTTAGGCGATCAGGGGTCCGGGATGCCCGAGCCCACTCGGAAGGCATGTGCTATAGCACATGAAAATTTGGGAATATGGCGGAATTCTAGTTTTTTGGCCAAAAACGCAAAACTATGAGGAACGGTCATGGAGGGGAGGTGACTATGGTTCCTTTGGTCATATTTGATGGCCCGGAAAAACTTTTGTCGATTCGGGTCTAGGGGGCCCTGCCCACTGGGAAGGCGTGGGCTATAGCACACGAAAATATGGTAATCAGGCGGAATTCTTGTTGTTTGGTCGTAAAATACAAAACAAATGAGGAATGGTCATAGGGGGCGGTGACTATGGTTCCTTAGGTCATATGTGATGGCCCAGAAAAACTTATAGGCGATCCGGTTCCGGGGGGCCCTGCCCACTGGGAAGGCATGGTCTATAGGACATGAAAATATGGGAATCGGGCGGAATTCTTGTTTTTTGGCCGTAAAATGAAAAACTAAAAGGATCGGTCATGGCGAGGCAGTGACTATGATTCCTTAGGTCGTATTTGATGGCCCGGAAAAAATTTAAGGCGATCCGATTCCGGGGGCCCCGGGCACACTCGGAAGGCTTGGGCTATAGCACACGAAAATATGGGAATCAGGCGGAATTATAGTTTTTTGGCCGTAAAATGCAAAATAACGAGGAACGGTCATGGCGGGGTTGTGACTATGGTTCCTTAGTTTGTATTTGATGGCCCGGAAAATTTTTAGGCTATCCGGGTACGGTGTCCCTGCCCACTGGGAAGGCGTGGGCTATAGGACACGAAAATATGAGAATCGGGCGGAATTCTAGTTTTTTGGTCGTAAAACGCAAACTAAAAGGAACGGTCATGGTGGGGCGGTGAATGTGGTTCCTTAGGTTGTATTTAATGGCCCGTAAAAATTTTAAGCGATCAGGTTTAGTGGACCCTAGTCCCACTCGGAAGGCGTGATCTATAGCACACGCAAATATGGGAATCATGCGGAATTATAGTTCTTTGGCCATAAAACACAAAATAACGAGGAACGGTCATGGCGGGGTGGTGACTATGGTTCTTTAGGTCGTATTTGATGGCCCGAAAACTTTTTAGGCGATCCGATTCCGGGGGCCCCCAGCCCACTCGAAAGGCGTGGGCTATAGGAAACGAAAATATGGGAATCAGGCAGAATTATAGTTTTTTGGCCGTAAAACGCAAAATAACGAGGAACGGTCATAGCTGGACAGTGCCTATGGTTCCTTAGGTCATATTTGATGCCCCAGAAAATTTTAGGCAATCGAGGTCCGGGGGGCCCGGACCCCACTCGGAAGGCGTGGGCTATAGCATACGAAAACATGGAAATCGGGCGTAATTCTAGTGTTTTGGCCGTAAAACGCAAAACAACGAGGGACAGACATGGTGGGGCGGTGAGTATGATTCCTTAGGTCATATTTAATCGCCCGGAAAAAATTTTAGGCGATCCGATTCCGGGGGCCCCCGGCCCACTTAGAAGGCGTGGGCTATAGTACACGAAAATATGGTAATCGTGCTGAATTATAGATTTTTGGCCGTAAAATGCAAAATAACGAGGAACGATCATGGCGGGGCAGTGACTATTGTTCCTTAGGTCGTATTTGATGGCCCAGAAAATTTTAGGCATTCGAGGTTCGGGGGGCCCGGACCCACTCGGAAGGCGTGGGCTATATCACACGAAAAAATGGGAATCGGGCGTAATTCTAGTTTTTGGCCATAAAACACAAACAAACGAGGAATAGTCATGGCGGGGTGGTGACTATGATTCCTTAGGTCGTATTTGATTGCCCGGAAAATTTTTTAGGCCATCCGGTTCCGGGGGCCCCGGTCCCACTCGAATGACGTGGGCTATAGCACGCGAAAATATGGGAATCAGACGGAATTATTGTTTTTGGGCCATAAAATGCAAAATAATGAGGAACGGTCATGGTGGGGAGGTGACTATGGTTCCTTATGTCGTATTTGATTGCCCGGAATCTTTTTAGGCTATCCGGGTCCGGGGGGCCCTGCCCACTGGGAAGGCGTGGGCTATGGGACACGAAAATATGGGAATCGGGCGGAATTCTAGTTTTTTGTCCGTAAAACACAAAAAAAAGGAACGGTCATGGTGGGCGGTGACTATGGTGCCTTAGGTCATATTACAGGGGGCCCGGGCCCACTCGGAAGTCGTAGGCAATAGCACACGAAAATATGGGAATCAGGCGAAATTCTATTATTTTGGCCGTAAAATGCAAAAGAACGAGGAACGGTCATGCGTGGCGATAACTATGGTTTCTTAAGTCATATTCCATTGCCTGGAAAATTTTTAGGCGATCTGGTTCTGGGGGCCCGGGCCCACTCGGAAGGCGTTGGGCTATATAGCACACGAAATTATGGGAATCAGGCGGAATTCTAGGTTTTTGACCGTAAAATGAAAACAACGAGGAACGGTCATGGCGAGGCGAGAACTATGGTTCCTTAGGTCGTATTTTATGGCTCGAAAAAATTTTAGGCGATCGGGGTCCGGGGGACTGGGCCCACTCGGAAGGCGTGGGCTATAGCACACGAAAATATGGGAATCGGCAGAATTCTAGTTTTTTGGCCGTAAAACGCAAAAAAACAAGAAAAGGTCATAGCGGGCAGGTGACTATAGTTCCTTAGGTCGTATTTGATGGCCCAGAAAAATTTTAGGCGATCTGGGTCTGGGGGCCCTGCACACTGGGAAGGTGTGGGCTATAGCACACAAAAATATGGGAATTAGGCGAAATTCTAGTTTTTTTGCCATAACAAATAAATGAGGAACGGTCATGGCGGGGCACTGACTATGGTACCTTAGGTCGAATTTGATGTCCCGGAAAATTTTTAGGCGATCGGGGTTCGGGGAGCCCGGGCCCACTCGGAAGGCGTGGGCTATAGCACACGACAATATGGGAATCGGGTGGAATTCTAGTTTTGTTGCTGTAAAATGAAAAACAACGAGGAACGGTCATGGCAGAGCGATAACTATGGTTCCTTAGGTTGTATTTCATGGCCCGAAAAATATTTAGGCGATCCGGTTCCAGGGGCCCAGGGCCCACTCGAAAGGCGCTGGGCTATATTGCACATGAAAATATGTGAATCGGGCAAAATTCAAGGTTTTTGGCCGTAAGACGAAAAAAATGAGGAACGGTCATGGCGAGGCGATAACTATGATTCCTTAGGTCGTAATTTATGGCCCGAAATTTTTTTAGGCGATTGGGGTCTGGGGGCCCGGGCCCACTCAGAAGGAGTTTGCTATGGCACACGAAAATATGGGAATCAGGCGGAATTCTACTTGTTTGGCCGTAAAACGCAAAAAAATGAGGAACGGTCTTGGCGGGGCGGTGACTATGTTTCCTTAGGTCGTATTTGATGGCCCGGCAAATTTTTAGGCGATCGATGGTCCGGGAGGCCCAAGCCCACTCGGAAGGCATGGGCTATAGCACACGAAAATATGGGAATCGGGTGGAATTCTAGTTTTTTGTCCGTAAAATGAAAAAAAAGGAACGGTCATGGGTGGGCGGTGACTATGGTTCCTTAGGTTGTATTGTGTGCCCCGGAAAGTTTTTAGGCAATCGGTTTTAGGGGGCACGGGCTCACTCGGTAGGCATGGGCAATAGCACACGAAAATATGGCAATCGGGCGGAATTCTAGTTTTTTTTTCTCCGTAAAATATAAAAAAACGAGGAACAGTCATGGCGAGGCGATAACTGTGGTTCCTTAGGTCGTATTTCATGGCCCAGAAAAGGTTTAGGCGATCCGGTTTCGGGGACCCTGGGCCCACTCGGAAGGCATTGGGCTATATAGCACACGAAAATATGGGAAACTGGAAAAATTCTAGGTTTTTGGCCGTAAAACGAAAAAAACGACGAACGGTCATGGCAAGGCAATAACTATGGTTCCTTAGGTCGTATTTTATGGCCCGGAAAAACTTTGGCCGATTCGGGTCCGGGGGCCCATACCTACTGGGAAGGCGTGGGTTATAGCATGCGAAAATATAGGAATCGGGCAGAATTATAGTTTTTTGGCCGTAAAACGCAAAATAACGAGGAACGATCATGGTGGGGCGATGACTATAGTTCCTTAGGTCGTCCCGGAGGCCCTACCCACTTGGAAGGCGTAGCACACGAAAATATGGGAATCGGGCGGAATTCTAGTTTTTTGGACATAACACGCAAATAATGAGGAACGGTCATGGAGGGGCGGTAACTATGGTTCCTTAGGTCGTATTTCATGGCTCGGAAAATTTTTAGGCGATCGGGGTCGGGGGGCCCGGGCCCACTCGGAAGAGGTGGGCTATAGCACACGAAAATATGGGAATTGGGCGGAATTCTAGTTTTTTGGCCGTAAAACGCAAAAAATGAGGAACGGTCATGGAGGGGCGGTGACTATGGTTCCTTAAGTTGTATTTGATGGTCTGGAAATATTTTAGGCTATCCGAGTCCGGGAGGCCTTGCCCACTGGGAAGGCGTGGCTATAGCACAGGAAAATATGGAAATCGGGCAGAATTCTAGTTTTTTGTCGTAAAACGCAAATAAAGGAGGAACGGTCATGGCGGGACGGTGACTATGGTACCTTAGGTCATATTTGATGGCCCGAAAAATTTTTAGGCGATCGGTGTCAGGGGGCCCGGGCCCACTCGGAATGCGTAGGCAATGGCACATGAAAATATTGGAATCGGGTAGAATTCTAGTTTTTTGGCCGTAAAATGAAAACAAAATGAGGAACGGGCATGGAATGGTGACTATGGTTCCTTAGGTCGTATTTGATGGCCCGAAAAACTTTTAGGCGATCGGGGGTCTGGGGTGCACGAACTCACTAGGAAGGCATGGGCTATAGTACACGAAAATATGGGAATGTGGCGGAATTCTAGTTTTTTGGATGAAAACACAAAACTATGAGGAACGGTCATGGCGGGGCAGTGACTATGGTTCCTTAGGTCATATTTGATGGCCTGGAAAAATTTTAGGCGATCCGGTTCCCGGGACCTCTGGCCCACTCGGAAGGCGTGGGCTATTGCACATGAAAATACGGGAATCGGGCGGAATTATAGTTTTTTGGCCGTAAAACGCAAAATAACGAGGAACGGTCATAGCGGAGCGGTGACTATGGTTCCTTAGGTCATATTTGATGGCCTGGAAAAACGTTTAGGCAATCCGGTTCCGGGGGCCCTGGGCCCACTCAGAAGGCGTGGGCTATAGCTCGCGAAATTATGGGAATCGGGCAGAATTATAGTTTTTTGGCCATAAAATGCAAAATAATGAGGAACGGTCATGGAGGGATGGTGACTATGGTTCCTTAGGTCATATTTTATGACCCGAAAAAGTTTTAGGCTATCCGTGTCCGAGGGGCCCTGCCCACTGGGAAGGCGTGGGCTATAGGACACGAAAATATGGGAATCGGGCGTAATTCTAGTTTTTTGGCCGTAAAATGCAAAACTAAAAGGAACGGTCATGGTGTGGCGGTGACTATGGTTCCTTAAGTCGTATTTCATGGCCCGAAAATTTTTTAGGCAATCCGATTCTGTGGGCCTCGGGCCCACTCGGAAGGCGTGGTCTATAGCACACGAAAATATGGGAATCGGGAGGAATTATATTTCTATTGCCATAAAACACAAAATAACGAGAAACGGTCATGGCAGGGCAGTGACAATGGTTCCTTAGGTCGTATTTGATGGCCCAGAAAAATTTTAGGCGATCCGGTTCCGGGGGCTCCCGGCCCACTCAGAATGCGTGGGCTATAGCACACGAAAATATGGGAATCGGGGGTAATTCTAGTTTTTTGGCCGTAAAACGCAAAAGAACGAGGAACGGTCATGGTAGGGCAGTGACTATGATTCCTTAGGTCGTATTTGATGGCCCGAAAATTTTTTAGGCTATCCGGGTCCAGGGGGCCCTGCCCACTGGGAAAGCGTGGGCTATAGGACACGCAAATATGGGAATCGGGCAGAATTCTAGTTTTTTGTCTGTAAAATACAAAACAAAAAGGAATGGCCATGGTGGGCCGTGACTATGGTTCCTTAGGTCGTATTTCATGGCTCGAAAATTTTTTAGGCGATCGGTGTCTGGGGGGCTCGGGCTTCCTCGGAAGGCGTAGGCAATAGCACACGAAAATTTGGGAATCGGGCGGAATTCTAGTTTTTTTGTAGTAAAAAGAAAAAACACGAGGAACGCTCATGGCGGGGCAATAACTATGGTTCCTTAGGTCGTATTTCATGGCCTGAAAACTTTTTAGGCGATCCAGTTCCGGGGTCCCGGGCCCACTCGGAAGGCGTTGGGCTATATAGCACATGATAATATGGGAATCGGGCGGAATTCTAGGTTTTTGACCGTAATACGAAAACAACGAGGAATGGTAATGGCGAGGCGATAACTATGGTTCCTTATGTCGTATTTTATGGCTCGGAAAATTTTTAGGCGATCGGGGTCTTGGGGCCTCAGCCCACTCGGAAGGCGTGGGCTATAGCACACAAAAATATGGGAATCGGGCGGAATTCTAGTTTTTTGGCCGTAAAATGCAAAATAACAGGGAACGGTCATGGAGGGGCAGTGACTATAGTTCCTTAGGTCGTATTTGATGGCCCGGAAAAATTTTAGACTATCCGGGTTTGGGGGCTCACTTGGAAGGCGTGGGCTATAGCACACGAAAATATGCTAATCGGGCGGAATTCTAGTTTTTTGGCCATAAAACTCAAAAAAACGAGGAACGATCATGGCGGGGTAGTAACTATGGTTCCTTAGGTCGTATTTCATAGCCAGGAAAATTTTTAGGCGATCGGCGTCTGAGGGGCCCTGCCCCACTCGCAAGGTGTGGGCTATAGCACACGAAAATATGGGAATCGGGTGGAATTCTAGTTTTTTGGCCGTAAAATGCAAAATAAATGAGGAACGATCATGTAGGGGCGGTGACTATGGTTCCTTAGGTCGTATTTGATAGCCCGAAAAACCTTTAGGCGATCGGGGCTCTAGGGGGCCCGAGCCCACTAGGAAGGCATGGGCTATAGCACACGAAAATATGGAAATGTGGCGGAATTCTAGTTTTTTGGAGGAAAATGCAAAACTATGGGTAACGGTCATGGCGAGGCAGTGACTATGGCTCCTTAGGTCGTATTTGATGGCCCGGAATTTTTTTTTGCCAATTCGGGTGCGGGGGGCCCTGCCCACTGGGAAGGCGTGGGCTATAGCACACGTAAATATGGGAATCAGGCGGAATTCTTGTTGTTTGGTCGTAAAACGCAAACAAATGAGGAACGGTCATGGAGAGGCTGTGACTATGGTTCCTTAGGTCGTATTTAATGGCCCGGAAAAATTTTAGGCGATCCGGTTATGGGGTAGCACATGAAAATATGGGAATCGGGCGAAATTATAGTTTTTTGGCCGTAAAACGCAAAACAACGAGGAACGGTCATGGCGGGGCAGTGAATATGGTTCCTTAGGTTGTATTTGATGGCCCAGAAAAAATTTTAGGCTATCCGGTTCCAGGGTCCCCGGGCCCACTCGGAAGGCGTGTGCTATAGCACACGAAAATAAGGGAATCGAGCGGAATTCTAGTTTTTTTGTCGTTAAATGCAAAAACAACAAGGAACGGTCATGGCGGGGTGGTGACTATGGTTCCTTAGGTCCTATTTCAAGGCCCGAAAATTTTTAGGCGATCGGGGTCAGGGGACCTCGGCCCACTCGGAAGGCGTGGGCTATACCACACGAAAATATGGGATTCAGGCGAAATTCTAGTTTTTTGGCCATAAAACAAAAAAACACGAGGAACGGTCATGGCGGGGCAGTAACTATGGTTCCTTAGGTCGTATTTTATGGCCCAAAAAAATTTTAGGCGATCCGGGTCCGGGGGCCCTACCCACCGGGAAAACGTGGGCTATAGCACACGCAAAATATAGGAATCGAGCGAAATTCTTGTTGTTTGGTCGTAAAACGCAAAAAACTGAGGAACGCTCATGGCGGGGCGGTGACTATGGTTCCTTAGGTCGTATTTGATGGCCCGGGAAAATTTTAGGCTATCCGAGTCCGGGGGGCCATGCCCACTGGGAAAGCGTGGGCTATAGCACACTAAAATATGGGAATCGGGCGGAAATCTAGTTCTTTGGCCGTAAAATGCAAAAAAGCGAGGAACGGTCATGGTGGGGTGGTAACTATGGTTCCTTAGGTCGTATTTCATGGCCCGGAAAACTTTTAGGCGATCGGGGTTAGGGGCCCGGGCCCACTCGGAAGGCGTGGGCTATAGCACACGATAATATGGGAATCGGGCGGAATTCTAGTTTTTTGGACGTAAAACGCAATGAAACGAGGAACGGTCAGGGCGGGGCAGTGACTATGGTTCCTTAGGTCGTATTTGATGCCCCAGAAAAAATTTAGGCGATCCGGTTCCGGGGGCCCCGGGCTCACTCGGAAGGCGTGGGCTATGGCACACGAATATATGGGAATCGGGCGGTAATATAGTTGTTTTGCCGTATAACGCAAAATAATGAGGAACAGTCAGGGCGGGGCGGTGACTATGGTTCCTTAGGTCGTATTTGATGGTTCTGGAAAACTTTTAGGCTATCCGGGTCCGGAGGGCCCTGCCCACTGGGAAGGCGTGGGCTAAAGCACACTAAAATTTGGGAATCGGGCAGAATTCTAGTTTTTTGGCCGTAAAATGCAAAAAGGGAGGAACGGTCATGGCGGGGCGGTAACTATGGTTCCTTAGGTCATATTTCATAGCCCGAAAAAATTTTAGGCGATCGAGGTTAGAGGGCCCGGACCCACTCGGAAGGCGTGGACTATAGCACATGAAAATATGGGAATCGAACGGAATTCTAGTTTTTTGGCCGTAAAACTCAAAGAAACGAGGAACGTTCATGGCGGGGCGGTGACTAGGATTCCATAGGTCGTATCTGATGGTCTGGAAAAAATTTTAGGCGATCCGGTTCCGGGGTCCCCGGGGCCACTCGGAAAGCGTGGGCTATAGCACGAGAAAATATGGGAATCAGGCGAAATTATAGTTTTTTGGCTGTAAAACGCAAAATAATGAGGAACTGTCATGGCCGAGTGGTGACTATGGTTCCTTAGGTCATATTTGATGGCCCGGAAAATTTTTAGGCTATCCGGGTCCGGGGGGCCTGCGCACTAGGAAGACGTAGGCTATAGGACACGAAAATATGGGAATCGGGCGAAATTCTAGTTTTTTGGCCGTAAAACGCAAAATGAAAAGGAACGGTCATAGTGGGGCAGTGACTATGGTTCCTTAGGTCGTATTTCATATCCTGGAAAATTTGTAGGCGATCCGGTTCAGTAGGCCCCGGGCCCACTCGGAAGGTATGGTCTATAGCACACGAAAATATGGGAATCAGGCAGAATTATAGTTTTTTGGCCATAAAACAAAAAATAACGAGGAACGGTCATGGCGAGGCGGTGACTATCGTTCCGTAGGTCGTATTTCATGGCTCGGAAAATTTTTACGTGATCCAGTTCAGTGGGCCATGGGCCTACTCGGAAGGCGTGCTCTATAGCACACAAAAATATGGGAATCGGGCGGAATTATAGCTTTTTGGCCATAAAACAAAAAATAAACGAGGAACGGTCATGGCGGGGCGGTGACTATGGTTCCTTAGGTCGTATTTCATGGCCCGATAATTTTTTAGGCGATTTGGTTCAGTGGGCCCTGGGCCCACTCGGAAGGTGTGGTCTATAGCACACGAAAATATGGGAATCGGGCGGAATTATAGTTTATTGGCCATAAAATAAAACATAACGAGGAATGGTCATGGCAGGGCGGTGACTATGGTTCCTTAGATCGAATTTGATGGCCCAAAAATAATTTAGACGATCTGGTTCCGGGGGCCCCCGGCCCACTCAGAAGGCGTGGGCTATAGAACACGAAAATATGGGAATCGGGCGAAATTCTAGTGTTTTGGCCGTAAAACGCAAAAAAATGATGAACGGTCATAGCGGGGCGGTGACTATGATTCCTTATGTTGTATTTGATGTTCCTAAAAAAATTTTAGGCTATCCGATTCAGGGGGCTCTGGGCCCACTCGGAAGGCGTGGGCTATAGCACGCGAAAATATGGGAATCAGGCGAAATTATAGTTTTTTGAACGTAAAACGCAAAATAACGAGGAACGGTCATGGCGGGGCAGTGACTATGGTTCCTTAGGTCATATTCGATGGCCCGAAAACAATTTAGGCAATCGGGGGTCTGGGGGCCCGAGCCCACTCTGAAGGCATGGGCTATAGCACACGAAAATATGGGAATGTGGCGGAATTCTAGTTTTTTGGACAAAAACGCAAAACTATGAGGAACGGTCATGGCGGGCGGTGACTATGGTTCCTTAGGTCGTATTTGATGGCCCGAAAATATTTTAGACGATCTGGTTCCGGGGGGCCCCGGCCCATTCAGAAGGCATGGGCTATAGAACACGAAAATATGGGAATTAGGCAGAATTCTAGTGTTTTGGCCGTAAAACGCAAAAAAATAAGGAACGGTCATGGCGGGGCGGTCACAATGATTCCTTAGGTCGTATTTGAAGGCCCGAAAAATTTTTTAGGCGATCCTGTTCCGGGGTCCCTGGTCCCACTCGGAAGGCGTGGTCTATAACACGCGAAAATATGGGAATCGGGCGAAATTATAGTTTTTTTCCGTAAAACGCAAAATAACGAGGAACGGTCATGGTGGGGTGGTGACTACGGTTCCTTAGGTCGTATTTGATGGCCCAAAATTTTTTTAGGCTATCCGGGTCCGGGGGGCCCTGCCCACTAGGAAGGCTTGAGCTATAGGACACGAAAATATGGGAATCGGGCAAAATTCTAGTTTTTTGGCCGTAAAACGCAAAATAAAAAGGAACTGTAATGGCGGGGTGGTGACTATGGTTCATTAGGTTGTATTTTATGGCCCGAAAAATCTTTTGGCGATCTGGTTCAGTGTGCCCCTAGCCCACTCGGAAGGCATGGTCTATAGTATTCAAAAATATGGGAAACGGGCGGTGACTATGGTTCCTTAGGTCATATTTGATGGCCCAAAAATTTTTTTAGGCGATCCAGTTTCGGGGGGCCCGGGCCCACTCGGATGGAGTGGGCTATTACACACAAAAATATGGGAACCAGGCGCAATTATAGTTTTTTGGCCGTAAAACGCAAAATAACGAGGAATGGTCATGGCGGGGCAGTGACTATGGTTCCTTAGGTCGTATTTGATGGCCCAAAAATTTTTAGGCGATCGGGGGTCTTTGGGCCTGAGCCCACTCGGAAGGCATGGGCTATAGCATACGAAAATATGGGAATGTGGCGGAATTCTAGTTTTTTGGACGAAAACGCAAAACTATGAGGAACGGTCATGGTGGGGCGGTGACTATGGTTCCTTAGGTCGTATTTTATGGCTCGAGAATATTTTAGACGATCTGGTTCCAGGGGCCCCCGGCCCACTCAGAAGGTGTGTGCTATAGAACACGAAATTAGGGGAATCAGGCGGAATTCTAGTGTTTTGGCCGTAAAACTCAAAAAAATGAGGAATGGTCATGGCGGGGCAGTGACAATGATTCCTTAGGTCGTATTTGATGGCCCAGAAAAATTTTTAGGCGATCCGGTTCTGGGGGCCCTGGGCCCACTCGGAAGGCGTGGGCTATAACACGCGAAAATATGGGAATCAGGCGAAATTATAGTTTTTGACCGTAAAACGCAAAATAACGAGGAACTGTCATGGTGGGGTGGTGACTATGGTTCCTTAGGTCGTATTTGATGGCCCGAAAAATTTTAGGCTATCCGGGTCCGGGGGGCCCTGCCCACTGGGAAGGCTTGGGCTATAGGACACGAAAATATGGGAATCAGGCGAAATTCTAGTTTTTTGCCGTAAAACGCAAAAACAAAAGGAACTATAATGGTGGGGCGGTGAACTATGGTTCATTAGGTTGTATTTTATGGCCCGAAAAATCTTTTGGCGATCTGGTTCAGTGTGCCCCTAGCCCACTCGGAAGGCATGGTCTATAGTATTCAAAAATATGGGAAACGGGCGGTGACTATGGTTCCTTAGGTCATATTTGATGGCCCAAAAATTTTTTTAGGCGGGCGGTGACTATGGTTCCTTAGGTCGTATTTGATGGCCCGGAAAATATTTTAGGCGATCCAGTTCCGGGGGGCCCGGGCCCAATCAGATGGCGTGGGCTATAGCACAAGAAAATATGGGAATCGGGCGCAATTATAGTTTTTTGGCTGTAAAACGCAAAATAACGAGGAATGGTCATGGCGGGGCAGTGACTATGGTTCCTTAGGTCGTATTTGATGGCCCGAAAGTTTTTTAGGCGATCGGGGGTCTGGGGGCCCGAGCCCACTCGGAAGGCATGGGCTATAGCACACGAAAATATGGGAATGTGGCGGAATTCTAGTTCTTTTGACGAAAACGCAAAACTATGAGGAACAGTCATGGCGGGGTGGTGACTATGCTTCCTTACTTCGTATTTGATTGCCCGGAAAAAATATTTGTCGATTCGGGTCCGGAGGGCCCTGGCCACTGAGAAGGCGTGGGCTATAGCACACGAAAATATGGGAATCTGGCGGAATTATAGTTTTTTGGCCGTAAAACGCAAAATAACAAGGAACGGTAATGGAGGGGCAGTTACTATGGTTCCTTAAGTCATATTTGATGGCCCGGAAAATTTTTATGCTATCCCTGTCCGGGGGTCCCTACCCCACTGGGAAGGCGTGGGCTATAGGACACGAAAATATTGGAATTTGGCGGAATTCTAGTTTTTTGGCCGTAAAACTCAAAACAACAAGAAACGAGGGTGACTATGGTTTCGGGGGCCCCGGTCCCACTCGGAAGGCGTGGACTATAGCACACAAAAATATGGGAATCGGGCGAAATTCTAGTTTTTTGGCTGTAAAACGCGAAAAAAAAGAGGAATGGTCATGGCGGGGCGGTGACTATGATTCCTTAGGTCGTATTTGATGGCCCGAAAAATTTTTTAGGCAATCCGGTTCCGGGGTTCCCGGGCCCACTCGGAAGTCATGGGCTTATAACACGCAAAAATATGGGAATCGCGCGGAATTATAGTTTTTTTGCCGTAAAACGCAAAATAACAAGGAACGGTCATGGAGGGGCGGTGACTATGGTTCCTTAGGCCCGGAAAATTTTTAGGCTATCCGTGTCCGGGGGGCCCTGCCCCACTGAGAAGGCGTGGACTATAGGACACGAAAATATTGGAATCGGGCGGAATTCTAGTTTTTTGGCCGTAAAACACAAAACAACAAGGAACGAGGGTGACTATTGTTTTGGGGGGCCCTGGCCCACTCAGAAGGCGTGGGCTATAGCACACGGAAATATGGGAATCTGGTGGAATTCTAGTTTTTTGGTCGTAAAACGCGAAAAAACAAGGAATGGTCATGGTAGGGAGGTGACTATGATTCCTTAGGTCGTATTTGATGGCCCAGAAAAACGTTTAGATGATCAGATTCCGGGGTTCCCGGCCCACTCGGAAGGCGTGGGCTATAGCATACGAAAATATGGGAATCGGGCAGAATTATAATTTTTTGGTCGTAAAATGCAAAATAACGAGGAACAGTCATGGCGGAGGGATGACTATAGTTCCTTAGGTCATATTTGATGGCCTTGAAATATTTTAGGCTATCCGTGTTCGGGGGGCCCTGCCCCACTAGGAAGGCGTGGGCTATTGGACACGAAAATATTGGAATCGGGCGGAATTCTAGTTTTTTGGCCGTAAAACTCAAAACAACAAGAAACGAGGGTGACTATGGTTTTGGGGGCCTCGGGCCTACTCGGAAGGCGTGGGCTATAGCACACGAAAATATGGGAATCGGGCGCAATTATAGTTTTTTGGTTGTAAAATGCAAAATAACGAGGAACGGTCATAGCGGGGCAGTGACTATGGTTCCTTAGGTCGTATTTGATGGCCCGAAAGATTTTTAGGCGATCGGGGGTCTCGGGGCCCGAACCCACTCGGAAGGCATGGGCTATAGCAGACGAAAATATGGGAATGTGGCGGAATTCTAGTTTTTTGGACGAAAATGCAAAACTATGAGGAACGGACATGGTGGGATGGTGACTATCGTTCCTTAGGTCATATTTGATGGCCCGGAAATATTTTAGACGATCTGGTTCCGGGGGGCCCCGGCCCACTGAGAAGGCGTGTGCTATAGAACACGAAAATATGGGAATGGGGCAGAATTCTAGTGTTTTGGCCGTAAAACGCAAAAAATTGAGGAACGGTCATGGCGGGGCGGTGAAAATGATTCCTTAAGTCGTATTTGATGGCCCGGAAAAAATTTTAGGCGATCCGGTTCTAGGGGCCCTGCCCCACTGGGAAGGCGTGGGCTATAGGACACAAAAATATTGGAATCGGATGGAATTCTAGTTTTTTTGCCGTAAAACTCAAAACAACAACGAACAAGGGTGACTATGGTTTCGGGGCCCCCGGGCTCACTTGGAAGGCATGGGCTATGGCACACGAAAATATGGGAATCGGGCGGAATTCTAGTTTTTTGGCTGTAAAACGCAAAAAAAAACGAGGAATGGTCATGGCGGGGCGGTGACTATGATTCCTTAGATCGTATTTGATGGCCCGGAAAATTTTTTAGGTGATCCGGTTCCAGGGTTCCCGGGCCCACTCGGAAGGCGTGGGCTATAGCACGTAAAATTTTTGGGAATCGGGCGGAATTATAGTTTTTTGGCCGTATAATGCAAAATAACAAGGAACGGTCATGGCGGGGCAGTGACTATGGTTCCTTAGGTCATATTTGATGGCCCAAAAAAATTTTAGGCTATCCGTGTCTGGGGGGCCCTGCCCCACTGGGAAGGCGTGGGCTTAGCACACGAAAATATAGGAATTTGGCAGAATGATAGTTTTTTGGCCAAAAAAATATAAAATAACGAGGAACGGTCATTGAGAGGCGGTGAATATGGTTCCTAAGGTCGTATTTGATGGTCCGGAAAAATTTTAGGCTATCTTGGTCCGGGGGGCCTTGCCCACTTGGAATGCATGGGCTATAGCACACGAAAATATGGGAATCGGGCGAAATTCTAGTTTATAGGCCGTAAAATGCAAAACAACGAGGAACGGTTAAGGCGGGGCGGTAACTATGTTCCTTAGGTCATATTTCATGGCCCGAAAAATTTTTAGGCGATCAGGGTCGGGGGTCCCCGGCCCACTCGGAAGGCGTGGTCTATAGCACACAAAAATATGGGAATCGGGCGGAATTCTAGTTTTTTGGCCGAAAAATGCAAAAAACAAGGAACGGTCATAGCAGGGCAGTGACTATGATTCCTTAGGTCGTATTTGATGGACCGGAAAAATTATTAGGCGATCCGGTTCCGGGGGCCCAGGGTCCACTCGGAAGGCGTGGGTTATAGCACGCGAAAACATGGGAATCGGGTAGAATTATAGTTTTTTGGATGTAAAATGAAAATAACGAGGAACGGTGATGGCGGGGTGGTGACTATGATTCCTTAGGTCTTATTTGATGGCCCAGAAAAGTTTTAGGCTATCCGGGTCCGGGGGCCCTGCCCACTGGGATGGCGTGGGCTATAGAACTCGAAAATAGGGGAATCGGGCGGAATTCTAGTTTTTTGGCTGTAAAATGCAAAAACAAAGGGAACGGTAATGGTGGGGAGGTGACTATGGTTTCTTAGGTCTTATTTCATGTCCCGGAAATTTTTTAGGCGATCTGGTTCAGCGGGCCCCCGGCCCACTCGGAAGGCGTGGTCTATAGCACATGAAAATATGGGAATCAGGCGGAATTATAGTTTTTTGGCCATAAAACACAAAACAACGAGGAACAATCATGGCGGGGTGGTGACTATAGTTCCTAAGGTCGTATTTGATGACCCGAAAAACTTTTGGGCTATCCGGGTTTGGGAGGACCCGCTGGGAATGCCTGGGCTATAGCACACGAAAATATGATAATCGGGAGGAATTCTTGTTTTTTGGTCGTCAAACTCAAAAAAATGAGGAACGATCATGATGGGGCGGTAACTATGGTTCCTTTGGTCGTATTTCATGGCCTGAAAAGTTTTTAGACGATCGGGGTTAGGGGGCCCGGGCCCACTCGGAAGGCGTGGGCTATAGCACACGAAAATATAGGAATCGGGCGGAATTCTAGTTTTTTGGTTGTAAAACGAAAACAAATGAGGAACGATCATGGCTGGGCGGTGAATATGGTTCCTTAAGTCTTATTTGATGGCTCAAAAAACTTTTAGGCTATCCGGGTCCGGGGGGCCCTGCCCACTGGGATGGTGTGGGCTATAGGACTCGAAAATATGCGAATCGGGCGGAATTCAAGTTTTTTGGCTGTATAATGCAAAAACAAAGGGAACGGTAATGGTGTGGAGGTGACTATGGTATCTTAGGTCGTATTTCATGTCCCGAAAAATTTTTAGGCGATCTGGTTCAGTGGGCCCCCGGCCCACTCGGAAGCGTGGTCTATAGCACACGACAATATGGGAATCAGGCGGAATTATAGTTTTTTAGCCATAAAACACAAAATAACGAGGAACAGTCAGGGCGGGGTGGTGACTATGGTTCCTTAGGTCGTATTTGATAGCTCAAAAAAAAATTGGGCTCTCCGGGTTTGGGGGGCCCACTGGGAATGCGTGGGCTATAGCACAAGAAAATATGGTAATCGAGAGGAATTCTTATTTTTTGGCAGTAAAACTCAAAAAAACGAGGAACCATCATGGACGGGCGGTAACTATGGTTACTTTGGTCGTATTTCATGGCCTGGAAAACTTTTAGGCGATTGGTGTTAGGAACCCCGGGTCCACTCGGAAGGCGTGGGCTATAGCACACGAAAATATGGGAATCGGTCGAAATTCTAGTTTTTTGGCTGTAAAACGCAAACAAATGAGGAACGGTTATGGGAGGGCGGTGACAATGGTTCCTTAGGTCATATTTGATGGCTCATAAATATTTTAGGCAATCCGGGACCGGTGGGCCCAGGTCCGGTGGGCCCGAGCCCACTCGCAAGGCTTGGGCTATAGCACACGAAAATATGGGAATCGGGCAGAATTCTAGTTTTTTGGCCGTAAAATGCAAAAAATGACGAACGGTCATGGAGGGACGGTGACTATTGTTCCTTAAGTCGTATCTGATGGCCCGCAAAAAAATTTGTCAATTCGGGTCCGAGGGGCCCTGCCCACTGGGAAGGCATGGTCTATAGCGCAAAAAACTGAGGAACGGTCATGGCGGGGCTGTGACTATGGTTCCATAGGTCGTATTTGATGGCCCAGAAAAATTTTAGGCGATCCGGTTCCGGGGCCTCGGGCCCACTCGGAAGGCGTGGGCTATAGCACACGAAAATATGGGAATCGGGCGGAATTATAGTTTATTGGACGTAAAATGCAAAATAACGAGTAACGGTCATGGCAGGGCGGTGACTATGATTCCTCATTTTGTATTTGATGGCCCGGAAAAAAATTTTCGCGAACTGGTTCCGGGGGGCCTTGTCCACTGGGAATGCATGGGCTATAGCACACGAAAATATGGGAATCGGGCGGAATTCTAGTTTATTGGCCGTAAAACACAAAACAACGAGGAAAGATTATGGCGGGGAGGTAACTATGTTCCTTAGGTCATATTTCATGGCCCGAAAATATTTTAGGCAATCGGGGTCGGGAGGCCCCAGCCCACTCGGAAGGCGTGGTCTATAGCACACGAAAATATGGGAATCGGGCGGAATTCTTGTTTTTTGGCCGAAATATGCAAAAAATGAGGAATGGTCATGGCGGGGCAGTGACTATGATTCCTTAAGTCGTATTTGATGGCCCGAAAACATTATTAGGCGATCCGGTTCCGGGGGCCCAGGGGCCACTCGGAAGGCATGGGCTATAGCACGCGAAAACATGGGAATCGGGCGGAATTATAGTTTTTTGGCTGTAAAACGAAAATAACGAGGAACGGTAATGGTGGGGCGGTAACTATGGTTCCTTAGGTCTTATTTGATGGACCAAAAAACTTTTAGGCTATCCGGGTCCTGGGGGCCCTGCCCACTGGGATGGCGTGGGCTATAGGACTCGAAAATATGGGAATCGGGCGGAATTCTAGTTTTTTGGCTGTAAAACACAAAAACAAAGGGAACGGTAATGGTGGGGAGGTGACTATGGTTTCTTAGGTGTATTTCATGTCTTGGAAAATTTTTAGGCGATCTGGTTCAGTGGGCCTCCAGCCCACTCGGAAGGCGTGGTCTATAGCACACGAAAATATGGGAATCAGGCGGAATTATAGTTTTTTGGCCATAAAACACAAAATAACTAGGAACAGTCATGGCGGGGTGGTGACTATGGTTCCTAAGGTCGTATTTGATGGCCCGGAAAAATTTTGGGCAATGCAGGTTTGGGAGGGCCCACTGGGAATGCGTGGGCTATAACACACGAAAATATGGTAATCGGGAGGAATTCTAGTTTTTTGGCCGTAATACTCAAAAAAATGAGGAACCATCATGGACGGGCGGTAACTATTGTTCCTTTGGTCGTATTTCATGGCCTGGAAAATTTTTAGACGATCGGGGTTAGGGGGCCCGGGCCCAATCGGAAGGCGTGGGCTATAGCACACGAAAATATGGGAATAGGGCGGAATTCTAGTTTTTTGGTTGTAAAACGAAAACAAATGAGCAACGATCATGGCTGGGTGGTGACTATGGTTCCTTAGGTCATATTTGATGGCCCGAAAAACCTTTAGGCTATCCGGGTCCGGGGGGCCCTGCCCACTGGGATGGTGTGGGTTATAGGACTCGAAAATATGCGAATCGGGCGGAATTCAAGTTTTTTGGCTGTAAAACGCAAAAACAAAGGGAACGGTAATGGTGTGGAGGTGACTATGGTTTCTTAGGTCGTATTTCATGTCCCGAAAAATTTTTAGGCCATCTTGTTCAGTGGGCCCCTTGCCCACTCGGAAGGCGTGGTCTATTGCACACGAAAATATGGGAATCAGGCGGAATTATAGTTTTTTGGCCATAGAACACAAAATAACGAGGAACAGTCATGGTGGGGTGGTAACTATGGTCACTTAGGTTGTATTTGATGGCCCGGAAAAAAATTTGGACTATCCGGGTTTGGGGGGGCCCAGTGGGAATGCGTGGGCTATAGCACAAGAAAATATGCTAATCGGGAGGAATTCTTATTTTTTGGCCGTAAAACTCAAAAAAATGAGGAACCATCATGGACGGGCGGTAACTATTGTTCCTTTGGTCGTATTTCATGGCTTGGAAAACTTTTAGGCGATCTAGGTTAGGAACCCCCGGGTCCACTCGGAAGGCGTGGGCTATAGCACACGAAAATATGGGAATCGGTCGAAATTCTAGTTTTTTGGCTGTAAAACGCAAACAAATGAGGAACGGTCATGGCAGGGCAGTGACGATGGTTCCTTAGGTCATATTTGATGGCTCATAAATATATTAGGCTATCTGGGACCGGTGGGCCCAGGTCCGGTAGGCCCGAGCCCACTCGCAAGGCGTGGGCTATAGCACACGAAAATATGGGAATCGGGCAGAATTCTAGTTTTTTGGCCGTAAAATGCAAAAAACGACGAACGGTCATGGCGGGACGGTGACTATTGTTCCTTAGGTCGTATCTGATGGCCCGCAAAAAAATTTGTCAATTCGTGTCCGAGGGGCCCTGCCCACTGGGAAGGAGTGGTCTATAGCACACAAAAATATGGGAATCGGGCGGATTCTTGTTGTTTGGTCATAAAACGCAAAAAACTGAGGAACGGTCATGGCACGCTGTGACTATGGTTCCATAGGTCGTATTTGATGGCCCAGAAAAATTTTAGTCGATCTAGTTCCAGGGCATCGGGCCCATTCGGAAGGCGTGGGCTATAGCACACGAAAATATGGGAATCGGGCGGAATTATAGTTTTTTGGATGTAAAATGCAAAATAACGAGGAATGGTCATGGTTATGCGGTGACTATGATTCCTCATTTCATATTTGATGGCCCGAAAAAAATTTTAGGCGATCCGGTTCCGGGGTCCCCGGGCCCACTCGGAAGGCGTGGGCTATAGCACACGAAAATATGGGAATCGGGCGGAATTATAGTTTTTTGGCCATAAAACGCAAAATAACGAGGAACGGTCATGGCAGGGCGGTGACTATGATTCCTTAGGTCGTATTTGATGGCCCGGAAAAAATTTAGGCGATCCAGTTCCGGGGGCCCTGGGCCCACTTAGAAGGCGTGGGCTATAGGACACGAAAATATGGGAATCAGGCGGAATTCTAGTTTTTTGGCCATAAAACGCAAAAACAAAAGGAACGGCAATGGTGGGGAGATGACTATGGTTTCATAGGTCGTATTTCATGTCCCGAAAAATTTTTATGCGATCTGGTAAAGTGGGCCTCCGGCCCACTCGAAAGGCGTGGTCTCTAGCACACGAAAATATGGGAATCGGTCGGAATTCTAGTTTTTTGGCCATAAAACACAAAATAACGAGGAACAGTCATGGCAGGGTGGTGACTATGGTTCCTTAGGTCGTATTTGATGGACGGAAAATTTTTTTGCTATCCGGGATTGGGGGCCCCACTAGGAATGCGTGGGCTATAGCACACGAAAATATGTTAATCGGGCGAAATTCTAGTTTTTTGGCCGTAAAACTCAAAAAAATGAGGAACGATCATGGTAGGGCGGTAACTATGGCTCCTTTGGTCGTATTTCATGGCCTAAAAAATTTTTAGGCGATCGGGGTCAGGGGGCCCGGGATCACTCGAAAGGCGTAGGCTATAGCACACGAAAATATGGGAATCGGGCAAAATTCTAGTTTTTTGGCTGTAAAACGCAAACAAATGAGGAAAAGTCATGGCGGAGCGGTGACTATGGTTCCTTTGGTCGTATTTGATGGCTCGAAAAATTTTTAGGTGATCCGGGTACGGTGGGCCCGGGCCCACTCACAAGGCGTGGGCAGCACACGAAAATATGGGAATCAGGCAAAATTATAATTTTTTGATCGTAAAATGCAAAATCTGAGGAACGGCCATGGTGAGGCGGTGACTATGGTTCCTTAGGTCTTATTGGATGGCTCGAAAAAAATTTTGTTGATTCGGGTCTGGGGGCCCTGCCCACTGGGAAGGCGTGGGCTATAGCACACGAAAATATGAGAATCAGGCGAAATTCTTATTGTTTGGTCGTAAAACGCAAAACAATGAGGAACAGTCATGGCGGGGCGGTGAATATGGTTCCTTAGGTCAGATTTGATGGCCCGTAAAATTTTTAGGTGATCCGGCTCTGGGGCCCCGGTCCCACTCGAAAGGTGTGGGCTATAGCACGCGAAAATATGGGAATCGTCGTAATTATAATTTTTTGGCCGTAAAATGCTAAATAACGAGGAACGGTAATAGAGAGGCGGTGACTATGGTTCCCTAGGTCGAATTTGATGGCCCAAAAAAATTTTAAGCTATCCGGGTCCGGGGGGCCCTGCCCACTGGGAAGGCGTGGGCTATAGGACACGAAAATATATGGGAATGAGGCGGAATTCTAGTTTTTTTTGCCGTAAAACGCAAAAACAAAAGGAACGGTCATGGCGAGGCGGTGAGTATGGTTCCTTAGGTTGTATTTCATGGCCCGAAAAAGGTTTAGGTGATCGGGGTTAGGGGCCCGGGCCCACTCGGAAGGCGTAGGCAATAGCACACGAAAATATGGGAATCAGGCGGAATTCTAGTTTTTTGGCCATAAAATGCAAAAAAACAAGGAACAATCCTGGCGAGGCGATAACTATGGTTCCTTAGGTCTTATTTCATGGCCTCAAAAATTTTTAGGCGATCGGGGCTTGGGGTCCCGGGCCCACACGGAAGGCGTGGGCTATACCACACGAAAATATGGGAATCCAGCGGAATTCTAGTTTTTAGGTTGTAAAACGCAATCAAATGAGCAACGGTCATGGCAGGGCGGTGACTATGATTCCTTAGGTCGTATTTGATGGCTCGAAAAAATTTTAGGCCATCCGGGTCCGGTGGGCCCGGGCCCACTCGCAAGGTGTGGGCTATAGCACACGAAAATATGGGAATCGGGCAGAATTCTATTTTTTTGGCCGTAAAATGCGAAAAATGAGGAACGGTCATAGTGGGGAGGTGACTATGGTTCCTTAGGTCGTATATGATGGCCCGGAAAATTTTTTATCGATTCGGGTCCGGGGGGCCGTGCCCACTGGGAAGGCGTGTCTATACACGCGAAAATATGGGAATCGGGCAGAATTATAGTTTTTTGGCCGTAAAATGCAACCTAACGAAGAACGGTCATGGCGGGGTGGTGACCATAGTTCCTTAGGTCATATTTGATGGCCAGAAAAAAAATTTAGGCGATTCGGTTTCGGGGGCCCCTGGGCCCACTCGGAATTCATGGGCTATAGCACGCGAAATTATGGGAATCGGGCGGAATTATAGTTCTTTGGGTGTAAATCGTAAAATAATGAGGAACGGTCGTGGCGGGGCGGTGACTATGGTCCCTTAGGTCGTATTTGATGGCCCGGAAAATTTTAGGCGATCGGGGTTCAGAGGGCCCGGACCCACTCGGAAAGCGTGGGCTACAGTACATGAAAATATGGGAATCCGGCGGAATTCTAGTTTTTTGGCCGTAAAACGCAAAAACACGAGGAATGGTCATGGCGGGGCGCTGACTATGATTCCTTAGGTCGTATTTGATGGCCCCAAAAAACATTTAGGCGATCCAGTTCCGGGGGCCCCGGGCCCACTCGGAAGACGAGGGCTATAGCACGAGAAAATAAGGGAATCGGGCGGAATTATAGTTTTTTGGCCGTAAAATGAAAAATACCGAGGAACGATCATGGCGGGGCAGTGACTATGGTTCCGTAGGTCGTATTTGATGGCCCGGAAAATTTTTAGGCTATCCGGGTCCGGGGGCCCTGCCCACTCGGAAGGCGTGGGCTATAGGACACGAAAATATGAGAATCAGGCAGAATTCTAGTTTTTTGGCCGTAAAACGCAAAATATAAAAAAGGAACGGTCATGGTGGGGCGGTGACTATGGTTCCTTAGGTCGTATTTCATGGCCCAAAATTTTTTTAGGCAATCAGGGTTAGGGATCCCGGGCCCACACGGAAGGCGTGGCCAATAGCACACGAAAATATGGGAATCGGGCGGAATTCTAGTTGTTTGGCCGTAAAACGCAAAAAAATGAGGAACAGTCATGGCGGGGCGATAACTATGGTTCCTTAGGTCTTACTTCATGGCCCGAAATTTTTTTATGCGATCAGGGTCAGGGGCCCGGGCCGACTCGGAACGCGTGGGATATAGCACACGAAAATATGGGAATTGGGCGGAATTCTAGTTTTTTGGCTGTAAAATGCAAACAAATGAGGAACGGTCATGGCGGGGTGGTGACTATGGTTTCTTAGGTCGTATTTGATGGCTCGAAAAAGTTTTAGGCGATCCGGGCCCACTCGCAAGGCGTGGGCAGTACACGAAAATATGGGAATCGAGAAGAATTCTAGTTTTTTGGCCGTAAAATGCGAAAAACGAGGAACGGTCATGGAGGGGCGGTGACTATGGTTCCTTAGGTCGTATTTGATGGCCCGGAAAAAATTTTGTCGATTCGGGTCCAGGGTGCCTTCCCCACTGGGAAGGCTTGGGCTATAGCACGTGAAAATATGGGAATCGTGTGGAATTATAGTTTTTTGGCCGTAAAACGCAAAATAACGAGGAACGATCATGGCGGGGCAGTGAATATAGTTCCTTAGGTCGTATTGGATGGCCCGGAAAATTTTTAGGCTATCCGGGTCCGGGGGGGCCTGCCCACTGGGAAGGCGTGGGCTATAGGACACGAAAATATGGGAATCTCGTGAAATTCTAGTTTTTTGGCCGTAAAACGCAAAAACAAATGGAACGGTCATGGCGAGGCGGTGACTATGGTTCCTTAGTTAGTATTTAATGGACCGAAAATATTTTAGGTGATCCGGTTCCAGGGGCCCCCAGCCCACTCGGAAGGCGTGGGCTATAGAACACGAAAATATGGGAATTGGGCGGAATTATTATTTTTTGGCCATTAAACATAAAATAATGAGGAACGGTCGTGGCGGGGTGGTGACTATGGTTCCTTAGGTCGTATTTGATGGCCCAGAAAATTTTAGGCAATCGAGGTCCAGGGGGCCCTGCCCACTGGGAAGGCGTGGGCTATAGGACACGAAAATATGGGAATCGGGTGAAATTCTAGTTTTTTTGCCGTAAAACGTAAAAACAAAAGGAACGGTCATGGCGAGGCGGTGACTATGGTTCCTTAGTTAGTATTTGATGGCCTGAAAATATTTTAGGTGATCCGGTTACAGGGGCCCCCGGCCCACTCGGAAGGCATGGGCTATAGAACACGAAAATATGGGAATTGGGCGGAATTATAGTTTTTTGGCCATAAAACACAAAATAGTGAGGAACGGTCATGGAGGGGCAGTGACTATGATTCCTTAGGTTGTATTTGATGGCCTAGAAAATTTTTTTAGGCGATTCGGTTTCGGGGGGCCTGGGCCCACTCGGAAGGTGTGGGCTATAGGACACAAAAATATGGGAATCGGGCGGAATTCTAGGTATTTAGCTGTAAAACGCAAACAAATGAGGAACGGTCATGGCGGGGCGGTGACTATGGTTCCTTAGGTCATATTTGATGACTCGAAAATTTTTTAGGCGATCCGGATCCGGTGGGCCCGGGCCCACTCGCAAGGCGTGGGCTATAGCATACGAAAATATGGGAATCGGGCGGAATTCTAGTTTTATCGTCGTAAAATGCGCAAAACGAGGAACGGTCATAGCGGGGCAGTGAATATGGTTCCTTAGGTCGTATTTGATGGTCCGGAAATAATTTTGTCGATTCGGGTCCGGGCGGCCCTACCCACTGGGAAGGCGTGGGCTATAGCACGCGAAAATATAGGAATTGGGCGGAATTATAGTTTTTTGGCCGTAAAACGCAAAATAATGAGGAACGATCATGGCGGGGTGGTGACTATAGTTCCTTAGGTCATATTTGATGGCCCAAAATTTTTTTAGGGTATCCAGGTCCGGGGGCCCTGCCCACTGGGAAGGCGTGGGCTATAGGACACGAAAATATAGGAATCGGGCGAAATTCTAGTTTTTTGGCCCTAAAACGTAAATACAAAAGGAAAGATCATGGCGAGGCGGTGACTATGGTTCCTTAGGTCGTATTTGATGGCCCGGAAATATTTTAGGTGATCCGGTTCTAGGGGCCCCCGACCCACTCGGAAGGCGTGGGCTATAGAACACGAAAATAAGGGAATTGGGCGGAATTATGATTTTTTGGCCGTAAAACTAAAAAAACAACAAGGAACGATCATGGCGGGGTGGTAACTATGGTTCCTTAGGTCGTAATTCATGGCCTGGAAAATTTTTAGGCGATCGGTGTCTCGGGGCCCGGGCCCACTCGGAAGGCGTGGGCTATAACACACGAAAATATGGGAATCATGCGGAATTCTTTTTTATTGGCTGTAAAACGCATACAAATGAGGAACGGTCATAGCAGGGCAGTTACTATGGTTCCTTATGTCGTATTTGATGGCTCGAAAAAGTTTTAGGCGATCCGGGTTCGATGGGCCCGGCCCCACTCGCAAGGCGTGGGCTATAGCATACGAAAATATAGGAATCGAGCGGAATTCTAGTTTTTGGCTGTATAATGCAAAAACATCGAGTAACGGTCATGGAGTGGCGGTGATTATGGTTCCTTAGGTCGTATTTGATGGCCCGAAAAAATTTTAGGCGATCGTGGGTCTGGGGGGGGGGGGAGCCCACTTGGAAGGCATGGGCTATAGAACACGAAAATATGGGAATGTGTCGGAATTCTAGTTTTTAAGCCGAAAACGCAAAACTATGAGGAACGGTCATGGGGGGCGGTGACTATGGTTCCTTAGGTCGTATTTCATGACCCGAAAAAGTTTTAGGCAATCGGGGTTAGGGGCCCGGGCTCACTCGGAAGGCGTGGGTAATAGCACACGAAAATATGGGAATCAGGCGGAATTCTAGTTTTTTGGCCATAAAATGCAAAAACAAACGAGGAACAGTCCAGGCGGGGCGATAACTTTGGTTCCATAGGTCTTATTTCATGGCCTCGAAAATTTTTAGATGATCGGGGTCAGGGGACCTGAGCCCACTCGGAAGGTGTGGGCTATAGCACACGAAAATATAGGAATCGGGCGGAATTCTAGTTTTTTGGCTGTAAAACGCAAACAAATGAGGAACGGTTATGGTGAGGCGATGACTATGGTTCCTTATGTCATATTTGATGGCCCAGAAAATTTTTAAGCGATCCGCTTTTCTAAGGGGCCCGGGCCCACTCGTAAGGCGTGGGCTATAGCACACGAAAATATGGGAATCGGGCGGAATTCTAGTTATTTCGCCGTAAAATGCGAAAAATGAGGAACGGTCATAGCGGGGTGGTGACTATGGTTCCTTAGGTTGTATTTGATGGCCCGGAAAAACTTTGGCCGATTCGGGTCCGGGGGGCCCTGCCCACTGGGAAGGCGTGGGTTATAGCACGCGAAAATATAGGAATCGGGCGGAATTATAGTTTTTTGGCCGTAAAACGCAAAATAACGAGGAACGATCATGGCGGGGCGATGACTATAGTTCCTTAAGTCGTATTGGATGGCCCAAAAATTTTTTAGGCTATCCGGGTCCGGGGGGCCCTGCCCACATGAATGCGCGGGCTATAGGACACGAAAATATGGGAATCGGGCGAAATTCTAGTTTTTTGGCCCTAAAACGCAAATACAAAAGGAACGGTCATGGAGAGGCCGTGACTATGGTTCCTTAGGATGTATTTGATGGCCCGAAAATATTTTAGGTGATCCGGTTCCAGGGACCCCCGGCCCACTCGGAAGGCGTGGGCTATAGCACACGAAAATATGTTAATAGGGTGGAATTCTAGTTTTTTGGCCGTAAAACTCAAAACAACGAGGAACGATCATGGTGGGGCATTGACTATGGTTCCGTAGGTCATATTTGATGGCCTGGAAAATTTTAGGCGATCGAGGTTTGGAGGGCCCGGACCCACTCGGAAGGCGTGGGCTATAGCACACGAAAATATGGGAATCGGGCGGAATTCTAGTTTTTTTGCCGTAAAATGCAAAAACACAAGGAATGGTCATGGCGTGTCGCTGACTATGATTCCTTAGGTCGTATTAGATGGCCCAAAAAAAAATTTAGGCGATCCAGTTTCGGGGGCCCTGGGTCCACTCGGAAGGCGTGGGCTATAGCACGTGAAAATATGGGAATCGGGCGGAATTATAGTTTTTTGGCCGTAAAATGCAAAATAATGAGGAACGATCATGGCGGGGTGGTGACTATGGTTCCGTAGGTTGTGTTTGATGGCCCGGAAAATTTTTAGGCTATCCGGGTCCGGGGGGGCCTGCCCACTCGGAAGGCATGGGCTAAAGCACACGAAAATATGGGAATATAGCGGAATTCTAGTTTATTGGCCGAAAATATAAAACACGAGGAACGGTTATGGCGGGGCAGTGACTATGGTTACTTAGGTCGTATTTGATGGCCCAGAATAAATTTTGTCGATTCGGGCGGGAGGGCCCTGCCCACTGGGAAGGCGTGCGCTATAACACACGAAAATATGGGAATCGGGCGGTATTCATGTTGTTTGGTCGTAAAACGCAAAACAAATGAGGAACGGTCATGGAGGGGCGGTGACTATGGTTTCTTAGGTCACATTTGATGGCCCGGAAAAGTTTTAGGCTATCCGGGTCTGGGGGTGCGGGCCTACTCGGAAGGCGTGGAATATAGCACACGCAAATATGGGAATCGGGCAAAATTATAGTTTTTTGGCTGTAAAATGCAACAAAATGAGGAACGGACATGGCGGGGAGGTAACTATTGTTCCTTAGGTCTTATTTAATGGCCCAAAAAATTTTTAGGCTATCCGGGTTTGGCGGGGCCCACTTGGAATCGGTGGGCTATAGCACACGTAAATATGGTAATCGGGTAGAATTCTAGATTTTTGGCCGTAAAACTCAAAAAAATGAGGAACGATCATGGCGGAGCGGTAACTATGGTTTCTTAGGTCGTATTTCATGGCCTGGAAAATTTTTAGGCGATCGGGGTCTGGGGGGCCCGGGCCCACTCGGAAGGCGTGGGCTATAGCACACAAAAATATGGGAATCGGGCGGAATTCTAGTTTTTTGGTTGTAAAACGCAAACAAATGAGGAACGGTCATGGCTGGGTGGTGACTATCGTTCCTTAGGTCGTATTTGAAGGCTCGAAAATATTTTTGGCGATCCGGGTGCAGTGGGCCCGGGCCCACTCGCAAGGCGTGGGCTATAGCACACGAAAATATGGGAATCGGGCGGAATTCTTATTTTTTGGCCGTAAAATGCAAAAAACAACAAGGAACGGTCAAGGCGGATTGGTGACTATGGTTCCTTAATTCGTATTTGATGGCCCTGAAAAATTTTAGGCGATCGGGGGTCCGAGGGGCCCGAGCCCACTCGGAAGGCATGGGCTAAAGCACACGAAAATATGGGAATGTGGCGGAATTCTAGTTTTTTGGCCGAAAATATAAAACACGAGGAACGGTCATGGCGGGGCAGTGACTATGGTTCCTTAGGTCGTATTTGATGGCCCGGAATAAATTTTGTCAATTCGGGTTGGGAGGGCCCTGCCCACTGGGAAGGCGTGCGCTATAACACACGAAAATATGGAAATCGGGCGGAATTCTTGTTGTTTGGTCGTAAAATGCAAAATAATGAGGAACGGTCATGGAGGGGCAGTGAATATGGTTCCTAAGGTCGTATTTGATGGCCCGGAAAAAATTTTAGACGATCCGAGTTTGGGGGGACCACTGGGAAGGCGTGAGCTATAGCACACGAAAATATGGGCACCAGGCAGAATTCTTGTTTATTGGCTGTAAAACGCAAACAAATGAGGAATATAGCGGGACAGTTAATATGGTTCCTTATGTCGTATTTGATGGCTCGGATAGATTTAAAGCGATCCACGTCCGGTGGGCCCGGCCCCACTCGGAAGACATGGGCTATAGAACACGAACATATGGGAATGTGTCGGAATTCTAGTTTTTTGGCCGAAAACGCAAAACTATGAGGAATGGTCATGGAGGGGCGGTGAATATGGTTCCTTCGGTCGTATTTGATGGCCCGAAAAAAAGATTTGTCGATTCGGGTCCGGGGGCCCTGTCCACTGGGAAGACGTGGCGAATTCTAGTTTTTAGGCCTTAAAATGCAAAATAACGAGAAACGGTCATGGCGGGGTGGTGACTATGGTTCCTTTGGTCGCATTTGATGGCTCGGAAAAAATTTAGGCGATCCGGGTCCGGGAGCCCGGACCCACTCCGAAGGTGTGGGCTATGCACACGAAAATATGGGAATCGGTCGGAATTTTTGTTTTTAGGATGTAAAACACAAAAAAACGAGGAACGGTGATGGAGGGGCGGTGACTATGATTCCTTAGTTCATATTTGATTGCCCGGAAAATTTTTAGGCTATCCGGGTCCGGGGTCCCCGCCCACTTGGAAGGCGTGGGCTATAGGACACGAAAATATGGGAATCGGTCGAAAATCTAGTTTTTTGGCCGTAAAACACAAAACCAAAATGTACGGTAATAGTGGGGCGGTGACTATGGTTCCTTAGGTTGTATTTTATGGCCCGGAAAAACTTTTAGGCGTTCCGGTTTAGGGGGCCCATGGCCCACTCAGAACGCGTGGGCTATAGCACGCAAAAATATGGGAATCGGGCGGAATTATAATTTTTTGGCCGTAAAACACAAAATAACGAGGAACGGTCATGGCGGAGCGGTGACTATAGTTAGTTAGTTCATATTTGAAGGCCCGGAATATTTTTAGGCTATCCGGGTCCGGGGGCCCCGCCCACTGGGAAGGCATGGGCTATAGCACACGAAAATATGGGAATCAGGCGCAATTATAGTTTTTTGGCCGTAAAACGCAAAATAACGAGGAACAGTCATGGCGGGGCAGTGACTATGGTTCCTTAGGTCGTATTTGATGGCCCGGAAATTTTTTATGCGATCAAGGTCGGGGAGCCCGGGCCCACTCGGAAGGCGTGGTCTATAGCATACAAAAATATGGGAATCGGGCAGAATTATAGTGTTTTGGCCATAAAACACAAAATAACGATGAATGGTCATGGCAGGGCAGTGACTATGGTTCCTTAGGTTGTATTTGATGGCCCGAAATATTTTTAGGCAATCCGGGTACGGGTTTCCCTGCCCACTAGGAAGGCGTGGGATATAGCACACGAAAATATGGGAATCGGGCGGAATTATAGTTTTTTAGCCGTAAAATGCAATAAAACGAGGAACAGACATGGCGGTGCAGTAACTATGGTTCCTTAGGTCATATTTGATGGCCTGAAAATTTTTTAGGCTATCCGGGTTTGGGGGCCCACTGGGAACAGGTGGGCTATAGCACACGAAAATATGGTAATAGGGTGGAATTCTAGTTTTTTGGCCGTAAAACGCAAAAACACAAGGAACGATCATGGCGGAGCAGTAACTATGGTTCTTTAGGTCGTATTTCATGGCCTGGAAAATATGTAGGCGATCGGGGTCTGGGGGCCCGGGCCCACTCGGAAGGCGTGGGCTATAGCACAAAAAAATATGGGAATCGGGCGGAATTCTAGTTTTTTGGTTGTAAAATGCAAACAAATGAGGAACGGTGATGGATGGGTGGTGACTATGGTTCCTTAGGTCATATTTGATGGCTCGAAAAAAGTTTAGACGATCCGGGTGCGGTGGGCCCGGGCCCACTCGTAAGGCGTGGGCTATAGCACACGAAATTATGGGAAGCGGGCGGAATTCTTGTTTTTAGGCCGTAAAATGCAAAAAAATGAGGAACGGTCTGGGAGGATCAGTGACTATGGTTCCTTAGGTCGTATTTGATGGCCAGAAAATTTTTAGGCGATCGGGGGCCCGAGCCCACTCGGAACGCATGGGCTATAGCACACGAAAATATGGGAATGTGGCGGAATTCTATTTTTTTGACCGAAAATATAAAACACGAGGAACGGTCATGGCCGGGCAGTGACTATGGTTCCTTAGGTTGTATTTGATGGCCCGGAAAATTTTTTGTCGATTCGGGTAGGGGGCCCCTGCCCACTTGGAAGGCGTGCGGTATAACACACGAAAATATGGGAATCGGGAGGAATTCTTGTTGTTTGGTCGTAAAACGCAAACAAATGAGGAATGGTCATGGCGGGGCAGTGACTATTGTTCCTTAGGTCGTATTTGATGGACCGGGAAAAAATTTTGTCGATCCAGTTAGGAGGGCCCTGGGCCCACTCGGAAGGCGTGGTCTATAGCATACGAAAATATGGTAATCGGGCGAAATTATAGTTTTTTGGCCATAAAACACATAATAACGAGGAACGGTCATGGCGGGGTGGTGACTATGGTTCCTTAGGTCGTATTTGATGGCCCGAATAAATTTTAGGTGATCGGGGTCCGGGGGTTCGGGGGTCCGGGCCTACTCGGAAGGCGTGGGATATAGCACATGCAAATATGGGAATCGGGCGGAATTCTAGTTCTTTGACGGTAAAATGCAATAAAATGAGGAACGGAAATGGCGGGGCGGTAACAATGGTTCCTTAGGTCATATTTGATGGCCCAAAAAAAATTTAGGTTATCCGGGTTTGGCGGGGCCCACTGGGAATGGGTGGGCTATAGCACACGAAAGTATGGTAATCGGGTGGAATTCTAGTTTTTTGGCCGTAAAACTCAATAAAACGAGGAACGATCATGGAAGAGTGGTAACTATGATTCCTTAGGTCGTATTTCATGGCCTGGAAAATTTTTAGGCGATTGGGGTCTAGGGGGCCCGGGCCCACTCGGAAGGCGTGCGCTATAGCACACAAAAATATGGGAATCGGGCGGAATTCTAGTTTTTTGGTTGTAAAACGCAAACAAATGAGGAACGGTCATGGCTGGGTGGTGACTATCGTTCCTTAGGTCGTATTTGATGGCTCGAAAAAATATTAGGTGATCCTGGTACGGTGGGCCCGGGCCCACTCGTAAGGCGTGGGCTATAGCACACGAAAATATGGGAATCGGGCGAAATTCTTATTTTTCGGCCGCAAAATGCAAAAAGAACGAGCAACGGTCATGGCTGATTGGTTACTACGATTCCTTAAGTCATATGTAATGGCCCAGAAAAGTTTTAGGCGATCGGGGGTCCGAGGGACCCGAGCCCACTCGGAAGGCATGGGCTAAAGCACACGAAAATATGGGAATGTGGCGGAATTCTAGTTTTTTGGCCGAAAATATAAAACACAAGGAATGGTCATGGCGGGGAAGTGAAGATGGTTCCTTAGGTCGTATTTGATGGCCCGGAATAAATTTTGTCGATTCGGGTCGGGGGCCCTGCCCACTGGGAAGGCGTGCGCTATAACTCACGAAAATATGGAAATCGGGCGGAATTCTTGTTGTTTGATCGTAAAACACAAAATAATGAGGAACGGTCATGGCGGGGCAGTAACTATGGTTCCTTAGGTCGTATTTGATGGCCCGGAAAATTTTTAGGCTATCCGGTTCCGGGATGCCTTGCCCACTGGGTAGGCGTGGGCTATAGCACACTAAAATATGGGAATCAGGCGGAATTCTAGTTTTTTGGCCGTAAAATGCAAAACAACGAGGAACTATCATGACGGGGCGGTAACTATGGTTCCTTAGGTCGTATTTCATTGCCCGGAAAATTTTTAGGTGATCGGAGTCACGGGCCCGGGCCCACTCAGAAGGTGTGGGCTATAGCACACAAAAATATGGGAATCGGGAGGAATTCTAGTCTGTTGGCCATAAAACGCAAAAAAAATGAAGAACGGTCATGGTGGGGTGGTGACTATGATTCCTTAGGTCGAATTTGATGGCCCGAAAAAAAATTTAGGTGATCCGATTCCGGGGGCCTCGGGCCCACTCGGAAGGCGTGGGATATAGCACGTGAAACTATGGGAATCGGGCGGAATAATAGTTTTTTGGCCGTAAAATGCAAAATAACGAGGAACGGTCATGGAGAGGCAGTGACTATGGATCCTTAGGCTATCCGGGTCCAGGGGCCCTGCCCACTGGGAAAGCGTGGGCTATAGGACACGTAAATATGGGAATCGGGCGGAATTCTAGTTTTATGGCCGTAAAACACAAAAAAACAAAAGGAACGGTTATGGTGGGGCGGTGACTATGGTTCCTTAGGTCGTATTTCATGGCCCAGAAAATTTTTAGGTGATCCGGTTCACACTCGGAAGGCGTGGTCTATAGCACACGAAAATATGGGAATCGGGCGGAATAATTGTTTTTTGGCCGTAAAACGTAAAATAACGAGGAACGGTCATGGCGGGGCAGTTACTATGGTTCCTTAGGTCGTATTTGATGGCTTGGAAAATTTTAGGCGATCGAGGTTCGGGGGCCCGGACCCACTCGGAAGGCGTGGGCTATAGCACACGAAAATATAGGAATCGGGCAGAATTCTAGTTTTTAGGCCGTAAAACACAAAAAAATGAGGAACATTCATTCCTTAGGTCGTATTTGATGGCTCGGAAAAATATTAGGCTATCCGGGTACGGTGGGCCCGGGCCCACTCGCCAGGCGTGGGCTATAGCACACGAAAATATGGGAATCGGGCAAAATTCTTGTTTTTTGGCCGTAAAATGCAAAAAGAACGAGGAACGGTCATGGTTGATTGGTTACTACGGTTCCTTAAGTCGTATTTAATGGCCCAGAAAAGTTTTAGGCGATCGGGGGTCCGAGGGGCCCGAGCCCACTCGGAAGGCATGGGCTAAAGCACACGAAAATATGGGAATGTGGCGGAATTCTAGTTTTTTGGCCGAAAATATAAAACACGAGGAACGGTCATGGCGGGGCAGTGACTATGGTTCCTTAGGTCGTATTTGATTGCCCGGAATAAATTTTGTCGATTCGGGTCGGGGGCCCTGCCCACTGGGAAGGCGTGCCTTATAACTCACGAAAATATGGAAATCGGGCGGAATTCTTGTTGTTTGGTCGTAAAACGCAAAATAATGAGGAATGGTCATGGCGGGGCAGTAACTATGGTTCCTTAGGTCGTATTTGATGGCCCAGAAAATTTTTAGGCTATCCGATTCCGGGATGCCTTGCCCACTGGGTAGGCGTGGGCTATAGCACACTAAAATATGGGAATCAGGCGGAATTCTAGTTTTTTGGCCGTAAAATGCAAACAAACGAGTAGGAACTATCATGGCGGGGTGGTAACTATGGTTCCTTAGGTCGTATTTCATGGCCCGGAAAATTTTTAGGTGATCGGAGTCAGGGGGCCCAGGCCCACTCGGAAGGCGTGGCCTATAGCACACGAAAATATGGAAATCAGGAGGAATTCTAGTTTGTTGGCCGTAAAATGCAAAAAAATGAGGAACGGTCATGGAGGGGTGGTGACTATGATTCCTTAGGTCGAATTTGATGGCCCAAAAAAAAATTTAGGTGATCCGATTCCGGGGGCCCCAGGCCCACTCGGAAGGCGTGGGCTATAGCACACAAAACTATGGGAATCGGGAGGAATAATAGTTTTTTGGCCGTAAAATGCAAAATAACGAGGAACGGTCATGGAGAGGCAGTGACTATGGTTCCGTAGGTCATATTTGATGGCCCGGAAATTTTTAGGCTATCCGGGTCCGGGGGCCCTGCCCACTGGGAAAGCGTGGGCTATAGGACACGAAAATATGGGAATCGGGCGGATATCTAGTTTTATGGCCATAAAATACACAAAAAAACAAAAGGAACGGTTATGGTGGGGCGGTGACTATGGTTCCTTAGGTCGTATTTCATGGGCCAGAATATTTTTAGGTGATCCGGTTCATACTCGGAAGGCGTGGTCTATAGCACGCAAAAATATGGCAATCGGGCGGAATTATAGTTTTTTGGCCGTAAAACACAAAATAACGAGGAACGGTCATAGTGGGGCGGTGGCTATGGTTCGTTAGTTCATATTTGATGGCCCGGAATATTTTTAGTCTATCCGGGTCCGGGGGCCCCGCCCACTGGGAAGGCGTGGGCTATAGGACACGAAAATATGGGAATCGGGCAAAATTCTAGTTTTTTGGCCGTAAAACGCAAAAACAAAAGGTACGGTAATGGTGGGGCGGTGACTATGGTTCCTTAGGTCGTATTTTATGGAACGGAAAATTTTTAGGCGATCCGGGTCCGAGGGGGTCGGGCCCACTCGGAAGGCGTGGTCTATTGCATACGAAAATATGGGAATCGGGAGGAATTATAGTTTTTTGGCCATAAAACACAAAATAACGAGGAACGGTTATGGCGGGGCGCTGTCTATGGTTCCTTAGGTTGTATTTGATGGCCCGGAAAAATTTTAGGCAATCCGGGTCCGGGGTGCCCTGCCCACTGGGAAGGCGTGGGCTATAGCACACGAAATTATGTGAATCGGGCGGAATTCTAGTTTTTTGGCCGTAAAATGCAATAAAATGAGGAACGATCATGGCGGAGTGGTAACTATGGTTCCTTAGGTCGTATTTCATGGCATGGAAAATATTTAGGCGATCCGATTTCGAGGGCCCCCGACCCACTCAGAAGGCGTGGGCTATAGAACACGAAAATATGGGAATCAGATGGTATTATAATTTTTTGGCCATAAAACGCAAAATAATGAGGAACGGTCATGGCGGGGTGGTGACTATGGTTCCTTAGTTCTTATTTGATGGACCAAAAAATTTTAGGCGATCGAGGTCCGGGGACCGGACCCACTCGGAAGGCGTGGGCTATAGCACATGAAAATATGGGAATCGGGCAGAAAACTAGTTTTTAGGCCGTAAAACGCAAAAAAATGAGGAACGGTCATGGAAGGGCGGTGATAATGATTCCTTAGATCGTATTTTGATCGTTCGAAAAAACTTTTAGGCGTTCCGGTTCAGGGGGCCCCTAGCCCACTCGGAACGCGTGGGCTATAGCACGCGAAAATATGGGAATCAGGCGGAATTATAGTTTTTTGGCCGTAAAACACAAAATAACGAGGAACGGTCATGGCGGGGCGGTGACTATGGTTCGTTAGTTCATATTTGATGGCCCGGAATATTTTTAGGCTATCCGGGTCCGGGGGCCCCGCCCACTGGGAAGGTGTGGGCTATAGCACACGAAAATACGGGAATCAGGCGCAATTATAGTTTTTTGGCCGTAAAACGCAAAACAATGAGGAACGGTTATGGCGGGGCAGTGACTATGGTTCCTTCGGTCATATTTGATGGCCCGGAAAATTTTTATGCGATCAAGGTCGGGGAGCCCGGGCCCACTCGGAAGGCGTGGTCTATAGCATACGAAAATATGGGAATCGGACGGAATTATAGTGTTTTGGCCATAAAACACAAAATAACGATGAATGGTCATGGCGGGGCAGTGACTATGGTTCCTTAGGTTGTAGTTTATGGCCCAAAAAATTTTTAGGCAATCCGGGTACGGGTTGCCCTGCCCACTAGGAAGGCGTGGGATATAGCACACGAAAATATGGGAATCGGGCGGAATTATAGTTTTTTAGCCGTAAAATGCAATAAAACGAGGAACGGACATGGCGGTGCAGTAACTATGGTTCCTTAGGTCATATTTGATGGCCCGAAAATTTTTTAGGCTATCCGGGTTTGGGGGCCCACTGGGAAGGGGTGGGCTATAGCACACGAAAATATAGTAATAGGGTGGAATTCTAGTTTTTTGGCCGTAAAATGCAAAAACACGAGGAACGATCATGGCGGAGCGGTAACTATGGTTCCTTAGGTCGTATTTCATGGCCTGGAAAATTTTTAGGCGATTGGGGTCTGGGGGGCCCGGGCCCACTCGGAAGGCGTGGGCTATAGCACACAAAAATATGGGAATCGGGCGGAATTCTAGTTTTTTGGTTGTAAAACGCAAACAAATGAGGAACGGTCATGGCTGGGCAGTGACTATCGTTCCTTAGGTCGTATTTGATGGCTCAAAAAAATATTAGGCGATCCGGGTACGGTAGGCCCGGGCCCACTCGCAAGGCGTGGGCTAAGCACACGAAAATATGGGAATCGGGCGAAATTCTTATTTTTTGGCCGCAAAATGCAAAAAGAACGAGGAACGGTCATGGCAGATTGGTTACTACAGTTACTTAAGTCGTATTTAATGGCCCAAAAAAGTTTTAGGCGATCGGAGGTCCGAGGGGCCCGTGCCCACTCCGAAGGCATGGGCTAAAGCACACGAAAATATGGGAATGTGGCGGAATTCTAGTTTTTTGGCCGAAAATATAAAACACGAGGAACGGTCATGGCGGGGCAGTGACGATGGTTCCTTAGGTCGTATTTGATGGCCCGGAATAAATTTTGTCAATTCGGGTCGGGGGCCCTGCCCACTGGGAAGGCGTGCGCTATAACTCACGAAAATATGGAAATCGGGCGGAATTCTTGTTGTTTGGTCATAAAACACAAAATAATGAGGAACGGTCATGGCGGGGCAGTAACTATGGTTCCTTAGGTCGTATTTGATGGCCCGGAAAATTTTTAGGCTATCCGGTTCCGGGATGCCTTGCCCACTGGGTAGGCGTGGGCTATAGCACACTAAAATATGGGAATCAGGCGGAATTCTGGTTTTTTGGCCGTAAAATGCAAAAAAACGAGGAACTATCATGGCGGGGCGGTAACTACAGTTCCTTAGGTCGTATTTCATGGCCCGGAAAATTTTGAGGTGATCGGAGTCACGGGCCCGGGCCCACTCGGAAGGTGTGGGCTATAGCACACAAAAATATGGGAATCGGGAGGAATTCTAGTATGTTGGCCGTAAAACGCAAAAAACATGAAGAACGGTCATGGAGGGATGGTGACTATGATTCCTTAGGTCGAATTTGATGGCCCGAAAAAAAATTTAGGTGATCCGATTCCGGGGGCCTCGGGCCCACTCGGAAGGCGTGGGCTATAGCACGTGAAACTATGGGAATCGGGCGGAATAATAGTTTTTTGACCGTAAAACGCAAAATAACGAGGAACGGTCATGGAGAGGCAGTGACTATGGTTCCTTAGGTCATATTTGATGGCCCGTAAAATTTTTAGGCTATCTGACTCCGGGGGCCCTGCCCACTGGGAAAGCGTGGGCTATAGGACACGAAAATATGGGAATCGGGCGGAATTCTAGTTTTATGGCCGTAAAACACAAAAAAAACAAAAGGAACGGTTATGGTGGGGCGGTGACTATGGTTCCTTAGGTCGTATTTCATGGCCCAGAAATTTTTTAGGTGATCCGGTTCACACTCGGAAGGCGTGGTCTATAGCACGCAAAAATATGGGAATCGGGCGGAATTATAATTTTTTGGCCGTAAAACACAAAATAACGAGGAACGGTCATGGCGGGGCGGTGGCTATGGTTCGTTAGTTCATATTTTACGGCCTGGAATATTTTTAGTCTATCTGGATCCGGGGGCCCTGCCCACTGGTAAGGCGTGGGCTATAGGACACGAAAATATGGGAATCGAGCAAAATTCTAGTTTTTTGGCCGTAAAACGCAAAAACAAAAGGTACGGTAATGGTGGGGCGGTGAATATGGTTCCTTAGGTCGTATTTTATGGAACGGAAAATTTTTAGGCGATCAGGGTAGGGGGGTCGGGCCCACTCGGAAGGCGTGGTCTATTGCATATGAAAATATGGGAATCGGGAGGAATTATAGTTTTTTGGCCATAAAACACAAAATAACGAGGAATGGTTATGGCGGGGCGGTGACTATGGTTCCTTAGGTTGTATTTGATGGCCCGGAAAAATTTTAGGCAATCCGGGTCTGGGGTGCCCTGCCCACTGGGAAGGCGTGGGCTATAGCACACGAAATTATGTGAATCAGGCGGAATTCTAGTTTTTTGGCCGTAAAATGCAATAAAATGAGGAACGATCATGGCGGAGCGGTAACAATGGTTCCTTAGGTCGTATTTCATGGCATGGAAAATATTTAGGCAATCCGATTTCGAGGGCCCCCGACCCACTCAGAAGGCGTGGGCTATAGAACACGAAAATATGGGAATCAGACGGAATTATAATTTTTTGGCCATAAAACGCAAAATAATGAGGAACGGTCATGGCGGGGTGGTGACTATGGTTCCTTAGTTCGTATTTGATGGCCCAGAAAATTTTAGGCAATTGAGGTCCGGTGGACCGGACCCACTCGGAAGGCGTGGGCTATAGCATACGAAAATATGGGAATCGGGCAGAATTCTAGTTTTTAGGCCGTAAAACGCAAAAAAACGAGGAACGGTCATGGAGGGGCGGTGATAATGATTCCTTAGGTCGTATTTTGATCGTCCGGAAAAACTTTTAGGCATTCCGGTTGAGGGGGCCCCTGGCCCACTTGGAAGGCGTGGGCTATATAGCACACGAAAATATGGGAATCGGGCGGAATTATAGTTTTTTGGCCGTAAAACACAAAATAACGAGGAACGGTCATGGCGGGGCAGTGACTATGGTTTGTTAGTTCATATTTGATGGCCCGGAATATTTTTAGGCTATCCGGGTCCGGGGGCCCCGCCCACTCGGAAGGCGTGGGCTATAGCACACGAAAATATGGGAATCAGGCGCAATTATAGTTTTTTGGCCGTAAAACGCAAAATAACGAGGAACGGTCATGGCGGGGCAGTGACTATGGTTCCTTAGGTCGTATTTGATGGCCCGGAAAATTTTTATGCGATCAAGGTCGGGGAGCCCGGGCCCACTCGGAAGGCGTGGTCTATAGCATACGAAAATATGGGAATCAGGCGGAATTATAGTTGTTTGGCCACAAAACACAAAATAACGATAAATGGTCATGGCGGGGTAGTAACTATGGTTCCTTAGGTTGTATTTGATGGCCCGAAAATTTTTTAGGCAATCCGGGTACGGGTTGCCCTGCCCACTAGGAAGGCGTGGGATATAGCACACGAAAATATGGGAATCAGGCGGAATTATAGTTTTTTAGCCGTAAAATGCAATAAAACGAGGAACGGACATGGCGGTGCAGTAACTATGGTTCCTTAGGTCATATTTGATGGCCCGAAAATTTTTTAGGCTATCCGGGTTTGGGGGTCCCACTGGGAAGGGGTGGGCTACAGCACACGAAAATATGGTAATAGAGTGGAATTCTAGTTTTTTGGCCGTAAAACCCAAAAACACGAGGAACGATCATGGCGGAGCGGTAACTATGGTTCCTTAGGTCGTATTTCATGGCCTGGAAAATATGTAGGCGATCGGGGTCTGGGGGCCCGGGCCCACTCGGAAGGCGTGGGCTATAGCACACAAAAATATGGGAATCGGACGGAATTTTAGTTTTTTGGTTGTAAAACGCAAACAAATGAGGAACGGTGATGGATGGGGGGTGACTATGGTTCCTTAGGTCATATTTGATGGCTCGAAAAAAGTTTAGATGATCTGGGTGTGGTGGGCCCGGGCCCACACGCAAGGCGTGGGCTATAGCACACGAAAATATGGGAATCGGGCGGAATTCTTGTTTTTAGGCCGTAAAATGCAAAAACAATGAGGAACGGTCAGGGAGGATCAGTGACTATGGTTCCTTAGGTCGTATTTGATGGCCAGAAAATTTTTAGGCGATCGGGGGCCCGAGCCCACTCGGAAGGCATGGGCTATAGCACACGAAAATATGGGAATGTGGCGGAATTCTATTTTTTTGACCGAAAATATAAAACACAAGGAACGGTCATGGCCGGGCGGTGACTATGGTTCCTTAGGTCGTATTTGAGGGCCCGGAAAATTTTTTGTCAATTCGGGTAGGGGGCCCCTGCCCACTTGGAAGGCGTGCGGTATAACACACGAAAATATGGGAATCGGGAGGAATTCTTGTTCTTTGGTCGTAAAATGCAAACAAATGAGGAACGGTCATGGCGGGGCAGTGACTATTGTTCCTTAGGTCGTATTTGATGGACCGGGAAAAAATTTTGTCGATCCGGTTAGGAGGGCCCTGGGCCCACTCGGAAGGCGTGGTCTATAGCATACGAAAATATGGGAATCGGGCGAAATTATAGTTTTTTGGCCATAAAACACATAATAACGAGGAACGGTCATGGCGGGGTGGTGACTATGGTTCCTTGGGTCGTATTTGATGGCCCGAATAAATTTTAGGCGATCGGGGTCCGGGGGTTCGGGGATCCGGGCCTACTCGGAAGGCGTGGGATATAGCACATGCAAATATGGGAATCGGGCGGAATTCTAGTTCTTTGGCCGTAAAATGCAATAAAATGAGGAACGGAAATGGCGGGGCGGTAACAATGGTTCCTTAGGTCATATTTGATGGCCCAAAAAAAATTTAGGTTATCCGGGTTTGGCGGGGCCCACTGGGAATGGGTGGGCTATAGCACACGAAAGTATGGTAATCTGGTGGAATTCTAGTTTTTTGGCTGTAAAACTCAAAAAAATGAGGAACGATCATGGCAGAGTGGTAACTATGATTCCTTAGGTCGTATTTCATGGCCTGGAAAATTTTTAGGCGATTGGGGTCTGGGGGGCCCGGGCCCACTCGGAAGGCGTGGGCTATAGCACACAAAAATATGGGAATCGGGCGGAATTCTAGTTTTTTGGTTGTAAAACGCAAACAAATGAGGAACGGTCATGTCTGGGCGGTGACTATCATTCCTTAGGTCGTATTTGATGGCTCGAAAAAATATTAGGCGATCCGGGTACGGTGGGCCCGGGCCCACTCGCGTGGGCTATAGCACACGAAAATATGGGAATCGGGCGAAATTCTTATTTTTTGGCCGCAAAATGCAAAAAGAACGAGGAACGGTCATGGTTGATTGGTTACTACGGTTCCTTAAGTCATATTTAATGGCCCAGAAAAGTTTTAGGCGATCGGGGGTCCGAGGGGCCCGAGCCCACTCGGAAGGCATGGGCTAAAGCACACGAAAATATGGGAATGTGGCGGAATTCTAGTTTTTTGGCCGAAAATATAAAACACGAGGAACGGTCATGGCGGGGCAGTGACGATGGTTCCTTAGGTCGTATGTGATGGCCCGGAATAAATTTTGTCGATTCGGGACGGGGGCCCTGCCCACTGGGAAGGCGTGCACTATAACTCACGAAAATATGGAAATCGGGCGGAATTCTTGTTGTTTGGTCGTAAAACACAAAATAATGAGGAACGGTCATGGCGGGGCAGTAACTATGGTTCCTTAGGTCGTATTTGATGGCCCGGAAAATTCTTAGGCTATCCGGTTCCGGGATGCCTTGCCCACTAGGTAGGCGTGGGCTATAGCACACTAAAATATGGGAATCAGGTGGAATTCTAGTTTTTTGGCCGTAAAATGCAAAAAAATGAGGAACTATCATGGCGGGGCGGTAACTATGGTTCCTTAGGTCGTATTTCATGGCCCGAAAATTTTTTAGGTGATCGAAGTCACGGGCCCGGGCCCACTCGGAAGGTGTGGGCTATAGCACACAAAAATATGGGAATCGGGAGGAATTCTAGTATGTTGGCCGTAAAACGCAAAAAACATGAAGAACGGTCATGGCGGGGTGGTAACTATGATTCCTTAGGTCAAATTTAATGGCCCGAAAAAATATTTAGGTGATCCGATTCCGGGGGCCCCGGGCCCACTCGGAAGGCGTGGGCTATAGCACGCGAAACTATGGGAATCGGGCGAAATAATAGGTTTTTGGCCGTAAAACGCAAAATAACGAGGAACGGTCATGGAGAGGCAGTGACTATGGTTCCTTAGGTCATATTTGATGGCCCGGAAAATTTTTAGGCTATCTGACTCCCGGGGCCCTGCCCACTGGGAAAGCGTGGGCTATAGGACACGAAAATATGGGAATCGGGCGGAATTCTAGTTTTATGGCCGTAAAACACAAAAAAACAAAAGGAACAGTTATGGTGGGGTGGTGACTATGGTTCCTTAGGTCGTATTTCATGGCCCAAAATATTTTTAGGTGATCCGGTTCACACTCGGAAGGCGTGGTCTATAGCACACGAAAAATATGGGAATCAGGCGGAATAATAGTTTTTTGGCCGTAAAACTCAAAATAACGAGGAACGGTCATGGCGGGGCAGTTACTATGGTTCCTTAGGTCGTATTTGATGGCTCAGAAAATTTTAGGCGATCCAGGTTCGGGGGCCCGGACCCACTCGGAAGGCGTGGGCTATAGCACACGAAAATATAGGAATCGGGCAGAATTCTAGTTTTTAGGCCGTAAAACACAAAAAAATGAGGAATGATCATGGAGGGGTAGTGACTATCGTTCCTTAGGTCGTATTTGATGGCTCGGAAAAATATTAGGCGATCCGGGTACGGTGGGCCCGGGCCCACTTGCCAGGCGTGGGCTATATAGCACACGAAAATATGGGAATCGGGCGAAATTCTTGTTTTTTGGCCGTAAAATGCAAAAAGAACGAGGAACGGTCATGGTTGATTGGTTACTACGGTTCCTTAAGTCGTATTTAATGGCCCAGAAAAGTTTTAGGCGATCGGGAGTCCGAGGGGCCCGAGCCCACTCGGAAGGCATGGGATAAAGCACACGAAAATATGGGAATGTGGCGGAATTCTAGTTTTTTGGCCGAAAATATAAAACACGAGGAACGGTCAAGGCGGGGCAGTGATGATGGTTCCTTAGGATTGTATTTGATGGCCCGGAATAAATTTTGTCTATTCGGGTCGGGGGCCCTGCCCACTGGGAAGGTGTGCGCTATAACTCACGAAAATATGGAAATCGGGTGGAATTCTTGTTGTTTGGTCGTAAAACGCAAAATAATGAGGAACGGTCATGGCGGGGAAGTAACTATGGTTCCTTAGGTCGTATTTGATGGCCCGGAAAATTTTTAGGCTATCCGGTTCCGGGATGCCTTGCCCATTGGGTAGGCGTGGGCTATAGCACACTAAAATATGGGAATCAGGTGGAATTCTAGTTTTTTGGCCGTAAAATGCAAACAAACGAGGAACTATCATGGCGGGGCGGTAACTATGGTTCCTTAGGTCGTATTTCATGGCCCGGAAAATTTTTAGGTGATTGGAGTCAGGGGGCCCGGGCCCACTCGGAAGGCGTGGCCTATAGCACACGAAAATATGGGAATCAGGAGGAATTCTAGTTTGTTGGCCGTAAAACGCAAAAAAACGAGGAACGGTCATGGAGGGGTGGTGACAATGATTCCTTAGGTCGAATTTGATGGCCCGAAAAAAAATTTAGGTGATTCGTTTTTGGGGGCTCCGGGCCCACTCGGAAGGCGTGGGCTATAGCACGCAAAACTATGGGAATCGGGCGGAATAATAGTTTTTTGGCCGTAAAACGCAAAATAACGAGGAACGGTCATGGAGAGGCAGTGACTATGGTTCCTTAGGTCATATTTGATGGCTCGAAAATTTTTTAGGCTATCCGGGTCCGGGGGCCCTGCCCACTGGGAAAGCGTGGGCTATAGGACACGAAAATATGGGAATCGGGCGGAATTCTAGTTTTATGGCCGTAAAACACAAAAAAAAACAAAAGGAACGGTTATGGTGGGGCGGTGACTATGGTTCCTTAGGTCGTATTTCATGGCCCAGAAAATTTTTAGGTGATCCGGTTCACACTCGGAAGGCGTGGTCTATAGCACGCGAAAATATGGGAATCGGGCAGAATTATAGTTTTTTTACGGTAAAACACAAAATAACGAGGAACGGACATGGCGGGGCGGTGGCTATGGTTCGTTAGTTCATATTTGACGGCCCGGAATATTTTTAGTCGATCCGGGTCCGGGGGCCCCACCCACTGGGAAGGCGTGGGCTATAGGACACGAAAATATGGGAATCGGGCAAAATTCTAGTGTTTTGGTCGTAAAACGCAAAAACAAAAGGTACGGTAATGGTGAGGCGGTGACTATGGTTTCTTAGGTCGTATTTTATGGCACGAAAAATTTTTAGGCGATCAGGGTCGGGGGGGGGGGGTCGGGCCCACTCGGAAGGCGTGGTCTATTGCATACGAAAATATGGGAATCGGGAAGAATTATTGTTTTTTGGCCATAAAACACAAAATAACGAGGAACGGTTATGGCGGGGCGGTGACTATGGTTCCTTAGGTTGTATTTGATGGCCCGGAAAAATTTTAGGCAATCCGGGTCCGGGGTGCCCTGCCCACTGGGAAGGCGTGGGCTATAGCACACGAAATTATGTGAATCGAGTGGAATTCTAGTTTTTTGGCCGTAAAATGCAATAAAATGAGGAACGATCATGGTGGAGCGGTAACTATGGTTCCTTAGGTCGTATTTCATGGCATGGAAAATATTTAGGCGATCCGATTTTGAGGGCCCTCGACCCACTCAGAAGGCGTGGGCTATAGAACACGAAAATATGGGAATCAGACGGAATTATAATTTTTTGGCCATAAAATGCAAAATAATGAGGAACGGTCATGGCGGGGTGGTGACTATGGTTCCTTAGTTCGTATTTGATGGCCCAGAAAATTTTAGGCGATCGAGGTCCGGGGGACCGGACACACTCGGAAGGCGTGGGCTATAGCACACGAAAATATGGGAATCGGGCAGAATTCTAGTCTTTAGGCCGTAAAACGCAAAAAAAGGAGGAACGGTCATGGAGGGGCGGTGATAATGATTCCTTAGGTCGTATTTTGATCGTCCGGAAAAACTTTTAGGCATTTCGGTTCAGGGGGCCCCTGGCCCACTCGGAACGCGTGGGCTATAGCACGCGAAAATATGGGAATCGGGCGAAATTATAGTTTTTTGGCCGTAAAACACAAAATAATGAGGAACGGTCATGGCGGGGCGGTTACTATGGTTTGTTAGTTCATATTTGATGGCTCGGATTATTTTTAGGCTATCTGGGTCTGGGGGCCCCGCCCACTGGGAAGGCGTGGGCTATAGGACATGTAAATAAGGGAATCGGGAAAAATTCTAGTTTTTTGGCCGTAAAACGCAAAAACAAAAGGTACGGTAATGGTGGGCGGTGAGTATTGTTACATTCCGTAATTTAATATTAGAATTAGTCGTAGTAATCCATATGAGCCAGAAGGGATTAAGACCATTCATGAGATTATAGAGGATTTGTGACTATGTTATTGTAAGACTCTGTAAGTTTAACAACATTGATACCGTTAGATATTATGTTAATGTGGTATTTCTTTTAAGTGGAATATTTTAGTAAAAGTTTTATAAGTATAATTTTGGATAGTTACCATTATTACTATTTTCGAATATGGTAAATTATGCACATAATATAAGAAAGTTTATGAGATTTTCTTTATTGTAAATATAGAAATTATTTTCTCACAAAAAAAAAAGAAGATTATCTTTCTATCATTTTAAGAATTAAGTGTACGAGAACGTTTACTCTTTATAAGAGACTATGAAAATTATAAGTTGAGAATTTTTACATGGATGTTTTAATGAAATAATAGTGTATGTATTTATTTTATATGGTACCGCATGACCATGATAGTAAAGTATATTATAGTAAGTTATATAAAGTATATTAAAAGTAAGTAGTATTTTAAGTAAGTTGAGATAATTTTTAATTATGTGGGTAATTAGTTGATTATTAGTTAATGAGAGATTAATTATTTTATTAAGGAAGTAGGGATTTATTAATTAAGATGTTGGTTAAATGTTGGGGATAAATAACCAACAACGTGGCAGCACCCCCCAATTCAATTTAATGACTCTTAAAGTTGTTGCATAGGTGTCACACTTAGAAGAAGAAATTCGAAGAAAATAGTGGGATGAAATATTGAATTTGGACTTTATACAAAAATTTGTTCGTCAACTTTCGAGGAGCCCTTTTTTTGAACCGATTGAAGTAGTAGACAGTATATCAGTGGGAGCTTCTCTTTCTCATTAATGAGGTCCATAAGGATTTGTTGAAGAGCCATTTCATTGAAAGGTTGGTACTTGAAGACAGTGTGCAACTTTTCTTCTAAATTAAACATTTTTGCTCCGACTCAATCCGCTGCCTTATTCATCATTGGACTTTTGAATCTGGTTGATGAGAGGAATTCGGATGGAGCTCCATAACTCATTTGAAACTTCACAACATAATATAGCGTGAGTTTTTGTAATTTTAAGGAGTACGGTGTAATCTTTCTCAAGAAAATCAGCTCAGGTATGTTAAGTCTAAGCCTTCCTTCATTTTGGCATGATCTCGTAGCTACATGTGTTAATAATGAGACATAAAGAGAAGTTCGTATTCATGAATTTATTCACATTATTCTAGTCTCATAAGTTACAATATTATTCCTTATCGGGACTTCATATTCAGTTTAGTTTTGTCTTTATTCAGTCAAGAGAGCAGAGGGTCTATATATATATATATATATATATATAGTATTACACTATTTTCATTACCATCGAGCTATAATCGATGGGCAGGCCCCTATTGGGCAACCTCTGATCAGATGGTAAGTTATATACCGAGCCTACTGTGGCCGAGCGCCTATGAGCGAGCCCAGTTAGCCGAGATACAGAGCCTAGTATGGCCGAGCGCCTATGAGCGAGCCTACTACGGCAGAGCAGTTATATATATACCGAGTCTTATAAGGCCGGACAACTATTTTACTTACTATATTGAGAGAGTTGAGTCAGTATCAGCAGGTAAGCATATCTTCAAATTATCATTGACTTCCAATTGCTTTCAGTTATTATATTATCAGTTCAGTTTCAACTTTCAGTATAGTGCCTTACATACTCGGTACATTTTTTCGTACTGACGTCCCTTTTCTGGGGGCGCTGCATTTCATGCGTGCAGGTTCAGACAGACAGACGGGTATACCTCCTCATTAAGTGTTGCCCGAGTTCAGCTTGATCGGTAAGCTCCATGCCTTTCGGAGTTTCCGGGTCTAGAGCTTTATGTACATATTGTGTATATTGTATATATGTTATGAGTAGGTCGGGAAGCTGTTCTGATCACAGTATATCCACCAGTAGAGGCTTGTAGACATATCCTGTCAGTTAGTGCAACATGTTAGGCTTGTAGGCCTTGTATGTATATTTAGTTGGTTTGTCAGCTGTAGTAATTATGACGACCTTGTCGGCCCAGTTTTATATTGATATTTATTCAGCATTCGCAGTTATCTTGCAATGTGGCCCATGGCCAAAGTATGACATCATATGCTTAGAGTCTCTTAGTCGCAAGTTGGTACGCAAGGATAGGTGAGGCACCGAGTGCCGGTCTCGCCCCCTGGTTCGGGGCGTGACAACTATGGTTCCTTAGGTCGTATTTTATGGCACGGAAAATTTTTAGGCGATCAGGGTCGGGGAGGCCGGGCCCACTCGGAAGGCGTGGTCTATTGCATACGAAAATATGGGAATCGGGAGGAATTATAGTTTTTTGGCCATACAACACAAAATAACGAGGAACGGTTATGGAGGGGCGGTGACTATGGTTCCTTAGGTTGTATTTGATGGCCCAGAAAAATTTTAGGCAATCCGGATCCGGGGTGCCCTGCCCACTGGGAAGGCGTGGGCTATAGCACACGAAATTATGAGAATCGGGCAGAATTCTAGTTTTTTGGCCGTAAAATGCAATAAAATGAGGAACGATCATGGCGGAGCGGTAAATATGGTTCCTTAGGTCATATTTCATGGCATGGAAAATATTTAGGCGATCCGGTTTCGGGGGCCCCCGACCCACTCAGAAGGCGTGGGCTATAGAACACGAAAATATTAGAATCGGACGGAATTATAATTTTTTGGCCATAAAACGCAAAATAATGAGGAACAGTCATGGCGGGGTGGTGACTATGGTTCCTTAGTTCGTATTTGATGGCCCAGAAAATTTTAGGCGATCGAGGTCCGGAGGACCGGACCCACTCGGAAGGCGTGGGCTATAGACATGAAAATATGGGAATCGGGCAGAATTCTAGTTTTTAGGCCGTAAAACGCAAAAACACGAGGAACGGTTATGGAGGGACGGTTACAATGATTCCTTAGGTCGTATTTTGATCGGCCGAAAAAAATTTTAGGCGTTCCGGTTCAGGGGGCCCCTGGCCCACTCGGAACGCGTGGATTATATCACGCGAAAATATGGGAATCGGGCGGAATTATAGTTTTTTGGCCGTAAAACACAAAATAACGAGGAACGGTCATGGCGGGGTGGTGACTATGGTTCGTTTGTTCATATTTGATGGCCCGGAATATTTTTAGGCTATCCGAGTCCGGGGGCCCCGCCCACTGGGAAGGCGAGGGCTATAGGACATGAAAATATGGGAATCGAAGGGAATTCTAGTTTGTTGGCCGTAAAACGCAAAACAAATGAGGAACGGTCATGGAGGGGTGGTGACTATGATTCCTTAGGTCGAATTTGATAGCCAAAAAATTTTTTTAGGTGATCCGATTCCGGGGGCCCCGAGCCCACTCGGAAGGCGTGGGCTATAGCACGCAAAACTATGGGAATCGGGCGGAATAATAGTTTTTTGGCCGTAAAACACAAAATAGCGAGGAACGGTCATGGCGGGGCAGTGACTATGGTTCCTTAGGTCATATTTGTTGGCCCGGAAAGTTTTTCTGCTATCCGGGTCCGGGGGCCCTGCCCACTGGGAAGGCGTGGGCTATAGGACACGAAAATATGGGAATAGGACGGAATTCTACTTTTATGGACGTAAAACGCAAAAAAAACAAAAGGAACAGTTATGGGTGGTGACTATGGTTCCTTAGGTCGTATTTCATGGCCCAGAAAAGTTTTAGGTGATCCGGTTCACACTCGGAAGGCGTGGTCTATAGCACCCGAAAATATGGGAATCGGGCGGATTAATAGTTTTTTGGCCATAAAACACAAAATAACGAGGAACGGTCATGGCGAGGCGGTGACAATGGTACCTTAGGTTGTATTTGATGGCTCGGAAATATTTTAGGCAATCCGGTTTCGGGGGCCCTCGACCCACTCAGAAGGCGTGGGCTATAGAACATGAAAATATGGGAATCAGGCGGAATTATAATTTTTTGGCCATAAAACGCAAAATAACAAGGAACGGTCATGGCAAGGCGGTGACTATAGTTCCTTAGGTTGTATTTGATGGCCCGGAAAATTTTAGGCGATCGAGATCCAGGGGTCCGGACCCACTCGGAAGGCGTGGGCTATAGCACACGAAAATCTGGGAATCGGTCAGAATTCTAGTTTTTAGGCCGTAAAATGCAAAAAAACGAGGAACGGTCATGGAGGGGCGGTGACTATGATTCCTTAGGTCGTATTTTGATTGCCCGAAAATTTTAGGCGTTCCGGTTCCGGGGGCCCCTGGCCCACTCGGAAGGCGTGGGCTATAGCACGCGAAAATATGGGAATCGGGCGGAATTATAGTTTGTTGGCCGTAAAACACAAAATAACAAGGAACGATCATGGCGGGGCAGTGACTATGGTTTGTTAGTTCATATTTGATGGCCCGGAATATTTTTAGGCTATCCGAGTCCGGGGGCCCCGCCCACTGGGAAGGCGTGGGCTAGAGGACACGAAAATATGGGAATCGGGAGAAATTCTTATTTTTTGTACGTAAAATGAAAAAACAAAAGGTACGGTAATGGTGGGGCGGTGACTATGGTTCCTTAGGTCGTATTTTATGGCCTGGAAAATTTTTAGGCGATCGGGGTCCGGGGGCCCCTGCCCACTGGGAAGGCATTGGCTATAGCACACGAAATTATGGGAATCGGGCAGAATTCTAGTTGTTTGGCCCTAAAATGCAATAAAATGAGGAACGATCATGGCAGAGCGGTAACTATGGTTCCTTAGGTCGTATTTCATGGCATGAAAAATTTTTAGGCGATTGGGGTCTGGGGGGCCCGGGCACACTCAGAAGGCGTGGGCTATAGCACACAAAAATATGGGAATCGGGCGAAATTCTAGTTTTTTGGTTGTAAAACACAAAAAAATGCGGAACGGTCATGGCTAGGCAGTGACTATGGTTCCTTAGGTCGTATTTGATGGATCAAAAAAAGTTTAGGCAATCCGTGTCCGGGGGGCTCGGGCCCATTCGCAAGGCATGGGCAATAGCACACGAAAATATGGGAATCGGGCGAAATTTTTTTTTTTGTCCGTAAAACGCAAAATAACGAGGAACGATCATGGAGGGGCGGTGACTATGGTTCCTTAGGTCGTATTTGATGGCCCGAATAAATTTTAGGCGATCGGGGTCCGGGGGTCCCTGGCCCACTCGGAAGGCGTGGGATATAGCACACAAAAATATGGGAATCGAGCGAAATTCTAATATTTTGTCCATAAAATGCAAAAAACAAGGAAAGGTCATGGCGGGGCGAGGACTATGGTTCCTTAGGTCATATTTGATGGCCCAGAAATATTTTAGGCGATCTGGGTTCGGGGGCCTTGCACATTGGGAAGGCATGGGCTATAGCACACGAAAATATGAGAATCGGGCGGAATTCTAGTTTTTTTGCCATAAAACGCAAATAAAAGAGGAACAGTCATTGTGGGGCGGTGATTATGGTACCTTTGATCGTATTTTATGGCCTGGAAACTTTTTAGTTGATCGGGGTCTGGGGGGGCCCAGGCCCACTCAAAAGGCATGGGCTATAGCACACGACAATATGGGAATCGGGCGGAATTCTAATATTTTGGCCATAAACTGCAAATCAACGAGGAACGGTCATGGCGGGGCGATAACTATGGTTCCTTAGGTCGTATTTAATGGCCCGAAATATTTTTATGCGATCGGATCCGGGGGCCCGGGCCCACTCGGAAGGCGTGGGCTATAGCACACGAAAATATGGAAATCGGGATGAATTCTAGTTTTTTTGCCGTAAAACGCAAATAAATGAGGAGCGGTCATGGCGGGGTGGTGACTATGGTTCCTTAGGTCGTATTTGATGGCCCGAAAAATTTTTAGGCGATCCGGGTCTGGGGGGCCTGGGCCCACTCGAAAGGCGTGGGCTATAGCACACGAACATGTGGGAATAGGGCGGAATTCTATTTTTTTGGCCGTAAAATGCAAAAATGCGAGAAAATATCATGGCGGGGCGGTGACTATGGTTCCTTAGGTCGTATATGATGGCCCGAAAATTTTTTTGGCGATCCGTGTCCTGGGGGCCCGGGCCCACTCGGAAGGCGTGGTCTATAGCACGTGAAAATATGGGAATCGGGCGGAATTTTAGTTTTTTGTCCGTAAAACGCAAAATAACGAGGAATGGTCATGGAGGGGCGGTGCCTATGGTTCCTTAGGTCGTATTTGATGGCCCGAATAAATTTTTGGCGATAGGGGTCCGGGGGGGCCCGGGCCCACTCGGAAGGCGTGGGATATAGCACACGAAAATATGAGAATCGATCGGAATTCTAATATTTTGGCCATAAAATGCAAAAAACGAGGAAAGGTCATGGAGGGGCGGGGATTATGGTTCCTTAGGTCGTATTTGATGGCCTAGAAAAATTTTAGGCGATCTGGGTCCGGGGGCCCTGCACATTGGGAAGGCGTAGGCTATTGCACACGAAAATATGGGAATCGGGCGGAATTCTAGTTTTTTTGCCATAAAACGCAAATAAAAGCGGAACGGTCATTGTGGGGCGGTGACTATGGTACCTTAGGTTGTATTTCATAGCCCGAAAACTTTTTAGTTGATTGGGGTCTGGAGGGCCCAGGCCCACTCAGAAGGCATGGGCTATAGCACAAGACAATATGGGAATCGGGCGGAATTCTAATATTTTGGCCATAAAATGCAAATCAACGAGGATCGGTCAGGGCGGGGCAATAACTATGGTTCCTTAGGTCGTATTTAATGGCCCGGAATATTTTTAGGCGATCGGTCCGTAGGGCCCGGGCCCACTCGGAAGGCGTGGGCTATAGCATACGAAAATATGGGAATCGGGAGGAATTCTAGTTTTTTGGCCGTAAAACGCAAAAGAATAAAGAACGATCTTGGCGGGGTGGTGACAATGGTTCCTTAGGTCGTATTTGATGGCCAAAAAAGTTTTAGGCGATCCGGGTCTAGAGGGCCCGGGCCCACTCGGAAGGCGTGGATAGCACACGAAAATATGGGAATCGGGCGAAATTCTAGTTTTTTAGCCGTAAAATGCAAAGAACCAAGAAAATGTCATGGCGGGGTGGCGACTATGGTTCCTTAGGTCATATTTAACGGCCCAAAAAAATTTTTAGGCAATCCGGGTCCGGGGGGCCCTGTCCACTGGGAAGGTGTGGGCTATAGCACACGAAAATATGGGAATCGCGCGGAATTCTAGTTTTTTACCGTAAAATGCAAAAAGTGAGGAACGATCATGGCGGGGCGGTGACTATGGTTCATTAGGTCGTATTTGATGGCCCGGAAGAATTTTAAGCAATCGGGGTCCGGTGGCCCGGGCCCACTCAGAAGGCGTGGGCTATAACACACTAAAATATGGGAATCGGGCGGAATTCTATTTTTTTCCCCGTAAAATGCAAAAAATGAGGCACGTTCATGGCAGGGCAGTGACTATGGTACCTTAGGCGATGGGGGTCTTGGGGGCCGGGCCCACTCGGAAGGCGTGGGCTATAGCACACAAAAATATGGGAATCAGGTGGAATTCTAGTTTTTATTGCCATAAAATGCAAAAAAATAAGGCAAGGTCATGGCGAGGCGGTGACTATGGAACCTTAGGTCGTATTTGATGGATCGAAAAAATTGTAGGCGCTCAGGGTCCGGGGGGCCTTGGCCCACTCGGAAGGAGTGGGCTATAGCACACGAAAATATGGGAATCGAGCGGAATTCTAGTTTTTTGGCCATAAAATGCAAAAAACAAGGAAATGTCATGGCGGGGCGGTGACTATGGTTCCTTAGGTCATATTTGATGGCCCAGAAATCTTTTAGGCGATCTGGGTCCGGGGGCCCTGCACATTGGGAAGGCGTGGGCTATAGCACACGAAAATATGGGAATCGGGCGGAATTCTAGTTTTTTTGCAGTAAAACGCAAATAAATGAGGAACGGTCATGGTGGGGTGGTAACTATGGTACCTTAGGTCGTATTTGATGGCCCTGAAAATTTTTAGGCTATCGGGGTACGGGGGGCCGGGGCCACTCGGAAGGCGTGGGCTATAGTATACGAAAATATGGGAATCGAGCGGAATTCTAATTTTTTTGCTGTAAAACGTAAAACAAAAGAGGAACGGTCATGGTGGGGCGGTGACTACGGTACCTTAGGTCATATTTGATGGCCCGACAAATTTTAGGCCATCGGGTCCGTGGGGGCTGGGCCCACTCGGAAGGCGTGGGCTATAGCACACGAATATATGGAAATCGGGCTGAATTCTAGTTTTTTTTCCGTAAAACGCAAATAAATGAGGAACGGTCATGTCGGGGCAGTGACTATGATTCCTTAGGTCGTATTTGATGGCCCGAAATTTTTTAGGCGATCTGGGTCCAGGGGCCCGGGCCCACTCGAAAGGTGTGGGCTATAGCACATAAAAATGTGGGAATCGGGCAGAATTCTAGTTTTTTGGCCGTAAAATGCAAAAAAGCGAGAAAATATCATGGCGGGGCGGTGACTATGGTTCCTTAGGTCGTATTTGACGGCCCGAAAAAATTTTAGGCGATCCGTGTCCGGGGGGCCTGGGCCCACTCGTAAGGCGTTGGCTATAGCACACAAAAATATGAGAATCGGGGGGAATTCTAGCTTTTTGCCGTAAAACGCAAAAAATGAGGAACGATCATAGCTAGGCGGTGACTATGGTACCATAAGTCATATTTGATGGTCCAAAATTTTTTTACGCGATTGGGCTTTGAGGGGGACGGGCCCACTCGGAAGGCGTGGGCTATTGCACACAAAAATATGAGAATCGAGCAGAATTCTAGTTTTTTTTATCGTAAAACATAAAACAAAAGAGGAATGGTCATGGTGGGGCGGTGACTATGGTACCTTAGGTCGTATTTGATGGTCCGAAAAAATTTTAGGCGATCGGGGTCTGGGGGGGCCCGGACCCACTCGGAAGGCGTGGGCTATAGCACACGAAAATATGGGAATCGGGCGGAATTCTTGTTTTTTGGCTGTAAAATGCCAAACAACGAGGAACGGTCATGGCGGCACGATAAATATGGTTCCTTAGGTCATATTTAATGGCCCGAAATATTTTTAGACGATCTGGTCCGTAGGACCCAGGCCCACTCGGAAGGCGTGGGATATAGCACACGAAAATATAGAAATCGGGCGGAATTCTAGTTTGTTGGCCGTAAAACGCAAAAAAATAAGGAACGGTCATGGCGGGGCAGTGACTATGGTTCCTTAGGTCGTATTTGATGGCTCAGAAAAATTTTAGGCGATACGGGTCCGGGGGGCCCGGACCCACTCGGAAGGCGTGGGCTATAGCACACGAAAATATGGGAATCTGGCGGATTTCTAGTTTTTTGGCTATAAAACGCAAAAAAGCGAGAAAATGTCATGGCGGGGCGGTGACTATGGTTCATTAGGTCGTATCTGATGGCCCGAAAATTTTTTAGGTGATGTGGGTCCAGTGGGCCCGGGCCCACTCGTAAGGCGTGGGCTTTAGCACACAAAAATATGGGAATCGGGCGGAATTCTAATTTTTTGTAGTTAAACGCAAAAAACGAGAAACGATCATGGCGGGGCGGTGACTATGGTTCCTTAGGTCGTATTTTGCTGGCCCGGAAAAATTTTAGGTGATCGCGTTCCGAGGGGACCGGGCCCACTCAGAAAGCGGGTTATAGCACACGAAAATATGGGAATCGGGCGTATTCTAGTTTTTTTGCCGTAAAATGCAAAAACATGAGGCACGATCATGGCGGGGCTGTCACTATGGTACGTTAGGTCATATTTGATGGCCCGGAAAAATTTTAGGCTATCGGAGTATGGGGGGCCGGGCCCATTCGGAAGGCGTGGGCTATAGCACACGAAAATATGGAAATCGAGCGGAATTCTAGTTTTTTTGCTGTAAAATGCAAAAAAAAAAAAGAGGAACGGTCATGGTTGGGGGTGACTATGGTACCTTAGGTTGTATTTGATGGCCCGGAAAATTTTAGGCGATCGGGTCCGTGGGGCCCGAGCCCACTCGGAAGGCGTGGGTTATAGCACACGAAAATATGGAAATCGGGCTGAATTCTATTTTTTTGCCGTAAAACGCAAATAAATGAGGAACGGTCGTGGCAGGGCGGTGACTATGGTTCCTTAGGTCGTATTTGATGATCCGGAAAATTTTTAGGCGATCCGTGTCCAGGGGGGCCGGGTCCACTTGAAAGGTGTGGGCTGTAGAAAACAAAAATATGAGAATCGGGAAGAATTCTAGTTTTTTGCCGTAAAACGCAAGAAATGAGGAATGATCATAGCTGGGCGGTGGCTATGGTTTCTTAGGTCGTATTTGCTAGCCCGAAAATATTTTCGGCATTCGGGGTCCGAGGGGCCCGGGCCCACTCGGAAAGCGTGGGCTATAGCACACGAAAATATGAGAATCGGGCGGAATTCTAGTTTTTTTTGCCGTAAAATGCAAAAATATTAGGCACGGTCATGGCCGGGCGGTGACTATGGTACCTTAGGTCGTATTTAATGGCCCGAAAAATTTTTAGGCGATCGGGGTCCGGGGGGCTTGGGCCCACTCGGAAGGCGTGGGATATAGCACACGAAAATGTGGGAATCGAGCGGAATTCTAGTTTTTTTGCATTAAAATGCAAAAAACGATGAAAGGTCATGGCGGGGTGGTGACTATGGTTCCTTAGGTTGTATTTGATACCCCAAAAAAATTGTAGGTGATCTGGGTCCGGGGGCCCTGTGCACTTGGAAGGCATTGGCTATAGCACACGAAAATATGGGATTCGAGCGAAATTCTAGTTTTTTTGCCGTAATACGCAAATAAATGAGGAACGGTCATGTCGGGGCGGTGACTATGGCACCTTAGGTCGTATTTGATGGCCATGAAAAATTTTAGGCCGTCGGGGGCCGGGGGTACTGGGCCCACTCGGAAGGCGTGGGCTATAGCACACGAAAGGGAATCGAGCGAAATTCTAGTGTTTTTGCCGTAAAACGTAAAACAAAGAGGAATGGTCATGGTGGGGCGGTGACTATGGTACCTTAGGTTGTATTTAATGGCCCGGAAAAATTTTAGGCTATCGGGGTCTTGGGGGCCCGGGCCTACTCGGAAGGCGTGGGCTATAGCACATGAAAATATGGGAATCAGGTAGAATTTTAGTTTTTTTTACCATAAAACGCAAATAAATGAGGAAAGGTCATGGTGGGGCGGTGACTATGGTACCTTAGGTCGTATTTGATGGTCCGAAAAAATTTTAGGCGATCGGGGTCTGGGGGCTTGAGCCCACTCGGAAGGCGTGGGCTATAGCACACAAAAATATGGGAATCGGGCAGAATTCTAGTTTTTTGGCCGTAAAATGCAAAAAATGAGGAAATGTCATGTCGGGGCGGTGACTATGGTTCCTTAGGTCGTAATTGATGGCCCAGAATATTTTTAGGCAATCGGGTCCGTGGGGCCCGGGCCCACTCGGAAGGCGTGGCCTATAACACACGAAAATGTAAAGAACAGTCATGGTGAGGCGGTGACTGTGGTTCCTTAGGATGTATTTAATGGTCCAGAAAACTTTTAAGCGATTGGGGTCCGGGGGCCCTGGCCCACTCGGAAGGCGTGGGTTATAGCACACGAAAATATGGGAATCGGGCGAAATTCTAGTTTTTTGGCCGTAAAACACAAAAATTAAGGAAAGGTCATGGCGGGGCGGTAACTATGGTTCCTTAGGTCGTATTTGATGGCCCAAAAAAATTTAAGGCGATCCGGGTCCGTGGGGCCCTGCACACTGGGAAGACGTGGGCTATAGCACACAAAAATCAGGGAATCGGGCGGAATTCTTGTTTTTTTTGCCATAAAATGCTAATAAATGAGGAAAGGTCATGGTGGGGTGGTGACTATGGTTCCTTAGGTCGTATTTGATGGCCTATTAAAATATTAGGTGATCTGGATCCGGGGGTCTTGCATAGTGGGAAGGCATGGAATGTAGCACACGAAAATATGGGAATCGGGCGCAATTCTAGTTTTTTTCCGTAAAATGCAAATAAATAAGGAACGGTCATGGCAGGGCGGTGACTATGGTACCTTAGGTCGTATTTGATGGCCCGAAAATTTTTTAGGCGATCTGGGTTTGAGAGAGCCTACTGGGAAGGCGTGGGCTATAACATACAAAAATATGGTAATCGGGCGAAATTCTAGTGTTTTGGCTGTAAAACTCAAAAGAACGAGGAACGATCATGGTGGGGTGGTAACTATGGTTCCTTAGGTCCTATTTCATGGCATGAAAAATGTTTAGGCGATCAGGGTCTGGGGGGGCCGGGCCCACTCGGAAGGCGTGGGTTATAGCACACAAAAATGTGGGAATCGGGCGGAATTCTAGTTTTTTTGAAGTAAAACGCAAATAAATGAGGAACGGTCATGGCGGTGTAGTGACTATAGTGCCTTAAGTCGTATTTGATGGCCCGAAAATATTTTAGGCGACGGGGTCAGGGGGCCCGGGTCTACTCGGAAGGTGTGTGCTATAACACATGAAAATGTGAGGAACAGTCATGGCGGGGTGGTGACTATGGTTCCTTATGTTGTATTTGATAGCCTTGAAAATTTTTTGGCGATTGGGGTCCGGGGGCCCGGCCTACTCGGAAGGCGTGGGTTATAGCACACAAAAATATGGTAATCGGGCGGAATTCTAGTTTTTTGGCCGTAAAACGCAAAATATGAGGAGAGGTCATGGCTGGATGGTGACTATGGTACCTTAGGTCATATTTGATTGCCCGAAAAAATTATAGGCGATCCGGGTCCGGGTGGCCCTGCCCACTAGGAAGGCGTGGGCTATAGCACACAAAAATATAGGAATTAGGCGGAATTCTAGTTTTTTGGCTGTAAAACACAATAAAACGAGGAACGGTGATGGCGGGGCGGTGACTATGGTACCTTAGGTCGTATTTGATGGCACAGAAAATTTTTAGGCGATCGGGGTTCGTGGGTCCTGGGCCCACTTGGAAGGCTTGGGCTATAGCACACGAAAATATGGGAATCGAGCGGAATTCTAGTTTTTTTGCCGTAAAACACAAAATAAATAAGGCACGATCATGGCGGGGCGGTGATTATGGTACCTTTGGTCGTATTTGATGTCCCAAAAAAAATTTAGGCGATCGGAGTCAGGGGGCCCGGGCCCACTCGAAAGGCGTGGGATAAAACACACGAAAATATGGGAATCAGACGGAATTCTAGTTTTTTGGCTTTCAAATTCAAAGAACGAGGAAAGGTCAAGGCGGGGAGGTGACTATGGTTCCTTAGGTTGTATTTGATGGCCCTGAAAAATTTTAGGCGATCTGGATCAGGGGGCCTTGCACAGTGGGAAGGCGTGAGCTATAGCACACGAAAATATGGGAATCAGGCGGAATTCTACTTTTTTAGCCGTAAAACGCAAATAAATGAGGAACGGTCATGGTGGGGCAGTGACTATGGTACCTTAGGTCGTATTTAATTGCCCTGGAAAATTTTTAGGCGATCCGGGTTAGGGAAGCCCACTGGGAAGACGTGGGCTATAGCAAACGAAAATATGGTAATCGGGCGGAATTCTTGTTTTTTGGCCGCAAAACTCAAAAAAATGAGTAACGATCATGGCGGGGCAGTAACTACGGTTCCTTTGGTCATATTTCATGTCCTGGAAAAGTTTTAGGCGATCGGGGTCTGGGAGGCTCGGGACCACTCGGAAAGCGTGGGCTATAGCACACGAAAATATGGGAATTGGGCGGAATTATAGTTTTTTCGCTGTAAATCGCAAACAAATAAGGAACAGTCATGGCGGGGGGTCACTATGGTTCCTTAGATCGTATTTGATGGCTCGAAAAAATTTTAGGCGATCCGGCTCTGGTGGGCCCGGGCCCACTCGCAAGGCGTAGGTAATAGCACAAGAAAATATGGGAATCAGGCGGAATTCTAGTTTTTTGGCCGTAAAATGCAAAATAATGAGAAACTTTCATGGCGTGGCAGTGACTATGGTTCCTTAGGTGGTATTTGATGGCCCGAAAACTTTTTAGGCGATCGGGGTCCGGGGGACCCGAGCCCACTCGGAAGGCATTGGCTATAGTACACGAAAATATGGAAATTTGGCGGAAGTCTAGTTTTTTGGCTGAAAACGCAAAACTATGAGGAACAGTCATGGTGGGGCAGTGACTATGGTTCCTTAGGTCGTATTTGATGGCCCGCAAAAATATTTGTCGATTCGGGTCCGGGGAGCCTTGCCCACTGGGAAGGCGTGGGCTATAGCACACGAAAATATGGGAATCAGGCGGAATTCTTATTTTTTGGCCATAAAACACAAAAAACGAGGAAAGGTCATGGCGGGCCAGTGACTATGGTTCCTTAAGCCATATCTGATGGCTCGAAAAACCTTTAAGCGATCTCGGTCCGGGGGCCCGGGCCCACTCGTAAGGCGTGGGCTATAGCACACAAAAATATGGGAATCGGGCGGAATTCTAGTTTTTTTCCTTAAAACGCAAAAAATGAGGAACGACCATGGCGGGACGGTGACAATGGTTCCTTAGGTCGTATTTGCTTGCCGAGAAAAATTTTAGACGATCGGGTTCCGAGGGGACCGGGCCCACTCGGAAAGTGTGGGCTATAGCACACGAAAATATGGGAATCGGGCGAAATTCTAGTTTTTTTGCCGTAAAACACAAAAACATGAGGCACGATCATGGCAGGGCGGTGACTATGGTACCTTAGGTCGTATTTAATTGCCCGAAAAAATTTTAGGCGAACGGGGTCCGGTGGGCCCGGGCCCACTCGGAAGGCTTGGGATATAGCACACGAAAATATGGGAATCGAGCGGAATTCTAGTTTTTTCGCCATAAAACTCAAAAAATAAGGAAAAGTCATGGCGAGGCGGTGACTATAATTCCTTAGGTCGTATATGATGGCCCTGAAAAATTTTAGGCGATCTGGGTCGGGGGGCCCTGCACACTGGGAAGGCATGGGATATATCATACGAAAATATGGGAATCGGGCGGAATTCTACTTTTTTTGCCGTAAAACGCAAATAAATGAGGAACGGTCATGGAGGGGCAGTGACTATGGTACCTTAGATCATATTTAATGGCCCTAGAAAATTTTAGGCAATCAGGGGCCGGGGGCGGGCCCACTCAAAAGGCATGGGCTATAGCACACGAATATATGGGAATCTGGCGGAATTCTAGTTTTTTGGCCGTAAAATGCCAAAAAGAGAGAAAATGTCATGAAGAGGCGGTGACTATGGTTCCTAGGTCGTATCTGAAGGCCCAAAAATTTTTTAGGCGATCTGGGTTCGGGTGGCCCGGGCCCACTCGTAAGGCGAGGGCTATAGCATACAAAAATATGGGAATCGGGCGGAATTCTATTTTTTGCCGTAAAACGCAAAAAATGAGGAGCAATCATGGTGGGGCGATAACTATGGTTCCTTAGGTCATATTTAATGGCTCGGAATATTTATAGGCGATCGTGTCCGTGGTGCCCGGGCCTACTCGGAAGACGTGGGCTATAGCACACAAAAATATGGGAATCGCGCGGAATTCTTGTTTTTTGGCCATAAAATGCAAAATAATAAGGAACGGTCATGGCGGGGCGGTAACTATGGTTCTTAGGTCGTATTTGATGGCCCGGAAAAATTTTAGGCAATCCGGGTACGGGGGGCCTAAGCCCACTCGGAAGGCGTGGGCTATAGCGCACAAAAATATGGGAATCGGGCGGAATTCTAGTTATTTTGCCTTAAAACACAAATAAATGAGGAACGGTTTTGGCGGGGCAGTGACTATGGTACTATAGGTTGTATTTGATGGCCCGGAAACATTTTAGGCGATCGGGGTCCGGGTCCCGGGCCCACTCGGAAGGCGTGGCCTATAACACACGAAAATGTAAGGAACGGTCATGGCGGGGCGGTGACTATGGTTCCTTAGATCATATTTGATGGCCCAAAAAAATTTAAGATGATTGGGGTCCGGGGGCCCTGGCCCACTCGGAAGGTGTGGGTTATAGCGCACGAAAATATGGGAATCGGGCGGAATTCTAGTTTTTTGGCCGTAAAACACAAAAAATGAGGAAAGGTCATGGCGGGGCGGTGACTATGGTTCCTTAGGTCGTATTTGATGGCTCAAAAATATTTAAGGTGATCCGGGTCTGGGAGGCCCTGCACACCGGGAAGGCGTGGGCTATAGCACACGAAAATAAGGGAATCGGGCGGAATTCTTGTGTTTTTGCCATAAAACGCTAATAAATGAGAAAAGGTCATGGTGGGGTTGTGACTATGGTTCCTTAGGTTGTATTTGATGGCCTAGAAAATTTTTAGGCGATTTGGATCCGGGGGCCTTGCATAGTGGGAAGGCATGGGATGTAGCAAAAGAAAATATGGGAATCGGGCGCAATTCTAGTTTTTATTTCGTAAAACGCAAATAAAAAAGGAACGGACATGGCAGGGCGGTAACTATGGTACCTTAGGTCGTATTTGATGGCCCAAGAAATTTATAGGCGATCCGGGTTTGGGGGGCTTACTAGCACACGAAAATATGGTAATCGGGCGGAATTAGAGTTTTTTGGCTGTAAAAACTCAAAAAAACGAGGAACGATCATGGCGGGCTGGTGACTATGGTTCCTTAAGCCATATCTGATGGCCCTGAAAATTTTTAGGTGATCTGGGTCCGGGGGCCCGGTCCTACTCGGAAAGCGTGGGTTATAGCACACGAATATATGGGAATCTAGCAGAATTCTAGTTTTTTGGCCGTAAAACGCAAAAAAGCGAGAAAATGTCATGGCAGGGCGGTGACTATGGTTCCTTAGGTCGTATCTGTAGGCATGGAAAATTTTAGGCGATCTGGGTCCGGGTGGCCCGGGCCCACTCGTAAGGCGAGGGCTATAGCACACAAAAATATGGGAATCGGGCGGAATTCTAATTTTTTGCCGTAAAGCAAAAAAAATTAGGAACAATCATGGCGGGGCGATAACTATGGTTCCTCAGGTCGTATTTAATGGCTTCGAATATTTATAGGCGATCGGGTCCATGGTGCCCGGGCCTACTCGGAAGACGTGGGCTATAGCACATGAAAATGTGGGAATCGCGCGGAATTCTTGTTTTTTGGCTGAAAAACACAAAAAACAAAATAAGGAACGGTCATGGCGGGGCGGTAACTATGGTTCCTTAGGTCGTATTTGATGGCCCGAAAAAATTTTAGGCGATCCGGGCACGGGGGGCCCGGTCCCACTCGCAAGGCGTGGGCTATAGCACACGAAAATATGGGAATCGGCCAGAATTCTAGTTATTTTGCCTTAAAACGCAAATAAATGAGGAACGGTTATGGCGGGACAGTGACTATGGTATCTTAGGTCATATTTGATGGCCCAGAAACATTTTAGGCGATCGGGGTCCGGGGCCCGGGCCCACTCGAAAAGCGTGGCCTATAACACACGAAAATGTAAGGAACGGTCATGGCGGGGTGGTGACTATGGTTCCTTAGCTCGTATTTGATGGCCCGAAAATATTTAAGGCGATCCGGGTCTGGGGGGCCCTGCACACTGGGAAGGCGTGGGCTATAGCACACGAAAATATGGGAATCGGGCGGAATTCTTATTTTTTTGCCATAAAACGCTAATAAATGAGGAAAGGTCATGGTGGGGTTGTGATGGTTCCTTAGGTCGTATTTGATGGCCCAGAAAAAATTTAGGCAATTTGGATTCGGGGGCCTTGCATAGTGGGAAGGCATGGGATGTAGCAGAAGAAAATATGGGAATCGGGCGCAATTCTAGTTTTTATTTTGTAATACGTAAATAAAAAAGGAAAGGTCATGGTAGGGCGGTGACTATGGTACCTTAGGTCGTATTTGATGGCCCGGAAATTTTTACGCGATCCTGGTTTGGGGGGCCTACTGGAAAGGCGTGGGCTATAGCACACGAAAATATGGTAATCGGGCAGAATTATAGTTTTTTGGCCGTAAAACTCAAAAAAATGAGGAACGATCATAGCGGGCCGGTAAATATGGTTCCTTAGGTCCTATTTCATGACCTGGAAAATTTTTAGGCGATCGGGGTCTGGGGGCCTGGGCCCACTCGGAAGGCGTGGGTTACAGCACACGAAAATATGGGAATCGGGGAGAATTCTAGTTTTTTTACCGTAAAACGGAAATAAATAAGGAACGGTCATGGCGGGGCAGTGACTATGGTACCTTAGGTCATATTGGATGGCCCGAAAATATTTTAGACGATCGGGGTCCCCGGGTCCACTCGGAAGTCGTGGGCTATAAAACACAAAAATGTGAGGAACGGTCATGGCGAGGCGGTGACTATGGTTCCTTAAGTTGTAATTGATGGACCAAAAAATTTTAGGCTATTGGGGTCCATGGGCCCGGCCCACTCGGAAGGCGTGGGCTATAGCACACGAAAATATAGTAATCGGGCGGAATTCTAGTTTTTTGGCCGTAAAATGCAAAAAATGAGGAAAGGTCATGGCAAGGCGGTGACTATGGTTCCTTAGGTCGTATATGATGGCCCAGAAAAATTTTAGGCGACCTGGGTCGGGAGGCACGGGCCTACTCGGAAGGCGTGGGATAAAGCACACGAAAATATGGGAATCAGACGGAATTCTAGTTTTTTGGCCATAAAATGCAAAAAACGAGTAAAGGTCAAGGCGGGGCGGTGACTATGGTTCCTTAGGTCTTATTTGATGGCCCTCAAAAATATTAGGCGATCTGGATCACGGGGCCTTGCACAGTGGAAAAGTTTTAGGCGATCGGGGTCTGGGGAGCCTGGGCCCACTCGGAAGGCGTGGGTATAGCACACGAAAATATGGGAATCGGGCGGAATTCTAGTGTTTTGGCTGTAAAACGCAATCAAATGAGGAACAGTCATGGTAGGGCGGTGACTATGGTTCCTTAGATCATATTTGATGGCTCGAAACAATTTTATGTGATCCGGGTCCGGTGGGCCTGGGCCCACTTGCAAGGCGTGGGCTATAGCACAAGAAAATATGGGAATTAGGCGAAATTCTAGTTTTTTGGCCTTAAAATGCAAAAGAAACGAGGAACTTTCATGGCGGGCGGTGACTATGGTTCCTTAGGTTGTATTTGATGGCCCAAAAAATTTTTAGGCGATCGGGGGTCCGGGGGACCCGAGCCTGCTCGAAAGGCATGGGCTATAGCACACGAAAATATGGGAATTTGCCGGAATTCTAGGTTTTTGGTCAAAAACGCAAAACTATGAGGAACGGTTATGGCGGGGTAGTGACTATGGTTCCTTAGGTCGTATTTGATGGCCCGCAAAAATATTTGTCATTTCGGGTCCGGGGGGCCCTGCCCACTAGGAAGGCGTGGGCTATAGCACACGAAAATATGTGAATCGAGCGGAATTGTTGTTGTTTGGTCGTAAAACGCAAAAATGAGGAACGGTCAAGGCGGGGCAGTGACTATGGTTCCTTAGGTCATATATGATGGTCCGGAAAAATTTTAGGCGATCCGGTTCCGAGGACCCCGGGCCCACTCGGAAGGCGTGGGCTATAGCACACGAAAATATGGGAATCGGGCGGAATTCTAGGTTTTTGGCCATAAAACGCAAAAAAATGAGGAAAGGTCATGGCAGGGTGGTGACTATGGTTCTTTAGATCGTATTTGATGGCCCAGAAAAATTTTAGGCGATTCGGGTCCCGGGGGCGGAATTCTAGTTTTTTGCCGTAAAACACAAAAAATGAGGAACAATCATGGCGGGGCGATAACTATGGTTCCTCAGGTCGTATTTAATGGCTTGAAATATTTTTAGGCGATCGGGTCCGTGGTGCCCGGGCCTACTCGGAAGACGTGGGTATAGCACACGAAAATATGGGAATCGGGCGGAATTCTAGTTTTTTTGCCATAAAACGCAAATAAATAAGGAACGATCATGGCAGGGCGGTGACTATGGTTCCTTAGGTCGTATTTGATGGCCCAAAAAAATTTTAGGCGATCCGGGTCCGGGGGGCCTTGCACAGTGGGAAGGCGTGGGCTTTAGCACACGAAAATATGGGAATGTTGCGGAATTCTAGTCTTTTGGCCGAAAATGCAAAACTATGAAGAACGGTCATGACGGGGTGGTGACTATTATTCTTTAGGTCGTATTTGATGGCCCGCAAAAATATTTGTCGATTCGGGTCCGGGGGGCCCTGCCCATTGGGTAGGTGTGGGCTATAGCACACGAAAAAATGGGAATCAGGCAGAATTCTTGTTGTTTGGTCGTAAAATGCAAAAAATGAGGAACGGTCATGGCAGGGAGGTGACTATGGTTCCTTAGGTCGAATATGATGCCCCGAAAAAAATTTACGCGATGTTGTTCCGGGGGCCCCAGGCCCATTCGGAAGTCGTGTAGCACACGAAAATATGGGAATAGGGCGGAATTCTAGTTTTTTTGCCATAAAATGAAACAAATGAGGAAAGGTCATGGCGGGGCGGTGACTATGGTTCCTTAGGTCGTATTTGATGGCCCGAAAATATTTTATGCGATTCGGGTCCGTGGGACCCTCCACACTGGGTAGACGTGGGCTATAGCACATGAAAATATGGCAATTGGACAGAATTCTAGTTGTTTTGTCGTAAAACGCAAATAAATGAGGAACGGTCATGGCGGGGCAGTGACTATGGTTCCTTAGGTCGTATTTGATGGCCAGGAAAAGTTTTAGGCGATCCGGGTCCGGGGGCCCTTGCACAGTGGGAAGGCGTAGGCTATAGCACACGAAAATATGGGAATTTTGGCGGAATTCTAGTTTTTTTGCCTTAAAATGCAAATAAATGAGGAACGGTCATGGCAGGGCGGTGACTATGGTACATTAGGTCGTATTTGATGGCCCGAAAAATTTTAGGCGATCGGGGTCCGGGGGGCCCAGTCCCACACGGAAGGCGTTGGATATAGCACATGAAAATATGGGAATCGGGTGGAATTCTAGTTTTTTGGCCGTAAAATGCAAAAAATGAGGAACGGTCATGGCAGGGCGATAACTATGGTTCTTTAGGTTGTATTTCATGGCCCGAAAAAATTTTAGGCTATCCGGGCTTGGGGGGCCCACTGGGAAGGTGTGGGCTGTAGCACATGAAAATATGGTAATCGGGCTAAATTCTAGTTTTTTTGCCGTAAAACGCAAAAATATGCGGAACGATCATGGCGGGGAGGTAACTATGGTTCCTTAGGTCGTATTTTAAGGCCCGGAAAATATTAGGCGATCGGGGTCGGGGGGCCTGGGCCCACTCGGAAGGTGTGGGTTATAGCACACGAAAATATGAGAATCAGGAAAAATTCTAGTTTTTTGGCCGTAAAATGCAAAAGAAACGAGGAACTTTCATGGCAGGGCGGTGACTATGATTCCTTAGGTCGTATTTGATGGCCCAGAAAATTTTTAGGCGATAGGGGGTCCGGGGGACCCGAACCCACTCGTAAGGCATGGGCTATAGCACGCGAAAATATGGGAATTTACCGGAATTCTAGTTTTTTGACCGAAAACGCAAAACTATGAGGAACGGTCATGGCGGGGCTGTGACTATGGTTCCTTAGGTCGTATTTGATGGCCCGCAAAAATATTTGTCAATTCGGGTCCGGGCCCCCTGCCCACTGGGAAGGCGTGGGCTATAGCACACGAAAATATGTGAATCGGGCAGAATTCTTGTTGTTCGGTCGTAAATCGCAAAAAAAAAGAGGAACGGTCATGGCGGGGCGGTGACTATGGTTCCTTAGGTCATATATGATGGCCCGGAAAAATTTTAGGCGGTCCGGTTCCGGGGGCCCCGGTCCCACTCGGAAGGCATGGGCTATAGCACACAAAAATATGGGAATCGGGCGGAATTCTAATTTTTTGGCCATAAAATGCAAAAAACGAGGAAAGGTCATGGAGGGGCAGTGACTATGCTTCCTTAGGTCGTATTTGATGGCCCGGAAAATTTTTAGGCGAGTCGGGTCCGGGGGGCCCAACGCACTGGGTAGGCGTAGGCTATGCACACGAAAATATGGGAATCGGGCGAAATTCTAGCTTTTTGCTGTAAAACGCAAATAAATGAGGAACGGTCATGTCGGGGCGGTGACTATGGTTCCTTAGGTCGTATTTGATGGCCCGGAAAAATTTTAGGCGGTCCGGGTCCGGGGGGCCTTGCACAGTGGGAAGGCGTGGGCTATAGCACACGAAAATATGGGAATGTGGCGGAATTCTAGTCTTTTGGCCGAAAACACAAAACTATGAGGAACGGTCATGACGGGGCAGTGACTATGGTTCCTTAGGTCGTATTTATGGCCCACAAAAATATCTGTCTATTTGGGTCCGGGGGCCCTGCCCATTGGGAAGGCGTGGGCTATAGCACACGAAAATATGGGAATCGGGCAGAACTCTTGTTGTTTGGTCGTAAAACGCAAAACAATGAGGAATGGTCATGGCGGGGAGGTGACTATATTTCCTTAGGTCGTATATGATGGTCCAAAATAATTTTATGCGATTCTGTTCTGGGGGCCCCAAGCCCACTCGGAAGGCGTGTAGTACACGAAAATATGGGAATAGGGCGGAATTCTAATTTTTGGGCCATAAAACAAAGAAAATGAGGAAAGGTCATGGCGGGGCGGTGACTATGGTTCCTTAGGTCGTATTTGATGGCCCGGAAAAATTTTAGGTGATTTGGGTCCGGGGGCCCTACACACTGGGTAGGCGTGGGCTATAGCACACGAAAATATGGCAATCAGGCAGAATTCTAGTTGTTTTGTCGTAAAACACAAATAAATGAGGAACGGTCATGGAGGGGCAGTGACTATGGTTCCTTTGGTCGTATTTGATGGCCAGGAAAAAATTTAGGCGATCCGGGTCCAGGGGGCCATGCACATTGGGAAGGCGTAGGCTATAGCACACGAAAATATGGGAATTTTGGCGGAATTCTAGTTTTTTTGCCGTTAAATGCAAAAAAATGAGGAACGATCATGGCGGGGCGGTGACTATGCTACCTTAGGTCGTATTTGATGGCCCAAAAAATTTTAGGCGATCGGGGTCCGGGGGGCCCGGTCCCACTTGGAAGGCGTTGGCTATAGCACATGAAAATATGGGAACCAGGTGGAATGCTAGTTTTTTGGCCGTAAAATGTAAAAAGTGAGGAACGGTCATGGCAGGGCGATAACTATGGTTCCTTAGGTCGTATTTCATGGCCCAAAAAAATTTTAGACTATCCGGGTTTGGGGGGCCCACTGGGAAGGCGTGGGTTGTAGCACATGAAAATTTGGTAATCTGGCAGAATTCTAGTTTTTTGGCCGTAAAACGCAATAAAATGAGGAACGACCATGGCGGGGAGGTAACTATGGTTCCTTAGGTCGTATTTCATGGCCTGAAAAATTTTATGCGATCGGGGTCGGGGGGCCCGGGCCCACTCGGAAGGTGTGGGCTATAGCACACGAAAATATGGGAATCACACGGAATTCTAGTTTTTTTAGCCGTAAAATGCAAACAAATAAGGAACGGTCATGGCGGGGCAGTGACTATGTCTCCTTAGGTCGTATTGTATGGCCCGAAAATATTTTAGGTGATCGAGGGGAACGGGAGGCCCGAGCCCACTCGGAAGACATGGGCTATAGCACACGAAAATATAGGAATGTGGCGTAATTCTACTGTTTTGTCTGAAAACGCAAAACTATGAGGAATGGTCAGGGCGTGGCGGGGACTATGGTTCCTTAGGTCATATTTGATGGCCCGGAAAAAGATTTTGCCGATTCGGGTCAAGGGCTCCCTGCCCACTGGGAAGGCATCGGCTATAGCACATGAAAATATGGTAATCGGGCGGAATTCTTATTGTTTGGCCGTAAAACACAAAAAACATGAGGAACGGTCATGGCGGGGCTGTGACTATGGTTCCTTAGGTTGTATTTAATGGCCTGGAAAATTTTTAGGCGATCCGGTTCTGGGGACACCGGGAACACTAGGAAGGCGTGGGCTATAGCACATGAAAATATGGGAATCAGGAGGAATTATAGTTTTTTTGCCGTAAAGCGCAAAATAACGAGGAACGGTCATGGTGGGGCTGTGACTATGGTTCCTTAGGTCATATTTGATGGCCCGTAAAATTTTTAGGTTATCCTGGTCCGGGGGCCCTGCCCACAGGGAATGCATGGGCTATAGCACACGAAAATATGGGAATCAGGCGGAATGCTAGTTGTTTGCCTGTAAAATGCAAAAAAACGAAGAACGGTGATGGCGAGGTAGTGACTATGGTTCCTTAGGTCGTACTTGATGGCCCAAAAAAAATTTAGGCGATCCAGATCTGGGGCGCCCGGGCCCACTCGGAAGGCGAGGGCTATAGCACACGAAAATATGGGAATGAGGCAGAATTCTAGGTGTTTTTCCGCAAAATGCAAATAAATGAGGAACGGTCATTGAGGGAAAGTGACTATGGTACCTTTGGTCGTATTAGATGGCCCTGAAAAGTTTTAAGCGATCGGGGTTAGGGGGCACGGGCCCACTCGGAAGGCGTGGGCTATAACACACGAAAATATGAGGAACGGTCATGGCGGGATGGTGACTATGGTTCCTTAGGTCGTATTTTATGGCACAAAAAATTTTTAGGCGATTGGGGTCCGGGGGTCCTGGCCCACTCGGAAGGCATGGGCTACAGCACACGAAAATGTGGGAATCAGGCGGAGTTCTAGGTTTTTTTTACCGTAAAACGCAAATAAATGAGGAATGGTCATGGCGAGGGGGTGACTTTGGTACCTTTGGTCGTATTTGATGGCCCGCAAACATTTTAGGCGATCGGAGTCCGGGGGCGTGGGCCCATTCGGAAAGCGTGGGCAATAACACATGAAAATAAGGTAATAGGGCGGAATTCTAGTTTTTTGGCCGTAAAACGCAAAAAAATGAGGAACGATCATGGTGGGGAGGTAAATATGGTTCCTTAGGTCGTATTTCATGGCCCAAAAAATTTTAGTCGATCGGGGTCAAGGTGGCCCGGGCCCACTCGGAAGGTGTGGGCTATAGCACACAAAAATATGGGAATCAGGCAGAATTCTAGTTTTTTGGCTGTTAAACGCAAACAAATGAGGAACGGTCATGGAGGGGCAGTGACAATGGTTCCTTAGGTCGTATTTGATGGCTCGAAAATAATTTAGGCGATCTGAGTCTGGTGGGCCCGGGCCCACTCGCAAGGCGTGGGTTATAGCACACGAAAATATGGGAGTCAGGCGAAATTCTAGTTTTTGGCCGTAAAATGCAAAAAAATAAGGAACGGTCATAGCGGGGCGGTGACTATGATTCTTTAGGTCGTATTTGATTGCCCGAAATAATTTTAGGCGATCGAGGGTCCGGGGGGCCCGAGCCCACTCGGAAGGCATGGGCTATAGCACACAAAAATATGGGAATGTGGCAGAATTCTAGTGTTTTGGCTGAAAACCTAAAACTATGAGGAACGGTCATGGCGCGGAGGTGACTATGGTTCCTTAGGTCGTATTTGATGGTCTAGAAATTTTTTTGTCGATTCGAGTCCGTGGGCCCCTGCCCACTAGGAAGGCGGGGGCTATAGCACAGGAAAAATATGGGAATCGGGCGGAATTCTGGTTGTTTGGCCGTAAAACGCAAAGAAATGAGGAACGGTCATGGCGGGGCGCTTACTATGGTTCCTTAGACCGTATTTGATCACCCGAAAACATTTTAGCCGATCGGGGTCCGGGGGGCCCGGCCCACTCGGAAGGCGTGGGGTATAATAGCACACGAAAATATGGGAATCGGGCGGAATTCTAGTTTTTAGGCCGTAAAATACAAAAAATGAGGAACGATCATGGCGGGCCGGTGACTTTTGTTCCTAAAGTCATATATGGTGGCCCGAAAAATTTTAGACGATCGGATTACGGGAGTCCCGGGACCGGCCCACTCGGTAGGCGTGCACTATAGCACATGAAAATATGGGAATCGAGCCGAATTATAGTTCTTTGGCCGAAAAATGCAAAACATGAGGAACGATCATGGTGAGGCGGTGACTATGGTCCCTAAGTCGTATTTGATGGCCCGGAAAATTTTTAGGCGATTAGGGTCCAGGGCTCCCGGGACCACTTGGAAGGCATGGGCTATATCAAACAAAAATATGGGAATCAGGCGTAGTTGGCGCCCCAGCTCGGTTCTATGCTTTTCCGGCTAGACCAGACGTAGAGGCCTCAGATGCCATGATTACAGGTATTATTTCTGTTTGTGGCAAGGATGCCTCAGTATTATTTGATCCAGGATCTACGTATTCATATATGTCATCTCTATTTGCTCTATTCCTGGGTGTTTCTCGTGAGTCCTTGAGTACTCCTGTTTATGTGTCCACTCCTGTGGGCGATTCTATTGTGGTGAACCAGATCTACCGGTCCTGTATTATTACATTCTGTGGTTATGAAACTAGAGCAGATCTCCTATTTCTTGAGATGACCAATTTTGAAATTATTCTGGGTATGGACTGGTTATCTCCATATCATGCTATTCTAGATTGTCATGCCAAGACTGTTACCTTGGTTATTCCAGCATTGCCTAAGCTGGAGTGGAAGGGTTCGCCTGTTAGTTCATTTAATCGAGTTATTTCTTTTATAAAGGCTCAACACATGGTACTGCCCTGCCATGACCGTTCCTCGTTATTTGCGTTTTTCGGCCAAAAAACTAGAATTTCGCGCGATTCCCATATTTTCGTGCGCTATAGCCCACACCTTCCAAGTGGTCCGGGGACCCCCGGAACCCGATCACCAAAAACTGTCATAGAGGGACGGTGACTATGGTTCCTTAGGTCGTATTTGATGGCCCGAAAATATTTTGGGCGACCCGGTTCCGGGGAGCCCGGGACCACTCAGAAGGCGTGGGCTATAGCGCACGAAAATATGGGAATCGGGCCATAAAACGCATATGAACGAGGAGTGGTCATGGCGGGGCTGTGACTATTGTTCCTTAGGTCGTATTTGATGGCCCAGAAAAATTTTAGGCGATCCGAGTCCGGGGGGCCCTGCCCACTGGGAAGGAGTGGGCTATAGCACACGGAAATATGGGAATCGGGCAGAATTCTAGTTTTTTTGCCCTAAAAGGCAAAAATAATGAGAAACGGTCATGGTGAAACTGTGACTATGGTTCTTTAGGTCGTATTTGATGGACCGAAAAGAATTTAGGCGATCCGAGTCCGGGGGTCCGGCCCACTAGGTAGGCGTGGGATATAGCACACGAAAATATGGGAATCGGGCAAAATTCTAGTTTTTTGGCTGTAAAATACAAAAAATGAAGAACAATCATGGAGGGGCTGTGACTATGGTTCCTTAGGACATATTTGATGGCCTAGAAAATTTTTAGGCGATCCTGGTCCTGGGGGCCTGGGCCTACTCGGAAGGCGTGGGCTAAAGCAAATGAAAATATGGGAATCGGGCGGAATTCTAGTTTTTACGCCGTAAAACGTAAAACAACGAGGAACGGTCATGGCGGGGTGGTGACTATGGTTCCTTTGATCATATTTCATGGCCAAGAAAATTTTTAGGTGATTAGGATCCGGGGGCCCCAGGCCTACTCGGAAGGCGTGGACTATAGGACACGAAAATATGGGAATCGGGCGGAGTTCTAGTTGTTTTATCGTAAAACACAAAACAATGAGGAACGGTCATGGTAGGGCGGTGACTATGGTTCTTTAGGTCGTATTTGGTTGCCCGGAAAAATTTTAGGCAATCGAGTCCGGGGGCCCGGCCCACTCGGAAGGCGTGGGCTATAGCACACGAAAATATAAAAATCGGGTAGAATTCTAGTTTTTTTGCCGTAAAATGCAAACAACGAGGAACGGTCACGGGATCACTCGGAAGGCATGGGCTATAGCACACGAAAAAATTGGAATCGGACGGAATTCTAGTTTTTTGGCCGTAAAACGCAAATAAATAAGGAATGGTCATGGCGGGGCAGCGACAATGGTTCCTTACGTTGAATTTCATGGCCCTAAAAATTTTTAGGGGATCGGGATCCGGGGGTCCCGGGCCCACTCCGAAGGCATGGGCAATAGCACACGAAAATATGAGAATCGTGTAGAATTCTAGTTTTTTGGTTGTAAAATGCAAATAAATGAGGAGTGGTCATTTGAGGGCAGTGACTATGGTTACTTAGGTTGTATTTGATGGCTCGGAAATATTTTAGGCGATCCGGGTCCGGGGGCCCTTCCCACTAGGAAGGCGTGGGCTGTAGTACATGAAAATATGGGAATGGGGCAAAATTCTAGTGTTTTGGCCGTAAAATGCAAAAAAAAACGAAGAACGGTCATGGCGAGGCGGTGACTATGGTTCCTTAGGTCGTATTTGAAAACCCGGATAATTTTTAGGCGATCACGGTCTGGAGGCCCGGGCCCACTTGGAAAGCGTGGGCTAAAGCAAAGAAAATATGGGAATCGGGCGGAATTCTAGTTTTTTGGCCGTAAAATGCAAAACAATGAGGAACGGTCATGGCGGGGTGGTGACTATGGTTCCTTAGTTAGTATTTGATTGCCCAAAAATATTTTAGGCGACCCGGTTCCGGGGGGCCCTGGACCACTCAAAAGGCGTGGGCTAGCACACGAAAAAATGGGAATCGGGCATAATTCTTGTTTTTTGGCCGTAAAATGGAAAACAACGAGGAACGGTCATTGCGGGGCGGTGACTATGGTTTCTTACGTCGTATTTGATGGCCCGAAAAATTTTTAGGCGATGGGGGTCCGGGGGGCCTAGGCCCACTCGGAAGGCATGTGCTATAGCACACGAAAATATGGGAATCGGGCAAAATTCTAGTTTCTTGGCCGTAAAACGCAAAACAACGAGGAGAGTTCATGGCGGGACAGTGACTATGGTTTCTTGGGTCGTATTTGATGGCCCATCAAAATTTTAGGCGATCCGGGTCCGGGGGGCCCTGCCCACTGGGAAGGCATAGCACACGAAAATATGGGAATTTAGCGGAATTCTAGTTTTTTTGCGTAAACGCAAAAACAATGAGGAACGGTTATGGAGAGGCAATGATTATGGTTCTTTAGTTCGTATTTGATGGACCGAAAAGAATTTAGGCGATCCGAGTCAGGGGGGCCCGACCCACTCGGAAGACGTAGGATATAGCACACGAAAATATGGGAATCGGGCAGAATTCTAGTTTTTTGGCCATAAAATGCAAAAAATGAGGAAAACTCATAGCGGGGCTATGACTATGGTTCCTTAGGTCGTATATAATGGCCTAGAAAATTTTTAGGCGATCCGGGTCCTGGGGGCCCGTGCCCACTCGGAAGTCATGGGATAAAGCACACGAAAATATGGGAATCGGCGGAATTCTAGTTTATTGGCCGTAAAATGCAAAACAATGAGGAACGATCAAGGAGGGGCAGTAAATATGGTTCCTTAGGTTGTATTCGATGGCCCGAACATATTTTTGACGACCCGGTTCCGGGGGGCCCGGGACCACTCGGAAGACGTGGTATATAGCACACGAAAAAATGGGAATCGTGCGGAATTCTAGTTTTTTGGCCTTAAAATGCAAATAAACGAGGAGTGGTCATGGCAGGGCGGTGACTATGGTTCCTTAGGTGCTTTATGATGGCTCGAAAAAATTTAGGTGATCCGGGTCCGGGGGGCCCTTCCCACTAGGAAGGCGTGGGCTATAATAGTACACGAAAATATGGGAATGGGCGAAATTCTAGTTTTTTGGCCGTAAAATGCAAGAAAACGAAGAACGGTCATGTCGGGACGGTGACTATGATTCCTTAGGTCGTATTTGATGGCCCGGATAATTTTTAGGCGATCAGGGTCTAGGGGCCCGGGCCCACTTGGAAGGCGTGGGCTAAAGCAAATGAAAATATGGGAATCGGGTGGAATTCTAGTTTTTTGGCCGTAAAATGCAAAAAAATGAGGAACGGTCATGGCGGGGTGGTGTCTATGGTTCCTTAGCTAGTGTTTGATGGCCCGAAAATATTTTAGGCGACCCTGTTTCGGGGGGCCCTGGATCACTTGGAAGGCGTGGGCTAAAGCACACGAAAATATGGGAATCATGCAAAATTCTAATTTTTTTGCCGTAAACCGCAAAAACAATGAGGAACAGTTTTGGCGAGGGTGTGACTATGGTTCTTTAGGTCGTATTTGATGGACCAAAAAGAATTTACGCGATCCGAGTCCGGGGGGCCCGGCCCAATCGAAAGGCGTAGGATATAGCACACAAAAATATAGGAATCGGGCAGAATTCTAGTTTTTTGGCCGTAAGATACAACAAATGAGGAACAATCATGGAGGGGCTATGACTATGGTTCCTTAGGTCGTATTTGATGGCCCAGAAAAGTTTTAGGCGATCCGGGTCTGGGGGGCTGGGTCCACTCGAAAGGCGTGGACTAAAGCACACGAAAATATGGGAATCGGGCGGAATTCTAGTTTTTTGGCCATAAAATGCAAGGAAACGAGGAAGAGTCATGTTGTGGCGGTGACTATGGTTCCTTAGGTCGTATTTGATAGTCCGGAAAAATTTTTAGGCGATCAGATTCCGGGGGGCACGGGATCACTCGGAAGGCGTGGGCTATAGCGCACGAAAATATGGAAATCAGGCGAAATTCTAATTTTTTGGCCGTAAAATGCAAAAAATGAGGAACGATCATGGAGGGGCGGTGACTATGGTTTCTGAGGTCGCATTTGATGGCTCGAAAAAGTTTTAGGTGAACCGGGTCTGGGGGCCCGGACCCACTCGGAAGGCGTGGGCTTTGCACACAAAAATATGGGAATCGGGCAAAATTCTAGTTGTTTGGCCGTAAAATGCAAAGTAACGAGGAACGGTCATGGCGGGGCGGTGACTATTGTTCCTTAAGTCGTATTTGATGGCCCGAAAAGTTTTTAGATGATCTCGTTCCGGGGGCACGGGACCACTCGGAAGGCGTGGGCTATAGCACACGAAAAAATGGGAATCGGGCGGAATTCTAGTTGTTTGGCCGTTAAATGTAAAACAAAGAGGAACGGTCTTGGCGAGGCGGTGACTATGGTTTTTAATGTTGTATTTGATGGCCCGAAAATATTTTAGGCGATCCGAGTCCAGGGGGCCGGCCCACTCGGAAGGCGTGAGCTATAACACATGAAAATATGGGAATCGGGCGAAATTCTAGTTTTTTGGCCGTAATACACAAAATATGAAGAACGATCCTGGCAGGGCAGTGACTATGGTTCCTTAGATCGTATTTGATGGCCCGAAGAATTTTTAAGCGATCTGGATCTGGGGGGGCCGGGCCCACTCTGAAGGTGTGGGCTATAATACACGAAAATATGGAATCGAGTGAAATTCTCATTTTTTGGCCGCAAAATGCAAAACAACGGGGAACGGTCATGGCGGGTTGGTGAATATGGTTCCTTAGCTCATATTTGATGGATCGAGAAAATTTTAGGCGATCCATTTTTGGGGGGCCCGGGACCACTCGGAAGGCGTGGGCTATAGCACACAAAAAAATGGGAATCGGGAGGAATTCTAGTTTTTTTGGCCGTAAAGCGCAAAACAAGTGAGGAACAGCCATGGCGGGGTGGTGACTATGGTTCCTTAGGTCGTATTTGATGGCCCACTCGCAAGGCGAGGGCTATAGCACACGAAAATATGTGAATCGGGCGGAATTCTAGTGTTTTGGCCGTAAAATGCTAAAACACGAGGAATGGTCATGGCAGGGCGGTGACTATGGTTCCTTAGGTCATATTTGATGGCCCGGAAATATTTTAGGCGATCCGATTCCGGGGGGCCCAGGACCACTCGGAAAGCGTAGGCTATACCACACGAAAAAATAGGAATCAGGCGGAATTCTTGTTTTTTGGCCGTAAAATGCAAAAAAAGAGAAACGGTCATGGCAGGACGGTGACTATGGTTCCTTAGGTCGTATTAGATTGCCCGGAAATATTTTAGGCAATCGGGGTTCGGGGTGCCCGGGACCACTCGGAAGGCGTGGGCTATAGCACGCGAAAATATGGGAATCGGGCAGAATTTAAGTTATTTGACCGTAAAATGCAAAACATGAGGAACGATCAAGGCGGGGCGGTGACTATGGTTCCTTAGGTCGTATTTTATGGCCCGAAATTTTTTAAAGGATCCGGGTCTAGGGAGCCGGGCCCACTCGGAAGGCGTGGGCTATAGGACACGAAAATATGGGAATCAGGCAGAATTCTAGTTTTCTGGCCGTAAAACGCAAATAAATGAGGAACGGTCATGGCGGGCGGTGACTATGGTTCCTTAGATCGTATGATATGGCCCAAAAATAAATTAGGCGATCCGGGTCCGGGGGGGCCGGGCCCACTCTGAAAGCATGGACAATAGCACACGAAAATATGGGAATCGGGCAGAATTCTAGTTTTTTGGCCGTAAAATGCAAAAGAACGAGGAATGGTCATGGACGGGCGGTGACTATGTTCCTTAGGTCTTACTTGATGGCCCGAAAAAATTTAAGGCGATCCGGTTCGGGAGGGACCCGGCCCACTCAGAAGGCGACACACGAAAATATAGAAATCGGTCGGAATTCTAGTGTTTTGGCCGTAAATTGCAAAACAACGAGGAAGTTCATGGCGGTGTGGTGACTATGGTTCCATAGGTCATATTTGATGGCCCTGAAAAATTTTAGGCAATTCGGATCCTTAGGGCCCTGCCCACTGGGAAGGCGTGGGCTAGCACACGAAAATATGGAAATCAGGCGGAATTCTAGTTTTTTTGCCGTAAAACGCAAAAAAAACAAGGAACTTTCATGGCGGGGCGGTGACTATGGTTCCTTAGGTCCTACTTGATGGCCCGGAAGAATTTAAGGCGATCCGGTTCTAGGAGGGGCCCGGCCCACTCGGAAGCCGGCACACGAGAATACGGAAATCGGTCGGAATTCTAGTGTTTTGGCCGTAAAACGCAAAACAATGAGGAAGGTCATGGCAGGGAGGTGACTATGGTTCCATAGGTCGTATTGGATGGCCCTGAAATATTTTAGGCGATTCGGGTCCTGGGGGCCCTGCCCAGTGGGAAGGCGTGGGCTATAGCACACGATAATATGGGAATCAGGCGGAATTATAGATTTTTTGCCTTAACCCGCAAAATAAACGAGGTACGATCATGGAGGGACGGTGACTATGGTTCCTTAGGTCGTATTTGATGGACCTGAAAAATTTTAGGCGATCCGGGTCCTGGGGGCCCTGCCCACTAGGAAGGCGTGGGCTATAGCACATGAAAATATGGGAATCGGGCGGAATTCTAGTGTTTTGTCCGTAAAAAGCAAAAAAATGAGGAACGGTCATAGCGGGGCAGTGACTATGGTACCTTATGTTCAATTTGATGGCCCGGAAAAAATTTAGGCGATTCGGGTGCGGGGGGCCCTATCCACTGGGAAGGCGTGGCTTATAGCACACGAAATATGGGAATCAGGCAGAATTCTAGTATTTTGGCCGTAAAATGCAAAAACACGAGGAACTGTCATGGCGAGGCAGTGACTATGGTACCTTAGGTTCAATTTGATGGCCCTAAAAAATTTTGGCGATCCAGGTCTGGGGGCCCCTGCCCACTGGGAAGGTGTAGGCGCACACGAAAATATGGGAATCAGTCGGAATTTAAGTTTTTTGGGCGTAAAACGCAAATTAAACGAGGAACAGTCATGGCGGGGCGGTGACTATGGTTTCTTAGGTCGTATTCTATGGCCTGAAAAATGTTAAGGCGATCCGGGTCCTGGGGCCCGGGCCCACTCTGAAGGCGTGGGCTATAGCACACGAAAATATGGGAATCGGGCGGAATTCTAGTTCTTTGGCCGTAAAACGCAAAATAATGAGGAACGGTCATGGCACGGCAGTGACTATGGTTCCTTACGTCATATTTGAAGGCCCGGAAATATTTTAAGGCGATCCGGGTCCGTAGGAGCCCGGCCCACTCAAAAAGCGGCACAGGAAAATATGCTAATCGGGCGGAATTCTAGTTTTTTTGCCATAAAATGCAAAAAACCGAAGAACGGTCATGGCATGGTGGTGACTATGGTCCCTTAGGACGTATTTGATGGCATGGAAAAATTTTAGGCGATCGGGGTCTGGGCCCTCTCGGAAGGCGTGGGCTGTAGCATACGAAAATTTAAGAATCGGGTGGAATTCTAGTTGTTTGGCCGTAAAACACAAAAAAATGAGGAAAGGTCATGGTGGGGCGGTGACTATGGCACCTTAGGTTCTATTTGATGTCCCGGAAAAAGTTTAGGCGATCAGGGTCCGGGGGGCCTGCCCACTGGGAAGGCGTGGTTTATAGCACACGAAAATATGGGAATCAAGCGGAATTCTAGTTTTTTTGCCGTAAAACGCAAACAAACGAGGAACGGTCATGGCAGGGCAGTGACTATGGTTCCTTAGGATGTATTCTATGTCTAGAAAAATGTTAAGGTGATCGGGTTTGGGGGCCGGGCCCACTTAGAAGGCATGTGCTATAGCACACGAAAATATGAGAATCAGGCGAAATTCTAGTTTTTTGGCCGTAAAACGCAAAACCAATGGGGAACGGACATGGAGGGTCCGAGGGGCCCGGTCCCACACAGAAGGCGTGGGCTATACCACACGAAAATATAGGAATCGTGTGGAATTCTAGTTTTTTGGCCGCAAAACGCAAAACAAATGGGGAACGATCATGGCGGGGCGGTGACTATGGTTCCTTAGGCCTTATTTGATGGCTAGGAAAAAGTTTAGGCGATCGGGGTCCGGGGGGCCCTGCCCACTAGGAAGGCGTGGGCTATAGCACACGAAAATATGGGAATCGGGCGGAATTCTAGGTTTTTGGCCATAAAACGCAAAGAAACTAGGAACGGTCATGGCAGGGTGGTAACTATGGTTCCTTAGGTTGTATTTCATGGCCCGAAAGAGTTTTAGGCGATCGGGGTCCGGGGTGCCCAGAACCACTCAGAAGGCGTGGGCTATAGCACACGAAAATATGGGAATCATGCAGAATTCTAGTTGTTTGGCCGTAAAACGCAAATAAATGAGGAATGGTCATGCCAGGGCCTTGACTGTGGTACCTTAGGTCATATTCGATGGCCCGGAAATACTTTAGGCGATCGGGGTCCTAGGGGCTCGGGCCCACTCGAATATCGTGGGTAATAGCATACGAAAATATGGGAATCGGGCAAAATTCTCATTTTTTTGGCCGTAAAAAATGCATAAAGATGAGAACAGTCATGACAATCCAGGTCCGGGGGCTGTAGCACACGAAAATATGGGAATCGGGCGAATTCTAGTTTTTTGGCCGTAAACGCAAAAACCAAGGAAAGGTCATGGCGGGGCGGTGAATATGGTTTCTTAGGTCGTATTTGGTGGCCCGAAAATTTTTTAGGCGATCGGGATCCGGGGGTCCCTGCCCACTAGCAAGGCGTGGGCTATAGCACATGAATATATGGGAATCGGGCAGAATTCTAGTTTTTTGGCCGTAAAATGCAAAAAAACTTGGAACGGTCATGGCAGGGTGGTAACTATGGTTCCTTAGGTCGTATTGCATGGCCCATAAAATTTTTAGGCGATCGGGGTCCTGGGGGCCCGGGCCCACTCAGAAGGCGTGGGCTATAGCACACGAAAATATGGGAATCGTGCGGAATTCTAGTTTTTTGGCCGTAAAAAGCAAACAAATGAGGAACGGTCATGGCGGGGCAGTGACTATGGTTCCTTAGGTCCTATTTGATGGCCCTGAAAATTTTTAGGCGATCCAGGTCCGGAGGGCCCGGGCCCACTCGGATGGCGTGGGCTATAGCACACGAAAATACGGGAATCGGATGGAATTCTAGTTTTTTGGCCGTAAAACGCAAAAGAATGATGAATGGTCATGGCGTGGAAGTGACTATGGTTCCTTAGGTCGTATTTGATGGCCCGAAAAAATTTAAGGCGATCCGGGTCCAGAGGGGCCTTGCCCACACGGAAGGAAGCACACGAAAATATGGTAATCAGGCAGAATTCTAGTTTTTTATCGTAAAACATAAATAATCGAGGAACGGTCATGGCGGGGTATTGACTATGGTTCCTTAGGTCGTATTTGATGGCCCAAAAATATGAAAATCAGGCGGAATTCTAGTTTTTTGGCTGTATAACGCAAAAACATAAGGAAAGGTCATAGTGGGCGGTGACTATGGTTCCTTATGTCGTATTTGATGGCCCAAAAATTTTTAGGCGATCGGGGTCCGGCAGGTCTGGGCCCTCTCGGAAGAAGTGGGCTGTAGCACACGAAAATATGAGAATCGGGCAGAATTCTAGTTTTTTGGCCGTAAACGTAAAAAAAACAAGGAAAGGTCATGGCGGGGCGGTGACTATGGTTCCTTAGGTCGTATTTGGTGGCCCGGAAAAATTTTAGGTGATCGGGGGTCTGGGGGGCCCTGTCCAATAGGAAGGCGTGGGCTATAGCACACGAAAATATGGGAACCGGGCAGAATTCAAGTGTTTTGACTATTAAACGCAAAAAAACGTGGAACGGTCATAGCGAGGCGATTACTATGGTACCTTAGGTCGTATTTGATTGCCCATAAAAATTTTATGCGATCGGGGTCCGGGGGCCCCTGCCTACTGGGAAGGCGTGGGCTATAGCACACGAAAATATGGGAACCGGGCGGAATGCATAAAATGAGGAATGGTCATGGTGGGGTAGTGACTATGGTTCCTTAGGTCGTATTCTATGGCCCAAATAATTTTAAGGAGATCCGGGTTCGGGGGACCGGGCCCACTCGGAAGGCGTGGGCTATAGCGCACGAAAATACGGGAATCAAGCGGAATTCTAGTTTTTTGGCCGTAAAACGCAAACAAACGAGGAACGGTCATGGCGGGGTGGTAACTATGGTTCCTTAGGTCGTATTTGATGGCCCGGAAAAATTTAAGGCGATCCGGGTCTGGAAGGGCCCGACCCACTGGGAAGGAGGCACACGAAAATATGCTAATCGGGCGGAATTATAGTTTTTTTGCCGTAAAACGAAACAAAACGAGGAATAGTCATCGCTGGGCGGTGAATATGGTTCCTTAGGTCATATTCTATGGCCCAAAAAATTTTAAGGAGATCCGGGTTCGGGGGACCGGGCCCACTCGGAAGGCATGGGCTATAGCACACGAAAATATGGGAATCGGGTAGAATTATAGTTTTTTTGCCGTAAAACGCAAACAAATGAGGAACGGTAGAGGCGTGGCGATAACTATGGTTCCTTAGGTCGTATTTGATGGCCCGAAAAAGTTTTAGGCGATCGGGGTCCGGGCCCACTCGAAAGGGGTGGGCTATTATAGCACACTAAAATATGGAAATCAGGTCGAATTCTAGTTTTTTGGCAGTATAACGCAAAAAATGAGGAAAGGTCATGGAGGGCGGTGACTATGGTTCCTTAGGTCGTATTTGATGGCCCGAAAAAGTTTTAGGCGATTGGGGTCCGGCGGGTCTGGACCCTCTCGGAAGGCGTGGGCTGTAGCACACAAAAATATGGGAATCGGGCGGAATTCTAGTTTTTTGGCCGTAAATGCAAAAAAACAAGGAAAGGTCATGGTGGGGCGGTGACTATGGTTCCTTAGGTCGTATTTGGTGGCTAGGAAATATTTTAGGCGATCGGGGTCCGGGAGGCCCTGTCCACTTGGAAGGCGTGGGCTATCATAGCGGGGCGATGACTTTGGTACCTTAGGTTGTATATGATGGCTCGGAAAATTTTTAGGCGATCGATGTCCGGGGGGCCTGGGCCCACTCAGAGGTAGGGCTATAACACACAAAAATATGGGAATCGGGCGGAATTCTAGTTTTTTGGCCGTAAAACACAAACAAACGAGGACCGTTCATGGTGGTGTAGTGACTATGGTTCCTTAGGTCGTATTTGATGTCCTGGATATATTTAAAGTGATCCGGGTCAAAAGGGGCACGACCCTCTCGGAAGGAGGCACACGAAAATATGTTAATCGGGAGGAAATATTGTTTTTGGCCGTAAAACGAAACAAAACGAGGAATGGTCATGACGGGGTGGTGACTACGGTTCTTTAGGTCGTATTTGATAGCCCAAATTTTTTTTAGATGATCCGGGTCCGGGGGGCTCGGGCCCACTCGGAAGGCGTGGGCTATAGCACACGAAAATATGGGAATCAGGCGGAATTCCAGTTTTTTGGCTGTAAAATGCAAAACACTGATGAACGGTCATGGAGGGGCGGTGACGACGGTTCTTTAGGTCGAATTTGATGGCCCGAAAAAGTTTTAGCCGATCCGGGTCAGGGGGCAGGGCCCACTCGGAAGGCGTGGACTATAGTACACGAAAATATGGGAATCGGGCGGACTTCTAGTTTTTTGGCCGTAAAATGCACAAAAACGAAGAACGGTCATGGCGGGGCGGTGACTATGGTTCCTTAGGTCGTATTTGATGGCTCGGAAAAATTTAAGGCGATACGGGTTCGGAGGCGCCCGACTTACTCGGAAGGAAGCACACGAAAATAAGGTAATCGGGCAGAATTCTAGTATTTTGGCCGTAAGACACAAAAAAATGAGTAACGGTCATGGCGGGGTGTTTAATATGGTTCATTAGGTCGTATTTGATGGCCCGGAAAAATATTAGGCGATCGGGGTCCGGGTACACTCAGAAGGGGTGGGCTATAGCATACTAAAATATGGAAATCGGGCGGAATTCTATTCTTTTGGCTTTATAACGCAAAAAAATGAGTAAAGGTCATGGCGAGATGGTGACTATGGTTCCTTAGGTTGTAGAAAAAATGGGAATCGGGCGGAAATCAAGTTTATTGGCGGTAAAACACACAAAAATGAGGAATGGTCATAGCGGGGCGATAACTATTGTACCTTAGGTCGTATTTGATGGCCTGGAAAAATTTTAGGCGATCGGGGTCCGGGGGGCCTGAGCCCACTCCTTCCGCCTTATTCCCATATTTTCGTGTGCTATCCTATATTCCCAAACAGCCAAAAAACTAGAATTCCGCCTTATTCCCATATTTTCGTATGCTATCCCACCCCATCCGAGTGGGCCCGGGCCCCCTGACCCCGATCGCCTAAAATGTTTTTGGGACATCAAATACGATCTAAGGAACCATAGTCACCGCCCCGCCATGAGCGTTCCTCATTGTTTAGCGTGTTACGGCCAAGAAACTACAATTCCGCCCGATTCCTATATTTTCGTGTGCCATAGCCCATGCCTTCCGAGTGGGTCCGGGCCGCCCGGACTCGAATCGCCTAAAATTTTTTCGGACCATCAAATATGACCTAAAGAACCATAGTCACCGCCTTTCCATTGCCATTCCTCATTTATTTTGCCTTTTACGGCCAAAAAACTAGAATTCTGCCTGATTCCCATATTTTCGTGTGTTATAGCCCATGCCTTCCGAGTGGGCCCGGGCCCCTCGGACCCCTAACGCCTAAAATATTTCCAGGCCATCAAATACGACCTAAGGAACCATAGTCCCCGCCCCACCATGACCGTTTCTCATGTTTTTGCATTTTCCGACAAAAACCTAGAATTCTGCCCTATTCCCATATTTTCGTGTGCTATGACCACGCCTTCCGAGTGGGCATGGGCCCCTGGACCCCGATCGCCTAAAACATTTTCGGGCCATGAAATACGATCTAAGGAACATTAGTTTACCGCTCTGCCATGACCGTTCCTCATTTTTTTGCGTTTTAAGGCCAAGAAACTAGAATTCCACCCGATTCCCATATTTTTGTGTGCTATATCCCACACATTCTGAGTGGGCCTTGGCCGCCCCGGACTCGAATAGCCTTAAATTTATATGGTCCATAAAATACGACCTAAGGAACCATGGCCACCGCCCCGCCATGACCGTTCCTCGTTGTTTTGCCTTTTACGGCCTAAAAACTAGAATTCCACCCGATTCCCATATTTTCGTGTGCTATAGCCCACAGCTTCCGAGTGGGCAAGGGCCCCCCGGAACCGGATCGCCTACAATTTTTTCGGGCCATCAAATACGACGTAAGGAACAATAGTCACCGCCCTGCCATGACCGTCCCTCATTTTTTGCGTTTTACGGCCTAAAACCTAGAATTTTGCCTGATTCCCATATTTCCGTGTGTTATAGCCCACGCCTTCCAAGTAGGCTAGGCCGCCCGGACTCGAATCGCCTAAAAATTTTTTGGGCCATCAAATACGACCTAAAGAACAATAGTCACCACCTTGCCATGACCGTTCCTCATTGTTTTTACGTTTTACGGCCAAAAAACTAGAATTCCGCCTGATTCCCATATTTTCGTGTGCTATAGCCCACGCCTTCCGAGTGGGCACGGGCCCCCTGACCCCGATCGCCTAAACTTTTTTCGGGCCATAAAATACGACCTAAGGAACTATAGTTACCGCCTTGCCATGACCGTTCCTCCGGAATAATTCTTGGCAATCGGGGTCCGAGGGGCCCGGGGCCACTCGGAAGGCGGCACAAGCAAATATGGTAATCGGGCTGAATTCTAGTTTTTTGGCCGTAAAACGCAAAAAAATGAGGAACGGTCATGGAAGGGCTGTGACTATGGTAATCCATGTCGTATTTGACGGCCCGAAAAAATTTTGGGCGATCGGGGTCCGAGGGCCCGCCCCCACTTAGAAGGCGTGGGCATAGAAAATGAGAAACGTTCATGGCGGGGCGGTGACTATTGTTCCTTAGATCGTATTTGATGGCCCAAAAAAATTGTAGGTGATCCGGTTCTGGGGGGCCCGTGCCCACTCGGAAGGCGTGGGCTATAGCACACGAAAATATGGGAATCGGGCAAAATTCTAGTTTTTTGGCGGTAAAACGCAAAACAACGAGGAACGGTCATGGCAGGGTGGTGACTATGGTTACTTAGTACATATTTAATGGCCCATAAAAATTTAAGGCTATTCAGGTCCGGGCGGCCCAAGCCCACAGAGAAGGCGTGGGATAATGCACACGAAAATATGGGAATCGGGCGGAATTCTAGTTTCTAGGCCGTAAAATGCAAAAAAATGAGAAACGGTCATGGCAGGGTGATGACTATGGTTCCTTAGGTCATATTTGATGGCCCGAAAAAATTTTAGGCTATCCGATTCCGGGGGCCAGGGCCCACTTGGAAGGCGTGGGCTATATCACACGAAAATATGGGAATCAGGCGGAATTCAAGTTTCTTGGCTGTAAAACGCAAAAAAAACGAGGAATGGTCATGGAGGGGTGGTGAATATGGTTCCTAAGGTCGTATTTGACAGCCTGGAAAAATTCAAGGCGATCCGGGTCTGCAAGGGCCCAGCCCACTCGGAAGGCGGCACAAGCAAATATGGTAATCGGGCTGAATTCTAGTTTTTTGGCCATAAAACGCAAAAAAACCAGGAATGGTCATGGAGGGGTGGTGACTATGGTTCCTTAGGTCATATTTAATGGCCCGGAAAAATTGTAGGTGATCCGGGTCTAGAGGTGCCCGACCCGCTTGGAAGGCGGCACACGAAAATATGGTAATCGTGCTAAATTCTAGTTTTTTTACTGTAAAACGCAAAACAATGAGGAACGGTCATGGTAGGGTGGTGACTATGGTTCCTTAGGTCGTATTTGACGGCCTGGAATAATTCTAGGCAATTGGGGTCCGAGGGGCGCGGGCCCATTCGGAAGGCGTGGGTTATAGCAGGCAGAATTCTAGTTTTTTGGCCGTAAAACACAAAAAATGAGGAACAGTCATGGCAGGGCGGTGACTATAGTTCTTCATGTCGTATTTGATGGCCCGAAAAAAATTTAGGCGATCGGAGTCCGGGGGCCCGCGCACACTCGGAAGGCATGGCCATATCATACGAAAATATGGTAATCGGGCTGAATTCTAGTTTTTTGGCGGTAAAACGCAAAACAACGAGGAATGATCATGGCAGTGTGGTGACTATGGTTTCTTAGGTCATATTTGATGGCCCATAAATATTTAAGGCTATTCAGGTCCGGGCGGACCAGGCCCACAGAGAAGGCGTGGGATAATGCACACGAAAATATGGGAATCGGGTGGAATTCTTGTTTCTAGGCCGTAAAACGCAAAAAAATGAGGAACGGCCAGGGCGGGGTGATGACTATGGTTCCTTAGGTTATATTTGATGGCCCGGAAAAATTTTAGGCGATCCGGTTCTGGGGGCCCGGGCCCACTTGGAAGGCGTGGGCTATATCACACGAAAATATGGGAATCAGGCGGAATTCAAGTTTCTTGGCTGTAAAATGCAAAACAAACGAGGAATGGTCATGGCGGGGTGGTGAATATGGTTCCTAAGGTCGTATTTGATGACCCGGAAAAATTCAAGGCGATCCGGGTCCGCAGGGGCCCGGCCCACTCGGAAGGCGGCACAAGCAAATATGGTAATCGGGCTGAATTCTAGTTATTTGGCCGTAAAATTCAAAAAAATGAGGAACGGTCATGGAAGGGTGGTGACTATGGTTCCTTAGGTCGTATTTAAAGGCCCGGAATATTTTAGGCAATCGGAGTCCGGGGGTCCGGGCCCACCCCAAAGGCGTGTGCTATAGAACACGAAAATATGGGAATCGGGCAGAATTCTAGTTTTTTGGTGCTAAAACACAAAAAACGAGGAACAGTCATGGCGGGGCAGTGACTATGGTTCTTCATGTCATATTTGACAACCCAAAAAAATTTTAGGCGATCGGGCTCCGGGGGTCCGGGCCCACTCGGAAGGTGTGTGCTATAGAACACGAAAATATGGGAATCGGGCGGAATTGAAGTTTTTTGGTCGTAAAACACAAAAAACGAGGAACAATCATGGCGGGGCGGTGACTATGATTCTTCAGGTTGAATTTGACGGCCCAAAAAAAATTTAGGCAATCGGAGTCCGGGGGCCTGCGCCCACTCGGAAGCCGTGGGCATAGCATACGAAAATATGGGAATCGGGCGGAATTCTAGTTTCTTGGCCGTAAAATGCAAAAATATGAAGAACGGTCATGGAGGGGTGGTGACTATGGTTCCTTAGGTCATATTTGATGGCCCGGAAAAATTGTAGGCAACCCGGGTCTGGAGGTGCCCGACCCACTCGGAAGGCGGCACACGAAAATATGGTAATCGTGGTGAATTCTAGTTTTTTGACTGTAAAACGCAAAACAATGAGGAACGGTCATGGTGGGGCGGTGACTATGGTTCCTTAGGTCGTATTTGATGGCCCGGAATAATTCTAGGCAATAGGGGTCCGAGGGGCCTGGGCCCACTCGGAAGGCGTGGGCTATAGAACACGAAAATATGGGAATCGGTCAGAATTCTAGTTTTTTGCCCGTAAAGCATAAAACAAACAAGGAATGGTCATGGCGGGGAAGTGGCTATGGTTCGTTAGGTCGTATTTGATGGCCCATAAAAATTTAAGACTACTCGGGTCCGGGCGGCCCGGGCCCACTTAGAAGGCTTGGGTTATAGCACACGAATATATGGGAATCGGGCAGAATTCTAGTTTCTTGACCGTAAAATGCAAAACAATGAGGAACGGTCATGGCGGAGTGGTAACTATGGTTCCTTAGATCGTATTTCATGGCCCAAAAAAATTGTAGGCGATCTGGTTTCGAGGGGCCCGTGCCAACTCGGAAGGTGTGGGCAATAGCACACAAAAATATGGGAATCACGCAGCATCTAGTTTTTTTGGCCGTAAAATGCAAAACAACAATGATCGGTCATGGCGGGGCAGTGGCTATGGTTCCTTAGGTCGTATTTGATAGCCCATAAAAATTTAAAGCTATTCGGGTCCGGGCGGCCCGGACCCACTCGGAAGGCGTGGGCTATAGCTCACGAAAATATGGGAATCGGGCGGAATTCTAATTTTCTGGTCGTAAAACGCAACAAACGAGGAACGGTCATGGCGGGGTGGTGACTATGGTTCCATAGGTCATATTTAATGGCCTAGAAAACTTTTAGGCGATACGGGTCCTGGGGCGCTGCCCACAAGGAAGGCATGGGCTATAGCACCCGAAAATATGGGAATCGGGAAGAATTCTAGTTTTTTGGCCATAAAAAGCAAAACAAAATGAGGAACGGTAATGGCGAGGTGATGACTATTGTTCTTCAGGTCGTATTTGATGGCCCAATAATTTTTTAGGCGATCCGACTCCTGGGGCCCGGCCCACTCGGAAGGCGTGGGCATAGCACACGAAAATATGAGAATCGGGCGGAATTCTTGTTTTTTGGCTGTAAAACGAAAAAAAATAGGAAACTGTCATGGTGGGGCGGTGACTATGGTTCCTTAGGTTGTATTTGATGGCCCAGAAAATTTTTACGCAATCCAGTTTCGGGGGGCCCGGGCCCACTCGGAAGGCGTGGGCTATAGCACACGAAAATATGGGAAATCAGGTAGAATTTTAGTTTTTTGGCCGTAAAATGCAAAAAAGCAAGTAACGGTCATGGCGAGGCGGTGACTATGGTTCTTTAGGTCGTATTTTATGGCCCGAAAAAATTTTAGGTGATCCGAGTCCGGGGGGCCAGGCCCACTCGGAAGGCGTGGGCTATAGCACCCGAAAATATTGGAATCGGGCGGAATTCAAGTAATTTGGCCGTAAAACAAAAAAACGAGAAACAGTCATGGCGAGGTAGTGACTATGGTTCTTTAGGTCATATTTGTTGGCCCGAAAAATTTTTAGGCGATCCGGTTCCGGGGACCCAGGCCCAATTGGAAGGCGAGGGCTATAGCACACGAAAATATGGGAATCGGGCGGAATTCTAATATTTCGACCGTAAAATGCAAAGAAATGAGGAACGGTCATGGCTGGGCGGTGACTATGGATCCTTAGGTCGTATTTGATGGACCGGAAAATTTTAGGCGATCAGAGTCCGGGGGCCCGGGCCCACTCGTAAGGCGTGTGCTATAGAACACAAAAATATGGGAATCGGGCGGAATTCTAGTTTTTTGGCCGTAAAACACAAAAAACGAGGAATAGACATGGCGGGCGGTGACTATGGTTCTTCAGGTCGTATATGACGGCCCGAAAATAATTTGGGAGATCGGGGTCCGGGGGCCCGCGCCCACTCGGAAGGCGTGGACATAGCACACGAAAATATGGGAATCAGGCGGAATTCTAGTTTTTTGGCGGGAAAACACAAAAAAACGAGAAACATTCTTGGCCAGGCGGTGACTATTTTTCCCTAGGTCATATTTGATGGCCCGGAAAAATTATAGGCGATCCGGTTCCGGGGGGCCCATGCCCACTCAGAAGGCATGGGCTATAGCACCCGAAAATATGGGAATCAGGCGGAATTCTACTTTTTTGCCGTAAAACGCAAAGCAATGTGGAATGGTCATGGCGGGGTGGTGACTATGGTTCCTTAGGTCGTATTTGATGGCCCATAAAAATTTAAGGCTATTCAGGTCCGGGCGGCCCGGGCCCACTGAGAAGGCATGGAATATTGCACATGAAAATATGGAAATCAGGCGGAATTCTAGTTTCTAGGCCGTAAAACGCAAAAAAACGAGGAACGGTCATGGCGGGGTGATGACAATGGTTCCTTAGGTCGTATTTGATTGCCCGGAAAAATGTTAGGCGATCTGGCTCCGGGAGCTCGGGCCCACTTGGAAGGCGTGGGCTATATCACACAAAACAAACGAGGAATGGTCATGGTGGGGTGGTGACTATGGTTCCAAAGGTCTTATTTGATTGCCCGGAAAAAGTTAAGGCTATCCGGGTCTGGAGGGGCCCGGCCCATTCGGAAGGCGGCACAAGCAAATATGGTAATCGGGCTGAATTCTAATTTTTTGGCCGTAAAACGCAAAAACATGAGTAACAGTCATGGAAGGGCGGTGACTATGGTTCCTTAGGTCATATTTGATGGCCCGGAAAATTTTAGGCGATCGGAGTCCGGGGGCACGGGACCACCTGGAAGGCATGTGTTATAGAACACGAAAATATGGGAATCGGGCAGAATTCTAGTTTTTTGGTTGTAAAACACAAAAAATGAGGAACAGTCATGGCGGGGCGGTGACTATGGTTCTTCATGTCATATTTGACGACCCGAAATTTTTTTAGGCGATCGGGGTCCAGGGGCCCGGGCCCACTCGGAAGGCGTGTGCTATAGAACACGAAAATATGGGAATCGGGCGGAATTCTAGTTTTTTGGTCGTAAAACACAAAAAATGAGGAACAATCATGGTAGGGCAGTGACTATAGTTCTTCAGGTCATATTTGACAGCCCAAAAAATTTTTAGGCGATTGGAGTCCGGGGCCCGCGCCCACTCGGAAGGCGTGGGCATAACATACGAAAATATGGGAATCGGGCGCAATTGTAGTTTCTTGGCCGTAAAATGCAAAACAATGTGGAACGGTCATGGCGGGGAACTGACTATTGATCCTTAGGTCATATTTGATGGCCCGGAAAAATTATAGGCGATCTGGTTCCGGGGGGCCCGTGCCCACTCAGAAGGCATGGGCTATAGCACCCGAAAATATGGGAATCGGGCGGAATTCTACTATTTTGCCGTAAAACGCAAAGCAATGTGGAACGGTCATGGCGGGGTGGTGACTATGGTTCCTTAGGTCGTATTTGATGGCCCATAAAAATTTAAGGCTATTCAGGTCCGGGCGGCCCGGGCCCACTGAGAAGGCATGGAATATTGCACATGAAAATATGGAAATCAGGCGGAATTCTAGTTTCTAGGCCGTAAAACGCAAAAAAACGAGGAACGGTCATGGCGGGGTGATGACAATGGTTCCTTAGGTCGTATTTGATTGCCCGGAAAAATGTTAGGCGATCTGGCTCCGGGAGCCCGGGCCCACTTGGAAGGCGTGGGCTATATCACACAAAACAAATGAGGAATGGTCATGGCGGGGTGGTGACTATGGTTCCAAAGGTCTTATTTGATTGCCTGGAAAAAGTTCAGGCTATCCGGGTCTGGAGGGGCCCGGCCCATTCGGAAGGCGGCACAAGCAAATATGGTAATCGAGCTGAATTTTATTTTTTTGGCCGTAAAATACAAAAACATGAGTAACGGTCATGGAAGGGCGGTGACTATGGTTCCTTAGGTCATATTTGATGGCCCGGAAAATTTTAGGCGATCGGAGTCCGGGGGCACGGGACCACCCGGAAGGCGTGTGTTATAGAACACAAAAATATGGGAATCGGGCGGAATTCTAGGCTTTTGGTTGTAAAACACAAAAAACGAGGAACAGTCATGGCGGGGTGGTGACTATGGTTCTTCATGTCATATTTGACGACCCGAAAATTTTTTAGGCGATCGGGGTCCAGGGGCCCGGGCCCACTCGGAAGGCGCGTGCTATAGAACACGAAAATATGGGAATAGGGCGGAATTCTAATTTTTTGGTCATAAAACACAAAAAATGAGGAACAGTCATGGCAGGGCTGTGACTATGGTTCTTCAGGTCGTATTTGATGGCCCGAAAAAATTTTAGGCGATCGGAGTCCGGAGGCCTGCGCCCACTCGGAAGGCGTGGGCATAGCATACGAAAATATGGGAATCGGGCGCAATTCTATTTTCTTGGCCATAAAATGCAAATAAATGAGGAACGGTCATGGAGAGGTGGTGACTATGGTTTCTTAGGTCGTATTTGATGGCCCGGAAAAATTGTAGGCGATCCGAGTCTGGAAGTGCCCGACCCACTCGGAAAGCGGCACACGAAAATATGGTAATCGTGCTGAATTCTAGTTTTTTTGGCTGTAAAACGCAAAACAATGAGGAACGGTCATGGTGGGGCGGTGACTATGGTTCCTTAGGTCGTATTTGATGGTCCCAAATAATTCTAGGCAATCGGGATCCGAGGGGCCCGGGCCCACTCGGAAGGCGTGGGCTATTGCACATGAAAATATGGGAATCAGGCAGAATTCTAGTTTTTTTGCCGTAAAACGTAAATCAAATGAGGAATGGTCATGGCGGGGCGATGGATATGGTTCCTTAGGTCGTATTTGATGGCCCATAAAAATTTAAGACTACTCGGGTCCGGGCGGCCCGGGCCCACTTACAAGGCATGGGATATAGCAAACGAAAATATGGGAATCGGGCAGAATTCTAGTTTCTTGGCCGTAAAATGAAAAAAAAATGAGGAACGGTCATGGCGGAGCGATAACTATGGTTCCTTAGATCGTATTTCATGGCCCGTAAAATTTTTAGGCGATCGGGTTCCGGGGGCTCGCGCCCACTCGGAAGGCGTGGGCATAGCACACGAAAATATGGGAATCGGGGCGGAATTCTAGTTTTTTGGCTGGAAAACACAAAAAACGAGAAACGTTCATGGCGGGGCATTGACTATTATTCCTTAGGTCGTATTTGATGGCCCGGAAAAATTGTAGGCGATCCAGTTCCGGAAGGGGGGGATGCTCACTCGGAAGGCGTGGGCTATAGCACACGAAAATATGGGAATCGAGCGGAATTATAGTTTTTTTGGCCGTAAAACGCAAAACAACGAGGAACGGTCATGGAAGGGCGGTGGCTATGGTTCCTTAGGTCGTATTTGATGGCCCATCCCGGGCCCACTCAGAAGGCGTGGGCTATAGCACATGAAAATATGGGAATCGGGCGGAATTCTTGTTTTTTGGCCGTAAAACGAAAAAAATGAGACACGGTCATGGTGGGGCGGTGACTATTGTTCCTTAGGTCGTATTTGATTGCCCGGAAATTTTTTAGGCAATCCAGTTTGGGGGGGGGGGCACTTGGAACGCGTGGGTTATAACACACGAAAATTTGGGAATCGGGCAGAATTCTAGTTTTTTGGCCGTAAAACGCAAAAAAGTGAGGAACGGTCATGGCGAGGTGGTGAATATGGTTCTTTTGGTCGTATTTGATGGCCCAAAAAATTTTTAGGCGATCCGAATCCGGGGACCCAGGCCCACTTGGAAGGAGCACACGAAAATATGCGAATCAGGCGAAATTCTAGTTTTTCGGCCGTAAAACGCAAAAAATGAAGGAACGGTCATGGCAAGGTGGTGACTATGGTTCCATTGGTCGTATTGGATATCCAAAATTTTAGGCGATCTGGTTCCAGGGGCATGGGCCCACTTGGAAGGCGTGGGCTATAGCACACAAAAATGTTGGAATCAGGCGAAAATCAAGTTTTTTTGCCGTAAAATGAAAACAAACAAGGAACGGTCATGAAGAGATGGTGACTATGGTTCCTTAAGTCATATTTGATGGCCCGGAAAAATCTTAGGCGATCCGGTTCCGGGGACCCTGGCCCACTTGGAAGGCGTGGGCTATAGCAAACGAAAATATGGGAATCGGGCGAAATTCTAGTGTTTCGGCCGTAAAACGCAAAAGATGAAGGAAAGGTCATGGTGAGGCGGTGACTATGGTTCCGTAGGTCGTATTGGATATCCCGAAATAATTTTAGGCGATTCGGTTCCGGGGGCCCGGGCCCACTTGAAAGGCATGGGCTATAGCACCCGAAAATATGGGAATCGGGAGGAATTCTAGCTTTTTGGCCATAAACCGCAAAAACATGAGGAACGGTCATGGCGAGGTGGTGACTATGGTTCTTCAGGTCATATTTGACGACCCAAAAATTTTTTAGGCGATCCGAGTCCGGGGGCCCAGCACACTTGGAAGGCGTGGGCTTATAACACACGAAATTATGGGAATCGGGCTGAATTCTAGTTTTTTGTCCATAAAACGAAAGAAATGAGAAACGGTCATGGTGGGGCGGTGACTATGATTCCTTAGGTCGTATTTGATTGCCCGGAAAAAATTTACGCAATCCACTTTCGGGGGGCCCGAGCGCACTCGGAAGGCGTGGGCTATAGCACACGAAAATATGGGAATCGGGCAGAATTCTAGTTTTTTGGCCGTAAAACACAAAAGAGCGAGGAATGGTCATGGCGAGGCGGTGACTATGGTTCTTTAGGTTGTATTTGATTGCTCGAAAATATCTTAGGCGATCCGAGTCCGGGGGGCCAGGCCCACTCGGAAGGTGTGGGCTATAGCACACGAAAATATTGGAATCGGGCGGAATTCAAGTTTTTTGGCCGTAAAACGAAAATAAACGAGAAACGGTCATGGCGAGGTGGTGACTATGGTTACTTAAGTCGTATTTGATGGCCCGGAAAATTTTTAGGCGATCCGGTTCCGGGGACCCAGGCCCACTTGGAAGGCGTGAACTATAGCTAACGAAAATATGGGAATTGGGCGAAATTCCATTTATTTTGCTGTAACACGCAAAAAACAAGGAACGGTCATGGCGAGGCAATGACTATGGTTCCTTAGGTCGTATATGATATCCCGAAAAAATTTTAGGCGATCCAGTTTCGGGGGCCCAGGCCCACTTGGAAGGTGTGGGCTATATCACACAAAAATATGGGAATCAGGCGGAATTCAAGTTTCTTGGCCGTAAAACGCAAAACAAACGAGGAATGGTCATGGCGGGGTGGTGACTATGGTTCCTAAGGTCGTATTTGATTGCCCGAAAAGATTTAAGGCGATTCGGGTCCAGAGGGCCCTGGCCCACTCGGAAGGCGGCACAAGTAAATATGATAAGCAGGCTGAATTCTAGTTTTTTGACCGTAAAAAGCAAAAAAATGAGGAACGGTCATGGAAGGGCGGTGACTATGGTTCCTTAGGTCGTATTTGATGGCTTCGAAAATTTTAGGTGATCCGGGGGCCCGGGCCCACTCGGAAGGCGTGTGCTATAGAACACGAAAATATGGAAATCAGGCGGAATTCTAGTTTTTTGGTCTTAAAACACAAAAAATGAGGAACAATCATGGCGGGGCGGTGAATATGGTTCTTCAGGTCGTATTTCACGGCCCAAAAAATTTTTAGGCGATCGGGGTCGGGGGGCCCGGGCCCACTCGCAAGGCGTGTTCTATAGAACACGAAAATATGGGAATCGGGCGGAATTCTAGTTTTTTGGTCGTAAAACACAAAAAACAAGGAACAGTCATGGCGGGGCGGTGAATATGGTTCTTCAGGTCGTATATGATGGCCCGAAAATATTTTAGGCGATCGGAGTCCGGGGGCCCGCGCCCACTAGGAAGGCGTGGTCATTGCATACGAATATATGGGAATCGGGCGGAATTCTAGTTTTTTGGCGGGAAAATGCAAAAAATGAGAAAAGTTCATGGCGGGGCGGTGACTATTGTTCCTTAGGTCGTATTTGATGGGCCGAAAAAATAGTAGGCGATCCGGTTCCGGGGGGCCCTTGCCCACTCGGAAGGCGTGAGCTATAGCACACGAAAATATGGGAATCAGGCAGAATTCTAGCTTTTTGGACGTAAAACGCAAAAAATGAGGGACGGTCATGGCAGGGCGGTGACTATTGTTCCTTACGTCGTATTTGATGGCCCGAAAAAATTATAGGCGATCCGGTTCCGGGGGGCCCTTGCCCACTCGGAAGCTGTGGGCTATAGCACACGAAAATATGGGAATCGGGTGGAATTCTAGTTTTTAGGCCGTAAAAGGCAAAACAACGAGGAACGGTCATGGCGGGGTGGTGGCTATGGTTCCTTAGGTCGTATTTGATGGCCCGGAATAATTTTAGGTGATCAGGGTTCAAGGGGCCCAGCCCACTCGGAAGGTGTGGGCTATAGCACACGAAAATATGGGAATCGGGCAGAATTCTAGTTTTTTGGCCGTAAAACATAAAACAAACGAGGAATGGTCATGGCGGGGTGGTGGCTATGGGTCCTTAGGTCGTATTTGATTGCCCGGAAAATTTTATGCTATAAAGTTTTGGGGGGCCCGAGCCCACTCGGAAGGCATGGGCTATAGCACACGAAAATATGTGAATCATACAGAATTCTAGTTTTTTGGCCGTAAAATGCAAAAAAGCGAGGAACGGTCATGGCTAGGTGGTGACAATGGTTCTTTAGGTCGTATTTGATGGCCCGAAAAAAGTTTAGGCGATCCGAGTCCGGGGGCCAGGCCCGCTCGGAAGGCTTGGGCTATAGCACACGAAAATATTGGAACCGGGCAGAATTCAAGTTTTTTGGCCATAAAACGTAAGAAAACGAGGAACGGTCATGGCGAGGCGTTGAAAATGGTTCCTTAGGTCGTATTTGATGGACCGGAAAAATTTTAGACGATCCGGTTCCGGGGACCCAAGACCACTTAGAAGGCGTGGGCTATAGTACACGAAAATATGGGAATCTGATGGACTTCTAGTTTTTCGGCCGTAAAATGCAAAACAATTCAAGGAACGGTCATGGCAAGGCAGTGACTATGGTTCCTTGGGTCGTATTTGATGTCCCGGAAAAATTTTAGGCAATCCAGTTACGGGGGCCCGGGCGCACTTGGAAGGCGTGGGATGTAGCACCCGAAAATATGGGAATCAAGAGGAATTCTATTTATTTGGCCGTAAAATGTAAAAAATGAGGAACGGTCATGGCGGGGCGGTGACTATGGTTCCATAGGTCGTGTTTGATGGTCTGGAAAATTTTTAGGCAATCCGGGTTCGGGGGCACTGCCTACTGGGAAGGCATGGGCTATAACACACGAACATATGGGAATCGGGTGGAATTCTAGTTTTTTGGCCGTAAAACGCAAAAACAACGAGGAACGGTCATGGCAAGGCAGTGAATATGGTTCTTCAGGTCGTATTTGACGGCCCAAAAAATTTTTAGGCGATCCGAGTCCCGGGGGCCCGGCCCACTCGGAAGGCATGGGCTATAGCACATGAAAATATGGGAATCAGGTGGAATTCTAGTTTTTTGGTTGTAAAATGCAAAAAATGTGGAACGGTCATGACGAGGCGGTGACTATGGTTCCTTAAGTTGTATTTCATGGCCTGAAAATTTTTTTGGTGATTCGGGTCCAGGGGGCCATGCCCACTCGGAAGGCGTGGGCTATAGCACACGAACATATGGGAATAGGGTGGAATTCTAGGTTTTTGGCCGTAAAACGCAAAACAAACAAGGAACGGTCATGGTGAGGTAGTGACTATGGTTCTTTAGATCGTACTTGATGGTCCGAAATTTTCTTAGGCGATTCGAGTCCGGGGGCCTGGCCCACCCGGACGGCGTGGGGTTTAACACACGAAAATATGGGAATCGGACGGAATTCTAGTTTTTTGGCCGCAAAACGCAAACAAATGAGGAACGGTCATGGCGGGGTGGTGACTATGGTTACTTAGGTCGTATTTGATGGCCCATAAATATTTTAGGCTATCCGGGTCTGGGCGGCCCGGGCCCACTCTAAAGGCGTGGACTATAGCACACGAAAATAAGAAAATCGAGAGAAATTCTAGTTTTTTGGCCGTAAAACGCAAAACAATGTGGAACGGTCATGGAGGGGAAGTGACTATGGTTCCTTAGGTCGTATTTGATGGCCCGGAAAAATTTAAGGCGATCGGGGTCCGGGGGCCCTGGGCCCACTCGGAAGGCGTGGGCTATAGCACACGAAAATATGGGAATCGGGCGTAATTCTTGTGTTTTGGCCGTAAAACGCAAAATAATGAGGAGAGGTCATGGCGAGGCAGTGATTATGGTTTCATAGGTCGTATTTGATGGCCCAGAAAAGTTTTAGGTGATCCGAGTCCGGGGGGCCCGACCCACTCGGAAGGGGTGGGCTATAGCACACGAAAATATAGGAATCGGGCGGAATTCTAGTTTTTGGCTGTAAAATGCAACAAAGGAGGAACGATCATGGCGGAGCGGTAACTATGGTTCCTTAGATCGTATTTCATGGCCCGAAAAATTTTTAGGTGATCGGGGTCCGGGGCCCGCGCCCACTCGGAAGGCGTGGGCATAGCACACGAAGATTTGGGAATCGGGCAGAATTATAGTTTTTTGACCGAAAAACACAAAAAATGAGGAACGGTCATGGCGGGGCGGTGATTATTGTTCCATAGGTCGTATTTGATGGCCCATAAATATTTTAGGCTATCCGGGTCTGGGCAGCCTGGGCCCACTCTGAAGGCATGGGCTATAGCATACGAAAATAAGGAAATCGGGCGAAATTCTAGTTTCTTGGCCGTAAAACGCAAACCAATGTGGAACGGTCATGGCGGGGAAGTGACTATGGTTCCTTAGGTCATATTTGATGGTCCGGAAAAATTTAAGGCGATCGGGGTCCGGGGGCCACGGGCCCACTCGGAAGGCGTGGGCTATAGCACACGAAAATATGGGAATCAGGCGTAATTCTTGTTTTTTGGCCGTAAAATGCAAAATAACGAGGAGAGGTCATGGCGGGCAGTGCCTATGGTTTCTTAGGTCGTATTTGATGGCCCGGAAAAATTTTAGGCGATCCGAGTCTGGGGGGGCCGACCCACTCGGAAGGGGTGGGCTATAGCACACGAAAATATAGGAATCGGGCGGAATTCTAGTTTTTTGGCTGTAAAACGCAACAAATGAGGAACGATCATGGCGGAGCGGTAACTATGGTTCCTTAGATCGTATTTCATGGCCCGGAAAATATTTAGGCGATCGGGGTCCGGGGCCCGCTCCCACTCGGAAGGCGTGGGCATAGCACACGAAAATATGGGAATCAGGCGAAATTCTAGTGTTTTGGCCGGAAAACGCAAAAATATGAGGAACGGTCATGGTGGGGCGGTGACTATTGTTCCTTAGGTCGTATTTGATGGCCCGAAAAAAATGTAAGAGATCCGGTTCTGGGGGGCCCGTGCCCACTCGAAAGGCGTGGGTATAGCACATGAAAATATGGGAATCGGGCGGAATTCTAGTTTTTTGGCCATAAAACGCAAAACAACGAGGAATGGCCATGGCGGGGCGGTGGCTATGGTTCCTTAGGTCGTAGTGGATGGCTCATAAAAATTTAAGGCTATTCGGGTTCAGGCGGCCCGGGACCACTCAGAAGGCGTGGGATATAGCACACGAAAATTTGAGAATCGGGCGGAATTCTAGTTTCTTAGCCGTAAAATGCAAAACAACGAGAAACGGGCATGGCAGGGTGGTGACTATGGTTCCATAAGTCATATTTAATGGCTCGAAAAAATTTAAGGCGATCCGGGTCTTGAGGGGCCTGACCCACTAGGAAGGCGGCACACGAAAATATGGTAATCGGGCTGAATTTTAGTTTTTTTGCCACAAAACGCAAAATAAATGAGGAACGGTCATGGTGGGGCGGTGACTATGGTTCCTTAGGTCATATTTGATTGCCCAGAAAAACCTTAGGCGATAGGGGTCCGAGGGGCCCGAGCCCACTCGGAAGGCATGGGGCGCACACGAAAATATGGGAATCGTGCAGAATTCTAGTTTCTTGACCGTAAAATGCAAAACAATGAGGAACGGTCATGGCGGAGTGGTAACTATGGTTCCTTAGATCGTATTTCATGGCCCAAAAAAATTGTAGGCGATCTGGTTTCGAGGGGCCCGTGCCAACTCGGAAGGTGTGGGCAATAGCACACAAAAATATGGGAATCACGCAGCATTCTAGATTTTTGGCCGTAAAATGAAAAACAACGAGGAACGGTCATGGCGGGGCAGTGGATATGGTTCCTTAGGTCGTATTTGATGGCCCATAAAAATTTAAGGCTATTCGGGTCTAGGCGGCCCTGGCCCATTCAGAGGGCGTGGGATATAGCACACGAAAATATGGGAATCGGGCAGAATTCTAGTTTCTTTGCCGTAAAACGCAAAGGAACTGGGAACATTCATGGCGGGGAGGTGACTATGGTTCCTTAGGTCATATTAGATGGCCCGGAAAAATTTAAGGCGATCCGGGTCTGGAGGGGCCCGACCCACTCGGAAGGCAGCACACGAAAATATGGTAATGGGCTGAATTCTAGTTTTTTGGCCGTAAAACGCAAAGAAATGAGGAACAGTTATGGTTGGGAGGTGACTATGGTTCCTTAGGTAGTATTTAATGGCTCGGAAAAATACACTCGAAAGGCGTGGGCTATAGCACACGAAAATATGGAAATTAGGCGAATTTCTAGTTTTTTTCCGTAAAATGCAAAAAAATGAGGAATGGTCATGGCAAGGTGGTGACTATGGTTATTTAGATCATATTTGATGTCCCAAAAGAATTTTAGGCGATCCGAGTCCGGGCAGCACGGACCCACTCGGAAGACATGGGCTATAGCACAAGAAAATATGGGAATCGAACGTAATTCTAGCTTTTTGGCCGTAAAACACAAAATAACAAGGAGAGGTCATGGCGAGTCTGTGACTATGGTTCCTTAGGTCGTATTTGATGGCCTGGAAAAATTTTAGCCGATCCAAGTCTGGAGAGGCCTGACCCACTCGGAAAGTGGCACACGAAAATATGGTAATCGTGCTGAATTCTAGTTTTTTTGGCTGTAAAACGCAAAACAATGAGGAACAGTCACGGTGGGGCGATGAATATGGTTCCTTAGGTCGTATTTGATGGCCCCGAATAATTCTAGGCCATCGGGGTCCGAGGGGCCCGGGCCCACTCGGAAGGCGTGGGCTATAGCACACGAAAATATGGGAATCGGGCAGAATTCTAGTTTTTTTTTGCCGTAAAACGTAAAACAAACGAGGAATGGTCATGGCGGGGCGATGGATATGGTTCCTTAGGTCGTATTTGATGGCCCATAAAAATTTAAGACTACTCGCCCGGGCCCACTTAGAAGGCGTGGGATATAGCAAACGAAAATATGGGAATCGGGCAGAATTCTAGTTTCTTGGCCGTAAAACGCAAAAAAAATGAGGAACGGTCATGGAGGAGCGATAACTATGGTTCCTTAGATCGTATTTCATGGCCCGTAAAATTTTTAGGCGATCGGGTTCCGGGGGCTCGTGCCCACGCGGAAGGCGTGGGCATAGCACACGAAAATATGACCTAAGGAACCCCAGATCCGGATCGCCTAAATATTTTCCGGGCCATCAAATACGACCTAAGGAACCATAGTCACCGCCCCGCCATGATCGTTCCTCGTTTTTTGTGTTTTACGACCAAAAAACTAGAATTCAGCCTAATTCCTATATTTTCGTGTGCTATATCCCACGCCTTCATAGTGGGAAGGGCCCCTCGGACCCGGATCGCCTTAAATTTTTCGGGGCCATCAAATACGACCTAAGGTACCACAATCACCACCCCGCCATGACCATTCCTCATGTTCTTGCGTTTTACGGCAAAAAAACTAGAATTCCGCCCGATTCCTATATTTTCATGTGCTATAGCCCACGCCTTCTGTGTGGGCCAGGCCCCCAGACCCGGATCGCCAAAAAATTTTCGGGACATCAAATACGACCTAAGGAACCATAGTCACCGCCCCGCCATGACCGTTCCTCGTTTTTATGCGTTTTACGGCCAAAAAACTAGAATTTCGCCCGATTCCCATATTTTCGTGTGCTATAGCCCACGCCTTCTCAGTGGGCAGGGCCCCCCGGACCCGGATAGCCTAAAATATTTTCGGGCAATTAGAAATGACCTAAGGAACCATAGTCACCGCCTCGCCATGACTGTTACTCATTTGTTTTCGTTTTACGGCCAAAAAACTAGAATTCCGCCCGATTCCCATATTTTCGTGTGCCCATGCCTTCCGAGTGGGCCCAGGCCCCCGGACCCCGATCGCCTAAAATTTATTCGGGGCCATAAAATACGACCTAAGGAACCATAGTCATCGCCCCACCATGACCGTTCCTCATTTTTGTGCGTTTTACTGCCAAAACACTTGAATTTCGTCCGATTCGCATATTTTTGTGTGCTATAGCCCACGCCTTCATAGTGGGCAGGGTCCTCCGGATCCGGATCGCCTAAAATTTTTCCGGGCCATCACATAGGACCTAAGGAACCATAGTCACTACCCCCCCATGACCGTTCCTCATTTGTTTCCTTTTTACGGCCAAACAACTAGAATTCCACCCGATTTCCATATTTTCGTGTGCTATAGCCCACGCCTTCTGAGTGGGCCCGTGCCCCCGGACCCCGATCGCCTAAAAATTTTATGGGCAATAAAATACGACCTAAGGAACCATAGTTACCACCCTGCCATGTTTTGCGTTTTATGGCCAAAAAACTAGAATTCCGCCTGATTTCCATATTTTCATGTGCTATAGCCCACGCCTTTCTAGTAGGCAGGGCCCCCCGGACCCCGATCGCCTAAACCTTTTTCGGGCCACCTAATACAACCTAAGGAACCATAGTCACCGCCCCGCCATGAACATTCCTTGTTTGTTTTTTGCATTTTACGGCCAAACAACTAGAATTCCCCCCGATTACGATATTTTCGTGTGCCTCCTTCCGAGTGGGCCAGGCCCCTCCGCACCCGGATCAAATATGACCTAAGGAACTATATTCACCGCCCTGCCATGACCGTTCATCTTTTTGTTTTGCGTTTTACAGCCAAAAAACTAGAATTTCTCCCGAGTGGTCCCGAGCATCCTGGACCCGGATCGCCTAAATTTTTTTCGGGACATAGAATACGACTTAAGGAACCATAGTCACCGCCCCACCATGACCGTTCCTCGTAGTTTTTCGTTTTACGGCTAACAAACTAGAATTCAGCTCGATTCTCATATTTTCATGTGCTATAGCCCACACCTTCCAAGTGGGACCGCCCCCAGACCCGGATCGCCTAAAACTTTTCCGGGCCATAAAATACAACCTAAAGAATCATAGTCACCGCCCCGCCATGACCTTTCCTCGTTATTTTGCGTTTTACGGCCAAAAATTAGAATTCCGCCAGATTCCCATATTTTCGTGTGCGATAGCCCACGCCTTCTGAGTGGGCTCGGTGCCCCTGACCCCGATTGCCTAAAATTTTTCCGGGCCATCAAATATGACCTAAGGTACCACAGTCACCGCTCCGCCATGTTCGTTCCTCGTTTTCTTGCGTTTTATGGCCAAAAAACTAGAGTTCCGCTTGATTCCTATATTTTTATGTGTTATAGCCCACGCCTTCAGTGTGGGCCCGGCCCCCCAGACCCCGATCGGCTAAAACTTTTCGGGCCATCAAATACGACCTGAGGAACCATACTCACTGCCCTGCCATGATTGTTCCTCGTTTCTTATGTTTTACGGCCAAAAAACTAGAATTCTGCCCGATTCCCATATTTTCGTGTGCTATAGCCCATGCCTTCCGAGTGGGCCCGGGCCCTCCAGACCCGAATCGCCTAAAAATTTTCCGGGCCATCAAATAGGACCTAAGGAACCATAGTCACCACCCCACCATGACCGTCCCTCATTTGTTTGCTTTTTACGGCCAAAAAACTAGAATTCCGCACGATTCCCATATTTTCGTGTGCTATAGTCCACACCTTCTGAGTGGGCCCGGGCCCCCAGGACCCCGATCGCCTAAAAGTTTTATGGGCCATGAAATACGACCTAAGGAACCATAGTTACCACCCTGCCATGACCGTTCCAAGTTTGTTTTGCGTTTTACGGCCAAACAACTAGAATTCCGCCCGATTCCCATATATTCATGTGCTATAGCCCACGCCTTGCTAGTGGGCAGGGTCCCCCGGACCCCGATCGCCTAAAATATTTTCGGGCCACCAAATACGACCTAAGAAACCATAGTCACCGCCCCGCCATGACCTTTCCTTATTTTTTTGTGTTTACGGTAAAAAAACTAGAATTCGCCTGATTCCCATATTTTCTTGTGCTACAGCCCCCGAACCCGGATCGCCATGACCGTTCCTCATCATTATGCATTTTGTACATCCAAAAAAATGAGAATTTTTCCTGATTCCCATATTTTCGTGTGCTATTGCCTACGATTTCCAAGTGGGCCCGGGCCCCCAAGACCCCGATCGCCTAAAGTATTTCCGGGCCATCAAATACGTCCTAAGGGACCACAGTCAAGGATCTGCCATGACCATTCCTCATTTATTTGCGTTTTACGGCAAAAAAACTAGAATTCCGCATGATTCCCATATTTTCGTGTGCTATAGCCCACGCCTTCTGAGTGGTTCTGGGCCCCCCGGACCCCGATCGCCTAAAAATATTTTGGGCCATGAAATACGACCTAAGGAACCATAGTTACCGCCCCACCATGACCGTTCCTAGTTTTTTTGTGTTTTACGGCCAAAAACCTAGAATTCTGCCCGATTCCCATATTTTTGTGTGCTATAGCCCACGCCTTCCAAGTGGGCAGGGCCCCCCAGACCCCGATCGCCTAAACTTTTTTCTGGCCATCAAATAGGACCTAAGGAACCATAGTCACCGCCTCTCCATGATCGTTCCTCATTTTTTTTTTGCGTTTTACGGCCAAAAAACTAGAATTCCGCACGATTCCCATATTTTCGTGTGGTGTAGCCCACGCCTTCTGTGTGGGCCCGGGCCCCTGGGACCCCGATCGCTTAAAAAATTTTCGGGCCATGCAATACGACCTAAGGAACCATAATTACCACCCCGCCATGACCGTTCCCCATTTGTTTTACGCTTTACGGCCAAAAAACTAGAATTCCTCCTGATTCTCATATTTTCATGTACTATAGCACATGCCTTCCGAGTGGGCCCGGCCCCGCAAACCCGATCACCTTAAAATTTTTTGGGACATAGAATACATCCTAAGGAACCATAGTCACTGCCCCGCCATGACCGTTCCTCGTTTGTTTGTGTTTTACGGCCAAAAAACTAGAATTCCGCCTGATTGCCATATTTTTGTGTGCTATAGACCACGCCTTCCCAGTGGGCAGGGCCCCCCGGACCCTGATCGCCCAAAATTTTTCCTATCCATCAAATGGAACCTAAGGTGCCATAGTCATCGCCCCGCCATGAACTTTCCTTGTTTGTTTTTTGCATTTTACGGCCATACAACTAGAATTCCCCCCGATTACCATATTTTCGTGTGCCTCCTTCCGAGTGGGCTAGGCCCCTCCGGACCCGGATCAAATATGACCTAAGGAACTATATTCACCGCCCCGCCATGACTGTTCATCTTTTTGTTTTGCGTTTTACAGCCAAAAAACTAGAATTTCTCCCGAGTGGTCCCGAGCCTCCCGGACCCGGATCGCCTAAAATTTTTTTGGGACATAGAATACGACCTAAGGAACCATAGTCACCGCCCCACCACGACCGTTCCTCGTAGTTTTTTGTTTTACGGCCAACAAACTAGAATTCAGCTCGATTCTCATATTTTCATGTGCTATAGCCCACACCTTCCAAGTGGGACCGCCCCCAGACCCGGATCGCCTAAAACTTTTCCGGGCCATAAAATACAACCTAAGGAATCATAGTCACCACCCCGCCATGACCTTTCCTCGTTATTTTGCGTTTTACGGCCAAAAACTAGAATTCCGCCAAATTCCCATATTTTTGTGTGCGATACCCTACGCCTTCTGAGTGGGCTCAGTGCCCCTGACCCCGATCGCCTAAAATTTTTTCGGGCCATCAAATATGACCTAAGGTACCATAGTCACCGCTCCGCCATGTTCGTTCCTCGTTTTCTTGCGTTTTATGGCCAAAAAACTAGAGTTCTGCTTGATTCCTATATTTTTATGTATTATAGCCCACGCCTTCAGTGTGGGCCCGGCACCCCAGACCCGGATCGGCTAAAACTTTTCGGGCCATCAAATATGACCTGAGGAACCATACTCACTGCCCTGCCATGTTTGTTCCTCGTTTCTTTTGTTTTACGGCCAAAAAACTAGAATTCCGCCCGATTCCCATATTTTCGTGTGCTATAGCCCACGCCTTCCGAGTGGGCCCGAAGCCTCCGGACCCGAATCGCCTAAAAATTTTCCGGGCCATCAAATTGGACCTAAGGAACCATAGTCACCACCCCGCCATGACCGTCCCTCATTTGTTTGCTTTTTACGGCCAAAAAACTAGAATTCCGCACGATTCCCATATTTTCGTGTGCTATAGCCCACACCTTCTGAGTGGGCCCGGGCCCCCAGGACCCCGATCGCCTAAAAGTTTTATGGGCCATGAAATACGACCTAAGGAACCATAGTTACCACCCTGCCATGACCGTTCCAAGTTTGTTTTGCGTTTTACGGCCAAACAACTAGAATTCCGCCCGATTCCCATATATTCATGTGCTATAGCCCACGCCTTGCTAGTGGGCAGGGTGCCCCTGACCCCGATCGCCTAAAATTTTTCCAGGCCATCAAATATGACCTAAGGTACCACAGTCACCGCTCCGCCATGTTCATTCCTCGTTTTCTTGCGTTTTATGGCCAAAAAACTAGAGTTCCGCTTGATTCCTATATTTTTATGTGTTATACGCCTTCAGTGTGGGCCCGGCCCCCAGACCCGGATCGGCTAAAACTTTTCGGGCCATCAAATACGACCTGAGGAACCATACTCACTGCCCTGCCATATTTGTTCCTCGTTTCTTATGTTTTACGGCCAAAAAACTAGAATTCTGCCCGATTCCCATATTTTCATGTGCTATAGCCCACGCCTTCCGAGTGGGCCCGGGCCCTCCGGACCCGAATCGCCTAAAAATTTTTCGGGCCATCAAATAGGACCTAAGGAACCATAGTCACCGCCCCGCCATGACCGTCCCTCATTTGTTTGCTTTTTACGGCCAAAAAACTAGAATTCCGCACGATTCCCATATTTTCGTGTGCTATAGCCCACACCTTCTGAGTGGGCCCGGGCCCCCAGGACCCCGATCGCCTAAAAGTTTTATGGGCCATGAAATACGACCTAAGAAACCATAGTCACCGCCCCGCCATGACCTTTCCTTATTTTTTGTGTTTACGGCAAAAAAACTAGAATTCGCCTGATTCCCATATTTTCTTGTGCTACAGCCCCCGGACCCGGATCGCCACTCCTCATCATTATGCATTTTTTACGGCCAAAAAAATGAGAATTTTGCCTGATTCCCATATTTTCGTGTGCTATTGCCTACGATTTCCGAGTGGGCCCGGGCCCTCAAGACCCGGATCGCCTAAAGTATTTTCGGGCCATCAAATACGACCTAAGGTACCACAGTCAAGGCCCTGCCATGACCTAAGGAACCATAGTCACCGCCCCACCACGACCGTTCCTCGTAGTTTTTTGTTTTACGGCCAACAAACTAGAATTCAGCTCGATTCTCATAATTTCGTGTGCTATAGCCCACACATTCCAAGTGGGACCGCCCCCAGACCCGGATTGCCTAAAAATTTTCTGGGCCATAAAATACAACCTAAGGAATCATAGTCACCACCCCGCCATGACCTTTCCTCGTTATTTTGCATTTTACGGCCAAAAACTAGAATTCCGCCAGATTCCCATATTTTCGTGTGCGATAGCCAACGCCTTCTGAGTGGGCTCGGTGCCCCTGACCCCGATCGCCTAAAATTTTTCTGGGCCATCAAATATGACCTAAGGTACCACAGTTACCGCTCCGCAATGTTCGTTCCTCATTTTCTTGCGTTTTATGGAGAAAAAACTAGAGTTCCGCCTGATTCCTATATTTTTATGTGTTATAGCCCACGCCTTCAGTGTGGGCCCGGCCCCCAGACCCGGATCGGCTAAAACTTTTCGGGCCATCAAATACGACCTGAGGAACCATACTCACTGCCCTGCCATGATTGTTCCTCGTTTCTTATGTTTTACGGCCAAAAAACTAGAATTTCGCCCGATTCCCATATTTTCGTGTGCTATAGCCCACGCCTTCCGAGTGCGCCGGGCCCCCCGGACTCAGATCGGCTAAAAATTTTCCATGCCATCAAATACAACCTAAAGAACCATAGTCACCGCCCTGAAGTGACCGTTCCTCATTCTTTTGCGTTTTACAGCCAAAAAACTAAAATTCCAATTCCAATATTTTCGTGTGGTATAGCCCATGCCTTCCAAGTGGCCCCGGTACTCCCTGACCACGATTACCTAAATATTTTCCAGGCCATCAAATATGACCTAAGGAACCATAATAACCGCCCCGCCATGATCGTTCCTCAGTTTCTGCATTTTACGACCAAAAAACTAGAATTCTGCCTGATTCCCATATTTTCGTGTGCTATAGCCCACGCCTTCCTAGTGGGTAGGGCCCCTCGGATCCGGATTGGCTAAAATTTTTTCGATCCATCAAATACGACCAAAGGAACCATAGTCACCGCGCTTCCATGATCGTTCCTCAATTTTTGCATTTTTCGGCCGAAAAACTAGAATTTCGCCCGATTCCCATATTTTCGTGTGCTATAGCCCACGCCTTCCAAGTGGTCCCGGGACCCCGATCGCCTAAAAAATTTTCGAGCCATCCAATATGACCTAAGGAGCCATAGCCACCTACCCGCCATGAACAGTCCTCATTTTTTGCATTTTTCTACCAAAAAACTAGAATTCTACTCGATTCCCATATTTTCGTGTGCTGTAGCCCACTCCTTTCGAGTGGGCCGGGCCCCCCGGACTCGGATCGCCTAAAATTTTTCTGGCCATTAAATACGACCTAAGGAACCATATTCATTTCTCCGCCATGACCGTTCCTCATGTTTTTGCATTTTACGGAGAAAAAACTAGAATTTCTCTTGATTCCCATATTTTCGGGTTCTATAGCCCACTCCTTCCGAGTGGGCTCGGACCCCAATCGCCTAAGAATTTTCGGGGCCATCAAATACGACCTAAGGAACCATAGTCACCACCCCGCCATAATCGTTCCTCATGTTTTGCATTTTTCGGCCAAAAAACTAGAATTCCCTCCGATTCCCATATTTTCGTTTGTTATAGCCCACCCCATTTAGAGTGGGTCAGGGCCCCCGGACTCGGATAGCCTAAAAATTTTTCGGGCTATTAAATATGACCTAAGGAACCAAAGTCACCGCTCCGCCATGATCATTCCTCATTTTTTGCATTTTTTGCCAAAAAACTAGAATTTCGCCCGATTCCCATATTTTCGTGTGCTATAGCCCACGACTTCCAAGTGGTCCCGGGACCGCGATCGCCTAAAAGTTTTTCGAGCCATCAAATATGACTTAAGGAACCATAGTCACCGCCCTGCCATGATCGTTCCTCTTTTTTTTGCATTTTTCGGCCAAAAAACTAGAATTTCGCCCGATTCCCATATTTTCGTGTGCTATAGCCCACGCCTTCTGAGTGGGCCGGGCCCCTCGGACTCAGATCGCCTAAAATTTTTCCGGGCCATCAAATACAACCTAAAGAACCATAGTCACCGCCCTGCCATGACCGTTCCTCGTTCTTTTACGTTTTACAGCCAAAAAACTAAAATTTCAATTCTAATATTTTCGTGTGCTATAGCCCACGCCTTCCAAGTGGCCCCGGTACTCCCTGACCACGATTACCTAAATATTTTCCGGGCCATCGAATACGACCTAAGGAACCATAATAACCACCCCGCCATGATCGTTCCTCAGTTTCTGCATTTTACGACCAAAAAACTAGAATTCTGCCCGATTCCCATATTTTCGTGTGCTATAGCCCACGCCTTCCCAGTGGACAGAGCCCCCCGGAGCCGGATCGCCTAAAATTTTTCCGGTCCATCAAATACAACCAAAGGAACCATAGTCACCGCGCTTCCATGATCGTTCCTCAATTTTTGCATTTTTCGGCCAAAAAACTAGAATTTCGCCCGATTCCCATATTTTCGTGTGCTATAGCCCACGCCTTCCAAGTGGTCCCGGGACCCCGATCGCCTAAAATTTTTTTGAGCCATCCAATACGACCTAAGAAGCCATAGCCACCTACCTGCCATGAACAGTCCTCATTTTTTGCATTTTTCTACGAAAAAACTAGAATTCTACTCGATTCCCATATTTTCGTGTGCTGTAGCCCACTCCTTTCGAGTGGGCCGGGCCCCCCAGACTCGGATAGCCTAAAAATTTTCTGGCCATTAAATACGACCTAAGGAAACATGTTCATTGCCCCACCATGACCGTTCCTCGTGTTTTTGCATTTTACGGAGAAAAAACTAGAATTTCTCCTGATTCCCATATTTTCGGGTTCTTTAGCCCACTCCTTCCGAGTGGGCCCTGACCCCAATCGCCTAAAAATTTTCGGGGTCATCAAATACGACCTAAGGAACCATAGTCACCACCCCGCCATAATCGTTCCTCATGTTTTGCATTTTTCGGCCAAAAAACTAGAATTCCCTCCGATTCTCATATTTTCGTGTGTTATAGCCCACCCCATTTCGAGTGGGTCAGGGCCCCCGGACTCGGATAGCCTAAAAATTTTTCGGGCCATTAAATACGACCTAAGGAACCAAAGTCACCGCCCCGCCATGATCGTTCCTCATTTTTTGCATTTTTTGCCAAAAAACTAGAATTTCGCCCGATTCCCATATTTTCGTGTGCTATAGCCCACGCCTTCCAAGTGGTCCCGGGACCGCGATCAACTAAAAGTATTTCGAGCCATCAAATACGACTTATGGAACCATAGTCACCGCCCTGCCATGATCGTTCCTCTTTTTTTGCATTTTTCGGCCAAAAAACTAGAATTTCGCCCGATTCCCATATTTTCGTGTGCTTTAGCCCACGCCTTCCGAGTGGGCCGGGCCCCCCGGACTCAGATCGCCTAAAAAATTTTCGGGCCATCAAATACAACCTAAAGAACCATAGTCACCACCCTGCCATGACCTTCCTCGTTCTTTTACGTTTTACAGCCAAAAAACTAAAATTCCAATTCCAATATTTTCATGTGCTATAGCCCACGCCTTCCAAGTGGCCCCGGTACTCCTTGACCACGATTACCTAAATATTTTCCGGGCCATCAAATATGACCTAAGGAACCATAATAACCACCCCGCCATGATCGTTCCTCAGTTTCTGCATTTTACGACCAAAAAACTAGAATTCTTCCCGATTCCTATATTTTCGTGTGCTATAGCCCACGCCTTCCCAGTGGGTAGGGCCCCCCGGATCCGGATCGCCTAAAATTTTTCCGATCCATCAAATACGACCAAAGGAACCATAGTCACCGCGCTTCCATGATCGTTCCTCAATTTTTGCATTTTTCGGCCAAAAAACTAGAATTTCGCCCGATTCCCATATTTTCGTGTGCTATAGCCCACGCCTTCCAAGTGGTCCCGGGACCCCGATCGCCTAAAAAATTTTCGAGCCATCCAATACGACCTAAGGAGCCATAGCCACCTACCCGCCATGAACAGTCCTCATTTTTTGCATTTTTCTACGAAAAAACTAGAATTCTGCCCGATTCCCATATTTTCGTGTGCTGTAGCCCACTCCTTTCGAGTGGGCCGGGCCCCCCAGACTCGGATAGCCTAAAAATTTTCTGGCCATCAAATACGACCTAAGGAAACATGTTCATTGCCCCACCATGACCATTCCTCGTGTTTTTGCATTTTACGGAGAAAAAACTAGAATTTCTCCTGATTCCCATATTTTCGGGTTCTTTAGCCCACTCCTTCCGAGTGGGCCCTGACCCCAATCGCCTAAAAATTTTCGGGGTCATCAAATACGACCTAAGGAACCATAGTCACCACCCCGCCATAATCGTTCCTCATGTTTTGCATTTTTCGGCCAAAAAACTAGAATTCCCTCCGATTCTCATATTTTCGTGTGTTATAGCCCACCCCATTTCGAGTGGGTCAGGGCCCCCGGACTCGGATCGCCTAAAAATTTTTCGGGCCATTAAATACGACCTAAGGAACCAAAGTCACCGCCCCGCCATGATCGTTCCTCATTTTTTGCATTTTTGCCAAAAAACTAGAATTTCGCCTGATTCCCATATTTTCGTGTGCTATAGCCCACGCCTTCCAAGTGGTCCGGGGCCTAAATATTTTCCGGGCCATCAAATACGACCTAAGGAACAATAATCACTGCCCCAAAATATCGTTCCTCATTTTTTTGCTTTTTTTCGGCCAAAGAACTAGAATTACGCCCGATTCCCATATTTTCGTGTGCTATAGCCCACGCCTTCCCAGTGATCCCTCGACCCCTGGACCCCGATCTCCTAAAAATTTTCCGGGCAATCAAATACGACCTAAGAAACCATAGTCACCGCCCCGCCATGATCTTTACTCAAGTTTTGCATTTTTCGGCCAAAAAACTAGAATTCCGCCCGATTTCCATATTTTTGTGTGCTATAACCCACGCCTTCCAAGTGATCCCAAGACCCCCGGACCGCGATCGCTTAAAAAGTTTTTGGGCCATCAAATACGACCTAAGGAACCATAGTCACCGCCCCGCCATGACCTTTCCTCATTTTTTGCATTTTATGGCCAAAAAACTAGAATTCCGCCTGATTCCCATATTTTTGTGTTCTATAGCCCACGCCTTCCGAGTGGGTCAGGCCCCCCGGACTCGGATCGCCTAAAATGTATCCGGGCCATCAAATACGACCTAAAGAACCATAGTCATAGCCCTGCCATGACCGTTCCTCGTTTGTTTTGCGTTTTACGGTCAAAAAACAAGAATTCCGCCTGATTCCCATATTTTCGTGTGATATAGCCCACGCCTTCCAAGTGGTCCCGGGACCCCCAGACCCTAATTGCCTAAAAGTTTTTTGGGCCATCAAATACGACCTTAGGAACCATAGTCACCGCCTCGCCAGGATCGTTCCTCATGTTTTGCGTTTTTCGACCAAAGAACTATAATTCTGCCCGATTCCCATATTTTCATGTGCTATAGTCCATGCCTACCAAGTGGGCCGGTTCCCCAGGACTCGGATCGCCTAAAAGTTTTTCGGGCCATTAAATACGACCTAAGGAACCATTGTCACCCCCCCTCTCCGCCACGATCGTTCCTCACTTTTTGCATTTTTCGGCTAAAAAAGTAGAATTCCGCCCGATTCCCTTATTTTCGTGTGCTACAGCCTATGCCTTCCGAGTGGGCCGGCCCCCCCAGATTCGGATCGCCTAAAATTTTTCCGGGCCATTAAATATGACCTAAGGAACCATAGTCACCGCCCCGCCATGATCGTTCCTCATTTTTTGCGTTTTTCGGCCAAAAGAAAAACTACAATTTCGCCCGATTCCCATATTTTCGTGTGCTATAGCCCACGCCTTCCGAGTGGTCCCGGGACCCTGATCGCCTAAAAATTTTTCGGGCCATCAAATACGACCTAAAGAACCATAGTAACCACCCCTCCATGATCGTTCCTCATTTTTTGTATTTTTCGGCCAAAAAACTAGAATTCTGCCCGATTCCTATATTTTCGTGTGCTATAAGCCCACGCCTTCCCAGTGGGTAGGGCCCCCCGGAGCCGGATCGCCAAAATTTTTTCCGGGCCATCAAATACGACCTAAGGAACCATAGTCACCACCCCGCTATGACCTTTCCTCATTTTTTGCATTTTATGGCCAAAAATCTAGAATTCCGCCCGATTCCCATATTTTTGTGTTCTATAGCCCACGCCTTCCGAGTGGGTCAGGCCCCCCGGACTCGGATCGCCTAAAATGTATCCGGGCCATCAAATACGACCTAAAGAACCATAGTCACCGCCCTGCCATGACCGTTCCTCGTTTGTTTTGTGTTTTACGGCCAAAAATAAGAATTCCGCCTGATTCCCATATTTTCGTGTGATATAGCCCACGCCTTCCAAGTGGTCCCGGGACCCCCAGACCCTAATCGCCTAAAAATTTTTCGGGCCATCAAATACGACCTTAGGAACCATAGTCACCGCCTCGCCATGATCGTTCCTCATGTTTTGTATTTTTCGGCCAAAGAACTATAATTCTGCCCGATTCCCATATTTTCATGTGCTATAGTCCATGCCTACCGAGTAGGCCGGTCCCCCCGGACTCGGATCGCGTAAAATTTTTTCGGGCCATTAAATACGACCCAAGGAACCATAATAACTGCCCCGCCATGATCGTTCCTCATTTTTTGCGTTTTTCGGCCAAAAAACTAGAATTCCGCGTGATTCCCATATTTTCGTGTGCTATAGCCCACGCCTTCTGAGTGGGCCGGGCCCCCCGGACTCGGATCGCCTAAAATTTTTCCGGGCCATTAAATACGACCTAAGGAACCATAGCCCCCCCCTCGCCATGATCATTCCTCACTTTTTGCGTTTTTCGGCAGAAAAACTAGAATTCCGCCCGATTCCCATATTTTCATGTGCTATAGCCCACACCGTCCGAGTCCCCCCGGGACCCTGATCGCCTAAAAATTTTCCGGGCCATCAAATACAACCTAAGGAACCATAGTAACCACCCCTCCATGATCGTTCCTCATTTTTTGCATTTTTCGGCCAAAAAACTAGAATTCTGCCTAATTCCCATATTTTCGTGTGCTATAAGCCCATGCCTTCCCAGTGGGTAGGGCCCCCCGGAGCTGGATCGCCTAAATATTTTTCGGTCCATCAAATACGACCTAAGGAACCATAGGCACCGCCCTGCTATGACCTTTCCTCATTCTTTGAATTTTACGGCAAAAAAACTTGAATTCCGCCCGATTCCCATATTTTCGTGTGCTATAGTCCACGCCTTCCGAGTGGCCGGCTCCCCGGACTAGTATCGCCTAAAATTTTTCCGGGCCATCCAATATGACCTAAAGAACCATAGTCACCACCCTGCCATGACCGTTCGTCATTTTTTTGCGTTTTATGGCCAAAAAACTAGAATTCCGCCTTATTCCAATATTTTCGTGTGCTATAGCCCACTCCTTCCAAGTGGTCCCGAGACCCCCGGACCCCGATCGCGTAAAAAACTTTCGGGCCATAAAATATGACCTAAGGAACCATAGTCATCACCCAGCCATGATCATTCCTCATTGTTTGCATTTTACGGCCAAAAATCTAGAATTCCGCCCGATTTCCATATTTTCGTGCGCTATAGACCACGCCTTCCAAGTAGTCCATGGACCCCCGGACCCCGATATCCTAAAATTTTTCCGAGCCATCAACTACGACCTAAGGAACAATAGTCACTGCCCCGCCATGATTATTCCTCAATTTTTCTGTTTTTCGGCCAAAAAACTAGAAGTCCGTCCGATTCCCATATTTTCGTGTGCTATAGCCCACGCCTTTCGAGTAGGCCGGGCCCCTCAGACTCGGATCGCGTAAAAAAATTTCAGGCCATCAAATACGACCTAAGGAACCATAGTCACCGCCCCGCCATGATCGTTCCTCATGTTTTGCATTTTTCGGCCAAAAAACTAGAATTCTGCACGATTCCCATATTTTCGTGTGCTATAGCCCACACCTTCCAGGTGGTCCCGGGACCCCGATCGCCTAAGATTTTTTCGGGCCATCAAATACGAGCTAAGGAACCATAGTCACCTCCCCGCCATGATCGTTCCTCATTTGTTGCATTTTTCGGCCAAAAAACTAGAATTCCGCCCGATTCCCATATTTTTATGTGTTATAGCCCACGCCTTCCGAGAGGGCCGGGCCCCCGGACTTGAATCGCCTAAAGTCATTGTTTTGCATTTTACGGCAAAAAAACTAGAATTTTGCCCGATTTCCATATTTTAGTATTAGCCCACGCCTTCCGAGTGGGCCCGGAGCCCCGGACCCCGATTGCCTAAGATTTTTTCGGGACATCTAATACGACCTAAGGAACCATAGTCACCGCCTCGCCATGACCATTCCTCATTTTTTTGCATTTTACGGCCAAAAAACTAGAATTCCGCACCATTTCCATATTTTTGCGTGCTATAGCCCACGCCTTCCCAGTGGGCAGGGCCCCCCGGACCCGGATCGCCTAAAAATTTTACGAGCCATCAAATACAACCTAAGGAACCATAGTCACCGCCCCGCCATGACCTCTCCTCGTTCATTTGCGTTTTACGGCCAATAAATAGAATTTTGCTCAATTCCCATATTTCCGTGTGCTATATAGCCCACGCCTTCCGAGTGGGCCCGGACCGTCGGACCCCGATTGGAAAAAAAATTTCGGGCCAGCAAATACGACCTACGGAACCATAGTCACCGTCCAGCCATGACCGTTCCTCGCTTGTTTTGTGTTTTACGGCCAAAAAACTAGATATCTGCCCGATTCCCATTTTTTCGTGTGCTTTAGCCCACGCCTTACGAGTGGGCCCAGGCCCCCAGGACCTGGATCGTCTAAAAAAATTTTCAGGCCATCAAATACTTCCTAAGGAACCATAGACACAGCCCTGCCATGATTGTTCCTCATTATTTGCATTTTACGGCCAAAAAATTAGAATTCTGCCCGATTCTCATATTTTTGTGTGCTATATCCCACGCCTTCCGAGTGGGCCGGGGGCCCCAGACTCGAATCTCCTAAATACTTTTTGGTCCATCAAATATGACCTAAAGAACCATAGTCACCGCCTCGCCATGACCGTTCCTCATTATTTTTGCGTTTTACGGCAAAAAAACTAGAATTTCGCCTGATTCCCATATTTTCGTGTGCGCCCACGCCTTCCTAGTGGGCAGGGCCCCCAGACCCGGATCACCTATAATTTGTCTTGGCCCTCAAATACGACCTAAGGAACCATAGTCACCACCTCGCCATGACCTATCCTCCTTTTTTGCATTTTACGGCAAAAAAACTAGAATTCCGCCCGATTCCTATATTTCCGTGTGCTATAGGCCACTCCTTCCCAGTTGGCAGGGCCCCCCGGATCGCCTAAAAATTTTTCGGGCCATCAAATACGACCTAAGGAACCACAGTCACCGTCCCTCTATGACCGTTCCTCATTTTTTTTGCATTTTATGACAAAAAAACTATAATTTTGCCCGATTCCCATATTTTAGTATGCTAATAGCCCACGCCTTCCGAGTGGGCCCGGACCCCCAGACCCCGATAGCCTAAAATTTTTCAGGCCATCAAATATGACCTAAGGAACCATAGTACCGCCTCGCCATGACCGTTCCTCTTTTTTTTTTTGCGTTTTACGGCCAAAAAACTAGAATTCAGCCCCATTCCCATATTTTCTTGTGCTATAGCCCACACCTTCCCAGTGGGCAGGGCCCCCCGGACCCGGATCGCCTAAAATTTTTTCGAGCCATCAAATACGACCTAAGGAACCATAGTCACCGCCCCGCCATGACCTCTCCTAGTTCATTTGCGTTTTACGGCCAAAAAATAGAATTCTGCACAATTCCCATAGTATCGCGTGCTATAGCCCACGCCATCCGAGTGGGCCCGGGCCCTCGGACCCCGATCGCCTAAAATTTTTTCAGGCCATCAAATACGACATAAGGAACCATATTCACAGCCCCGCCATTACTGTTCCTCGTTTTTTTGCATTTTACGGCCAAAAGATAAGAATTCCGCGCGATTCCTATTGTTTTGTGTGCTATAGCCCACGCCTTCCGAGTGGTCCCGGGCCCACCGAAACCGGATCGCCTAAAATTTTTCCGGGCCTTCAAATACGACCTAAGGAACCATAGTCAAGCCCCTGCCATGATCGTTCCTCGCTGTTTTCCATTTTACAGCCAAAAACAAGAATTCCGCCTGTTTCCCATTTTTTCATGTGCTATAGCCCACGCCTTCTGAGTGGTCCTAGGCCACCCGGACCCGGATCACCTAAAATTTTATCGGGCCATCAAATATGACCTAAGGAACCATAGTCACCGCCCCTCCATGACCTCTCCTCATTGTTTTGCGTTTTACGGCAAAAAAACTTCAATTTTTCCCGATTCCCATACTTTCGTGTGCTATTGCCCACGCCTTCCGAGTGGGCCCGGGCCCCCCGGACCCCAATCGCCTAAAATTTTTTCGGGCCATCTAACATGACCTATGGAACCATAGTCACCGCCCCGCCATGACCGTTCCTCGTTGTTTTGCATTTTACGACCAAAAAACAAGAATTTCGCCTCGTTCCCATTTTTTCGTGTGCTTTAGCCCACGCTTCCAAGTGGTCCCAGGCCCCCCGGAACCGAATAGCCTAAAAATATTTTTGGCCATCAAATACGACCTAAGGAACCATAGTCACCACCCCGCGATAACCATTCCTCATTTTTTTGCTATTTACAGCCAAAAAATAAGAATTCCGCATGTTTTCCATTTTTTCGTGTGCTATAGCCCACGCCTTCCGAGTGGTCCCGGGCCCCCGGGACTCGGATCGCCTAAAATTGTTTAGGGCCACCAAATACGACCTAAAAAAACATAGTCACCGCCCCTCCATGACCGTTCCTCGTTGTTTTGCGTTTTACGACCAAAACGTAGGATTCTGCCCCGATTTCCATATTTTCGTGTGCTATAGCCCACGCCTTGCGAGTCGGCCCGGGCCCCCTGACCCGGATCGCCTAAAAGTTTTCAGGCCATCAAATACGACCTAAGGAACCATAGTCACCGTCCAGCCATGACCGTTCCTCGCTTGTTTTGTGTTTTACGGCAAAAAACCTAGATATCCGCCTGTTTCCCATTTTTTCTTGTGCTATAGCCCATGCCTTCCGAGTGGTCCTAGGCCCCCCAGACCCGGATTGCCTAAAATTTTATCGGGCCATCAAATATAACCTAAGGAACCATATTCACCGCCCCTCCATTACCTCTCCTCATTTTTTTGTGTTTTACGGCCAAAAAACTTTAATTTTTCCCGATTCCCATACTTTCGTGTGCTATTGCCCACGCCTTCCGAGTGGGCCCGGGCCCCCCGGACCCCGATCACCTAAAATTTTTCCGGGCCATCTAACACGACCTAAGGAACCATAGTCACCGCCCCGCCATGACCGTTCCTCGTTGTTTTGCATTTTACGACCAAAAAACAAGAATTTCGCCTCGTTCCCATTTTTTCGTGTGTGTTGGCCCACGCTTCCGAGTGTTCCCAGTCCCCCCGGAACCGGATAGCCTAAAAATTTTTTTGGCCATCAAATACGACCTAAGGAACCATAGTCACCGCCCCGCGATGACCATTCCTCATGTTTTTGCATTTTACAGCCAAAAAATAAGAATTCCGCATGTTTTCCATTTTTTCGTGTGCTATAGCCCACGCCTTCCGAGTGGTCCCGGGCCCCCGGGACACAGATCGCCTAAAATTGTTTAGGGCCACCAAATACGACCTAAAAGAACATAGTCACCGCCTCTCCATGACTGTTCCTCGTTGTTTTGCGTTTTACGACCAAAACGTAGGATTCTGCCCCGATTTCCATATTTTCGTGTGCTATAGCCCACGCCTTGCGAGTCAGCCCGGGCCCCCTAACCCGGATCGCCTAAAATTTTTCGGGCCATCAAATACGACCTAAGGAACTATAGTCAGCGTCCAGCCATAACCGTTCCTCGCTTGTTTTGTGTTTTACGGCAAAAAAACTAGATATCCGCCCGATTCCCATTTTTTCGTGTGCTTTAGCCCACGCCTTACGAGTGGGCCCAGGCCCCCAGGACCTAGATCGTCTAAAAAAATTTCAGGCCATCAAATACGTCCTAAGGAACCATAGACACAGCCCTGCCATGATTGTTCCTCATTATTTGCATTTTACGGCCAAAAAATTAGAATTCAGCCGGATTTCCATATTTTCGTGTGCTATATCCCACGCCTTCCGAGTGGGCCGGGGGCCCCAGACTCGGATCGCCTAAATTCTTTTCGGTCCATCAAATACAACCTAAAGAACCATAGTCACCGCTCGCCATGACCGTTCCTCATTATTTTTGCATTTTACGGCAAAAAAACTAGAATTCTGCCTGATTCCCATATTTTCGTGTGCTATAGCCCACGCCTTCCCAGTGGGCAGGGGCCCCCGGACCCGGATCGCCTAAAATTTTTCTAGGCCCTCAAATATGACCTAAGGAACCATAGTCACCACCTCGCCATGACCTATCCTCCTTTTTTGTGTTTTACGGCAAGAAAACTAGAATTTCGCCCGATTCCCATGTTTCTGTGTGCTATAGTCCACGCCTACCCAGTGGGCAGGGCCCCCCGGACTCGGATCGCCTAAAATTTTTCTGGGCCATCAAATACGACCTAAGGAACAATAGTCACCGCCCCGCCATGACCTCTTCTCATTTTTTTGCATTTTACGGGCAACAAACTAGAATTTCGCCCGATTCCCATATTTTCGTGTGCTATAGCCTACGCCTTCTGAGTGGTCCTAGGCCCCCCGGAACGGGTCCCCAAAATATTTTTGCGCCATCAAATACGACCTAAGGAACCATAGTCACCTCCCCTCTATGACCGTTCCTCATTTGTTTTGCATTTTACGGCAAAAAAACTAGAATTCTGCTCGATTCCCATATTTTAGTTTGCTAATAACCCACGCCTTCCGAGTGGGCCCGGACCCCGATCGACTAAAATTTTTCCGAGCCATCAAATACGACCTAAGGAACCATAGTCACCGCCCCACCATGACCTCTCCTCGTTTATTTGCATTTTACGGCCAAAAAATAGAATTTTGCCCAATTACCATATTTTCGTGTGCTATAGCCCACGCCTTCCGAGTGGGCCCGTACCCCTGGACCCCGATTGCCTAAAAATTTTTCGAGCCATCAAATACAACCTAAGGAACCATAGTCACCGTCCATCCATGACCGTTCCTCGCTTGTTTTGTGTTTTACGGCCAAAAAACTAGATATTCGCCCGATTCCCATTTTTTCGTGTGCTTTAGCCCACGCCTTACGAGTGGGCCCAGGCCCCCAGGACCTGGATCGTCTAAAAAAATTTCAGGCCATCAAATACTTCCTAAGGAACCATAGACACAGCCCTACCCTGATTGTTCCTCATTATTTGTATTTTACGGCCAAAAAATTAGAATTCTGCCCGATTCCTATATTTTCGTGTGCTATATCCCACACCTTCCGAGTGGGCCGGGGGCCCCAGACTCGGATCGCCTAAATTCTTTTTGGTCCATCAAATATGACCTAAAGAACCATACTCACCGCCTCGCCATGACCGTTCCTCATTATTTTTGCGTTTAACGGCAAAAAAACTAGAATTTCGCCTGATTCCCATATTTTCGTGTGCGCCCACGGCTTCCTAGTGGGCAGGGGCCCCCGGACCCGGATCACCTAAAATTTGTCTTGGCCCTCAAATACGACCTAAGGAACCATAGTCACCACCTCGCCATGACCTATCCTCCTTTTTTGCATTTTATGGCAAAAAACTAGAATTCCGCCCGATTCCTATATTTCCGTGTGCTATAGGCCACTCCTTCCCAGTGGGTAGGGCCTCCCGGACTCGGATCGCCTAAAATTTTTCTGGGCCATCAAATACGACCTAAGGAACAATAGTCACCGCCCCTGCATGACCTCTCCTTTTTGTTTTTTGCGTTTTACGGTCAACAAACTAGAATTTCGCCAGATTCCCATATTTTCTTGTGTTATAGCCTTCTGAGTGGTCCCGGGCCCCCTACAACAGGGTCGCCCAAAATATTTTCGGGCCATCAAATACGACCTAAGGAACCATAGTCACCGCCCCTCTATGACCGTTCCTCATTTTTTTTGCATTTTACGGCAAAAAAACTAGAATTATGCCCGATTCCCATATTTTAGTATGCTAATAGCCCACGCCTTCCGAGTGGGCCCGGACCCCCGGACCCCGAAAGCCTAAAATTTTTCGGGCCATCAAATATGACCTAAGGAACCATAGTCACCGCCTCGCCATGACCATTCCTCTTTTTTTTTTTTGCGTTTTACGGCCAAAAAACTAGAATTCCGCCCCATTCCCATATTTTCGTGTGCTATAGCCCACGCCTTCCCAGTGGGCAGGGCCCCCCGGACCCGGATAGCCTAAAATATTTTCGAGCCATCAAATACGACCTAAGGAACCATAGTCACCGCCCCGCCATGACCTCTCCTAGTTCATTTGCATTTTACGGCCAAAAAATAGAATTCTGCACAATTCCTATATTTTCGTGTGCTATAGCCCACGCCATCCGAGTGGGCCCGGGCCTCCGGACACCGATCGCCTAAAATTTTTCCGGGCCGTCAAATATGACATAAGGAACCATATTCACAACCCCTCCATTACCATTCCTCATTTTTTTGCATTTTACTGCCAAAAGATAAGAATTCCGCACGATTCCTATTTTATTTTGTGCTATAGCCCACCCCTTCCGAGTGGTCCCGCGCTTCCCGGAACCGGATAGCCTAATATTTTTTCGGGCCTTCAAATATGACCTAAGGAACCATAGTCAACCCCTTGCCATGATCGTTCCTCGCTGTTTTGCATTTTACAGCCAAAAAACAAGAATTCCGCCCGTTTCCCATTTTTTCGTGTGCTATAGCCCACGCCTTCCGAGTGGTCCTAGGCCCCCCGGACCCGGATCGCCTAAAATTTTATCGGGCCATCAAATATGACCTAAGGAACCATAGTCACTGCCCCTCCATGACCTCTCCTCATTTTTTTGCGTTTTACAGCCAAAAAACTTCAATTTTTCCCGATTCCCATACTTTCGTGTGCTATTGCCCACGCCTTTCGATTGGGCCCGGGCCCCCCGGACCCTGATCGCCTAAAATTTTTTCAGGCCATCTAACATGACCTAAGGAACCATAGTCACCGCCCCGCCATGACCGTTCCTCGTTGTTTTGCATTTTACGGCCAAAAAACAAGAATTTCGCCTCGTTCCCATTTTTTCGTGTACTTTAGCCCATGCTTCCGACCGGTTCCAGGCCCCCCGGAATCGGATAGCGTAAAATTTTTTTTGGCCATAAAATACGACCTAAGGAACCATAGTCACCATCCCGCGATGACCATTCCTCATTTTTTTTTCATTTTACAGCCAAAAAACAAGAATTCTGCATGTTTCCCATTTTTTCGTGTGCTATAGCCCACGCCTTCCGAGTGGTCCCGGGCCCCCGGGACTCATATCACCTAAAATTGTTTAGGGCCACCAAATACGACCTAAAAAAACATAGTCACCGCCCCTCCATGACCGTTCCTCGTTGTTTTGCGTTTTACGACCAAAACATAGGATTCTACCCGATTTTCATATTTTTGTGTGCTATAGCCCACGCCTTGCGAGTCGGCCTGGGCCCCCTGACCCGGATCACCTAAAATTTTTCAGGCCATCAAATACGACCTAAGGAACCATAGTCACCGTCCAGCCATGACCGTTCCTCGCTTGTTTTGTGTTTTACGGCAAAAAAACTAGATATCCGCCCGATTCCCATTTTTTCGTGTGCTTTAGCCCACGCCTTACGAGTGAGCCCAGGCCCCCAGGACTTGGATCGTCTAAAAATATTTCAGGCCATCAAATACGTCCTAAGGAACCATAGACACAGCCCTGCCATGATTGTTCCTCATTATTTGCATTTTACGGCCAAAAAATTAGAATTCTGCCAGATTTCCATATTTTCATGTGCTATATTCCACGCCTTCCGAGTGGGCCGGGGGCTCCAGACTCGGATCGCCTAAATTCTTTTCTGTCCATCAAATACAACCTAAAGAACCAAATTCACCGCCTCGTCATGACCGTTCCTCATTATTTTTGCGTTTTACGGCAAAAAAACTAGAATTTCGCCTGATTCCCATATTTTCATGTGCTATAGCCCACGCCTTCCCAGTGGGCAGGGGCCCCCGGACCCGGATCACCTAAAATTTGTCTAGGCCATCAAATACGACCTAAGGAACAATAGTCACCACCCCGCCATGACCTCTACTCGTTTTCTCGCATTTTACGGGCAACAAACTAGAATTTCGCCCGATTCCCATATTTTCATGTGCTATAGCCCACGCCGTCTGAGTGGTCCCGGGCCCCCCGGGACGGGTCGCCCAAAATATTTTTGCGCCATCAAATACGACCTAAGGAACCATAGTCACCGCCCCTCTATGACCGTTCCTCATTTTTTTGCATTTTACGGCAAAAAAACTAGAATTCTTCCCGATTCCCATATTTTAGTATGCTAATAACCCACGCCTTCCGAGTGGGCCCGGACCCCCGGACCCCGATCGCTAAAATTTTTCCGGGCCATCAAATATGACCCTAGGAACCATAGTCACCGCCTTGCCATGACCGTTCCTCATGTTTTTGAATTTTACGGCCTAAAAACTAGAATTCCGCCCCATTCCCATATTTTTGTGTGCTATACCCACGCCTTCCCAGTGGGCAAGCCCCCCCGGACCCGGATCGCCTAAAATTTATCAGATTCATCAAATACGGCCTAAGGAACCATAGTCACCTCCCCATGACCTATCCTCGTACATTTGCGTTTTACGGCCAAAAAAATAGAATTCTGCACAATTCCAATATTTTCGTGTGCTATACCCACGCCTTCCGAGTGGGCCCGGGCCGCCGGACCCCGATCGCCTAAAAATTTTTCAGGCCATCAAATACGACATAAGGAACCATATTCACAGCTCCGAAATGACCGTTCCTCAGTTTTATGCATTTTACGGCCAAAAAATAAGAATTTCGCACGATTCCCATTTTTTTGTGTGCTATAGCCCACGCCTCGGTCCCAGGCCCCCCGAAATCGGATTGCCTAAAATTTTTCCAGGCCATCAAATATGACCTAAGGAACCATAGTCACCTCCCCGCCAAGACCGTTCCTCGCTGTTTTGCATTTTACAGCCAAAAAATAAGAATTCCGCCGGTTTCCCATATTTTCGTGTGCTATAGCCCACGCCTTCCGAGTTGGCCTAGGCCCCCCAGACCCGGATCACCTAAAATTTTATCGGGCCATCAAATATGACCTAAGTAACCATAGTCACCACCCCACCATTACCTCTCCTCATTATTTTGCATTTTACAGCCAAAAAACTACAATTTTGCCCGATTCCCCATACTTTCGTGTGCTATTTCCCATGCCTTCCGAGTGCGGCCGGGCCCCCTAGACCCCGATCGCCTAAAATATTTCCGGGCCATCTAACACGACTTAAGGAACCATAGTCACCTCCCCGCCATGACCGTTCCTCGTTTTTTTGCATTTTACGGCCAAAAAACAAGAATTTCACCTGGTTTCCATTTTTTTGTGTGCTTTAGCCCACGCTTCCGAGTGGTCCCGGCCCCCCCGGAACCGGATAGCCTAAAGTTTTTTTGGGCCGTCAAATACGACCTAAGGAACCATAGTCACCGCCCCGCCATGACCGCTCCTCATTTTTTTGCATTTTACAGCCAAAAAACAAAAATTCCGTATGTTTCCCATTTTTTCGTGTGCTATAGCCCACGCCTTCTGAGAGGTCCCGGGCCCCCCGGACTTGGATCTCTTAAAATTTTTCAGGGCCACCAAATACGACCTAAGGAAATATAGTCACCGCCCCGCCATGACCGTTCCTCGTTGTTTTGCGTTTTACGACCAAAACATAGAATTCTGCCTGATTTCCCTATTTTCGTGTGCTATAGCCCACGCCTTGCGAGTGGGCCCTGGCCCGCCTGACCCGGATCGCCTAAAATTTTTCGGGCTATCAAATACGACCTATGGAACCATAGTCACCATCCATCCATGACCGTTCTTTGCTTGTTTTGCGTTTTACAGCGAAAAAACTAGAATTCCGCCCGATTCCCATTTTTTCGTGTGCTTTAGCCCACGCTTTCTGGGTGGGCCCAGGCCCACAGGACCTGGATCGTCTAAAAAAATTTCAAGCCATCAAATACGTCCTAAGGAACCATAGACACAGCCCTGCCATGATTGTTCCTCATTATTTGTATTTTACGGCAAAACAATTAGAATTCTGCCAGATTCCCATATTTTCGTGTGTTATATCCCATGCCTTCCGAGTGGGCCGGGGGCCCCAGACTCGGATCGCCTAAATATTTTTTTGGTCCATCAAATACGACCTAAAGAACCATAGTAACTGCCTCGCCATGACCATTCCTCATTGGTTTTGCGTTTTACGGCAAAAAAACTTGAATTTCGCCCGATTCCCATATTTTCTTATGCTATAGCCCACGCCTTCCAAGTGGGCAGGGCCCCCCGGACCCGGATCGCCTAAAATTTGTCTGGCCCCTCAAATACTACCTAAGGAACCATAGTCACAACCTTGCCATGACCTCTCCTCATTTTTTTTGCGTTTTACGGCCAACAAACTAGATCTTCGCCCGATTCCCATATTTTGCAATATCCCACGCCTTCCAAGAGGGCGCGGCCCCCCGGACCCTGATCGCCTAAACGATTTTTACGGGCCATTAAATACGACCAAAGGAACCATATTCAAAGCTCTGCCATGACCGTTCCTCATTTTTTTGCATTTTACGGCCAAAAAACAAGAATTTCGCCTCGTTCCCATTTTTTGTGTGCCACCTTCCGAGTGGTCCCGGAACCCCCGGAACAGAATCGCCTAAAATTTTTCAGGGCCACCAAATACGACCTAAGGAAATATGGTCACCGCCTCGCCATGACTGTTCCTCGTTGTTTTGTGTTTTACGACCAAAAAAGTAGAATTCCGCCCCCCTCCTATATTTTCATGTGCTATACCCACGCCTTGCGAGTGGTTCAGGGCCCCCTGGAAACGGATCGCCTAAAAATTTTTCGGGCCATAGAATACGACCTAAGGAACCATAGTCACCGTCCCGCCATGAGCGTTCATCATTTTTTTTCATTTTACGGCCAAAAAACTAGAATTCCGCCCAATTCCCATATTTCGTGTGCTAGCCCACGCCTTACGAGTGGGCCGGGCCCCCCGGACTCGGAGCGCCTAAAAATATTTCAGGCTATCAAATATGACATTATGAACCACAGTCACCGCATTGCCATGATCGATCCTCTTTTTTTTTGCGTTTTACGGCCAAAAAACAAGAATTCCGCCCGATTCCTATATTTTCGTGTGATATAGCCCACGCCTTCCCAGTGGGCAGGCCCCCTGACCCGGATCGTCTAAAATATTTCCTGGCCATCAAATACGACCTAAGGATCCATAGTCACTGCCCCACCATGACCTCTCCTCGTTTTTTGCATTTTACGGCAAAAAAACTAGAATTCCGCCCGTTTCCCATATTTTCGTTCCCACTCCTTCCGAGTGGGATTGGGCCCCTGGAATCGGATCGCCTAAAATTTGTTCAGGCTATAAAACACGACATAAGGAACCATAGTCATCACCCCGCCATGACCGTTCCTCATTTTTTTGCGTTTTCGGCCAAAAAACTAGAATTCCGCCTGATTCTCACATTTAAGTGTGCTATAGCCCACGCCTTTCGAGTGGGCGCGGGCCCCCGGACCCCGATTGCCTAAAAATTTTCCGGGCCATGAAATACGACCTAAGGAATCATAGTTACCGCTCTACCATAATTGTTCCTCATTTTTTGCGTTTTACGGCCAAAACACTAGAATTCCGCCCGATTCCCATATTTTCATGTGCTATAGCCCACGCCTTCCAAGTGGGCCGGGCTCCCCGGATTCGGTTCGCCTAAAATTTTTTTGGGGCATCAAATACGATCTAAGGAACCATGGTCACCACCCCGCCATGACATCTCTTCGTTGTTTTGCGATTTACGGCCATACTAGAATTTCGCCTGATTCCCATGTTTTCGTGTGCTATAGCCCACACCTTCCGAGCGGGTCCGGCCCCCGGACTCGGATCGCCTAAAAATTTTTCAAGCCATCAAATATGACATTATGAACCATAGTAACCGCCTCGCCATGACCATTCCTTATTTATTTGCGTTTTATGGCCAACAAACTAGGATTCTGCCCGATTCCATATTTTCGGGTGCTAAAGACCACACCTATCGAGTGGGCCGGGCCCCCGAACCCGGATCGCCTAAAATATTTTTGGGCCATCAAATACGACCTAAGGAACCATAGTCACTGCCCGCCATGACCTTCCTCGTTCTTTTGCGTTTTAAGGCAGCCCGGGCACCCGGACCCCGATCGCCTAAACTTTTTCCTAGCCATCAAATACGACCTAAGGAACCATATTCACAGCCTCGCCATGACCGTTCTTCGTTCTTTTGCGTTTTATGTCCAAAAAACTAGAATTCTGCCTGATTCCCATATTTTCGTGTGCTATAGCCCACGCGTTCCGTGTGTGCCCGGTCCCCCTCAGAACTGGATCGCCTAAAAGATTTTCAAGCCATCACATACGACCTAAGGAACCATAGTCACCGTCCCGCCATGAACATTCCTCGCTTTTTTGCATTTTCGTCAAAAAACTAGAATTCTGCCTGATTTCCATATTTTCGTGTGCTATATCCCACGCCTTCCAAGAGGGCGCGGCCCCCCGGACCCCGATCGCCTAAAAATTTTTCGGGCCATGAAATACGGCCTAAGGAACCATAGTTACCGCTCCGCAATGATCGTTCCTCATGTTTTGCGTTTTACGGTCAAAAAACTAGAATTCCGCCTCATTCCCATAATTTCATGTGCTATAGCCCATGCCTTACAAATGGGCCGGGCCCCCCGGACTCGGATAGTCACATAGTCACCGCCCGGCCATGGTGATGGCCTCTCAAATACAACCTAAGGAATCATAGTCACCGCCCGGCCATGGCCTCTCCTCATTTGTTTTGCATTTTACGGCCAAAATACTAGAATTTCGCATGATTCCCATATTTTCGTGTGATATAGCCCACGCCTTCCGAGTGGGTTCGGGCCATGATCGACCAAAAATGTTTTCGGGCCATCTAATACGACCTAAGGAACCATAGTCACAGCCCCGCCATGACCGTTACTCGTCGTTTTGCATTTTACGGCCAAAAAAAGAATTCTACTAGATTCCCATTTTTTCGTGTGCTATATAGCCCACGCCTTCCGAGTGGTCCCGGGGCCCGCGGAACGGGATCGCCTAAATTTTTCCGTGAAATAAAATATAACCTAAGGAACCATAGTCACTGCCCCTCCATGACCGTTCTTCATTTTTTTTGCATTTTACGGCCAAAAAAGTAGAATTCCGCGTGATTCCCATATTTTCGTATGCTATAGCACACGCCTTGCGAGTGGGCCCGGGCCCCCCAAAATAGGATCGCCTAAAAATTTTTCGGGCTAAAGAATATGACCTAAGGAACCATATTCACCGACCCACCGTGACCGTTCCTCGTTGTTTTGCATTTTACGGCCAAAAAACTAGAATTCCGCCCGATTACCATATTTTCGTGTGCTGTAGCCCACGCCTTCTGAGTGAGCATGGGCCCCCAGACCCAGATCGCCTAAAAATTTTCCGGGCCATCAAATACGACCTAAGGAACCATAGTCACCGCCCCGCCATGATCGTTCCTCATTTTTTGCATTTTACGGCCAAAAAACTAAAACTCCGCCCAACTCCCATATTTTCGTCTGCTATAGCCCACGCCTACCGAGTGGGCCGGCCCCCCTGAACCCAGATTGCCTAAAATATTTCTGGGGCATCAAATACGACCTAAGGAACCATTGTCACTGCCTGCTATGACCTCTCCTCGTTCTTTTGCGTTTTACGGCCAAAAAAGTAGAATTCCGCCCGATTCCCATATTTTCGTGTGCTATAGCCCACGCCTTTCGAGTGGGCCCGGGCCCCCCGAATCTGGATAGCCTAAAATTTTTCCGGGCAAACAAATACGACCTAAGGAACCATATTAACCGACCCGCCATGAGCGTTCCTCGTTGTTTTGCATTATACGGCTAAAAAAGTAGAATTCTGCCCGATTCCCATATTTTCATGTGCTATAGCCCACGCCTTGCGAGTGGGCTCGGGCCCCCCGAAACCAGATCGCCTAAAAATTTTCCGGGCCATCAAATATGACCTAAGGAACCATAGTCACCGCCCCGCCATGATCGTTCCTCATTTTTTGAATTTTGCGGCCAAATAACTAGAACTCCGCCCAACTCCCATATTTTCATGTGCTATAGCCCACGCCTACCGAGTGGGCCGGGCAGTCCTAACCCGGATCGCTTAAAATATTTGCGGGCCATCAAATACGACCTAAGGAATCATAGTCACTGCCCGCCATGACCTCTCCTCATTCTTTTGCATTTTACGGCCAAAAAACTAGAATTCCGCACGATTCCCATATTTTCATGTGCTATAGCCCACACCTTCCGAGTGGGCCCGGGTCCCTGGACGCCGATCGCCTAAAATTTTTCTGGGCCATTAATTACGACCTAAGGAACCAAATTCACAGCCCCGCCATGACTGTTCCTCGTTCTATTGCGTTTTACGGCCAAAAAACTAGAATTCCGCCTAATTCCCATATTTTCGTGTGCTATAGCCCACGCCTTTCGAGTGGGTCCGGTCCCCCCAAAACCGGATCACCTAAAAATTTTTCGGGCCATCACTTATGACCTAAGGAACCATAATCACCGTCTCGCCATGACCGTACCTCACTTTTTGCATTTCCAGACAAAAAACTAGAATTTTGCCCAATTTCCATATTTTCGTGTGCTATAGCCCATGCCTTCCGAGTGGGCGCGGGCCCCGGGACACCGATCGCCTAGAATATTTTTGGGACATGAAATACGACCTAAGGAACCATAGTTACCGCTCCGCAATGATCGTTCCTCATGTTTTGCGTTTTACGGCCAAAATACTAGAATTCCGCCTAATTCCCATATTTTCATGTGCTATAGCCCACGCCTTACAAGTGGGTCGGGCCCCCCAGACTCGGATCGCCTAAATTTTTTTCGGGTCATCAAATACGATCTAAGGAACCATAGTCACCGCCCTGCCATGGCCTCTCCCCATTTGTTTTGTGTTTTACGGCCAAAATACTGGAATTCCGCCCGATTCCTATATTTTCGTGTGCTAAAGCCCACGCCTTCCGAGTGGGCCCGGGCCCCCGGACCCCGATCGACCAAAAATGTTTCTGGGCCATCTAATACGACCTAAGGAACCATAGTCACCGCCCCGCCATGACCGTTCCTTGTTGTTATGCATTTTACGGCCAAAAAACAAGAATTCTGCCCGATTCTCATTTTTTCGTGTGCTATAGCACACGCCTTCCGAGTGGTCCCGGGTCCCGCCGAACCAGATCGCCTAAAAGTTTTCCGGGCGAACAAATAAGACCTAAGGAACAATATTCACCGACCAGCTGTGACCGTTCCTCGTTGTTTTGCATTTTACAGCCAAAAAACTAGAATTCTGCCCGATTACCATATTTTTGTGTGCTATAGCCCACCCCTTCGGAGTGGGCCCGGGCCCCTAGACCCAGATTGCCAAAAAAATTTCCGGGCCATCAAATACGACCTAAGGAACCATAGTCACCGCCCCGCCATGATCGTTCCTCATTCTTTGCATTTTACGGCCAAAAAACTAAAATTCCGCCCAATTCCCATATTTTTGTGTGCTATAGCCCACGCCTAATGAGTGGGCCGTGCTCCCCGGACTCGAATCGCCTAAAAAGTTTTTGGGCCATCAAATATGACATTAAGAACCATAGTCACTGCCTCGCCATGACCGATCCTCATTTTTTCATTTTACGGCAAAAAAACTAGAATTCCGCCAGATTTCCATATTTTCGTGTGCTATAGCCCAAGCCTTTCGAGTGGGCACGAGCCCCCGTACCCCGATCGTCTAAAAATTTTCTGAGCTATGAAATAGGACCTATGGAACCATAGTTACCTATCTGCCATGATCGTTCCTCATTGTTTGCGTTTTACGGCCAAAAAATTAGAATTCCGCCAGATTCCCATATTTTCGTGTGCTATAGCCCACGCCTTCCAAGTGGGCCGGACCCCCCGGAATCAGATAGCCTAAAATTTTTTCGGTCCATCAAATATGACCTAAGGAACCATAGTCACCGCCCCTCCATGACCTCTCCTCGTTGTTTTGCATTTAAAGCCAAAAGACTAGAATTTCGCACGATTCTCATATTTTCGTGTGCTATAGCCCAAGCCTTCTAAGTGGGCCCCCTGGACCCTGATCACATAAAATTTTTCCGGGCCATCTAATACGACCTAAGGAACCATAGTCACCGCCCCTCCGTGACCGTTCCTCGTTTTTATGCATTTTACAGCCAAATATCAAGAATTCCGCCCGATTCCTATTCTTTCTTGTGCTATAGCCCATGCCTTCCGAGTGGTCCCTGGGCCCCCGGAATCGGATCGCCTAAAAAATTTCCGGGCCATCAAATACGACCTAAGGAACCATAGTCACCACCCCGCCATACCGTTCCTTCTTATTTTGCATTTTTCTGCCAAAAAAGTAGAATTCCGCTCGATTCCCATATTTTCGTGTGCTATAGCCCACGCCTTGCGAGTGGGCCCGGGCCCCCGGACCCGGATCGCCTTAAATTTTCCGGGCCATCAAATACGACCTAAGGAACCATAGTCACTGCCCCGCTATGAATGTTCCTTGCTTGTTTTGTGTTTTACGGTCAGAAAACTAAAATTCCGCCTGATTCCCATTCTTTCGTGTGCTATAGCCCACGCCTTCCGAGTGGTCCCCGGCTCCCCAAAACCGGATCGCCTAAAATTTTTCCGGGCCATCAACTACGACCTAAGGAACCATATTCACTGACCCGCCATGACCGTTCCTCGTTGTTTTGCATTTTATGGCCAAAAAATAAGAATTCCACCCGATTCCCATATTTTCGTATGCTATAGCCCACGCCTTCCGAGTGGGCCTGGGCCCCCAGACTAGGGTCGCCTAAAAATTTTCCGGGCCATCAAATACGACCTAAGGAACCATAGTCACCGCCCCGCCATGATCGTTCCTCATGTTTTGCGTTTTACAGCCAAAAAACTAGAATTCCGCCCGATTCCCATATTTTCGTGTGATATAGCCCACACCTTCCGAGTGGGCCTAGGCCCCCGGACTCGGATCACCTAAAAAAAAATTCGGGTTATCAAATACGACATTAAGAACCACAGTCACCGCCTCGCCATGACCGATCCTCTTTTTTTTGCGTTTTACGGCCAAAAAACTAGTATTCCGCCCCCATTCCCATATTTTCGTGTGCTATAGACTACGCCTTCTGAGTGGGCGCAGTCCCCCGGACCCTGATCGCCTAAAGGTTTTTCGGGACATGAAATATGACTTAAGGAACCATAGTCATCACCCCGCCATGACCATTCCTAGCTTGTTTTGCGTTTTACGGTAAAAAAAACTAGAATTCTGCCCAATTCCCACTTTTTCGTGTGCTATATAGCCCACGCCTTCCGAGTGGTCCCGGTCCCCCGGAACCGGATCACCTAAAATGTTTTCGGGACATCAATTACGACCTAAGGAACCATATTCACCAACCTGCCATGACCGTTCCTCGTTGTTTTGAATTTTACGGCAAACAAAAAAGAATTCTGCCCGATTCCCGTATTTTCCTGTGTTATAGCCCACGCCTTACGAGTGGGCCCGAGCTCCCTGACCCGGATCACCTAAAAATTTTCAAGGCCATCAAATACGACCTAAGGAACCATATTCACAACCCCTCCACGACCGTTCCTCGTTCTTTTGCATTTTACGGCCAAAAAACTAGAATTCCCCCTAATTCTCATATTTTCGTGTGCTATCACGCCTTCCGAGTGGGTCCGGTCCCCCTAGAACCGGATCGCTTAAAATTTTTCCGGGCCATCACATATGACCTAAGGAACCATAATAACGGTCCTGCCATGACCGTTCCTCGTTTTTTTCCATTTACGGCGAAAAACGAGAATTTCGCCTGATTTGCATATTTTCGTGTGCTATAGACCACGCCTTCCGAGTGGGCGCGGGCCGCCGGACCCCGATCGCCTAAAAAATTTTCGGGACATGAAATACGACCTAAGGAACCATAGTTACCGCTCTGCCATGATCGTTCCTCATGTTTTGCATTTTACGGCCAAAAAACTAGAATTCCGTCCAACTCCCATATTTTCGTGTGCTGTAGCACACGCCTAACGAGTGGGTCGGGCCCCCCGGACTCGGATCGCCTAAAGTTTTTTCGGGCTATCAAATACGACATTAAGAACCATAGTCACCGCCTCGCCATGACCGATCATCATTTTTTGCGTTTTACGGCCAAAATACTAGAATTCCACCTGATTCCCATATTTTCGTGTGCTATAGCCCACGCCTTCCAAGTGGGCCGGGCCCCTGGACTCGGATCGCCTAAAAATTTTTCGGGCCATCAAATACGACCTAAGGAACCATAGTTACCATCCCGCAATGACCTCTCCTCATTTTTTTGCCTTTTACGACCAAAATACTAGAATTCCGCTCGATTCCCATATTTCCGTGTGCTATAGCCCAAGCCTTCCGAGTGAGCCCGCGGCCCAGATCACCTAAAAATTTTCAGGGCCATCAAATACGACCTAAGGAACCATATTCATAGCCCCGCCATGACCGCTCCTCGTGCTTTTGCATTTTACGGCCAAAAAACTAGAACTCCTCCTAATTCCCATATTTTCGTGTGCTATAATAGCCCACGCCTTCCGAGTGGGCCCGGACCTCCCGGACCCCGATCGCCTAAAACATTTCCATGCCATCAAATACGACCTAAGGAACCATAGTTACCATCCCTCCATGACCTCTCCTCATTTTTTTGCGTTTTACGACCAAAATACTAGAATTCCGCACGATTCCCATATTTTCGTGTGCTATAGCCCGCGCCTTCCGAGTGAGCCTGGGCCCCCAGACCCAGATCGCCTAAAAATTTCCAGGGCTATCAAATACGACCTAAGGAACCATATTCCCAGCCCCGCCATGACCGTTCCTCGTTCTTATGCGTTTTACGGCCAAAAAACTAGAATTCCTCCTAATTCCCATATTTTCGTGTGCTATAGCCCACGCCTTCCGAGTGGTCCCGGTCCCCCCCCAGAACCGGATCGCCTAAAATTTTTCCGGGCCATCACATACAACCTAAGGAACCATAATCACCGACCCGCCATGAACGTTCCTCGTTTTTTTGCGTTTTTGGCCAAAAACTGAGAATTCCGCCCGATTTCCATATTTTCCTGTGCTATAGCCCACGCCTTCCGAGTGGGCGCGGGCCCCCGCACCCCGATCGCCTAAAATATTTTGGGCCATGAAATACGACCTAAGGAACCATAGTTACCGCTCCGCAATGATCGTTCCTCAAGTTTTGCATTTTACGGCCAAAAAACTAGAATTCTGCCTGATTCCCATATTTTCATGTGCTATAGCCCACTCCTTACAAGTGGGCCGGGCCCCCCGGACTCGGATCGCCTAAAATTTTTTTGGACAATTAAATAAGACCTAAGGAACCATAGTCACTTCCCCGCCATGGCCACTCCCTGTTTGTTTTGCGTTTTATGGCCAAACTACTAAAATTCCGCCCAATTCCCATATTTTCGTGTGCTAAAGCCCACGTCTTCCGAGTCGGCCCCGGACCCCGATCGAAAAAAAATATTTTCGGGCCATCTAATACGACCTAAGGAACCATAGTCACCGCCCCACCATGACCATTCCTCGTTCTTTTGCGTTTTACGGCCAAAAATTAGAATTCCTCACGATTCCCATATTTTCGTGTGCTATAGCCCACGCCCTGCGGGTGGGCCCGGGCCCCCCGAAACCGAATAGCCTAAAATACTTCAGGGCGAACAAATACGACCTAAGGAACCATATTCACCGACCCGCCATTACCGTTCCTCGTTGTTTTGCATTTTACGGCCAAAAAACTAGAATTCCGCCCGATTACAATATTTTCGTGTGCTCTAGCCCACGCCTTCGGAGTGAGCCCGGGCCCCCAGACCCAGATCGCCTAAAAATTTTTTGGGCCATCAAATACGACCTAAGGAACCATAGTCACTGCCCCGCCATGATCGTTCCTCATTGTTTGCATTTTACGGCCAATAAACTAGAATTCCGCCCAACTCCCATATTTTCGTGTGCTATAGCCCACGCCTAACGAGTGGTTCGGGCCCCCCGGACTCAGATCACCTAAGAATATTTCGGGCCATGAAATACGACATTAAGAACCATAGTCTCTGCCTTGCCAAGACCGATACTCATTTTTTGCATTTTACGGCCAAAAAATTAGAATTCCACAGGATTCCCATATTTTCGTGTGCTATAGCCCGCGCCTTCCGAGTGAGCCCAGGCCCCCAGACCCAGATCGTCTAAAAAAATTCAGGGCCATCAAATACGACCTAAGGAACCATATTCACAGCCCCGCCATGGCTGTTCCTAGTTCTTTTGCATTTTACGACCAAAAAACTAGAATTCCTCCTAATTCTCTTATTTTCGTGTGTTATAGCCCACGCCTTCCGAGTGGGCCCGGTCCCCCCAGAACTGGATCGCCTAATATTTTTCCGGGCCATCACATACGACCTAAGGAACCATAATAACCGTCCCACCATGACCGTTCCTCATTTTTTGCGTTTTCGGCCAAAAAATGAGAATTCCGCCCGATTTCCATATTTTCGTGTTCTATAGCCCACGCCTTCCGAGTGGGCGTGGGCCTCCGGACCCCGATCGCCTAAAAATATTTCAGGCCATGAAATACGACCTAAGGAACCATAGTTACCGCTCCGCAATGATCGTTCCTCACGTTTTGCGTTTTACGGACAAAAAACTAGAATTTCGCCTAATTCCCATATTTTCAAGTGCTATAGCCCACGCCTTACAAGTGGGTCGGGCCTCCCGGACTCGGATCGCCTAAAAGTTTTTTGGACAATCAAATACGACCTGAGGAACCATAGTCACCGCCCCTCCATGGGATCTCCCCGTTTGGTTTGCGTTTTACGGATAAAATACTAAAATTCCACCTGATTCCCATATTTTCGTGTGCTAAAGCCCACGTCTTCCGAGTAGGCCCGGGCCCCCGGACTCGGATCGACCAAAAATGTTTTCGGGCCATCTAATACGACCTAAGGAACCATAGTTACCGCCTCGCCATGACCATTCCTCTTTCTTTTGCGTTTTACGGCCAAAAAGTAGAATTCCGCCCGATTGCCATATTTTCGTGTGCTATAGCCCACGCCTTCTGAGTGAGCCCGGGCCCCTAGACCTAGATCGCTTAAAATTTTTTCGGGCCATCAAATACGACCTAAGGAACCATAGTCACCGCCTCGCCATGATCGTTCCTCATTTTTTGCATTTTACGGCAAAAAAACTAGAATTCCGCCCAATTCCCATATTTTCGTGTGCTATATAGCCCACGCCTAACGAGTGGGCCGGGCACCCCGAACTCGGATCGCCTAAAATTTTTTCGGGCCATCAAATACGACAGTAACAACCATAGTCACCGCCTCGCCATGACCGATCCACGTTTTTTGCATTTTACGGCTATAAAACTAGAATTCCACTCGATTCCTATATTTTCGTGTGCTATAGCCCAAGCCTTCCGAGTGGGCCCGGTCCTCCCAGAACCCCGATCGCCTAAAAAATTTTCGGGCCATGAAATACGACCTTAGGAACCATAGTTACTTCCGCAATGATCCTTACTCATGTTTTGCATTTTACGGACAAAAAACTAGTATTCCGCCTATTTCCCATATTTTCATGTGCTATATAGCCCACGCCTTACAAGTGAGCCGGGCCCCCCGGACTCGGATCGCCTAAAATTTATTTGGGCCATCAAATACGACCTAAGGAACATAGCACCACCCCACCATGACCATTCCTCGTTCTTTTGCGCTTTACGGCCAAGAAAGTGGAATTCCTCACGATTCCCATATTTTCGTGTGCTACAGCTCACGCCTTGCGAGTGGGCACGGGCCCCCCGAAACCGAATCGCCTAAAATGTTTCAGGGCGAACAAATACGACCTAAGGAACCATATTCACCGACCCGCCATGACCGTTCCTTGTTGTTTTGCATTTTACGGCCAAAAAACTAGAATTCCTTTCATTACCATATTTTCTTGTGCCCTAGCCCACGTCTTTTGAGTGAGCCCGGGCCCCCTGACCCAGATTGCCAAAAAATTTTCCGGGCCATCAAATACGACCTAAGGAACCATAGTCACCGCCCCGCCATGATCGTTCCTCATTTTTTGTATTTTACGGCCAAAAAACTAGAATTCCGCCCAACTCCCATATTTTTGTGTGCTATAGCCCACGCCTAACGAGTGGTTCGGGCCCCCCGGACTCGGATCGCCTAATACTTTTTCGGGCCATCAAATACGACATTAAGAACCATAGTCTCTGCCTCGCCAAGATCGATCCTCATTTTTGCGTTTTACGGCCAAAAAACTAGAATTCCGCACGATTCCCATATTTTCGTGTGCTATAGCCCGCGCCTTCCGAGTGGACCCGGGCCCCCGGACCCGGATCGCCTAAAATTTTCCGGGCCATCAAATACGACCTAAGAAACCATACTCACCGCCCCGCTATGACCGTTCCTCTCTTGTTTTGTGTTTTACTGTCAGAAAACTAGAATTTCACACGATTCCCATTCATTCGTGTGCTATAGCCCACGCCTTCCGAGTGGTCCCCTGCCCCCAGAACCGGATCGCCTAAAATTTTTCCGGGCCATCAACTACGATCTAAGGAACCATATTCACTGACCTGTTTGACCGTTCCTCGTTGTTTTGCATCTTACGGCCAAAAAATGAGAATTTCGCCCGATTCCCATATTTTCGTATTCTATAGCCGACGCCTTCCGAGTGGTCCCGGGCACCTGGGGAACCTGACCGCCTAAAAATTTTTCGAGCCATCAAATACGAACTAAGGTACCATAGTCACTGCCCCGCCATGATCATTCCTCATTTTTTGCGTTTTAAAGACAAAAAACTAGAATTCCGCCCGATTCCCATATTTTCGTGTGCTATAGCACACGCCTTCCGAGTGGGCCTGGACACCCGGACTCGGATCGCCTAAACAATTTTTCAGGCCATCAAATACGACATTAAGAACCATAGTCACCGCCTCGCCATGACCGTTCCTCGCTTGTTTTGCATTTTACGGTAAAAAACTAGAATTCCGCCAGATTCCCATTTTTTTGTGTGCTATATAGCCCACGTCTTCCGACTGGTCCCAGGCCCTCGGAACCGGATCGCCTAAAATTTTTTTGCGCCATCAACTACGACCTAAGGAACCATATTCACTGACCCGCCATGACCGTTCCTCGTTGTTTTGAATTTTACGTCAAAAAAACTACAATTATGTCTGATTCCCATATTTTCGTGTGATATAGCCCACGCCTTCCGAGTGGTCCCGGGCTCCCAGACCCGGATTGCCTAAATGTTTTTCGGGCCATCAAACACGACCTAATTAACCATAGTTACCACCCCGCCATGATCATTCCACTTTTTTTTTTTTTGCGTTTTATGGCCAAAAAACTAGAATTCCGCCTCATTCCCATATTTTCGTGTGCTATAGCCCACGCCTTCCGAGTGGGCCGGGCCCCCAGGACTCGGATCACCTAAGAATTTTTTCGGGCCATCAAATACGACATTAAAAACCATAGTCACCGCCTCGCCATGACCGATCCTCATTGTTTTTGCGTTTTACGGCCAAAAAAACTAGAATTCCGCCCGATTCGCATATTTTCGTGTGCTATAGACCACACCTTCAGAGTGGGCGCGGGCCCTCGCACCCTGATCGCCTAAAAAAATTTCAGGCCATGAAATATGACCTAAGGAACCATAGTTACCGCTCTGCCATGATCGTTCTTCATGTTTTGCATTTTACGGCCAAAAAAATTAGAATTCTACCCGATTCCCCTATTTTCGTGTGCTATAGCCCACGCCTTCCAAGTGGGCCGGGCCCCCAGACTCGGATCGCCTAAAAAAATTTTGGGCCATCAAATACGACCTAAGGAACCATATTTACCATCCCGCCATGACCTCTCCTCATTTTCTTGCGTTTTACGACCAAAATACTAGAATTCCGCTCGATTCCCATATTTTCGTGTGAGTCCACGTCTTCCGAGTGGGCCAGGCCTTCCGGACGCGGATCGCCTAAAACTTTTTTGGGCCATCAAATACGACATTAAGAACAATAGTCACCGCCTCTCCATGACCGATCCTCTTTTGTCCGCCTTTTACGGCCAAAATACTAGAATTCCGCTCGATTTCCATATTTTCATGTGCTAGAGCCCAAGCCTTCCGAGTGGGCGCGTTCCCCCGGACCACGATCGTCTAAAACTTTTCCGGCTATGAAATACAACCTAAGGAACCATATTTACCTCTATGCCATGATCATTCCTCATTGTTTGCGTTTTACGGCCAAAAAACTAGAATTCCACCCGATTCTCATATTATCGTGTGCTATAGCCCACGCCTTCAAAGTGGGCCGAGCCCCCCGAACTAGGATCGACTAAAAATTTTTTGGGCCATCAAATACAACCTAAGGAACCATAGTTACCGCCCCACCATGACCTCTCCTCGTTGTTTTGCATTTTACGGCCAAAATACTAGAATTCCGTTCGTTTCCTATATTTGCGTGTGCTATAGCCCAAGCCTTCTGAGTGGGCCCAGTTCCCCAGACCCGGATTGCCTAAAAAATTTTCGGGTCATCTAATACGACCTAAGGAACCATAGTCACCGCCCCTCCATGACCGTTCCTTATTTTTTTTGAATTTTACGGCCAAAAAACAAGAATTCCGCCCGATTCCCATTCTTTCGTGTGCTATAGCCCACGCCTTCCGAGTGGTCCCGGGCCCCCAGGAACCGGACCGCCTAAAAATTTTTTGGGCCATCAACTACGAACTAAGGAGCCATATTGACCGCCCCGCCGTGACCGTTCCTCTTTGTTTTACATTTTACGGCCACAAAATAAGAATTCCGCCCGATTCTCATATTTTCGTGTGCTATAGCACACGCCTTCCGAGTGAGCACGGGCCCCAAGACCCGGATCGCCTAAAAATTTTCTGGGCCATCAAATACGACCTAAGGAATCATAGTCACCACCTTGCCATGACCGTTCCTCCTTTTTTGTGTTTTATGGCAAAAAAACTAGAATTCCACCTGATTTCATATTTTCGTGAGATATAGCCCACGCCTTCCGAGTGGGCCCATGCCCTCCGGACCTAGATCGCCAAAAAAAAAATTTGGGCCATCAAATATGACCTAAAGAACCATAGTCACCTCCCCGCCATGACCGTTCCTCGGTGTTTTTGCGTTTTTATGAAAAAAAACTAGAATTGCGCCCGATTCACATATTTTCATGTGCTATAGCCCAAACCTTCCGAGTGGGCCCGGGCTCTCAGACCCGGATCGCCCAAAAATTTTCTGGGCCATCAAACACGACCTAATTAACCATAGTCACCGCCCCTCCATGATCGTTCCTTTTTTTTGCGTTTTACGGCCAAAAAGCTAGAATTTCGCCTCATTCCCATATTTTCGTGTGCTATAGCCCACGCCTTCCGAGTGGGCCGGGCTCCCTGGACTCGGATCGCCTAAGAATTTTTTCGGGTATTCAAATACGACATTAAGAACCATAGACACCACCTCCCCATGACCGATCCTCTTTGTTTTTGTGTTTTACGGCCAAAAAACTAGAATTCCGCACGATTCGCATATTTTCGTGTGCTATAGACCACGCCTTCCGAGTGGGCGCGGGCCCCCGCACCCCGATCGCCTAAAAAATTTTTAGGCCATCAAATACGACTAAGGAACCATAGTTACCATCCCGCCATGACCTTTCTTCATTGTTTTTGCGTTTTATGACCAAAATACTAGAATTCCTCTCGATTCCCATATTTTCGTGTGCTATAGCCCACGTCTTCCGAGTGGGCCAGGCCTCCCGGACTCGGATCGCCTAAAATTTTTTTGGGCCATCAAATACGACATTAAGAACCATAGTCACCACCTCGAAATGATCGATCCTCCTTTTTTCGCCTTTTACGGCCAAAAAACTAGAATTCTGCCCGATTCCCATATTTTCATGTGCAATAGCCCAAGCCTTCCGAGTGGGCGCGGGCCCCCAAACCACGATCATCTAAAACTTTTTCGGGCTATGAAATGCAACCTAAGGAACCATAGTTACCTCTCTACCATGATCATTCCTCATGTTTTGCGTTTTACGGCCAATAAACTAGAATTCCACCCGATTCCAATATTATCGTGTGCTATAGCCCACGCCTTCCAAGTGGGCCGAGCACCCCGGACTCGGATCGCCTAAAATTTTTTAGGGTCATCAAATACGACCTAAGGAACCATAGTTACCGCCCCACCATGACCTCTCCTCGTTGTTTTGCATTTTACGGCCAAAATACTAGAATTCCGTTCGTTTCCTATATTTGCGTGTGCTATAGTCCAAGCCTTCTGAGTGGGCACGGGCCCTGATCGCCTAAAATTTTTTCGGGCCATCTAATACGACCTAAGGAACCATAGTCACCGCCCCATCATGACCGTTCCCCTTTGTTTTGAATTTTACAGCCAAAAAACAAGAATTCCGCCCGATTCCCATTCTTTCGTGTGCTATAGCCCACGCCTTCCGAGTGGTCCCGGGCCCCCAGGAACCGGACCGCCTAAAAATTTTCCTGGCCATCAACTACGAACTAAGGAGCCATATTCACCAACCTGCCGTGACCGTTTCTCGTTGTTTTGCATTTTACGGCCAAAAAACTAGAATTCCGCCCGATTCCCATATTTTCTTGTGCTATAGCACACGCCTTCCGAGTGGGCCCGGGCCTCCAGACCCGGATCGCCTAAAAACTTTCCGGGCCATCAAATACGACCTAAGGAACCATAGTCTCCACCTCACCATGACCGTTCCTCTTTGGTTTGCGTTTTATGGCCAAAAAACTAGAATTCCACCCGATTCCATATTTTCGTGTGATATAGCCCACGCCTTCCGAGTGGGCCCATGCCCCCAGACCTGGATCGCCTAAAATTTATTCGGTCCATCAAATAGGACCTAAGGAACCATAGTCACCGCTCTACCATGACAATTCTCCTTTGCTATAGCCCACGCCCATATTTTCGTGTGTTATAGCCCACGCCTTCCGAGTGGGCCCGGGCCCCCCGAACCCCGATTGCATAAAAATTTTTCGAGCCATCAATTACGACCTAAGGTACCATAGTCATCACCCCGCCATGATTGTTCCTCATGTTTTGCATTTTACGGCCAAAAAACAAGAATTCCGCCCGATTCACATATTTTCGTGTGTTATAACCCACGCCTTACCAGGGGGGAGGGCCCCCCGGACCCGGATCGCTTGAAATATTTTCGGGCCATCAAATACGACCTAAGGAACTATAGTCACCGCTCCGCCATGATTCCCTTACTTTCGTGTGCTATAGCCCAAAAAATAAACTTCGCCCGATTTCCATATTTTTGTGTGCTATAGTCCACGACTTCCGAGTGGGCCCGAGTCCCCGGACCCGGATCGCCTAAATTTTTTTCAGGCCATAGAATACGACCTAAGGAACCATAGTTACCGCCCTGCCATGACCGTTCCTTCTTTTTTGCGTTTTATGGCCAAAAACCTAGAATTTCGCCTGATTCCTATATTTTCGTGTGTTATATCCCACGCCTTCTGAGTGGGCCCGGACCTCCCAGACCCCGATCGCCTAAAATATTTCCATGCCATCAAATATGACCTAGGGAACCATAGTCACTGCCCCGCCGTGACCGTTCCTCATTTTTTTTGCGTTTTACGACAAAAAACTAGAATTTCTCCCGATTCCCATATTTTCATGTGCTATAGCCCACGCATTCCGAGTGGGCCCGGGCTCTCTAGACCCGGAACGCTTAAAATTTTTACGGGCTATCAAATAGGACCTAAGGAACCATAGTCACCGCCCCGCCATGACCTTTCCTCATTTGTTTGCATTTTACGTCCAAAAAACTCGAATTCCGCCAGATTCTAATATTTTCGTGTGCTATAACCCACGCCTTTAGAGTAGGCCCGGAACCCCGGACCCCGATCGCCTAAAAATTTTACGGGCCATAAAATATGACCTAAGGTACCATAGTCACTGCCCCTCCATAACTATTCCACATTATTTTGCGTTTTACGGCCAAAAAACTAGAATTCCTCTCGATTCCCATATTTTCGTGTGCTATAGCCCACGTCTTCCCAGTGGGCATTGCCCCCCGGACCCAGATCGCCTAAATTTTTTCCAGGCCATCAAATATGAGCTAAGGAACCATAGTCACCGCCCCGCCATGACCTTTCCTTGTTTTTTTTGCGTTTTATGGCTAAAAATTAGAATTTCGCTGATTCCCATATTTTTGTGTGCTAGCCCACGCCTACCGAGTGGGCCAGGCCCTCCAGGCCCGGATCGCTTAAAATTTTTCAGGTCCATCAAATAGCACCTAAGGAACCATAGTCACTGCCCCGCCATGACTGTTCCTCATATTTTGCGTTTTACTTCAAAAAAACTAGAATTTCGACTAATTCCATATTTTCGTGTGCTATAGTCCACGCCTTCCGAGTGGGCCCAGGTTCCCCGGATCCCGATCGCCTAAAATTTTTTCGGGCCATCAAATATGACCTAAGGTACCATAGTCACCGCCCCTCCATAACTGTTCCTCGTGTTTTTGCGTTTTACGGCCAAAAAACTAGAATTCCGCCCGATGCCCATATTTTTTTGTGCTATAGCCCACACCTTCTCAGTGGGCAGGGCCCCCCAGACCTGGATCGCCTAAAATTTTTCCGGGTCATCAAATACAACCTAAGGAACCATAGTCACCGCCCTGCTATGACCTTTCCTTGTTTTTTGCGTTTTACGGCTAAAAATTAGAATTCCGTCTGATTCCCATATTTTCGTGTGCTAGCCCACGCCTTCTGAGAGGGCCCTGTTCCCCCGGACCCCAATCGCCTAAAATTTTCCGGCTCATCAAATACGACCTAAGATACCATAGTCACCTCCCCACCATGACAGTTCCTCATTTGTTTTGCGTTTTACGGCCAAAAAACAAGAATTCCGCCACATTCCCATATTTTCTTGTGCTATAGCCCATGCCTTCCGAGTGGGCCCGAGCCCCTCGGATTTGCCTAAAAATTTTTGGGGCATGAAAAATGACCTAAGGAACTATAGTTACCGCCCCACCATGACCTTTCCTTATTTTTTTGCATTTTACGTCCAAAAAACTTGAATTTCGCCCGATCCCCATATTTTCGTGTGCTATAACCCACGCCTTCCGAGTGGGCCGGGCCCCCTGGACTCGGATCGCTTAAACTTTTTTCGGGCCATCAAATATGACCTAATGAACCATTGTCACCACCCCTCCATAACCGTTCCTTATTCTTTTTGTGTTTTACGGCCAAAAAACTAGAATTTCGCCCGATTCACATATTTTCGTGTGTTATAGCCCACGCCTTACCGGGGGGAGGGCCCCCGGACCCCGATCGCTTGAAATATTTCCGGGCCATCAAATATGACCTAAGGAACCATAGTCACTGCTCTGCCATGATCTTTCCTCATTTTTTGCATTTTACGTCCAAAAAACTAGAATTCTGCCAGATTCCCTTACTTTCGTGTGCTATAGTCCACGCCTTCCGAGTGGGCCCGAGCCCCCGGACCCGGATCGCATATAAATTTTTCAGGCCATAGAATATGACCTAAGGAACCATAGTTACAGCCCTGCTATGACCGTTCCTTCTTTTTTGTATTTTATGGCCAAAAAACTAGAATTTCGCCGATTCCTATATTTTCGTGTGCTATATCCCACGCATTCTAAGTGGGCCAGGACCTCCCGGACCCCGATCGCCTAAAATATTTCCATGCCATCAAATACGACCTAAGGAACCATAGTCACTGCCCCGCCATGACCGTTCCTCATTTTTTTGCGTTTTACGACGAAAAACTAGAATTTCTCCAGATTCCCATATTTTCGTGTGCTATAGCTCACGCATTCCGAGTGGGACCGGGCTCTCTAGACCCGGAACGCTTAAAATTTTTACGGGCCATCAAATAGGACCTAAGGAACCATAGTCACCACCCCGCCATGACCTTTTCTCATTTGTTTGCATTTTACGTCCAAAAAACTCGAATTCCGCCCGATTCTCAATTTTCGTGTGCTATAGCCCACGCCTTTCGAGTAGGCCCGGAACTCCGGACCCCGATCGCCTAAAAATTTTATGGGCCATCAAATACGACCTAAGGAACCATAGTCACCACCCCGACATGACATTTCCTCGATGTTTTGAATTTTACGGCAAAAAAAAACTAGTATTCCGCCTGATTCCGATATTTTCGTGTGCTATAGCCCACGCTTTCCGAGTGGGCCCGGGCCCAAGACCCGGATCGCCTAAAAATTTTTCGGGCCATCAAATACGACCTAAGAAACCATAGTCACCGCCCCGCCATGATCGTTCCTCGTTTTTTGCATTTTATAGCCAAAAAACTAGAATTCCACCCGATTCTCATATTTTCGTGTACTATAGCCCACGCTTTCAGAGTGGGCCGGGCCCACCGGACTCGGATCGCTTAAAAGTTTTTCGGGCCATCATATTCGACATAAATAACCATAGTCACCACCCCGCCATGACCGTTCCTCATTGGTTTTGCATTTTACAGCCAAAAAACTAAAATTCCGCCTGATTTCCATATTTTTGTGTGCTATAGCCCACGCCTTCCGAGTGAGCCCGGGCCCTCCGGACCCGGATCGCTTAAAATTTTTCAAGTCCATCAAATAGCACCTTAGGAACCAATGTCACTGCCCCGCTATGACTGTTCCTCGTTTTTTGCATTTTACTACAAAAAAACTAGAATTTCGCTTGATTCCCATATTTTCGTGTGCTATAGTCCACACAGGCGTGGGCCCGCCCCCGGACCTCGATCGCCTAAAAATTTTTTGGGCCATCAAATACGACCTAAGGACCATAGTCACTGCTCTGCCATGACCGTTCCTCGTGTTTTTGCGTTTTACGACCAAAAAAATAGAATTTCGCCCGATTTCCATATTTTCGTGTGCTATAGCCCACGCCTTCCCAGTGGGCAGGGCCCCCAGACCCGGATCGCCTAAAATTTTTCCGGGCCATCAAATACTAACTAAGGAACCATTGTCACCGCCCCGCCATGACCGTTCCTCATTTTTTTGCATTTTATGACAAAAAAACAAGAATTCCGCCTGATTCCCATATTTTCGTGTGCTATAGCCCACACCTTCCAAGTGGGCGCGGGACCTCCGGACCCGAAACGATTAAAATTTTTTCGGGCCATCAAATAGGACCTAAGGAACCATAGTCACCGCCCCGCCATGACCGTTTCTCATGTATTTTGCGTTTTACGGCCAAAAAATAAGAATTCCGCCCGATTCCCATATATTCATGTGCTATAGCCCACGCCTTCCGAGTGGGCCCGAGCCCCCCGGACTCATATTGCTTAAAAAATTTTCGGGCTATTAAATATGACCTAAAGAACCATAGTCACCACCCCTCCATGACCGTTCCTCATTCTTTTGCGTTTTACGGCCCAATAAATAAACTCCGCCCGATTTCCATATTTTTGTGTGCTATAGCCCACGCCTTCCGAGTGGGCCCGAGTCCTCGGACCCGGATCGCCTTAATTTTTTTTCAGGCCATAGAATACGACCTAAGGAACCATAGTTACCGCCCTGCCATGACCGTTCCTTCTTTTTTGCTTTTCATGGCCAAAAAACTAGAATTTCGCCCGATTCCTATATTTTCGTGTGCTATATCCCACGCCTTCTGAGTGGGCCCGGGCTCCCCGGAACCCGATCCCCTAAAATGTTTTCAGGCCATCAAATACGGCCTAAGGTACCATAGTCACCGCCCCTCCATAACTATTCCTTATTTTTTTGCGTTTTACGGCCAAAAAACTAGAATTCCGCCCGATTCCCATATTTTCGTGTGCTATAGCCCACGCCTTCCCAGTGGGGATTGCCCCCCGGACCCGGATCGCCTAAAATTTTTCCAGGCCATCAAATTTGACATAAGGAACCATTGTCACCGCCCCGCCATGACCTTTCCTTATTTTTTGCGTTTTACGGCTAAAAATTAGAATTCCGTCCGATTCCCATATTTTTGTGTGCTAGCCCACGCCAACGAGTGGGCCCAGGCCCTCCAGACCCGGATCGCTTAAAATTTTTCAGGTCCATCAAATAGCACCTAAGGAACCATAGTCACTGCCCCGCAATGACTGTTCCTCATTTTTTGCGTTTTACTTCAAAATAACTAGAATTTTGACTAATTCCATATTTTCGTGTGCTATAGTCCACGCCTTCCGAGTGGGCCCAGGCTCCCCGGACCCCGATCGCCTAAAATTTTTTTGGGCCATCAAATATGACCTAAGGTGCCATAGTCACCGCCCCTCCATAACTGTTTCACGTGTTTTTGCGTTTTACGGCCAAAAAACTAGAATTTCGCCCGATTCCCATATTTTCGTGTGCTATAGCCCACGCCTTCCCAGTGGGCAGGGCCCCCGGACCGGGATCTCCTAAAATTTTTACGGGCCATCAAATACAACCTAAGGAACCATAGTCACCGCCCCGCCATGACCTTTCCTTGTTTTTTGCACTTTACAGCTAAAAATTAGAATTCCGCCTGATTCTCATATTTTCGTGTGCTAGCCCACGCCTTCTGAGTGGGCCCTGGTCCCCCGGACCCCAATCGCCTAAAATTTTCCGGGTCATCAAATACGACCTAAGATACCATAGTCACCGCCCCGCCATGACCGTTCCTCATTTGTTTTGAGTTTTACGGCCAAAAAACAAGAATTCCGCCCCATTCCCATATTTTCTTGTGCTATAGACAACGCCTTGCGAGTGGGCCCGAGCCCCCCGGATTGCCTAAAAATTTTTGGGGCATGAAAAATGACCTAAGGAACTATAGTTACCGCCCCACCATGACCTTTCCTTGTTTTTTTGCGTTTTACGTCCAAAAAACTCGAATTCCGCCCGATACCCATATTTTCGTGTGCTATAGCCCACGCCTTTCGAGTGGGATGGGCCCCCTGGACTCTGGTCACTTAAACTTTTTCCGGGCCATCAAATACGACCTAATGAACCATTGTCACCACCCCGCCATAACCGTTCCTTATTTTTTTTTGGTTTTACGGCCAAAAAACTAGAATTCCGCAAGATTTTCATATTTTTGTGTGCTATAGCCCACGCCTTCTGAGTGGGCCCGAGCCCTCTAGACCCGGATCGCTTAACATTTTCCAGGTCCATCAAATAGCACCTAAGGAACCATAGTCACTGCCCCGCCATGACTATTCCTCATTTTTGCGTTTTATGGCAAAAAAACTAGAATTTCGCCTGATTCCCATATTTTCGTGTGCTATATTCCACGCCTTCCGAGTGGGCTCGGATCCCCCGGATCCCGATCGCCTAAAATGTTTTCGGGCCATCTAATACGACCTAAGGTACCATAGTCACCGCCCCGCCATGACCGTTATGAGTGTTTTTGCGTTTTACGGCCAAAAAACTAGAATTTCGCCCGATTCCCATATTTTCATGTGCTATAGCCCACACCTTCCTAGTTGGCAGGGCCCCCCGGACCCGGATTGCCTAAAATTTTTTGGGTCATCAAATGCGACCTAAGGAACTATAGTCTCCACCCCGCCATGACCTTTCCTCATATTTTTACGTTTTACGTCCAAAAAACTAGAATTCTTCCCGATTGCCATATTTTCATGTGATATAGCCCACGCCTTCCGAGTGGGCCCCGGTCTCTCCTGACCCGAATCGCTCAAAAACAATTTGGGCCATCAAATAGGACCTAAGGAATCATAGTCACCATCCCGCCATGACCGTTCCTCGTTCTTTAGCTTTTTATGGCAAAAGAACTAGAATTTCGCCTGATTCCCATATTTTCGCGTGCTATAGCCAAACGCCTTCTGAGTGGTCCCGGGACCTCAGACCCCGATCGCCTAAATACGATTTAAGGTACCATAGTCACTGCCCTGCCATGACCGTTCCTCGGTGTTTTGCGTTTTACGGCCAAAAAACTAGAATTCCACCCGATTCCCATATTTGTGTGTGCTATAGCCCACGCCTTCCCAGTGGGCAGAGCCCCGGACCCGGATCGCCTAAAATTTTCCGGGCCATCAAATACGACCTAAGGAACCATAATCACCGCCCCGCCATGACCTTTCCACATTGTTTTGTTTTTTACGGCAAAAAAACTTGAATTCTGCCTGATTCCCATATTTTCGTGTGCTAGCCCACGTCTTTCGAGTGGGCCCGGACTCCGATCGCCTATATTTTTTTCGGGATATAGAATACGGACTAAGAAACAATAGTCACCGCCACGCCATGACCGTTCCTCGCTTTTTGCATTTTACGGTCGAAAAAAGTAGAATTCCGCATGATTACCTTATTTTCTTGTGCCTCCTTTCGAGCGGGTCGGGCCCCTCTGGACCCGGATCACCTTAAATTTTTCCGGGCCATAAAATAAGACCTATGGAACCATAGTCAGCCCCGCCATGACCGTTCCTCGTTATTTTTGCATTTTATGGCCAAAAAATTAGAATTCAGCCGGATTCTCATATTTTCGTGTGCTATAGCCCTCGCCTTCCGAGTGGGCCCGGGTCCCCCAGATTCGATCGCCTAAAATTTTTTTTGGCCATAGAATTCAAACTAAGGAACCATATTCACTGCCACGCCATGACCGATCCTCGTTTTTTGCATTTTACGGGCAAAAAAATAAGAATTCTGCATGATTACTGTATTTTCTTGTGCCTCCTTCCGAGTGGGTAGGGCCCCTCCGGACTCGGATCGCCTTAAAGTTTTCTGGGCCATAAAATACGACCTATGGAACCATGATCACTGCCCCTCCTTGACTGTTCCTCATTATTTTTGCATTTTACAGAAAAAAAAATAGAATTCCGTCCGATGGAACCATAGTCACCGCCCCTCCATGACCGTTCCCAAATTTTCGTGTGCTATAGTCCACGCCTTCCGAGTGAGTCGGGCCCCTCCGGACCCGGATCGCCTTAAATTTTTCCGGGCCATAAAATAAGACCTATGGAACTATAGTCACCGCCCCGCCATGACCGTTCCTCGTTATTTTTGCGTTTTACGGCCAAAAAACTAGAAATCCGCCGGATTCTCATATTTTCGTGTGCTATAGCCCTCCCCTTCCGAGTGGGCTCGGGTCCCCCAGATCCGATCGCCTAAAATTTTTTTGGGCCATAGAATTCGAACTAAGGAACCATAGTCACCTCCACGCCATGACCGGTGCTCGTTTTTTGCATTTTACGAGCAAAAAAACAAGAATTCCGCACGATTACCGTATTTTCTTGTGCCTTCTTCCGAGTGGGTAGTGCCCCTCCGGACTCGGATCGCCTTAAATTTTTCTGAGCCATAAAATACGACCGATGGAACCAAAGTCACCTCCCCGCCATGACCGTTCCTTGTTGTTTTGCGTTTCACGGACAAAATACTAGAATTCCGCCCGATTCCCATATTTTTGTGTGCTACAGCCCACGCCTTCCCTGTGGGTAGGGCCCCCCGGACCCGGATCACGTAAAATTTTCCTGGGCACTCAAATACCACCTAAGGAACCATAGACACCGCCCCGCCATGTCCTTTCTTCATTTTTTTACTTTTTACGGCCAAAAAACTAGAATTCCGCCCGATTCCCATATTTTCGTATGCTATAGCCCACACCTTCCGAGTGGGTCCGAGCTCCCCGGATCGCTTAAAATTTTTTCGAACCATCAAATAGGACCTAAGGAACCATAGTCAATGCCCCGCCATGACCGTTTCTCGTTCTTTTGCATTTTATGGCAAAATAATTAGAATTTCGCCTGATTCCCATATTTTCGTGTGCTATAAGCCCACGCCTTCCGACAGGGCCTAGGACCCCCGGACCCCCGATCGCCTAAAATTTTTCTGGGCCATTAAATACGACCTAAGGTACCATAGTCACCGCCTCGCCATGACCGTTCCTCGTTTTTTTGCGTTTTACGGCCAAAAAACTAGAATTCCGCCTGATTCCAATATTTTCTAGTGCTATAGCCCACGCCTTCCCAGTGGGCAGGGCCCCCGGGCCATCAAATACGACCTAAGGAACCATAGTCACCGCCCGGCCATGACCTTTCCTCGTTTTTTGCGTTTTACGTCCAAAAAACTAGAATTCCGCCCGATTCCCTTATTTTCGTGTGCTATAAACCATGCCTTCCGAGTGGGCCCGGGCTCTCAGGACCCGGATCGCTTAAAAATTTTTTGGGCCACCAAATAGGACCTAAGGAACCATAGTCACTGCCCCGCCATGACCGTTTCGCGTTCTTTTGTGTTTTATGGCAAAAAATCTAGAATTTTGCGAGATTCCCATATTTTCGGGCCATCAAATACGATTTAAGGAGCCATAGCCACCGCCCCGCCATGAACGTTCCTCATTTTTGGCATTTTTCTACCAAAAAATTCGAATTCCGCCCGATTCCCATATTTTCGTGTGCTATAGCCCACGCCTTCCGAGTGCTCCCGGACCCCGATCGCCTAAAATATTCCATGCCATCAAATACGACCTAAAGAACCATAGTCACCGCCCCGCCATAACCAATCCTCGTGTTTTTGCGTTTTAGGGCCAAAAAACTAGAATTTCTCCTGATTCCCATGTTTTCGTGTTCTATAGCCCACTCCTTCCGAGTGGGCCCGGACCCCGATTGCCTAAAACTTTTCGGGGCCATCAAATACGACCTAAGGAACCATAGTCACCACCCCGCCATAATCGTTCCTCATGTTTTGCATTTTTCGGCAAAAAAACTAGAATTCCCTCCGATTCCCATATTTTCGTTTGTTATAGCCCACCCCATTTTCGAGTGGGTCGGGGCCCCCGAACTCGAATCGCCTAAAAATTTTTCGGGCCATTAAATACGACCTAAGGAACCAAACTCACCGCCCCGCCATGATCGTTCCTCATGTTTTGCATTTTTGAAAAATAAACTAGAATTCCGTCCGATTCTCATATTTTCGTGTGCTATAGCCCACGCCTTCCAAGTGGTCCTGAGACCCCGATCGCCTAAAAGTTTTTTGAGCCATCAAATACGACTTAAGGAACCATAGTCACCGCCCTGCCATGATCGTTCCTCATTTTTTGCATATTTCAGCCAAAAAACTAGAATTTCGCCTGATTCTCATATTTTCGTGTGCTATAGCCCACGCCTTCCAAGTGGTCCCGGGACCCCGATCGCCTAAAAAATTTTCGGGCCATCAAATATGACCTAAGGAGCCATAGCCACTACCCCTCCATGAACGTTCCTAATTGTTTGCATTTTTCTACCAAAAAATTAGAATTTTGCCCGATTCCCATATTTTCGTGTGCTGTAGCCCACGCCTTTCGAGTGGGCCGGGCCCCCCAGACTCGAATCGCTTAAAATTTTTCCGGCCATTAAATACGACCTAAGGAACCATAGTCACCGCCCCGCCATGATTCGTCCTCATGTTTTGCGCTTTTCCGCCAAAAAACTAGAATTCCGCTCGATTCCCATATTTTCGTGTGCTATAGCCCACGCCTTCCGAGTGCTCCCGGACCCCGATCGCCTAAAATATTTCCATGCCATCAAATACGACCGAAGGAACCACAGTCACCGCCCCGTCACGACCGTTCCTCGTGTTTTTGCGTTTTACGGCCAAAAAACTAGAATTTCTCCTAATTCCCATATTTTCGTGTGCTATAACCCACGCCATCCGAGTGGGCCCGGACCCCGATCGCCTAAAAAATTTTCGGGCCATCAAATACGACCTAAGGAACCATAGTCGCCGCCCCGCCATGACCGTTCCTTATTTATTGCATTTTTGGCCAAAAAACTAGAATTCCGCCCGATTCCCATATTTTCGTGTGCTATAGCCCACGCCTTCCAAGTGGTCCCGGGACCCCGATCGCCTAAATGTTTTTTGAGCCACAAAATACGACTTAAGGAACCATAGTCACCGCCCCTCCATGATCGTTCCTCAATTTTTGCATTTTTCGGCCAAAAAACTAGAATTTCGCCCGATTCCCATATTTTCGTGTGCTATAGCCCACGCCTTCCAAGTGATCCCGGGACCCCGATCGCCTAAACAATTTTCGGGCCATCAAATACGACCTAAGGAGCCATGAAACTAGAGCAATGAATCTAGTGGTTCCGGGACCCCACCATGAACGTTCCTCATGTTTTGCATTTTTCTACCAAAAAACTAGAATTCCGCCCGATTCCCATATTTTCGTGTGCTGTAGCCCATGCCTTTTGAGTGGGCCGGGCCCCCCAGACTAGGATCGCCTAAAACTTTTCCGGCCATTAAATACGACCTAAGGAACCATAGTCACCGCCCCGCCATGATCCGTCCTCATGTTTTGCTCTTTTCGGCCAAAAAACTAGAATTCCGCTCGATTCCCATATTTTCGTGTGCTATAGCCCACGCCTTCCGAGTGCTCCCGGACCCCGATCGCCTAAAATATTTCCATGCCATCAAATACGACCGAAGGAACCACAGTCACCGCCCCGTCACGACCGTTCCTCGTGTTTTTGCGTTTTACGGCCAAAAAACTAGAATTTCTCCTAATTCCCATATTTTCGTGTTCTATAGTCCACTCCTTCCGAGTGAGCCCGGACCCCGATCGCCGAAAATTTTTTCGGACCATCAAATACGACCTAAGGAACCATAGTCACCACCCCACCATAATCGTTCTTCATGTTTTGCATTTTTCGGCCAAAAAACTAGAATTCCCCACGATTCCCATATTTTCTTGTGCTATAGCCCACCCCTTTCGAGTGGGTCGGGGCCCCCGGACTCGGATCGCCTAAAAATTTTTCGGGCCATTAAATACGACCTAAGGAACCAATGTCACTGCCCCACCATGATTGTTCCTCATTTTTTGCATTTTTGGCCAAAAAACTAAAATTCTGCCCGATTCCCATATTTTCGTGTGCGCCCACACCTTCCAAGTGGTCCCGAGACCCCGATCGCCTAAAAGTTTTTTGAACCATAAAATACGACTTAAGGAACCATAGTCACCGCCCCGCCATGATCGTTCCTCATTTTTTGCATTTTTCTGCCAAAAATTAGAATTTCGCCCAATTTCCATATTTTCATGTGCTATAGCCCATGCCTTCCGAGCGGGCCGGGCCCGCCAGACTCGGATTGCCTAAAATATTTTCAGGCCGTCAAATACAACCTAAAGAACCATAGTCACTGCCCTGCCATGATCGTTCCTCATTCTTTTGCGTTTTACAGCCAAAAACCTAGATAGTCCGCCCGATTCCCATATTGTTGTGTGCTATAGTCCACGCCTTCCAAGTGATCCCTTGACCCCCGGACCCCGATCTCCTAAAAATTTTCCGAGAAATCAAATATGACCTAAGAAACCATAGTCACCGCCCCGCCATGATCTTTCCTCAGGTTTTGCATTTTTCGGCCAAAATACTAGAATTCCGCCCGATTCCCATATTTTTGTGTTCTATAGCACACGCCTTCCGAGTGGGTCAGGCCCCCCAAACTCGGATCGCCTAAAATGTCTCCGGGCCATCAAATACGACCTAGAGAACCATAGTCACCGCCCTGCCATGACCGTTCCTCGTTTGTTTTGCGTTTTACGGCCAAAAAATAAGAATTCCGCCTGTTTCCCATATTTTCGTGTGATATAGCCCACGCCTTCCAAGTGGTCCCGGGACCCTCGGACCCTAATCGCCTAAAACTTTTCCAGGCCATCAAATACGACCTTAGAAACCATAGTCACCGCTTCGCCATGATCGTTCCTCATGTTTTGCATTTTTCGGCCTATGAGCTATAATTCCGCCCGATTCCCATATTTTCATGAGCTATAGTCCACGCCTACCAAGTGGGCCGGTCCCCCGAACTCGGATCGCCTAAAATTTTTCCGTGCGATGAAATACGACCTAAGGAACCATTGTCACCCCCCCCCCCCATGAACGTTCCTCACTTTTTGAATTTTTCGGCTTAAAAACTAGAATTCTGCCCGATTCCCTTATTTTCGTGTGCTACAGCCTATGCCTTCCAAGTGGGCCGCCCCCAGACTCGGATCACCTAAAAGTTTTTCGGGCCATTAAATACAACCTAAGGAACCATAGCCACCCCCCGGCCATGATCATTCCTCACTTTTTGTGTTTTTCGGCAAAAAAACTAGAATTCCGCCTGATTCCCATATTTTTGTGTGCTATAGCCCACGCTTTCCGAGTGGTCCCGGGACCCTGATCGCCTAAAATTTTTTTGGGCCATCAAATACGACCTAAGGAACCATAGTAACCACCCCGCCATGATTGTTCCTCATTTTTTGCATTTTTCAGAATTCTGCCCGATTACCATATTTTCGTGTGCTATAAGCCCATGCCTTCCCAGTGGGTAGGGCCTCCCTGAGCCGGATCACCTAAAAGTTTACCGGTCTATCAAATACAACCGAAGAAACCATAGGCACCACCCCTCCATGCCCTTTCCTCATTTTTTGTATTTTATGGCAAAAAAACTAGAATTCCGCCCGATTCCCATATTTTCGTGTGCTATAGCCCACGCCTTCCGATTGGCCGGGCCCCCCGGACTAGTATCGCCTAAAATTTTTCCGGGCCATCCTATACGAACTAAAGAACCATAGTCACCACCCTGCTATGACCGTTCCTCATTTTTTTGCGTTTTACGGCCAAAAAATTAGAATTCCGCCTTATTCCTATATTTTCGTGTGCTATAGCCCACTCCTTCCAAGTGGTCCCGGGACCCTGGGACTCCAATTGCCTAAAATTTTTTGGGCCATCAAATACGACCTAAGGAACCATAGTCACTGCCCCGCCATGATCGTTCCTCATTTTTTGCATTTTACGGCCAAAAAACTAGAATTCCGCCCGATTCCCAAATTTTCTTGTGCTATATAGCCCACGCCTTCCAAGTGGGCCGGGCTTCCGGACTCGGATCGCCTAAAATATTTTTGGGACATCAAATATGACCTAAAGAACCATAGTCACCACCCTTCCATGGCCGTTCCTCGTTTGTTTTGCATTTGATGGCCAAAAAACTAGAATTCCGCCCGATTCCCATATTTTCGTGTGCTATTGCCCACGCCTTCCAAGTGGTCCCCGGACCCCTGGACCCCGATCGCCTAAAAAATTTTCGGGCCATAAAATATGACCTAAGGAACCATAGTCACCGCCCAGCCATGATCGTTCCTCATTTTTTACATTTTACGGCCAAAAAACTAGAATTCCGCCCGATTTCCATATTTTCATGCGCTATAGACCACGCCTTCCAAGTGGTCCCTGGACCTCGATATCCTAAAATTTTTCCGGGCCATCAAATACGACCTAAGGAACCATAGTCACCGCCTCGCAATGATTATTCCTTATTTTTTGCGTTTTTCAGCCAAAAAACTAAAAGTCTGTCCGATTTTCATATTTTCGTGTGCTATAACCCACGCCTTTCGAGTGGGCCGGGCCCAAGACTCGGTTCGCCCAAAAAAATTTCAGGTCATCAAATATGACCTAAGGAACCATAGTCACCGCCCCGCCATGATCGTTCCTCATGTTTTGCATTTTTCGGCCAAAAACTAGAATTCTGCACGATTCCCTTATTTTCGTGTGCTATAGCCCACACCTTCCAGGTGGTCCCGGGACCCCGATCGCCTAAGATTTTTTTGGGCCATCAAATACGAGCTAAGGAACCATAGTCACCTCCCCGCCATGATCGTTCCTCATTTGTAGCATTTTTCGGCCAAAAAACTAGAATTATGCCCGATTCCCATGTTTTTATGTGCTATAGCCCAGCCTTCCGAGAGGGCCGGGCCCCCGGACTCGGATCGCCTAAAAAATTTTTGGACCATCAAATACGACCTAAAGAACCATAGTCACCGCCCTGCCATGACTGTTCCTTATTTGTTTTGCGTGTTACGGCCAAAAAACAAGAACTCCGCCTGATTCCCATATTTTCATGTGATATAGCCCATGCCTTCCAAGTGGTCCCGAGACCCCCGGACCCTAATCGCCTAAAATTTTTCCGGGCCATCAAATACGACCTTAGGAACCATAGTCACTGCCTCGCGATGATCGTTCCTCATGTTTTGCATTTTCGGCCAAAGAACTATAATGCCGCCCGATTCCCAAATTTTCATGTGCTATTGTCCATGCCTACCGAGTGAGCCGATCCCCTCGGACTCGGATCGCCTAAAATTTTTCCGGGCCATTAAATACGACCTAAGGAACCATAGTCACCCCCCCCCCCGGCCATGATCGTTCCTCACTTTTTGCGTTTTTTGGCTAAAAAACTAGAATTCCGCCCGATTCTCCTATTTTCGTGTGCTACAGCCTACGCCTTACGAGTGGGCCGGGCCCCCCGGACTCGGATCGCCTAAATTTTTCCGGTCCATTAAATACGACCTAAGGAACCATAGACACCCCCCCCCCCCCAGCCATGATCATTCCTCACTTTTGGCGTTTTTGGCCAAAAAACTAGAATTTCGCCCGATTCCCATATTTTCGTGTGCTAGCCCACGCCTTCCGAGTGGTCCCGGGACCCTGATCGCCTAAAAATTTTCTGGGCCATCAAATACGACCTAAGGAACCATAGTAACCACCCCGCCATGATCGCTCCTCATTTTTTGCATTTTTCGGCCAAACAACCAGAATTCTGCCCCATTCTTATATTTTTGTGTGCTATAAGCCCACGCCTTCCCAGTGGGTAAGGCCCCCCGGAGCCGGATCGCCTAAAATTTTTTCGGTCCATCAAATAAGACCTAAGGAACCATAGGCACCGCCCCGCCATGACCTTTCCTCATTATTTGCATTTTACGGCCAAAAAACTAGAATTCCGCCCGATTCCCATTTTTTCGTGTGCTATAGCCCACGCCTTCCGAGTGGCCGGGCACCCCGGACTAGTATTGCCTAAAAATTTTCCGGGCCATCCAATACGTCCTAAAGAACCATAGTCACCACCCTGCCCTGACCGTTCTTCATTTTTATGCATTTCATGGCCAAAAAACGAGAATTTCGCCCGATTCCCATATTTTTGTGTTCTATAGCCCACGCCTTCCGAGTGGGTCAGGCCCCCTAACCTCGATCGCCTAAAAATTTTTCGGTCCATCAAATACGACCTAAGGAACCATAGTCACCGCCCCGCCATGACCTTTCCTCATTATTTGCATTTTACGGCCAAAAAACTAGAATTCCGCCCGATTCCCATTTTTTCGTGTGCTATAGCCCACGCCTTCCGAGTGGCCGGGCACCCCGGACTAGTATCGCCTAAAATTTTTTCGGGCCATCCAATACGACCTAAAGAACCATAGTCTCCACCTTGCCATGACCGTTCCTCATTTTTTGCATTTTATGGCCAAAAAACTAGAATTCCGCTCGATTCCTATATTTTTGTGTTCTATAGCCCACGCCTTCCAAGTGGTCCCGGGACCCTCGGACCCCAATTGCCTAAAAAAATTTTGGGCCATCAATTACGACCTGAGGAACCATATTCACAGCCCCGCAATGATCATTCCCCATTTTTTGCATTTTACGGCCAAAAAACTAGAATTTCGCCCGATTCCCAAATTTTCGTATGCTATATAGCCCACACCTTCCAAGTGGGCCGGGCTTCCGGACTTGGATCGCCTAAAATATTTTTGGGACATAAAATAAGACCTAAAGAACCATAGTCACCACCCTTCCATGACCGTTCCTCGTTTGTTTTGCATTTGACGGCCAAAAAACTAGAATACCGCCCGATTCCCATATTTTCGTGTGCTATAGCCCACGCCTTCCAAGTGCTCACAGGACCCCTGGACCCCGATCACCTCAAATTTTTTCGGTCCATAAAATACGACCTAAGGAACCATATTCACCGCCCAGCCATGATCGTTCCTCATTTTTTGCATTTTATGGAAAAAAAACTAGAATTCCGCTCGATTTCCATATTTTCGTGCGCTATAGACCATGCCTTCCAAGTGGTCCATGGACCCCCGGACCCCGATATCCTAAAATTTTTCCGGGCCATCAAATACGACCTAAGGAATCATAGTCACTGCCCCGCCATGATTATTCCTCATTTTGTTTTGTTTTTCGACCAAAAAACTAGAAGTCCGTCCGATTCCCATATTTTCGTGTGCTATAGCCCACGCCTTTCGAGTGGGCCGGGCCCCCCCCCAGACTCGGATCGCCTAAAATTTTTTCAGGCCATCAAATACGACCTAAGGAACCACAGTCATCGCCCCTCCTTGATCGTTCCTCATGTTTTGCGTTTTTCGGCCAAAAAACTAGAATTCTACACGATTCCCATATTTTCGTGTGCTATATAGCCCACACCTTCCAGGTGGTCCCGGGACCCCGATCGCCTAAGATTTTTTTGGGCCATCAAATACGAGCTAAGGAACCATAGTCACCTCCTCGCCATGTTCGTCCCTCATTTGTTGCATTTTTCGGCCAAAAAACTAGAATTCCGCCCGTTTCCCATATTTTCATGTGCTATAGTCCACGCCTACCGAGTGGGCCGGTCCCCCCGGACTCGGATCGCCTAAATTTTTTCCGGACCATTAAATACGACCTAAGAAACCATCGTTACCCCCCTTCCCCACCGCCGCCATGATCGTTCCTCACTTTTTTTGTTTTTCGGCTAAAAAACTAGAATTCCGCCCGATTCCCTTATTTTCGTGTGCTACAGCCTACAGCTTCCGAGTAGGCCAGGCCCCCCGGACTCATATCGCCTAAAATTTTTCCAGGCTATTAAATACGACCTAAGGAACCATAGACACCCCTTCCCCGCCATGATCTTTCCTCACTTTTTGCGTTAATTGGCAAAAAAACTAGAATTCCGCCCGATTCCCATATTTTCGTGTGCTATATAGCCCACGCCTTCCGAGTGGTCCCGGGACCCTAATCACCTAAAATTTTTTCGGGCCATCAAATACGACCTAAGGAACCATAGTAACCACCCCGCCATGATCGTTCCTCATTTTTTGCATTTTTCGGCCAAAAAATTAGATTTCTGCCCGATTCCCATATTTTCGTGTGCTATAAGTCCACGCCTTCCCAGTGGGTAGGGCCCCCCGGAGCCGGATCTCCTAAAATTTTTCCGGTCCATCAAATATGACCTAAGGAACCATAGGCACCGCCCCGCCATGACCTTTCCTCATTTTTTGCATTTTACGGCCAAGGAAATAGAATTTCGCCCGATTCCCATTTTTTCGTGTGCTATAGCCCACGCCTTCCGAGTGGCCGGGCACCCCGGACTAGTATCGCCTAAAATTTTTTCGGGCCATCCAATACGACCTATAGAACCATAGTCACCACCCTGCCATGACCGTTCCTCATTTTTTGCTTTTTAAGACCAAAAAACTAGAATTTCGCCAAATTCCCATATTTTTGTGTTCTATAGCCCACGCCTTCCGAGTGGGTCAGGCTCCCCGGAACCCGATCGCCTAAAATTTTTCCGGGCTATCAAATACGACCTAAGGAACCATAGTCACCGCCCGCCATGATTGTTCCTCATTTTTTGCATTTTTCGGCCACAAAACTAGTCTTCCGCCCGATTCCCATATTTTCGTGTGCTATGCCCACGCCTTCTAAGTGGTCCCGGGACCCCCGAAGCCCGATCTCCTAAAATATTTTCGGGCCATCAAATACAACCTAAGGAACCATAGTCACCGCCTCGCCATGATCGTTCCTCATTTCTTGCATTTTTCGGCAAAAAAACTTGAATTCCGCGCGATTCCCATATTTTCGTGTGCTATAGCGCCCGGCTTCCGAGTGGTCACGGCCCCCCCGGACCCCGATTGCCTAAAGTTTTTCCGGGCCATCAAATACGACCTAAGGAACCATAGTCACCGCCCTGACTTGACCTTTCCTCATTTTTTGCATTTTACGCCCAGATATCCTAAAATGTTTTCGGGCCATCAAATACGACCTAAGGAACCGTAGTCACCGCGTTGCCAAGATCGTTCTTCATTTCTTGCGTTTTTCGGCCAAAAAACTTGAATTCCGCGCGATTCCCATATTTTCGTGTGTTGTAGCCCATGCCTACCCAATGGGTAGGGCCCTACGGAGCCGGATCGCCTAGTATTTTTGCGGACCATCAAATACGACCTAAGGAACCATAGTCACCGCCCCGCCATGATCGTTCCTCATTTTTTGCATTTTTTGGCCAAAAAACTAGATTCCGCGCGATTCCCATATTTTCGTGTGCGCCTATGCCTTCAAAGTGGGCCGGACCCCCCGGACTGTGATCTCCTAAAATTTTTTCGTGCCATCAAATACGATCTAAGGAACTATAGTCACCACCTCGCCATGATCGTTCCTCATTTGTTACGTTTTTTGCCGATTCCCATATTTTCATGTGCTATAGCCCGCGACTTCCGAGTGGGCCGGCCCCCCTAACTCGGATCGCCTAAAAATTTTTTGGGCAATCAAATACGACCTAAGGAACCATAGTCACTGCCTCGCCATGATCGTTCCTCATGTTTTGTGATTTTCGGCCTAAAAACTAGAATTTCGCCTGATTCACATATTTTCATGTGCTATAGCCCACGCCTGCCAAGTGGTCCCCGGACCCCGATTGCATAAAATTTTCTGGGCCATCAAATATGACCTAAGGAACCATAGTCACCTCCCCGCCATGATCGTTCCACATTTTTTCCGTTTTTCGGAAAAAAAAATAGAATTCCACCCGATTCCCATATTTTCGTGTGCTATAGCCGACGCCTTCCAAGTGATCCCGGGACCTCCGGACCCCGATCTCCAAAAAATTTTCTGGGCCATCAGATATGACTTAAGGAACCATAGTCACCGCCCCGCCATGATCGTTCCTCACTTTTTGCATTTTTCGGCCTAAAAACTAGAATTCCGCCCGATTCCCATATTTTTGTGTGCTACCACACCTTCCAAGTGGTCCCAGAACCCCGGATCGCCTAAAATATTTTCGGGCCATCAAATACGACCTAAAGAACCATAGTCACCGCCCCGCCATGATATTTCCTCATGTTTTGTGTTTTGGCCAAAAAACTAGAATTCTGCGCGATTCCCCTATTTTCATGTGCTATAGCCCACGCCTTCCGAGTGGTCCCTAGCCCCCCGGACCCCGATCAACTAAAAGATTTTCGGGGCATCAAATACGACCTAAGGAACTATAGTCACCGTCCCGCCATGATCGTTCCTCATTTTTTGCGTTTTACGGCAAAAAAAACTAGAATTCCGCCCGATTCCCATATTTTAGTGTGCTATAGCCCACGCCTTCCAAGTGGTCCTGGGACCCCCGGACCCCGATCTCCTAAAAATTTTCCGGGCCATCAGATATGACCTAAGGAACCATAGTTACCGCCCCACCATGATCGTTCCTCATTTTTTGCATTTTTTGGCCAAAAAACTAGAATTCCGCCCGATTCCCATATTTTCATGTGCTATATCCCACGCCTTCCGAGTGGGCCGGGCCCCCGGACTCGGATCACCTAAAAAGTTATCGGGCCATCAAATAAGACCTAAGGAACCATAGTCGCATCCCCGCCATGATCGTTCCTCATTTATTGCATTTTTCGGCCAAAAAACTAGAATTCCGCCCGATTCCCATAATTTCGTGTGCTATAGCCCACGCCTTTCAAGTGGTACCGGGACCCCCGGACCCCTATCACCTAAAAAGTTTTCGGGCCATCAAATAAGAGCTAAGGAACCATAGTCACCTCCCCGCCATGAACGTTCCTCAGGTTTTGCATTTTACGGCCAAAAAACTAGAATTCCGCCTGATTCCCATAATTTCGTATGCTATAGCCCACGCCTTCCAAGTGGTCCCGGGACCCCCGGGCCCCGATCGCCAAAACTTTTTCAGGGACATCAAATACGACCTAAGGAACCATATTTACCGCCCGACCATGATCGTACCTCATTTTTTGCGTTTTTTGGCCAAAAACTAGAATTCCGCCCTATTCCCATATTTTCGTGTGCTATAGCCCACGCCTTCCGAGTGGGCCGGGCCCCCGGACTCGGATCACCTAAAAAGTTTTTGGGCCATCAAATAAGACCTAAGGAACCATAGTCATCACCCCGCCATGATCGTTCCTCATTTTTTACGTTTTTCGGCCAAAAAACTAAAATTTTGCCCGATTCCCATATTTTCGTATGCTTTAGCCCACGCCTTCCCAATGGGTTGGGCCCCACTGAGCCGGATCGCCTAGTATTTTTGCGGGCCATAAAATACGACCTAAGGAACCATAGTCACAGCCCCGCCATGACCTGTCCTCATTTTTTGCATTTTACGGCCAAAAACTAGAATTCCGCACGATTCCCCTATTTTCATGTGCTATAGCCCACGTCTTCCAAGTGATCCCGGGACTCCCGGACCCCGATCAACTAAAAGATTTTCGGGGCATCAAATACGACCTAAGGAACTATAGTCACCGCCCCGCCATGATCGTTCCTCATTTTATGCATTTTACGGCAAAAAAAACTAGAATTCCGCCCGATTCCCATATTTTAGTGTGCTATAGCCCACGCCTTCCAAGTGGTTCCGGGACCTCCGGACCCCGATCTCCTAAAAATTTTCTGGGCCATCAGATATGACCTAAGGAACCATAGTTACCGCCCCACCATGATCGTTCCTCATTTTTTGCGTTTTTCGGCCAAAAAACTAGAATTCCGCCCGATTCCCATATTTTCTGTGCTATATCCCACGCCTTCCGAGTGGGCCGGGCCCCTGGACTCAGATCACCTAAAGAGTTTTCGGGCCATCAAATAAGACCTAAGGAACCATAGTCGCATCCCCGCCATGATCGTTCCTCATTTTTTGCATTTTTCGGCCAAAAAACTAGATTCTGCCCGATTCCCATAATTTTGTGTGCTATAGCCCACGCCTTTCAAGTGGTACCGGGACCCCCGGACCCCTATCACCTAAAAAATTTTCGGGCCATCAAATAAGACCTAAGGAACCATAGTCACCTCCCCGCCATGAACGTTCCTCAGGTTTTGCATTTTACGGCCAAAAAACTAGAATTCCGCCTGATTCTCATAATTTCGTGTGCTATAGCCCACGCCTTCCAAGTGGTCCCGGGACCCCCGAGCCCCGATCGCCAAAACTTTTTCAGGGACATCAAATACAACCTAAGGAACCATATTTACCGCCCCACCATGATCGTTCCTCATTTTTTGCGTTTTTTGGCCAAAAACTAGAATTCCGCCCTATTCCCATATTTTCGTGTGTTATAGCCCACGCCTTCCGAGTGGGCCGGGCCCCCGGACTCGGATCACCTAAAAAAATTTTGGGCTATCAAATAAGACCTAAGGAACCATAGTCATCGCCCCGCCATGATCGTTCCTCATTTTTACGTTTTTCGGTCAAAAAAGAAGAATTCCGCCTGATTCCCATATTTTCGTGTGCTAGCCCATGCCTTCCAAGTGGTCCCAGGACCCCCGGACACCGATCTCCTAAAATATTTCCGGGCAATAAAATACGACCTAAGTAACCATAGTCACTTCCCCGCCATGTTCATTCCTCATTTTTTTGCGTTTTTCGGCCAAAAAACTAAAATTTTGCCCGATTCCCATATTTTCGTATGCTTTAGCCCACGCCTTCCCAATGGGTTGGGCCCCACTGAGCCGGATCGCCTAGTATTTTTGCGGGCCATAAAATACGACCTAAGGAACCATAGTCACAGCCCCGCCATGACCTGTCCTCATTTTTTGCATTTTACGGCCAAAAACTAGAATTCAGCACGATTCCCCTATTTTCATGTGCTATAGCCCACGCCTTCCAAGTGGTCCCGGGACTCCCGGACCCCGATCAACTAAAAGATTTTCGGGGCATCAAATACGACCTAAGGAACTATAGTCACCGCCCCGCCATGATCGTTCCTCATTTTTTGCGTTTTACGGCAAAAAAAACTAGAATTCCGCCCGATTCCCATATTTTAGTGTGCTATAGCCCACGCCTTCCAAGTGGTCCCGGGACCCCCGGACCCCGATCTCCTAAAAATTTTTCGGGCCATCAGATATCACCTAAGGAACCATAGTTACCGCCCCACCATGATCGTTCCTCATTTTTTGCATTTTTCGGCCAAAAAACTAGAATTCTGCCCGATTCCCATATTTTCGTGTGCTATATCCCACGCCTTCCGAGTGGGCCGGGCCCCCGGACTCGGATCACCTAAAAAGTTTTCGGGCCATCAAATAAGACCTAAGGAATCATAGTCGCATCCCCGCCATGATCGTTCCTCATTTTTTGCATTTTTCGGCCAAAAAATGAGAATTCCGCCCGATTCCCATAATTTCGTGTGCTATTGCCCACGCCTTTCAAGTGGTACGGGGACCCCCGGACCCCTATCACCTAAAAATATTTTGGGCCATCAAATAAGACCTAAGGAACCATAGTCACCTCCCCGCCATGAACGTTCCTCAGGTTTTGCATTTTACGGCCAAAAAACTAGAATTTCGCCTGATTCCCATAATTTCGTGTGCTATAGCCCACGCCTTCCAAGTGGTCCCGGGACCCCCGGGCCCTGATCGCCAAAACTTTTTCAGGGACATCAAATATGACCTAAGGAACCATATTTACCGCCCCACCATGATCGTTCCTCATTTTTTGCATTTTTTGGCCAAAAACTAGAATTCCGCCCTATTCCCATATTTTCGTGTGCTATAGCCCACGCCTTCCGAGTGGGCCGGGCCCCCGGACTCGGATCACCTAAAAAATTTTCGGGCCATCAAATAAGACCTAAGGAACCATAGTCATCGCCCCGCCATGATCGTTCCTCATTGTTTACGTTTTTCGGCCAAAAAACTAAAATTCCGCCCGATTCCCATATTTTCGTGTGCTTTAGCCCACGCCTTCCCAATGGGTTGGGCCCCACTGAGCCGGATCGCCTAGTATTTTGCGGGCCATAAAATACGACCTAAGGAACCATAGTCACAGCCCCGCCATGACCAGTCCTCATTTTTTGCATTTTACGGCCAAAAACTAGAATTCCGCACGATTCCCATATTTTCGTGTGCTATAGCCCACGCCTTCCAAGTGGTCCCGGGACTCCCGGACCCCGATCGCCTAAATATTTTTCCGGGCTATCAAATAAAACCTAAGGAACCATAGTCACCGCCCCGCCATGATTGTTCCTCATTTGTTTTTCAGTTTACGGCCAAAAACCTAGAATTCCGTCCGATTCCCATATTTTCGTGTGCAATAGCCCACGCCTTCCAAATGGTCCCGGGACCCCCAGACCCCGATCGCCTAAAATTTTTTCGGGCCATCAAGGACGACCTAAGGAACCATAGTCACCTCCCCGCCATGATCGTTCCTCATTTTCTACGTTTTTCGGCCAAAAAACTAGAATTGCGCCTGATTCCCATATTTTCATGTGCTATAGCCCACGCCTTCCAAGTGGTCCCAGGACCCCCGGACACCGGTCGTCTAAAATTTTTCCGGGCCATAAAATACGACCTAAGGAACCATAGTCACTGCCCCGCCATGATCATTCCTCATTTTTTGCGTTTTTCGGCCAAAAAACTAGAATTCTGTCCGATTCCCATATTTTCGTGTGCTGTAGCCCACGCCTACCCAATGGGTAGGGCCCCACGGAGCCGGATCGCCTAGTATTTTTGTGGGCTATCAAATACGACCTAAGGAACCATAGTCACAGCCCCGCCATGATCGTTCCTCATTTTTTGCAGCTTACGGCCAAAAACCTAGAATTCCGCCCAATTCCTATATTTTCGTGTGCTATAGCCCACGCCTTCCAAGTGGTCCCGGGACTCCCGGACCCCGATAGCCTAAAAATTTTCCGGACCATTAAATACGACCTAAGGAACCATAGTCACTCCCCCGCCATGATCGTTCCTTAGTTTTTGGGTATTTCGGCCAAAAAACTAGAATTCCGCCCGATTCCCATATTTTCGTGTGCGCCCACTACTTTCGTGTGGACCAGGCTCCCCGGACTGGGATCGCCTAAAAGTTTTTCGGGCCATCAAATACGACCTTAGGAACCAAAGTCACCGCCCCGCCATGATCGTTCCTCATTTTTTACGTTTTTCGGCCAAAGAACTAGAATTCCGCTCGATTCCCATATTTTCGTGTGCTATAGCCCACGGCTTCCAAGTGGTCCCAGGACCCCCGGACACCAATCGCCTAAAATTTTTACGGGCTATAAAATATGACCTAAGGAACCATAGTCACTTCCCCGCCATGATCATTCCTCATTTTTTGCGTTTTTCGGCCAAAAAACTAGAATTCCGTCTGATTCCGATATTTTCATGTGCTATAGCTCACGCCTTCCCAATGGGTAGGGCTCCACGGAGCCGGATCACCTAGTATTTTTGCGGGCCATCAAATACGACCTAAGGTACCATAGTCACCGCCCAGCAATGACCTGTCCTAATTTTTTGCATTTTACGGACAAAAACTAGAATTCCGCCCGATTCCCATATTTTCGTGTGCTATAGCCCACACCTTCCAAGTGGTCCCGGGACTCCCGGACCCCGATCGCCTAAAAAATTTTTCGGGCCATTAAATACGACCTAAGGAACCATAGTCACCGCCCCGCCATGATCGTTCCTCATTTTTTGCAGTTTACGGCCAAAAACCTAGAATTTCGCCCGATTCCCATATTTTCGTGTGCAATAGCCCACGCCTTCCAAGTGGTCCTGGGACCCCCGTACCCCGATCGCGTAAAATTTTTCCGGCCTATTAAATTCGACCTAAGGAACCATAGGCACCGCCCCGCCATGATCGTTCCTTATTTTTTGTGTATTTCGGCCAAAAAACTAGAATTACGCCCGATTCCCAGATTTTCGTGTGCGCCCACGCCTTCCGAGTGGACCGGGCTCCCGGGACTGGGATCGCCTAAAAGTTTTACGGGCCATCAAATACGACCTAAGGAACCATAGTCACCGCCCAACCATGACCTGTCCTCATTTTTTGCATTTTACGGACAAAAACTAGAATTCCGCCCGATTCCCATATTTCCGTGTACTATAGCCCACGCCTTCCAAGTGGTCCTAGGACCCCCGGACACCGATCGCCTAAAATTTTTAGGGGCCATAAGATACGACCTAAGGAACCTTAGTCACTACCCCGCCATGATCATTCCTCATTTTTTGCATTTTTCGGCCAAAAAACTAGAATTCCGTCTGATTCCCATATTTTCGTGTGCTATAGCCCATGCCTTCCCAATGGGTAGGCCCCACGGAGCCGGATCACCTAGTATTTTTGCGGGCCATCAAATATGACCTAAGGAACTATAGTCACCGCCCAGCCATGACCTGTCCTCATTTTTTGCATTTTACGGCCAAAAACTAGAATTCCGCCCGATTCCTATATTTTCGTGTGCGCCCACGCCTTCCAAGTGGTCCCGGGATTCCCGGACCCCGATCGCCTAAAAAATTTTCCGGGCCATTAAATACGACCTAAGGAACCATAGTCACCGCCCCGCCATGATAGTTCCTCATTTTTTGCAGTTTACGGCCAAAAACCTAGATAGCCCACGCCTTCCAAGTGGTCCCGGGACTCCCGGACCCCGATCGCATAAAAAATTTTCTTGGTCATCAAATACGACCTAAGGAACCATAGTTACCACCTCGCCATGATTTTTCCTCAGTTTTTGCATTTTTCGGCCAAAAAACTAGAATTCCGCCCGATTCCCATATTTTCCTGTGCGCCCACGCCTTGCGAGTGGACCGGGCCACCTGGACTGGGATCGCTTAAAAGTTTTTAGGGTTATCAAATATGACCTAAGGAACCATAGTCACTGCCCCGCCATGATCGTTCCTCATTTTTATGTTTTTCGGTCAGAAAAGAAGAATTCCGCCCGATTTCCATATTTTCGTGTGCTAGCCCATGCCTTCCAAGTTGTCCCAGGACCCCCGGACACCGATCTCCTAAAATATTTCCGGGCCATAAAATACGACCTAAGTAACCATAGTCACTGCCCCGCCATGTTCATTGCTCATTTTTTTGCGTTTTTCGGCCAAAAAACTAGAATTCCGTTTGATTCCCATATTTTCGTATGCTATAGCCCACGCCTTCCCAATGGGTAGGGCCCTACAGAGCCGGATTGCCTAGTATTTTTGCGGGCCATCAAATACGACCTAAGGAACCATAGTCACCACCCCACCATGACATGTCCTTAGTTTTTGCATTTTACGGCAAAAAAATAGAATTCCGCCCGACTCCCATATTTTCGTGTGTTATAGCCCACGCCTTCCAAGTGGTCCCGGGACTCCCGGACCCCGATTGGCTAAAAAATTTTCCGGGCCGTCAAATACGATCTAAGGAACCATAGTCACCGCCCCGCCATGATCGTTCCTCAGTTTTTGGAGTTTACGGCCAAAAACCTAGAATTCTGCCCGATTCCCATATTTTCTTGTGCTATAGCCCACGCCTTCCAAGTGGTCCCGGGACCACGGACCCCGATCGCCTAAAAATTTTCCGGAACATTAAATACGACCTAAGGAACCATAGTCACCGCCCCGCCATGATCATTCCTTATATTTTTCCGTATTTCGGCCAAAAAACTAGAATTCCGCCCAATTCCCATATTTTCGTGTGCTATAGCCCACGCCTTCCAAGTGGTTCCGGGACTCCCGGACCCCGATCGCCTAAAAAATTTTCCGGGCCAACAAATACGACCTAAGGAACCATAGTCACCACCCCGCCATGATCATTCCTCATTTTTTGCAGTTTACGGCCAAAAAACTAGAATTCCGCCAGATTCCCATATATTTGTGTGCTATAGCCCACGCCTTCCAAGTGGTCCCGGGTCCCCCGGACCCCGATCGCCTAAAATTTTTCCGGGCCATACAATACGACCTAAGGAACCATAGTCAGTGCCCCGCCATGATGATTCCTCATTTTTTGAGTTTTTTGGCCAAAAAACTAAAATTCCGCCAAATTCCCATATTTTCGTGTGCTATAGCCCACGCCTTCCCAATGGGTAGGGGGCCATGGAGCCGGATCGCCTAATATTTTTGCGGGCCATCAAATACAACCTAAGGAACCATAGTCACTGCCCCGCCATGAACTGTCCTCATTTTTTGCATTTTACGGCCAAAAAATAGAATTCCGCCCGATTCCCATATTTTCGTGTGCTATAGCCCACGCCTTGCTAGGGGTCCCGGGACTCCCGGACCCCGATCGTCTAAAACTTTTTCCGGGCTATCAAATACGACCTAAGGAACCATAGTCACAGCCCCGCCATGATCGTTCCTCATTTTTTGTAGCTTACAGCCAAAAATCTAGAATTCCGCTCGATTCCCATATTTTCGTGTGCTATAGCCCACGCTTTCCAAGTGGTCCCGGGACTCCCGGACCCCGATCGCCTAAAATTTTTCCCGGGCTATCAAATATGACCTAAGGAACCATAGTCACCGCCCCGCCATGATCGTTCCTCATTTTTTGCAGTTTACGGCCAAAACCTAGAATTTTCGCCCGATTCCCATATTTTCGTGTGTTATAGCCCACGCCTTCCAAGTGGTCCCGGGACCCCCAGACCCCGATCGCCTATAATTTTTTTGGCCCTTTAAATACGACCTAAGGTACCATAGGCACCACCCCACCATGATCGTTCCTTATTTTTTTGTGTATTTCGGCCAAAAAACTAGAATTCCGCCCGATTCCCAGATTTTCGTGTGCGCCCATGCCTTCCTAGTGGACCGGGCTCCCCGAACTGGGATCGCTTAAAAGTTTTTCGGGCCATCAAATACGACCTAAGGAACCATAGTCACCGCCCCGCCATGATTGTTCCTCATTTTTTTACGTTTTTCGGCCAAAGAAGTAGAATTCCACCTAATTCCCATATTTTCGTGTGCCACGCCTTCCAAGTGGTCCCAGGACCCCCGGACATCGATCGCCTTAAATTTTACGTGCCATAAAATACGACCTAAGGAACCTTAGTCACTGCCCCGCCATGATCATTCCTTATTTTTTGCATTTTTCGGCCAAAAAACTAGAATTCCGTCCGATTCCCATATTTTCGTGTGCTATAGCCCACGCCTTCCCAATGGGTAGGCCCCACGGAGCCGGATCACCTAGTATTTTTGCGGGCCATCAAATATGACCTAAGGAACTATAGTCACCATGCAGCCATGACCTGTCCTCATTTTTTGCATTATACGGCCAAAATCTAGAATTCCGCCCGATTCCCATATTTTCGTGTGCTATAGCCCATGCCTTTCAAGTGGTCCCGGGACTCCCGGACTGCGATCGCCTAAAATTTTTTCCAGGCCATCAAATACGACCTAAGGAACCATAGTCACCGCCCCACCATGATCGTTCCTCATTTTTTGCAGTTTATTGCCAAAAACCTAGATAGCCCACGCCTTCCAAGTGGTCCCAGGACTCCCGGACCCCGATCGCATAAAAAATTTTTTGGACCATCAAATACGACCTAAGGAACCATAGTCGCCGCCCCGCCATGATTGTTCCTCATTTTCTTGCATTTTGTGGCAAAAAAACTAGAATTCCGCCCGATTCCCATATTTTCGTGTGCGCCCACGCCTTGCGAGTGGACCGGGCCACCCGGATTGGGATCGCCTAAAAGTTATTAGGGCTATCAAATACGACCTAAGGAACCATAGTCACTGCCCTGCCATGATCGTTCCTCATTTTTACGTATTTCGGCCAAAAAACTAGAATTCCGCCCGATTCCCATATTTTCCTGTGCGCCCACTCCTTTCGTGTGGACCAGGCTCCCCGGACTGGGATCGCCTAAAAGTTTTTCGGGCCATCAAATACGACCTAAGGAACCAAAGTCACCGCCCCGCCATGAGCGTTCCTCATGTTTTACGTTTTTCGGCCAAAGAACTAGAATTCTGCCCAATTCCCATATTTCCGTGTGCAATAGCCCACGCCTTCCAAGTGGTCCCAGGACCCCCGGACACCGATCGCCTAAAATTTTTACGGGCCATAAAATATGACCTAAGGAACCATAGTCACTTCCCCTCCATGATCATTCCTCATTTTTTGCGTTTTTCGGCCAAATAACTAGAATTCCGTCTGATTCCCATATTTTCATGTGCTATAGCCCACGCCTTCCCAATGGGTAGGGCCCCACGGAGCCGGATCACCCAGTATTTTGCGGGCCATCAAATACGACCTAAGGAACCATAGTCACCGCCCAACCATGACCTGTCCTCATTTTTTGCATTTTACGGACAAAAACTAGAATTCCGCCCGATTCCCATATTTTCGTGTGCTATAGCCCACGCCTTCCTAGGGGTCCCGGGACTCCCGGACCCCGATCGCCTAAAACTTTTTCCGGGCTATCAAATACGACCTAAGGAACCATAGTCACATCCCCGCCATGATCGTTCCTCATTTTTTGCAGCTTACGGCCAAAAACCTAGAATTCCGCCCGATTCCCATATTTTCGTGTGCTATAGCCCACGCCTTCCATGTGGTCCCGGGACTCCCAGACCCCAATCGCCTATAATTTTTCCGGCCCTTTAAATACGACCTAAGAAATCATAGGCACCACCCCGCCATGATCGTTCCTTATTTTTTGTGTATTTCGGCCAAAAAACTAGAATTCCGCCCGATTCCCAGATTTTCGTGTGCGCCCACGCCTTCCCAGTGGACCAGGCTCCCCGAACTGGGGTCGCCTAAAAGTTTTTCGGGCCATCAAATACGACCTAAGGAACCATAGTCACCGCCCCACCATGATTGTTCCTCATTTTTTACGTTTTTCGGCCAAAGAAGTGGAATTCCGCCTAATTCCCATATTTCCGTGTGCCACGCCTTCCAAGTGGTCCCAGGACCCCCGGACATCGATCGCCTAAAATTTTTACGTGCCATAAAATACGACCTAAGGAACCTTAGTCACTGCCCCGCCATGATCATTCCTTATTTTTTGCATTTTTCGGCCAAAAAACTAGAATTCCGTCCGATTAACATATTTTCGTGTGCTATAGCCCACGCCTTCCCAATGGGAAGGCTCCACGGAGCCGGATCACCTAGTATTTTTGCGGGCCATCAAATATGACCTAAGGAACTATAGTCACCACGCAGCCATGACCTGTCCTCATTTTTTGCATTATACGGCCAAAAACTAGAATTCCGCCCGATTCCCATATTTTCGTGTGCTATATCCCACGCCTTCCAAGTGGTCCCGGGACTCCCGGACCGCGATAGCCTAAAATTTTTTCCGGGCAATCAAATACGACCTAAGGAACCATAGTCACCGCCCCACCATGATCGTTCCTCATTTTTTGCAGTTCACGGCCAAAAACCCAAATAGCCCACCCCTTCCAATTGGTCCTAGGACTCCCGGACCCCGATCGCATAAAAGAATTTTCGGGCCATCAAATATGACCTAAGGAACTATAGTCGCCGCCCCTCCATGATTGTTCCTCATTTTCTTGCATTTTTTGGCCAAAAAACTAGAATTCCGCCCGATTCCCATATTTTCGTGTGCGCCCACGCCTTGCGAGTGGACCGGGCCACCCGGATTGGGATCGCATAAAAGTTTTTAGGGCTATCAAATACGACCTAAGGAACCATAGTCACTGCCCTGCCTTGATCGTTCCCCATTTTTACGTATTTCGGCCAAAAAACTAGAATTCCGCTCGATTCCCATATTTTCCTGTGCGCCCACTCCTTTCGTGTGGACCAGGCTCCCCGGACTGGTATAGCCTAAGAGTTTTTCGGGCCATCAAATACGACCTAAGGAACCAAAGTCACCGCCCCGCCATGAGCGTTCCTCATTTTTTACGTTTTTCGGCCAAAGAACTAGAATTCTGCCCGATTCCCATATTTCTGTGTGCTATAGCCCATGCCTTCCAAGTGGTCCCAGGACCCCCGGACACCGATCGCCTAAAATTTTTACGGGCCATAAAATATGACCTAAGGAACCATAGTCACTTCCCCGCCATGATCATTCCTCATTTTTTGCGTTTTTCGGCCAAAAAACTAGAATTCCGTCTGATTCCCATATTTTCATGTGCTATAGCCCACGCCTTCCCAATGGGTAGGGCCCCATGGAGCCGAATCACCCAGTATTTTTTCGGGCCATCAAATATGACCTAAGGAACCATAGTCACCGCCCAACCATGACCTGTCCTCATTTTTTGCATTTTACGGACAAAAACTAGAATTCCGCCCGATTCCCATATTTTCGTGTGCTATAGCCCACGCCTTCCTAGGGGTCCCGGGCCTACCAGACTCGGATCGCCTAAAATTTTTCCGGGCCATCAAATACGACCTAAGGAACCATAGTCACCGCCCCGCCATGATCGTTCCTCATGTTTTGCAGCTTACGGCCAAAAACCTAGAATTCCGCCCAATTCCCATATTTTCGTGTGCTATAGCCCACGCCTTCCTAGGGGTCCCAGGACTCCCGGACCCCGATCGCCTAAAACTTTTTCCAGGCTATCAAATACGACCTAAGGAACCATAGTCACAGCCCCGCCATGATCGTTCCTCATTTTTTGCAGCTTACAGCCAAAAATCTAGAATTCCGCCCGATTCCCATATTTTCGTGTGCTATAGCCCACGCCTTCCAAGTGGTCCCGGGACTCCCGGACCCCGAACGCCTAAAATTTTTTCCGGGCCATCAAATACGACCTAAGGAAACATAGTCACCGCCCCGCCATGATCGTTCCTCATTTTTTGCAGTTTACGGCCAAAAACCTAGAATTTCGCCCGATTCCCATATTTTCGTGTGTTATAGCCCACGCCTTCCAAGTGGTCCCGGGACCCCCAGACCCCGATCGCCTATAATTTTTTTGGCCCTTTAAATACGACCTAAGGAATCATAGGCACCACCCCGCCATGATCGTTCCTTATTTTTTGTATTTCGGCCAAAAAACTAGAATTCTGCCCGATTCCCAGATTTTCGTGTGCGCCCACGCCTTCCCAGTGGACCGGGCTCCCCGAACTAGGATCGCCTAAAAGTTTTTCGGGCCATCAAATACGACCTAAGGAACCAAAGTCACTGCCCCACCATGATTGTTCCTCATTTTTTACGTTTTTCGGCCAAAGAAGTAGAATTCCGCCTAATTCCCATATTTCCGTGTGCCACGCCTTCCAAGTGGTCCCTGGACCCCCGAACATCGATCGCCTAAAATTTTTACGTGCCATAAAATACGACCTAAGGAACCTTAGTCACTGCCCCGCCATGATCATTCCTTATTTTTTGCATTTTTCGGCCAAAAAACTAGAATTCCGCCCGATTCCCACATTTTCGTGTGCTATAGCCCACGCCTTCCCAATGGGTAGGCCCCACGGAGCCGGATCACCTAGTATTTTTGCGGGCCATCAAATATGACCTAATGAACTATAGTCACCACGCAGCCATGACCTGTCCTCATTTTTTGCATTATACGGCCAAAAACTAGAATTCCACCCAATTCCCATATTTTCGTGTGCTATAGCCCACGCCTTCCAAGTGGTCCCGGGACTCCCGGACCGTGATAGCCTAAAATTTTTTCCGGGCCATCAAATACGACCTAAGGAACCATAGTCACCGCCCCACCATGATCGTTCCTCATTTTTTGCAGTTTACGGCCAAAAACCTAGATAGCCCACGCCTTCCAATTGGTCCAAGGACTCCCGGACCCCGATCGCATAAAAAAATTTTCGGGCCATCAAATACGACCTAAGGAACTATAGTCGCCGCCCCGCCATGATTGTTCCTCATTTTCTTGCATTTTTTGGCCAAAAAACTAGAATTCCGCCCGATTCCCATATTTTCGTGTGCGCCCACGCCTTGCGAGTGGACCGGGCCACCCGGATTGGGATCGCATAAAAGTTTTTAGGGCTATCAAATACGACCTAAGGAACCATAGTCACTGCCCTTCCATGATCGTTCCTCATTTTTACGTATTTCGGCCAAAAAACTAGAATTCCGCCCGATTCCCATATTTTCCTGTGCGCCCACTCCTTTCGTGTGGACCAGGCTCCCCGGACTGGTATAGCCTAAGAGTTTTTCGGGCCATCAAATACGACCTAAGGAACCAAAGTCACCGCCCCGCCATGAGCGTTCCTCATTTTTTACGTTTTTCGGCCAAAGAACTAGAATTCTGTCCGATTCCCATATTTCTGTGTGCTATAGCCCACGCCTTCCAAGTGGTCCCAGGACCCCCGGACACCGATCGCCTAAAATTTTTACGGGCCATAACATATGACCTAAGGAACCATAGTCACTTCCCCGCCATGATCATTCCTCATTTTTTGCATTTTTCGGCCAAAAAACTAGAATTCCGTCTGATTCCCATATTTTCATGTGCTATAGCCCACGCCTTCCCAATGGGTAGGGCCCCGTGGAGCCGGATCACCCAGTATTTTTGCGGGCCATCAAATACGACCTAAGGAACCATAGTCACCGCCCAACCATGACCTGTCCTCATTTTTTGCATTTTAAGGACAAAAACTAGAATTCCGCCCGATTCCCATATTTTTGTGTGCTATAGCCCACGCCTTCCTAGGGGTCCCGGGACTCCCGGACGCCGATCGCCTAAAACTTTTTCCGGGCTATCAAATACGACCTAAGGAACCATAGTCACAGCCCCGCCATGATCGTTCCTCATTTTTTGCAGCTTACGGCCAAAAACCTAGAATTCCGCCCAATTCCTATATTTTCGTGTGCTATAGCCCACGCCTTCCAAGTGGTCCCGGGACTCCCGGTCCCAGATCGCCTAAAGTTTTTTCCGGGCCATCAAATACGACCTAAGTAACCATAGTCACCGCCCCGCCATGATCGTTCCTCATTTTTTGCAGTTTACGGCCAAAAACCTAGAATTTCGCCCGATTCCCATATTTTCGTGTGTTATAGCCCACGCCTTCCAAGTGGTCCCGGGACCCCCAGACCCCGATCGCCTATAATTTTTCCAGCACTTTAAATATGACCTAAGGAACCATAGGCACCACCCCCGCCATGATCGTTCCATATTTTTTGTGTATTTCGGCCAAAAAACTAGAATTCCGCCCGTTTTCCAGATTTTCGTGTGCGCCCACGCCTTCCCAGTGGACCGGGCTCCCCGAACTGGGATCGCCTAAAAGTTTTTCGGGCCATCAAATACGACCTAAGGAACCGGAGTCACCGCCCCGCCATGATTGTTCCTCATTTTTTACGTTTTTCGGCCAAAGAAGTAGAATTCCGCATAATTCCCATATTTTCGTGTGCCATGCCTTCCAAGTGGTCCCAGGACCGCCGGACATCGATCGCCTAAAATTTTTACGTGCCATAAAATACGACCTAAGGAACCTTAGTCACTGCCCCGCCATGATCATTCCTTATTTTTTGCATTTTTCGGACAAAAAACTAGAATTCCGTCCGATTCCCATATTTTCGTGTGCTATAGCCCACGCCTTCCCAATGGGTAGGCCACACGGAGGCGGATCACCTAGTATTTTTGCGGGCCATCAAATATGACCTAAGGAACTATAGTCACCACGCAGCCATGACCTGTCCTCATTTTTTGCATTATACGGCCAAAAACTAGAATTCCGCCCGATTCCCATATTTTCGTGTGCTATAGCCCACGCCTTCCAAGTGGTCCCGGGACTCCCGGACCACGATCGCCTAAAATTTTTTCCGGGCCATCAAATACGACCTAAGGAACCATAGTCACCGCTCCACCATGATCGTTCCTCATTTTTTGCAGTTTACGGCCAAAAACCTAGATAGCCCACGCCTTCCAAGTGGTCCCAGGACTCCCAGACCCCGATCGCATAAAAAATTTTTTGGGCCATCAAATATGACCTAAGGAACCATATTCGCCGCCCCGCCATGATTGTTCCTCATTTTCTTGCATTTTTTGGCCAAAAAACTAGAATTCCGCCTATTCCCATATTTTCGTGTGCGCCCACGCCTTGCGAGTGGACCGGGCCACCCGGATTGCGATCTCCTAAAAGTTTTTAGGGCTATCAAATACGACCTAAGGAACCATAGTCACTGCCCTGCCATGATCGTTCCTCATTTTTATGTTTTTCGGCCAAAAAACTAGAATTCCGCCCGATTCCCATATTTTCGTGTGCTATAATAGCCCACGCCTTCCCAATGGGTAGGGCCCCCCGGAGCCGGATCACCTAAATTTTTTTCTGGGCCATCCAATACGACCTAAGGAACCATAATCACCGCCCCGCCATGACCTTTCCTCATTTTTTGCATTTTACAGCAAAAAAACTAGAATTCCGCCCGATTCCCATATTTTCGTGTGCTATAGCCCACGCCTTCCAAGGGGTCCTGGGACTCCCGGACCCCGATCGCCTAAAACATTTTCCGGGCTATCAAATACGACCTAAGGAACCATAGTCATAGCCCCACCATGATAGTTCCTCATTTTTTGCAGTTTACAGCCAAAAACCTAGAATTCCTCCCGATTCCCATATTTTTGTGTGCTATAGCCCACGCCTTCCAAGTGTCCCGGGACTCCCGGACCCCGATCACCTAAAATTTTTTCCGAGCCATCAAATACGACCTAAGGAACCATAGTCACCGCCCCGCCATGATCGTTCCTCATTTTTTGCAGTTTACGGCCAAAAACCTAGAATTCCGCCCGATTCCCATATTTTCGTGTGCTATAGCCCACGCCTTCCAAGTGGTCCCGGGACCCCCGTACCCCGATCGCCTAAAAATTTTCCGGCCTATTAAATTCGACCTAAGGAACCATAGGCACCGCCCCGCCATGATCGTTCCTTATTTTTTGTGTATTTCGGCCAACAAACTAGAATTCCGCCCGATTCCCAGATTTTCGTGTGCGCCCACGCCTTCCGAGTGGACCGGGCTCCCCGGACTGGGATCGCCTAAGAGTTTTTCGGGCCATCAAATACGAACTAAGGAACCATAGTCACTGCCCCGCCATTATTGTTCCTCATTTTTTATGTTTTTCGGCCAAAGAACTAGAATTCCGCCCGATTCCCAAATTTCCGTGTACTATAGCCCACGCCTTCCAAGTGGTCCCAGGACCCCCGGACACCGATCGCCTAAAATTTTTACGGGCCATAAAATACGACCTAAGGAACCTTAGTCACTGCCCCGCCATGATCATTCCTCATTTTTTGCATTTTTCGGCCAAAAAACTAGAATTCCGTCTGATTCCCATATTTTCGTATGCTATAGCCCACGCCTTCCTAATGGGTACGCCCCACGGAGCCGGATCACCTAGTATTTTTGCGGGCTATCAAATATGACCTAAGGAACTATGGTCACCGCCCAGCCATGACCTGTCCTCATTTTTTGCATTTGACGGCCAACAACTAGAATTCCGCCCGATTCCCATATTTCCGTGTGCTAGCCCACGCCTTCCAAGTGGTCCCAGGACCCCCGGACACCGATCGCCTAAAATTTTTACGGGCCATAAAATACGACCTAAGGAACCATAGTCACTCCCCCGCCATGTTCATTCCTCATTTGTTTGAGTTTTTCGGCCAAAAAACTAGAATTCCGTCCGATTCCCATATTTTCGTGTGCTATAGCCCACGCCTTCCCAATGGGTAGGGCCCTACAGAGCCGGATTGCCTAGTATTTTTGCGGGTCATCAAATACGACCTAAGGAACCATAGTCACCACCCCGCCATGACCTATCCTCAGTTTTTGCATTTTACGGCCAAACACTAGAATTCCGCCCGACTACCATATTTTCGTGTGTTATAGCTCACGCCTTCCAAGTGGTCCCGGGACTCCCGGACCCCGATCGCCTAAAAATTTTTCCGGGCCATCAAATACGACCTAAGGAACCATAGTCACCGCCCCGCCATGATCGTTCCATATTATTTTGCGTATTTCGGCCAAAAAACTAGAATTCCGCCCGATTCCCATATTTCCGTGTGCGCCCACGCCTTCCGAGTGGACCAGGCCCCCCGGACTGGGATCGCCTAAAAGTTTTTCGGGCCATCAAAAATGACCTAAGGAACCATAGTCACCGCCCTGCCATGATTGTTCCTCATTTTTTACGTTTTTCGGCCAAAGAACTAGAATTCCGCCGGATTCCCATATTTCCATGTGCTATAGCACATGCCTTCCAAGTGGTCCCGGGACTCCAGGACCCCGATCGCCCAAAAAATTTTCCGGGCCATCAAATACGACCTAAGGAATCATAGTCACTGCCCCGCCATGATCGTTCCTCATTTTTTGCAGTTTACGGCCAAAAACCTAGAATTCCGCCCGATTCCCATATTTTCGTGTGATAAAGCCCACGCTTCCAAGTGGTCCCGGGACCCCGGGCCCCGATCGCCTAAAAATTTTCCGGACCATTAAATACGACCTAAGGAACCATAGTCACCGCCCCGCCATGATCGTTCCTTAATTATTTGCGTATTTTGGCCAAAAAACTAGAATTCCGCCCGATTTCCATATTTTCGTGTGCGCCCACGCCTTCCGAGTGGACCAGGCCCCCCGGACTGGGATCGCCTAAAAGTTTTTCGGGCCATCAAAAATGACCTAAGGAACCATAGTCACCGCCCCGCCATGATTATTCCTCATTTTTTACGTTTTTCGGCCAAAGAACTAGAATTCCGCCGGATTCCCATATTTCTGTGTGCTATAGCCCATGCCTTCCAAGTGGTCCCGGGACTCCAGGACCCCGATCGCCTAAAACATTTTCCGGGCCATCCAATACGACCTAAGGAACCATAGTCACCGCCCCGCCATGATCGTTCCTCTTTTTTTGCAGTTTACGGCCAAAAACCTAGAATTCTGCCTGATTCCCATATTTTCGTGTGCTATAGTCCACGCCTTCCAAGTGGTCCCGGACCCCGATCGCCTATAAATTTTCCGGACCATTAAATACGACCTAAGGACCATAGTCACTGCCCCGCCATGATCGTTCCTTATTTTTTGCGTATTTCGGCCAAAAAACTAGAATTCTGCCTGATTCCCATATTTTCGTGTGCGCCCACTCCTTTCGTGTGGACCAGGCTCCCCGGACTGGGATCGCCTAAAAGTTTTTCGGGCCATCAAATACGACCTAAGGAACCAAAGTCACCGCCCCGCCATGAGAATTCCTCATTTTTTACGTTTTTCAGCCAAAGAACTAGAATTCTGCCCGATTCCCATATTTTCGTGTGCTATAGCCCACGCCTTCCAAGTGGTCCTAGGACCCCCGGACACCGATCGCCTAAAATTTTTACGGGCCATAAAATATGACCTAAGGAACCATAGTCACTTCTCCGCCATGATCATTCCTCATTTTTTGCCTTTTTCGGCCAAAAAATTAGAATTCCGTGTGATTCCCATATTTTCATGTGCTATAGCCCACGCCTTCCCAATGGGTAGGGCCCCACGGAGCCGGATAACCCAGTATTTTTGCGGGCCATCAAATACGAACTAACGAACCATAGTCACTGTCCAACTATGACCTGTCCTCATTTTTTGCATTTTACGGACAAAAACTAAAATTTCGCCCGATTCCCATATTTTCGTGTGCACGCCTTCCAAGTGGTCCCGGGACCCCGGACCCCGATCGCCTAAAAATTTTCCGAACCATTAAATACGACCTAAGGAACCATAGTCACCGCCCCGCCATGATCGTTCCTTATTGTTTTGCGTATTTCGGCCAAAAAACTAGAATTCCGCCGGATTCTCATATTTTCGTGTGCGCCCACGCCTTCCGAGTGGACCAGGCCCCCCGGACTGGGATCGCCTAAAAATTTTTCGGGCCATCAAAAGTGACCTAAGGAACCATAGTCACCGCCCCGCCATGATTGCTCCTCATTTTTTACGTATTTCGGCCAAAGAACTAGAATTCCGCCGGATTCCCATATTTCCGTGTGCTATAGCCCATGCCTTCGAAGTGGTCCCGGGACTCCAAGACCCCGATCGCCTAAAAAATTTTCCGGGCCATCAAATACGACCTAAGGAACCATAGTCACCGCCCCGCCATGATTGCTCCTCATTTTTTACGTATTTCGGCCAAAGAACTAGAATTCCGCCGGATTCCCATATTTCCGTGTGCTATAGCCCATGCCTTCGAAGTGGTCCCGGGACTCCAAGACCCCGATCGCCTAAAAATTTTTCCGGGCCATCAAATACGACCTAAGGAACCATAGTCACCGCCCCGCCATGATCGTTCCTCATTTTTTGCAGTTTACGGCCAAAAACCTAGAATTCCGCCCGATTCCCATATTTTCATGTGCTATAGCCTACGCCTTCCAAGTGGTCCCGGGACCCCGGACCCCGATCGCCTAAAAATTTTCCGGACCATTAAATACGACCTAAGGAACCATAGTCACCGCCCCGCCATGATCGTTCCTTAATTATTTGCGTATTTTGGCCAAAAAACTAGAATTCCGCCCGATTTCCATATTTTCGTGTGCGCCCACGCCTTCCGAGTGGACCAGGCCCCCCGGACTGGGATCGCCTAAAAGTTTTTCGGGCCATCAAAAATGACCTAAGGAACCATAGTCACCGCCCCGCCATGATTGTTCCTCATTTTTTACGTTTTTCGGCCAAAGAACTAGAATTCCGCCGGATTCCCATATTTCTGTGTGCTATAGCCCATGCCTTCCAAGTGGTCCCGGGACTCCAGGACCCCGATCGCCTAAAACATTTTCTGGGCCATCCAATACAACCTAAGGAACCATAGTCACCGCCCCGCCATGATCGTTCCTCTTTTTTTGCAGTTTACGGCCAAAAACCTAGAATTCTGCCTGATTCCCATATTTTCGTGTGCTATAGTCCACGCCTTCCAAGTGGTCCCGGACCCCGATCGCCTATAAATTTTCCGGACCATTAAATACGACCTAAGGACCATAGTCACTGCCCCGCCATGATCGTTCCTTATTTTTTGCGTATTTCGGCCAAAAAACTAGAATTCTGCCTGATTCCCATATTTTCGTGTGCGCCCACTCCTTTCGTGTGGACCAGGCTCCCCGGACTGGGATCGCCTAAAAGTTTTTCGGGCCATCAAATACGACCTAAGGAACCAAAGTCACCGCCCCGCCATGAGAATTCCTCATTTTTTACGTTTTTCAGCCAAAGAACTAGAATTCTGCCCGATTCCCATATTTTCGTGTGCTATAGCCCACGCCTTCCAAGTGGTCCTAGGACCCCCGGACACCGATCGCCTAAAATTTTTACGGGCCATAAAATATGACCTAAGGAACCATAGTCACTTCTCCGCCATGATCATTCCTCATTTTTTGCCTTTTTCGGCCAAAAAATTAGAATTCCGTGTGATTCCCATATTTTCATGTGCTATAGCCCACGCCTTCCCAATGGGTAGGGCCCCACGGAGCCGGATAACCCAGTATTTTTGCGGGCCATCAAATACGAACTAACGAACCATAGTCACTGTCCAACTATGACCTGTCCTCATTTTTTGCATTTTACGGACAAAAACTAAAATTTCGCCCGATTCCCATATTTTCGTGTGCACGCCTTCCAAGTGGTCCCGGGACCCCGGACCCCGATCGCCTAAAAATTTTCCGAACCATTAAATACGACCTAAGGAACCATAGTCACCGCCCCGCCATGATCGTTCCTTATTGTTTTGCGTATTTCGGCCAAAAAACTAGAATTCCGCCGGATTCTCATATTTTCGTGTGCGCCCACGCCTTCCGAGTGGACCAGGCCCCCCGGACTGGGATCGCCTAAAAATTTTTCGGGCCATCAAAAGTGACCTAAGGAACCATAGTCACCGCCCCGCCATGATTGTTCCTCATTTTTTACGTATTTCGGCCAAAGAACTAGAATTCCGCCGGATTCCCATATTTCCGTGTGCTATAGCCCATGCCTTCGAAGTGGTCCCGGGACTCCAAGACCCCGATCGCCTAAAAATTTTTCCGGGCCATCAAATACGACCTAAGGAACCATAGTCACCGCCCCGCCATGATCGTTCCTCATTTTTTGCAGTTTACGGCCAAAAACCTAGAATTCCGCCCGATTCCCATATTTTCATGTGCTATAGCCTACGCCTTCCAAGTGGTCCCGGGACCCCAGACCCCGATCGCCTAAAAATTTTCCGGACCATTAAATACGACCTAAGGAACCATAGTCACCGCCCCGCCATGATCGTTCCTTAATGTTTTGCGTATTTTGGCCAAAAAACTAGAATTCCGCCCGATTTCCATATTTTCGTGTGCGCCCACGCCTTCCGAGTGGACCAGGCCCCCCGGACTGGGATCGCCTAAAAGTTTTTCGGGCCATCAAAAATGACCTAAGGAACCATAGTCACCGCCCCGCCATGATTGTTCCTCATTTTTTACGTTTTTCGGCCAAAGAACTAGAATTCCGCCGGATTCCCATATTTCTGTGTGCTATAGCCCATGCCTTCCAAGTGGTCCCGGGACTCCAGGACCCCGATCGCCTAAAAAATTTTCTGGGCCATCCAATACAACCTAAGGAACCATAGTCACCGCCCCGCCATGATCGTTCCTCTTTTTTTGCAGTTTACGGCCAAAAACCTAGAATTCTGCCTGATTCCCATATTTTCGTGTGCTATAGTCCACGCCTTCCAAGTGGTCCCGGACCCCGATCGCCTATAAATTTTCCGGACCATTAAATACGACCTAAGGACCATAGTCACTGCCCCGCCATGATCGTTCCTTATTTTTTGCGTATTTCGGCCAAAAAACTAGAATTCTGCCTGATTCCCATATTTTCGTGTGCGCCCACTCCTTTCGTGTGGACCAGGCTCCCCGGACTGGGATCGCCTAAAAGTTTTTCGGGCCATCAAATACGACCTAAGGAACCAAAGTCACCGCCCCGCCATGAGAATTCCTCATTTTTTACGTTTTTCAGCCAAAGAACTAGAATTCTGCCCGATTCCCATATTTTCGTGTGCTATAGCCCACGCCTTCCAAGTGGTCCTAGGACCCCCGGACACCGATCGCCTAAAATTTTTACGGGCCATAAAATATGACCTAAGGAACCATAGTCACTTCTCCGCCATGATCATTCCTCATTTTTTGCCTTTTTCGGCCAAAAAATTAGAATTCCGTGTGATTCCCATATTTTCATGTGCTATAGCCCACGCCTTCCCAATGGGTAGGGCCCCACGGAGCCGGATAACCCAGTATTTTTGCGGGCCATCAAATACGAACTAACGAACCATAGTCACTGTCCAACTATGACCTGTCCTCATTTTTTGCATTTTACGGACAAAAACTAAAATTTCGCCCGATTCCCATATTTTCGTGTGCACGCCTTCCAAGTGGTCCCGGGACCCCGGACCCCGATCGCCTAAAAATTTTCCGAACCATTAAATACGACCTAAGGAACCATAGTCACCGCCCCGCCATGATCGTTCCTTATTGTTTTGCGTATTTCGGCCAAAAAACTAGAATTCCGCCGGATTCTCATATTTTCGTGTGCGCCCACGCCTTCCGAGTGGACCAGGCCCCCCGGACTGGGATCGCCTAAAAATTTTTCGGGCCATCAAAAGTGACCTAAGGAACCATAGTCACCGCCCCGCCATGATTGCTCCTCATTTTTTACGTATTTCGGCCAAAGAACTAGAATTCCGCCGGATTCCCATATTTCCGTGTGCTATAGCCCATGCCTTCGAAGTGGTCCCGGGACTCCAAGACCCCGATCGCCTAAAAATTTTTCCGGGCCATCAAATACGACCTAAGGAACCATAGTCACCGCCCCGCCATGATCGTTCCTCATTTTTTGCAGTTTACGGCCAAAAACCTAGAATTCCGCCCGATTCCCATATTTTCATGTGCTATAGCCTACGCCTTCCAAGTGGTCCCGGGACCCCGGACCCCGATCGCCTAAAAATTTTCCGGACCATTAAATACGACCTAAGGAACCATAGTCACCGCCCCGCCATGATCGTTCCTTAATGTTTTGCGTATTTTTGGCCAAAAAACTAGAATTCCGCCCGATTTCCATATTTTCGTGTGCGCCCACGCCTTCCGAGTGGACCAGGCCCCCCGGACTAGGATCGCCTAAAAGTTTTTCGGGCCATCAAAAATGACCTAAGGAACCATAGTCACCGCCCCGCCATGATTGTTCCTCATTTTTTACGTTTTTCGGCCAAAGAACTAGAATTCCGCCGGATTCCCATATTTCTGTGTGCTATAGCCCATGCCTTCCAAGTGGTCCCGGGACTCCAGGACCCCGATCGCCTAAAAAATTTTCCGGGCCATCAAATACGACCTAAGGAACCATAGTCACCACCCCGCCATGATCGTTCCTCATTTTTTGCAGTTTACGGCCAAAAACCTAGAATTTTGCCCGATTCCCAAATTTTCGTGTGCTATAGTCCACGCCTTCCAAGTGGTCCCGGACCCCGATCGCCTATAAATTTTCCGGACCATTAAATACGACCTAAGGAACCATAGTCACTGCCCCGCCATGATCGTTCCTTATTTTTTGCGTATTTCGGCCAAAAAACTAGAATTCTGCCTGATTCCCATATTTTCGTGTGCGCCCACTCCTTTCGTGTGGACCAGGCTCCCCGGACTGGGATCGCCTAAAAGTTTTTCGGGCCATCAAATACGACCTAAGGAACCAAAGTCACCGCCCCGCCATGAGAATTCCTCATTTTTTACGTTTTTCAGCCAAAGAACTAGAATTCTGCCCGATTCCCATATTTTCGTGTGCTATAGCCCACGCCTTCCAAGTGGTCCTAGGACCCCCGGACACCGATCGCCTAAAATTTTTACGGGCCATAAAATATGACCTAAGGAACCATAGTCACTTCTCCGCCATGATCATTCCTCATTTTTTGCCTTTTTCGGCCAAAAAATTAGAATTCCGTGTGATTCCCATATTTTCATGTGCTATAGCCCACGCCTTCCCAATGGGTAGGGCCCCACGGAGCCGGATCACCCAGTATTTTTGCGGGCCATCAAATACGAACTAACGAACCATAGTCACTGTCCAACTATGACCTGTCCTCATTTTTTGCATTTTACGGACAAAAACTAAAATTTCGCCCGATTCCCATATTTTCGTGTGCACGCCTTCCAAGTGGTCCCGGGACCCCGGACCCCGATCGCCTAAAAATTTTCCGAACCATTAAATACGACCTAAGGAACCATAGTCACCGCCCCGCCATGATCGTTCCTTATTGTTTTGCGTATTTCGGCCAAAAAACTAGAATTCCGCCGGATTCTCATATTTTCGTGTGCGCCCACGCCTTCCGAGTGGACCAGGCCCCCCGGACTGGGATCGCCTAAAAATTTTTCGGGCCATCAAAAGTGACCTAAGGAACCATAGTCACCGCCCCGCCATGATTGCTCCTCATTTTTTACGTATTTCGGCCAAAGAACTAGAATTCCGCCGGATTCCCATATTTCCGTGTGCTATAGCCCATGCCTTCGAAGTGGTCCCGGGACTCCAAGACCCCGATCGCCTAAAAATTTTTCCGGGCCATCAAATACGACCTAAGGAACCATAGTCACCGCCCCGCCATGATCGTTCCTCATTTTTTGCAGTTTACGGCCAAAAACCTAGAATTCCGCCCGATTCCCATATTTTCATGTGCTATAGCCTACGCCTTCCAAGTGGTCCCGGGACCCCGGACCCCGATCGCCTAAAAATTTTCCGGACCATTAAATACGACCTAAGGAACCATAGTCACCGCCCCGCCATGATCGTTCCTTAATGTTTTGCGTATTTTTGGCCAAAAAACTAGAATTCCGCCCGATTTCCATATTTTCGTGTGCGCCCACGCCTTCCGAGTGGACCAGGCCCCCCGGACTAGGATCGCCTAAAAGTTTTTCGGGCCATCAAAAATGACCTAAGGAACCATAGTCACCGCCCCGCCATGATTGTTCCTCATTTTTTACGTTTTTCGGCCAAAGAACTAGAATTCCGCCGGATTCCCATATTTCTGTGTGCTATAGCCCATGCCTTCCAAGTGGTCCCGGGACTCCAGGACCCCGATCGCCTAAAAAATTTTCCGGGCCATCAAATACGACCTAAGGAACCATAGTCACCACCCCGCCATGATCGTTCCTCATTTTTTGCAGTTTACGGCCAAAAACCTAGAATTTTGCCCGATTCCCAAATTTTCGTGTGCTATAGTCCACGCCTTCCAAGTGGTCCCGGACCCCGATCGCCTATAAATTTTCCGGACCATTAAATACGACCTAAGGAACCATAGTCACTGCCCCGCCATGATCGTTCCTTATTTTTTGCGTATTTCGACCAAAAAACTAGAATTCCGCCTGATTCCCATATTTTCGTGTGCGCCCACTCCTTTCGTGTGGACCAGGCTCCCCGGACTGGGATCGCCTAAAAGTTTTTCGGGCCATCAAATACGACCTAAGGAACCAAAGTCACCGCCCCGCCATGAGAATTCCTCATTCTTTACGTTTTTCGGCCAATGAACTAGAATTCTGCCCGATTCCCATATTTCCGTGTGCTATAGCCCACGCCTTCCAAGTGGTCCTAGGACCCCCGGACACCGATCGCCTAAAATTTTTACGGGCCATAAAATATGACCTAAGGAACCATAGTCACTTCCCCGCCATGATCATTCCTCATTTTTTGCCTTTTTCGGCCAAAAAACTAGAATTCCGTGTGATTCCCATATTTTCATGTGCTATAGCCCACGCCTTCCCAATGGGTAGGGCCCCACGGAGCCGGATCACCCAGTATTTTTGCGGGCCATCAAATACGAACTAACAAACCATAGTCACTGTCCAACCATGACCTGTCCTTATTTTTTGCATTTTACGGACAAAAACTAGAATTTCGCCCGATTTCCATATTTTCGTGTGCTATAGCCCACGCCTTCCAAGGGGCCCGGGACTCCCGGACGCCGATCGCCTAAAACTTTTTCCGGGCTATCAAATACGACCTAAGGAACCATAGTCACAGCCCCGCCATGATCGTTCCTCATTTTTTGCAGCTTACGGCCAAAAACCTAGAATTCCGCCCAATTCCTATATTTTCGTGTGCTATAGCCCACGCCTTCCAAGTGGTCCCGGGACTCCCGGACCCCGATCGCCTAAAAATTTTTCAGGGCCATCACATACGACCTAAGGAACCATAGTCATCGCCCCGCCATGATCGTTCCTCATTTTTTGCAGTTTATGGCCAAAAACTAAGAATTTCGCCCGATTCCCATATTTTCGTGTGTTATAGCCCACGCCTTCCAAGTGGTCCCGGGACCCCCAGACCCCGATCGCCTAAAATTTTTCCGGCCCTTTAAATATGACCTAAGGAACCATAGGCACCGCCCCGTCATGATTGTTCCTCATTTTTTACGTTTTTCGGCCAAAGAAGTAGAATTCCGCCCGATTCCCATATTTCCGTGTGCCACACCTTCCAAGTGGTCCCAGGACCCCCGGACACCGATCGCCTAAAATTTTTACGTGCCATAAAATACGACCTAAGGAACCTTAGTCACTGCCCCGCCATGATCATTCCTTATTTTTTGCATTTTTCGGCAAAAAAACTAGAATTGCGCCCGATTCCCATATTTTCGTTTGCTATAGACCACGCCTTCCGAGTGGTCCAGGCCCCCCTGACTCCTATCGCCTAAAAGTTTTTTGGGCCATGAAATACGACCTAAGGAACCATAGTCACCGCACCTCCGTGATCGTTCCTCATTTTTTGCATTTTCCAGCAAAAAAAACTAGAATTCCGCCCGATTCCCATATTTTCGTGTGCTATAGCCCACGCCTTCCCAATGGGTAGGGCCCCACGGAGTTGGATCGCCTAAAATTTTTTCGGGCCATAAAATACGACCTAAGGAACCACAGTCAGTGCCCCGCCATGATCATTCCTCATTTTTTTCGTTTTTCGGCCAAAAAACTAGAATTCCGCCCGATTCCCATATTTTTGTGTGCTATAGCCCACGCCTTCCCAATGGGTAGGGCCCCACGGAGCCGGATCGCCTAATATTTTTGCGGGCCATCAAATACAACCGAAGGAACCATAGTCACCGCCCCGCCATGACCTGTCCTCATTTTTTTCATTTTACGACCAAAAACTAGAATTCCGCCCGATTGCCATATTTTCATGTGCTATAGCCCACGCCTTCCAAGTGGGCTCGGGACTCCCGGACTCCGATCGCCTAAATATTTTTCCGGGCCATCAAATACAACCTAAGGAACCATAGTCACCGCCCCGCCACGATCGTTCCTAATTTTTTGCAGTTTACGGCCAAAAACCTAGAATTCCACCCGATTCCCATATTTTCGTGTGCTATAGCCCACGCCTTCCAAGTGGTCCCGGGACCCCCGGATCGCGATCGCCTAAAATTTTTCCGGACCATTAAATACGACCTAAGGAACCATAGTCACCGCTCCGCCATGATCGTTCCTCATTTTTTTGCGTATTTCGGCCAAAAAACTAGAATTCCGCCAGATTCCCATATTTTTGTGTGCTATAGCCCACGCCTTCCAAGTGGTCCCGGGTCCCCCGGACCCCGATCGCCTAAAATTTTTCTGGGCCATAAAATATGACCTAAGGAACCATAGTCAGTGCCCCGCCATGATCATTCCTCATTTTTAGAGTTTTTTGGCCAAAAAACTAAAATTCCGCCAGATTCCCATATTTTCGTGTGCTATAGCCCACGCCTTCCCAATGGGTAGGGGGCCCCGGACCCCGATCTCATAAAGAATTTTCTGGGCCATCAAATACAACCTAAAGAATCATAGTCGCCACCCCGCCATGATTGTTCCTCATTTTTTTTGCATTTTTTGGCCAAAAAACTAGAATTCCGCCCCATTCCCATATTTTCATGTGCGCCCACGCCTTGCGAGTGGACCGGGCCACCCGGATTGGGATCGCCTAAAAGTTTTTAGGGCTATCAAATACGACCTAAGGAACCATAGTCACTGCCCTGCCATGATCGTTCCTCATTTTTACGTTTTTCGGCCAAAAAACTAGAATTCCGCCCGATTCCCATATTTTCGTGTGCTAGCCCATGCCTTCCAAGGGGTCCCAGGACCCCTGGACACCGATCTCTTAAAATATTTTCGGGCCATAAAATACGACCTAAGGAACCATAGTCACTGCCCCGCCATGTTTATTCCTCATTTTTTTGCGTTTTTCGGCCAAAAAACTAGAATTCCGTCTGATTCCCATATTTTTGTGTGCTATAGCCCACGCCTTCCCAATGGGTAGGGCCCCATGGAGCCGGATTGCCTAGTATTTTTGCGGGCCATCAAATACGACCTAAGGAACCATAGTCACCGCCTCGCCATGACCTGTCCTCAGTTTTTGCATTTTACGGCAAAAACTAGAATTCCGCCCAATTCCCATATTTTCGTGTGCTATAGCCCACGCCTTCCAAGTGGTTCCGGGACTCCCGGACCCCGATCGCCTAAAAAGTTTTCCGGGCCATCAAATACGACCTAAGGAACCATAGTCACCGCCCCGCCATGATCGTTCCTCATTTTTTGCAGTTTACGGCCAAAAACCTAGAATTCCGCCCGATTCCCATATTTTCGTGTGCTATAGCCCATGCCTTCCAAGTGGTCCCGGGACTCCCGGACCCCGATCGCCTAAAAAATTTTCCGGGCCATCAAATACGACCTAAGGAACCATAGTCACCACCCCGCCAAGATCATTCCTCATTTTTTGCAGTTTACGGCCAAAAACCTAGAATTTCGCCCGATTCCCATATTTTCAAGTGCTATAGCCTACGCCTTCCAAGTGGTCCCAGGAACCCCGGTCCCCTATCGCCTAAAATTTTTCCGGACCATTAAATACAGCCCAAGGAACCATAGTCACCGCCCCGCCATGATCGTTCCTTATTTTTTGCGTATTTTGGCCAAAAAAATAGAATTCCGCCTGATTTCCATATTTTCGTGTGCGCCCACGCCTTCCGAGTGGTCCGCCCCCCCGGACTGGGATCTCCTAAAAACTTTTCAGGTCATCAAATATGACCTAAGGAACCATAGTCATCGCCCCTCCATGATCATTCCTCATTATTTACGTTTTTCGGCCAAAAAGCTAGAATTTTGCCCGATTCCCATATTTCCGTGTGCTATAGCCAACGCCTTCCAAGTGTTCCCAGGACCCCCGAACACCGATCGCCTAAAATTTTTACGAGCCATAAAATACGACCTAAGAAACCATAGTCACTGCCCCGCCATGATCATTCCTCATTTTGACGTTTTTGGGCCAAAAAACTAGAATTCCGTCCGATTCCCATATTTTCGTGTGCTATAGCCCATGCCTTCCCAATGGGTAGGGCCCCACGGAGCCGGATCACCTAGTATTTTTGCGGGCCATCAAATATGACCTAAGGAATCATAGTCACCGCCCAGCCATGACCTGTCCTCATTTTTTGTATTTTACGGCCAAAAACTAGAATTCCGCCCAATTCCCATATTTTCGTGTGCTATAGCCCACGCCTTCCAAGTGGTCCCGGGACTCCCGGACTCCGATCGCCTAAATATTTTTCCGGGCCATCAAATACAACCTAAGGAACCATAGTCACCGCCCCGCCATGATCGTTCCTCATTTTTTGCAGTTTACGGCCAAAAACCTAGAATTCCACCCGATTCCCCTATTTTCGTGTGCTATAGCCCATGCCTTCCAAGTGGTCCCGGGACCCCCAGATCGCGATCGCCTAAAATTTTTCCGGACCATTAAATACGACCTAAGGAACCATAGTCACCGCTCCGCCATGATCGTTCCTCATTTTTTTTGCGTATTTCGGCCAAAACACTAGAATTCCGCCCGATTCCCATATTTTTGTGTGCGCCCACGCCTTCCGAGTGTACCGGGCCCCCCGGACTGAGATCGCCTAAAAGTTTTTCGGGCTATCAAATACGACCTATGGAACCATAGTCACCTCCCCGCCATTATGGTTCCTCATTTTTTACGTTTTTCGGCCAAAAAACTAGAATTCCGCCCGATTCCCATATTTCCTTTTCTATAGTCCGTGCATTCCGAGTGGGCCGGGCCCCCTGACTCGGATCGCTTAAAATTATTTCGAGCAATCAAATACGACCTAGGGAACCATAGTTACCGCCCCACCACGATCGTTCCTCTTTTTTTGCATTTTTCAGCCAAAAAACTAGAATTCCGCTTGATTCCCATATTTTCGTGTGCTATAGCCCACACCTTCCAAGTGGTCCCGGGACTCCCGGACCCCGATCGCCTAAAATTTATCTAGGCCAACAAATACAACCTAAGGAACCATAGTCACCGCCCCGCCATGATCATTCCTCATTTTTTGCATTTTTCGGCAAAAAAATTAGAATTCCGCCTGATTTCCATATTTTCGTGTGCTATAGCCCACGCATTCCCAATGGGTATGGCCCCACGGAACCGGATCGCCTAAAATTTTTTCGAGCCATCAAATACGACCTAAGGAACCATAATCACCGCCCTGACATGACCTTTCCTAATTTTTTGCATTTTACGGCCAAAAAACTATAATTCTGCCCGATTCCCATATTTTCGTATGCATAGACCACGCCTTCCAAGTGGTCCCAGGACCCCAGAACCCCGATCTCTTAAAAAAAATTCGGGCCCTCAAATACGACCTAAGGGACCATAGTTACTGCCTAGCCATGATCGTTACTCATTTAATGCATTTTGCGGCCAAAAAACTTGAATTCCGCGCGATTCCCATATTTTTGTGTGCTGTAGCCCACGCCGTCCGAGTGGTCACGGGCCCCCCGGACACCGATCGCCAATAACTTTTCTGGCCATCAAATACCATGTAAGGAACCAGAGTCACCGCCTCGCCATGATCGTTCCTCATTTTTTTTCAGTTATTGCATAAAACCTAGTATTCCGCCTGATTCCCATATTTTCGTGTGCTATAGCCCACGCCTTCCAAGTGGTCCCGGGACCCCCGTACCCCGATCGCCTAAAATTTTTCCAGACCATTAAATACGACCTAAGGAGCCATAGTCACCGCCCCACCATGATCGTTCCTCATTTTTTTACGTTTTTCGGCCAAAAAGCTAGAATTTTGCCCGATTCCCATATTTTCGTGTGCGCCCATGCCTTCCGAGTGGACCGGGCCCCCCGGACTGGGATCACCTAAAAGTTTTTCGGGCTATCAAATACGAACTAAGGAACAATAGTCACCGCCACGCCATGATCGTTCCTCATTTTTTACGTTTTTCGGCCATAAACTAGAATTTCACCCATTCCCATATTTTCGTGCGCTAGCCCACGCCTTCCAAATGGTCCCAGTACCCCCGGACACTAATCGCCTAAAATGTTTCCGGGCCATCAAATATGACCTAAGGAACCATAGTCACCGCACCACCATGATCGTTCCTCATTTTCTGCGTTTTTCGGCCAAAAAACTAGAATTTCGTCCGATTCCTATATTTTCGTGTGCGCCCACGACTTTCGAGTGGGCCGGGCTCCCCGGACTGTGATCGCCAAAAAAAAATTCGGGCCATCAAATAAGACCTAAGAACCATAGTCACCGCCCCGCCATGATCGTTCCTCATGTTTTACTCTTTTCGGCAAAAAAACTAGAATTGCGCCCGATTCCCATATTTTCGTTTGCTATAGACCACGCCTTCCGAGTGGTCCGGGCCCCCCTGACTCCTATCGCCTAAAAGTTTTTTGGGCCATGAAATACGACCTAAGGAACCATAGTCACCGCACCTCCGTGATCGTTCCTCATTTTTTGCATTTTCCAGCAAAAAAAACTAGAATTCCGCCCGATTCCCATATTTTCGTGTGCTATAGCCCACGCCTTCCCAATGGGTAGGGCCCCACGGAGTTGGATCGCCTAAAATATTTTCGGGCCATAAAATACGACCTAAGGAACCATAGTCACTGCCCCGCCATGTTTATTCCTCATTTTTTTGCGTTTTTCGGCCAAAAAACTAGAATTCCGTCTGATTCCCATATTTTTGTGTGCTATAGCCCACGCCTTCCCAATGGGTAGGGCCCCACGGAGCCGGATTGCCTAGTATTTTTGCGGGCCATCAAATACGACCTAAGGAACCATAGTCACCGCCTCGCCATGACCTGTCCTCAGTTTTTGCATTTTACGGCAAAAACTAGAATTCCGCCCAATTCCCATATTTTCGTGTGCTATAGCCCACGCCTTCCAAGTGGTTCCGGGACTCCCGGACCCCGATCGCCTAAAAAGTTTTCCGGGCCATCAAATACGACCTAAGGAACCATAGTCACCGCCCCGCCATGATCGTTCCTCATTTTTTGCAGTTTACGGCCAAAAACCTAGAATTCCGCCCGATTCCCATATTTTCGTGTGCTATAGCCCATGCCTTCCAAGTGGTCCCGGGACTCCCGGACCCCGATCGCCTAAAAAATTTTCCGGGCCATCAAATACGACCTAAGGAACCATAGTCACCACCCCGCCAAGATCATTCCTCATTTTTTGCAGTTTACGGCCAAAAACCTAGAATTTCGCCCGATTCCCATATTTTCAAGTGCTATAGCCTACGCCTTCCAAGTGGTCCCAGGAACCCCGGTCCCCTATCGCCTAAAATTTTTCCGGACCATTAAATACAGCCCAAGGAACCATAGTCACCGCCCCGCCATGATCGTTCCTTATTTTTTGCGTATTTTGGCCAAAAAAATAGAATTCCGCCTGATTTCCATATTTTCGTGTGCGCCCACGCCTTCCGAGTGGACCGCCCCCCCGGACTGGGATCTCCTAAAAACTTTTCAGGTCATCAAATACGACCTAAGGAACCATAGTCATCGCCCCTCCATGATCGTTCCTCATTATTTACGTTTTTCGTCCAAAGAAATACAATTCCGCCCGATTCCCATATTTCCATGTGCTATAGCCAACGCCTTCCAAGTGTTCCCAGGACCCCCGAACACCGATCGCCTAAAATTTTTACGTGCCATAAAATACGACCTAAGCAACCATAGTCACTGCCCCACCATGATCATTCCTCATTTTGACGTTTTTGGGCCAAAAAACTAGAATTCCGTCCGATTCCCATATTTTCGTGTGCTATAGCCCATGCCTTCCCAATGGGTAGGGCCCCACGGAGCCGGATCACCTAGTATTTTTGCGGGCCATCAAATATGACCTAAGGAATCATAGTCACCGCCCAGCCATGACCTGTCCTCATTTTTTGTATTTTACGGCCAAAAACTAGAATTCCGCCCAATTCCCATATTTTCGTGTGCTATAGCCCACGCCTTCCAAGTGGTCCCGGGACTCCCGGACTCCGATCGCCTAAATATTTTTCCGGGCCATCAAATACAACCTAAGGAACCATAGTCACCGCCCCGCCATGATCGTTCCTCATTTTTTGCAGCTTACGGCCAAAAACCTAGAATTCCGCCCGATTCCCATATTTTCGTGTGCTATAGCCAATGCCTTCCAAGTGGTCCCGGGACTCCCGGACCCCGATCGCCTAAAAAATTTTCCGGGCCATCAAATACGACCTAAGGAACCATAGTCACCACCCCGCCATGATCATTCCTCATTTTTTGCAGTTTACGGCCAAAAACCTAGAATTTCGCCCGATTCCCATATTTTCAAGTGCTATAGCCTACGCCTTCCAAGTGGTCCCAGGAACCCCGGTCCCCTATCGCCTAAAATTTTTCCGGACCATTAAATACAGCCCAAGGAACCATAGTCACCGCCCCGCCATGATCGTTCCTTATTTTTTGCGTATTTTGGCCAAAAAAATAGAATTCCGCCTGATTTCCATATTTTCGTGTGCGCCCACGCCTTCCGAGTGGACCGTCCCCCCGGACTGGGATCTCCTAAAAACTTTTCAGGTCATCAAATACGACCTAAGGAACCATAGTCACCGCTCCGCCATGATCGTTCCTCATTTTTTTGCGTATTTCGGCCAAAACACTAGAATTCCGCCCGATTCCCATATTTTTGTGTGCGCCCACGCCTTCCGAGTGTACCGGGCCCCCCGGACTGAGATCGCCTAAAAGTTTTTCGGGCTATCAAATACGACCTATGGAACCATAGTCACCTCCCCGCCATTATGGTTCCTCATTTTTTACGTTTTTCGGCCAAAAAACTAGAATTCCGCCCGATTCCCATATTTCCTTTTCTATAGTCCGTGCATTCCGAGTGGGCCGGGCCCCCTGACTCGGATCGCTTAAAATTATTTCGAGCCATCAAATACGATCTAGGGAACCATAGTTACCGCCCCACCACGATCGTTCCTCTTTTTTTGCATTTTTCAGCCAAAAAACTAGAATTCCGCTTGATTCCCATATTTTCGTGTGCTATAGCCCACACCTTCCAAGTGGTCCCGGGACTCCCGGACCCCGATCGCCTAAAATTTATCTAGGCCAACAAATACAACCTAAGGAACCATAGTCACCGCCCCGCCATGATCATTCCTCATTTTTTGCATTTTTCGGCAAAAAAATTAGAATTCCGCCTGATTTCCATATTTTCGTGTGCTATAGCCCACGCATTCCCAATGGGTATGGCCCCACGGAACCGGATCGCCTAAAATTTTTTCGAGCCATCAAATACGACCTAAGGAACCATAATCACCGCCCTGACATGACCTTTCCTAATTTTTTGCATTTTACAGCCAAAAAACTATAATTCTGCCCGATTCCCAAATTTTCGTATGCATAGACCACGCCTTCCAAGTGGTCCCAGGACCCCAGAACCCCGATCTCTTAAAACAATTCGGGCCCTCAAATACGACCTAAGGGACCATAGTTACTGCCTAGCCATGATCGTTCCTCATTTAATGCATTTTGCGGCCAAAATACTTGAATTCCGCGCGATTCCCATATTTTTGTGTGCTATAGCCCACGCCGTCCGAGTGGTCACGGGCCCCCCGGACACCGATCGCCAATAACTTTTCTGGACATCAAATACCACGTAAGGAACCAGAGTCACCGCCTCGCCATGATCGTTCCTCATTTTTTGCAGTTTATTGCATAAAACCTAGTATTCCGCCTGATTCCCATATTTTCGTGTGCTATAGCCCACGCCTTCCAAGTGGTCCCGGGACCCCCGTACCCCGATCGCCTAAAATTTTTCCAGACCATTAAATACGACCTAAGGAGCCATAGTCACCGCCCCACCATGATCGTTCCTCATTTTTTACGTTTTTCGGCCAAAAAGCTAGAATTTTGCCCGATTCCCATATTTTCGTGTGCGCCCATGCCTTCCGAGTGGACCGGGCCCCCCGGACTGGGATCACCTAAAAGTTTTTCGGGCTATCAAATACGAACTAAGGAACAATAGTCACCGCCACGCCATGATCGTTCCTCATTTTTTACGTTTTTCGGCCATAAACTAGAATTTCACCCATTCCCATATTTTCGTGTGCTAGCCCACGCCTTCCAAGTGGTCCCAGTACCCCCGGACACTGATCGCCTAAAATGTTTCCGGGCCATCAAATATGACCTAAGGAACCATAGTCACCGCACCACCATGATCGTTCCTCATTTTTTGCGTTTTTCGGCCAAAAAACTAGAATTTCGTCCGATTCCTATATTTTTGTGTGCGCCCACGACTTTCGAGTGGGCCGGGTTCCCCGGACTGTGATCGCCAAAAAATAATTCGGGCCATCAAATAAGACCTAAGAACCATAGTCACCGCCCCGCCATGATCGTTCCTCATGTTTTACTCTTTTCGGCAAAAAAACTAGAATTGCGCCCGATTCCCATATTTTCGTTTGCTATAGACCACGCCTTCCGAGTGGTCCGGGACCCCCTGAATCCTATCGCCTAAAAGTTTTTTGGGCCATGAAATACGCCCTAAGGAACCATAGTCACCGCACCTCCGTGATCGTTCCTCCTTTTTTGCCATTTTCCAGCAAAAAAAACTAGAATTCCGCCCGATTCCCATATTTTCGTGTGCTATAGCCCACGCCTTCCCAATGGGTAGGGCCCCACGGAGTTGGATCGCCAAAAAATTTTTCGGGCCATAAAATACGACCTAAGGAACCACAGTCAGTGCCCCGCCATGATCATTCCTCATTTTTTTCGTTTTTCGGCCAAAAAACTAGAATTCCGCCCGATTCCCATATTTTCGTGTGCTATAGCCCACGCCTTCCCAATGGGTAGGGCCCCACGGAGCCGGATCGCCTAATATTTTTGCGGGCCATCAAATACAACCGAAGGAACCATAGTCACCGCCCTGCCATGACCTGTCCTCATTTTTTGCATTTTACGACATAAAACTAGAATTCCGCCCGATTGCCATATTTTCGTGTGCTACAGCCCACGCCTTCCAAGTGGGCCCGGGACTCCCGGACCCCGATCGCCTAAAAAGTTTTCCGGGCCATCAAATACGACCTAAGGAACCATAGTCACCGCCCCGCCATGGTCGTTCCTCATTTTTTGCAGTTTACGGCCAAAAACCTAGAATTCCGCCCGATTCCCATATTTTCGTGTGCTATAGCCCATGCCTTCCAAGTGGTCCCGGGACTCCCGGACCCCGATCGCCTAAAAAATTTTCCGGGCCATCAAATACGACCTAAGGAACCATAGTCACCACCCCGCCATGATCATTCCTCATTTTTTGCAGTTTACGGCCAAAAACCTAGAATTTCGCCCGATTCCCATATTTTCAAGTGCTATAGCCTACGCCTTCCAAGTGGTCCCAGGAACCCCGGTCCCCTATCGCCTAAAATTTTTCCGGACCATTAAATACAGCCCAAGGAACCATAGTCACCGCCCCGCCATGATCGTTCCTTATTTTTTGCGTATTTTGGCCAAAAAAATAGAATTCCGCCTGATTTCCATATTTTCGTGTGCGCCCACGCCTTCCGAGTGGACCGTCCCCCCGGACTGGGATCTCCTAAAAACTTTTCAGGTCATCAAATATGACCTAAGAAACCATAGTCATCGCCCCTCCATGATCGTTCCTCATTATTTACGTTTTTCGTCCAAAGAAATACAATTCCGCCCGATTCCCATATTTCCGTGTGCTATAGCCAACGCCTTCCAAGTGTTCCCAGGACCCCCGAACACCGATCGCCTAAAATTTTTACGTGCCATAAAATACGACCTAAGCAACCATAGTCACTGCCCCACCATGATCATTCCTCATTTTGACGTTTTTCGGCCAAAAAACTAGAATTCCGTCCGATTCCCATATTTTCGTGTGCTATAGCCCACACCTTCCCAATGGGTAGGGCCCCACGGAGCCGGATCACCTAGTATTTTTGCGGGCCATCAAATATGACCTAAGGAATCATAGTCACCGCCCAGCCATGACCTGTCCTCATTTTTTGTATTTTACGGCCAAAAACTAGAATTCCGCCCAATTCCCATATTTTCGTGTGCTATAGCCCACGCCTTCCAAGTGGTCCCGGGACTCCCGGACTCCGATCGCCTAAATATTTTTTCGGGCCATCAAATACAACCTAAGGAACCATAGTCACCGCCCCGCCATGATCGTTCCTCATTTTTTGCAGTTTACGGCCAAAAACCTAGAATTCCACCCGATTCCCATATTTTCGTGTGCTATAGCCCATGCCTTCCAAGTGGTCCCGGGACCCCCGGATCGCGATCGCCTAAAATTTTTCCGGACCATTAAATACGACCTAAGGAACCATAGTCACCGCTCCGCCATGATCGTTCCTCATTTTTTTGCGTATTTCGGCCAAAACACTAGAATTCCACCCGATTCCCATATTTTTGTGTGCGCCCACGCCTTCCGAGTGTACCGGGCCCCCCGGACTGAGATCGCCTAAAAGTTTTTCGGGCTATCAAATACGACCTATGGAACCATAGTCACCTCCCCGCCATTATGGTTCCTCATTTTTTACGTTTTTCGGCCAAAAAACTAGAATTCCGCCCGATTCCCATATTTCCTTTTCTATAGTCCGTGCATTCCGAGTGGGCCGGGCCCCCTGACTCGGATCGCTTAAAATTATTTCGAGCCATCAAATACGATCTAGGGAACCATAGTTACCGCCCCACCACGATCGTTCCTCTTTTTTTGCATTTTTCAGCCAAAAAACTAGAATTCCGCTTGATTCCCATATTTTCGTGTGCTATAGCCCACACCTTCCAAGTGGTCCCGGGACTCCTGGACCCCGATCGCCTAAAATTTATCTAGGCCAACAAATACAACCTAAGGAACCATAGTCACCGCCCCGCCATGATCATTCCTCATTTTTTGCATTTTTCGGCAAAAAAATTAGAATTCCGCCTGATTTCCATATTTTCGTGTGCTATAGCCCACGCATTCCCAATGGGTATGGCCCCACGGAACCGAATCGCCTAAAATTTTTTCGAGCCATCAAATACGACCTAAGGAACCATAATCACCGCCCTGACATGACCTTTCCTAATTTTTTGCATTTTACGGCCAAAAAACTATAATTCTGCCCGATTCCTATATTTTCGTATGCATAGACCACGCCTTCCAAGTGGTCCCAGGACCCCAGAACCCCGATCTCTTAAAAACAATTCGGGCCCTCAAATACGACCTAAGGGACCATAGTTACTGCCTAGCCATGATCGTTCCTCATTTAATGCATTTTGCGGCCAAAATACTTGAATTCCGCGCGATTCCCATATTTTTGTGTGCTATAGCCCACGCCGTCCGAGTGGTCACGGGCCCCCCGGACACCGATCGCCAATAACTTTTCTGGCCATCAAATACCACGTAAGGAACCAGAGTCACCGCCTCGCCATGATCGTTCCTCATTTTTTGCAGTTTATTGCATAAAACCTAGTATTCCGCCTGATTCCCATATTTTCGTGTGCTATAGCCCACGCCTTCCAAGTGGTCCTGGGACCCCCGTACCCCGATCGCCTAAAATTTTTCCAGACCATTAAATACGACCTAAGGAGCCATAGTCACCGCCCCACCATGATCGTTCATCATTTTTTACGTTTTTCGGCCAAAAAGCTAGAATTTTGCCCGATTCCCATATTTTCGTGTGCGCCCATGCCTTCCGAGTGGACCGGGCCCCCCGGACTAGGATCACCTAAAAGTTTTTCGGGCTATCAAATACGAACTAAGGAACAATAGTCACCGCCACGCCATGATCGTTCCTCATTTTTTACGTTTTTCGGCCATAAACTAGAATTTCACCCATTCCCATATTTTCGTGTGCTAGCCCACGCCTTCCAAGTGGTCCCAGTACCCCCGGACACTGATCGCCTAAAATGTTTCCGGGCCATCAAATATGACCTAAGGAACCATAGTCACCGCACCACCATGATCGTTCCTCATTTTTTGCATTTTTCGGCCAAAAAACTAGAATTTCGTCCGATTCCTATATTTTCGTGTGCGCCCACGACTTCCGTGTGGGCCGGGCTCCCCGGACTGTGATCGCCAAAAAAAAATTCGGGCCATCAAATAAGACCTAAGAACCATAGTCACCGCCCCGCCATGATCGTTCCTCATGTTTTACTCTTTTCGGCAAAAAAACTAGAATTGCGCCCGATTCCCATATTTTCGTTTGCTATAGACCACGCCTTCCGAGTGGTCCGGGCCCCCCTGACTCCTATCGCCTAAAAGTTTTTTGGGCCATGAAATACGACCTAAGGAACCATAGTCACCGCACCTCCGTGATCGTTCCTCATTTTTTGCATTTTCCAGCAAAAAAAACTAGAATTCCGCCCGATTCCCATATTTTCGTGTGCTATAGCCCACGCCTTCCCAATGGGTAGGGCCCCACGGAGTTGGATCGCCAAAAATTTTTTCGGGCCATAAAATACGACCTAAGGAACCACAGTCAGTGCCCCGCCATGATCATTCCTCATTTTTTTCGTTTTTCGGCCAAAAAACTAGAATTCCGCCCGATTCCCATATTTTCATGTGCTATAGCCCACGCCGTCCCAAAGGGTAGGGCCCCACGGAGCCGGATCGCCTAATATTTTTGCGGGCCATCAAATACAACCGAAGGAACCATAGTCACTGCCCCGCCATGACCTGTCCTCATTTTTTGCATTTTACGACATAAAACTAGAATTCCGCCCGATTGCCATATTTTCGTGTGCTATAGCCCACGCCTTCCAAGTGGGCCCGGGACTTCCGGACTCCGATCGCCTAAATATTTTTCCGGGCCATCAAATACAACCTAAGGAACCATAGTCACCGCCCTGCCATGATCGTTCCTAATTTTTTGTAGTTTACGGCCAAAAACCTAGAATTCCACCCGATTCCCATATTTTCGTGTGCTATAGCCCACGCCTTCCAAGTGGTCCCGGGACCCCCGGATCGCGATCGCCTAAAATTTTTCCGGACCATTAAATACGACCTAAGGAACCATAGTCACCGCTCCGCCATGATCGTTCCTCATTTTTTTGCGTATTTCGGCCAAAAAACTAGAATTCCGCCAGATTCCCATATTTTTGTGTGCTATAGCCCACGCCTTCCAAGTGGTCCCGGGTCCCCCGGACCCCGATCGCCTAAAATTTTTCCGGGCCATAAAATACGACCTAAGGAACCATAGTCAGTGCCCCGCCATGATCATTCATCATTTTTTGAGTTTTTTGGCCAAAAAACTAAAATTCCGTCAGATTCCCATATTTTCGTGTGCTATAGCCCACGCCTTCCCAATGGGTAGGGGCCCCGGACCCCGATCGCATAAAGAATTTTCTGGGCCATCAAATACAACCTAAGGAATCATAGTCGCCGCCCCGCCATGATTGTTCCTCATTTTTTTGCATTTTTTGGCCAAAAAACTAGAATTACGCCCCATTCCCATATTTTCGTGTGCGCCCACGCCTTGCGAGTGGACCGGGCCACCCGGATTGGGATCGCCTAAAAGTTTTTAGGGCTATCAAATACGACCTAAGGAACCATAGTCACTGCCCTGCCATGATCGTTCCTCATTTTTACGTTTTTCGGCCAAAAAACTAGAATTCCGCCCGATTCCCATATTTTCGTGTGCTAGCCCATGCCTTCCAAGTGGTCCCAGGACCCCTGGACACCGATCTCCTAAATATTTTCGGGCCATAAAATACGACCTAAGGAACCATAGTCACTGCCCCGCCATGTTTATTCCTCATTTTTTTGCGTTTTTCGGCCAAAAAACTAGAATTCCGTCTGATTCCCATATTTTTGTGTGCTATAGCCCACGCCTTCCCAATGGGTAGGGCCCCATGGAGCCGGATTGCCTAGTATTTTTGCGGGCCATCAAATACGACCTAAGGAACCATAGTCACCGCCTCGCCATGACCTGTCCTCAGTTTTTGCATTTTACGGCAAAAACTAGAATTCCGCCCAATTCCCATATTTTCGTGTGCTATAGCCCACGCCTTCCAAGTGGTTCCGGGACTCCCGGACCCCGATCGCCTAAAAAGTTTTCCGGGCCATCAAATACGACCTAAGGAACCATAGTCACCGCCCCGCCATGATCGTTCCTCATTTTTTGCAGTTTACGGCCAAAAACCTAGAATTCCGCCCGATTCCCATATTTTCGTGTGCTATAGCCCATGCCTTCCAAGTGGTCCCGGGACTCCCGGACCCCGATCGCCTAAAAAATTTTCCGGGCCATCAAATACGACCTAAGGAACCATAGTCACCACCCCGCCATGATCATTCCTCATTTTTTGCAGTTTACGGCCAAAAACCTAGAATTTCGCCCGATTCCCATATTTTCAAGTGCTATAGCCTACGCCTTCCAAGTGGTCCCAGGAACCCCGGTCCCCTATCGCCTAAAATTTTTCCGGACCATTAAATACAGCCCAAGGAACCATAGTCACCGCCCCGCCATGATCGTTCCTTATTTTTTGCGTATTTTGGCCAAAAAAATAGAATTCCGCCTGATTTCCATATTTTCGTGTGCGCCCACGCCTTCCGAGTGGTCCGCCCCCCCGGACTGGGATCTCCTAAAAACTTTTCAGGTCATCAAATATGACCTAAGGAACCATAGTCATCGCCCCTCCATGATCATTCCTCATTATTTACGTTTTTCGTCCAAAGAAATACAATTCCGCCCGATTCCCATATTTCCATGTGCTATAGCCAACGCCTTCCAAGTGTTCCCAGGACCCCCGAACACCGATCGCCTAAAATTTTTACGTGCCATAAAATACGACCTAAGCAACCATAGTCACTGCCCCACCATGATCATTCCTCATTTTGACGTTTTTGGGCCAAAAAACTAGAATTCCGTCCGATTCCCATATTTTCGTGTGCTATAGCCCATGCCTTCCCAATGGGTAGGGCCCCACGGAGCCGGATCACCTAGTATTTTTGCGGGCCATCAAATATGACCTAAGGAATCATAGTCACCGCCCAGCCATGACCTGTCCTCATTTTTTGTATTTTACGGCCAAAAACTAGAATTCCGCCCAATTCCCATATTTTCGTGTGCTATAGCCCACGCCTTCCAAGTGGTCCCGGGACTCCCGGACTCCGATCGCCTAAATATTTTTCCGGGCCATCAAATACAACCTAAGGAACCATAGTCACCGCCCCGCCATGATCGTTCCTCATTTTTTGCAGTTTACGGCCAAAAACCTAGAATTCCGCCCGATTCCCATATTTTCGTGTGCTATAGCCCATGCCTTCCAAGTGGTCCCGGGACTCCCGGACCCCGATCGCCTAAAAAATTTTCCGGGCCATCAAATACGACCTAAGGAACCATAGTCACCACCCCGCCATGATCATTCCTCATTTTTTGCAGTTTACGGCCAAAAACCTAGAATTTCGCCCGATTCCCTTATTTTCAAGTGCTATAGCCTACGCCTTCCAAGTGGTCCCAGGAACCCCGGTCCCCTATCGCCTAAAATTTTTCCGGGCCATAAAATACGACCTAAGGAACCATAGTCACTGCCCCGCCATGTTTATTCCTCATTTTTTTGCGTTTTTCGGCCAAAAAACTAGAATTCCGTCTGATTCCCATATTTTTGTGTGCTATAGCCCACGCCTTCCCAATGGGTAGGGCCCCACGGAGCCGGATTGCCTAGTATTTTTGCGGGCCATCAAATATGACCTAAGGAACCATAGTCACCGCCTCGCCATGACATGTCCTCAGTTTTTGCATTTTACGGCAAAAACTAGAATTCCGCCCAATTCCCATATTTTCGTGTGCTATAGCCCACGCCTTCCAAGTGGTTCCGGGACTCCCGGACCCCGATCGCCTAAAAAGTTTTCCGGGCCATCAAATACGACCTAAGGAACCATAGTCACCGCCCCGCCATGATCGTTCCTCATTTTTTGCAGTTTACGGCCAAAAACCTAGAATTCCGCCCGATTCCCATATTTTCATGTGCTATAGCCCATGCCTTCCAAGTGGTCCCGGGACTCCCGGACCCCGATCGCCTAAAAAATTTTCCGGGCCAACAAATACGACCTAAGGAACCATAGTCACCACCCTGCCATGATCATTCCTCATTTTTTGCAGTTTTCGGCCAAAAAACTAGAATTCCGCCAGATTCCCATATATTTGTGTGCTATAGCCCACGCCTTCCAAGTGGTCCCGGGTCCCCCGGACCCCGATCGCCTAAAATTTTTCCGGGCCATACAATACGACCTAAGGAACCATAGTCAGTGCCCCGCCATGATGATTCCTCATTTTTTGAGTTTTTTGGCCAAAAAACTAAAATTCCGCCAAATTCCCATATTTTCGTGTGCTATAGCCCACGCCTTCCCAATGGGTAGGGGGCCACGGAGCCGGATCGCCTAATATTTTTGCGGGCCATCAAATACAACCTAAGGAACCATAGTCACTGCCCCGCCATGAACTGTCCTCATTTTTTGCATTTTACGGCCAAAAAATAGAATTCCGCCCGATTCCCATATTTTCGTGTGCTATAGCCCACGCCTTCCAAGTGGTCCCGGGACTCCCAGACCCCGATCACCTACACTTTTTCCGGGCCATCAAATACGACCTAAAGAACCATAGTCACCGCCCTGCCATGACCATTCCTCATTTTGTTGCGTTTTACGGCCAAAAACCTAGAATTCCGCCCGATTCCCATATTTTTGTGTGCAGCCCACGCCTTCCAAGTGGTCCCGGGACCCTCGGACCCCGATCGCCTAAAAATTTTCTGGGCCATAATATACGACCTAAGGAACCATAGTCAGTGCCCCGCCATGATCATTCCTCATTTTTTTGCGTTTTTCGCCCAAAAAACTAGAATTCCGCCCGATTCCCATATTTTCATGTGCTATAGTCCACGCCTTCCCAATGGGTAGGGCCCCACGGAGCCGGATCGCCTAATATTTTTGTGGGCCATCAAATACAACCTAAGGAACCATAGTCATCGCCCCGCCATGACCTGTCCTCATTTTTTGCATTTTACGGCCAAAAACTAGAATTCTGCCCGATTCTCATATTTTCGTGTGCTAGCCCACGCCTTCCAAGTGGTCCCAGGACTCTCGGACCCCGATCGCGTAAAATTTATTCGGGCCATCAAATACGACCTAAAAACCATAGTCACCGCCCTTCCATGACCTTCGTCATTATTTTGCGTTTTACGGCCAAAAACCTAGAATTCAGCCCGATTCCCATATTTTTGTGTGCAGCCCACGCCTTCCAAGTGGTCCCGGGACCCCCGGACCCCGATTGCCTAAAATATTTTCGGACCATAAAATACGACCTAAGGAACCATAGTCAGTGCCCCGCCATGATCATTCCTCATTTTTTGCGTTTTTTGGGCCAAAAAACTAGAATTTTCGCCCGATTCCCATATTTTCGTGTGCTATATCCCACGCCTTCCGAGTGGGCACGGGACCCCAATCGCCTAAAAAATTTTCGGGCCATCAAATACGACCTAAGGAACCATAGTTACCGCCCCACCATGATCGTTCCTCATTTTTTGCGTTTTTTGGCCAAAAAACTAGAATTTCGCCCGATTCCCATATTTTCGTGTGCTATATCCCACGCCTTCCGAGTGGGTCGGGCCCCCCGGACTCGGATCATCTAAAAAAATTTTGGGCTATCAAATAAGACCTAAGGAACCATAGTCACCTCCCCGCCATGATCGTTCCTTATATTTTGAATTTTTCGGCCAAAAAACTAGAATTCTGCTAGATTCCCATATTTTCGCTTGCTATAGCCCACGCCTTCCAAGTGGTCCCTGGACCCCCGGACCCCGATTGCCTAAAATTTTTCTGGGCCATCAAATACAACCTAAGGAACGATAGTCACCACCCCGCCATGATCATTCCTTATTTTTTGCGTTTTTGGGCAAAATAATTAGAATTCCGCCTGATTCCCATATTTTGGTGTGCAATAGCCCACGCCTTCCGAGTGGGCCGGCCCCCCGGGACTGTGATCGCCTAAAAAATTTTAGGGCCATCAAATACGACCTAAGGAACCATAGTCACTGCCCCGCCATCACCTTTCCTCATTTTTTGTATTTTACGGCAAAAAAACTAGAATTCTGCCCGATTCCCATATTTTCGTGTGCTATAGTCAATGCCTTCCAAGTGGACCCCGGACCCCCGAACCCCGATCTCCTAAAACATTTTTGGGCCATCAAATACGACCTAAGGAACCATAGTCACCGCCTCGCCATGATCGTTCCTCATTTTTTGCATTTTTTGGCCAAAAAACTTGAATTCTGCGCGATTCCCATATATTCATGTGCTATAACCCACGCCTTCCGAGTGGTCACGGGCCTCTCGGACCCCGATCGCCAAAAAATTTTCGGGCCATCAAATAGGACCTAAGAAAACATAGTCATGGCCCCGCCATGATCGTTCCTCATATTTTGCATTTTTTGGCCAAAAAACTAGAATTTCGTCCGATTCCCATATTTTCGTTTGCTATAGCCCACGCCTTCCAAGTGGTCCCAAGACCCCCGGACCTCGAACGCCTAAAATTTTCCCGGACCCCGAATGCCAAAAAAATTTTCGGGCCATCAAATAAGACCTAAGGAACCATAGTCACCTCCCTGCCATGACCTTTCCTCATGTTTTGCATTTTACGGCAAAAAAACTAAAATTCCGCCCGATTCCCATATTTTCGTGTGCTATAGCCCACGTCTTCCAAGTGGCCCTGGGACCCCCGGACCCCGATCGCCTAAAATATTTCCGGGCCATCAAATACGACCTAAGGAACCATAGTCACCCCCACCCCCCGCCATGATCGTTCCTCATTGTTTGCGTTTTTCGGCAAAAAAAACTAGAATTCCGCCCGATTCCCATATTTTCGTGTGCTGTGCCTTCCGAGTGGGTCGGGCCCCCTGACTCGTATCGCCTAAAACTTTTTTGCCCCATCAAATATGACCTAAGGAACCATAGTCACCGCACCGCCATGATCGTTCCTCATATTTTGCATTTTCCTGCAAAAAAACTAGAATTCTGCCAGATTCTCAGATTTTCGTGTGCTAGGCGACGACTTCCAAGTGGTCTCGAGACCCCCGGACCCCGATCGCCTAAAATTTTTCCGGGCCATAACATACGACCTATGGAACCATAGTCACTGCCCCGCCATGATGATTCCTCATTTTTTGTGTTTTTCGGCCAAAAAACTAGAATTCCGCCCGATTCCCATATTTTCGTGTGCTATAGCCCACGCCTTCCCAATGGGTAGGGCCCCACGGAGCCGGATCGCCTAATATTTTTGCGGGCCATCAAATACAACCGAAGGAACCATAGTCACCGCCCCGCCATGACCTGTCCTCATTTTTTGCATTTTACGACCAAAAACTAGAATTCCGCCCGATTGCCATATTTTCATGTGCTATAGCCCACGCCTTCCAAGTGGGCCCGGGACTCCCGGACTCCGATCGCCTAAATATTTTTCCGGGCCATCAAATACAACCTAAGGAACCATAGTCACCGCCCCGCCACGATCGTTCCTAATTTTTTGCAGTTTACGGCCAAAAACCTAGAATTCCACCCGATTCCCATATTTTCGTGTGCTATAGCCCACGCCTTCCAAGTGGTCCCGGGACCCCCGGATCGCGATCGCCTAAAATTTTTCCGGACCATTAAATACGACCTAAGGAACCATAGTCACCGCTCCGCCATGATCGTTCCTCATTTTTTTGCGTATTTCGGCCAAAAAACTAGAATTCCGCCAGATTCCCATATTTTTGTGTGCTATAGCCCACGCCTTCCAAGTGGTCCCGGGTCCCCCGGACCCCGATCGCCTAAAATTTTTCTGGGCCATAAAATATGACCTAAGGAACCATAGTCAGTGCCCCGCCATGATCATTCCTCATTTTTAGAGTTTTTTGGCCAAAAAACTAAAATTCCGCCAGATTCCCATATTTTCGTGTGCTATAGCCCACGCCTTCCCAATGGGTAGGGGCCCCAGACCCCGATCTCATAAAGAATTTTCTGGGCCATCAAATACAACCTAAAGAATCATAGTCGCCGCCCCGCCATGATTGTTCCTCATTTTTTTGCATTTTTTGGCAAAAAAACTAGAATTCCGCCCCATTCCCATATTTTCATGTGCGCCCACGCCTTGCGAGTGGACCGGGCCACCCGGATTGGGATCGCCTAAAAGTTTTTAGGGCTATCAAATACGACCTAAGGAACCATAGTCACTGCCCTGCCATGATCGTTCCTCATTTTTACGTTTTTCGGCCAAAAAACTAGAATTCCGCCCGATTCCCATATTTTCGTGTGCTAGCCCATGCCTTCCAAGGGGTCCCAGGACCCCTGGACACCGATCTCCTAAAATATTTTCGGGCCATAAAATACGACCTAAGGAACCATAGTCACTGCCCCGCCATGTTTATTCCTCATTTTTTTGCGTTTTTCGGCCAAAAAACTAGAATTCCGTCTGATTCCCATATTTTTGTGTGCTATAGCCCACGCCTTCCCAATGGGTAGGGCCCCATGGAGCCGGATTGCCTAGTATTTTTGCGGGCCATCAAATACGACCTAAGGAACCATAGTCACCGCCTCGCCATGACCTGTCCTCAGTTTTTGCATTTTACGGCAAAAACTAGAATTCCGCCCAATTCCCATATTTTCGTGTGCTATAGCCCACGCCTTCCAAGTGGTTCCGGGACTCCCGGACCCCGATCGCCTAAAAAATTTTCCGGGCCAACAAATACGACCTAAGGAACCATAGTCACCACCCCGCCATGATCATTCCTCATTTTTTGCAGTTTACGGCCAAAAAACTAGAATTCCGCCAGATTCCCATATATTTGTGTGCTATAGCCCACGCCTTCCAAGTGGTCCCGGGTCCCCCGGACCCCGATCGCCTAAAATTTTTCCGGGCCATACAATACGACCTAAGGAACCATAGTCAGTGCCCCGCCATGATGATTCCTCATTTTTTGAGTTTTTTGGCCAAAAAACTAAAATTCCGCCAAATTCCCATATTTTCGTGTGCTATAGCCCACGCCTTCCCAATGGGTAGGGGGCCACGGAGCCGGATCGCCTAATATTTTTGCGGGCCATCAAATACAACCTAAGGAACCATAGTCACTGCCCCGCCATGAACTGTCCTCATTTTTTGCATTTTACGGCCAAAAAATAGAATTCCGCCCGATTCCCATATTTTCGTGTGCTATAGCCCACGCCTTCCAAGTGGTCCCGGGACTCCCAGACCCCGATCACCTACACTTTTTCCGGGCCATCAAATACGACCTAAAGAACCATAGTCACCGCCCTGCCATGACCATTCCTCATTTTGTTGCGTTTTACGGCCAAAAACCTAGAATTCCGCCCGATTCCCATATTTTTGTGTGCAGCCCACGCCTTCCAAGTGGTCCCGGGACCCTCGGACCCCGATCGCCTAAAAATTTTCTGGGCCATAAAATACGACCTAAGGAACCATAGTCAGTGCCCCGCCATGATCATTCCTCATTTTTTTGCGTTTTTCGCCCAAAAAACTAGAATTCCGCCCGATTCCCATATTTTCATGTGCTATAGTCCACGCCTTCCCAATGGGTAGGGCCCCACGGAGCCGGATCGCCTAATATTTTTGTGGGCCATCAAATACAACCTAAGGAACCATAGTCATCGCCCCGCCATGACCTGTCCTCATTTTTTGCATTTTACGGCCAAAAACTAGAATTCTGCCCGATTCTCATATTTTCGTGTGCTAGCCCACGCCTTCCAAGTGGTCCCAGGACTCTCGGACCCCGATCGCGTAAAATTTATTCGGGCCATCAAATACGACCTAAAAACCATAGTCACCGCCCTTCCATGACCTTCGTCATTATTTTGCGTTTTACGGCCAAAAACCTAGAATTCAGCCCGATTCCCATATTTTTGTGTGCAGCCCACGCCTTCCAAGTGGTCCCGGGACCCCCGGACCCCGATTGCCTAAAATATTTTCGGACCATAAAATACGACCTAAGGAACCATAGTCAGTGCCCCGCCATGATCATTCCTCATTTTTTGCGTTTTTTGGGCCAAAAAACTAGAATTTTCGCCCGATTCCCATATTTTCGTGTGCTATATCCCACGCCTTCCGAGTGGGCACGGGACCCCAATCGCCTAAAAAATTTTCGGGCCATCAAATACGACCTAAGGAACCATAGTTACCGCCCCACCATGATCGTTCCTCATTTTTTGCGTTTTTTGGCCAAAAAACTAGAATTTCGCCCGATTCCCATATTTTCGTGTGCTATATCCCACGCCTTCCGAGTGGGTCGGGCCCCCCGGACTCGGATCATCTAAAAAAATTTTGGGCTATCAAATAAGACCTAAGGAACCATAGTCACCTCCCCGCCATGATCGTTCCTTATATTTTGAATTTTTCGGCCAAAAAACTAGAATTCTGCTAGATTCCCATATTTTCGCTTGCTATAGCCCACGCCTTCCAAGTGGTCCCTGGACCCCCGGACCCCGATTGCCTAAAATTTTTCTGGGCCATCAAATACAACCTAAGGAACGATAGTCACCACCCCGCCATGATCATTCCTTATTTTTTGCGTTTTTGGGCAAAATAATTAGAATTCCGCCTGATTCCCATATTTTGGTGTGCAATAGCCCACGCCTTCCGAGTGGGCCGGCCCCCCGGGACTGTGATCGCCTAAAAAATTTTTGGGCCATCAAATACGACCTAAGGAACCATAGTCACTGCCCCGCCATCACCTTTCCTCATTTTTTGTATTTTACGGCAAAAAAACTAGAATTCTGCCCGATTCCCATATTTTCGTGTGCTATAGTCAATGCCTTCCAAGTGGACCCCGGACCCCCGAACCCCGATCTCCTAAAACATTTTTGGGCCATCAAATACGACCTAAGGAACCATAGTCACCGCCTCGCCATGATCGTTCCTCATTTTTTGCATTTTTTGGCCAAAAAACTTGAATTCTGCGCGATTCCCATATTTTCATGTGCTATAACCCACGCCTTCCGAGTGGTCACGGGCCTCTCGGACCCCGATCGCCAAAAAATTTTCGGGCCATCAAATAGGACCTAAGAAAACATAGTCATGGCCCCGCCATGATCGTTCCTCATATTTTGCATTTTTTGGCCAAAAAACTAGAATTTCGTCCGATTCCCATATTTTCGTTTGCTATAGCCCACGCCTTCCAAGTGGTCCCAAGACCCCCGGACCTCGAACGCCTAAAATTTTCCCGGACCCCGAATGCCAAAAAAATTTTCGGGCCATCAAATAAGACCTAAGGAACCATAGTCACCTCCCTGCCATGACCTTTCCTTATGTTTTGCATTTTACGGCAAAAAAACTAAAATTCCGCCCGATTCCCATATTTTCGTGTGCTATAGCCCACGTCTTCCAAGTGGCCCTGGGACCCCCGGACCCCGATCGCCTAAAATATTTCCGGGCCATCAAATACGACCTAAGGAACCATAGTCACCCCCACCCCCCGCCATGATCGTTCCTCATTGTTTGCGTTTTTCGGCAAAAAAAACTAGAATTCCGCCCGATTCCCATATTTTCGTGTGCTGTGCCTTCCGAGTGGGTCGGGCCCCCTGACTCGTATCGCCTAAAACTTTTTTGCCCCATCAAATATGACCTAAGGAACCATAGTCACCGCACCGCCATGATCGTTCCTCATATTTTGCATTTTCCTGCAAAAAAACTAGAATTCCGCCAGATTCTCAGATTTTCGTGTGCTAGGCGACGACTTCCAAGTGGTCTCGAGAGCCCCGGACCCCGATCGCCTAAAATTTTTCCGGGCCATAACATACGACCTATGGAACCATAGTCACTGCCCCGCCATGATGATTCCTCATTTTTTGTGTTTTTCGGCCAAAAAAACTAGAATTCCGCCCGATTCCCATATTTTCGTGTGCTATAACCCACGCCTTCCCAATGGGTAGGGCCCCACAGAGCCGGATCGCCTAATACTTTTTCGGGCCATCAAATACGGCCTAAAGAACCATAGTCACCGCCCCGCCATGATCTGTCCTCATTTTTTGCATTTTACGGCCAAAAATTAGAATTCCGCCCGATTCCCATATTTTTGTGGCCCCGGGACTCCCGGACCCCGATCGTCTAAAAATTTTTCGGGCCATCAAATACAATCTAAAGAACCATAGTCACCGCCCTGCCATGACCGTTCCTCATTTTTTTGCGTTTTACGGCCAAAAACCTAGAATTCCGCCCGATTCCTATATTTTCGTGTGCTATAGCCCACGCCTTCCAAGTGGTCTCGGGACCCCCGGACCCCGATTGCCTAAAATTTTTCTGGACCATTAAATATGACCAAAGGAACCATAGTCACCGCCCTGCCATGATCGTTCCTCATTTTTTGCGTTTTTCGGCCAAAAATCTAGAATTCCGCCTGATTCCCATATTTTCGTGTGCAGTAGCCCACGCCTTCCGAGTGGGCCGGCCCCCCGGGACTGTGATCGCCTAAAAATTTTTCGGACCCTCCAATATGACCTAAGGAACCATAGTCACCGCCCCGCCCATAAAAATTTTCCGGACAATCGTGTGCTATAGCCCATGCCTTCCGAGTGGCCCCCCTCCCAAAACCCGATCGCATAAAAATTTTCCGGGCCATCAAATATGACTTAAGGTACCATAGTCACCGCCCCGCCATGACCGTTCCTCATTTATTTGCGTTTTATGGCAAAAAAAACTAGAATTCTCCCCGATTCCCATATTTTCATGTGCTATAGCCCACGCCTTCCGAGTGGGCTCGGGCCCCTAAGACCCCGATCGCCTAAAATTTTTCTGAACCATTAAATACGACCTAAGGTACCATAGTCACCGCCCCACCATGACCGTTCCTCTTTTTTTTTACGTTTTACGGCAAAAACACTAGAATTCTGCTCGATTCTCATATTTTCATGTGCTATAGCCACGCCTTCCGAGTGGGCCCGGCACCTGATCGCCTAAAATTTTTCTGGGCCATCAAATACGACCTAAGGTGCCATAGTCACCGCCCCGACATGACCGTTTCTCATTTATTTGCGTTTTACGGCAAAAAAACTAGAATTTTGCCTGATTCCCTTATTTTTGTGTGCTATAGCCCATGCCTTTCTAGTGCGCAGGGCCCCCGGACCCATATCGCCTAAAATATTTTTGGGGCATCAAATACGACCTAAGGAACCATAGTCACCGCCCCGCCATGACCTCCCATCATTTTTTGCATTTTATGGCCAAAAAACTAGAATTCCGCTCGATTCACATATTTTCGTGTGCTATATCCCACCCCTTTCGAGTGGGCCCAGGCCCCCCGGACCCCGATCGCCTAAACTTTTTCTGGTCCATTAAATACGACCTAAGGTACCATAGTCACTGCCCCGCCATGATCGTGCCTCATGTTTTTGCGTTTTACGGCAAAAAAACTAGAATTCCGCCCGATTCCCATATTTTCGTGTGCTATAGCCCACGCTTTCCGAGTGGACTCGGGCACCTCGGAACCCGATCGCCTAAAAATTTTCTGGGCCAGCAAATACGACCTAAGGAACCATAGTCACCGCCCCGCCATGATCGTTCCTCGTTTTTTGCGTTTTACGGCAAAAAACTAGAATTTTGCCTGATTCCTATATTTTTGTGTGTTATAGCCCACACCTTCCCAGTGGACACGGCCCCCCGGACCCGGATCGCCTAAAATTTTTCCGGGCCATCAAATACGACCTAAGGAACCATAGTCACTGCTCCGCCAAGACCGTTCCTTATTGTTTTGCGTTTTACGGCCAAAAAACTAGAATTCCGCCCGATTTTCATATTTTCGTGTGCTATAGCCCACGCCTTCTGAGTGGGCTCGGGCCCCACGGACCGGATCGCCTAAAAAATTCCAAGCCATTACATACGACATAAGGAACCATAGTTATCGCCCGCCATGACCGTTCCTCATTTTTTGCATTTTACGGCCAAAAAACTAGAATTCCGCCAGATTCCCATATTTTGGTGTGCTATAGCCCACGCCTTCCGAGTGGACCCGGGCCCCCCAGACCCCGATCGCCTAAAAACTTTCCGGACCATCAAATACGACCTAAGGAACCATAGTCTCCACCCCGCCAATACCGTTCCTTATTGTTTTGCGTTTTACGGCCAAAAAACTAGAATTCCGCCCGATCTCCATATTTTCATGTGCTATAGCCCACGCCTTCTGAGTGGGCCCGGGCCCCACGGACCCGATCGCCTAAAAATATTCCGGGCCATTACATACGACCTAAGGAACCATAGTTATCGCCCCGCCATGACCGTTCCTCGTCTTTTGCATTTTACAGCCAAAAAACTAGAATTCTGCCCGATTCTCATATTTTCGTGTGCTATAGCCCACGCCTTCCGAGTGGGCCCGGGCCCCCCAGACCCAGATCGCCTAAAATTTTTCTGGACCATCAAATACGACCTAAGGTACCAAGTCATCGCCCCACCATGACCATTCCTCTTTTGTTTTACGTTTTACGGCAATAAAACTAGAATTCCGCTCGATTCCCATATTTTCGTGTGCTATATCCCACGCCTTCCGAGTGGGCCCGGCACCCCCAAACCCCGATCGCGTTAAATTTTTTTGGGCCATCAAATATGACTTAAGGTACCATAGTCACCGCCCCGCCATAACCGTTCCTCATTTATTTGCGTTTTATGGCAAAAAAACTAGAATTCTGCCCGATTCCCATATTTTCGTGTGCTATAGCCCACGCCTTCCGAGTGGGCCCGGGCCCCCAAGACCCCGATCGCCTAAAATTTTTCCGGGCCATCAAATACGACCTCAGGTACCATAGTCACTGCCTCACCATGACCGTTCCTCTTATTTTTATTTTTTACGACAAAAACACCAGAATTCCGCTCGATTCCCATATTTTCATGTGCCACGCCTTTCGAGTGGGCCCGGCACCCCCGGCCCCCGATCGCCTAAAATTATTCCTGGCCATCAAATACGACCTAAGGTGCCATAGTCACCGCCCCGATATGACCGTTCCTCATTTATTTGCATTTTACGGCAAAAAAACTAGAATTTCGCTCGATTCCCATATTTTCGTGTGCCACAGCCCATGCCTTCCCAGTGCGCCGGGCCCCCAGACTCAGATCGCCTAAAATTTTTCTGGGGCATCAAATATGACCTAAGGAACCATTGTCACTGCCCCGCCATGACCTTTCATCGTTTTTGCATTTTATGGCCAAAAAACTAGAATTCCGCTCGATTCCCATATTTTCGTGCGCTATATCTCACGCCTTCCGAGTGGGCCGAAGCCCCCCGGACCCCGATTGCCTAAAATTTTTTCGGGCCATTAAATATGACCTAAGGTACCATAGTCACCACCCCGCCATGACCGTGCCTAATGTTTTTGCGTTTTACGGCAAAAAAAACTAGAATTCCGCCCGATTCCCATATTTTCGTGTGCTATAGCCCACGCTTTCCGAGTAGGCCCGGGCCCCCGGACTTCGAACGCCGAAAATATTTTTGGGCCAGCATATACGACCTAATGTACCATAGTCACTGCCCCGCCATGATCGTGCCTCATGGTTTTGCGTTTTACGGCAAAAAAACTAGAATTCCGTCCGATTCCCATATTTTCATGTGCTATAGCCCACGCTTTCCGAGTGGGCCCGGGCACCTCGGAACCCGATCGCCTAAAATTTTTTCGAGCCAGCAAATACGACCTAATGAACCATAGTCACCGCCCCGCCATGATCGTTCCTCGTTTTTTGCGTTTTACGGCAAAAAACTAGAATTCTGCCTGATTCCTATATTTTTGTGTGCTATAGCCCACACCTTCCCAGTGGACACGGCCACCCAGACCCGGATCGCCTAAAATTTTTCCGGGCCATCAAATACGACCTAAGGAACCATAGTCACCGCTCCGCCAAGACCGTTCCTTATTGTTTTGCAATTTACGGCCAAAAAACTAGTATTCTGCCCGATTTCCATATTTTCGTGTGCTATAGCCCACGCCTTCTGAGTGGGCCCGGGCCCCACGGACCCGATCGCCTAAAAATATTCCAAGCCATTACATACGACCTAAGGAACCATAGTTATCGCCCCGCCATGACCGTTCCTCATTTTTTCTCATTTTACGGCCAAAAAACTAGAATTCCGCCCGATTCCCATATTTTGGTGTCCCACGCCTTCCGAGTGGCCCGGGCCCCCCAGACCCCGATCGCCTAAAAATTTTCAGGACCATCAAATACGACCTAAGGAACCATAGTCTCCACCCCGCCAAGGCAGTTCCTTATTATTTTGCGTTTTACGGCCAAAAAACTAGAATTCCGCCCGATCTCCATATTTTCATGTGCTATAGCCCACGCCTTCTGAGTGGGCCCAGGCCCCACGGACCCGATCGCCTAAAAATATTCCGGGCCATTACATACGACCTAAGGAACCATAGTTATCACCCCGCCATGACTGTTCCTAGTCTTTTGCATTTTACGGCCAAAAAACTAGAATTCTGCCCGATTCCCATATTTTCGTGTGCTATAGCCCACGCCTTCCGATTGGGCCCGGGCCCCCAGACCGCGATCGCCTAAAATTTTTCCGGACCATCAAATACGACCTAAGGTACCATAGTCACCGCCCCACCAAGATCATTCCTCTTTTGTTTTACGTTTTACGGCAATAAAACTAGAATTCCACTCGATTCCCATATTTTCGTGTGCTATAGCCCACGCCTTCCGAGTGTGCCCGGCCCCCCCAAACCCCGATCGCGTTAAATTTTTTCGGGCCATCAAATACGACTTAAGGTACCATAGTCACCGCCCCGCCATAACCGTTCCTCATTTATTTGCATTTTATTGCAAAAAAATAGAATTCTGCCCGATTCCCATATTTTCGTGTGCTATAGCCCACGCCTTCCGAGTGGGCCCGGGCCCCTAAGACCCCGATCACCTAAAATTTTTCCGGGCCATCAAATACGACCTCCGGTACCATAGTCACTGCCTCACCATGATCGCTCCTCTTATTTTTATGTTTTATGATAAAAACACTAGAATTCCGCTCGATTCCCATATTTTCGTGTGCCACGCCTTTCGAGTGGGCCCGGCACCCCCAGCCCCCGATCGCCTAAAATTTTTTCTGGCCATCAAATACGACCTAAGGTGCCATAGTCACCGCCCCGACATGACCGTTCCTCATTTATTTGCGTTTTATGGCAAAAAAACTAGAATTCCGCTTGATTCCCATATTTTCGTGTGCTATAGCCCATGCCTTCCCAGTGCGCAGGGCCCCCGGACTCAGATCGCCTAAAATTTTTCTGGGGCATCAAAGATGACCTAAGGAACCATTGTCACTGCCCCGCCATGACCTTTCATCGTTTTTTGCATTTTATGGCCAAAAAACTAGAATTCCGCTCGATTCCCACATTTTCGTGCGCTATATCTCACGCCTTCCGAGTGGGCCGAAGCCCCCTAGACCCCGATCGCCTAAAAATTTTTCGGGCCATTAAATACGACCTAAGGTACCATAGTCACCACCCCGCCATGACCGTGCCTAATGTTTTTGCGTTTTACGGCAAAAAAAACTAGAATTCCGCCCGATTCCCATATTTTCGTGTGCTATAGCCCACGCTTTCCGAGTGGGCCCGGGCCCCCGGACATCGAACGCAAAAAATATTTTTGGGCCAGCATATACGTCCTAATGTACCATAGTCACTGCCCAGCCATGATCGTGCCTCATGTTTTTGCGTTTTACGGAAAAAAAACTAGAATTCCGCCCGATTCCCATATTTTCGTGTGCTATAGCCCACGCTTTCCGAGTGGGCCCGGACACCTCGGAACCCGATCGCCTAAAGTTTTTTCGGGCCAGCAAATATGACCTAATGAACCATAGTCACCGCCCCGCCATGATCGTTCCTCGTTTTTTGCGTTTTACGGCAAAAAACTAGAATTCTGCCCGATTCCTATATTTTTGTGTGCTATAGCCCACACCTTCCCAGTGGACACGGCCCCCCGGACCCGGATCGCCTAAAATTTTTCCGGGCCATCAAATACGACCTAAGGAACCATAGTCACCGCTCCGCCAAGACCGTTCCTTATTGTTTTGCAATTTACGGCCAAAAAACTAGAATTCCGCCCGATTTCCATATTTTCGTGTGCTATAGCCTACGCCTTCTGAGTGGGCCCGGGCCCCACGGACCCGATCGCCTAAAAATATTCCAAGCCATTACATACGACCTAAGGAACCATAGTTATCGCCCCGCCATGACCGTTCCTCATTTGTTTGTATTTTACGGCCAAAAAACTAGAATTCCGCCCGATTCCCATATTTTGATGTCCCACGCCTTCCGAGTGGGCCCGGGCCCCCCAGACCCCGATGGCCTAAAAATTTTCCGGACCATCAAATATGACATAAGGAACCATAGTCTCCACCCCGCCAAGACAGTTCCTTATTGTTTTGCATTTTACGGCCAAAAAACTAGAATTCCGCCCGATCTCCATATTTTCATGTGCTATAGCCCACGCCATCTGAGTGGGCCCGGGCCCCACGGACCCGATCGCCTAAAAATATTCCGGGCCATTACATACGACCTAAGGAACCATAGTTATCACCCCGCCATGACCGTTCCTAGTCTTTTGCATTTTACGGCCAAAAAACTAGAATTCTGCCCGATTCCCATATTTTCGTGTGCTATAGCCCACGCCTTCCGAGTGGGCCCGGGCCCCCAGACCCGGATCACCTAAAAAAAATTTCGGGCCATCAAATACGACCTAAGGAACCATATTCACTGCCCCGCCATGATCTTTCCTCATTTTTTGCGTTTTACGGTCAGAACTAGAATTCCGCCTCATTCCCATATTTTCGTGTGCTATAGCCCAGACCTTCTGAGTGGGCCCGGCCCCCCCAAACCCCGATCGCGTTAAATTTTTTTGGGCCATCAAATACGACTTAAGATACCATAGTCACCGCCCTGCCATAACCGTTCCTCATTTATTTGCATTTTATGGCAAAAAAATAGAATTCTGCCCGATTCCCATATTTTCGTGTGCTATAGCCCACGCCTTCCGAGTGGGCCAGGGCCCCTAAGACCCCGATCACCTAAAATTTTTCCGGGCCATCAAATACGACCTCCGGTACCATAGTCACTGCCTCACCATGACCGCTCCTCTTATTTTTATGTTTTATGATAAAAACACTAGAATTCCGCTCGATTCCCATATTTTCGTGTGCCACGCCTTTCGAGTGGGCCCGGCACCCCCGGCCCCCGATCGCCTAAAATTTTTCCTGGCCATCAAATACGACCTAAGGTGCCATAGTCACCGCCCCGACATGACCGTTCCTCATTTATTTGCGTTTTACGGCAAAAAAACTAGAATTCTGCTTGATTCCCATATTTTCGTGTGCTATAGCCCATGCCTTCCCAGTGCGCAGGGCCCCCGGACTCAGATCGCCTAAAATTTTTCTGGGGCATCAAATATGACCTAAGGAACCATTGTCACTGCCCCGCCATGACCTTTCATCATTTTTTGCATTTTATGGCCAAAAAACTAGAATTCCACTCGATTCCCACATTTTCGTGCGCTATATCTCACGCCTTCCGAGTGGGCCGAAGCCCCCTGACCCCGATCGCCTAAAATTTTTTCGGGCCATTAAATACGACCTAAGGTACCATAGTCACCACCCCGCCATGACCGTGCCTAATGTTTTTGCGTTTTACGGCAAAAAAACTAGAATTCCGCCCGATTCCCATATTTTCGTGTGCTATAGCCCACGCTTTCCGAGTGGGCCCGGGCCCCTGGACATCGAACGCCAAAAATATTTTTGGGCCAGCATATACGTCCTAATGTACCATAGTCTTTGCCCAGCCATGATCGTGCCTCATGTTTTTGCGTTTTACGGCAAAAAAACTAGAATTCCGCCCGATTCCCATATTTTCGTGTGCTATAGCCCACGCTTTCCGATTGGGCCCGGGCACCTCGGAACCCGATCGCCTAAAGTTTTTCCGGGCCCGCAAATACGACCTAAGGAACCATAGTCACCGCCCCGCCATGATCGTTCCTCGTTTTTTATGTTTTACGGCAAAAAACTAGAATTCTGCCTGATTCCTATATTTTTGTTTGCTATAGCCCACACCTTCCCAGTGGACACGGCCCCCCGGACCCGGATCGCGTAAAATTTTTCTGGGCCATCCGATACGACCTAAGGAACCATACTCACCGCCCTGCCATGAGATTTTCTAGCGTTTTTGCATTTTACGGCCAAAAAACTAGAATTCCGCAAGATTCCCATATTTTCGTGTGCTATAGCCCAAGCCTTTCGAGTGGGCCAAGGCCCCCCGGACCCGTATCGCCTAAAAAAATTTTTCAGGCCAAAAAATACGACCTAAGGAACCATAGTCACCGCCCCGCCATGACCGTTCCTTATTATTTTGCGTTTTACGGCCAAAACACTAGAATTCCGCCCGATTTCCATTTTTTCGTGTGCTATAGCCCACGCCTTCTGAGTGGGCTCGGGCACCACGGACCCTATCGCCAAAAAATATTCCGGGCCATTACATACGACCTAAGGAACCATAGTTATTGCCTCGCCATGACCGTTCCTCATTTTTTGCATTTTACGGCCAAAAAACTAGAATTTCGCCCGATTTCCATATTTTCGTGTGCTATAGCCCACGCCTTCCGAGTGGGCCCTGGCCCCCAGACCCCGATCGCCTAAAAATATTTCGGACCATCAAATACGACCTATGGTACCATAGTCACCGCCCCACCATGACCGTTCCTCTTTTGTTTTACGTTTTACGGTAAAAAAACTAGAATTCCGCTCGATTCCCACATTTTCGTGATCTATATCTCACGCCTTCCGAGTGGGCCCAAGCCCCCCGAACCCCGATCGCCTAAAATTTTTCCGGGCCATTAAATACGACCTAAGGTACCATAGTCACCACCCCGCCATGACCGTGCCTATTGTTTTTGTGTTTTACGGCAAAAAAGAATAGAATTCCGCCCGATTCCCATATTTTCGTGTGCTATAGCCCACACTTTTCGAGTGGGTCCGGGCCCCCTAGACCCCGAACGCCGAAAATATTTCCGGGCCAGCATATATAACCTAAGAAACCATAGCCACCGCCCAGCTATGATCGTTCCTCATTTTTTGCATTTTACGGTAAAAAATTAGAATTCCGCCCGATTCTCATATTTTTGTGTGCTACAGCCCACGCCTTACGAGTGGGCCCGGGCCCCTGGACACGGATTGCCTAAAAATTTTCGGGCCATCAAATACGACCTAAGGAACCATAGTCACCGCCCCGCCATGATATTTTCTAGCTTTTTTGTGTTTTATGGCAAAATAACTAGAATTCAGCTCGATTTTCATATTTTCGTGTGCTATAGCCCAAGCTTCCGAGTGGGCCCGAGCCCCACGGACCCGATCGCCTAAAATTTTCCATGCCATCAAATACGACCTAAGGTACCATAGTCACCTCCCCACCATGACCGTTCTTCTTTTGTTTTATGTTTTACGGCAAAAAAACTAGAATTCCGCTCGATTCCCATATTTTCGTGTGCTATAGTCCACGTCTTCCGAGTGGGCCCCGCCCCCCATTCCCCGATAGCCTAAAACTTTTTCGGGCCATCAAATACGACCTAAGGTACCATAGTTACCGCCCCACAATGACCGTTCCTCATTTATTTGCATTTTATGACAAAAAAACTAGAATTCTGCCCGATTCCCATATTTTCGTGTGCTATAGCCCACGCCTTCCCAATGTGCAGGGCCCCCGGACTTAGATTGCCTAAAAGTTTTATGGGCCATCAAATATGACCTAAGGAACCATAGTCACCGCCCCGCCATGACCTTTCCTCATTTTTTGCATTTTATGGCCAAAAAACTAGAATTCCGCTCGATTCCCATATTTTCGTGTGCTATATCCCACGCCTTCCGAGTGGGCCAAGGCCCCCCGGACCCCGATCGCCTAAAATTTTTTCGGTCCATCAAATACGACCTAAGGTTCCATAGTCACCGCCTCTCTCTGACCTTGCCTCATGTTTTTGCGTTTTACGGCAATAAAAACTAGAATACCGCCCGTTTCCCATATTTTCGTGTGCTATAGCCCACGCCTTCCGAGTGGGCCCGGCCTCCCGGACCCCGATCGCCAAAAATTGTATCGAGCCATCAAATACAACCCAAGGTACCATAGTCACTGCCCCGCCATGACCGTGCTTCATCTTTTGCATTTTACGGGAAAAAAACTAGAATTCCGCCGGATTCCCATATTTTAGTGTGTTATAGCCCACGCCTTCCGAGTGGGCCCGAGCCCCCGGACCCCGATTGCTTAAAATTCTTCCGGGCAATCAAATACGACCTAAGGAACCATAGTCACCGCCCCGCCATGATCGTTCCTCATTTTTTGCATTTTACAGCACAAAACTAGAATTTCGCCCGATTCCCATATTTCCGTGTGCTATAGCCCACACCTTCCCAGTGGACAGGCCCTCCGGGACCCGGATCGCCTAAAAAACAATTCGGGCCATTAAATACGACCTAAGGAACCATAGTCGCCACCTCGCCATGACATTTTCTTGGTTTTTTGCATTTTACGACCAAAAAACTAGAATTCCGCCCGATTCCCATATTTTCGTGTGCTATTGCCCACGCCTTCCGAGTGGGCCAAGGCCCCCCAGACCCGGATCGCCTAAAATTTTTTCGGTCCATCAAATATGACCTAAGGTTCCATAGTCACCGCCTCGCCATGACCTTGCCTCATATTTTTGCGATTTACCGCAATAAAAAATAGAATTCCGTCCGATTCCCATATTTTCGTGTGCTATAGCCCACGCCTTCCGATTGGGCCCGGCCCTACGGACCCCGATCGCCTAAAGTTGTATCGAGCCATAAAATACAACCTAAGGTACAATAGTCACTGCCCCGCCATGACCGTGCCTCATATTTTGTGTTTTGCGGGAAAAAAACTAGAATTCCGCCCGATTCCCATATTTTAGTGTTATAGCCCACGCCTTCCGAGTGGGCCCGGGCCCCCGGACCCCGATTACCTAAAATTTTTCCGGGCCAGCAAATACGACCTAAGGAACCATAATCATCGCCCAGCCATGATCGATCCTCATTTTTTGCGTTTTACGGCAAAAAACTAGAATTCCGCCCGATTCCCATATTTTTGTGTGCTATAGCCCACGCCTTACGATTGGGCCCGGGCCCAACGGACCCAGATCGCCTAAAATTTTTCCGGGCCATCAGATACGACCTAAGGAACCATAGTCACCGCCCCGCCATGAATTTTCTCGCTTTTTTGCAATTTACGGCCAAAAATTTAGAAATCTGCCAGATTTCCATATTTTCGTGTGTATTAGCCAACGCCTTTCGAGTGGGCCCGGGCCCCCTGGACCCGTATCGCCTAAAATTTTTTCGAGCCATCAAATACGACCTAAGGAACCATAGTCACCGCTCCACCATGACCGTTCCTTATTTTTTTTGCGTTTTACGGCCAAAAAACTAGAATTTCACCCGTTTTCCATATTTTCGAGTGTTATAGCCCACGCCTTCCGAGTGGTCCCGGGCCCCACGGACCCGATCACCTAAAAATATTTCGGGCCATTAAATACGACCTAAGGAACCATAGTTATCGCCCCGCCATGATCGTTCCTCTTTTTTTGCATTTTACGGCCAAAAAACTAGAATTCCACCCGATTCCCATATTTTTGTGTGCTATAGCCCACGCCTTCCGAGTGGGCCCGGGCCCCCTGGACCGTTCCTCTTTTGTTTTACGTTTTACGGTAAAAAAACAAGAATTCCGCTCGATTCCCATATTTTCGTGTGTTATAGCCCACGCCTTCCGAGTGGGCCCGGCCTCCAAATCCCGATCGCGTAAATATTTACCTGACCGTTCCTCATTTATTTGTGTTTTATGGCAAAAAAACTAGAATTCTGCCCGATTCCCATATTTTCGTGTGCTATAGCCCACGCCTTCCGAGTGGGCCCAGGTCCCCAAGACCCCTATCGCCTAAAAATTTTTCGGGCCATCAAATACGACCTAAGGTACCATAGTCACCGCCTCACCATGACCGTTCCTCTTTTTTTTACGTTTTACGGCAAAAATACTAGAATTTCGCTCGATTCCCATATTTTCGTGTGCTATAGCCCACGCCTTCCGAGTGGGCCCGGGGGTGCCGGCACCCCCGAGCCCCGATCGCCTAAAATTTTACTTGGCCATCAAATACGACCTAAGGTGCCATAGTCACTGCCCCAACATGACCATTCCTCATTTATTTGCGTTTTACGGCAAAAAATCTAGAATTCTGCTCGATTCCCATATTTTCGTGTGCTATAGCCCATGCCTTCCCAATGCGCAGGGCCCCCGGACCCAGATCGCCTAAAATTTTTCTGGGGCATCAAATACGACCTAAGGAACCATAGTCACCGCCCCGCCATGACCTTTCATCTTTTTTGCATTTTATGGCCAAAAAACTAGAATTCCGCTCGATTCCCATATTTTCGTGTGCTATATCCCATGCCTTCCGAGTGGGCCCAAGCCCCCGAACCCCGATCGCCTAAAATTTTTTCGGACCATTAAATACGACCTAAGGTACCATAGTCACCACCCCGCCATGACCGTGCCTAATGTTATTGTGCTTTACGAAAAAAAAACTAGAATTCTGCCCGATTCCCATATTTTCGTGTGCTATAGCCCACGCTTTCTGAGTGGGCCGGGGCCCCGCGGACTTGGATCGCCTAAAATTTTTCTGGGCCATCAAATACGACCTAGAGAACCATAGTCACCGCCCTGCCATGACCATTCCTCATTTTTCTGCGTTTTTCGGCCAAAAAACTAGAATTCCGCCCGATTCCCATATTTTCGTGTGATATAGTCCACGCCTTCCGAGTGGGCCGGTCCCGCCCGGACTCAGATTTCCTAAAATATTTTTAGGCCATCATATATGACCTAAGAAACCATAGTCACCTCCCCGCCGTAATCGCTCCTCATTTTTTGCTTTTTTCGGCCAAAAAACTAGAATTTCGCCCGATTTCCATATTTTTGTGTGCTCACGCCTTCCAAGTGGACTCGGGACCCCCGGACTCGGATCGCCTAAAAATTTTCCGGTCCATTGAATATGACCTAAGGAACCATAGTCACCGCCCCTCCATGATCGTTCCTCATATTTTGCATTTTTCGGCAAAAAAACTAGAATTTCGCCCGGTTCCCATATTTTCGTGTGAGCCCACGCCTTCCGAGTAGGCCGGCCCCCCAGGACTGGGATCGCCCAATATTTTTTTGGGCCATCAAATACGACCTAAGGAACCATAGTCACAGCCCCGCCGCGATCGTTCCTCATTTTTTCCATTTTTCGGCCATAAAAGTAGAATTTCGCCCGATTCCCATATTTTCGTTTGCTATAAACCACGCCTTCCAAGTGGTCACGGGACCCCCGAACCCCGATCTCCTAAAAACATTTTGGGCCATCAAATACGACCTAAGGAACCATAGTCACCGCCCCGCCATGATCATTCCTCATTTTTTATGATTTTCGGCCAAAAAACTAGAATTCCGCCTGATTCCCATATTTTCGTGTTCGACCACGCATTCCAAGTTGTCCCGGGACCCCCGGACCTTGATCGCCTAATATTTTTCTGGGCCATCGAATATGACCTAAGGAACCATAGTCACCGCCCCACCATGATCATTCCTCATTTTTTGCGTTTTTCGGCCAAAAGATTAGAATTCCGCCTGATTCCCATACTTTCATGTGCTATATAGCCCATGCCTTCCCAATGGGTAGGGCCCCACGGAGCCGGATTACCAAAAATTTTTCTGGGCCATCAATTACGACCTAAGGAACCATAGTCACCGCCCCGACATGACATTTCCTCATTTTTTGCATTTTACGGCCAAAAAACTAGAATTCTGCCCGATTCCCATATTTTTGTGTGCTATAGCCCACTCCTTATAAGTGGTCCCGGGACCCCCGAACCCCGATCTCCTAAAATATTTTTGGGCCATCAAATACGACCTAAGGAACCATAGTCACCGCCCCGCGATGATCATTCCTCATTTGTTTGTGTTTTTCGGCCAAAAAACTTGAATTCCGCGCGATTCCCATATTTTTGTGTGATATAGCCCATGCCTTCCGAGTGGGCCCAGGTCCCCAAGATCCCGATCGCCTAAAATTTTTCCGGGCCATCAAATACGACCTAAGGTACCATAATCACCGCCTCACCATGACCGTTCCTCTTTTTTACGTTTTACGGCAAAAATACTAGAATTTCGCTCGATTCCCATATTTTCTTGTGCTATAGCCCACGCCTTCCGAGTGGGCCCGGGGGTGCCGGCACCCCCGGGCCCCGATATCCTAAAATTTTGCCTGGCCATCAAATACGACCTAAGGTGCCGTAGTCACTGCCCCGACATGACCATTCCTCATTTATTTGCGTTTTACGGCAAAAAATCTAGAATTCTGCTCGATTCCCATATTTTCGTGTGCTATAGCCCATGCCTTCCCAATGCGCAGGGCCCCCGGACCCAGATCGCCTAAAATTTTTCTGGGGCATCAAATACGACCTAAGAAACCATAGTCACCGCCCCGCCATGACCTTTCATCTTTTTTTGCATTTTATGGCCAAAAAACTAGAATTCCGCTCGATTCCCATATTTTCGTGTGCTATATCCCACGCCTTCCGAGTAGGCCCAAGCCCCCGGACCCCGATCACCTAAAAGTTTTCCGGGCCATTAAATACGATCTAAGGTACCAAAGTCACCACCCCGCCATGACCGTGCCTAATCTTATTGCGCTTTACGGAAAAAAAAACTAGAATTCCGCCCGATTCCCATATTTTCGTGTGCTATAGCCCACGCTTTCTGAGTGGTCCCGGGCCCCGCGGACTTGGATCGCCAAAAATTTTTCTGGGCCATCAAATACGACCTAGAGAACCATAGTCACCGCCCCGCCATGATCGTTACTCATATTTTGTGTTTTTCGGCCAAAAAACTAGAATTCCGCACGATTCCCATATTTTCGTGTGCTATAGCCCACGCCTTCCGAGTGGGCCGGGTCTCCCCCGGACTCAGATTGCCTAAAATATTTTTGGGCCATCATATATGACCTAAGAAACCATAGTCACCTCCCCGCCATGATCGCTCCTCATTTTTGCATTTTTCGGCCAAAAAACTAGAATTTCGCCCGATTTCCATATTTTTGTGTGCTATAGCCCACGCCTTCCAAGTGGACTCGGGACCCCCGGACTCGGATCGCCTAAAAATTTTCCGGTCCATTGAATACGACCTAAGGAACCATAGTCACCGCCCCTCCATGATCGTTCCTCATATTTTGCATTTTTCGGCCAAAAAACTAGAATTCCGCCCGGTTCCCATAGTTTCGTGTGAGCCCACGCCTTCCGAGTGGGCCGGCCCCCTAGGACTGGTATCGCCCAATATTTTTTCGGACCATCAAATATGACCTAAGGAACCATAGTCACCACCCCGCCGCGATCGTTCCTCATTTTTTCCATTTTTCGGCCATAAAAGTAGAATTTTGCCCGATTCCCATATTTTTGTTTGCTATAAACCACGCCTTCCAAGTGGTCCCGGGACCCCCGAACCCCGATCTCCTAAAAAAATTTTAGGCCATCAAATACGACCTAAGGAACCATAGTCACTGCCCCGCCATGATCATTCCTCATTTTTTACGATATTCGGCCAAAAAACTAGAAGTCCGCCTGATTCCCATATTTTCGTGTTCGCCCACGCATTCCATGTTGTCCCGGGACCCCCGGACCTTGATCGCCTAATATTTTTCTGGGCTATCGAATATGACCTAAGGAAATATAGTCACCACCCCGCCATGATCATTCCTCATTTTTTGCGTTTTTCGGCCAAAAGATTAGAATTCCGCCTGATTCCCATATTTTCGTGTGCTATAGCCCATGCCTTCCCAATTGGTAGGGCCCCACGGAGCCGGATTGCCTAAAAATTTTTCGGCCCATCAAATAAGACCTAAGGAACCATTGTTACCGCCCCAACATGACCCTTCCCCATTTTTTGCATTTTACGACCAAAAAACTAGAATTCTGCCCAATTCCCATATTTTTGTGTGCACGCCTTCCGAGTGGTCCCGGGCCCCCCGGACCCCAAATCGCCTAAGGTTTTTCCGTCAAATACGACCTAAGAAACCATAGTCATTGCCCCGCCATGATCGTTCCTCATTTTTTGCGTTTTTCGGCCAAAAAACTAGAATTCCACTCGATTCCCATATTATCGTGTGCGCCCACGCCTTCCGAGTGGGCCGGGCCCCCGTACTGGGATCGCCTAAAATTTTCGGGCCATCAAATATGACCTAAGGAACCATAGTCACCTCCCCGCCATGATCGTTCCTTATGTTTTACGGTTTTCGGCCAAAAAACTAGAATTCTGCCCGATTACCATATTTTCGTCTGCTATAGCCCACGCCTTCCGAGTGGACTGGGCCCCCTGACTCGGATCGCCTAAAATTTTTTCGGGCCATCAAATACGACCTAAGGAACCATAGTCACAAACCCGCCATGATCGTTCCTCATTTTTTGAATTTTTCGGCCAAAAAACTAGAATTCGGCCCGATTCCCATATTTTCGTATGCTATAGCCCACGCTTTCCAAGTGGTCCCGGGTCCCCCGGACCCCGATCGCCTAATATTTTTCTGGGCCATCGAATACGACCTAAGGAACCATAGTCACCGCCCCGCCATGATCGTTCCTCATTTTTTGCATTTTTCGGCCAAAAAATTAGAATTCCGCCCGATTCCCATATTTTCGTGTGCTATAGCCCACGCCTTCCCAATTGGTAGGGCCCCACGGAGCCGGATTGCCTAAAATTTTTTCGGCCCATCAAATAAGACCTAAGGAACCATTGTTACCGCCCCAACATGACCCTTCCCCATTTTTTGCATTTTACGACCAAAAAACTAGAATTCTGCCCAATTCCCATATTTTCGTGTGCACGCCTTCCGAGTGGTCCCGGGCCCCCCGGACCCCCAATCGCCTAAGGTTTTTCCGGTCCGTCAAATACGACCTAAGAAACCATAGTCACTGCCCCGCCATGATCGTTCCTCATTTTTTGCGTTTTTCGGCCAAAAAATTAGAATTCCACTCGATTCCCATATTATCGTGTGCGCCCACGCCTTCCGAGTGGGCCGGGCCCCCCGGACTGGGATCACCTAAAATTTTTGGGCCATATACAACCTAAGGAACCATAGTCACAGCCCCGCCATGATCGTTCCTTATGTTTTACGGTTTTCGGCCAAAAAACTAGAATTCCGCCCGATTCCCATATTTTCGTCTGCTATCGCCCACGCCTTACCAGTGGACCGGGCACCCTGACTCGGATCGCCTAAAACTTTTTCGGGCCATCAAATATGACCTAAGGAACCATAGTCACTGCCCCACCATGATCGTTCATCATTTTTTGAATTTTTCGGCCTAAACACTAGAATTCCGCCCGATTCCCATATTTTCGTGTGCTATTGCCCACACTTTCCAAGTGGTCCCGGGTCCCCCAGACCCCGATCGCCTAAAATTTTTCTGGGCTATCAAATACGACCTAAGGAACCATAGTCACCGCCCCGCCTTGATCGTTCCTCATTTTCTGCATTTTTCGGCAAAATAATTAGAATTCCGCCCGATTCCCATATTTTCGTGTGCTATAGCCCACGCCTTCCCAATGGGTAGGGCCCCACGGAGCCGGATTGCCTAAAAATTTTGCAGGCCATCAAATATGAGCTAAGGAACCATTGTTACCGCCCCAACATGACCTTTCCCCATTTTTTGCATTTTACGACCAAAAAACAAGAATTCTGCCCGATTCCCATATTTTCGTGTGCTATAGCCCACGCCTTTCGAGTGGTCCCGGACCCCCAATCGCCTAAGATTTTTCCGGTCCATCAAATACGACCTAAGAAACCATAGTCACTGCCCCGCCATGATCATTCCTCATTATTTGCGTTTTTCGGCAAAAAAACTAGAATTCCACCCGATTCCCATCTTATCGTGTGCGCCCACGCCTTCCGAGTGGACCGGGCACCCTGACTCGGATCACCTAAAATTTTTTTGGGCCATCAAATAAGACCTAAGGAACCATTGTTACCGCCCCAACATGATCTTTCCCCATTTTTTGCATTTTACGACCAAAAAACTAAAATTCTGCCCGATTCTCATATTTTCGTGTGCACGCCTTCCGAGTGGTCCCGGGCCCCCGGACCCCCAATCGCCTAAGATTTTTCCGGTCCATCAAATACGACCTAAGAAACCATAGTCACTGCCCCTCCATGATCGTTCCTCATTTTTTGCGTTTTTCCGCCAAAAAACTAGAATTCCACCCGATTTCCATATTATCGTGTGCGCCCACGCCTTCCGAGTGGACCGGGCACCCTGACTCGGATCGCCTAAAACTTTTTTGGGCCATCAAATACGACCTAAGGAACCATAGTCACTGCCCCGCCATAATCGTTCCTCATTTTTTGTATTTTTCGGCCAAAAAACTAGAATTCCGCACGATTCCCATATTTTCGTGTGCTATAGCCCACGCATTCCAAGTGGTCCCGGGTCCCTCGGACCCCGATCGCCTAAAATTTTTCTGGGCTATCAAATATGAACTAAGGAACCATAGCCACCACCCCGCCTTGATCGTTCCTCATTTTCTGCGATTTTCGGCAAAAAAATTAGAATTTCGCCCGATTCCCATATTTTCGTGTGCTATAGCCCACGCCTTCCCAATGGGTAGGGCCGCACGGAGCCGGATTGCCTAAAAATTTTCCGCGCATCAAATAAGAGCTAAGGAACCATTGTTACCGCCCCAACATGACCTTTCCCCATTTTTTGCATTTTACGACCATAAAACTAGAATTCTGCCCGATTCCCATATTTTCGTGTGCTATAGCCCACGCCTTCCGAGTGGTCCCGGACCCCCAATCGCGTAAGATTTTTCCGGTCCATCAAATATGACCTAAGAAACCATAGTCACTGGCCCGCCATGATCGTTCCTCATTTTTTGCGTTTTTCTGCCATAAAACTAGAATTCCACCCGATTCCTATATTATCGTGTGCGCCCACGCCTTCCGAGTGGACCGGGCACACTGACTCGGATCGCCTAAAAATTTTTTGGGCCATCAAATAAGACCTAAGGAACCATTGTTACCGCCCCAACAAGACCTTTCCCCATTTTATGAATTTTACGACCAAAACACTAGAATTTTGCCCGGTTTTCATATTTTCGTGTGCACGCCTTCCGGGTGGTCCCGGGCCCCCCGGACCCCCAATCGCGTAAGATTTTTCTGGTCCATCAAATACGACCTAAGAAACCATAGTCATTGCCCCGCCATGATCATTCCTCATTTTTTTGCGTTTTTCGGCCAAAAAACAAGAATTCCACTCGATTCCCATATTATCGTGTGCGCCCACGCCTTCCGAGTGGGCCGGGCCCCCGGACTGGGTTCGCCTAAAATTTTCGGGCCATCAAATACGACCTAAGGAACAATAATCACCTCCCCGCGATGATCGTTCCTTATGTTTTACGGTTTTCGGCCAAAAAACTAGAATTCCGCCCGATTACCATATTTTCATCTACTATAGCCCACGCCTTCCGAGTGGACCAGGCACCCTGACTCGGATCGCCTAAAAAATTTTCGGGCCATCAAATATGACCTAAGGAACCATAGTCACTGACTCACCATGATCGTTCCTCATTTTTTGAATTTTTCGGCCAAAAAACTAGAATTCCGCCCGATTCCCATATTTACGTGTGCTATAGCCCACGCTTTCCAAGTGGTCCCGGGTCCTCCGGATCCCGATCGCCTAAAATTTTTCTGGGCTATCAAATACGACCTAAGGAACCATTGTCACCACCCCGCCTTGATCGTTCCTCATTTTCTGCGCTTTTCGGCAAAAAAATTAGAATTCCGCCCGATTCCCATATTTTCGTGTGCTATATCCCACGCCTTCCCAATGGGTAGGGCCCCACGGAGCCGGATTGCCTAAAAATTTTCCGGGCCATCAAATAAGACCTAAACCGCCCCAACATGACCTTTCCCAATTTTTGCATTTTACGACCAAAAAACTAGAATTCTGCCCGATTCCCATATTTTCGTGTGCAATAGCCCACGCCTTCCGAGTGGTCCCGGACCCCCAATCGCCTAAGATTTTTCTGGTCCATCAAATACGACCTAAGTAACCATAGTCACTGCCCCACCATGATCGTTCCTCATTTTTTGCGTTTTTCGGCCAAAAAACTAGAATTCCACCCGATTCCCATATTATCGTGTGCGCCCACGCCTTCCGAGTGGACCGGGCACCCTGACTCGGATCGCCTAAAAATTTTTTGGGCCATCAAATACGACCAAAGGAACCATAGTCACTGCCCCGCCATGATCGTTCCTCATTTTTTGAATTTTTCGGCCAAAAAACTAGAATTCCGCCCAATTCTCATATTTTCGTGTGCTATAGCCCACGCTTTCAATGTGGTCCCGGGACCCTCGGACCCCGATCGCCTAAAATTTTTCTGGGCTATCAAATACGACCTAAGCAACCATAGTCACCGCCCTGCCATGATCGTTCCTCACTTTTTGCATTTTACGGCCAAAAAACTAGAATTTCTCCCGATTCCCATATTTTCGTGTGGTATAGACCACGCCTTCCAAGTGGTCCCAGGACCCCCGAACCCCGATCTCCTAAAAACATTTCGGGCCATCAAATACGACCTAAGGAACCATAGTCACCTCCCCGCCATGAGCGTTTCTCATTTTTTGCGTTTTTTGGCCAAAAACCTTAAATTCTGACCGATTCCCATATTTTCGTGTGCTATAGCCCACGCTTTCGAAGTGGTCCCGGGACCCCTGAACCCAGATCTCCTAATATTTTTTGGGCCATCAAATACGACATAAGGAACCATAGTCACCGCCCCGCCATGATCGTTCCTCATTTTTTCCGTTTTTCGGCCAAAAAACTAGAATTCCGCGCGATTCCCATATTTTCGTGTGCTATAGCCCATGCCTTCCCAATGGGTAGGGCCCCACGGAGCTGAATTTCCTAAAAATTTTTCGGGCCATCAAATACGACCTAAGAAACCATAGTCACTTCCCCGCCATTATCATTCCTCATTTTATGCATTTTACGGCCAAAAAACTAAAATTTTACCCGATTCCCATATTATCGTGTGCTCCCACGCCTTCCGAGTGGGCCGCCCCCCCGGACTGGGATCGCCTAAAATTTTTGGGCCATCAAATACGACTTAAGGAAGCATAGTCACTGCCCCGCCTTGATCGTTCCTTATGTTTTACGGTTTTCGGCCAAAAAACTAGAATTCCGCCTGATTTCCATATTTTCGTCCGATATCGCCCACGCCTTCCGAGTGGACCGGGCACTCTGACTCGGATCGCCTAAAATTTTTTCGGGCCATCAAATACGACCTAAATAACCATAGTCACCGCCTTGCAATGATCGTTCCTCAGTTTTTGAATTTTTCGGCCAAAAAACTAGAATTCTGCCCGATTCCCATATTTTCGTGTGCTATAGCCCACGCTTTCCAAGTGGTCTCGGGACCCCCGGACCCTGATCGCCTAAAATTTTTCTGGGCTATCAAATACGACCTAAGGAACCATAGTCACCGCCCCGCCATTATCATTCCTCATTTTTTGCATTTTGCGGCCAAAAAACTAGAATTCCGCCCGATTCCCATATTTTCGTATGCTATAGACCACGCCTTCCAAGTGGTCTCGGGACCCCCGGACCCTGATAACCTAAAACTTTTCCGGGCCATCAAATACGACCTAAGGAACCATAGTCACCGCCCCGCCATGATCTTTCCTCATTTTTTGCATTTTACGGCCAAAAAACTAGAATTTCGCCCGATTCCCATATTTTCGTGTGCTATAGCCCACGCCTTCCAAGTGGTCCCGGGGCCCCCGAACCCCGATCTCCTAAAATGTTTTTGGGCCATCAAATGCGACCTAAGGAACCATAGTCACATCCCCGCCATGAGCGTTTCTCATTTTTTGCGTTTTTCGGCCAAAAACCTTGAATTCTGACCGATTCCCATATTTTCATGTGCTATAGCCCACGCCTTCCAAGTGGTCCTGGGATCCCCGGACCCCGATCGCCTAAAATTTTTCTGCGCCATCAAATACGACCTAAGGAACCATAGTCACTGTCCCGCCATGATCGTTCCTCATTTATTGCTTTTTTCGGCCCAAATATTAGAATTCTTCTCCATTCCCATATTTTTGTATGCTATAGCCCACGCCTTCCGAGTGGGCCGAGCCCCCCCGGACTTGGATCGCCTAAAAAATTTTCGGGCCATCCAATATGACCTAAGAAACCATAGTCACTGCCCCGCCATGATCGTTCCTTATTTTTAGCATTTTGCGGCCAAAAAACTAGAATTCCGCCCGATTCCCATATTTTCGTGTGCTATAGCCCTCGCCTTCCCAGTGGGCAGGGCCCCCAGACCCTAATCGCCTAAAATTTTTGCGGGACCTCAAATACAACCTAAAGAACAAGAGTCTCCCCGCCGCCATGACCGTTCCTCGTTATTTTGTGTTTTACGGACAAAAATTTAGAATTCCAACCGATTGCCATATTTTCGTGTGCTATAGCCCACGCCTCCTAAGTGGGCCCAGGCCCTCCGGACCCGAATCGCCTAAAAATTTTCCGAGCCATAAAATAAGACTTAAGGAACTATAGTCACCACCCCTCCATGACCGTTCATCATTATTTTGCATTTTACGGCCAAAAAACTAGAATTTTTCCCGATTCCCATATTTTCGTGTACTATAGCCCACGCCTTCCGAGTGCGCCCGGGACCCCGGACTTGGATCGCCTAAAAATATTTCGGGCCATCAAATTAGACCTAAAGAACCATAGTCACCACCCCGCCATGACTGTTCCTTGTCCTTTTGCCGTTTACGGCAAAAAAACTAGAATTCCACCCGATTCCCATATTTTCGTGTGCTATAGCCCACGCCTTCTGAGTGGGCCCGGGCCCCCAGACCCAGATCGCGTAAAACTTTTCTGGGCCATCAAATACGACCTAAGCAACCATAGTTTCCGCCCTGCCATGATCGTTCCTCATTTTTGGCGTTTTACGGCCAAAATATTAGAATTCCGCCCGATTCCCATATTTTCGTGTGCAATTGCCCACACCTTCCGAGTGGGCCTGGGATCCCCCGACTTGGATCGCCTAAAATGTTTTTGGGCCGTCAAATAAGACCTAAGGAACTATAGTCACCACCCCTCCATGACCCTTCCTCGTTATTTTGCATTTTACAGCTAAAAAACTAGAATTCCCCCCGATTCCCATATTTTCGTGTACTATAGCCCACGCCTTCCGAGTGCGCCCGGGACCCCGGACTTGGATCGCCTAAAAATATTTCGGGCGATCAAATTAGACCTAAAGAACCATAGTCACCGCCCCGCCATGACTGTTCCTCGTCTTTTTGCGGTTTACGGCCAAAAAACTAGAATTTCGCCCGATTCCCATATTTTCGTGTGCTATAGCCTTCCGAGTGGGCCCGGGCACCCTGACCCGGATCGCCTAAAACTTTATCGGGCCATCAAATACGACCTAAGCAAGCATAGTCACTGCCCTACCATGATCGTTCCTCATATTTGGCGTTTTACGGCCAAAACACTAGAATTCTGCCCGATTCCCATATTTTCGTGTGCAATAGTCCACGCCTTCCGAGTGGGCTGGTCCCCCCGTACTCGGATCGCCTAAAATATTTCCGGGCCATCAAATAGGACCTAAAGAACCATAGTCACCTCCCCGCCATGACCGTTCCTCGTTATTTTGTGTTTTACGGCCAAAAAACTAGAAATCCACCCGATTGCCATATTTTCGTGTGCTATAGCCCACGCCTTCTGAGTGGGCCCAGGCCCCTAGGACACGGATCGCCTAAAATTTTTCCGAGCCATCAAATAAGACATAAGGAACTATAGTCACCACCCCTCGATGATCGTTCCTCGTTATTTTGCATTTTATGGCCAAAAAACTAGAATTCTGCTAGATTCCCATATTTTCGTGTGCTACAGCCCACGCCTCCGAGTGCGCCCGGGCCCCCTGACCCGGATCGCCTAAAATTTTTCCGGTCACTCCAATAAGACTTAAGGAACTATAGTCACCACCCCTTCATGACTGTTCCTTGTCCTTTTGCCGTTTACGGCAAAAAAACTAGAATTCCGCCCGATTCCCATATTTTCGTGTGCTATAGCCCACGCCTTCTGAGTGGGCCCGGGCCCCCAGACCCGGATCGCGTAAAACTTTTCTGGGCCATCAAATACGACCTAAGCAACCATAGTTTCCGCCCTGCCATGATCGTTCCTCATTTTTGGCGTTTTACGGCCAAAAAATTAGAATTCCGCCCGATTTCTATATTTTCGTGTGCAATTGCCCACGCCTTCCGAGTGGGCCTGGGATCTCCCGACTCGGATCGCCTAAAATGTTTTTGGGCCGTTAAATAAGACCTAAGGAACTATAGTCACCACCCCTCCATGACCGTTCCTCGTTATTTTGCATTTTACAGCTAAAAAACTAGGATTCCCCCCGATTCCCATATTTTCGTGTGCTATAGCCCACGCCTTCCGAGTGGGCCCGGGAACCCCGGACCCAGATCGCCTAAAAATTTTCTGGGCTATCAAATACGACTTAAAGAACCATAGTCACCTTCCCGCCATGACCGTTCCTCATTTGTTTGCGTTTTAAGGCCAAAAAACAAGAATTCCGCCCTATTCCCATATTTTCGTGTGCAATAGCCCACTCCTTCCGAGTGGGCCAGGCCCCCCCAAACTCGGATCGCCTAAAATATTTCCGAGCCAGAAAATACGACCAAAAGAACCATAGTCACCGCCCTGCCATTACTGTTCCTCGTCCTTTTGCGGTTTACGGCCAAAAAACTAGAATTCCGATCGATTCCCATATTTTCGTGTGCTATAGCCCACGCCTTCGAGTGGGCCCGGGCACCCAGACCCGGATTGCCTAAAACTTTTCTGGGCGAACAAATACGACCTAAGCAAGCATAGTCACCGCCCTGCCATGATCGTTCCTCATTTTTGGCATTTTACGACCAAAAAACTAGAATTCTTCCCGATTCCCATATTTTCGTGTGCAATAGCCCACGCCTTCCGAGTGGGCCGGGTCCCCCGGACTCGGTTCGCCTAAAGTATTTCCAAGCCAGCAAATAAGACCTAAAGAACCATATTCACCACCCTGCCATGACCGTTCCTCGTTATTTTGCGTTTTACAGCCAAAAAACTAGAATTCCGCCCATTTCCTATATTTTTGTATGCTATAAGCCTACGCCTTCCGAGTGCGCCTGGGACCTCAGACCCGGATCGCCTAAAATTTTTCCGGGCCATCAAATACAACCTAAAGAACCATAGTCACCGCCCTGCCATTACTGTTCCTCGTCTTTTTGCGGTTTACGGCCAAAAAACTAGAATTCCGACCGATTCCCATATTTTCGTGTGCTATAGCCCACGCCTTCTGAGTGGGCCCGGGTCCCCAGACCCAGATCGCCTAAAACTTTTCTGGGCCATCAAATACGACCTAAGCAAGCATAGTCACCGCCCTGCCTTGATCGTTCCTCATTTTTGGCATTTTACGGCTAAAGAACTAGAATTTCGCTCGATTCCCATATTTTCGTGTGCAATAGCCCACGCCTTCCGAGTGGGCCGGGTCCCCGGACTCGGATCACCTAAAATTTTTTCGAGCCAGCAAATACGACCTAAAGAACCATAGTTACAGCCCTGCTATTACCGTTCCGCATTGTTTTGCGTTTTACGGCCAAAAAACTAGAATTCCGCCCGATTCCCATATTTCGTGCACTATAGCCCATGCCTTCCGAGTGGGCCTAGGCCCTCCGGACCCGGATCGCTTAAAAATTTTCCGGGCCATCAAATAGAACTTAAGGAAACATAGTCACTTCCCTGCCATGACCATTCCTTATTTTTTTACGTTTTATGGCCAAAGAACTAGAATTCCGCCTGATTCCCATATTTTCGTGTGCTATAGCCCTCACCTTCCTAGTGGGTAGGGCCCCCAGACCCTGATCGCCTAAAAATTTTCTGGGCCATCAAATATGACCTAAAGAACCATAGTCACCGCCCCGCCATGATCGTTCCTCGTTATTTTTGCATTTTGCGGCCATAAAACTAGAATTCCACCCGATTGTCATATTTTCGTGTGCTATAGCCCACGCCTACCGAGTGGGCCGGGTCCCACGGACTCGAATCGCCTAAAACATTTTCGGGTCATCAAATACGATCTAAAGAACCATAGTCTTCGCCCCGCCATGACCGTTCCTCGTAGTTTTGCGTTTTACGGCCAAAAAACTAGAATTCCGCTCGATTCCCATATTTTCGTGTGCTATAGCCCACGCCTTCCGAGTGGGCCCGGGCCCTCCAGACCCAAATAACCTAAATTTTTTCGGGCCATCAAATATGACCTAAGCAAGCATTGTCAATTTTCAGGCCATCAAATAAGACCTAAGGAACCATAGTCATCTCCCCGCCATTATCGTTCCTCAGTTTTTGCATTTTACGGCCAAAAAACTAGAATTCCGCCCAATTCCCATATTTTCGTGTGCTATAGCCCATGCCTTCCAAGTGGTCCCGGAACCCCCGGACCCTGATCGTCTAAAAATTTTTCGGGCCATCAAATACCACCTAAGGAACCATAGTCACTGCCCCGCCATGATCATTCCTCATTTTTTGCGTTTTTCGTCCAAAAAACTAGAATTTCGCCTGATTCCCATATTTTTGTGTGCTATAGTCGCCTTCCGAGTGAGTCGGGCCCCCCGGACTCGGATCGCCTAAAATTTTTCCGGCCCATCAAATACGACCTAAGGAACCATAGTTACCGCCCCACCATGATCGTTCCTCAATTTTTTTGTTTTTCGGCAAAAAAACTAGAATTCCGCCCGATTCCCATATTTTCGTATGCAATAGCCCACGCCTTCCGAGTGGGCCGGGCTCCCGGACTCGGATCACCTAAAAATATTTCGGGCAATCAAATAAGACCTAACGAACCATAGTCACCTCCCCGCCATGATCATTCCTCATTTTTTGAATTTTTACGGACAAAAAACTAGAATTCCGCCAGATTCCCATTTTTTCGTGTGATAGCCCACGCCTTGCAAGTGGTCCCAGGACCCCCGGACCCCGATCGACTAAAATATTTTTGGGCCATCAAATACGACCTAAGGAACCATAGTCACCACCCTGCCATGATCATTCCTCATATTTTGAATTTTTCGGCCAAAAAATTAGAATTCAGCCTGATTTCCATATTTTCGTGTGCTATAGCCCACGCCTTCCTAATGGGTAGGGCCCCACGGAGCCAGATCGCCTAAGGAACCATAGTCACCGCCCCGCCATGATCGTTCCTCATTTTTTGCATTTTACGGCCAAAAAACTATAATTCCTCGTGATTCCCATATTTTCGTGTGCTATAGCCCACGCCTTCCAAGTGGTCCCGGGACCCCCGGACCCCGATCGCATAAAATTTTTCTGGGCCATCAAATACGACCTAAGGAACCATAGTCACCGCCCCGCCATGCCCGTTCCTCATTTTGTTTTGCGTTTTACGGCCAAAAAACTAGAATTTCGCATGATTCCCATATTTTCGTGTGTTATAGCCCGCCCGCGCATTCCAAGTGGTACCGGGTCCCCCGGACCCTGATCACCAAAAAATATTTCGGGCCATCAAATAAGACCTAAGGAACCATAGTCACCTCTTCGCCATGATCGTTCCTCAGTTTTTGCATTTTACGGCCAAAAAACTAGAATTCCGCGCAATTCCCATATTTTTGTGTGTTATAGCCCACGCATTCCAAGTGGTCCCGAGACCCCCGGACCCCGATCGCCTATGATTTTTCTGACCCATCAAATACGACCTAAGGAACCATAGTTACCGTCCCACCATAATCGTTCCTCATTTTTTGCGTTTTCCGACAAAAAAACTAGAATTCCGCCCGATTCCCATATTTTCGTGTGCTATAGCCCACGCCTTTCGATTGGGCCGGGCCTCGGGACTCGGATCACCTAAAAAATTTTCGGGCCATCAAATAAGACCTAAGGAACCATAGTCATCTCCCCGCCATGATCGTTCCTCATTTTTTGAATTTTTACGGTCAAAAAACATGAATTCCGCCCGATTCCCATATTTTCGTGTGCTATAGCCCACGCCTTCCGAGTGGTCACGGGCCCCCCGGACCCCGATCGCCTAAAATTTTTCTAGGCCATCATATACGACCTAAGGAACCATAGTCACCACCCCTCCATGATCATTCTTCATATTTTGCGTTTTTCGGCCATAAAATAAGAATTCTGCCCGATTCCCATATTTTCGTGTGCTATAGCCCACGCCTTCTCAATGGCTAGGGCCCCACGGAGCTGGATCGCCTAAAATTTTTTCGGGTCATCAAATACGACCTAAGGAACCCTAGCCACCGACCCTCCATGATCATTCCTCATTTTTTGCATTTTTCGGCCAAAAAACTTGAATTCCGCGCGATTCCCATATTTTCGTGTGCTATAGCCCACGCCTTCCGAGTGGTCACGGGCCCCCCGGACCCCGATCGCCTAAAATTTTTCTTGGCCATCAAATACGACCTAATGAACCATAGCCACCGCATGCCATGATCATTCCTCACTTTTTGCGTTTTTCGGCCAAAAAACAAGAATTCCGCGCGATTCCCATATTTTCGTGTGCTTATAGCCCACGCCTTCCAAGTGGCCCAGGGATCCCCGAACCCCGATCACCTAATAAATTTTCGGGCCATCAAATAAGAACTAAGGAACCATAGTCACCTCCCCGCCATGATCGTTCCTCAGTTTTTGCATTTTACGGCCAAAAAACTAGAATTCCGCCCGATTCCCATATTTTCGTGTGCTATAGCCCATGCCTTCCAAGTGGTCCCGGGACCCTCGGACCTCGATCGCCTAAGATTTTTCCGGCCCATAAAATACGAACTAAGGAACCATAGTTACCGCCCCACCATGAACGTTCCTCATTTTTTTTGTTTTTCGGCAAAAAAACTAGAATTCCGCCCGATTCCCATATTTTCGTATGCAATAGCTCAAGCCTTCCGAGTGGGCCGGGCCCCCGGACTCGGATCACCTAAAAATATTTCGGGCAATCAAATAAGATCTAATGAACCATAGTCACCTCCCCGCCATGATCGTTCCTCATTTTTTGAATTTTTACGGACAAAAAACTAGAATTCCGCCCGATTCCCATATTTTCGTGTGCTATAGCCCACGCCTTGCAAGTGGTCCCAGGACCCCCGGACCCCGATCGACTAAAATTTTTTTGGGCCATCAAATACGACCTAAGGAACCATAGTCACCACCCTGCCATCATCATTCCTCATATTTTGCGTTTTTCGGCCAAAAAATTAGAATTCTGCCCGATTTCCATATTTTCGTGTGCTATAGCCCACGCCTTCCCAATGGGTAGGGACCCACGGAGCCGGATCGCCTAAGGAACCATAGTCACCGCCCCGCCATGATCGTTCCTCATTTTTTTGCATTTTACGGCCAAAAAACTATAATTCCTCGTGATTCCTATATTTTCGTGCGCTATAGCCCACGCCTTCCAAGTGGTCCCGGGGACCCCCGGACCCCCGATCGCATAAAATTTTTCTGGGCCATCAAATACGACCTAAGGAACCATAGTCACCACCCCGCCATGCCCGTTCCTCGTTTTTTTTTGTGTTTTACGGCCAAAAAACTAGAATTTCTCATGATTCCCATATTTTCGTGTGCTATAGCCCGCCCGCGCCTTCCAAGTTGTACCGGGACCCCCGGACCCTGATCACCAAAAACTATTTCGGGCCATCAAATAAGACCTAAGGAACCATAGTCACCTTTTCGCCATGATCGTTCCTCAGGTTTTGCATTTTACGGCCAAAAAACTAGAATTTCGCCCAATTCCCATATTTTTGTGTGTTATAGCCCACGCATTCCAAGTGGTCCCGAGACCCCCGGACCCCGATCGCCTATGATTTTTCCGGCCCATCAAATACGACTTAAGGAACCATAGTTATCTCCCCACCATAATCGTTCCTCATTTTTTGCATTTTCCGACCAAAAAACTAGAATTCCGCCCGATTCCCATATTTTCGTGTGCTATAGCCCACGCCTTCCGATTGGGCCGGGCCTCGGGACTCGGATCACCTAAAAAAATTTTGGGCCATCAAATAAGACCTAAGGAACCATAGTCATCTCCCCGCCATGATCGTTCCTCATTTTTTGAATTTTTACGGTCAAAAAACTTGAATTCCGCCCGATTCCCATATTTTCGTGTGCTATAGCCCACGCCTTCCGAGTGGTCACGGGCCCCCGGACCCCGATCGCCTAAAATTTTTCTAGGCCATCATATACGACCTAAGGAACCATAGTCACCACCCCTCCATGATCATTCTTCATTTTTTGCGTTTTTCGGCCATAAAATAAGAATTCTGCCCGATTCCCATATTTTTGTGTGCTATAGCCCACGCCTTCTCAATGGCTAGGGCCCCACGGAGCCGGATCGCCTAAAATTTTTCCGGGTCATCAAATACGACCTAAGGAACCATAGCCACCGCCCCGCCATGATCATTCCTCATTTTTTGCATTTTTCGGCCAAAAAACTTGAATTCCGCGCGATTCCCATATTTTCGTGTGCTATAGCCCACGCCTTCCGAGTGGTCACGGGCCCCCCGGACCCCGATCGCCTAAAATATTTCTGGGCTATCAAATACGACCTAAGGAACCATAGCCACCGCCTGCCATGATCATTCCTCATTTTTTGCGTTTTTCGACCAAAAAACTAGAATTCCGCGCGATTCCCATATTTTCGTGTGCTTATAGCCCACGCCTTCCAAGTGGCCCAGGGATCCCCGGACCCCGATCACCTAATAAATTTTTGGGCCATCAAATAAGAACTAAGGAACCATAGTCACCTCCCTGCCATGATCGTTCCTCAGTTTTTGCATTTTACGGCCAAAAAACTAGAATTCCGCCCGATTCCCATATTTTCGTGTGCTATAGCTCATGCCTTCCAAGTCGTCCCGGGACCCTCGGACCTCGATCGCCAAAGATTTTTCCGGCCAATCAAATATGACCTAAGGAACCATAGTTACCGCCCCACCATGAACGTTCCTCATTTTTTTTTGTTTTTCGGCAATAAAACTAGAATTCCGCCCGATTCCCATATTTTTGTGTGCAATAGCCCACGCCTTCCGAGTGGGACGGCCCCCCGGACTGGGATCACCTAAAATTTTTCGGGTCATCAAATAAGACCTAACGAACCATAGTCACCTCCCCGACATGATCGTTCCTCATTTTTTGAATTTTTACGGACAAAAAACTAGAATTCTGCCCGATTCCCATATTTTTGTGTGCTATAGCCCACACCTTGCAAGTGGTCCCGGGACCCCCGAACCCTGATCGACTAAAATTTTTCTGGGCCATCAAATACGACCTAAGGAACCATAGTCACCACCCCGCCATGATCATTCCTCATTTTTTGCATTATTCGGCCAAAAAATTAGAATTCTGCCCGATTCCCAAATTTTCGTGTGCTATAGCCCACGCCTTCCCAATGGGTAGGGCCCCAAGGAGCCGGATCACCTAAAAAATTTTTGGGTCATCAAATACGACCTAAGAAACGATAGTCACCACCCCGACATGACCTTTCCTCATTATTTTGCATTTTACGGCCAAAAAACTAGAATTCTGCCCGATTCTCATATTTTTGTGTGCTATAGCCCATGCCTTTCTAGTGGTCCCGGGACCCCTGAACCCCGATCTCCTAAAAGTTTTTCGGGCCATCAAATAAAACCTAAGGAACAATAGCCACCGCCCCGCCACGATCATTCCTCATTTTTTGCATTTTTCGGCCAAAACACTAGAATTCCGCGCGATTCCCATATTTTCGTGTGCTATAGCCCACGCCTTCTAAATGGTCCGGGGACCCCCGGACCCCGATCGCCTAAAATATTTCTGGGCTATCAAATACGACCTAAGGAACCATAGCCACTGCCTGCCATGATCATTCCTCATTTTTTGCGTTTTTCGGCCAAAAAACTAGAATTCCGCGCGATTCCCATATTTTCGTGTGCTTATAGCCCACGCCTTCCAAGTGGCCCAGGGATCCCCGGACCCCGATCACCTAATAAATTTTCAGGCCATCAAATAAGAACTAAGGAACCATAGTCACCTCCCCGCCATGATCGTTCCTCAGTTTTTGCATTTTACGGCCAAAAAACTAGAATTCCGCCCGATTCCCATATTTTCGTGTGCTATAGCCCATGCCTTCCAAGTCGTCCCGGGACCCTCGGACCTCGATCGCCAAAGATTTTTCCGGCAAATCAAATATGACCTAAGGAACCATAGTTACCGCCCCACCATGAACGTTCCTCAATTTTTTTTTATTTCGGCAAAAAAACTAGAATTCCGCCCGATTCCCATATTTTTGTGTGCAATAGCCTACGCCTTCCGAGTGGGACGGCCCCCCGGACTGGGATCACCTAAAATTTTTCGGGCCATCAAATAAGACCTAACGAACCATAGTCACCTCCCCGACATGATCGTTCCTCATTTTTTGAATTTTTACGGACAAAAAACTAGAATTCTGCCCGATTCCCATATTTTCGTGTGCTATAGCCCACACCTTGCAAGTGGTCCCGGGACCCCCGGACCCCGATCGACTAAAATTTTTCTGGGCCGTCAAATACGACCTAAGGAACCATAGTCACCACCCCGCCATGATCATTCCTCATTTTTTGCATTTTTCGGCCAAAAAATTAGAATTCTGCCCGATTTCTATATTTTCGTGTGCTATAGCCCACGCTTTCCCAATGGGTAGGGTCCCACGGACCCGGATCACCTAAAATTTTTTCGGGTCATCAAATATGACCTAAGAAACGATAGTCACCACCCCGACATGACCATTCCTCATTATTTTGCATTTTACGGCCAAAAAACTAGAATTCTGCCCGATTCTCATATTTTTGTGTGCTATAGCCCATGCCTTTCTAGTGGTCCCGGGACCCCCGAACCCCGATCTCCTAAAAGTTTTTCGGGCCATCAAATAAAACCTAAGGAACCATAGCCACCGCCCCGCCACGATCATTCCTCATTTTTTGCATTTTTCGGCCAAAACACTAGAATTCCGCGCGATTCCCATATTTTCGTGTGCTTATAGCCCACGCCTTCCAAGTGGCCCAGGGATCCCCGAACCCTGATCACCTAATAAATTTTCAGGCCATCAAATAAGAACTAAGGAACCATAGTCACCTTCCCGCCATGATCGTTCCTCAGTTTTTGCATTTTACGGCCAAAAAACTAGAATTCCGCCCGATTCCCATATTTTCGTGTGCTATAGCCCATGCCTTCCAAGTGGTCCCGGGACCCTCGGTCCTCGATTGCCTAAGATTTTTCCGGCCCATCAAATACGACCTAAGGAACCATAGTTACCGCCCCACCATGATCGTTCCTCATTTTTTTCATTTTTCGGCAAAAAAATTAGAATTACGCCTGATTCCCATATTTTCATGTGCAATAGCCCACGCCTTCTGAGTCGGACGGGCCCCCGGATTCGGATCACCTAAAAAAATTTTGGGCCATCAAATAAGACCTAACGAACCATAGTCACCTCCCCACCATGATCGTTCATCATTTTTTGAATTTTTACGGACAAAAAATTAGAATTCTGCCCGATTCCCATATTTTCGTTTTCTATAGCCCACACCTTGCAAGTGGTCCTGGGACCCCCGGACCCCGATCGACTAAAATTTTTCTGGGCCATCAAATACGACCTAAGGAACCATAGTCACCACCCCGCCATGGTCATTCCTCATTTTTTGCGTTTTTCGGCCAAAAAATTAGAATTCTGCCCGATTCCCATATTTTCATATGCTATAGCCCACACCTTCCCAATGGGTAGGGCCATAGCCACCGCCTGCCATGATCATTCCTCATTTTTTTCTTTTATAGCCCATGCCTTTCAAGTGGTCCCGGGACCCCCAAACCCCGATCTCCTAAAAGTTTTTCGGGCCATCAAATAAAACCTAAGGAACCATAGCCACCGCCCTGCCACGATCATTCCTCATTTTTTGCATTTTTAGGCCAAAAAACTAGAATTCCGCGCGATTCCCATATTTTCGTGTGCTATAGCCCACGCCTTCTAAGTGGTCCGGGGACCCCCGGACCCCGATCACCTAAAAAATTTTCGGGCCATCAAATAAGAACTAAGGAACCATAGTCACCTCCCCGCCATGATCGTTCCTCAGTTTTTGCATTTTACGGCCAAAAAACTAGAATTCCACTCGATTCTCATATTTTCGTGTGCTATAGCCCATGCCTTCCAAGTTGTCCCGGGACCCTCGGTCCTCGATTGCCTAAGATTTTTCCGGCCCATCAAATACGACCTAAGGAACCATAGTTACCGCCCCACCATGATCGTTCCTCATTTTTTTCATTTTTCGGCAAAAAAACTAGAATTACGCCTGATTCCCATATTTTCGTGTGCAATAGCCCACGCCTTCTGAGTGGGACGAGCCCCCGGATTCAGATCACCTAAAAACCTTTTGGGCCATCAAATAAGACCTAACGAACCATAGTCACCTCCCCACCATGATCGTTCATCATTTTTTGAATTTTTACGGACAAAAAACTAGAATTCTGCCCGATTCCCATATTTTCGTGTTCTATAGCCCACACCTTGCAAGTGGTCCCGGGACTCCCAGACCCCGATCGACTAAAATTTTTCTGGGCCATCAAATACGACCTAAGGAACCATAGTCACCGCCCCGCCATGATCATTCCACATTTTTTGCATTTTTCGGCCAAAAAATTAGAATTCTGCCCGATTCCCAAATTTTCGTGTGCTATAGCCCACGCCTTCCCAATGGGTAGGGCCCCACGGAGCCGGATCGCCTAAAATTTTTCCAGGTCATCAAATACGACCTAAGAAATGATAGTCACCACCCCGACATGACCTTTCCTCATTATTTTGCATTTTAAGGCCAAAAAACTAGAATTCTGCCCGATTCTCAAATTTTTGTGTGCTATAGCCCATGCCTTCCAAGTGGTCCCGGAACCCCCGAACCCCGATCTCCTAAAAGTTTTTCGGGCCATCAAATAAAACCTAAGGAACATAGCCACCGCCCCGCCATGATCATTCCTCATTTTTTGCATTTTTCGGCAAAAAAACTAGAATTACGCGTGATTCCCATATTTTCGTGTGCAATAGCCAACGCCTTCTGAGTGGGACGGGCCCCCGGATTCGGATCACCTAAAAAAATTTTGGGCCATCAAATAAGACCTAACGAACCATAGTCACCTCCCCGCCATGATCGTTCATCATTTTTTGAATTTTTACGGACAAAAAACTAGAATTCTACCCGATTCCCATATTTTCGTGTTCTATAGCCCACACCTTGCAAGTGGTCCCGGGACCCCCGGACCCTTATCGACTAAAATTTTTCTGGGCCATCAAATATGACCTAAGGAACCATAATCACCACCCCGCCATGATCATTCCTCATTTTTTGCATTTTTCGGCCAAAAAATTAGAATTCTGCCCGATTCCCATATTTTCGTGTGCTATAGCCCACGCCTTCCCAATGGGTAGGGCCCCACGGAGCCGGATCGCCTAAAATTTTTTCGGGTCATCAAATACGACCTAAGAAATGATAGTCACCACCCCGATATGACCTTTCCTCATTATTTTGCATTTTACGGCCAAAAAACTAGAATTCTGCCCGATTCTCATATTTTTGTGTGCTATAGCCCATGCCTTCCAAGTGGTCCCGGGACCCCCGAACCCCGATCTCCTAAAAGTTTTTCGGGCCATCAAATAAAACCTAAGGAACCATAGCCACCGCCCCGCCACGATCATTCCTCATTTTTTGCATTTTTCGGCCAAAACACTAGAATTCCGCTCGATTCCCATATTTTCGTGTGCTATAGCCCACGCCTTCTAAATGGTCCGGGGACCCCCGGACCTCGATCACCTAAAAACTTTTCGGGCCATCAAATAAGAACTAAGGAACCATAGTCACCTCCCCGCCATGATCGTTCCTCAGTTTTTGCATTTTACAGCCAAAAAACTAGAATTCCGCCCGATTCCCATATTTTCGTGTGCTATAGCCCATGCCTTCCAAGTGGTCCCGGGACACTCGGTCCTCCATTGCCTAAGATTTTTCAGGCCCATCAAATACGACATAAGGAACCATAGTTACCGCCCCACCATGATCGTTCCTCATTTTTTTCATTTTTCGGCAAAAAAACTAGAATTACGCCTGATTCCCATATTTTCGTGTGCAATAGCCCACGCCTTCTGAGTGGGACGGGCCCCCGGATTCAGATCACCTAAAAACTTTTAGGGCTATCAATTAAGACCTAACGAACCATAGTTACCTCCTCGCCATGATCGTTCATCATTGTTTGATTTTTTACGGACAAAAAACTAGAATTCTGCCCGATTCCCATATTTTCGTGTTCTATAGCCCACACCTTGCAAGTGGTCCCGGGACCCCCGGACCCCGATCGACTAAAATTTTTCTGGGCCATCAAATACTACCTAAGGAACCATAGTCACCACCCCGCCATGATCATTCCTCATTTTTTGCGTTTTTCGGCCAAAAAATTAGAATTCTGCCCGATTCCCATATTTTCGTATGCTATAGCCCACGCCTTCCCAATGGGTAGGGCCTCACGGAGCCGGATCGCCTAAAATTTTTCCAGGTCATCAAATACGACCTAAGAAATGATAGTCACCACCCCGACATGACCTTTCCTCATTATTTTGCATTTTACGGCCAAAAAACTAGAATTCTGCCCGATTCTCATATTTTTGTGTGCTATAGCCCATGCCTTCCAAGTGGTCCCGGGACTCCCGAACCCCGATCTCCTAAAAGTTTTTCGGGCCATCAAATAAAACCTAAGGAACCATAGCCACCGCCCCGCCATGATCATTCCTCATTTTTTGCATTTTTCGGCAAAAAAAACTAGAATTACGCGTGATTCCCATATTTTCGTGTGCAATAGCCCACACCTTCTGAGTGGGACGGGCACCCGGATTCGGATCACCTAAAAAGATTTTGGGCCATCAAATAAGACCTAACAAACCATAGTCACCTCCCCGCCATGATCGTTCATCATTTTTTGAATTTTTACGGACAAAAAACTAGAATTCTACCCGATTCCCATATTTTCGTGTTCTATAGCCCACACCTTGCAAGTGGTCCCGGGACCCCCGAACCCCGATCGACTAAAATTTTTCTGGGCCATCAAATACGACCTAAGGAACCATAGTCACCACCCCGCCATGATCATTCCTCATTTTTTGCATTTTTCGGCCAAAAAATTAGAATTCTGCCCGATTCCCATATTTTCGTGTGCTATAGCCCACACCTTCCCAATGGGTAGGGCCCCACGGAGCTGGATCGCCTAAAATTTTTTCGGGTCATCAAATACGACCTAAGAAACGATAGTCACCACCCCGACATGACCTTTCCTCATTATTTTGCATTTTACGGCCAAAAAATTAGAATTCTGCCCGATTCTCATATTTTTGTGTGCTATAGCCCATGCCTTTCTAGTGGTCCCGGGACCCCCGAACCCCGATCTCCTAAAAGTTTTTCGGGCCATCAAATAAAACCTAAGGAACCATAGCCGCCGCCCCGCCACGATCATTCCTCATTTTTTGCATTTTTCGGCCAAAACACTAGAATTCCGCGCGATTCCCATATTTTCGTGTGCTATAGCCCACGCCTTCTAAATGGTCCGGGGACCCCCGGACCCCGATCGCCTAAAATATTTCTGGGCTATCAAATACGACCTAAGGAACCATAGCCACTGCCTGCCAAGATCGTTCCTCAGTTTTTTCATTTTACAGCCAAAAAACTAGAATTCCGCCCGATTCCCATATTTTCGTGTGCTATAACCCATGCCTTCCAAGTGGTCCCGGGACCCGCGGTCCTCGATTGCCTAAGATTTTTTAGGCCCATCAAATATGACCTAAGGAACCATAGTTACCGCCCCACCATGATCGTTCCTCATTTTTTTCATTTTTCAGCAAAAAAACTAGAATTACGCCTGATTCTCATATTTTCGTGTGCAATAGCCCACGCCTTCTGAGTGGGACGGGCCCCCGGATTCAGATCACCTAAAAAATTTTTGGGCTATCAATTAAGACCTAACGAACCATAGTCACCTCCCCGCCATGATCGTTCATCATTGTTTGATTTTTTACGGACAAAAAATAGAATTCTGCCCGATTCCCATATTTTCGTGTGCTATATCCCACGCCTTCCGAGTGGTCCCGGGACCCTCGGACCCCGATCGACTAAAATTTTTCTGGGCCATCAACTACGACCTAAGGAACCATAGTCACCACCCCGCCATGATCATTCCTCATTTTTTGCGTTTTTCGGCCAAAAAATTAGAATTCTGCCCGATTCCCATATTTTCGTGTGCTATAGCCCATGCCTTCCCAATGGGTAGGGCCCCACGGAGCCGGATGGCCTAAAATTTTTCCGGGTCATCAAATACGACCTAAGGAACTATAGTCACCACCCCGACATGACCTTTCCTCATTGTTTTGCATTTTATGGCCAAAAAAACTAGAATTCTGCCCGATTCCCATATTTTTGTGTGCTATAGCCCATGCCTTCCAAGTGGTCCCGGGACCCCGGAACCCCGATCTCCTAAAAGTTTTTCGGGCCATCAAATAAAACCTAAGGAACTATAGCCACCGCCCCGCCATGATCATTCCTCATTTTTTGTATTTTTCGGCCAAAAAACTAGAATTCCGCGCGATTCCCATATTTTCGTGTGCTATAGCCCACGCCTTCTAAGTGGTCCGGGGGTCCGATCACCTAAAAAAATTTCGGGCCATCAAATAAGAACTAAGGAACCATAGTCACCTCCCCGCCTTCCGAGTGGGCCAGGCCTCCCAGACTTTGATCGCCTAACATTAGATTGGGCCATCGAATACGACCTAAGGAACCATAGTCACCTCCCCGCCATGATCGTTCCCCATTTTTTGAATTTTTCGGCCTAAAAACTAGAAATCCGCCCGATACCCATATTTTCGTGTGCTATAGCCCACCCCTTCCAAGTGGTCCCGGGACCCCCAGACCCCGGATCGCCTAAAAGTTTTCCGGGCCATCAAATATGACCTAAGGAACCATAATCACCGCCCCTCCATGATCGTTCCTCATTTATTTAAGTTTTTCGGACAAAACACTAGAATTCCACGCGATTCCCATATTTTCGTGTGCTAGCCCTCGCCTTCCGGGTGGTCCCGGGCCCCCGAACCCTGATCGCATAAAAATTTCATGGGCCATCAAATACGACCGAAGGAACCATAGTCACCACCCCGCCATGTCCGTTCCTCATTTTTTTTTTTGCGTTTTACGGCCAAAAAACTAGAATTCCGCATGATTCCCATATTTTCGTGTGCTATAGCCCGCGCCTTCCAAGTGGTACCGGGACCCCCGGACCCCGATCACCTAAAAAATATTTTGGGCCATCAAATAAGACCTAAGGAACCATAGTCACCTCCCTGCTATGATCGTTCCTCAGTTTTTGCATTTTACGGCCAAAAAACTAGAATTCCGCCCGATTCCCATATTTTCGTGTGTTATAGCCCACATCTTCCAAGTGGTCCCGGGACCCCCGAACCCCGATCGCCTAAAAGTTTTTCGGGCCATCAAGGAAAACCCAAGGAACCATAGCCACCTCCTCGCCATGATCATTCCTCATTTTTTGCGTTTTTCGGCCAAAAAACTTGAATTCCGCGCGATTCCCATATTTTCGTGTGCTATATCCCACGCCTTCCGAGTGGTCACGGGCCCCCCGGACTCCGATCGCCTAAAATTTTTCTGGGCCATCAAATATGACCTAAGGAACCATATTCACCGCCTCGTCATAATCGTTCCTCATTTTTTGCGTTTTTCGGCAAAAAAAACTAGATTTCCGCCCGCTTCCCATATTTTCGTGTGCGCCCACGCCTTCCGAGTGGGCTAGGCCTCCCGGACTGTGATCGCCTAACATTAGTTTGGGCCATCAAATACGACCTAAGGAACCATAGTCACCTCCCCGCCATGATCGTTCCCCATTTTTTGAATTTTTCGGCCTAAAAACTAGAATTCCACCCGATTCCCATATTTTTGTGTGCTATAGCCCACCCCTTCCAAGTGGTCCGGGGACCCTCGGATCGCCTAAAAGTTTTCCGGGCCATCAAATATGAACTTAGGAACCATAGTCACTGCCCCTCCATGATCGTTCCTCATTTATTTATGTTTTTCGGACAAAAAACTAAAATTCCGCGTGATTCCCATATTTTCGTGTGCTATAGCCCTCGCCTTCTGAGTTGTCCTGGGCCCCCCGGACCCCGATCGCATAAAATTTTTCTGGGCCATCAAATACGACCGAAGGAACCATAGTCATCACCCCTCCATGTTCGTTCCTCCTTTTTTTTTTTTTGTGTTTTACGGCCAAAAAACTAGAATTCCGCATGATTCCCATATTTTCGTGTGCTATAGCCCGCGCCTTCCAAGTGGTACCGGGACCCCCGGACCCCGATCACCTAAAAAAAATTTTGGCCATCAAATAAGACCTAAGGAACCATAGTCACCTCCCCGCCATGATCGTTCCTCAGGTTTTGCATTTTACGGCCAAAAAACTAGAATTCCGCTCGATTCCCATATTTTCGTGTGCTATAGCCCACGCCTTCCAAGTGGTCCCGGGACCCCCGAACCCCGATCTCCTAAATGTTTTTCGGGCCATCAAATAAAACCCAAGGAACCATATCCACCGCCCCGCCATGAGCATTCCTCATTTTTTGCATTTTTCGGCAAAAAAACTTGAATTCCGCGCGATTCCCATATTTTCGTGTGCTATATCCCATGCCTTCCGAGTGGTCACGGCCCCCCCGGACCCCGATCGCCTAAAATTTTTCTGGGCCATCAAATATGACCTAAGGAACCATATTCACCTCCCCGTCATAATCGTTCCTCATTTTTTGCATTTTTTGGCCAAAAAACTAGAATTCTGCCCGATTCCCATATTTTCGTGTGCGCCCACGCCTTCCGAGTGGGCCAGGCCTCCCGGACTGTGATCGCCTAAAATTAGTTTGGGCCATCAAATACGACCTAAGGAACTATAGTCACCTTCCCGCCATGATCGTTCCCCATTTTTTTGACTTTTTCGGCCTAACAACTAGGATTCCGCCCGATTCCCATATTTTTGTGTGTTAAAGCCCATCCCTTCCAAGTGGTCCCGGGACCCCCGGATCGCCTAAAAATTTTCCGGGCCAACAAATATGACCTAAGGAACCATAGTCACTGCCCCTCTATGATCGTTCCTCATTTATTTAAGTTTTTCGGACAAAAAACTATAATTCTGCGCGATTTCGATATTTTCGTGTGCTATAGCCCGCGCCTTCCAAGTGGTACCGGGACTCCCGGACCCCGATCACCTAAAATATTTTTGGGCCATCAAATAAGACCTAAGGAACCATAGTCACCTCCCCGCCATGATCATCCTCATTTTTTGCATTTTACGGCCAAAAAACTAGAATTCCGCCCGATTCCCATATTTTCGTGTGTTATAGCCCACGCCTTCCAAGTGGTCCCGGGACCCCCGAACCCCGATCTCCTAAAAGTTTTTTGGGCCATCAACTAAAACCCAAGGAACCATAGCCACCGCCCCGCCATGATCATTCCTCATTTTTTGCGTTTTTCGGCAAAAAAACTTGAATTCCGCGCGATTCCCATATTTTCGTGTGCTATAGCCCTCGCCTTCTGAGTTGTCCTGGGCCCCCCGGACCCCGATCGCATAAAATTTTTCTGGGCCATCAAATACGACCGAAGGAACCATAGTCATCACCCCTCCATGTTCGTTCCTCCTTTTTTTTGTGTGTGTTTTACGGCCAAAAAACTAGAATTCCGCATGATTCCCATATTTTCGTATGCTATAGCCCGCGCCTTCCAAGTGGTACCGGGACCCCAGGACCCCTATCACCTAAAAAAAATTTTGGCCATCAAATAAGACCTAAGGAATCATAGTCACCTCCCCGCCATGATCGTTCCTCAGGTTTTGCATTTTACGGCCAAAAAACTAGAATTCCGCTCGATTCCCATATTTTCGTGTGCTATAGCCCACGCCTTCCAAGTGGTCCCGGGACCCCCGAACCCCGATCTCCAAAATGTTTTTCGGGCCATCAAATAAAACCCAAGGAACCATAGCCACCGCCCCGCCATGAGCATTCCTCATTTTTTGCATTTTTCGGCAAAAAAACTTGAATTCCGCGCGATTCCCATATTTTCGTGTGCTATATCCCATGCCTTCCGAGTGGTCACGGCCCCCCCGGACCCCGATCGCCTAAAATTTTTCTGGGCCATCAAATATGACCTAAGGAACCATATTCACCTCCCCGTCATAATCGTTCCTCATTTTTTGCATTTTTTGGCCAAAAAACTAGAATTCCGCCCGATTCCCATATTTTCGTATGCGCTCACGCCTTCCGAGTGGGCCAGGCCTCCCGGACTGTGATCGCCTAAAATTAGTTTGGGACATCAAATACGACCTAAGGAACCATAGTCACCTCCCCGCCATGATCGTTCCCCATTTTTTGACTTTTTCGGCCTAACAACTAGGATTCCGCCCGATTCCCATATTTTTGTGTGTTATAGCCCACCCCTTCCAAGTGGTCCCGGGACCCCCGGATCGCCTAAAATTTTTCCGGGCCAACAAATATGACCTAAAGAACCATAGTCACTGCCCCTCTATGATCGTTCCTCATTTATTTAAGTTTTTCGGACAAAAAACTATAATTCTGCGCGATTTCGATATTTTCGTGTGCTATAGCCCGCGCCTTCCAAGTGGTACCGGGACTCCCGGACCCCGATCACCTAAAATATTTTTGGGCCATCAAATAAGACCTAAGGAACCATAGTCACCTCCCCGCCATGATCATCCTCATTTTTTGCATTTTACGGCCAAAAAACTAGAATTCCGCCCGATTCCCATATTTTCGTGTGTTATAGCCCACGCCTTCCAAGTGGTCCCGGGACCCCCGAACCCCGATCTCCTAAAAGTTTTTCGGGCCATCAACTAAAACCCAAGGAACCATAGCCACCGCCCCGCCATGATCATTCCTCATTTTTTGCGTTTTTCGGCAAAAAAACTTGAATTCCGCGCGATTCCCATATTTTCGTGTGCTATATCCCACGCCTTCCGAGTGGTCACGGGCCGCCCGGACTCCGATCGCCTAAAATTTTTCTAGACCATCAAATACAACCTAAGGAACCATATTCACCGCCCCGTCATAATCGTTCCTCATTTTTTGCATTTTTCGGCCAAAAAACTAGAATTCCGCCCGATTCCCATATTTTCATGTGCGCCCACGCCTTCCGAGTGGGCCAGACCTCTCGGACTGTGATCGCCTAACATTATTTTGGGCCATCAAACACGCCTAAGGAACCATAGTCACCTCCCCGCCATGATCGTTCCCCATTTTGTGAATTTTTCGGCCTAAAAACTAGAATTCCGCCCGTTTCCCATATTTTCGTGTGCTATAGCCCACCCCTTCCAAGTGGTCCCAGGACCCCCGGACCCCGGATCGCCTAAAATATTTCCGTGCCATCAAATATGACCTAAGGAACCATAGTCACGGCCCCTCCATGATCGTTCCTCATTTATTTAAGTTTTTCGGACAAAAAACTAAAATTCCGCGTGATTCCCATATTTTCGTGTGCTATAGCCCTCGCCTTCCGAGTGGTCCCGGGGCCCCCGGAACCCGATCGCATAAAAATTTTTTGGGCCATCAAATACGACCGAAGGAATCATAGTTACCACCCCGCCATGTCCGTTCCTCATTTTTTTTTGCGTTTTACGGCCAAAAAACTAGAATTCCGCATGATTCCCATATTTTCGTGTGCTATAGCCCGCGCTTTCCAAGTGGTACCGGGACCCCCGGACCCCGATCACCTAAAAAATATTTTGGGCCATCAAATAAGACCTAAGGAACCATAGTCACCTCCCCGCCATGATCGTTCCTCAGTTTTTGCATTTTACGGCCAAAAAACTAGAATTCCACCCGATTCTCATATTTTCGTGTGTTATAGCCCACGCCTTCCAAGTGGTACCGGGACCCCCGAACCCCGATCTCCTAAAAGTTTTTCGGGCCATCAACTAAAACCCAAGGAACCATAGCCACCTCCCCGCCATGATCATTCCTCATTTTTTGCGTTTTTTGGCAAAAAAACTTGAATTCCGCGCGATTCCCATATTTTCGTGTGCTATATCCCACGCTATCCGAGTGGTCACGGGCCCCCCGGACTCCGATCGCCTAAAATTTTTCTAGGCCATCAAATACAACCTAAGGAACCATATTCACTGCCCCGTCATAATCGTTCCTCATTTTTTGCATTTTTCGGCCAAAAAACTAGAATTCCGCCCGATTCCTATATTTTCGTGTGCGCCCACGCCTTCCGAGTGGGCCAGACCTCCCGGACTATGATCACCTATCATTATTTTGGGCCATCAAATACGACCTAAGGAACCATAGTCACCTCCCCGCCATGATCGTTCCCTATTTTTTGAATTTTTCGGCCTAAAAACTAGAATTCCGCCCGTTTCCCATATTTTCCTGTGCTATAGCCCACCCCTTCCAAGTGGTCCCAGGATCCCCGTACCCCGGATGACCTAAAATTTTTCCGTGCCATCAAATATGACCTAAGGAACCATAGTCACGGCCCCTCCATGATCGTTCCTCATTTATTTAAGTTTTTCGGACAAAAAACTAAAATTCCGCGTGATTCCCATATTTTCGTGTGCTATAGCCCTCGCCTTCCGAGTGGTCCCGGGGCCCCCGGAACCCGATCGCATAAAAATTTTTTGGGCCATCAAATACGACCGAAGGAATCATAGTCACCACCCCGCCATGTCCGTTCCTCATTTTTTTTTGCGTTTTACGGCCAAAAAACTAGAATTCCGCATGATTCCCATATTTTCGTGTGCTATAGCCCGCGCCTTCCAAGTGGTACCGGGACCCCCGGACCCCGATCACCTAAAAAGTTTTGGGCCATCAAATAAGACCTAAGGAACCATAGTCACCTCCCCGCCATGATCGTTCCTCAGTTTTTGCATTTTACGGCTAAAAAACTAGAATTCCGCGCGATTCCCATATTTTTGTGTGCTATAGCCTTTGCCTTCCTAGTGGTCCCGGGCCCCCCGGACCCCGATCACATAACATTTTTCTGGGCCATCAAATACAACCGAAGGAACCATATTCACCGCCCCACCATGACCGTACCTCATTTATTTTGCATTTTACGGCCAAAATAACTAGAATTCCGCATGATTCCCATATATTCGTGTGCTATAGCCCGCGCCTTCCAAGTGGTACCGGGACCCCCGGACCCCGATCACCTAAAAAATTTTCGGGCCATCAAATAAGACCTAAGGAACCATAGTCACCTCCCCGCCATGATCGTTCCTCAGTTTTTTGTATTTTACGGCCAAAAAATTAGAATTCTGCCCGATTCCCATATTTTCGTGTGCTATAGCCCGCGCCTTCCAAGTGGTACCGGGACCCCCGGACCCCGATCACCTAAAAAATTTTCGGGCCATCAAATAAGACCTAAGGAACCATAGTCACCTCCCCGTCATGATCGTTCCTCAAATTTTTTGTTATTTGGCCAAAAAACTAGAATTCCGCCCGATTCCCATATTTTCGTGTTCGCCCACGCCTTCCGAGTGGGCCTGGCCTCCCGGACTGTGATCGCCTAAAATTTGTTTGGGCCATCAAATACGACCTAAGGAGCCATAGTCACCTCCCCGCCATGATCGTTCCTCATTTTTTGAATTTATCAGCCTAAAAACTAGAATTCTGCCCGATTCCCATATTTTCGTGTGCCATAGCCCACCCCTTCCAAGTGGTCCAGGAACCCCCGGACCCCAGATCGCCTAAAATTTTTTTGGGCCATCAAATACAACCTAAGGAACCATAGTCACCGCCCCGTCATGATCGTTCCTCATTTTTTTTGTTTTTCGGCCAAAAAACTAGAATTCCGCCGGATTCCCATATTTTCGTATGCGCCCATGCCTTCTGAGTGGGCCAGGCCTCCCAGACTGTTATCGCCTAAAATTACATTTGTTTGGGCCATCAAATACGACCTAAGGAACCATAGTCACCTCCCAGCCATGATCATTCCCCATGTTTTGAATTTTTCGGCCTAAAAACTAGAATTTCGCCCGATTCCCATATTTTCGTGTGCCATAGCCCTCCCCTTCCAAATGGTCCCGGAACCCCCGGACTCCGGATCGCCTAAAATTTTTCTGGGCCATCAAATACAACCTAAGGAACCATAGTCACCACCCCGTCATGATCGTTCCTTATTTTTTTCGTTTTTCGGCCAAAAAACTAGAATTCTGCCAGATTCCCATATTTTCGTGTGCGCCCACGCCTTCCGAGTGGGCCAGGCCTCCCGGACTGTGTTTGCCTAAAATTTGTTTGGGCCATCAAATATGACCTAAGGAACCATAGTCACCTCCCCGCCATGATCGTTCCCCATTTTTTGAATTTTTCGGCCTAAAAACTAGAATTCCGCCCGATTCCCATATTTTCGTGTGCTATAGCCCACCCCTTCCAAGTGGTCCCGGAACCCCCGGACCCCAAATCGCCTAAATTTTTTTCGGGCCATCAAATACGACCTAAGGAACCATAGTCACCACCCATCCATGATCGTTCCTCATTTTTTTGTGTTTTTCGGCCAAAAAACTAGAATTACGCGCGATTCCCATATTTTCGTGTGTTATAGCCCTCGCCTTCCGAGTGGTCCCGGGCCCCCCGGACCTCGATCGCTTAAAATTTTTCTATGCCATCAAATACGACCTAAGGAACCATAGTCACCGCCCCGCCATGACCTGTCCTCATTTTTTGCATTTTACGGCCAAAAACTAGAATTCCGCCCGATGCCCATATTTTCGTGTGCTATAACCCACGCCTTCCAAGTGGTCCCGGGAGCCCCGAACCCCGATATCCTAAATAATTTTTGGGCCATCAAATAAGACCTAAGGAACCATAGCCACCGCCCCGCCATGATCATTCCTCATTTTTTGCGTTTTTCGGCAAAAAAACTTGAATTTCACGCGATTCACATATTTTCGTGTGCCACGCCTTCCGAGTGGTCACGGGCCCCCCGGACCCCAATCGCCTAAAATTTTTTCGGGCCATCAAATAAGACCTAAGGAACCAGAGTCACCTCCCCGCCATGATCGTTCCTCAGGTTTTGCATTTTACGGCCAAACAACTAGAATTTCGCCTGATTCCCATATTTTCGTGTGCTATAGCCCACACCTTCCAAGTGGTCCCGGGACCCCCGGACCCCGATCGCCTAAGATTTTTTCGGGCCATCAAATATGACCTAAGGAAACATAGTCACCGCCCCGCCATGTCCGTTCCTCATTTTTTTCCGTTTTACGGCCAAAAAACTAGAATTCCGCCTGATTCCCATATTTTCGTATGCTATAGCCCGCGCCTTCAAAGTGGTACCGGGACCCCCGGACCCCGATCACCTAAAATTTTTTCGGTCCATCAAATAAGACCTAAGGAACCATAGTCACCTCCCACCATGATCGTTCCTCAGGTTTTGCATTTTACGGCAAAAAAACTAGAATTCCGCCCGATTCTCATATTTTCGTATGCTATTGCCCACGCCTTCCAAGTGGTCCCAGGACCCCTGGACCCCGATCGCCTAAATTTTTTCCGGGCCATAATATACGACCTAAGGAACCATAGTCACCGCCCCGCCATGACCGTTCCTCGTTTTTTTGCGTTTTATGGCCAAAAACCTAGAATTCCGCCCGATTCCCATATTTTCGTGTGCTAGCCCACGCCTTCCAAGTGGTTCCGGGACCCGCAGACCCCGATCGCCTAAAATTTTTCCAGGCCATCAAATACGACCTAAGGGACCATAGTTACCGCCCCACCATGATCGTTCCTCATTTTTTGCATTTTTCGGCCAAATAACTAGATACCGCCCGATTCCCATATTTTTGTGTGCTATATCCCACGCCTTCCGAGTGGGCCGGGCCCCCCGAACGCAGATCACCTAAAAAAATTTCGGGCCATCAAAAGAGACCTATGGAACCATAGTCACCTCCCCGCCATGATCGTTTCTCATTTTTTGAATTTCTCGGCCAAAAAACTAGAATTCCGCCCGATTCCCATATTTTCGTGTGCGCCCACGCCTTCCGAGTGGGACAGGCCTCCCGGACTGTGATCGCCTAACATTTGTTTGGGCTATCAAATATGACCTAAGGAACCATAGTTACCTCCCAGCCATGATCGTTCCTAATTTTTTTGCGTTTTTTGGCCAAAGAACTAGAATTACGCCCGATTCCCATATTTGCGTGTGTTATAGCCCTCGCCTTCCGAGTGGTCCCGAGCCCCCCGGACCTCGATCGCTTAAAATTTTTATGGGAAATCAAATACGACCTAAGGAACCATAGTCACTGCCCCGTCATGATCGTTCCTTATTTTTTTTCGTTTTTCGGCCAATTAACTAGAATTCTGCCGGATTCCCATATTTTCTTATGCGCCCACGCCTTCCGAATGGGCCAGGCCTCCCGGACTGTGATCTCCTAAAATTTGTTGGGGCCATCAAATACGACCTAAGGAACCATAGTCACCTCCCCGCCATGATCGTTCCCTTTTTTTTGAATTTTTCAGCCTAAAAACTAGAATTCCGCCCGATTCCCATATTTTCGTGTGCTATATCCCACCCCTTCCAAGTGATCTCGGAACCCCCGGACCCCAGATCGCCTAAACTTTTTCCGGGCCATCAAATACGACCTAAGGAACCATAGTCACCACCCCTCCATGATCATTCCTCATTTTTTTGCATTTTTCGGCCAAAAAACTAGAATTTCGCACGATTCCCATATTTGCGTGTGTTATAGCCCTCGCCTTCCGAGTGGTCCCGAGCCCCCCGGACCTTGATCGCTTAAAATTTTTCTATGCCATCAAATACGACCTAAGGAACCATAGTCACCGCCCCGCCATGACCTTTCCTCATTTTTTGCATTTTACGGCCAAAAAGTAGAATTCCGTCTGATGCCCGTATATTCGTGTGCGATAACCCACGCCTTCAAAGTGGTCCCGGGAGCCCCGAACCCCGATCTCCTAAATAATTTTTGGGCCATCAAATAAGACCTAAGGAACCATAGCCACCGCCCCGCCATGATCATTCCTCATTTTTTGCGTTTTTCGGCCAAAAAACTTGAATTTCGCGCGATTCCCATATTTTCGTGTGCTATAGCCCACGCCTTCCTAGTTGTCACGGGCCCCCGGACCCCAATCGCCTAAAATGTTTTCGGGCCATGAAATACGATCTAAGGAACCATAGTCACCGCCCCGCCATGACCGTTCCTCATTTTTTTTGCATTTTACGGCCAAAAAAATAGAATTCTGCCCGATTCTCATATTTTCGTGTGCTTTAGCCCACGCCTTCCAAGTGGTCCCGGGACTGTCGGACCCCGATCGCCTAAAAAATTTTCGGGCCATCAAATAAGACCTAAGGAACCATAGTCACCTCCCAGCCATGATCGTTCCTCAGTTTTTGCATTTTACGGCTAAAAAACTAGAATTCCGCCCGATTCCTATATTTTCGTGTACTATATAGCCCACGCCTTCCAAGTGGTCCCGGGACCCAGGACCGCGATAACCTAAAAAATTTTCGGGCCATAAAATACGACCTAAGGAAGAATAGTCACCGCCCTGCCATGACCTTTCCTCGTTGTTTTTCGTTTTACGGCCAAAAACCTAGAATTCCGCCTGATTCCCATATTTTCATGTGCTATAGCCCACGCCTTCCAAGTGGTCCCGGGACCCCCGGACCCCGATCGCCTAAGATTTTCCCGGGCCTTCAAATACGACCGAAGGAACCATAGTCACCGCCCCGCCATGACCGTTCCTCATTTTTTTGCGTTTTACGGCCAAAAAACTAGAATTCCGCTTGATTCCCATATTTTCGTATGCTATAGCCTTTCAAAGTGGTATCGGGACCCCCGGACCCCGATCACCTAAAATATTTTTGATCCATCAAATAAGATCTAAGGAACCATAGTCTGATTCCCATATTTTCGTGTGTTATAGCCCACACCTTCCAAGTGGTCCCAGGACCTCCGGACCCCGATCGCCTAAAATTTTTTCGGGCCATAATATACGACCTAAGGAACCATATTCACCGCCCTGCCATGACCGTTCCTCATTTTTTTGTGTTTTACGGCCAAAAACCTAGAATTCTGCCCGATTCCCATATTTTCGTGTGCTAGCCCACGCCTTCCAAGTGGTTCCGGGACCCCCGGACCCCGATCGCCTAAAATTTTTCCGGGCCATCAAATACGACCTAAGGAACCATAGTTACCGCCCCACCATGATCGTTCCTCATTTTTTGCGTTTTTCGGCTAAATAACTAGAATTCAGCCCGATTCCCATATTTTTGTGTGCTATATCCCACACCTTCCGAGTGGGCCGGGCCCCCCGAACTCAGATCACCTAAAAAAACTTCGGGCCATCAAATAAGACCTATGGAACCATAGTCACCTCCCCGCCATGATCGTTCCTCATTTTTTGAATTTCTCGGCCAAAAAACTAGAATTCCGCCCGATTCCCATATTTTCATGTGCTATAGCCCACGCCTTCCAAGTGGTCCCGGGACCCCCGGACCCCGATCGCCTAAATTTTTTCTAGGCCATCAAATACGACCTAAGGAACCATAGTCGTCGCCCCGCCATGATCATTCCTCATTTTTTTCGGTTTTTGGCAAAAAAAAATTAGAATTCCGCGTAATTCCCATATTTTCGTGTGCTATATCCCACGCCTTCCCAATGGGCAGGGCCCAGGGAACCGGATCACCTAAAATTTTTACGGGCCATCAAATACGACCTAAGGAACCATAGTCAGCGCCCTGACATGACCTTTCCTCATTTTTTGCATTTTACGGCCAAAAAACTAGAATTCTGCCAGATTCCTATATTTTTGTGTGCTATAGCCCACGCCTTCCAAGTGGTCCCGGGACCCTCGAACCCCGATCTCCTAAAAAATTTTCGGGCCATAAAATAACAACCTAAGGAACCATAGTCACCGCACTGCCACGATCGTTGCTCATTGTTTTGCGTTTTTCGGCCAAAAAACTAGAATTCCGCCCGATTCCCATATTTTCGTGTGCCGGGCCCCCCGGACTCAGATTACATAAAACAATTTCGGGCCATCAAATAAGACCTAAGGAACCATAGTCACCTCTCCGCCATGATCGTTCCTCATTTTTTGAATTTTTCGGCCAAAAAACTAAAATTCTGCCCGATTCCCATAGTTTTAAGTGTTATAATAGCCCACGCCTTCCGTGTGGTCCCGGGACCTCCCGGACCCCGATCACCTAAAATTATTCCGGGCCATCAAATATGACCTAAGGAACCATAGTCACCGCCCCGCCATGACCATTCCTGATTTTTTGCGTTTTACGGCCAAAAAACTAGAATTCCGCCTGATTCCCAAATTTACGTGTGCTATAGCCCGCGCCTTCCAAGTGATCCCGGGACCCCGATCACCTAAAACATTTTCGGGCCATCAAATAAGACTTAAGGAGCCATAGTCACCGCCCCACTATGATCGTTCCTCAGTTTTTGCATTTTACGGCCAAAACACTAGAATTCCGCCTGATTCCCATATTTTCGTGCGCTATAGCCCACGCCTTCCAAGTGGTCCCGGGACCCCGGACCGCGATCGCCGAAAATTTTTCCGGGCAATAAAATACGACCTAAGGAACCATAGTCACCACCCTGCCATGATCGTTCCTCATTGTTTTTCGTTTTACGGCCAAAAACCTAGAATTCCGCCCGATTCTCATATTTTCGTGTGATATAGCCCACGCCTTCCAAGTGGTCCCGGGACCTCCGGACCCCGATCGCCTAAAATTTTTCCGGGCCATAAAATACGACCTAAGGAACCATAGTCACCGCCCTTCCATGACCGTTCCTCGTTGTTTTTCGTTTTATGGCGAAAAACCTAGAATTTTGCCCGATTCCCATATTTTTGTGTGTAATAGCCCACGCCTTCCACGTGGTCCCAGGACCCCTGGACCCCGATCACCTAAAAAATTTTTGGGCCATCAAATAAGACCTAAGGAACCATAGTCACCTCCCCGCCATGATCGTTCCTCGGTTTTTGCATTTTACGGCTAAAAAACTAGAATTTCGCGCGATTCCCATATTTTTGTGTGCTATAGCCTTTGCCTTCCTAGTGGTCCCGGGCCCCCCGGACCCCGATCACATAACATTTTTCTGGGCCATCAAATACAACCGAAGGAACCATATTCACCGCCCCACCATGACCGTACCTCATTTTTTTTGCGTTTTACGGCCAAAATAACTAGAATTCCGCATGATTCCCATATATTCGTGTGCTATAGCCCGCGCCTTCCAAGTGGTACCGGGACCCCCGGACCCCGATCACCTAAAAAATTTTCGGGCCATCAAATAAGACCTAAGGAACCATAGTCACCTCCCCGCCATGATCGTTCCTCAGTTTTTTGTATTTTACGGCCAAAAAATTAGAATTCTGCCCGATTCCCATATTTTCGTGTGCTATAGCCCGCGCCTTCCAAGTGGTACCGGGACCCCCGGACCCCGATCACCTAAAAAAATTTCGGGCCATCAAATAAGACCTAAGGAACCATAGTCACCTCCCCGTCATGATCGTTCCTCAAATTTTTTGTTATTTGGCCAAAAAACTAGAATTCCGCCCGATTCCCATATTTTCGTGTTCGCCCACGCCTTCCGAGTGGGCCAGGCCTCCCGGACTGTGATCGCCTAAAATTTGTTTGGGCCATCAAATACGACCTAAGGAGCCATAGTCACCTCCCCGCCATGATCGTTCCTCATTTTTTGAATTTATCAGCCTAAAAACTAGAATTCTGCCCGATTCCCATATTTTCGTGTGCCATAGCCCACCCCTTCCAAGTGGTCCAGGAACCCCCGGACCCCAGATCGCCTAAAATATTTTTGGGCCATCAAATACAACCTAAGGAACCATAGTCACCGCCCCGTCATGATCGTTCCTCATTTTTTTTGTTTTTCGGCCAAAAAACTTGAATTCCGCCGGATTCCCATATTTTCGTATGCGCCCATGCCTTCTGAGTGGGCCAGGCCTCCCAGACTGTTATCGCCTAAAATTTGTTTGGGCCATCAAATACGACCTAAGGAACCATAGTCACCTCCCTGCCATGATCATTCCCCATTCTTTGACTTTTTCGGCCTAACAACTAGAATTCCGCCCGATTCCCATATTTTCGTGTGAGCCCACCCCTTCCAAGTAGTCCCGGAATCCCCGGACCCCAGATCGCCTAAAATTTTTCCGGGCCATCAAATAAGACCTAAGGAACTATAGTCACCGCCCCTCCATGATCGTTCCTCATTGTTTTGCGTTTTTCGGCCAAAACTCTAGAATTACGCGCGATTCCCATATTTTCGTTTGTTATAGCCCTCGCTTTCCGAGTGGTTCTAGGCCCCCCAGACCCCGATCGCATAAAATGTATTTGGGCCAACAAATACGACCTAAGGAACCATAGTCACCGCCCCGCCATGACCTGTCCTCTTTTTTTGCATTTTACGGCCAAAAACTAGAATTCCGCCCGATGCCCATATTTTTGTGTGCTATAGCCCACGCCTTCCAAGTAGTCCCGGGATCCCCGAACCCCGATCTCCTAATAAAATTTCGGGCCATCAAATAAGACCTAAGGAACCATAGCCACCACCCCGCCATGATCATTCCTCACTTTTTGCGTTTTTCGGCCAAAAAACTAGAATTCCGCCCGATTCCCATATTTTCGTGTGCGCCCACGCCTTCTGAGTGGGACAGGCCTCCCGGACTGTGATCACCTAACATTTGTTTGGGCCATCAAATACGACCTAAGGAACCATAGTCACCTCCCAGCCATGATCATTCCCCATGTTTTGAATTTTTCGCCCTAAAAACTAGAATTTCGCCCGATTCCCATATTTTCGTGTGCCATAGCCCTCCCCTTCCAAATGGTCCCGGAACCCCCGGACTCCGGATCGCCTAAAATTTTTCTGGGCCATCAAATACAACCTAAGGAACCATAGTCACCACCCCGTCATGATCGTTCCTTATTTTTTTTTGTTTTTCGGCAAAAAACTAGAATTCTGCCAGATTCCCATATTTTCGTGTGCGCCCACGCCTTCCGAGTGGGCCAGGCCTCCTGGACTGTGTTTTCCTAAAATTTGTTTGGGCCATCAAATATGACCTAAGGAACCATAGTCACCTCCCCGCCATGATCGTTCCCCATTTTTTGAATTTTTCGGCCTAAAAACTAGAATTCCGCCCGATTCCCATATTTTCGTGTGCTATAGCCCACCCCTTCCAAGTGGTCCCGGAACCCCCGGACCCCCAAATCGCCTAAATTTTTTTCGGGCCATCAAATACGACCTAAGGAACCATAGTCACCACCCATCCATGATCGTTCCTCATTTTTTTGCATTTTTCGGCCAAAAAACTTGAATTACGCGCGATTCCCATATTTTCGTGTGTTATAGCCCTCGCCTTCCGAGTGGTCCCGGGCCCCCCGGACCTCGATCGCTTAAAATTTTTCTATGCCATCAAATACGACCTAAGGAACCATAGTCACCGCCCCGCCATGACCTGTCCTCATTTTTTGCATTTTACGGCCAAAAACTAGAATTCCGCCCAATGCCCATATTTTCGTGTGCTATAACCCAAGCCTTCCAAGTGGTCCCGGGAGCCCCGAACCCCGATATCCTAAATAATTTTTGGGCCATCAAATAAGACCTAAGGAACCATAGCCACCGCCCCGCCATGATCATTCCTCATTTTTTGCGTTTTTCGGCCAAAAAACATGAATTTCGCGCGATTCACATATTTTCGTGTGCCACGCCTTCCGAGTGGTCACGGGCCCCCCGGACCCCGATCGCCTAAAATTTTTTCGGGCCATCAAATAAGACCTAAGGAACCAGAGTCACCTCCCCGCCATGATCGTTCCTCAGGTTTTGCATTTTACGGCCAAACAACTAGAATTTCGCCTGATTCCCATATTTTCGTGTGCTATAGCCCACACCTTCCAAGTGGTCCCGGGACCCCCGGACCCCGATCGCCTAAGATTTTTTCGGGCCATCAAATATGACCTAAGGAAACATAGTCACCGCCCCGCCATGTCCGTTCCTCATTTTTTTCCGTTTTACGGCCAAAAAACTAGAATTCCGCCTGATTCCCATATTTTCGTATGCTATAGCCCGCGCCTTCAAAGTGGTACCGGGACCCCCGGACCCCGATCACCTAAAATTTTTTCGGTCCATCAAATAAGACCTAAGGAACCATAGTCACCTCCCACCATGATCGTTCCTCAGTTTTTGCATTTTACGGCAAAAAAACTAGAATTCTGCCCGATTCTCATATTTTCGTATGCTATTGCCCACGCCTTCCAAGTGGTCCCAGGACCCCTGGACCCCGATCGCCTAAATTTTTTCCGGGCCATAATATACAACCTAAGGAACCATAGTCACCGCCCCGCCATGACCGTTCCTCGTTTTTTTGCGTTTTATGGCCAAAAACCTAGAATTCCGCCCGATTCCCATATTTTCTTGTGCTAGCCCACGCCTTCCAAGTGGTTCCGGGACCCCCAGACCCCGATCGCCTAAAATTTTTCCAGGCCATCAAATACGACCTAAGGGACCATAGTTACCGCCCCACCATGATCGTTCCTCATTTTTTGCATTTTTCGGCCAAATAACTAGATACCGCCCGATTCCCATATTTTTGTGTGCTATATCCCACGCCTTCCGAGTGGGCCGGGCCCCCCGAACGCAGATCACCTAAAAAAATTTCGGGCCATCAAAAGAGACCTATGGAACCATAGTCACCTCCCCGCCATGATCGTTTCTCATTTTTTGAATTTCTCGGCCAAAAAACTAGAATTCCGCCCGATTCCCATATTTTCGTGTGCGCCCACGCCTTCCGAGTGGGACAGGCCTCCCGGACTGTGATCGCCTAACATTTGTTTGGGCTATCAAATATGACCTAAGGAACCATAGTTACCTCCCAGCCATGATCGTTCCTAATTTTTTTGCGTTTTTGGGCCAAAGAACTAGAATTACGCCTGATTCCCATATTTGCGTGTGTTATAGCCCTCGCCTTCCGAGTGGTCCCGAGCCCCCCGACCTCGATCGCTTAAAATTTTTATGGGAAATCAAATACGACCTAAGGAACCATAGTCACTGCCCCGTCATGATCGTTCCTTATTTTTTTTCGTTTTTCGGCCAATTAACTAGAATTCTGCCGGATTCCCATATTTTCTTATGCGCCCACGCCTTCCGAATGGGCCAGGCCTCCCGGACTGTGATCTCCTAAAATTTGTTGGGGCCATCAAATACGACCTAAGGAACCATAGTCACCTCCCCGCCATGATCGTTCCCTTTTTTTTGAATTTTTCAGCCTAAAAACTAGAATTCCGCCCGATTCCCATATTTTCGTGTGCTATAGCCCACCCCTTCCAAGTGGTCTCGGAACCCCCGGACCCCAGATCGCCTAAAATTTTTCCGGGCCATCAAATACGACCTAAGGAACCATAGTCACCACCCCTCCATGATCATTCCTCATTTTTTTGCATTTTTCGGCCAAAAAACTAGAATTACGCACGATTCCCATATTTGCGTGTGTTATAGCCCTCGCATTCCGAGTGGTCCCGAGCCCCCCGGACCTTGATCGCTTAAAATTTTTCTATGCCATCAAATATGACCTAAGGAACCATAGTCACCGCCCCGCCATGACTTTTCCTCATTTTTTGCATTTTACGGCCAAAAAGTAGAATTCCGCCCGATGCCCGTATATTCGTGTGCGATAACCCACGCCTTCAAAGTGGTCCCGGGAGCCCCGAACCCCGATCTAAGTAAATAGTTTTTGGGCCATCAAATAAGACCTAAGGAACCATAGCCACTGCCCCGCCATGATCATTCCTCATTTTTTGCGTTTTTCGGCCAAAAAACTTGAATTTCGCGCGATTCCCACATTTTCGTGTGCTATAGCCCACGCCTTCCTAGTTGTCACGGGCCCCCCGGACCCCAATCGCCTAAAATTTTTTCGGGCCATGAAATACGATCTAAGGAACCATAGTCACTGCCCCGCCATGACCGTTCCTCATTTTTTTGCATTTTACGGCCAAAAAAATAGAATTCTGCCCGATTCTCATATTTTCGTGTGCCTTAGCCCACGCCTTCCAAGTGGTCCCGGGATTGTCGGACCCCGATCGCCTAAAAAATTTTCGGGCCATCAAATAAGACCTAAGGAACCATAGTCACCTCCCAGCCATGATCGTTCCTCAGTTTTTGCATTTTACGGCTAAAAAACTAGAATTCCGCCCGATTCCTATATTTTCGTGTGCTATATAGCCCACGCCTTCCAAGTGGTCCCGGGACCCTGGACCGCGATAACCTAAAAAATTTTCGGGCCATAAAATACGACCTAAGGAAGAATAGTCACCGCCCTGCCATGACCTTTCCTCGTTGTTTTTTGTTTTACGGCCAAAAACCTAGAATTTTGCCTGATTCCCATATTTTCATGTGCTATAGCCCACGCCTTCCAAGTGGTCCCGGGACCCCCGGACCCCGATCGCCTAAGATTTTTCCGGGCCATCAAATACGACAGAAGGAACCATAGTCACCGCCCCGCCATGACCGTTCCTCATTTTTTTGCGTTTTACGGCCAAAAAACTAGAATTCCGCTTGATTCCCATATTTTCGTATGCTATAGCCCGTGCCTTCAAAGTGGTATCGGGACCCCCGGACCCCGATCACCTAAAATATTTTCGATCCATCAAATAAGATCTAAGGAACCATAGTCTGATTCCCATATTTTCGTGTGTTATAGCCCACACCTTCCAAGTGGTCCCAGGACCTCCGGACCCCGATCACCTAAAATTTTTCCGGGCCATAATATACGACCTAAGGAACCATATTCACCGCCCCGCCATGACCGTTCCTCATTTTTTTGTGTTTTACTGCCAAAAACCTAGAATTCTGCCCGATTCCCATATTTTCATGTGCTAGCCCACGCCTTCCAAGTGGTTCCGGGACCCCCGGACCCCGATCGCCTAAAATTTTTCCGGGCCATCAAATACGACCTAAGGAACCATAGTTACCGCCCCACCATGATCGTTCCTCATTTTTTGCGTTTTTCGGCTAAATAACTAGAATTCAGCCCGATTCCCATATTATTGTGTGCTATATCCCACACCTTCCGAGTTGGCCGGGCCCCCCGAACTCAGATCACCTAAAAAAAATTCGGGCCATCAAATAAGACCTATGGAACCATAGTCACCTCCCCGCCATGATCGTTCCTCATTTTTTGAATTTCTCGGCCAAAAAACTAGAATTCCGCCCGATTCCCATATTTTCATGTGCTATAGCCCACGCCTTCCAAGTGGTCCCGGGACCCCCGGACCCCGATCGCCTAAATTTTTTCTAGGCCATCAAATACGACCTAAGGAACCATAGTCGTCGCCCCGCCATGATCATTCCTCATTTTTTTCGGTTTTTGGCAAAAAAAAAATTAGAATTCCGCCTAATTCCCATATTTTCGTGTGCTATATCCCACGCCTTCCCAATGGGTAGGGCCCAGGGAACCGGATCACCTAAAATTTTTACGGGCCATCAAATACGACCTAAGGAACCATAGTCAGCGCCCTGACATGACCTTTCCTCATTTTTTGCATTTTACGGCCAAAAAACTAGAATTCTGCCAGATTCCTATATTTTTGTGTGCTATAGCCCACGCCTTCCAAGTGGTCCCGGGACCCTCGAACCCCGATCTCCTAAAAAAATTTTGGGCCATCAAATACAACCTAAGGAACCATAGTCACCACACTGCCATGATCGTTGCTCATTGTTTTGCGTTTTTCGGCCAAAAAACTAGAATTCTGCCCGATTCCCATATTTTCGTGTGCCGGGCCCCCCGGACTCAGATTACATAAAAAAATTTCGGGCCATCAAATAAGACCTAAGGAACCATAGTCACCTCTCCGCCATGATCGTTCCTCATTTTTTGAATTTTTCGGCCAAAAAACTAAAATTCTGCCCGATTACCATAGTTTTAAGTGTTATAATAGCCCACGCCTTCCGTGTGGTCCCGGGACCTCCCGGACCCCGATCACCTAAAATTATTCCGGGCCATCAAATATGACCTAAGGAACCATAGTCACCGCCCCGCCATGACCATTCCTGATTTTTTGCGTTTTACGGCCAAAAAACTAGAATTCCGCCTGATTCCCAAATTTACGTGTGCTATAGCCCGCGCCTTCCAAGTGATCCCGGGACCCCGATCACCTAAAACATTTTCGGGCCATCAAATAAGACTTAAGGAACCATAGTCACCGCCCCACTATGATCGTTCCTTAGTTTTTGCATTTTACGGCCAAAACACTAGAATTCCGCCCGATTCCCATATTTTTGTGCGCTATAGCCCACGCCTTCCAAGTGGTCCCGGGACCCCGGACCGCGCTCGCCGAAAATTTTTCCGGGCAATAAAATACGACCTAAGGAACCATAGTCACCGCCCTGCCATGATCGTTCCTCATTGTTTTATGTTTTACGGCCAAAAACCTAGAATTCCGCCCGATTCTCATATTTTCGTGTGATATAGCCCACACCTTCCAAGTGGTCCCGGGACCTCCGGACCCCGATCGCCTAAAATTTTTCCGGGCCATAAAATACGACCTAAGGAACCATAGTCACCGCCCTTCCATGACCATTCCTCGTTGTTTTTCGTTTTATGGCGAAAAACCTAGAATTTTGCCCGATTCCCATATTTTTGTGTGTAATAGCCCACGCCTTCCACGTGGTCCCAGGACCCCTGGACCCCGATATCCTAAAATTTTTCCGGGCCATCAAATACGACCTAAGGAACCATAGTTACCGCCCCACCATGATAGTTCCGCATTTTTTGCATTTTTTGGCCAAAAAACGAGAGTTCCGCCCGATTCCCATATTTTCATGTGCTATATCCCACGCCTTCCGAGTGGGCCGGACTCAGATCACCTAAAATTTTTCGGGCCATAAAATAAGACCTTAGAAACCATAGTCACCTCTCCGCCATGATCGTTCCTCATTTTATGAAGTTTTCGGCAAAATAACTAGAATTTCTCCCGATTCCCATATTTTCGTTTGCTATAGCACACGCCTGCCAAGTGGTCCCGGTACCCCCGGACCCCGATCGCCTAAAAAATTTTTGGGCCATCAAATACGACCTAAGGAACCATAGTCACCGCCTCGCCATGATCATTCCTAATTTTTTGCGGTTTTCGGTAAAAAAAATTAGATTTCCGCGTGATTCCCATATTTTCGTGTGCTATAGCCCACGCCTTCCCAATGGGTAGGGCCCCACGGAACCGGATCGCCTAAAAATTTTTCGGGACATCAAAAATGACCTAAGGAACCATAGTCACTGCCCTGACATGACCTTTCCTCATTTTTTGCATTTTACGGTCAAAAAACTAGAATTCTGCCCGATTCCCATATTTTCGTGTGCTATAGCCCACGCCTTCCAAGTGGTCCCACGACACTCGAACCCCGATGGGCCATCATATAAGACCTAAGGAACAATAGTCACCTCCCTGCCATGATCGTTCCTCATATTTTTAAATTTTCGGCCAAAAAACTAGAATTCCGCCCAATTCCCATAGTTTCATGTGCTATAATAGCCCACGCCTTCCGAGTGGTCCCGGGACCGCCCAGAACTTGATCGCCTAAAACTTTTCCGGGCCATCAAATATGCCCTAAGGAACCATAGTCACCGCCCCGCCATGACCATTCCTCGTTTTTTGTGTTTTACGGCCAAAAAACTAGAATTCCGCCTGATTCCCATATTTACGTTTGCTATAGCCCACACCTTCCAAGTGGTCCCGGGACACCCGGACCCCGATCACCTAAAACATTTTCGGGCCATCAAATAAGACCTAAGAAACCATAGTCACCGCCCCGCCATGATCGTTCCTCATATTTTGCATTTTTCGGCAAAAAAGCTAGAATTCCGCCCGATTCTAATATTTTCGTGTGCGCCCACACCTTCCGAGTGGGCCGGCCACCCCAGACTCGGATCGCCTAAAAACTTTTCGGGCCATCAAATACGACCTAAGGAACCATAGTCACTGCCCTGCCATAATCGTTCCTCATTTTTTTGCATTTTACGGCAAAAAAATAGAAATCCGCTTGATTCCCATATTTTCGTGTGCTATAGCCCAGGCCTTCCAAGTGGTCCCGGGACCCCCCGGACCCCGATCGCCTAAAAACGTTTTGGGCCATCAAATACGACCTAAGGAACCATAGTCACCGCACTGCCATGACCATTCCTCGTTTTTTTGCGTTTTACTGCCAAAAAACAAGAATTCCGCCTGATTCCATATTTTTGTGTGTTATAGCCCACGCCTTCCAAGTGGCCCCGGGACCCCCGGACCCCGATCGCCTAAAATTTTATCCGGGCCATAAAATATGACCTATTGAACCATAGTCACCACCCCCACCATTATTGTTCCTCAGTTTTTGCGTTTTTCGGCCAAATAACTAGAATTTCGACCGATTCCCATATTTTCATGTGCTATATGTCACGCCTTCCGAGTGGGTCGGGCCCCCTAAAAAAATAAGACCTAAGAAACCATAGTCACCTCCCCTCCATGATCGTTCCTTATTTTTTGAATTTTTCGGCCAAAAAACTAGAATAAGGCCCGATTCCCATATTTTCATGTGCTATAATAGTCCACGCCTTCCGAGTGGTGCCGGGATCCCCCGGACCCCGATCACCTAAAATATTTCCGGGCCATCAAATACGACCTAAGGAACCATAGACACCGCCCCGCCATGACCATTCCTCATTTTTTGCATTTTACGGCCAAAAAACTAGTATTCCGCCTGATTCCCATATTTACGTGTGCTATAGCCCGCGCCTTCCAAGTGGTCCCGGGACCCCCGGACCCCGATCACCTAAAAAATTTTCGGGCCATCAAATAAGACCTAACGAACCATAGCCACCGCCCCACTATGATCGTTCCTCAGTTTTTGCATTTTACGGCCAAAAACTAGAATTCCGCCCGATTCCCATATTTTCGTGTGCTATTGCCCACGCCTTCCAAGTGGTCCCGGGAGCCTGGACCGCGATCGCCTAAAAAATTTTCGGGCCATAAAATACGACCTAAGGAACCATAGTCACCGCCCTGCCATGACCGTTCCGCGTTGTTTTTCGTTTTACGGCCAAAAACCTAGAATTCCGCCTGATTCCCATATTTTCATGTGCTATAGCCCACGCCTTCCAAGTGGTCCCGGGACCCCCGGACCTCGAACGTCTAAAATATTTCCGGGCCATCAAATACGACCTAAGGAACCAAAGTTACCGTCCCACCATGATCGTTCCTCATTTTTTGCTTTTTCGGCTAAAAAACTAGAATTTCGCCCGATTCCCATATTTTCGTGTGCTATATCCCACGCCTTCCGAGTGGGCCGGGCCCCCGGACTTAGATCACCTAAAATTTTTCGGGCCATCAAATAAGACCTAAGGAACCATAGTCACCTCCCCGCCATGATCGTTCCTCATTTTTTGAATTTTTAAGCCAAAGAACTAGAATTGCGCATAATTCCCTTATTTACGTGTGCTATAGCCCGCGCCTTCCAAGTGGTCCCGGGACCCCGGGACCCCGATTTTTGGGCCATCAAATAAGAACTAACGAACCATAGTCACCGCCCCACTATGATCGTTCCTCTGTTTTTGCATTTTTCGGCCAAAATACTAGAATTCCGCCCGATTCCCATATTTTCGTGTGCTATAGCCCACGCCTTCCAAGTGGTCCCGGGACCCCGGACCGCGATCGCCTAAAAATTTTCTGGGCCATAAAATACGACCTAAGGAACCATAGTCACTGCCCTGCCATGACCATTCCTCGTTGTTTTTCGTTTTACGGCCAAAAACCTAGAATTCCGCCTGATTCCCATATTTTCATGTGCTATAGCCCACGCCTTCCAAGTGGTCCCGGGACCCCCGGACCTCGATCGATTAAAATATTTCCGGGCCATCAAATACGACCTAAGGAACCATAGTTACCGTCCCACCATGATCGTTCCTCATTTTTTGCTTTTTTAGCTAAAAAACTAGAATTCCGCCCGATTCCCATATTTTCGTGTGCTATAGCCCACGCCTTCCAAGTGGTCCCGGGACCCCGGACCGCGATCGCCTAAAAATTTTCTGGGCCATAAAATACGACCTAAGGAACCATAGTCACCGCCCTGCCATGACCATTCCTCGTTGTTTTTCGTTTTATGGCCAAAAACCTAGAATTCCGCCTGATTCCCATATTTTCATGTGCTATAGCCCACGCCTTCCAAGTGGTCCCGGGACCCCCGGACCTCGATCGATTAAAATATTTCCGGGCCATCAAATACGACCTAAGGAACCATAGTTACCGTCCCACCATGATCGTTCCTCATTTTTTGCTTTTTTAGCTAAAAAACTAGAATTCCGCCCGATTCCCATATTTTCGTGTGCTATATCCCACGCCTTCCGAGTGGGCCGGGTCCCCCGGACTCAGATCACCTAAAAATTTTCGGGCCATCAAATAAGACCTAAGGAACCATAGTCACCTACCCGCCATGATCGTTCCTCATTTTTTGAATTTTTAAGCCAAAGAACTAAAATTGCGCCTGATTCCCATATTTACGTGTGCTATAGCCCGCGCCTTGGTCCCGGGACCCCGGGACCCCGATCACCTAAAAAATTTTCGGGCCATCAAATAAGAACTAACGAATCATAGTCACCGCCCCACTATGATCGTTCCTCAGTTTTTGCATTTTACGGCCAAAAAACTAGAATTCCGCCCGATTCCCATATTTTCGTGTGCTATAGCCCACGCCTTCCAAGTGGTCCCGGGACCCCGGACCGCGATCGCCTAAAAATTTTCTGGGCCATAAAATACGACCTAAGGAACCATAGTCACTGCCCTGCCATGACCATTCCTCGTTGTTTTTCGTTTTACGGCCAAAAACCTAGAATTCCGCCAGATTCCCATATTTTCATGTGCTATAGCCCACGCCTTCCAAGTGGTCCCGGGACCCTGGACCGCGATCGCCTAAAAGATTTTCGGGCCATAAAATATGACCTAAGGAACAATAGTCACCGCCCGGCCATGACCGTTCCTCGTTGTTTTTCGTTTTCTGCCAAAAACCTAGAATTCCGCCCGATTCCCATATTTTCGTGTGCTATAGCCCACGCCTTCCAAGTGGTCCCGGGACCCTGGACCGCGATCGCCTAAAAATTTTTCGAGCCAAAAAATACGAACTAAGGAACCATAGGCATCGCCCTTCCATGACCTTTCCTCGTTGTTTTTCGTTTTACGGCCAAAAACCTAGAATTCCGCCTGATTCCCATATTTTCATGTGCTATAGCCCACGCCTTCCAAGTGGTCCCGGGACCCCCGGAACTCGATATACGACCTAAGGAACCATAGTTACCGTCCCACCATGATCGTTCCTCATTTTTTGCTTTTTCGGCTAAAAAACTAGAATTTCGCCCGATTCCCATATTTTCGTGTGCTATATCCCACGCCTTCCGAGTGGGCCGGGCCCCCCGGACTCAGATCACCTAATATTTTTCGGGCCATCAAATAAGACCTAAGGAACCATAGACACCTCCCCGCCATCATCGTTCCTCATTTTTTGAATTTTTAAGCCAAAGAACTAGAATTGCGCCTGATTCCCATATTTACGTGTGCAATAGCCCGCGCCTGCCAAGTGGTCCCGGGATCACCTAAAAAAATTTCGGGCCATCAAATAAGAACTAACGAACCATAGTCACTGCCCCACTATGATCGTTCCTCAGTTTTTGCATTTTACGGCCAAAAAACTAGAATTTCGCCCGATTCCCATATTTTCGTGTGCTATAGCCCACGCCTTCCAAGTGGTCCCGGGACCCTGGACCGCGATCGCCTAAAAATTTTTCGGGCCATAAAATACGACCTAAGGAACCATAGTCATCGCCCTGCCATGACCTTTCCTCGTTGTTTTTCGTTTTACGGCCAAAAACCTAGAATTCCGCCTGATTCTCATATTTTCATGTGCTATAGCCCACGCCTTCCAAGTGGTCCCGGGACCCCCGAAACTCGATATACGACCTAAGTAACCATAGTTACCATCCCACCATGATCGTTCCTCATTTTTTGCTTTTTCGGCTAAAAAACTAGAATTTCGCCCGATTCCCATATTTTCGTGTGCTATATCCCACGCCTTCAGAGTGGGTCGGGCCCCCCGGACTCAAATCACCTAAAATTTTTCGGGCCATCAAATAAGACCTAAGGAACCATAGTCACCTCCCCGCCATGATCGTTCCTCATTTTTTGAATTTTTAAGCCAAAGAACTAGAATTACGCCTGATTCCCATATTTACGTGTGCAATAGCCCGCGCTTGCCAAGTGGTCCCGGGATCACCTAAAAAAATTTCGGGCCATCAAATAAGAACTAACGAACCATAGTCACTGCCCCACTATGATCGTTCCTCAGTTTTTGCATTTTACGGCCAAAAAACTAGAATTCCGCCCGATTCCCATATTTTCGTGTGCTTATAGCCCACGCCTTCCAAGTGGTCCCGGGACCCCGGACCGCGATCGCCTAAAAATTTTCCGGGCCATAAAATACGACCTAAGGAACCATAGTTACCACCCTGCCATGACCGTTCCTCATTGTTTTTCGTTTTACGGCCAAAAACCTAGAATTCCGCCCGATTCCCATATTTTCATGTGCTATAGCCCACGCCTTCCAAGGGGTCCCGAGACCCCCAGACCCCGATCGCCTAAAAATTTTCTGGGCCATCAAATACGACCTAAGGAACCATAGTCACCGCCCCGCCATGATCATTCCTCATTTTTTGCGGTTTTCGGCAAAAACATTAGAATTCCGCCTGATTCCCATATTTTCGTGTGCTATAGCCCACGCCTTACCAATGGGTAGGGTCCCACGGAACCGGATCGCCTAAAAATTTTTAGGGCCATCAAATACCACCTAAGGAACCATAGTAACCGCCCTGACATGATCTTTTCTCTTTTTTTGCATTTTTCGGCCAAAAAGCTAGAATTTTGCCCGATTCCCATATTTTCATGTGCTATAGCCCATGCCTTCCAAGTGGTCCCGGGACCCTAGAACCCCGATCTCCTAAAAAACTTTCGGGCCGTCAAATACAACCTAATGAACCATAGTCACCGCCTCGCCATGATCGTTCCTCATTGTTTTGTGTTTTTCGGCCAAAAAACTAGAATTCCACCCGATTCCCATATTTTCGGGTGCTATATCCCACGCCTTCCGAGTGGGCCGGGCCCCCCGGACTCAGATCACCTAAAAAAATTTTGGGCCATCAAATAAGACCTAAGGAACCATAATCACCTCCCCTCCATGATCGTTCCTCATTTTTTGAATTTTTTCGGCCAAAAAACTAGAATTCCGCGCGATACCCATAGTTTCATGAGCTATTCCGAGTGGTCCCAGGACCCTCCGGACCCCGATCGCCTAGAATTTTTCCGGACTATTAAATACGACGTAAGGAACCATAGTCACCGCCCCGACATGACCATTCCTCATTTTTTTGCATTTTACGGCCAAAAAACTAGAATTTCGCCTGATTCCCATATTTACGTGTGATATAGCCCGCGCCTTCCAAGTGGTCCCGGGACCCCGATCACCGAAAAACTTTTCAGGCCATCAAATAAGAACTAACGAACCATAGTCACCGCCCCACTATGATCGTTCCTCAGTTTTTGCATTTTACGGCCAAAAAACTAGAATTCCGCCCGATTCCCATATTTTCGTGTGCTATAGCCCACGCCTTCCAAGTGGTCCCGGGACCCCGGACCGCGATCGCCTAAAAATTTTCCGGGCCATAAAATACGACCTAAGGAACCATATTTACCGCCCTGCCATGACCGTTCCTCGTTGTTTTTCGTTTTACGGCAGAAAACCTAGAATTTTGCCCGATTTCCATATTTTCATGTACTATAGCCCACGCCTTCCAAGTGGTCCCGAGACCCCCAGACCCCGATCGCCTAAAAATTTTCTGGGCCATCAAATACGACCTAAGGAACCATAGTCACCGCCCCGCCATGATCATTCCTCATTTTTTGCGATTTTCGGCAAAAACATTAGAATTTCGCCTGATTCTCATATTTTCGTGTGCTATAGCCCATGCCTTCCCAATGGGTAGGGTCCCACGGAACCGGATCGCCTAAAAATTTTTCGGGCCATCAAATACGACCTAAGGAACCATAGTCACCGCCCTAACATGATCTTTTCTCTTTTTTTTGTATTTTTCGGCCAAAAAACTAGAATTTTGCCCGATTCCCATACTTTCATGTGCTATAGCCCACGCCTTCCAAGTGGTCCCGGGACCCTAGAACCCCGATCTCCTAAAAATATTTCGGGCCATCAAATACAACCTAATGAACCATAGTTACCGCCTCGCCATGATCGTTCCTCATTGTTTTGCGTTTTTCGGCCAAAAAACTAGAATTCCGACCGATTCCCATATTTTCGGGTGCTATATCCCACGCCTTCCGAGTGGGCCGGGCCCCCCGGACTCAGATCACCTAAAAATATTTTGGGCCATCAAATAAGACCTAAGGAACCATAATCACCTCCCCGCCATGATCGTTCCTCATTTTTTGAATTTTTCGGCCAAAAAACTAGAATTCCGCGCGATACCCATAGTTTCATGAGCTATTCCGAGTGGTCCCAGGACCCGCCGGACCCCGATCGCCTAAAATTTTTCCGGGCTATTAAATACGACGTACGGAACCATAGTCACCGCCCCGCCATGACCATTCCTCATTTTTTGCATTTTACGGCCAAAAAACTAGAATTTTGCCTGATTCCCATATTTACGTGTGATATAGCCCGCGCCTTCCAAGTGGTCCCGGGACCCCGATCACCTAAAAAATTTTCGGGCCATCAAATAAGAACTAACGAACCATAGTCACCGCCCCACTATGATCGTTCCTCAGTTTTTGCATTTTACGGCCAAAAAACTAGAATTCCGCCCGATTCTCATATTTTCGTGTGCTATAGCCCACGCCTTCCAAGTGGTCCCGGGACCCCGTACCGCGATCGCCTAAAAAATTTTCGGGCCAAAAATACGACCTAAGGAACCATAGTTACCGCCCTGCCATGACCGTTCCTTGTTGTTTTTCGTTTTACGGCCAAAAACCTAGAATTTCGACCGATTGCCATATTTTCATGTACTATAGCCCACGCCTTCCAAGTGGTCCCGAGACCCCCGGACCCCGATCACCTAAAAATTTTCTGGGCCATCAAATACGACCTAAGGAACCATAGTCACCGCCCAGCCATGATCATTCCTCATTTTTTGCGGTTTTCGGCAAAAACATTAGAATTCCGCCTGATTCCCATATTTTCGTGTGCTATAGCCCACCCCTTCCCAATGGGTAGGGTCCCACGGAACCGGATCGCCTAAAAAATTTTTGGGATACCAAATACGACCTAAGGAACCATAGTCACCGCCCTGACATGATCTTTTCTCTATTTTTGCATTTTTCGGCCAAAAAACTAGAATTTTGCCCGATTCCCATATTTGCATGTGCTATAGCCCACGCCTTCCAAGTGGTCCCGGTACCCTAGAACCCCGATCTCCTAAAAAAATTTCGGGCCATCAAATACAACCTGATGAACCATAGTCACCGCCTCGCCATGATCGTTCCTTATTTTTGGCATTTTTCGGCCAAAAAACAAGAATTCTGCCCGATTCTCATATTTTTCGTGTGCTATATCCCACGCCTTCCGAGCGGGCCGGCCCCCCCGGACTCAAATCACCTAAAAATTTTCTGGCCAGCAAATAAGACCTAAGGAACCATAGTCACCTCCCCTCCATGATCGTTCCTCATTTTTTGAATTTTTCGGCAAAGAACTAGAATTCTGCCCGATTCCCATATTTTCGTTTGCTATAGCCCACGCCTTTCAAGTGGTCTCGGGACCACCGGACCCCGATCGCCTAAAATTTTTCTGGGCCATCAAATACAACCTAAGGAACCATAGTCACCGCCTCGCCATGATCATTCCTCATTTTATGCGGTTTTCGGCAAAAAAATTAGAATTGCGCGTGATTCCCATATTTTCGTGTGCTATAGCCCACGCCTTCCCAATGGGTAGGGCCCCACGGAACCAGATCGCCTAAAATTTTTATGGGCCATCAAATACGACCTAAGGAACCATAGTCACCGCCCTAACATGACCTTTCCTCATTTTTTGCATTTTACGGCCAAAAAACTAGAATTCCGCCTGATTCCCATATTTTCGTGTGCTATAGCCCACGCCTTCCAAGTGGTCCTGGGACCCTCGAACCCCAATCTCCTAATAATTTTTCGGGCCACCAACTACAACCTAAGGAACCATAGTCACCGCCTCTCCATGATCGTTCCTCATTTTTGCATTTTTTGGCCAAAACACTTGAATTCCGCGCGATTCCCATATTTTCGTGTGCTATAGCCCACGCCTTCCGAGTGTTTACGGGCCCCCCGGACCCCGATCGCTAAAATTTTTTCTGGGCCATCATATATGACCTAAGGAACCATAGTCACCGCCCCTCCATGACCGTTCCTCATTTTTGCGTTTTTCGGCCAAAAACCTAGAATTCCTCCCGATTCCCATATTTTCGTGTGCTATAGCCCACGCCTTCCAAGTGGTCCCGGGACCCCAGGACCCCGATCACCTAAAAATATTCCGGGCCATCACATACGACCTAAGGAACCATAGTTACCGCCCCACCATGATCGTTCCTCATTTTTGGTATTTTTCGGCCAAAAACCTAGAATTCCGCCCGATTCTCATATTTTCGTGTGCTATATCCCACGCCTTCCGAGTGGGCCGGCCCCCCCCCGGACTCAAATCACCTAAAATTTTTCTGGCCAGCAAATAAGACCTAAGGAACCATTGTCACCTCTCCGACATGATCGTTCCTCATTTTTTGAATTTTTCGTCCAAAGAACTAGAATTCCACCCGATTCCCATATTTTCGTTTGCTATAGCCCACCCCTTCCAAGTGGTCTCGGGACCACCGGACCCCGATCGCCTAAAATTTTTCTGGGCCATCAAATATGACCTAAGGAACCATAGTCACCGCCCCGCCATGATCATTCCTCATTTTATGCGGTTTTCGCAAAAAATAGAATTGCGCGTGATTCCCATATTTTCGTATGCTATAGCCCACGCCTTCCCAATGGGTAGGGCCCCATGGAACCGGATCGCCTAAAATTTTTACGGGCCATCAAATACGACCTAAGGAACCATAGTCACCGCCCTAACATGACCTTTCCTCATTTTTTGCATTTTACGGCCAAAAAACTTGAATTCCGCCCGATTCTCATATTTTCGTGTGCTACAGCCCACGCCTTCCAAGTGGTCCCGGGACTCTCGAACCCCAATCTCCTAATAATTTTTCGGGCCATCAAATACAAACTAAGGAACCATAGTCACCGCCTCTCCATGATCATTCCTCATTGTTTTGCGTTTTTCGGCCAAAAACCTAGAATTTCGCCCGATTCTCATATTTTCGGGTGCTATATCCCACGCCTTCCGAGTGGGCCGGGGCCCCCGGACTCAGATCACCTAAAAATATTTTGGGCCATCAAATAAGACCTAAGGAACCATAGTCACCTCCCCGCCATGACCATTCCTCGTTTTTTGCATTTTAAGGCCAAAAAACTAGAATTTCGCCTGATTCCCATATTTACGTGTGCTATAGCCCGCGCCTTCCAAGTGGTCCTGGGACTCCGATCACCAAAAAAATTTTTGGGCCATCAAATAAGAACTAACGAACCATAGTCACCGCCCCACTATGATCGTTCCTCAGTTTTTGCATTTTACGGCCAAAACAATAAAATTCTGCCCGATTCCCATATTTTCGTGTGCTATAGCCCACGCCTTCCAAGTGGTCCCGGGACCCCGGATCGCGATCGCTAAAATATTTTCTGGCCATAAAATACGACCTAAGGAACAATAGTCACCGTCCAGTCATGACCGTTCCTCGTTGTTTTTCGTTTTCGGCCAAAAACCTAGAATTCTGCCCGATTCCCATATTTTCGTGTGCTATAGCCCACGCCTTCCAAGTGGTCCCGGGACCCCCAGACCCCGATCGCCTATAATTTTTCCGGGCCATCCAATACGACCTAAGGAACCATAGTTACCGCTCTACCATGATCGTTCCTCATTTTTTGCGTTTTTCGACCAAATAAATAGAATTCCGCCCGATTCCCATATTTTTGTGTGCTATATCCCACGCCTTCCGAGTGGGCCGGGCCCCCCGGACTCAGATAACCTAAAGCTTTTCGGGCCATCAAATAAGACCTAAGGAACCATAGTCAACTCCCCGCCATAATCGTTCCTCATTTTTTGAATTTTTCGGCCAAAGAACTAGAATTCTGCCCGATTCCCATATTTTTGTTTGCTATAGCCCACGCCTTCCAAGTGGTCCCGGGACCCCCGGACCCCGATCTCCTAAAATTTTTCTGGGCTATCAAATACGACCTAAGGAACCATAGTCACCGCTCGGCCATGATCATTCCTCTTTTTTTGCGGTTTTCGGTAAAAAAATTAGAATTCCGCCTGATTCCCATATTTTCGTGTGCGATAGCCCGCGCCTTCCCAATGGGTAAGGCCCCACGGAACCGGATCGCCTAAAATTTTTTCGGGCCATCAAATACAACCTAAGGAACCATAGTCACCGCCCTGACATGACCTTTCCTTATTTTTTGCATTTTATGGCCAAAAAAATAGAATTCTGCCCGCTTGCCATATTTTCGTGTGCTACAGCCCACGCCTTCCAAGTGGTGCCGGGACACTCGAACCCCGATCTCCTAAAAAATTTTCGGACCATAAAATACAACCTAAGGAACCATAGTCACCGCCTCGCCAGGATCGTTCCTCGTTGTTTTGCGTTTTTCGGCCAAAAAACTAGAATTTCGCCCGATTCCCATATTTTCGTGTGCTATATCCCACGCCTTCCGAGTGGGCCGGGCCCCCCGCACTCAGATCACCTAAAATATTTTCGGGCCATCAAATAAGACCTAAGGAACCATAGTCACCTTCCCGCCATGATCGTTTCTCATTTTTTGAATTTTTTTGCCAAAAAACTAGTATTTCGCCCGATTCCCATAGTTTCATGTGCTATAATAGCCCACGCCTTCCGAGTGGTACCGGGACCCTCCGGACCCCGATCGCCTAAAATTTTTCCGAGCCATCATATACGACCTAAGGAACCATAGTCACCGACCCGCCATGACCATTCCTCATTTTTTGCGTTTTACGGCAAAAAAACTAGAATTCCGCCTCATTCCAAAATTTACGTGTGCTATTGCCCGCGCCTTCCAAGTGGCACCGGGACCCCCGGACCCCGATCACCTAAATTTTTTTCGGGCCATCAAATACGACCTAAGGAACCATAGTCACCGCCCCGCCATGATCATTCCTCATTTTATGCGGTTTTCGGCAAAAAAATTAGAATTGCGCGTGATTCCTATATTTTCGTGTGCTATAGCCCACGCCTTCCCAATGGGAAGGGCCCAGTGAAACCGGATCGCCTCAAATTTTTACGGGCCATCAAATACGACCTAAGGAACCATAGTCACCGCCTTAACATGACCTTTCCTCATTTTTTGCATTTTACGGCCAAAAAACTAGAATTCCGCCCGATTCCCATATTTTCGTGTGCTACAGCCCACGCCTTCCAAGTGGTCCCGGGACCCGCGAACCCCAATCTCCTAATAATTTTTCGGGCCATCAAATACAACCTAAGGAACCATAGTCACCGCCTCTCCATGATCGTTCCTCATTTTTGCATTTTTTGGCCAAAACACTTGAATTCCGCGCGATTCCCATATTTTCGTGTGCTATAGCCCACGCCTTCCGAGTGTTTACGGGCCCCCCGGACCCCGATCGCTAAATATTTTTCCGGGCCATCATATACGACCTAAGGAACCATAGTCACCGCCCCACCATGACCGTTCCTCATTTTTTGCGTTTTTCGGCCAAAAACCTAGAATTCTTCCCGATTCCCATATTTTCGTGTGCTATAGCCCACGCCTTCCAAGTGGTCCCGGGACCCGAGGACCCCGATCACCTAAAAATATTCCGGGCCATCAAATACGACCTAAGGAACCATAGTTACCGCCCAACCATGATCGTCCTCATTTTTGGCATTTTTCGGCCAAAAAACTAGAATTCCGCCCGATTCTCATATTTTCGTGTGCTATATCCCGCGTCTTACGAGTGGGCCGGCCCCCCCGGACTCAAATCACCTAAAATTTTTCTGGCCAGCAAATAAGACCTAAGGAACCATTGTCACCTCCCCGCCATGATCGTTCCTCATTTTTTGAATTTTTCGGCCAAAGAACTAGAATTCCGCCCGATTCCCATATTTTCGTTTGCTATAGCCCACGCCTTCCAAGTGGTCTCGGGACCACCGGACCCCGATCGCCTAAAATTTTTCTGGGCCATCAAATACGACCTAAGGAACCATAATCACCCCCCGCCATGATCATTCCTCATTTTATGCGGTTTTCGGCAAAAAAAAAATAGAATTGCGCGTGATTCCCATATTTTCGTGTGCTATAGCCCACGCCTTCCCAATGGGTAGGGCCCCACGGAACCGGATCGCATAAAATTTTTACGGGCCATCAAATACGACATAAGGAACCATAGTCACCGCCCTAACATGACCTTTCCTCATTTTTTGCATTTTACAGCCAAAAAACTAGAATTCCGCCCGATTCCCATATTTTCATGTGCTACAGCCCACGCCTTCCAAGTGGTCCCGGGACCCTCGAACCCCAATCTCTTAATAATTTTTCGGGCCATCAACTACAACCTAAGGAACCATAGTCACCGCCTCTCCATGATCGTTCCTCATTTTTGCATTTTTTGGCCAAAACACTTGAATTCCGCGCGATTCCCATATTTTCGTGTGCTATAGCCCACGCCTTCCGAGTGTTTACGGGCCCCCGGACCCCGATCGCTAAAACTTTTTCCGGGCCATCATATACGACCTAAGGAACCATAGTCACCGCCCCTCCATGACCGTTCCTCATTTTTTGCGTTTTTCGGCCAAAAACCTAGAATTCCTCCCGATTCCCATATTTTCGTGTGCTATAGCCCACGCCTTCCAAGTGGTCCCGGGACCCCAGGACCCAGATCACCTAAAAATATTCCAGGCCATCAAATACGACCTAAGGAACCATAGTCACTGCCCCGCCATGATCATTGCTCATTTTTTAAATTTTTCGGCCAAAAAACTTGAAGGCCTAATATTTTTGCGGACCATCAAATACGACCTAAGGAACCATAGTCACCGCCCTGCCATGACCTGTCCTCATTTTTTGCATTTTACGGCCAAAAACTAGAATTCCACCTGATTCCCATATTTTCGTATGCTATAGCCCACGCCTTCCAAGTGGTCCCAGGACTCCCGGACCCCGATCGCCTAAAATTATTCCGGGCCATCAAATACGACCTAAAGAACCATAGTCACTGCCCTGCCATGACCGTTCCTCGTTGTTTTGCATTATACAACCAAAAACCTAGAATTCCGCCCAATTTTTTTGTGTGCTAGCCCACGCCTTCCAAAGGGTCCCGGGACCCCCGGACCCCGATCGCCTAAAATTTTTCCGGACCATTAAATACGACCTAAGGAACCATAGTCACCGCCCCGCCATGATCGTTCCTCAATTTTTGCCTTTTTCGGCCAAAAATCTAGAATTCCGCCCGATTCCCATATTTTTGTGTGTAATAGCCCATGCCTTCCGAGTGGGCCGGCCCCCCCGGACTGTGATCACCTAAATTTTTTTCGGGCCATCAAATACGACCTAAGGAACCATAGTCACCGCACCGCCATGATCGTTCCCCATGTTTTGAAATTTTCGTCCTAAAAACTAGAATTCTGCCCGATTCCCATATTTTTGTGTGCTATAGCCCACCCTTTCAAAGTGGTCCTGGGACTCCCGGACCCCGGATCGCCTAAAAAATTCCGAGCCATCAAATACGACCTAAGGAACCAAAGTCACCGCTCCTCCTTGATCGTTCCTCATTTTTTTGCGTTTTTCGGCCAAAAAACTAGAATTTTACGTGATTCCCATGTTTTTGTGTGCTATAGCCCACGCCTTCCAAGTGGTCCCGGGACCCCGGACCGCGATCGCCTATAAATTTTTCGGGCCATAAAATACGACATAAGGAACCATAGTTACCGCCCTGCCATGACCGTTCCTCGTTGTTTTTCGTTTTACGGCCAAAAACCTAGAATTCTGCCCGATTCCCATATTTTCATGTACTATACCCACGCCTCCCAAGTGGTCCCGAGACCCCCAGACCCCAATCGCCTAAAAATTTTCTGGGCCATTAAATACGACCTAAGGAACCATAGTCATCGCCCAGCCATGATCATTCCTCATTTTTTGCAGTTTTCTGCAAAAACATTAGAATTCCGCCTGATTCCCATATTTTCGTGTGCTATAGCCCACCCCTTCCCAATGGGTAGGGTCCCACGGAACCGGATCGCCTAAAAAATTTTCGGGACATCAAATACTACCTAAGGAACCATAGTCACCGCCCTGACATGATCTTTTCTCTTTTTTTGCATTTTTCGGCCAAAAAACTAGAATTTTGCCCGATTCCCATATTTGCATGTGCTATAGCCCACGCCTTCCAAGTGGTCCCGGGACCCTAGAACCCCGATCTCCTAAAAAATTTTCGGGCCATCAAATACAACCTAATGAACCATAGTCACTGCCTCGCCATGATCGTTCCTCATTGTTTTGCGTTTTTCGGCCAAAAAACTAGAATTCCGCCCGATTCCCATATTTTCGGGTGCTATATCCCACGCCTTCCGAGTGGGTCGGGCCCCCCGGACTCAGATCACCTAAAAAAAATTTGGGCCATCAAATAAGACCTAAGGAACCATAGTCACCACCCTGCAATGATCATTCCTCATTTTTTGAATTTTTGGGCCAAAAAACTAGAATTCCGCGCGATACCCAGAGTTTCATGAGCTATTCCGAGTGGTCCCGGGACCCTCCGGACCCCGATCGCCAAAAAAATTTTTGGGCTATTAAATACGACCTAAGGAACCATAGTCACCGCCCCGCCATGACCATTCCTCGTTTTTTGCATTTTACGGTTAAAAAACTAGAATTTCGCCTGATTCCCACATTTACGTGTGCTATAGCCCCGCGCCTTCCAAGTGGCCCTGGGACCCCCAGACCCTAATCACCTAAAAATTTTCGGGCCGTAAAATACGACCTAAGGAACAATAGTCAACGCCCGGCCATGACCGTTCCTCATTGTTTTTCATTTTCGGCCAAAAACCTAGAATTCCGCCCGATTCCCATATTTTCGTGTGCTATAGCCCATGCCTTCCAAGTGGTCCCGGGACCCCCAGACCCCGATCGCCTATAATTTTTTTGGGCCATCAAATACGACCTAAGGAACCATAGTTACCGCCCCACCATGATCGTTCCTCATTTTTTGCGTTTTTCGGCCAAATAACTAGAATTCCGCCCGATTCCCATATTTTCGTGTGCTATATCCCACGCCTTCCGAGTGGGCCGGGCCCCCCGGACTCAGATAACCTAAAATTTTTCGGGCCATCAAATAAGACCTAAGGAACCATAGTCACCTCCCCGCCATGATCGTTCCTCATTTTTTGAATTTTTCGGCCAAAGAACTAGAATTCTGCCCGATTCCCATATTTTCGTTTGCTATAGCCCATGCCTTCCAAGTGGTCCCGGGACCCCCGGACCCCGATCTCCTAAAATTTTTCTGGGCCATCAAATACGACCTAAGGAACCATAGTCACCGCTCGGCCATGATCATTCCTCATTTTTTGCGGTTTTCGGTAAAAAAATTAGAATTCCGCCTGATTCCCATATTTTCGTGTGCTATAGCCCGCGCCTTCCCAATGGGTAGGGCCCCATGGAACCGGATCGCCTAAAATTTTTTCGGGCCATCAAATACAACCTAAGGAACCATAGTCACCGCCCTGACATGACCTTTCCTCATTTTTTGGATTTATGGCCAAAAAACTAGAATTCTGCCCGATTCCCATATTTTCGTGTGCTACAGCCCACGCCTTCCAAGTGGTCCCGGGACACTCGAACCCCGATCTCCTAAAAAATTTTCGGACCATCAAATACAATCTAAGGAACCATATTCACAGCCTCGCCAGGATCGTTCCTCATTGTTTTGCGTTTTTCGGCCAAAAAACTAGAATTCCGCCCGATTCCCATATTTTCGTGTGGTATATCCCACGCCTTCCGAGTGGGCCGGGCCCCCCGGACTCAAATCACCTAAAATATTTTCGGGCCATCAAATAAGACCTAAGGAACCATAGTCACCTTCTCGCCATGATCGTTTCTCATTTTTTGAATTTTTTGGCCAAAAACCTAGTATTCCGCCCGATTCCCATAGTTTTATGTGCTATAATAGCCCACGCCTTCCGAGGGGTACCGGGACCCTCCGGACCCCGATCGCCTAAAATTTTTTCGAGCCATCAAATACGACCTAAGGAACCATAGTCACTGCCCCGCCATGACCATTCCTCGTTTTTTGCATTTTACTGCCAAAAAACTAGAATTTTGCCTGATTCCCATATTTACGTGTGCTATAGCCCTCGCCTTCCAAGTGGTCCCGGGATCCCCGGACCCCGATCACCTAAATTTTTTTCGGGCCATCAAATACGACCTAAGGAACCATAGTCACCGCCCTACTATGATCGTTCCTCAGTTTTTGCATTTTACGGCCAAAACACTAGAATTTCGCCCGATTCCCATATTTTCATGTGCTATAGCCCACGCCTTCCAAGTGGTCTCGGGACCCCAGGACCCCGATCACCTAAAAATATTCCGGGCCATCAAATACGACCTAAGGAACCATAGTTACCGCCCCACCATGATCGTTCCTCATTTTTGGCATTTTTCGGCCAAAAAACTAGAATTCCGCCCGATTCTCATATTTTCGTGTGCTATATCCCACGCCTTCCGAGTGGGCCGGCCCCCCCGGACTCAAATCACCTAAAATTTTTCTAGCCAGCAAATAAGACCTAAGGAACCATTATCACCTCCCCGACATGATCGTTCCTCATTTTTTTGAATTTTTCGGCCAAAGAACTAGAATTCCGCCCGATTCCCATATTTTCGTTTGCTATAGCCCACGCCTTCCAAGTGGTCTCGGGACCACCGGACCCCGATCGCCTAAAATTTTTCTGGGCCATCAAATACGACCTAAGGAACCATAATCACCCCCCGCCATGATCATTCCTCATTTTATGCGGTTTTCGGCAAAAAAATTAGAATTGCGCGTGATTCCCAAATTTTCGTGTGCTATAGCCCACGCCTTCCCAATGGGTAGGGCCCCACGGAACCGGATCGCCTAAAATTTTTACGGGCCATCAAATACGACCTAAGGAACCATAGTCGCCGCCCTAACATGACCTTTCCTTATTTTTTGCATTTTACGGCCAAAAAACTAGAATTCTGCCCGATTCCCATATTTTCGTGTGCTACAGCCCACGCCTTCCAAGTGTTCCCGGGACCCTCGAACCCCAATCTCCTAATAATTTTTCGGGCCATCAAATACAACCTAAGGAACCATAGTCACCGCCCCTCCATGACCGTTCCACATTTTTTTCCTTTTTACGTCCAAAACACTAGAATTTTGGGAGATTACCATATTTTAGTAAGCTAGAGCCCACGCCTTCCGAGTGGTCCCGGGCCACGGACCCCGATCGCCTAAAATTCTTCTGGGCCATAAAATACGACATATGGAACCATAGTCACTGCCCCGCCATGATCATTGCTCATTTTTTAAGTTTTTCGGCCAAAAAACTTGAAGGCCTAATATTTTTGCGGACCATCAAATACGACCTAAGGAACCATAGTCACCGCCCCGCCATGACCTGTCCTCATTTTTTGCATTTTACGAACAAAAACTAGAATTCCACCTGATTCCCATATTTTCGTATGCTATAGCCCACGCCTTCCAAGTGGTCCCAGGACTCCCGGACCCCGATCGCCTAAAATTATTCCGGGCCATCAAATACGACCTAAAGAACCATAGTCACTGCCCTGCCATGACCGTTCCTCGTTGTTTTGCATTATACGGCCAAAAACCTAAAATTCCGCCCAATTTTTTTGTGTGCTAGCCCACGCCTTCCAAAGGGTCCCGGGACCCCCGGACCCCGATCGCCTAAAATTTTTCCGGACCATTAAATACGACCTAAGGAACCATAGTCACCGCCCCGCCATGATCGTTCCTCATTTTTTGCCTTTTTCGGCTAAAAATCTAGAATTCAGCCCGATTCCCATATTTTCGTGTGTAATAGCCCATGCCTTCCGAGTGGGCCGGCCCCCCCGGACTGTGATCGTCTAAATTTTTTTCGGGCCATCAAATACGACCTAAGGAACCATAGTCACCGAACCTCCATGATCGTTCCCCATGTTTTGAAATTTTCGGCCTAAAAACTAGAATTCTGCCCGATTCCCATATTTTAGTGTGCTATAGCCCACCCCTTCAAAGTGGTCCCAGGACCCCCGGATCCCGGATCGCCTAAAAATTTTCCAGGCCATCAAATACGACCTAAGGAACCAAAGTCACCGCTCCTCCATGATCGTTCCTCATTTTTTTGTGTTTTTCGGCCAAAAAACTAGAATTTTGCGCGATTCCCAAGTTTTTGTGTGCTATAGCCCACGCATTCCAAGTGGTCCCGGGACTCCCGGACCCCGATCGCCTAAAATTTTTCCGGGCCATCAAATACGACCTAAAGAACCATAGTCACTGCCCTGCCATGACCGTTTCTCGTTGTTTTGCATTTTACGGCCAAAAACCTAGAATTCCGCCCGATTTCCATATTTTCATGTGCTAGCCCACGCCTTCCAAAGGGTCCTGGGACCCCCGGACCCCGATCGCCTAAAATTTTTCCGGACCATTAAATACGACCTAAGGAACCATAGTCACCGCCCCGCCATGATCGTTCCTCATTTTTTGCCTTTTTCGGCCAAAAATCTAGAATTCAGCCCGATTCCCATATTTTCGTGTGTAATAGCCCATGCCTTCCGAGTGGGCCGGCCCCCCCGGACTGTGATCGCCTAAATTTTTTTCGGGCCATCAAATACGACCTAAGGAACCATAGTCACCGCACCGCCATGATTGTTCCCCATGTTTTGAAATTTTCGGCCTAAAAACTAGAATTCTGCCCGATTCCCATATTTTTGTGTGCTATAGCCCACCCCTTCAAAATGGTCCCAGGACCCCCGGATCCCGGATCGCCTAAAAATTTTTCAGGCCATCAAATACGACCTAAGGAACCAAAGTCACCGCTCCTCCATGATCGTTCCTCATTTTTTTGCATTTTTCGGCCAAAAAACTAGAATTTTGCGCGATTCCCATGATTTTGTGTGCTATAGCCCACGCATTCCAAGTGGTCCCGGAACTCCCGGACCCCGATCGCCTAAAATTTTTCCGGGCCATCAAATACGACCTAAAGAACCATAGTCACTGCCCTGCCATGACCGTTCCTCGTTGTTTTGCGTTTTACGGCCAAAAACCTAGAATTCCGCCCGATTTCCATATTTTCGTGTGCTAGCCCACGCCTTCCAAAGGGTCCCGGGACCCCTGGACCCCGATCGCCTAAAATTTTTCCGGACCATTAAATACGACCTAAGGAACCATAGTCACCGCCTCGCCATGATCGTTCCTCATTTTTTGCCTTTTTCGGCCAAAAATCTAGAATGCAGCCCGATTCCCATATTTTCGTGTTTAATAGCCCACGCCTTCCGAGTGGGTCGGCACCCCCGGACTGTGATCGCCTAAATTTTTTTCGGGCCATCAAATACGACCTAAGGAACTATAGTCACCGCACCGCCATGATCGTTCCCCATGTTTTGAAATTTTCGGCCTAAAAACTAGAATTCTGCCCGATTCCCATATTTTTGTGTGCTATAGCCTACCCCTTCAAAGTGGTCCCGGGACCCCCGGATCCCGGATCGCCTAAAAATTTTCCAGGCCATCAAATACGACCTAAGGAACCAAAGTCACCGCTCCTACATGATCGTTCCTCATTTTTTTGCGTTTTTCGGCCAAAAAACTAGAATTTTGCACGATTTCCCATGTTTTCGTGTGCTATAGCCCACGCCTTCCGCGTGGTGCCGAGGCCTTCCGGACCCCGATCACCTAAAATTATTCCATACCATATAATACGACCTAAGGAACCATAGTCACTGCCCCGCCAAGATCATTCCTTATTTTTTGCATTTTTCCGCCAAAAAACTAGAATTCCACCCGATTCCCATATTTTTGTGTGCTATAGCCCACGCCTTCCCAATGGGTAGGGCCCCATGGAGCCGGATCGCATAATATTTTTGCGGACCATCAAATACGACCTAAAGAACCATAGTCACCGCCCTGCCATGACCGTTCCTCGTTGTTTTGCGTTTTACGGCCAAAAACCTAGAATTCCGCCCGATTCCCATATTTTCGTGTGCTAGCCCACGCCTTCCAAGGGGTCCCAGGACCCCCGGACCCTGATCGCCTAAAATTTTTCCGGACTATTAAATACGACCTAAGGAACCATAGTCACCGCCCCGCCATGATCGTTCCTTATTTTTTGCCTTTATCGGCAAAAAATCTAGAATTCTGCCCGATTCCCATATTTTCGCGTGTAATAGCCCACGCCTTCCGAGTGGGCCGGCCCCCCCGGACTGTGATAGCCTAAATGTTTTTCGGACCATCAAATACGACCTATGGAACCATAGTCACCGCATCGCCATGATAGTTTCCCATTTTTTGAATTTTTCTGCCTAAAAACTAGAATTCCGCTGGATTGCCATATTTTTGTGTGCTATAGCCCACTCCTTCCAAGTGGTCCCGGGAACCCCGGACCCCAGATCGCCTAAAAATTTTTCGGGCCATCAAATACGACCTATGGAACCATAGTCACCGCCCTAACATGACCTTTCCTCATTTTTTGCATTTTACGGCCAAAAAACTAAAATTCTGCCCGATTCCCATATTTTCGTGTGCTATAGCCCACGCCTTCCAAGTGGTCCCGGGACACGCGAACCCCGATCTCCTAAAAAAATTTTGGGCCATCAAATACAACCTAAAGAACCATAGTCACCGCCTCGCCATGATCGTTCCTCATTGTTTTGCGTTTTTCGGCCAAAAAACTAGAATTCCGCCCGATTCCCATATTTTCGTGTGCTATATCCTACGCCTTCCGAGTGGGCCGGGCCCCTCGAACTCAGATCACCTAAAAAAAATTTGGGCCATCAAATAAGACCTAAGGAACCATAGTCACCTCCCCGCCATGATCGTTCCTCATTTTTTGAATTTTTCGGACAAAAAACTTGAATTCCGCCCGATTCCCATAGTTTCATGTGCGATAATAGCCCACGCCTTCCGAGTGGTCCCGGAACCTTCATGACCCCGATCGCCTAAAATATTTTCGGGCCATTAAATACGACCTAAGGAACCATAGTCACCGCTCCGCCATGACCATTCCTCATTTTTTGCGTTTTACGGCAAAAAAACTAGAATTCCGCCTCATTCCAAAATTTACGTGTGCTATTGCCCGCGCCTTCCAAGTGGCACCGGGACCCCCGGACCCCGATCACCTAAAAATTTTCGGGCCATCATATAAGATCTAAGGAACCATAGTCACCGCCCTACTATGATCGTTCCTTAGGTTTTGCATTTTACGGACAAAACACTAGAATTCCGCCTGATTCCCATATTTTTGTGTGATATAGCCCACGCCTTCCAAGTGGTCCCGGGACCCCGGACCGCGATTGCCTAAAATTTTTTCGAGCCATAAAATACGACCTAAGGAACAATAGTCACCGCCCTGCCATGACCGTTCCTCGTTGTTTTTTGTTTTACGTCCAAAAACCTAGAATTCCGCCCGATTCCCATATTTTTGTGTGCTATAGCCCACGCCTTCCAACTGGTCCCGGGACCCCCGGACCCCGATCGCCTAAAATTTTTCCGGTCCATCAAATACGACCTAAGGAACCATAGTTACCGCCCCACCATGATCGTTCCTCATTTTTTGCGTTTTTTGACAAATAAACTAGAATTTCGCCCGATTTCCATATTTTCGTGTGCTATATCCCACGTCTTCCGAGTGGGCCGGGCCCCCCTGACTCAGATCACCTAAAATTTTTCGGGCCATCAAATAAGACCTAAGGAACCATAGTCACCTCCCCACCATGATCGTTCCTCATTTTTTGAATTTTTCGGCCAAAGAACTAGAATTCCGCCCGATTCCCATATTTTCGTTTGCTATAGCCCATGCCTTCCAAGTGGTCCCGGGACCCCGATCGCCTAAAATGTTTCTGGGCCATCAAATACGACCTAAGGAACCATAGTCACCGCCCCGCCATGATCATTCCTCATTTTATGCAGTTTTCGGAAAAAAAAATTAGAATTGCACCTGATTCCCATATTTTCGTGTGCTATAACCCACGCCTTCCCAATGGGTAGGGCCCCACGGAACCGGATCGCCTAAAATTTTTCCGGGCCAACAAATACGACCTAAGGAACCATAGTCACCTCCCTGATATGACCTTTCCTAATTTTTTGCATTTTACGGCCAAAAAACTAGAATTCTGCCCGATTCCCATATTTTCGTGTGTTATCGCCCACGCCTTCCAAGTGGTCCCGGTACCCTCGAACCCCAATCTCCTAATAATTTTTCGGGCCATCAAATATAACCTAAGGAACCATAGTCACCGCCTCTCCATGATCGTTCCTCATTTTTGCATTTTTTGGCCAAAACACTTGAGTTCCGCGCGATTCCCATATTTTCGTGTGCTATAGCCCACGCCTTCCGAGTGGTCACGGGCCCCCCGGACCCCGATCGCCAAAAAGTTTTTCGGGCCATCATATACGACCTAAGGAACCATAGTCACCACCCCTCCATGATCGTTCCTCATGTTTTGTGTTTTTTGGTCAAAAACCTAGAATTCCGTGCGATTCCCATATTTTTGTGTGCTATAGCCCACGCCTTCCGAGTGGTCCCATGCCACGCACCCCGATCGCCTAAAATTATTCCGTACCATAAAATACGACCTAAGGAACCATAGTCACCACCCCGCCATGATTGTTCCTCATATTTTGCGTTTTTCGGCCCAAAAAAACTAGAATTCCGCCCGATTCCCATATTTTCGTGTGCTATAACCCACGCCTTCCAAGTGGTCATGGGACCCCCGGACCCCGATCGACTAAAATTGTTCCGGGCCATAAAATACGACATATGTAACCGTAGTCACTGCCCCGCCATGATCATTGCTCATTTTTTGAGTTTTTCGGCCAAAAAACTAGAATGCCTAATATTTTTGCGGGCCATCAAATACGACCTAAGGAACCATAGTCATCGCCCCGCCATGACCTGTCCTCATTTTTTGCATTTTACGGCCAAAAACTAGAATTCCACCTGATTCCCATATTTTCAAATGCTATAGCCCACGCCTTCCAAGTGGTCCCAGAATTCCCGGACCCCGATCGCCTAAAAATTTTTCGGGCCATCAAATACGACCTAAAGAACCATAGTCACCGCCATGCCATGACCGTTCCTCATTTTTTTTGCATTTTTTCGGCCAAAAAAAAAACTAGAATTCCGCCCGATTCCCATATTCTCGTGTGCTATAGCCCACGCCTTCCAAGTGGTCACGGGACCCGCAGGCCCCGATCGCCTAAAATTATTCCGGGCCATAAAATACGACATATGTAACCATAGTCACTGCCCCGCCATGATCATTGCTCATTTTTTGAGTTTTTCGGCCAAAAATCTAGAATGCCTAATATTTTTGCGGGCCATCAAATACGACCTAAGGAACCATAGTCACCGACCCGCCATGACCATTCCTCATTTTTTGCGTTTTACGGCAAAAAAACTAGAATTCCGCCTCATTCCAAAATTTACGTGTGCTATTGCCCGCGCCTTCCAAGTGGCACCGGGACCCCCGGACCCCGATCACCTAAAAATTTTCGGGCCATCAAATAAGATCTAAGGAACCATAGTCACCGCCCTACTATGATCGTTCCTCAGGTTTTGCATTTTATGGCCAAAACACTAGAATTCCGCCCGATTCCCATATTTTCGTGTGCTATAGCCCACGCCTTCCAAGTGGTCCCGGGACCCCGGACCGCGATCGCCTAAAATTTTTACGAGCCATAAAATACGACCTAAGGAACAATAGTCACCGCCTTGCCATGACCGTTCCTCGTTGTTTTTTGTTTTACGTCCAAAAACCTAGAATTCCGCCCGATTCCCATATTTTCGTGTGCTATAGCCCACGCCTTCCAACTGGTCCCGGGACCCCCGGACCCCGATCGCCTAAAATTTTTCCGGTCCATCAAATATGACCTAAGGAACCATAGTTACCGCCCCACCATGATCGTTCCTCATTTTTTGCGTTTTTCGACAAATAAACTAGAATTTCGCCCGATTCTCATATTTTCGTGTGCTATATCCCACGCCTTCTGAGTGGGCCGGGCCCCCCTGACTCAGATCACCTAAAATTTTTCGGGCCATCAAATAAGACCTAAGGAACCATAGTCACCTCCCCACCATGATCGTTCCTCATTTTTTGAATTTTTCGGCCAAAGAACTAGAATTCCGCCCGATTCCCATATTTTCGTTTGCTATAGCCCATGCCTTCCAAGTGGTCCCGGGACCCCGGGACCCCGATCGCCTAAAATGTTTCTGGGCCATCAAATACGACCTAAGGAACCATAGTCACCGCCCCGCCATGGTCATTCCTCATTTTATGCAGTTTTTGGCAAAAATATTAGAATTGCACCTGATTCCCATATTTTCATGTGCTATAGCCCACGCCTTCCCAATGGGTAGGGCCCCACGGAACCGGATCGCCTAAAATTTTTCCGGGCCATCAAATACGACCTAAGGAACCATAGTCACCTCCCTGACATGACCTTTCCTAATTTTTTGCATTTTACGGCCAAACAACTAGAATTCTGACTGATTCCCATATTTTCGTGTGTTATCGCCCACGCCTTCCAAGTGGTCCCGGTACCCTCGAACCCCAATCTCCTAATAATTTTTCGGGCCATCAAATATAACCTAAGGAACCATAGTCACCGCCTCTCCATGATCGTTCCTCATTTTTGCATTTTTTGGCCAAAACACTTGAGTTCCGCGCGATTCCCATATTTTCGTGTGCTATAGCCCACGCCTTCCGAGTGGTCACGGGCCCCCCGGACCCCGATCGCCAAAAAGTTTTTCGGGCCATCATATATGACCTAAGGAACCATAGTCACCGCCCCTCCATGATCGTTCCTCATGTTTTGCATTTTTTGGTCAAAAACCTAGAATTCCGTGCGATTCCCATATTTTTGTGTGCTATAGCCCACGCCTTCCGAGTGGTCCCAGGCCACGCACCCCGATCGCCTAAAATTATTCCGTACCATAAAATACGACCTAAGGAACCATAGTCACCACCCCGCCATGATCGTTCCTCATATTTTGCATTTTTCGGCCCAAAAAAACTAGAATTCCGCCCGATTCCCATATTTTCGTGTGCTATAGCCCACGCCTTCCAAATGGTCACGGGACCCCCGGACCCCGATCGCCTAAAATTGGTCTGGGCCATAAAATACGACATATGTAAACATAGTCACTGCCCCGCCATGATCATTGCTCATTTTTTGAGTTTTTCGGCCAAAAAACTAGAAAGCCTAATATTTTTGCGGGCCATCAAATATGACTTAAGGAACCATAGTCATCGCCCCCGCCATGACCTGTCCTCATTTTTTGCATTTTACGGCCAAAAACTAGAATTCCACCTGATTCCCATATTTTCGAATGCTATAGCCCACGCCTTCCAAGTGGTCCCGGAATTCCCGGACCCCGATCGCCTAAAAATTTTTCGGGCCATCAAATACGACCTAAAGAACCATAGTCACCGCCATGCCATGACCGTTCCTCATTTTTTTTGCGTTTTTCGGCCCAAAAAAAAAACAAGAATTCCGCCCGATTCCCATATTCTCGCGTGCTATAACCCACGCCTTCCAAGTGGTCACGGGTCCCGCGGACCCCGATCGCCTAAAATTGTTCCGGGCCATAAAATACGACATATGTAACCATAGTCACTGCCCCGCCATGATCATTGCTCATTTTTTGAGTTTTTCGGCCAAAAAACTAGAATGCCTAATATTTTTGTCGGCCATCAAATACAATCTAAGGAACCATAGTCACCGCCCCGCCATGACCTGTCCTCATTTTTTGCATTTTACGGCCAAAAACTAGAATTCCACCTGATTCCCATATTTTCGTATGCTATAGCCCACGCCTTCCAAGTGGTCCCGGAATTCCCGGACCCCGATCGCCTAAAATTTTTCCGGGCGATCAAATACGACCTAAAGAACCATAGTCACCGCCATGCCATGACCGTTCCTCATTTTTTTGCGTTTTTCGGCCAAAAAAAACTAGAATTCCGCCCGATTCCCATATTTTCGTGTGCTATAGCCCACGCCTTCCAAGTGGTCACGGGACCCCCGGACCCCGATCGCTTAAAAATTTTTCGGGCCATAAAATATGACATATGTAACCGTAGTCACTGCCCCGCCATGATCATTGCTCATTTTTTGAGTTTTTCGGCCAAAAAACTAGAATGCCTAATATTTTTGCAGGCCATCAAATACGACCTAAGGAACCATAGTCATCGCCCCGCCATGACTTGTCCTCATTTTTTGCATTTTACGGCCAAAAACTAGAATTCCACCTAATTCCCATATTTTCGAATGCTATAGCCCACGCCTTCCAAGTGGTCCCGGAATTCCCGGTCCCCGATCGCCTAAAAAGTTTTCGGGCCATCAAATACGATCTAAAGAACCATAGTCACCGCCATGCCATGACTGTTCCTCATTTTTTTTGCGTTTTTTCGGCCCAAAAAAAAAAACTAGAATTCCGCCCGATTCCCATATTCTCGTGTGCTATAGCCCACGCCTTCCAAGTGGTCACGGGACCCGCGGACCCCGATCGCCTAAAATTGTTACGGGCCATAAAATACGACATATGTAACCATAGTCACTGCCCCGCCATGATCATTGCTCATTTTTTGAGTTTTTCGGCCAAAAATCAAGAATGCCTAATATTTTTGCGGGCTATCAAATACGACCTAAGGAACCATAGTCACTGCCCCGCCATGACCATTCCTCATTTTTTGCGTTTTACGGCAAAAAAACTAGAATTCTGCCTCATTCCGATCACCTAAAATGTTTCTGGGCCATCAAATACGACCTAAGGAACCATAGTCACCGCCCCGCCATGATCATTCCTCATTTTATGCAGTTTTCGGCAAAAAAATTAGAATTGCACCTGATTCCCATATTTTCGTGTGCTATAACCCACGCCTTCCCAATGGGTAGGGCCCCACGGAACCGGATCGCCTAAAATTTTTCCGGGCCATCAAATACGACCTAAGGAACCATAGTCACCTCCCTGACATGACCTTTCCTAATTTTTTGCATTTTACGGCCAAAAAACTAGAATTCTGCCCGATTCCCAAATTTTCGTGTGTTATCGCCCACGCCTTCCAAGTGGTCCTGGTACCCTCGAACCCCAATCTCCTAATAATTTTTCGGGCCATCAAATATAACCTAAGGAACCATAGTCACCGCCTCTCCATGATCGTTCCTCATTTTTGCATTTTTTGGCCAACACACTTGAGTTCCGCGCGATTCCCATATTTTCGTGTCCTATAGCCCACGCCTTCCGAGTGGTCACGGGCCCCCCGGACCCCGATCGCCAAAAAGTTTTTCGGGCCATCATATATGACCTAAGGAACCATAGTCACCGCCCCTCCATGATCGTTCCTCATGTTTTGCATTTTTTGGTCAAAAACCTAGAATTCCGTGCGATTCCCATATTTTTGTGTGCTATAGCCCACGCCTTCCGAGTGGTCCCAGGCCACGCACCCCGATCGCCTAAAATTATTCCGTACCATAAAATATGACCTAAGGAACCATAGTCACCACCCCGCCATGATCGTTCCTCATATTTTGCATTTTTCGGCCCAAAAAAACTAGAATTCCGCCCGATTCCCATATTTTCGTGTGCTATAGCCCACGCCTTCCAAGTGGTCACGGGACCCCCGGACCCCGATCGCCTAAAATATGTCTGGGCCATAAAATACGACATATGTAAACATAGTCACTGCCCCGCTATGATCATTGCTCATTTTTTGAGTTTTTCGGCCAAAAAACTAGAATGCCTAATATTTTTGCGGGCCATCAAATACGACCTAAGGAACCATAGTCATCGCCCCCGCCATGTCCTGTCCTCATTTTTTGCATTTTACGGCCAAAAACTAGAATTCCACCTGATTCCCATATTTTCGAATGCTATAGCCCACGCCTTCCAAGTGGTCCTGGAATTCCCGGACCCCGATCGCCTAAAAATTTTTCGGGCCATCAAATACGACCTAAAGAACCATAGTCACCGCCATGCCACGACCGTTCCTCATTTTTTTGCGTTTTTCGGCCCAAAAAAAACTAGAATTCCGCCCGATTCCCATATTCTCGTGTGCTATAGCCCACGCCTTCCAAGTGGTCACGGGTCCCGCGGACCCTGATCGCCTAAAATTGTTCCGGGCCATAAAATACGACATATGTAACCATAGTCACTGCCCCGCCATGATCATTGCTCATTTTTTGAGTTTTTCGGCCAAAAAACTCGAATGCCTAATATTTTTGCCGGCCATCAAATACGACCTAAGGAACCATAGTCACCGCCCCGCCATGACCTGTCCTCATTTTTTGCATTTTACGGCCAAAAACTAGAATTCCACCTGATTCCCATATTTTCGAATGCTATAGCCCACGCCTTCCAAGTGGTCCTGGAATTCCCGGACCCCGATCGCCTAAAAATTTTTCGGGCCATCAAATACGACCTAAAGAACCATAGTCACCGCCATGCCACGACCGTTCCTCATTTTTTTGCGTTTTTCGGCCCAAAAAAAAACTAGAATTCCGCCCGATTCCCATATTCTCGTGTGCTATAGCCCACGCCTTCCAAATGGTCACGGGACCCCCGGACCCCGATCGCCTAAATTTGTTCCGGGCCATAAAATACGACATATGTAACCATAGTCACTGCCCCGCCATGATCATTGCTCATTTTTTGAGTTTTTCGGCCAAAAAACTAGAATGCCTAATATTTTTGCGGGCCATCAAATACGACCTAAGGAACCATAGTCATCGCCCCGCCATGACCTGTCCTCATTTTTTGCATTTTACGGCCAAAAACTAGAATTCCACCTGTTTCCCATATTTTCGAATGCTATAGCCCACGCCTTCCAAGTGGTCCCGGAATTCCCGGACCCCGATCGCCTAAAAAATTTTCGGGCCATCAAATACGACCTAAAGAACCATAGTCACTGCCATGCCATGACCGTTCCTCATTTTTTTGCATTTTTCAGCCCAAAAAAAAACTAGAATTCCGCCCGATTCCCATTTCGTGTGCTATAGCCCACGCCTTCCAAGTGGTCATGGGACCCGCGGACCCCGATCGCCTAAAATTTTTCCGGGCCATAAAATACGACATATGTAACCATAGTCACTGCCCCGCCATGATCATTGCTCATTTTTTGAGTTTTTCGGCCAAAAATCTAGAATGCCTAATATTTTTGCGGGCCATCAAATACAACCTAAGGAACCATAGTCACTGCCCCGCCATGACTTGTCCTCATTTTTTGCATTTTACGGCCAAAAACTTGAATTCCACCTGATTCCCATATTTTCGTATGCTATAGCCCACGCCTTCGAAGTGGTCCCGGAATTCCCGGACCCCGATCGCCTAAAATATTTTCGGGCCATCAAATACGACCTAAAGAACCATAGTCACCGCCATGCCATGACCGTTCCTCATTGTTTTGCATTTTACGGCCAAAAACCTAGAATTCCGCCCGATTCCCATATTTTCGTGTGCTATAGCCCACTCCTTCCAAGTGGTCCCGGGACCCCGGACCGCGATCGCCTAAAAAATTTTCGAGCCATAAAATACGACCTAAGGAACAATAGTCACCGCCCTGCCATGACCATTCCTCGTTGTTTTTTGTTTTACGTCCAAAAAACTAGAATTCCGCCCGATTCCCATATTTTCGTGTGCTACGCCTTCCAACTGGTCCCGGGACCCCCGGACCCTGATCGCCTAAAATTTTTCCGGTCCATCAAATACGACCTAAGGAACCATAGTTACCGCCCCACCATGATCGTTCCTCATTTTTTGCGTTTTTCGACAAATAAATTAGAATTTCGCCCGATTCTCATATTTTCGTGTGCTATACCCCACGCCTTCCGAGTGGGCCGGGCCCCCTGACTCAGATCACCTAAAATTTTTTGGGCCATCAAATAAGACCTAAGGAACCATAGTCACCTCCCCACCATGATCGTTCGTCCTTTTTTGAATTTTTCGGCCAAAGAACTAGAATTCCGCCCGATTCCCATATTTTCATTTGCTATAGCCCATGCCTTCCAAGTGGTCCCGGGACCCCGGGACCCCGATCGCCTAAAATGTTTCTGGGCCATCAAATACGACCTAAGGAACCATAGTCACCGCCCCGCCATGATAATTCCTCATTTTATGCAGTTTTCGGCAAAAAAATTAGAATTGCACCTGATTCCCATATTTTCGTGTGATATAGCCCACGCCTTCCCAATGGGTAGGGCCCCACGGAACCGGATCGCCTAAAATTTTTTCGGGCCATCAAATACGACCTAAGGAACCATTGTCACCTCCCTGACATGACCTTTCCTAATTTTTTGCATTTTACGGCCAAAAAGCTAGAATTCTGCCCGATTCCCATATTTTCGTGTGTTATCGCCCACGCCTTCCAAGTGGTCCCGGTACCCTCGAACCCCAATCTCCTAATAATTTTTCGGACCATCAAATATAACCTAAGGAATCATAGTCACCGCCTCTCCATGATCGTTCCTCATTTTTGCATTTTTTGGCCAAAACACTTGAGTTCCGCGCGATTCCCATATTTTCGTGTGCTATAGCCCACGCCTTCCGAGTGGTCACGGCCCCCCGGACCCCGATCGCCAAAAAGTTTTTCGGGCCATCATATACGACCTAAGGAACCACAGTCACCGCCCCTCCATGATCGTTCCTTATGTTTTTCGTTTTTTGGTCAAAAACCTAGAATTCCGTGCGATTCCCATATTTTTGTGTGCTATAGCCCACGCCTTCCGAGTTGTCTCAGGCCACGCACCCCGATCGCCTAAAATAATTCCGTACCATAAAATACGACCTAAGGAACCATAGTAACCACCCCGCCATGATCGATCCTCATATTTTGCGTTTTTCGGCCAAAAAAAACTAGAATTCCGCCCGATTCCCATATTTTCGTGTGCTATAGCCCACGCCTTCCAAGTGGTCACGGGACCCCCGGACCCCGATCGCCTAAAATTGGTCTGGGCCATAAAATACGACATATGTAAATATAGTCACTGCCCCGCCATGATCATTGCTCATTTTTTGAGTTTTTTGGCCAAAAAACTAGAATGCCTAATATTTTTGCGGGCCATCAAATACGACCTAAGGAACCATAGTCATCGCCCCCGCCATGACCTGTCCTCATTTTTTGCATTTTACGGCCAAAAACTAGAATTCCACCTGATTCCCATATTTTCGAATGCTATAGGCCACGCCTTCCAAGTGGTCCCGGAATTCCCGGACCCCGATCGCCTAAAAAATTTTCGGGCCATCAAATACGACCTAAAGAACCATAGTCACCGCCATGCCATGACCGTTCCTCATTTTTTTGTGTTTTTCGGCCCAAAAAAAACTAGAATTCCGCCCGATTCCCATATTCTCGTGTGCTATAGCCCACGCCTTCCAAGTGGTCACGGGTCCCGCAGACCCCGATCGCCTATAATTGTTCCGGGCCATAAAATACGACATATGTAACCATAGTCACTGCCCCGCCATGATCATTGCTCATTTTTTGAGTTTTTCGGCCAAAAAACTAGAATGCCTAATATTTTTGCCGGCCATCAAATACGACCCAAGGAACCATAGTCACCGCCCCGCCATGAACTGTCCTCATTTTTGCATTTTACGGCCAAAAACTAGAATTCCACCTGATTCCCATATTTTCGTATGCTATAGCCCATGCCTTCCAAGTGGTCCCGGAATTCCCGGACCCCGATCGCCTAAAATTTTTCCGGGCCATCAAATACGACCTAAAGAACCATAGTCACCGCCATGCCATGACCGTTCCTCATTTTTTTGCTTTTTTCGGCCAAAAAAAACTAGAATTCCGCCCGATTCCCATATTTTCGTGTGCTACAGCCCACGCCTTCCAAGTGGTCACGGGACCCCCGGACCCCGATCGCCTAAAATTGTTTCGGGCCATAAAATACGACATATGTAACCATAGTCACTGCCCCGCCATGATCATTGCTCATTTTTTGAGTTTTTCGGCCAAAAAACTAGAATGCCTAATATTTTTGCCGGCCATCAAATACGACCCAAGGAACCATAGTCACCGCCCCGCCATGACCTGTCCTCATTTTTTGCATTTTACGGCCAAAAACTAGAATTCCACCTGATTCCCATATTTTTGTATGCTATAGCCCATGCCTTCCAAGTGGTCCCGGAATGCCACGCACCCCGATCGCCTAAAATTTTTCCGGGCCATCAAATACGACCTAAAGAACCATAGTCACCGCCATGCCATGACCGTTCCTCATTTTTTTGCGTTTTTCGGCCAAAAAAAACTAGAATTCCGCCCGATTCCCATATTTTCGTGTGCTATAGCCCACGCCTTCCAAGTGGTCACGGGACCCCCGGACCCCGATCGCCTAAAATTGTTTCGGGCCATAAAATACGACATATGTAACCATAGTCACTGCCCCGCCATGATCATTGCTCATTTTTTGAGTTTTTCGGCCAAAAAACTAGAATGCCTAATATTTTTGCGGGCCATCAAATACGACCTAAGGAACCATAGTCAGCACCCCGCCATGACCTGTCCTCATTTTTTGCATTTTACGGCCAAAAACTAGAATTCCACCTGATTCCCATATTTTCGAATGCTATAGCCCACGCCTTCCAAGTGGTCTCGGAATTCCCGGACCCCGATCGCCTAAAAAATTTTCGGGCCATCAAATACGACCTAAAGAACTATAGTCACCGCCATGCCATGACCGTTCCTCATTTTTTTGCGTTTTTCGGCCCAAAAAAAAACTAGAATTCCGCCTGATTCCCATATTCTCGTGTGCTATAGCCCACGCCTTCCAAGTGGTCACGGGACCCGCGGACCCCGATCGCCTAAAATTGTTTCGGGCCATAAAATACGACATATATAACCATAGTCACTGCCCCGCCATGATCATTGCTCATTTTTTGAGTTTTTCGGCCAAAATTCTAGGATGCCTAATATTTTTGCGGGCCATCAAATACGACCTAAGGAACCATAGTCACCGCCCCGCCATGACTTGTCCTCATTTTTTTGCATTTTACGGCCAAAAACTTGAATTCCACCTGATTCCCATATTTTCGTATGCTATAGCCCACGCCTTCTAAGTGGTCCCGGAATTCCCGGACCCCGATCGCCTAAAATATTTGCGGGCCATCAAATACAACCTAAAGAACCATAGTCACCGCCATGCCATGACCGTTCCTCATTTTTTAGCTTTTTACGGCCAAAAACCTAGAATTCCGCCCGATTCCCATATTTTCGTGTACCATAACCCATGCCTTCTAAGTGGTCCCGGGACCCTCAAACCCCAATCTCCTAATAATATTTTGGGCCATCAAATATAACCTAAGGAAACATAGTCACCGCCTCTCCATGATCGTTCCTCATTTTTGCATTTTTTGGCCAAAACACTTGAATTCCGCACGATTCCCATATTTTCGTGCGCTATAGCCCACGACTTCCGAGTGGTCACGGGCCCCCCGGACCCCGATCGCCAAAAATTTTTCCGGGCCATCATATACGACCTAAGGAACCATAGTCACCGCCCCTCCATGATCGTTCCTCATTTTTTTCATTTTTTGGTCAAAACCCTAGAATTTCGCGCGATTCCCATAATTTCGTGTGCTATAGCCCACGCCTTCCGAGTGGTCCCAGGCCACGCACCCCGATCGCCTAAAATTTTTCCGGGCCATCAAATACGACCTAAAGAACCATAGTCACCGCCATGCCATGACCGTTCCTCATTTTTTTGCGTTTTTCGGCCAAAAAAAACTAGAATTCCGCCCGATTCCCATATTTTCGTGTGCTATAGCCCACGCCTTCCAAGTGGTCACGGGACCCCCGGACCCCGATCGCCTAAAATTTTTTCGGGCCATAAAATACGACATATGTAACCGTAGTCACTGCCCCGCCATGATCATTGCTCATTTTTTGAGTTTTTCGGCCAAAAAACTAGAATGCCTAATATTTTTGCGGGCCATCAAATACGACCTAAGGAACCATAGTCATCGCCCCGCCATGACCTGTCCTCATTTTTTGCATTTTACGGCCAAAAACTAGAATTCCACCTGATTCCCATATTTTCGAATGCTATAGGCCACGCCTTCCAAGTGGTCCCGGAATTCCCGGACCCCGATCGCCTAAAAAATTTTCGGGCCATCAAATACGACCTAAAGAACCATAGTCACCACCATGCCATGACCGTTCCTCATTTTTTTGCGTTATTCTGCCCAAAAAAACTAGAATTCCGCCCGATTCCCATATTTTCGTGTGCTATAGCCCACGCCTTCCAAGTGGTCACGGGACCCCCGGAACCCGATCACCTAAAATTGTTCCGGGCCATAAATTACGACATATGTAACCATAGTCACTGCCCCGCCATGATTATTGCTCATTTTTTGAGTTTTTCGGCCAAAAAACTAGAATGCCTAATATTTTTGCGGGCCATCAAATACGACCTAAGGAACCATAGTCACCGCCCCGCCATGACCTGTCCTCATTTTTTGCATTTTACGGCCAAAAAGTAGAATTCCACCTGATTCCCATATTTTTGTATGCTATAGCCCACGCCTTCCAAGTGGTCCCGGAATTCCCGGACCCCAATCGCCTAAAATTTTTCCGGGCCATCAAATACGACCTAAAGAACCATAGTCACCACCATGCCATGACCGTTCCTCATTTTTTTGTTTTTTACGGCCAAAAACCTAGAATTCCGCCCGATTCCCATATTTTCGTATACTATAACCCATGCCTTCCAAGTGGTCCCGGGACCCTCGAACCCCAATCTCCTAATAATCTTTCGGGCCATCAAATATAACCTAAGGAACCACAGTCACCGCCTCTCCATGATCGTTCCTCATTTTTGTATTTTTTGGCCAAAACAATTGAATTCCGCGCGATTCCCATATTTTCGTGCGCTATAGCCCACGCCTTCCGAGTGGTCACGGGCCCCCTGACCCCGATCGCCAAAAAATTTTCCGGGCCATCAAATATGACCTAAGGAACCATAGTCACCGCCCCTCCATGATCGTTCCTCATTTTTTGCGTTTTTTGGTCAAAAACCTAGAATTCCGCGCGATTCCCATATTTTCGTGTGTTATAGCCCACGCCTTCCGAGTGGTCCCAGGCCACGCACCCCGATCGCCTAAAATTATTCTGTACCATAAAATACGACCCAAGGAACCATAGTCCCCACCCCGCCATGATCGTTCCTCATATTTTGCGTTTTTCAGCCCAAAAAAACTAGAATTCTGCCTGATTCCCATATTTTTGTGTGCTATAGCCCACGCCATCCAAGTGGTCAAGGAACCACCGGACCCCGATCGCCTAAAATTGTTCCGGGCCATAAAATACGACATATGTAAACTTAGTCACTGCCTCGCCATGATCATTGCTCATTTTTTGAGTTTTTCGGCCAAAAAACTAGAATGCCTAATATTTTTGCAGGCCATCAAATACGACCTAAGGAACCATATTCACCGCCCCGCCATGACCTGTCCTCATTTTTTGCATTTTACGGCCAAAAACTAGAATTCCACCTGATTCCCATATTTTCGTATGCTATAGCCCCCGCCTTCCAAGTGGTCCCGGAATTCCCGGACCCCGATCGCCTAAAATTTTTCCGGGCCATCAAATACGATCTATAGAACCATAGTCACCGCCATGCCATGAACGTTCCTCATTTTTTTGCATTTTACGGCCAAAAACCTAGAATTCCGCCCGATTCCCATATTTTCGTTTACTAACCCACGCCTTCCAAGTGGTCCCGGGACCCCCGGAACCCGATCGCCTAAAATTTTTTCGGACCATTATATACGACCTAAGGAACCTTAGTCACCGCCCCGCCATGATCATTCCTCATTTTTTGCATTTTTGGGCCAAAAATCTAGAATTCTGCCCGATTCTCATATTTTCGTGTGCAATAGCCCACGCCTTCCGAGTAGGCCGGCCCCCGGACTGTGATCGCCTAATAAATTTTCGGGCCATCAAATATGACATAAGGAACCATAGTCACCGCACCGCCATGATTGTTCCCCATGTTTTGAATTTTTCGGTCTAAAAAATAGTATTCCGCCCGATTCCCATATTTTTGTGTGCTATCGCCCACCCCTTCCAAGTGGTCCCGGGACCCCCGGACCCCGGATTGCCTAAAAATTTTTAGGGCCATCAAATACGACCTAAGGAATAATAGTCACCGCCCCTCCATGATCGTTCCTCATTTCTTTGCGTTTTTCGGCCAAAAAACTAGAATTCCGTGCGATTCCCATATTTTCGTGTGCTATAGCCCGCGCCTTCCGAGTGGTCCCGGGCCACCTGGATCTCGATCGTATAAAATTATTCCGGGCTATCAAATACGACCTAAGGAACCATAGTCACCGCCCTGACATGACCTTTCGTCATTTTTTGCATTTTACGGCCAAAAAACTAGAATTCTACCCGATTCCCATATTTTCGTGTGCTATCGCCCACGCCTTCCAAGTGGTCCCGGGACCCTCGAACCCCAATCTCCTAATAGTTTTTCGGGCCATCAAATACAACCTAAGGAACCATAGTCACCGCCTCTCCATGATCGTTCCTCATTTTTACATTTTTTGGCCAAAACACTCGAATTCCGCGCGATTCCCATTATTCGTGTGCTATAACCTACGCCTTCCGAGTGGTCACGGGCCCCCCGGACCCCGTTCGCCAAAAATTTTTCTGGGCCATCATATACCACCTGAGGAACCATAGTCACCGCTCCTCCATGATCGTTCCTCATATTTGTGCGTTTTTCGACCAAAAAACTAGAATTCCGCGTGATTCCCATATTTTCGTGTGCTATAGCCCACGCCTTCCGCGTGGTGCCGGGCCCCCCGGACCCCGATCGCCTAAAATTATTCCATACCATAAAATATGACCTAAGGAACCATAGTCGCTGCCCCGCCATGATCATTCCTCATTTTTTGCGTTTTTCGTCCAAAAAACTAGAATTCCGCCCGATTCCCATATTTTCGTGTGCTATAGCCCACGCCTTCCCAATGGGTAGGGCCCCACGGAGCCGGATCGCATAATATTTTTGCGGGCCATCAAATACGACCTAAGGAACCATAGTCACCGCCCCGCCATGACCTGCCCTTATTTTTTGCATTTTACAGCCTAAAACTAGAATTACGCCCGATTCCCACATCTTCGTGAGCTATAGCCCATGCCTTCCAAGTGGTCCCGGGACTCCCAGACCCCGATCACCTAATATTTTTCTGGGCCATCAAATACAACCTAAAGAACCATAGTCACCGCCCTGCCATGACCGTTCCTCGTTGTTTTGCGTTTTACGGCAAAAAACCTAGAATTCTGCCCAATTCCAATATTTTCGTGTGCTAGCCCACGCCTTCCAAGGGGTCCCGGGAGCCCCGGACCCCGATCGCCTAAAATTTTTCGGGACCATAAATTATGACCTAAGGAACCATAGTCACCGCCCCGCCATGATCGTTCCTCATTTTTTGCCTTTTTCGGCCAAAAATCTAGAATTCCGCCCGATTCCCATATTTTCGTGTGTAATAATAGCCCACGCCTTCCGAGTGGGTCGCCCCCCCGGACTGTGATCGACTAAATGTTTTTCGGGCCATCAAATACGACCTAAGGAACCATAGTCACCGCACCGCCATGAGAGTTTCCCATTTTTTGAATTTTTTGGCATAAAAACTAGAATTCCGCATGATTCCCATATTTTTGTGTGCTATAGCCCACCCCTTCCGAGGGGTCCCGGGCCCCCCGGACCCCGATCGCATAAAATTTTTCCGGGCCATCAAATACGACCTAAGGAACCATAGTCACCGCCCCGCCATGATCGTTCCTCATGTTTTTCATTTTTCGGCCAAAAAACTAGAATTCCGCCCGATTCCCATATTTTCGTGTGCTATAGCCCACGCCTTCCAAGTGATCCCGGGACCCCCGAACAACGGATCGCCTAAAATTTTTTCGGGCCATCAAATATGACCTAAGGTGCCATAGTCACCGCCCCGCCATGATTGTTCCTCAATTTTTGCATTTTTTGGCCAAAAAACTAGAATTCCGCGCGATTCCCTAATTTTAGTATGCTATATCCCTCGCCTTCCGAGTGGTCTCGGGCCCCCCGGACCCCGATCGCATAAAATTTTTCAGGGCCATAAAAAATGACCTAAGGAACCATAGTCACCGCCCCGCCATGATCGTTCCTCATTTTTTGTGTTTTTCGGCAAAAAAACTAGAATTCCGCCCTATTCCCATATTTTCGTGTGCTATAGCCCACGCCTTCCATGTGTTCCCGGGACCCCCGGACAACGGATCGCCTAAAATTTTTCCGGGTCATCAAATACGACCTAAGGAATGATAGTCACCGCCCCGCCATGATCATTCCTCATGTTTTGCCTTTTTCGGCCAAAAAAGTAGAATTCTGCTCGATTCCCATATTTTCGTGAGCTACATCCCACGCCTTCCGAGTGGTCCCTGGCCCCCCGGACCCCGATCGCCTAAAATTTTTCTGTACCATAAAATAAGACCTATGGAACCATAGTCACCGCCCCGCCATGATCGTTCCTCATAATTTGCGTTTTTCGGCCAAAAAACTAGAATTCCGCCCGATTCCCATATTTTTGTGTGCGCCCACGCCTTCCGAGTGGAACGCCCCCCCGACTCGGATCGCCTTAAATTTTTTCGGGCCATCAAATACGACATAAGGAACCATAGTCACCGCCCCGCCATGATCGTTCCTCATTTTTTGCGTTTTTTGGCCAAAAAACTAGAATTCCGCGCGATTCCCATATTTTCGTGTGCTATAGCCCTCGCCTTCCGAGTGGTCCCGGGCCACCGGACCCCGATCGCATAAAATTTTTCCGTGCCATCAAATATGACCTAAGGAACCATAGTCACCTCCCCACCGTGATCGTTCCTCATTTTTTGCATTTTCGGCCAAAAAACTAGAATTCCGCCCGATTCCCATATTTTCGTGTCCTATTGTCACGCCCCGAATCTAGGAGCGAGACAAGCACCCGGTGCCTCACCTAACCTGGCGTACCAAATTGCGACTAAGGGACTCTGAGCACATAATGTCATACTTTGGCCATGGGGCCACCTTGTAAGACAATTTGCGAAGCAAAATATAAAACTGAATGGAAACTAGCGCTAACTAAACATCAATATAAAGCTAGGCTGAAAAGGCCGTCATAGCTACTACAGCTGACAAACCACCAAATTATACATACCAGGCCTACAAACCCAACATACTGCACTAACCAACAGGATATGTCTACAAGCCTCTACTGATAGATGTACTATGATCGGAACAGGGCCCCGACCTACCCATAATATATATACAGATATACATAAGATGTACACAACACTCTAGACCTGGCAACTCCGAAAGACATGGAGCTTACCGATCAGGCTGAACTCAGGAAACACCTACTGAGGAGATCTACTCGTCTGTCTATCTGAACCTGCATGCATGAAATGCAGCGTCCCCGGAAAAGGGACGTCAGTACGAAATAATGTACCGAGTATGTAAGGCAATAACATAACTGAAAATCGAAACTGAACTGATAATATAATAACTGGAAGTAACTGGGAGTCAAAGATGATCTGGAGATATACTTACCTGCTGATACTGACTCAACTCCTTCAATATAGTAAGTAAAATAATTGTACGGCCTTATAAGGCTCGGTATATATAACTGCTCTGCCATAGTAGGCTCGCTCATAAGCGCTCGGCCATACTAGGCTATGTATCTCGACCATGCTGGGCTCGCTCATAGGCGCTCGGCCACAGTAGGCTCGGTATATAACTTTCCATCTGATTAGAGGTTGCCCAATAGGGGCCTGCCCATCGATTATAGCTCGATGGTAATGAAAATACTGTAATACTGTATATATAGGCTTGCTGCTCTCTTGACTGGAAGAAGAAAATACTAAAATTGAATATAGAGTCTCGATAAGGAATAATATTGTAACTTATGAGACTAGAATAGTGTGAATAAATTCATGAATATGAACTTCTCTTTTTGTCTCATTACTAACACATGTAGCTACGAGATCATGCCAAAATGAAGGAAGGCTTAGCCTTAACATACCTTATCACAATCTTTCCAATCACCAAGTTGAACTCACCTCTTCGCACCTTAATCTACAAGAATGATAATAATACTATCGTTAAGTTACGAAAGGTACAACTATCGCACAACGAACGACAAACCTATTTTGTATTAAAACGGGCAGCATCTCCCCTATAATCCTTACTTCCTCCAAATTCAAGATAACACCAAAAATACAAGAACAGAACAATAACAACATATATACATCATTTTCCAGCCCAATATACACCATCAAATACTACAAAACAGCCCAACACACCCCAATCTCTTCGTACACAAAACGACCACTGTAGTAGTGTCAAACGACCCAAAAATGTTATGACGAACGACCAGCCAACCACCCTACATTTATATGGTGTTTATAAACCCCCTTCCTCCTCCAAAACTCCACAAAATAGTAGTAAAACACGCAGCCCAACAGCAACACAAAACAGTCCACAAAACAGTCCGCTACAAGTGAATAACTCGAACTCACGGCTTCCGATCACCGTCCCGTGAGTTCTTACAAGTATAGAACGACTTACCATGAATTTACAGAAGAAAAATTGGATGAAAGAGAGAAGTAAATTCACCTTATTTGTTGGATAAATCAACTCTTATCTTGGTTCTTCAATCTCTAGGTTTTACCTCCAATTGGAACTTGAAAGGGAGAGAAAATCAATTAGGGTTTGTGGGAAATTTTTGGGAGGATTCTTTGCAGAGCTTATGTCTGGTTATTATGCTCTATTTTAAGTCTAATATATGAAGAAAATAGGCCCTTAAAAGGCCTCTTTGGACGACCCAAAATGGCCCATTTTTTCGGGCTCTCATTTAAGCAAGTAGGTGACACACCTACTTGTCACCTAGCAGCTTGCGCAGTATCGCACAAATGCCCATATCTTTCTACTCCAATGTCATATTGACAAACGGTTTAATGCGTTGGAAAATAGACTCATAGATCTTTAATTTGATGGGTGGAACACCCCATAACTCTAAGTATATTGGGAGAAAATCGCAGTTATATTTGACCCAAAGTTTCAGTAAAACTTATGAATGTAACTTGTGATGACTTTCATCGACTTTTGTTCCACAACTCTCTTGACTTCAAAACATAACACACGGATGTCATACGACTAATATAAATAATAACATAATCTCCTTATCATGTTAAGCACCCTAGTCTCACCCCAAAGGTATATGTTATAACATTCCCAACTTGTCGACTTTCGACGAAACATTATTTTCTTCAATTGCTTTATCTTCTGAACCGTCCAACCCTGTTTGTACTTGTTGTTCATGATCTTCAATATTTGTAACCTCAGAGGTAACATGATTAAATTAATTTATATACTTTTAAATATTATCTCATTTTTGATCCTACATTAGTTTGCTTACGATGCATTTTTATGTACGAAAATATAGGGTGTAACATCATTCCCCCTTGGAAACATTCGTCCTCGAATGTTTACTCTTAGAGACTTTGGAAACTTTTGCCAGAGTATCCTTCGTACACTAGGTTAAAACCAACCTGTACGTAGCCAGAAAACATACTATGCATGCCACACATGGCCAATGTTTATAAATAGCAACACTTTGCCTCACCAACCGTAAATCATAAATACTAAAAGTGAAAAATAAAAGCTTACGTGCTGACCTGCTAGCCTGAATAGAGCTGTGTTGTAGCATCCCATCTCGAGCCATATCTTTAGTTTGAAATAGGTGGGGGTATTTAGACTTCATTTCTTCCTCCGATTCCCACGTCATCTTTTCTACATTCTTGCTCCTCCATAAAACCTTTACGGAAGCTACCTCCTTATTTCGTAGATTGCGGATTTGTCGATCTAGGATGGCAACTGGAATTTCCTCGTATGACAAGTCCTCTGTAATCTGTACATCATCCGTGGGCATCACTCGGGTAGGATCGCCAATGCACTTCCGTAGCATAGATACATGAAAAATCGGATGGACAGACTCCAATTCTGAGGGCAACTCTAACTCATAAGCTACTTGGCCCACTCTCCGAATGATCCTATAAGGCCCAATATACCGTGGGCTAAGCTTGCCTTTCTTGCCAAACCTCATCACGGCCTTCATAGGTGATACCTTTAAGAATACCCAGTCATTAATCCTGAACTCTAAGTCTCGTCGTCGCATGTCAGAATATGACTTCTGACAACTCTGAGCTGTCAACAGTCACTCCCGGATAAGCTTTACTTTCTCTATGGCCTGTTGAACCAGGTCTGGCCCATATAACCCAGATTCCCCAACATCAAACCACCCTATAGGAGATCTACACTTACGCCCATACAAAGCCTCGTACGGAGCCATCTGAATACTGGAGTGGTAACTGTTATTATATGCAAACTCGACAAGAGGTAGATGTTCATCCCAACTTCTTTTAAAATCCAACACACATACTCGTAACATATCCTCGAGCGTCTGAATTGTGCGCTCGGCTTGTCCATCAGTCTGTGGATGAAAAGCTGTGCTGAGATTCACCTGAGTCCCTAGACCTCTCTGAAATGACCTCCAAAAATGTGTTGTAAACTGAGCCCCACGGTCAGATATAATAGAAACTGGTACTCCATGTAGCCGCACTATCTCCTTAATATATAACTTTGTATAATCTTCTGCTGTATATGTAGATCTGACCGTTAGGAAGTGAGCTGATTTCGTGAGCCTATCGACTATCACCCATATGGAATCGAACTTACGATTAGAACGAGGTAAACCCGTGATAAAGTCCATGTTTATCGCCTCCCATTTCCATGTCGGGATCTCTATAGTCTGCATTAGCCCTCCAGGCTTCTGGTGCTCTATCTTCACTTGCTGGCAACTAGTACATTGGGCGACAAACTCAGCAATGTTCTTCTTCATATCATTCCACCAGTACACATCCTTAATGTCATGATACATCTTCGTCGACCCAGGATGGATGGAATACCATGAATAATGTGCCTCTGACATAATCCTGTCTCGTAGCCCTGCTACATCTGGAACACACAAACGACCCCTATATCTGAGAACCCCATCTCCCTTTAGCTCTAACAGTGGCTTCTTCTGCTGTGGAACTCGCTCTCTCAGCTCGACCAACTCTGGGTCCTCGTATTGCCTTTCCTTGACTTCCGCTATGAGGGATGATTTTGTAGTGTTTTGGAGTACAACTCCACCATCCTCAAAATCTACTAACCGAACCCCCAACGAAGACAATTGATGAATCTCTCTAGCTAATTGTCTTTTCTTGGGCTCTACATGTGCTAAGCTACCCATAGATCGGCGACTTAAGGCATCTGCTACAACATTAGCTTTCCCTGGATGGTAGAGAATGTTAACATCGTAATCTTTCAATAACTCAAGCCATCGCCTCTGTCGCAAATTCAACTCTTTCTGCTTGAAGATATATTGTATGCTTTTATGATCAGTAAATACATCAACATGAACACCATATAAATAATGCCGCCATATCTTAAGTGCATGGACAACCGCAGCTAACTCGAGGTCGTGGGTCGGATAATTCCTCTCGTGCTTCCTCAACTGCCTTGAAGCATACGCAATTACCTTCCCATGTTGCATCAGGACACATCCTAACCCGATTCCTGATGCATCACAATACACGGCATAACCCTCTAGACCCTCTGGAAGTGTTAGAACTGGAGCTGAGGTCAACCTGTTCTTAAGCTCTTGGAAACTCCGCTCACAAGCCTCTGTCCATTGAAACTTAGTTTCTTTCTGTGTCAACTTCGTCAATGGTGCCGAAAGGGAAGAAAAACCCTCTACGAACCTCCGATAGTATCCTGCTAAGCCTAGAAAGCTACGAACCTCTGTCGGAGTAGTAGGTCTAGGCCAAGATTTCACGGCCTCAATCTTCTGAGTGTCCACCTTTATCCCTTCATCTGATACAATATGCCCCAAGAATGCTACAGACTTCAACCAGAACTCACATTTAGAAAACTTAGCATACAACTTACGATCACGGAGGGTTTGGAGTACCGCTCGCAGGTGGTCCGCATGCTCATCCTCTGAACGGGAATAAACCAGAATATCATCAATAAATACTATCATGAACAGATCTAAAAATGGTCGGAATAGGCTATTCATCAAGTCCATAAATACAGTGGGTGCATTAGTCAACCCGAAGGACATGACAAGGAACTCGAAGTGGCCATATCGGGTCCTAAAGGCTGTCTTCGGAATATCTTTTTCCCGAACTCTGACTTGGTGGTACCCCGACCTCAAATCTATCTTTGAAAAGCATCTAGCCCCTGCAACTGATCAAACAAGTCATCGATCCTTGGAAGTGGATACTTATTCTTAATAGTTACCTTGTTCAGCTGCCTATAATCGATACACATCCTCAGCGAGCCGTCTTTCTTCCGCACAAATAGTACTGGTGCATCCCAAGGTGAGGTACTGGGCCTGATGTAACCTTTCTCCAACAAATCTTTTAACTGCTCCTTCAACTCCTTCAATTCGCCAGGTACCATTCTATACGAAGGGACGGATATTGGTTGAGTTCCTGGAAGCAAATCGATGCTAAAATCAATCTCTCGCTCTGGAGGAATACCTGGAAGCTCATCTGGAAACACATCTGCATACTCTTTGACTACGGGAATAGACTGAAGTGTAGGTATCTTAGCATCTGCATCTCTAACTCGCACAATATGATAAATGCACCCTTTTGCGATCATTTTCCTCGCCTTCAGATAGGAAATAAACCTACCTCTGGGTGTTGGTGTATTACCTACCCATTCAAGGACTGGCTCACCCGGAAAATGAAATCTGGCTGCCTTTGCTCGGCAATCAACTGTGGCATAGCAAGCTGCCAACCAGTCCATGCCCATGATAGCATCAAAATCCATCATCTCTAGCTCAACTAGGTCAGCTGAGGTCTGACGACTACAAATTGTCACCGTACAACCTCGGTAAACCCGTCTAGCAATAATCGATTCTCCGACCGGTGTAGATACCGCAAAAGGATCACTTAGTATTTCAGGCACTATACCAAACTTCCTCGCGACAAATGGGGTAATATACGATAAAGTAGATCCTGGGTCTATCAAAGCATAAGCATCGTGAGAGCAAATGGTTAATATACCTGTCACAACGTCTGGTGAAGACTCCTGGTCCTGTCGACCCGCTAAAGCATAGATACGGTTCTGATTACCACTTGAATTGGAACCTCTACCTCTGCCCCGGCCTCTACCAGCCGAAGACTGAGACTCACGCCCTGAAGGATGCACGGATATAGACGATCCTGTTGCTGAACTCGCTGGTTGTGCCATTCCTCCCGAATCTCTATTTGGGCAATCCCGCATCATATGCCCTGGACGCCCACATGTATAACAAGCATCAGAACCTGCTCGGCATTGGCCTAAGTGTCCTCTACCACAGATGTCACACCGTGGAGGAAATGACCATGTCTGCGCAGATCCTCGCTGTCGCTGCAAACCCGACGCCCATGAGCTCTCACCTGGTCCTGACTGAGTATAGCGGTCATACCTGTAACCCTGTAACTGAGGTGGCGGAGGCCTAGGTGGCTGTCCGAAGTACTGGGTCCTATAACTACCCTGATATTTCTCCTGAGACCTGGGAAATCTCATCCTCTTACGTTGCCCTTGCTCAGCCCTCTCTGTACCCTGCTGCTGATGCCTACCCCTTTCTATATTCTGGGCGAATGCCTGAATCCGGGAGATATCCATACTATCCTGCAATGCAGCGGTGGCACATGCCTCGGTTAACTCTGGGGCTAACCCTGCTATAAACCTATGAATCCTGTCCCGCATAGTAGCAACTATGGATGGTGCATATCTGGCCAATGAGTCAAAACGGAGACTATACTCTCAAACACTCATATTACCCTGCTTAAGGGCTAGAAACTGATCGACTCGAGCCTGTCGGATCTCCCGTGGTAAGTACTGGTCAAGGAAGGCATCTGAAAAATTCTCCCAAATAGCTGGAGGTGCATCACATCCCCTGGACCTCTCCCATCCCTCGTACCAAAGGATGGCTATATCTCGGAGTCGAAAAGCTGCTAGCTCAACTGCCTCTTTCTCCGTGGCATGCATAACACGAAAGATCCTGTGAAGCTGATCTATGAAATCCTATGGGTCCTCCCTCTGATCTGTCCCCGTGAACTCTGGGGGACTAAAAACAATAAACTCTCGGACCCTTGAACTCCCAGACCCCTCAGAAGTTCCTGCACTAGCTGATGCCCTAGCCTGTTGCTGGGTAGCTACCAACTGTGTCAACAAATGCACCGCACTCCTCAAGTCCTGATCTGATGGAAGTGGAGGGGGAACTGGATGTGCGGTTTCCCTAGGAATCTCCGTAGTTGGTGGAGGAGCCGGTAATGGCTGAGTAGGGGTCTCACCTTGAGCCTCAGACTGGGCCCCATCTACTGGGGGTACCCTGCTGGTCCCCTCACCTACTGCTGTATCTCTCCTTTGGCTAGCCGTAGTCTTCCTAGTCACCGTCATCTGTGCATGCAAACACCAACACATAAGTTTAATTCAAATTTCCTATAACTCAGTTCTGTAGCACGATTTAGATTTCAAAGAAGGGCAACCAACTCCTAAATGCCCTGTAGTGCCCTGCTTATATAATGTGGTGCACAACACATCTATAAACAAGACTCTACTGTACACTGCTTGTAGACTCCCTAGGATAGAACTGCTCTGATACCAAGTTTGTCATGCCCCGAACCTAGGAGCGAGACAAGCACCCGATGCCTCACCTAACCTAGCGTACCAAATTGCGACTAAGGGACTCTGAACACATAATGCCATACTTTGGCCATGGGGCCACCTTGCAAGACAATTTGCGAAGCAAAATGTAAAACTGAATGGAAACTAGAGCTAACTAAACATCAATATAAAGCTAGGCTGAAAAGGCCGTCATAGCTACTACAGCTGACAAACCACCAAATTATACATACCAGGCCTACAAACCCAATATACTGCACTAACCAACAGGATATGTCTACAAGCCTCTACTGATAGATGTACTATGATCGGAACAGGGCCCCGACCTACCCATAACATATATACAGATATACATAAGATGTACACAACACTCTAGACCTGGCAACTCCGAAAGACATGGAGCTTACCGATCAGGCTGAACTCAGGAAACACCTACTGAGGAGATCTACTCGTCTGTCTATCTGAACCTGCATGCATGAAATGCAGCGTCCCCGGAAAAGGGACGTCAGTACGAAATAATGTACCGAGTATGTAAGGCAATAACATAACTGAAAATCAAAACTGAACTGATAATATAATAACTGGAAGTAACTGGGAGTCAAAGATGATCTGGAGATATACTTACCTGCTGATACTGACTCAACTCCTTCAATATAGTAAGTAAAATAATTGTACGGCCTTATAAGGCTCGGTATATATAACTGTTCTGCCATAGTAGGCTCGCTCATAGGCGCTTGGCCATACTAGGCTATGTATCTCGACCATGCTGGGCTCGCTCATAGGCGCTCGGCCACAGTAGGCTCGGTATATAACTTTCCATCTGATCAGAGGTTGCCCAATAGGGGCCTGCCCATCGATTATAGCTCGATGGTAATGAAAATACTGTAATACTGTATATATAGGCTTGCTGCTCTCTTGACTGGAAGAAGAAAATACTAAAATTGAATATAGAGTCTCGATAAGGAATAATATTGTAACTTATGAGACTAGAATAGTGTGAATAAATTCATGAATATGAACTTCTCTTTTTGTCTCATTACTAACACATGTAGCTACGAGATCATGCCAAAATGAAGGAAGGCTTAGCCTTAACATACCTTATCACAATCTTTCCAATCACCAAGTTGAACTCACCTCTTCGCACCTTAATCTACAAGAATGATAATAATACTATCGTTAAGTTACGAAAGGTACAACTATCGCACAACGAACGACAAACCTATTTTGTATTAAAATGGGCAGCATCTCCCCTATAATCCTTACTTCCTCCAAATTCAAGATAACACCAACAATACAAGAACAGAACAATAAAAACATATATACATCATTTTCCAGCCCTATATACACCATCAAATACTACAAAACAGCCCAACACACCCCAATCTCTTCGTACACAAAACGACCACCGTAGTAGTGTCAAACGACCCGAAAATGTTATGACGAACGACCAGCCAACCACCCTACATTTATATGGTGTTTATAAACCCCCTTCCTCCTCCAAAACTCCACAAAATAGTAGTAAAACACGCAGCCCAACAGAAACACAAAACAGTCCACAAAACAGTCCGCTACAAGTGAATAACTCGAACTCACGGCTTTCGATCACCGTCCCGTGAGTTCTTACAAGTATAGAACGACTTACCATGAATTTACAGAAGAAAAACTGGATGAAAGAGAGAAGTAAACTCACCTTATTTGTTGGATAAATCAGCTCTTATCTTGGTTCTTCAATCTCTAGGTTTTACCTCCAATTGGAACTTGAAAGGGAGAGAAAATCAATTAGGGTTTGTGGGAAATTTTTGGGAGGATTCTTTGTAGAGCTTATGTCTGGTTATTATGCTCTATTTTAAGTCTAATATATGAAGAAAATAGGCCCTTAAAAGGCCTCTTTGGACGACCCGAAATGGCCCATTTTATCGGGCTCTCATTTAAGCATGTAGGTGACACACCTACTTGTCACCTAGCAGCTTGCGCAGTATCGCACAAATGCCCATATCTTTCTACTCCAATGTCATATTGACAAACGGTTTAATACGTTGGAAAATAGACTCATAGATCTTTAATGTGATGGGTGGAACACTCCATAACTCTAAGTATATTGGGAGAAAATCGCAGTTATATTTGACCCAAAGTTTCAGTAAAACTTATGAATGTAACTTGTGATGACTTTCATCGACTTTTGTTCCACAACTCTCTTGACTTCAAAACATAACACACGGATGTCATACGACTAATATAAATAATAACATAATCTCCTTATCATGTTAAGCACCCTAGTCTCACCCCAAAGGTATATGTTATAACATTCCCAACTTGTCAACTTTCGACGAAACATTATTTTCTTCAATTGCTTTATCTTCTGAACCGTCCAACCCTCATTGTACTAGTTGTTCATGATCTTCAATATTTGTAACCTCAGAGGTAACATGATTAAATTAATTTATATACTTTTAAATATTATCTCATTTTTGGTCCTACATTAGTTTGCTTACGATACATTTTTATGTACGAAAATATAGGGTGTAACACCTATATCCCACGCCTTCCGAGTGGGCCGGGCCCCCCGGACTCGGATCACCTAAAAAACTTTTGGGCCATAAAATAAGACCTAAGGAACCATAGTCACCTCCCCTCCATGATCGTTCCTCATTTTTTGAATTTTCGGCCAAAAAACTAGAATTCTGCCCGATTTCCATATTTTCGTTTGCTATAGCCCACGCCTTCCAAGTGGTCCCGGGACCCCCGGACCCTGATCGCCTAAAATTTTTCAGGGCCATTAATTACGACCTAAGGAACCATAGTCACCACCCCTCCATGACCTTTCCTCATGTTTTGCATTTTACGGCCAAAAAACTAGAATTCCGCCCGATTCCCATAATTTCGTGTGCTATAGCCTACACCTACCAAGTGGTCCTGGGACCCCTGGACCCCGATCGCCTAAAATTTTTCCGGGCCATCAAATACGACCTAAGGAACCATAGTCACCGCCCCGCCATGATCGTTCCTCATTTTTGCGTTTTTCGGCCAAAAAACTAGAATTCCACCCGATTCCCATATTTTCGTGTGCAATAATAACCCACGCCTTCCCAATGGGTAGGGCCCCACGGAGCCGGATGGCCTAAAAAATTTTCGGGCAATCAAATATGGCCTAAGGAACCATATTCACCGCCCCACCATGACCTTTCCTCATTTTTTGCATTTTACGGCCAAAAAACTAGAATTCCGCCCTATTCCTATATTTTCGTGTGCTATAGCCCACGTCTTCCAATTGGTCCCGGGACTCCCGTACCCCGATCGCCTAAAATATTTTCCGGCCATCAAATACGACCTAAGGAACCATAGTAACCGCCCCTCCATGATCGTTCCTCATATTTTGCATTTTAAGGCCAAAAAACTAGAATTCCGCCAGATTCCCATATTTACGTGTACTATGGCCCACGACTTCCAAGTGGTCCTAGGACCCCCAGACCCCAATCGCCTAAAATATTTTCGGGCCATTAAATACGACCTAAGGTACCATAGTCACTGCCCCGCCATGACCTTTCCTCATATTTTGCTTTTTACAACCAAAAAACTTGAATTCTGCCTGATTCCATATTTTCATGTGCTATAGCACACTCCTTCCAAGTGGTCCAGGGACCCTCGGACCCATATCGCCTAAAAAATTTTCGGGCCAGAAAATACGACATAAAGAACCATAGTCACCGCCCTGCCATGATCGTTCCTCATATTTTGCGTTTTTCAGCCAAAAAACTAGAATTTCGCCTGATTCCCATATTTTCGTGTGATATTCCCAGTGGGTAGCCCCCCCCCTCCCCCGGAGCCGGATTGCCTAAAATTTTTCTAGGCCATCAAATACGACCTAAGGAACCATAGTCACCGCCCCGCCATGACCTTTCCTCATTTTTTGCATTTTACGGCCAAAAAACTAGAATTCCTCCCGATTCCCATATTTTCGTGTGCTATAGCCCATGCCTTCCAAGTGGTCCCGAGACGCCCGGGGCCTGATCGCCTAAAATTTTTCCAGGCCTTCAAATACGACCTAAGGAACCATAGTCACCACCCCACCATGATTGTTCCTAATGTTTTGCGTTTTTTCGGAAAAAATCTTGAATTCCACCTGATTCCCATATTTTCGTGTGCTATAGCCCACGCCTTCCGTGTGGGCTAGACCCCCGGACTCGGTTCGCCTAAAATTTTTTCGGGCCATCAAATACGACATAAGGAACCATAGTCACCGCTCCACCATGATCGTTCCTCATTTTTTGCGTTTTTCGGCCAAAAAACTAGAATTCCGCCTGATTCCCATATTTTCGTGTGCTATAGCCCACGCCTTCCAAGTGATCCCGGGACCCCCGAACAACGGATCGCCTAAAATTTTTCCGGGCCATCAAATACGACCTAAGGAACCATAGTTACCGCCCCTCCATGATCGTTCCTCATATTTTGCATTTTACGGCCAAAAAACTAGAATTTTGCCCGATTCCCATATCTACGTGTGCTATAGCCCACGCCTTCCAAGTGGTCCTAGGACCCCCAGACCCCGATCGCCTAAAAAATTTTCGGGCCATCAAATACGACCTAAGGAACCATAGTCACCGCCCCGCCATGACCTTTCCTCATATTTTGCATTTTACAGCCAAAAAACTTGAATTCTACCTGTTTCCATATTTTCATGTGCTATAGCCCACTCCTTTCAAGTGGTCCAGGGACCCTCGGAACCATATTGCTTAAAAATATTTTGGGCCAGAAAATTTGACCTAAAGAACCATAGTCACCGCCCTGCCATGATCGTTCCTCATATTTTGCATTTTACGACCAAAAAACTAGAATTTCGCTTGATTACCATATTTTCGTGTGATATATCCCACGCCTTCCCAGTGGGTAGCCCCCCCCCCCCGGAGCCGGATTGCCTAAATATTTTCCAGGCCATCAAATATGACCTAAGGAACCATAGTCACCGCCCCGCCATGACCTTTCCTCATTTTTTGCATTTTACGGCCAAAAAACTAGAATTCTGCCCGATTCCCATATTTTCGTGTGCTATAGCCCATGCCTTCCATGTGGTCCAGAGACGCTCGGGCCCTGATCGCCTAAAAATTTTCCGTGCCTTCAAATACGACCTAAGGAACCATAGTCACCGCCATGCTATGACCGTTCCTAATGTTTTGCGTTTTTTCGAAAAAAATCTTGAATTCCACCCGATTCCCATATTTTCGTGTGCTATAGCCCACGCCTTCCGTGTGAGCTAGACCCTCGGGACCCCCGAACAACGGATCGCCTAAAATATTTCCGGGCCATCAAATACGACCTAAGGAACCATAGTTTCCGCCCCTCCATGATCGTTCCTCATATTTTGCATTTTACGGCCAAAAAACTAGAATTTCTCCCGATTCTCATATTTACGTATGTTATAGCCCACGCCTTCCAAGTGGTCCTAGGACCCCCAGACCCCGATCGCCTAAAAATATTTCGGGCCATCAAACACGACCTAAGGAACCATAGTCACCGCCCCGCCATGACCTTTCCTCATATTTTGCATTTTACAGCCAAAAAACTTGAATTCTGCCTGATTCCATATTTTCATATGCTATAGCCCACTCCTTCCAAGTGGTCCAGGGACCCTCGGACCCATATCGCCTAAAAAAGTTTTGGGCCAGACAATACAACCTAAAAAACCATAGTCACCGCCCGGCCATGATCGTTCCTCATATTTTGCGTTTTTCGGCCAAAAAACTAGAATTTCGCCTGATTTTCATATTTTCATGTGATATATCCCACGCCTTCCCAGTGGGTAGCCTCCCCCCCCCGGAGCCAGAATGCCTAAAATTTTTCCAGGCCATCAAATACGACCTAAGGAACCATAGTCACCGCCTCGCCATGACCTTTCCTCATTTTTTCCATTTTACGGCCAAAAAACTAGAATTCTGCCCGATTCCCATATTTTCGTATGCTATAGCCCATGCCTTCCAAGTGGTCCCGAGATGCCCGGGCCCTGATCGCCTAAAAATTTTCTGTGCTTTCAAATACGACCTAAGGAACCATAGTCACCGCCCCGCCATGATCGTTCCTAATGTTTTGTGTTTTTTTTGGAAAAAATCGTGAATTCCACCCGATTCCCATATTTTCGTGTGCTATAGCCCACGCCTTCCGTGTGAGCTAGACCCCTGGACTCGGTTCGCCTAAAATTTTTCCGGGCCATCAAATACGACATAAGGAACCATAGTCACCGCTCCACCATGATCGTTCCTCATTTTTTGCATTTTTCGGCCAAAAAACTAGAATTCCGCCCGATTCCCATATTTTCGTGTGCTATAGCCCACCCCTTCCGAGTGGGCCGGCCACCCCAGACTCTGATCGCCTAAATTTTTTCTGGGCCATTAAATACGACCTAAGGAACCATAGTCACCGCCCCGCCATGATCGTTCCTCATTTTTGCGTTTTTCGGCCAAAAAACTAGAATTCCACCCGATTCCCATATTTTCGTGTGCTATAGCCCACGCCTTCCAAGTGGTCCCGGGACCCCCGTTCCTAGGATCGCATAAAATTTTTTTGGGCTTTCAAATACGACCTAAGGAACCAAAGTCACCGCCCCGCCATAACCTTTCCTCATATTTTGCATTTTACAACCAAAAAACTAGAATTCCGCCCGATTCCCATATTTACGTGTGCTATAGCCCACGCCTTCCAAGTGGTCCCAGGACCCCCAGACCCCGATCGCCTAAAATTTTTCCGGGCCATCAAATACGACCTAAGGAACCATAGTCACCACCCCGCCATGACCTTTCCTCATATTTTGCATTTTACAGCCAAAAAACTAGAATTCCGCCCGATTCCCATATTTTCGTGTGCTATAGCCCATGCCTTCGAAGTGGTCCCGAGACGCCCGGGTCCTGATCGCCTAAAATTTTTCCGTGCCTTGAAATATGACCTAAGGAGCCATATTCACCACCCCGCCATGATCGTTCCTAATGTTTTGCGTTTTTTCGGAAAAAATCATGAATTCCACCCTATTCCCTTATTTTCGTGTGCTATAGCCCACGCCTTCCGTGTGGGCTAGACCCCCGGACTCGGTTCGCCTAAAATTTTTCCGGGCCATCAAATACGACATAAGGAACCATAGTCATCGCTCCACCATGATCGTTCCTCATTTTTTGCATTTTTCGTCCAAAAAACTAGAATTCCGCCTGTTTCCCATATTTTCGTGTGCTATAGCCCGCGCCTTCCAAGTGATCCCGGGACCCTCGAACAACGGATCGCCTAAAATTTTTCCGAGCCATCAAATACGACCTAAGGAACCATAGTTACCGCCCCTCCATGATCGTTCCTCATATTTTGCATTTTACGGCCAAAAAACTAGAATTCCGCCCGATTACCATATTTACGTGTGCTATAGCCCACGCCTTCCAAGTGGTCCTAGGACCCCCAAACCTAGATCGCCTAAAAAATTTTCGGGCCGTCAAATATGACCTAAGGAACCATAGTCACCGCCCCGCCATGATCTTTCCTCATATTTTGCATTTTACAGCCAAAAAACTTGAATTCTGCCTGATTCCATATTTTCATGTGCTATAGCCCACTCTTTCCAAGTGGTCCAGGGACCCTCGGACCCATATCGCCTAAAAATATTTCAGGCCAAAAAATACGACCTAAAGAACCATAGTCACCACCCTGCCATGATCGTTCCTCATATTTTGCGTTTTTCGGCCAAAAAACTAGAATTTCGCCTGATTCCTATATTTTCGTGTGATATATCCCACGCCTTCCCAATGGGTAACCCCCCCCCCCCCCCGGTGCCGGATTGCCTAAAATTTTTCGAGGCCATCATATACGACCTAAGGAACCATAGTCACCTCCCCGCCATGACCTTTCCTCATTTTTTGCATTTTACGTCCAAAAAACTAGAATTCTGCCCGATTCCTATATTTTCGTATGCAATAGCCCATGCCTTCCAAGTGGTCCCGAGACATCCTGGCCCCGATCGCCTAAAAATTTTCCGTGCCTTCAAATACGACCTAAGGAACCATAGTCACCGCCCCGCCATGATCGTTCCTAATGTTTTGCGTTTTTTCGGAAAAAATCTTGAATTCCACCCGATTCCCATATTTTCGTGTGCTATAGCCCACGCCATCCGTGTGGGCTAGACCCCCACACTCGGTTCACCTAAAATTTTTCCGGGCCATCAAATACGACATAAGGAACCATAGTCATCGCTCCACCATGATCGTTCCTCATTTTTTGCGTTTTTCGGCCAAAAAACTAGAATTCCGCCCGATTCCCGTATTTTCGTGTGCTATAGCCCACCCCTTCCGAGTGGGCCGGCCACCCCAGACTCTGATCGCCTAAATTTAATCCGGGCCATTAAATATGACCTAAGGAACCATAGTCACCGCTCTGCCATGATCGTTCCTCATTTTTGCAATTTTCGGCCAAAAAACTAGAATTCCACCCGATTCCCATATTTTCGTGTGCTTGCCCACGCCTTCCAAGTGGTCCCGGGACCCCCGTTCCCCGGATCGCATAAAATTTTTTCAGGCCGTCAAATACGACCTAAGGAACCAAAGTCACCGCCCCGCCATGACCTTTACTCATATTTTGCATTTTACAGCCAAAAAACTAGAATTCCGCCCGATTCCCATATTTACGTGTGCTATAGCCCACGCCTTCCAAGTGGTCCCAGGACCCCCAGACCCCGATCGCCTAAAATTTTTCCAGGCCATCAAATACGACCTAAGGAACCAAAGTCACCGCCCCGCAAAGATCTTTCCTCATATTTTGCATTTTACAGCCAAAAACTAGAATTTCGCCTGATTCCCATATTTTCGTGTGCTATAGCCCATGCCTTCCAAGTGGTCCCGAGACGCCCGGGCCCTGATCGATTAAAAATTTTCCGTGTCTTCAAATACGACCTAAGGAACCATAGTCACAGCCTCGCCATGATCGTTCCTAATGTTTTGCGTTTTTTCAGAAAAAATCTTGAATTCTACCCGATTCCCATATTTTCGTGTGCTATAGGCCATGCCTTCCGTGTGGGCTAGACCTCCGGACTCGGTTCGCTTAAAATTTTTCCGGGCCATCAAATACGACCTAAGGAACCATAGTCACCGCTCCACCATGATCGTTCCTCATATTTTGCATTTTACAGCCAAAAATCTAGAATTCAGCCCGATTCCCATATTTACGTGTGCTATAGCCCACGCCTTCCAAGTGGTCCCAGGACACCCAGACCTCGATCGCCTAAAATTTTTCCGGGCCATCAAATACGACCTAAGGAACCATAGTCACCGCCCCGCCATGACCTTTCCTCATATTTTGCATTTTACAGCCAAAAAACTAGAATTCCACCCGATTCCCATATTTTCGTGTGTTATAGCCTATGCCTTCCAAGTGGTCCCGAGACGCCCGGGTCCTGATCGCCTAAAATTTTTCCGTGCCTTCAAATACGACCTAAGGAACCATAGTCACCGCACCGCCATGATCATTCCTAATGTTTTGCGTTTTTTCGGAAAATATCTTGAATTCCACCCAATTCCCATATTTTCGTGTGCTATAGCCCACGCCTTCCGTGTGGGCTAGACCCCCGGACTCGGTTCGCCTAAAATTTTCCCGGGCCATCAAATACGACTTAAGGAACCATATTCACCACTCCACCATGATCGTTCCTCATTTTTGCATTTTTCGGCCAAAAAACTAGAATTCTGCCCGATTCCCATATTTTCGTGTGCTATAGCCCACCCCTTCCGAGTGGGCCGGCCACCCCAGACTCTGATCGCCTAAATTTTTTCCGGGCCATTAAATACGACCTAAGGAACCATAGTCACTGCCCCGCCATGATCATTCCTCATTTTTGAATTTTTCGACCAAAAAACTAGAATTCCACCCGATTCCCGTATTTTCGTGTGCTAGCACACGCCTTCCAAGTGGTCCCGGGACCCCCGTTCCCCGGATCGCATAAAATTTTTTCAGGCCGTCAAATACGACCTAAGGAACCAAAGTCACCGCCCCGCCATGACCTTTCCTTATATTTTGAATTTTACAGCCAAAAAACTAGAATTCCGCCCGATTCCCATATTTTCGTGTGCTATAGCCCATGCCTTCGAAGTGGTCCCGAGACGCCCGGGTCCTGATCGCCTAAAATTTTTCCGTGCCTTGAAATATGACCTAAGGAGCCATATTCACCACCCCGCCATGACCTTTCCTCATATTTTGCATTTTACAGCCAAAAAACTAGAATTCCGCCTGATTCCCATATTTTCGTGTGCTATAGCCCATGCCTTCCAAGTGGTCCCGAGACGCCCGGGCCCTGATAGCCTAAAATTTTTCTGTGCCTTCAAATACGACCTAAGGAACCATAGTCACCGCCCTTCCATGATCGTTCCTAATGTTTTGCGTTATTTCGGAAAAAATCTTGAATTCTACCCGATTCCCATATTTTCGTGTGCTATAGCCCACGCCTTCCGTGTGGGCTAGACCTCCGGACTCGGTTCGCCTAAAATTTTTCCGAGCCATCAAATACGACATAAGGAACCATAGTCACCGCTCCACCATGATCGTTCCTCATTTTTTGCGTTTTCAGCCAAAAAACTAGAATTCCGCCCGATTCCCATATTTTCGTGTGCTATAGCCCACCCCTTCATAGTGGTCCCGGGACCCCCGTTCCCCGGATCGCATAAAAAAATTTCGGGCCATCAAATACGACCTAAGGAACCAAAGTCACGGCCCCGCCATGACCTTTCCTCATATTTTGCATTTTACGGCCAAAAAACTAGAATTCCTCCCGATTCCCATATTTATGTGTGCTATAGCCCACGCCTTCCAAGTGGTCCTAGGACCCCCAGACCCCGATCACCTAAAAAAATTTCGGGCCACCAAATACGACCTAAGGAACCATAGTCACCGCCCCGCCATGACCTTTCCACATATTTTGCATTTTACAGCCAAAAAACATGAATTCTGCCTGATTCCATATTTTCTTGTGCTATAGCCCACTCCTTCCAAGTGGTCCAGGGACCCTCGGACCCATATCGCCTAAAAAATATTTGGGCCAGACAATACGACCTATAGAACCATAGTCACCGCCCTGCCATGATCTTTCCTCATATTTTGCGTTTTTCGGCCAAAAAACTAGAATTTCGCCTGATTCCCATATTTTCGTGTGTTATATCCCACGCCTTCCCAGTGGGTAGGGCCTCTCGGAGCCGGATCGCCTAAAGCCGGATTGCCTAAATGTTTTCCAGGCCATCATATACGACCTAAGGAACCATAGTCACTTCCCCGCCATGACCTTTCCTCATTTTTTGCATTTTACGGCCAAAAAACTAGAATTCTGCCCGATTCCCATATTTTCGTGTGCTATAGCCCATGCCTTCCAAGTGGTCCCGAGACGCCCGGGTCCTGATCGACTAAAATTTTTCCGTGCCTTCAAATACGACCTAAGGAACCATAGTCACCGCCCTGCCATGATCGCTCCTAATGTTTTGCGTTTTTTCGGAAAAAATCTTGAATTCCACCCGATTCCCATATTTTCGTGTGCTATAGCCCACGCCTTCCGTGTGGGCTAGACCCCCGGACTCGGTTCGCCTAAATTTTTTCCGGGCCATCAAATATGACATAAGGAACCATAGTCACCGCTCCACCATGATCGTTCCTCATTTTTTGCGTTTTTCGGCCAAAAAACTAGAATTCCGCCCGATTCCCATATTTTCGTGTGCTATAGCCCACCCCTTCCGAGTGGGCCGACCACCCCAGACTCTGATCGCCTAAATTTTTTCCAGGCCATTAAATACGACCTAAGGAACCATAGTCACCGCCCCGCCATGATCGTTCCTCATTTTTGCATTTTTCGGCCAAAAATCTAGAATTCCACTCGATTCCCATATTTTCGTGTGATATAGCCCACGCCTTCCAAGTGGTCCTCGGACCCCCGTTCCCCGGATCGCATAAAATGTTTTCGGGAGGTCAAATACGACCTAATGAACCAAATTCACCGCCCCGCCATGACCTTTCCTCATATTTTGCATTTTACAGCCAAAAAATCTAGAATTCAGCCCGATTCCCATATTTACGTGTGCTATAGCCCACGCCTTCCAAGTGGTCCCAGGACACCCAGACCTCGATCGCCTAAAATTTTTCCGGGCCATCAAATACGACCTAAGGAACCATAGTCACCGCCCCGCCATGACCTTTCCTCATATTTTGCATTTTACAGCCAAAAAACTTGAATTCTACCTGTTTCCATATTTTCATGTGCTATAGCCCACTCCTTTCAAGTGGTCCAGGGACCCTCGGACCCATATCGCCTAAAAGAAATTTGGGCCAAACAATACGACCTAAAGAACCATAGTCACCGCCCTGCCATGATCATTCCTTATATTTTGCGTTTTTCGGCCAAAAAACTAGAATTTCGCTTGATTACCATATTTTCGTGTGATATATCCCACGCCTTCCCAGTGGGTAGGGCCCCCCGGAACCGGGGAGCCGGATTGCCTAAAATTTTTCCAGGACATCATATATGACCTAAGGAACCATAGTCACTTCCCCGCCATGACCATTCCTCATTTTTTGCATTTTCCAGCCAAAAAACTAGAATTCTGCCCGATTCCCATATTTTCGTGTGCTATAGCCCATGCCTTCCAAGTGGTCCCGAGACGCCCGGGTCCTGATCGCCTAAAATTTTTCCGTGCCTTCAAATACGACCTAAGGAACCATAGTCACCGCCCTGCCATGATCGCTCCTAATGTTTTGCGTTTTTTCGGAAAAAATCTTGAATTCCACCCGATTCCCATATTTTTGTGTGCTATAGCCCACGCCTTCCGTGTGGGCTAGACCCCCAGACTCGGTTCGCCTAAATTTTTTCCGGGCCATCAAATACGACATAAGGAACCATAGTCACCGCTCCACCATGATCGTTCCTCATTTTTTGCATTTTACGGCCAAAAAACTAGAATTCTGCCCGATTCCCATATTTTCGTGTGCTCTAGCCCATGCCTTCCGAGTGGTCCCGAGACGCCCGGGCCCTGATCGCCTAAAAATTTTCCGTGCCATCAAATACGACATAAGTAACCATAGTCACCGCCCACCATGATCGTTCCTCATTTTTTGCGTTTTTCGGCCAAAAAACTAGAATTCCGCCCGATTCCCATATTTTCGTGTGCTATAACCCACCCCTTCCGAGTGGGCCGACCACCCCAAACTCTGATCGCCTAAATTTTTTTCGGGCCATTAAATATGACCTACGTAACCATAGTCACCGCCCCGCCATGATCGTTCCTCATTTTTGCGTTTTTCGGCCAAAAAACTAGAATTCCACCCGATTCCCATATTTTCGTGTGCTATAGCCCACCCCTTCCAAGTGGTCCCGGGACCCCCATTCCCCGGATCGCATAAAAATTTTTCGGGCCGTCAAATATGACCTAAGGAACCAAAGTCACTGCCCCGCCATGACCTTTCCTCATATTTTGCATTTTACAGCCAAAAAACTAGAATTCCGCCCGATTCCCATATTTACGTGTGCTATAGCCCACGCCTTCCAAGTGGTCCCAGGACACCCAGACCTCGATCGCCTAAAATTTTTCCGGGCCATCAAATACGACCTAAGGAACCATAGTCACCGCCCCGCCATGACCTTTCCTCATATTTTGCATTTTACAGCCAAAAAACTAGAATTCCACCCGATTCCCATATTTTCATGTGCTATAGCCCACTCCTTCCAAGTGGTCTAGGGACCCTCGGACCCCGATCGTCTAAAAAATTTTCGGGCCAGAAAATACGACCTAAAGAACCATAGTCACCGCCCTGCCATGATCATTCCTCATGTTTTGCATTTTTCAGCCAAAAAGCTAGAGTTTCGCCCGATTCCCATATTTTCGTGTGCTATAGCCCATGCCTTCCAAGTGGTCCCGAAACGCCCGGGCCCTGATCGCCTAAAATTTTTCCGGTCCATCAAATACGACCTAAGGAACCATAGTCACTGCCCCGCCATGATCGTTCCTAATGTTTTGCATTTTTTGGGAACAAATCTTGAATTTCACCCGATTCTCATATTTTCGTGTGCTATAGCCCACGCCTTCCGTGTGGGCCAGACCCCCCGTTGATCGTTCCTCACTTTTGCATTTTTCGGCCAAAAAACTAGAATTCCGCCCGATTCCCATATTTTCGTGTGCATAGCCCATGCCTTTTGAATGGGCCTGGGACCCCCCGTAACCGGATCGCCTACAATTTTTTAGGGCCATCAAATACGATCTAAGGAATAATAGTCACTGCCTCGCCATGACCGTTCCTCATTTTTTTTTTGCATTTTCCGGCCAAAATACTAGAATTCCGCTAAATTCCCATATTTTTGTGTGCTATGCTATGCCCACGCCTTCCGAGTGGGCGCGGGCCCCGGACCCCGATCACCTAAAAATTTTCCGGGCCATGAAATACAATCTAAGGAACCATAGTTACCGCTTCCCCATGATCGTTCCTCGTTTTTTGCATTTTACGGCCAAAAAATTAAAATTTCGCCCGATTCCCATATTTCCGTATGCTATAGTCCACGCCTTCCAAGTGGGCCGGGCCCTCCTGACTTGGATCGCCTAAAATTTTTTCGGGCCATCAAATACAACCTAAAGAACCATAGTCACTGATGCAACCTGGCCCGAAAAAATTGTAGGCGATCTGGTTTCGGGGGGGCCTTTGCCCACTCGAAGGCGTGGGCAATAGCACACGAAAATATGGGGATTGGGCGGAATTCTTATTTTTTGGCCGTATAACGCAAAACAATGAGGAGAGGTCATGGCGGTGCAGTGACTGTGATTTCTTAGGTCGTATTTGATGGCCCGAAAAAAATTTAGGCGATACGGGTCCGGGGCCCCTTGCCCAATGGGAAGGCGTGGGATATATCACACGAAAATATGGGAATCGGGCGAAATTCTAGTTTCTTGGCCGTAAAATGCAAAATAATGAGGAACGGTCATGGCGGTGCGGTGACTATGGTTTTTTTGGTATTATTTGATAGCCCAGAAAAATTTTAGGCGATCGGGGTCCGGGGGGCCCGGGCCCACTCGGAAGGCGTGGGCTATAGCACACGAAAATATGGAAATCGTGCGGAATTCTAGTTTTTTGTCCGTAAAATGCAAAAAATAAGGAAAGGTCATGTCGGGGCAGTGACTATGGTTCCTTAGGTCGTATTTGATGTCCTAGGAAATAATTAGGCGATCCAGGTCCGGGGGCCCTGCCTAATGAGAAGGCGTGGGCTATATATCATGGAAATATGGGAATGAGGCGGAATTCTAGTTTTTTGACCGTAAAACGCAAAAAAAATGAGGAACGGTCATGGCAGGGCGGTGACTATGGTTCCTTAGGTCGTATTTGATGGACCGGAAAAATTTTAGGCGATCGGGGTCCGAGGGTCCCGTGCCCACTTGGAAAGCATGGGCTATAGCACACAAAAATATGAGAATCAGGCGGAATTATAGTTTTTTGGCCGTATAACGCAAAACAATGAGGAATGGTCATGGCAAGGCGGTGAATATGGTTCTTTAGGTCATATTTGATGGCCCGGAAAAATTTTAGGTGATCCGAGTCCGAGCGGCCTGGACCCACTCGAAGGCGGAATTCTAGTTTCTTGGCTGTAATACGCAAAAAAACGAGGAATGGTCATGGCGGGGAAGTGATATGGTTCCTTAGGTCATATTTGATGGCCCAGAAAAATTTAAGGCGATCAGGGTTAGGGGTCCCGGGTCCACTCGGAAGGCGTGGGCTATAGCACAAAAAAATATGGGAATCAGGAGGAATTCTTGTTTTATGGCCGTAAAACACAAAAAAATGAGGAGAGGTCATGGCGGTGCAGTGACTATGGTTCCTTAGGTCGTATTTGATGGCCCGGGAAATTTTAGGCGATACGGGTCTGGGGGGGCCTGCCCAATGGGAAGGCGTGGGATATATCACACGAAAATATGGGAATCGGGCGGAATTCTAGTTTCTTGGCCGTAAAAATGCAAAACGGTGAGGAATGGTCATGGCGGGGCAGTGACTATGGTTCCTTAGGTATTATTTGATAGCCCCTAAAAATTTTAGACGATCGGGGTCCGGGGGCCCGTGCCCACTCAGAAGGCGTGGGCTATAGGAAAATATGGGAATCGGGCGGAATTCTTGTTTTTTGTCCGTAAAACGCAAAAAAATGAGGTGAGGACATGGAGGGGTAGTGACTATGGTTCCTTCGGTCGTATTTGATGGCCTGAAAATTTTTTAGGCGATCCGGGTCCGGGGGACCCTGCCCAATGGGAAGGCGTGGGCTATATATCACGAAAATATCGAAATCGGGCGGAATTCTAGTTTTTTGGCCGTAAAACGCAAAAAAACCATGAACGGTCATGGCGAGGCAGTGACTATGGTTCTTTAGGTTATTTTTGATGGCCCGAAAAAATTTTAGGCGATCCGAGTCAGGAGGGGCCGGCCCACTTGGAAGGCGTGGACTATAGCATATGGAAATATGGGAATCGGGCGGAATTTAATTTTTTGGTCGTAAAATGCAAAAAACGAGGAACGATCATGGGAAAGCGGTAACTATGGTTCCTTAGATTGTATTTCATGGCCCGAAAAATTTTTAGGCGATCGGGGTCCGGGGCCCGCGCCTACTCGGAAGGCGTGGGCATAGCACACGAAAATATGGGAATTTAGCAGAATTCTAGTATTTTGGCCGGAAAATGCAAAAAAAACGAGGAACGGTCATGGCGAGGCGGTGACTATTATTCCTTAGGTCGTATTTGATGGCCTTGAATAATTGTAGGCAATCCGGTTACGGGGGTCCCGGGCCCATTCAGAAGGCATGGGCTATAGCACACGAAAATATGGGAATCGGGCGGAATTCTAGTTTTTTGGCCGTAAAATGCAAAACAATGAGGAACGGTCATGGCGGGACGGTGACTATGGTTACTTAGTTGGTATTTGATGGCCCGGAAAATTTAAGGCAATCCGGCTCTGGAGGGGCCCCACCCACTCGGAAGGCGGCACAAGAAAATATGGTAATCGGGCTGAATTCTAGTATTTTGACCGTAAAACACAAAAAAATGAGGAACGGTTATGTTGGGGCGGTGACTATGGTTCCTTAGGTCATATTTGATGGTTCGAAAAAATTTTAGGCGATCGGGGTCCGAGGTGCCCGGGCCCACTCGGAAGCACATGAAAATATGGGAATCGGGCAAAATTCTAGTTTTTTGGCCGTAAAACACAAACAAATAAGGAATGGTCATGGAAAGGCGGTGACTATGGTTCTTTAGGTCATATTTGATGGCCCAGAAAATTTTTAGGCGATTCGAGTCCGGGCGGCCCGGACCCACTCGGAAGGCATGGGCTATAGCATACGAAAATATGGGAATCGGGCAGAATTCTAGTTTCTTGGCCGTAAAAGGTAAAATAAAAGGAATGGTCATGGCGGGGCGGTGACTATGGTTCCTTAGGTCATATTTGATGGCCCGGAAAAATTTAAGGCAATCGAGGTCAAGGAGGCCCGGGTCCACACCGAAGGCGTGTGCTATAGCACACGAAAATATGGGAATCAGGCGGAATTCTACATATTCTTGGCCATAAAACGCAAACAAATGAGGAACGATCATGATGAGGTGGTGACTATGGTTCTTTAGGTCAAATTTGATGGCCCAAAATTTTTTTAGGCGATCCGAGTCTGGGGAGCCCGGCCTACTCGGAAGGCGTGGGCTATAGCACACGAAAATATGGGAATCGGGAGGAATTTTAGTTTTTTGGCCGTAAAACGCAAAAAATGAGGAACGATCATGGCGGAGCTGTAACTATAGTTTCTTAGATCGTATTTCATGGCTCGAATTTTTTTAGGCGATCGGGGTCCGGGGGCCCGCGCCCACTCGGAAGGTGTGGGCATAGCACACAAAAAAATGGGAATCAAGCGGAATTCTAGTTTTTTGGCCGGAAAACGCAAAAAAATGAGGAACGGTCATGGCGGGGCGGTGACTATTTTTCCTTAGTTCGTATTTGATGGCCGGAAAAATTATAGGCGATCCAATTCCGGGGGGCCCGTGCCCACTCGGAAGGCGTGGGCTATAGCACACGAAAATATGGGACTAAGGCAGAATTTTAGTTTCTTGGCCGTATAACGCAAAAAATGAGGAGAGGTCATGGAGGTGCAGTGACTATGGTTCCTTAGGTCGTATTTGATGGCCCGAAAAAATTTTAGGCGATACGGGTACGGAGGGCCCTGCCCAATGGGAAGGCGTGCGATATATCACACGAAAATATGGGAATCTGGCGAAATTCTAGTTTCTTGGCTGTAAAACGCAAAACAATGAGGAACGGTCATGGCGGGGCGGTAACTATGGTTTCTTAGGTATTATTTGATAGCCCAGAAAAACTTTAGGGCTCGGAAGGCGTGGGCTATAGCACACGAAAATATGGGAATCATGCGGAATTCTAGTTTTTTGGCCGAAAAACGCAAAAAAAGAGGAGAGGTCATGGCGGGGCAGTGACTATGGTTCCTTAGGTCATATTTGATGGCCCTTAAAAATTTTAGGCAATCCAGGTTCGGGGGGCCCTGCCCACTGGGAAGGCGTGGAATATATCACACGAAAATGTGGGAATCGCGCGGAATTCTAGTTTTTTGGCCGTAAAACGCAAGAAAATCAGGAACGGTCATGGCAAGGCGGTGACTATAGTTTTTTAGATCGTATTTGATGGCCCGAAAAAATTTTAGGCGATCCGAGTCCGGGAGGGCGGCCCACTAGAAAGGTGTGGGCTATAGCACATGAAAATATGGGAATCATGCGGAATTCAAGTTTTTTGGCCGTAAAACGCAAAAAATGAGGAACGATCATGGCGGAGCAGTAACTATGGTTCCTTAGATCGTATTTCATAGCCCAAAAAATTCTTAGGCAATCGGGGTCCGGGGGCCAGCGCCCACTCGGAAGGCGTGGGCATAGCACACGAAAATATGGGAATCGGGCGGAATTCTAGTTTTATGGCCGCAGAACGCAAAACAAAATGAGGAACGGTCATGGCGGGGCGGTGACTATTTTTTCTTAGTTCGTATTTGATGGCCGAAAAAATTGTAGGCGATCCGGTTCCGGGGGGCCCGTGCCCACTCGGAAGGCGTGGGCTAGAGCACACGAAAATATGGGACTAAGGCGAAATTCTAGTTTTTTGGCCGTATAACACAAAAAAACGAGGAGAGGTAATGGCGGTGCAGTGACTATGGTTCCTTAGGTCGTATTTGATGGCCCGAAAATTTTTTAGGCGATACGGGTCCAGAGGGCCCTGCCCAATGGGAAGGCGTGCGATATATCACACGAAAATATGGGAATCTGGCGAAATTCTAGTTTTTTTGCCGTAAAACGCAAAACAATGAGGAACGGTCATGGAGGGGCGGTGATTATGGTTTATTAGGTATTATTTGATAGCCCAGAAAAACTTTAGGGCTCGGAAGGCGTGGGCTATAGCACACGAAAATATGGGAATCATGCGGAATTCTAGTTTTTGGCCGAAAAATGCAAAAAACGAGGAGAGGTCGTGGCGGGGCAGTGATAATGGTTCCTTAGGTCATATTTGATGGCCCTTAAAAATTTTAGGCAATCCAGGTTCGGGGGGGCCTGCCCACTGGGAAGGCGTGGGATATATCACACGAAAATGTGGGAATCGCGCGGAATTTAGTTTTTTGGCCGTAAAACGCAAGAAAACCAGGAACGGTCATGGCAAGGTGGTGACTATAGTTTTTTAGATCGTATTTGATGGCCCGAAAAAATTTTAGGCGATCCGAGTCCGGGGGGGCGGCCCACTAGAAAGGCGTGGGCTATAGCACATGAAAATATGGGAATCAGGCAGAATTCAAGTTTTTTGGCCGTAAAACGCAAAAAATGAGGAATGATCATGGCGGAGCAGTAACTATGGTTCCATAGATAGTATTTTATAGCCCAGAAAATTCTTAGGCAATCGAGGTCCGGGGACCAGCGCCCACTCGGAAGGCGTGGGCATAGCACACGAAAATATGGGAATCGGGCGGAATTCTAGTTTTATGGCCACAGAACGCAAAACAAAACGAGGAACGGTCGTGGCGGGGCGGTCACTATTTTTCCTTAGTTCGTATTTGATGGCCGGAAAAATTATAGGCGATCCGGTTCCGGGGGACCCGTGCCCACTCGGAACGCGTGGGCTAGAGCACATGAAAATATGGGAATAAGGCGGAATTCTAGTTTTTTGGCCGTATAACGCAAAAAAACGAGGAGAGGTCATGGCGGTGCAGTGACTATGGTTCCTTAGGTCGTATTTGATGGCCCAAAAAAATTTTAGGCGATACGGGTCTGGGGGGCCCTGCCCAATGGGAAGGCGTGCGATATATCCCACGAAAATATGGGAATCGGGCGAAATTCTAGTTTTTTTACCGTAAAACGCAAAACAATGAGGAATGGTCATGGCGGGGCGGTGACTATGGTTTATTAGGTATTATTTGATAGCCCAGAAAAATTTAGGCGATCGGGGTCCGGGGGGCCCGGGCCTACTCGGAAGGCGTGGGCTATAGCACACGAAAATATGGGAATGAAATTCTAGTTTTTGGCCATAAAACGCAAAGAAAATGAGGAAAGGTCATGTCGGGGCAGTGACTATGGTTCCTTAGGTCGTATATGATGGCCTGGGAAATTTTTAGACAATCCGGGTCTGTGGGGCCCTGCCCAATGGGAAGGCGTAGGCTATATATCACAAAAATATGGGAATGAGGCGGAATTCAAGTTTTTTGGCCGTAAAATGCAAAACAACCATATTTTAGATCGTATTTGATGGCCCAAAAAAATTTTAAGCTATCCGAGTCGGGGGGGGCGGGGGGGAGGGGGGGCAATCGAAAGGCATGGGCTATAGCACACGAAAATATGGGAATCAGGCAGAATTCTAGTTTTTTGCCGTAAAACGCAAAAAATGAGGAACGATCATGGAAGAGCGGTGACTATGGTTCCTTACATTGTATTTCATGGCCCGACAAATTTTAGGCGATCGGGATCCGGGGGCCCGCGCCCATTCGGAAGGCGTGGGCATAGCACACGAAAATATCGGAATCGGGCGGAATTCTAGTTTTTTGGCCGTAAAATGCAAAACAATCAGAAATGGTCATGGCGAGGTGGTGACTATGGTTCTCTAGATCGTATTTTATGGCCCAAAAAAATTTTAGGCGATCCGATTTTCTGGGACCCTGCCCACTGGCAAGGTGTGGGCTATATCACATGAAAACATGGGAATCACGCGGAATTCTAGTTTTTTGGCCGTAAAACGCAAAAGAACGAGGAATGGTCATGGCGAGGTGGGGGACTATGGTTCCATAGGTCGTATTTCATGGCCCAAAAAAATTTAAGGCGATCCGGGTTCGGAGTGGCCCGGCCTACCCGGAAGGCGGCACCCGAAAATATAGGAATCGGGCGGAATTCTAGTTTTTTGGCCGGAAAAAGCAAAAGAACTAGGAACGTTCATGGAGGGGCGGTGACTATGGTTCCTTAGATCGTATTTTATGGCACAAAAAAATTTTATGGGATCCGAATCCTTGGGGCCCGTGGCCACTTGGAAGGCATGGGCTATAGCACACGAAAATATGGAAATCGTGCGGAATTCTAGTTTATTGGCCGAAAAATGCAAAAAAAGAGGAGAGGTCATGGCGGGGCAGTGACTATGGTTCCTTAGGTCATATTTGATGGCCCGAAAAAATTTTAGGCGATCCGGGTTCGGGGGCCCCTGCCCACTGGGAAGGCGTGGGATATATCACTCGAAAATATGGGAATCGCGCGGAATTCTAGTTTTTTTGCCGTAAAATGCATTAAAACCAGGAACGGTCATGGCGAAGCGGTGACTATGGTTTTTTAGATCGTATTTGATGGCCCAAAAATTTTTTAGGCGATCCGAGGCCGGGGGGCCGGCCCATTCGAAAGGCATGGGCTATTGCACACGGAAATATGGGCATCAGGCGGAATTCAAGTTTTTTGGCCGTAAAACGCAAAAAATGAGGAATGATCATGGCGGAGCAGTAACTATGGTTCCTTAGATCGTATTTCATGGCCCGATAAATTCTTAGGCGATCGGGGTCCGGGGCCCGCACCCACTCGAAAGGCGTGGGCATAGCACACGAAAATATGGGAATCGGGCGGAATTCTAGTATTTTGGCCGCAAAACGCAAAACAAAACGAGGAACGGTCATTGCGGGGCTGTGACTATTGTTACTTAGGTCGTATTTGATGGCTCGAAAAAATTGTAGGCGATCCGGTTCTAGGGGGCCGTGCCCACTCGGAAGGCGTGGGCTATAGCACACGAAAATATGGGAATCAGGCAGAATTCTAGGTTTTTGGCCGTATAACGCAAAAAAATGAGAAGAGGTCAAAACGGGCGGAATTCTAGTTTTTTGGCCGTAAAATGAAAAAAATAAAAAACGATCATGGAGAGGCGGTGACAATGGTTCTTTAGATCGTATTTGATGGCCCGAAAATATTTTAGGCGATCCGGGTTCAGGGGGCCCTGCCCATTGGGAAGGCGTGCGCTATATCGCATGAAAATATGGTAATCAGGCGGAATTCTAGTTTTTTGGCCGTAAAATGCAAAAAAACGAGGAACGGTCATGGCAAGACGGTGACTATGGTTCTTTAGGTTTTATTTTATGGCCCGGAAAAATTTAAGGCAATTCGGGTCTTGAGGGGCCCGGCCCACTCAGAAGGCGGCACACGAAAATATGCTAATCGGGGTGAATTCTAGTTTTTTGGCCGTAAAATGCAAAAAAATGAGGAATGGTCATGGTTCCTTAGGTCGTATTTGATGGCCTAGAAACATTTTAGGCGATCGGGGTCAGGGGGCCCCGGGCCCACTCGGAAGGCGTGGGCTATAACACACGAAAATATGGGAATCGCACGGAATTCAAGTTTTTTTGCCGAAAAATGCAAAACAAGAGGAACGATCATGGTAGGGCGGTGACTATGGTTCCTTGGGTCGTATCGGATGGCCCAGAAAAATTTTAGGCGATCCGATTCTGGGGGGAGCAGCCCACTCGGAAGGCGTGGGCTATTGCACACGAAAATATGGAAATCGGGGGCAATTCTAGGTTTTTGGCCGAAAATCCCAAAAAATGAGGAAAGATCATGGCAGGGCAGTGACTATGGTTCCTTAGGTCGTATTTCATGGCCCGCCAAATTTTTAGGCGATCGGGGTCCGGGGGACCGCACCCACTTGGAAGGCGTGGGCATAGCACACGAAAATATGGGAATCAGGTGGAATTCTAGTTTTTTGGCCGCAAAATGCAAAACAACGAGGAACGGTCATGGCGGGGCAGTGGCTATGGTTCATTAGGTCGTATTTGATGGCCCATAAAAATTTAAGACTATTCGGGTCCGGGCAGCCCGGGCCCACTCCGAATGCGTGGGCTATAGCACACGAAAATATGGGAATCGGGCGGAATTCTAGTTTCTTAGCCGTAAAATGCAAAACAACGAGGAACAGTCATAGTGGGGCAGTGACTATGGTTCCTTAGGTCGTATTTGATGGCTCGAAAAATTTAAGGCGATCCGGGTCTGGAGAGGCCCGACCCACTCGGAAGGCGGCACACGAAAATCTGGTAATCAGGCTGATTTTTTGTTTTTTGGCCGTAAAATGCAAACAAATGAGGTACGGTCATGGTGGGGCGGTGACTATGGTTCCTTAGGTAAAATTTGATGGCCCAGAAAGTTTTTAGGCGATCGGGGTCCGAGGGGTCCGGGCCCACTCGGAAAGCATGGGCTATAGCACACGGAAATATGGGAATCGGGGGGAATTCTAGTTTTTTGGCCGTAAAACACAAAAAAATGAGGAATGGTCATGGCAAGGCGGTGAATATGGTTCTTGAGGTCATATTTGATGTCCCAAAAAACTTAAGGTGATCCGAGTCCGGGCGGCCCGGACCCACTCAGAAGGCATGGGGCTATTATTGCACACGAAAATATGGGAATCGGGCGAAATTCTAGTTTCTTGGCCGTAAAACGCAAAAAAACAAGAAACGGTCATGGCGGGCAGTGACTATGGTTCCTTAGGTCGTATTTGATGGCCCGGAAAATTTTTTAGGCGATACGGGTCCGGGGGGCCCTGCCCAATGAGAAGGCGTGGGATATATCACACGAAAATATGGGAATCGGGCGGAATTCTAGTTTTGTGGCCGTAAAACGCAAAACAATGAGGAACGGTCATGGAGGGGTGGTGACTATGGTTCCTTAGGTATTATTTGATAGCCCAGAAAAAGTTTAGGCGATCGGGGTCCGTGGGGCCGGGGCCCACTCGGAAGGCATGGGCTAGCATACGAAAATATGGGAATCAGGCGGAATTCTAGTTTTTTGGCCATAAAAAGCAAAAACACGAGGAAAGGTTATGTCGGGGCAGTGACTATGGTTCTTTAGATCGTATTTGATGGCCCAAAATAAATTTAGGCGATCCGAGTCCGCGGGAGGGGGGGGGCACTAGAAAGGCGTGGGCTATAGCACACGAAAATATAGGAATCAGGCAGAATTCAAGTTTTTTGGCCATAAAATGCAAAAAATGAGGAACGATCATGGAGGAGCTGTGACTATGGTTCCTTAGATCGCATTTCATAGCCCGGTAAATTTTAGGCGATCGGGGTCCGGGGGCCCGTGCCCACTCGAAATCGGGATGAATTATAGTTTTTTGGCCGTAAAACGCAAAACAATGAGGAACGGTCATGGCGGGGCGGTGACTGTGGTTCCTTATTTCGTATTTGATGGCCCGAAAATATTTTAGGCGATTATGGTCCGGGGGCCCCGGGCCCACTCGGAAGGCGTGGTATAGCACACGAAAATATGGGAATCAGGCGGAATTCTAGTTTTTTGGCCGTAAAACGCAATAAAACAAGAAGAGGTCATGGCGGGGCAGTGACTATTGTTCCTTAGGTCGTATATGATGCCCGGGAAAAATTTTAGGCGATCCGGGTTCGGGGGGCCCTGCCCATTGGGAAGGGATGGGCTATATCACACGAAAATATGGGAATCGAGTGAAATTCTAGTTTTTTGGCCGTAAAACAAAACAAAACGAGAAACAGTCATGGCGAGGTGGTGACTATGGTTCTTTAGATCGTATTTGATGGCCCGAAATTTTTTTAGGCGATCTGGGTTCAGGGGGCCTTGCCCACTAGGAAGGCGTGTGCTATATCAAATGAAAATTTGGTAATCAGGCGGAATTCTAGTTTTTTGGCCGTAAAATACAAAAACAAATGAGGAAAGGTCATGGCAAGACAGTGACTATGGTTCTTTAGGTTTTATATTATGGTCCGGAAAAATTTAAGGCAATCCGGGTCTTGAGGGGCCCGGCCCACTCAGAAGGCGGCACACGAAAATATGGTAATCGGGGTGAATTCTAGTTTTTGGCCGTAAAATGCAAAACAATGGGGAACGGTCATGGTTCCTTAGGTCGTATTTGATGGCCTAGAAACATTTTAGGCGATCGGGGTCAGGGGGCCCCGGGCTCACTCGGAAGGCGTGGGCTATAGCATACGAAAATGTGGGAATCGGGAGGAATTCTATGTGTTTTGCCATAAAACGCCAAAGAATGAGGAACGGTCATGGCAAGGTGGTGACTATGGTTCTTCTGGTCATATTTTATGGCCCGAAAAAATTTTAGGCGATCCGAGTCCGGCGGCACGGACCCACTCGGAAAGCATGGGCAATAGCACACGAAAATATGGGAATCGAGAGGAATTTTAGTTTCTTGGCCGTAAAACGCAAAAAAGCGAGGAAAGGTCTTGGTGGAATGGTGACTATGGTTCCTTAGGTCGTATTTGATGGCCCGTAAAAATTTAAGGCGATCCGGGTTCGGAGGGGCCCGACCTACTCGGAAGGCGGCACACGAAAATATGAGAATCGGGCAAAATTCTAGTTTTTTTGCCGGAAAATGCAAAAGAACTAGGAACGATCATGGCGGGGCGGTGACTATGGTTCCTTAGGTCATATTTGATGGCGCAGAAATTTTTTAGGGGATCCAGGTCTGGAGGGGCCCGACCCACTCGGAACGCGGCACACGAAAATATTGTAATCAGGCTGAATTCTAGTTTTTTGGCCATAAAACGCAAAACAACCAGGTACGGTCATGGTGGGGCGGTGACTACGGTTCTTTATGTAGTATTTGATGGCCCGAAAAATTTTACGGCGATCGGAGTTCGGGGGCCTCGGGCCCACTCGGAAGGCGTGGGCTATAGCACACAAAAATATGGAATCGGGCGGAGAGGCGGTGACTATGGTTCCTTATGTCGTATTTGATGGCCCAAAATATTTTTAGGTGATCTAGGTCTGGAGGGGCCCGGCCCATTCGAAACGCGGCACAGAAAAAATATGGTAATCGTGCTGATTTCTAGTTTTTTGGCCGTAAAATGCAAAACAACGAGGTAAGTTCATGGCGAGGCGGTGACTACAGTTCCTTATGTTGTATTTGATGGCCCGGAAAAATTTTAGGTGATCGGGGCCTGGGGACCTTGGGCCCACTCGGAAGGTGGCACACAAAAATATGAGAATCGGGCGGAATTCTAGTTTTTTGGCCGTAAAACACAAAAAAAGAGGAAAGGTCGTGGCGGGGCAGTGAATATGGTTCCTTAGGTCATATTTGATGGCTCGAAAAAATTTTAGGCGATCCGGGTTCGGGGGCCCCTGCCCACTGGGAAGGCGTGGGCTATATCACACGAAAATATGGGAATCGCGGGGAATTCTTGTTTTTAGGCCGTAAAATGCAAAAGAAACCAAGAACGGTCATGTCGAGGTGGTGACTATTGTTCTTTAGATCGTATTTGATTGCCCAAAAATAATTTAGGCGATCCGAGTCCGAGGGGGCCGGCCCACTCGAAAGACGTGGGCTATAGCACACGAAAATTTAGGAATCTGGCGAAATTCAAATTCTTTGGCCGTAAAAAGCAAAGAATGAGGAATGATCATGGCGGAGCGGTAACTATGGTTCCTTAGATCGTATTTCATGCCCCGGAAAATTTTTAGGCGATCGGGGTCTGGGGGCCCGTGCCCACTCTGAATGCGTGGGCATAGCACACGAAAATATGGGAATCGGGTGGAATTCTAGTTTTTTGGTTGAAAAATGCAAAACAAAATGAGGAACGGTCATGGAGGGGTGGTTACTATTGTTTCTTAGGTCGTATTTGATGGCCCGGAAAAATGGTAGGTGATCCGGTTCTGGGGGGCCCGTGCCCACTCAGAAGGCGTGGGTTATAGCACACGAAAATAGTGAAATCGGGCGGAATTGTAGTTTTTTTGACGTAAAATGCAAAAAACGAGAAACGATCATGGCGGGGCGGTGACTGTAGTTCCTTAGGTCATGGTCCGGGGTCCCCGGGCCCACTCGGAAGGCATGGGCTATAGCACACGAAAATATGGGAATCGGGAGGAATTTTAGTTTTTTGGCCGTAAAACACAAAAAAACAAGGAGAGGTCATGGTGGGGCAGTGACTATCGTTCCTTAGGTCATATTTGATGGCCCGAAAAAATTTTAGGCGATCCGGGTTCGAGGGCCCTGCCCACTGGGAAGGCATGGGCTATATCACACGAAAATATGGGAATCGGGTGGAATTCTAGTTTTTTGACCGTAAAACGCAAAATAACGAGAAACGATCATGGCGAGGGGGTGAATATGGTTATTTAGATCATATTTTATGGCCCGAAAATTTTTTAGGCGATCAGGGTTCGGGGGGCCTTGCCCATTGGGAAGGCGTGGGCTATATCACATGAAAATATGGAAATCAGGCGAAATTCTAGTTTTTTGGCCGTAAAACGCAAAACAACGAGGAACGGTCATGGCAAGATGGTGACTATGGTTCTTTAGGTTGTCGTTTATGGCCCGAAAAAATTTTAGGCAATCTGTGTCTTGAGGGGCCCGGCCCACTTAGAAGGCGCCACACGAAAAGATGGTAATCGTGCTGAATTCTAGTTTTTTGGCCGTAAAATGCAAAAACATGAGGAACGGTCATGGTTTCTTAGGTCTTATTTGATGGCCTTGAAACATTTTAGGCGATCCGAGTCCAGGGGGGCCGGCCCACTCGAAAGGCGTCAGTTATAGCACACGAAAATATGGGAATCAGGCAGAATTCAAGTTTTTTGGCCGTAAAACGCAAAGAATGAGGAACGATCATGGCGGAGTGGTAACTATGGTTCCTTAGATCGTATTTCATGGCCCGAAAAATTTTTAGGCGATCAGGGTATGGGGGACCACGCCCACTCTGAAGGCTTGGGCATAGCACACGAAAATATGGGAATCGGGTGGAATTCTAGTTTTTTGGCCAGAAAACGCAAAACAAAACGAGGAACGGTCATGGAGGGGCGGTTACTATTGTTCCTTAGGTCGTATTTGATGGCCCGAAAAAATTGTAGGCGATCCGGTTCGGGGGGTCCTGCCCACTGGGAAGGCGTGGGCTATATCACATGAAAATATGAGAATCAGGCGGAATTCTAGTTTTTTGGCCGCAAAACGCAACAAAACAAGGAACGGTCATGGCAAGACAGTGACTATGGTTGTTTAGGTTGTCTTTTATGGCCCAGAAAAATATAAGGCAATCCGGGACTTGAGGGGCCCGGCCCACTTAGAAGGCGGCACACGAAAAGATGGTAATCGGGCTGAATTCTAGTTTTTTGGCTGTAAAACGCAAAACAATAAGGAACGGTCATGGTTCCTTAGGTCGTATTTGATGGCCTAGAAATATTTTAGGCGATCGGGGTCAGGGGGCCCCGGGCCCACTCAGAAGGCGTGGGCTATAGCATACGAAAATATGGGAATCGGGAGAAATTCTCTGTGTTTTGCTGTAAAACACAAAAGAATGAGGAACGGTCATGGCAAGGTGGTGACTCTGGTTCTTTAGGTCATATTTGATGGCCCGAAAAAAATTTAGGCGATCCGAGTCCGGGCGGCCCGGACCCACTCGGAAGGCATGATAGCACACGAAAATATTGGAATCGGGCGGAATTCTAGTTTTTTGACCGTAAAACGCAAAACAATGGGGAAAGGTCATGGTGGAATGGTGAATATGGTTCCTTAGGTGGTATTTGATGGCCCGAAAAAATTTAAGGCGATCCGGGTTCTGAGGGGCACGGCCTACTCAGAAGGCGGCACACGAAAATATGGGAATCATGCGGAATTCTAGTTTTTTGGCCAGAAAAAGCAAAAGAACTAGGAACGATCATGGAGGGGCGTTGACTATGGTTCCTTAGGTCATATTTGATGGCGCGGAAAAATTTTAGGGGATCCAGTTCCTGGGCTCGGAAGGCGTGGGCTATAGCACACGAAAATATGGGAATCGAGCAGAATTCTAGTTTTTTTGCTGGAAAAAACAAAAACAACGAGGAACGGTCATGGAGGGGCGGTGACTATTGTTCCTTAGGTTGTATTTGATGGCCCAGAAAATTTTATAGGCGATCTGGTTCCGGGGGGCCCGTGCCCACTCAGAAGGCATGGGCTATAGCACCCGAAAATAGTAAAATCGGGCGAAATTGAAGTTTTTTGGCCGTAAAACGCAAAATAATGAGTAACGGTCATGGCGGGGCGATGACTGTGGTTCCTTATGTCGTATTGGATGGCCCGAAATATTTTTTGGCGATCATGGTCCGGGGGCCTCGGGCCCACTCGGAAGGCGTGGGCTATAGCACACGAAAATGTGGGAATCGGGCGGAATTCTATTTTTTGGCCGTAAAATAGAAAACAGCAAGGAGAGGTCAAGGCGGGGTAGTGACTATCGTTCCTTAGGTCATATTTGATGGCCCGGAAAAATTTTAGGCGATCCGGGTTCGGGGGGCCTGCCCACTGGGAAGGCGTGGGCTATAGCACACGAAAATATGGGAATCAGTCGGAATTTATGTTTTTTGGCCATAAAACGCAAAGAATGAGGAACGATCATGGCGGAGCAGTAACTATGGTTCCTTAGATCGTATTTCATGGCCCGAAAAATTTTTAGGCGATGAGGGTCCGGGGGGGCCGTAAAACGCAAAACAACGAGGAGAGGTCAAGGCGGAATTCTAGTTTTTTGGCTGGATAAAGCAAAAACAATGAGGAAAAGTCATGGACGGGCGGTGACTATTGTTCCTTAGGTTGTATTTGATGGCCCAAAAAAATTGTAGGCGATCCGGTTTCGGGGGGGCCTTGCCCACTCAGAAGGCGTGGGCTATTAGCACACGAAAATAGTGGAATTGGGCGAAATTGTAGTGTTTTGGCCGTAAAACGCAAAACAACGATGAACGGTCATGGCGGGGCAGTGACTGTGGTTCCTTATGTCGTATTTGATGGCCCAAAAAAGTTTTAGGCGATCATGGTCTGGGGGCCCCGGGCCCACTCGGAAGGCGTGGGCTATAGCACACGAAAATATGGGAATCGGGCGGAATTCTAGTTTTTTGGCCGTAAAACGCAAAACAACGAGGAGAGGTCAAGGCGGGGCAGTGACTATCGTTCCTTAGGTCATATTTGATGGCCCAGAAAATTTTTAGGCGATCCGGGTTCGGAGGGGGGGGGGGCCCAGGCCCACTAGGAAGGCGTGGGCTATATCACACGAAAATATGGGATTCGGGCAGAATTTAAGTTTTTTGTCCGTAAAATGCAAAAAAACGAGAAACGGTCATGGCGAGGTGGTGACTATGGTTCTTTAGATCGTATTTGATGACCCAAAAAAATTATAGGCGATCCGGGTTCTAGGGGCCTTGCCCACTAGGAATGCGTGAGCTATATCACATGAAAATTTGGGAATCAGGTGGAATTCTAGTTTTTTTGCCGTAAAATACAAAAAAATGAGGAAACAATCATGGCAAGATGGTGACTATGGTTCTTTAGGTTGTATTTTATGGCCCAGAAAAATTTAAGGCATTCCGGGTCATGACGGGCCCGGCTGACTCAGAAGGCAGCACATGAAAATATGGGAATCGGGCGGAATTCTAGTTTTTTGGCCGGAAAGAGCAAAAGATACAGGAACGATCATGGCGAGACGATGAATATGGTTCCTTAGGTCGTATTTGATGGCGCGGAAATGTTTTAGGGGATCCGGTTCCTGGAGGCCCGTGCCTACTCGGAAGGCGTGGGCTATAGCACACGAAAATATGGGAATCGGGCAGAATTCTAGTTTTTTGGCCGGAAAAAGCAAACAAAGCAAGGAACGGTCATGGAGGGGCGGTGACTATGGTTCCTTATGTTGTATTTGATGGCCTAAAAAATTTAAGGGGATCCAGGTCTGGAGGGGCCCGACCCACTCAGAACGCGGCACACGAAAATATGGTAATCGGGCTGAATTCTAGTTTTTTGGCCGTAAAACGCAAAACAATGAGGTACGGTAATGGCGGGGCGGTGACTATGGTTCCTTATGCCGTATTTGAAGGCCCGGAAAAATTTTAGGCGATCGGGGTCCGGGGGCCCCGGGACCACTCGGAAGGCGTGGGCTATAGCACACGAAAATATGGGAATCGGGTGGAATTCTAGTTGTTTGGCCGTAAAATGCAAAAAAACTAGGAACGGTCATGGCGAGGCTGTGACTATGGTTCTTTAGATCGTATTTTATTTCCCGAAAATTTTTTAGGCGATCCGAGTCCGATAGGGGCCGGCCCACTCGAAAGGCGCGGACTATAGCACACGAAAATATGGGAATCATGCGGAATTCAAGTTTTTTGGCCGTAAAACGCAAAGAATGAGGAACGATCATGGCAGACTGGTAACTATGGTTCCTTAGATTGTATTTCATGGCTCGGAAAACTTTTAGGCGATCAGGGTCCGGGGGCCCGCGCCCACTCGGAAGGCGTGGGCATAGCACACGAAAATAAGGGAATCGAGCGAAATTCTAGTTTTTTGGCCGGAAAATGCAAAACAAAACGAGGAACAGTCATGGCGAGGGGGTTACTATTGTTCCTTAGGTCGTATTTGATAGCCTGAAAAAATTGTAGGTGGTCCGGTTCCGGGGGGACCGTGCCCACTTAGAAGGTGTGGGCTATAGCACACGAAAATAGTGGAATCGGGCGAAATTGTAGTTTTTTGGCCGTAAAACGCAAAACAATGAGAAACGGTCATGGCGGGGCGGTGACTGTGGTTCCTTATGTCGTATTTAATGGCCCAGAAAAATTTTAGGAGATCATGGTCGGGGGGCCCCGGGCCCACTCGGAAGGCGTGGGCTATAGCACACGAAAATATGGGAATCGGGCGGAATTCTAGTTTTTTGGCCGTAAAACGCAAAACAATGAGGTGAGATCAAGGCGGGGCAGTGACTATCATTCCTTAGGTCATATTTGATGGCCCAGAAAAATTTTAGGCGATCCGGGTTCGGGGGAGCCTGCCCACTGGGAAGGCATGGGCTATATCACACGAAAATATGGGATTCGGGCGGAATTCAAGTTTTTTGTCTGTAAAACGCAAAAAAAAGGAGAAACGGTCATGGCGAGGCAGTGACTATGGTTCATTAGATCGTATTTGATGGCCCGAAAATTTTTTAGCCGATCCGGGTTCAGGGGGGCCCTGGCCACTGGGAATGCGTGGGCTATATCACATGAAAATATGGGAATCAGGCGGAATTCTAGTTTTTTGGCCGTAAAATGCAAAATAAACGAGGGAAGGTCATGGAAAGATGGTGACTATGGTTCTTTAGGTTGTATTTTATGGCCTGTAAAAATTTAAGGCAATCCAGGTCTTGACAGGCCCGGCCGACTCAGAAGACAGCACATGAAAATATGATAGTCAGGCTGAATTCTAGTTTTTTAGCCGTAAAACGCAAAAACATGAGGAACAGTCATGGTTCCTTAGGTTGTATTTGATGTCCTAGAAACATTTTAGGCGATCGGGGTCCGGGGGGCCCGGGCCCACTCGGAAGGCGTGGGCTATAGCACACGTAAATATGGGAATCAGGCGGAATTCTAGTTTTTTGGCCGTAAAATGCACAAAAATGAGGAACGGTCATGGAAATACGGTGACTATGGTTCTTTAGGTTTTATTTTATGGCCTGGAAATATTTAAGGCAATCCGGGTCTTGACGAGCCCGGCCAACTCAGAAGGCGGCACATGAAAATATGATAGTCAGGCTGAATTCTAGTTTTTTGGCCGTAAAATGCAAAAACATGAGGAGCGGTCATGGCTCCTTAGGTCGTATTTGATGGCCTATAAGCATTTTAGGCGATCCGGTTCTGGGGGGCCCGTGCCCACTCAGAAGGCGTGGGCTAGCACACGAAAATAGTGGAATCGGGTAGAATTGTAGTTTTTTGGCCGTAAAACGCAAAAAAAGAGGAGAGGCGAGGAGATGACTATAGTTCCTTAGGTCATATTGGATGGCCCGGAAAAAATTAGGCGATCCGGGTTTGGGGGCCCCTACCCACTGGGAAGGCGTGGGCTATATCACACGAAAATATGGGATTCGGGCGGAATTCAAGTTTTTTGTCCGTAAAACGCAAAAAAATGAGAAATGGTCATGGAGAGGAGGTGACTATGGTTCTTTAGATCGTATTTTATGGCCCGAAATTATTTTAGGCGATCCGGGTTCGGGGGCCCCTGCCCACAGGGAATGCGTGGGCTATATTACATGAAAATATGGGAATCAGGCGGAATTCTAGTTTTTTGGCCGTAAAATGAAAAAAAATGAGGAACGGTCATGGAAAGATGGTGACTATGGTTCTTTAGGTTGTATTCTAAGGCCCGGAAAAATTTAAGGCAATCCGGGTCTTGACGGGCCCGGCCGACTCACAAGGCGGCACATGAAAATATGATAATCGGGCTGAATTATAGTTTATTGGCCGTAAATCGCAAAAAAATGAGGAACGGTCATGGTTCCTTAGGTCGTATTTGATGGCCTAGAAACTTTTTAGGCGATCGGGGTCCGGGGGCCCGGGCCCACTCGGAAGGCGTCGGCTATAGCACACGCAAATATGGGAATCGGGCGGAATTCTATGTGTTTTGCCGTAAAACGCAAAAGAATGAGGAACGGTCATGGAAAGGCGGTGACTATGATTCTTTAGGTAATATTTGATGGCCCGAAAAAATTTTAGGCGATCCGAGTCCAGGCGGCCCGGACCCACTCGGAAGACATGGGCTATAGCACACGAAAATATGGGAATCAGGCGGAATTCTAGTTTCTTGGCCATAAAACGCAAAAAAACGGGGAAAGGTGATGGTGGAACGGTGACTATGGTTCCTTAGGTCGTATTTGATGGCCCAGAAATTTTAAGGTGATCCGGGTTCGGAGGGCCCCAGCCTACTCGGAAGGCGGCACACGAAAATATGGGAATCAGGCGAAATTCTAGTTTTTTGGCTGGAAAAAGCAAAAGAACTAGGAACGATCATGGCGGGGCAGTGACTATGGTTCCTTAGGTCGAATTTGATGGCCCGAAAAAATTTAAGGCGATCCAGGTCTAGAGGGGCCCGACCCATTCGGAACGCCGCATGACCTTTCCTTATTTGTTTGCGTTTTACGGCCAAAAAACTAGAATTCCGCCCGATTCCCATATTTTAGTGTGCTATAGCCCACGCCTTCCGAGTGGGACCGGCTCCCCCAGACTCGGAACACCTTAAAAATTTTCGGGCCGTAGAATACGACCTAAGGATCCATAGTCACTGCCCGCCATGACCGTTCCTCGTTTTTATGCGTTTTACGGCCAAAAATCTAGAATTTCGCCCGATTCTCATATTTTCGGGTGCATAGCCAATACCTTCTGAGTGGCCCCGTACCCCCCGGACATCGATCGTCTAAAATTTTTCCAGGACATCAAATACGACCTAAGGTACCATAGTCATCGCCCCACCATGACCGTTCCTCGTTTTTGTGCGTTTTATGGCCAAAAAACTAGAATTCCGCCAGATTCCCATATTTTCGTGTGCTATAGCCCATGCCTTCCCAGTGGGCAGGGCCCCCCGGACCCCGATCGCCTAAAATTTTTGCGGGCCACCAAATACAACCTAAGGAACCATACTCACCGCCCCGCCATGACCTTTCCTCATTTTTTGAGTTTTACGGCCAAAAAACTAGAATTCCACGCGATTCCTATATTTTCGTGTGCTATCCACGCCTTCCTAGTGGACAGGGCCCTTCGGACCCCGATCTCCTAAAATTTTTGCGGGCCACCAAATACAACCTAAGGAACTATAGTCACCGCCCTTCCATGACCTTTCCTCATTTTTTTGCGTTTACGGTCAAAAAACTGGAATTCCGCCCGATTCTCATAATTTTTGTGTGCTACAACCCACGCCTTCCGAGAGGGCCCAGAACCCCCAGACTCCGATCGCCTAATATTTTTCTGGGCCATCAAATACAACCTAAGGAACCAAAGTCACCGCCCCGCCAAGACCTTTCCTCATTTTGTCTGCGTTATGTAGCCAAAAAACAAGAATTCCACTTGATTCCCATATTTTAGTGTGCTAATAGCTCACGCCTTCCGAGTGGGCCCGGACCCCCAGACCCCCGGACCCCGATCACCAAAAAATTTCCCGGCTATCAAATACGACCTAAGGAACCATAGTCACCGCCTCGCCATGACCGTTTCTAGTTTGTTTGCGTTTTATGGCCAAAAACTAAAATACCACCCGATTCTCATATTTTCGTGTGCTAAAGCCCACGCCTTCCGAGTGGGCCCGGGCCCCCCGGACCCGGATCACCTTAAAATTTTTCGGTAAGAAACCATAGTCACTACCCCGCCATGACAGTTCCTCATTTTTATGCGTTTTAAGGCCAAAAATCTAGAATTCAACCCGATTCCCATATTTTCGTGTGCTATAGCCCACGCCTTCCGAGTGGGCCCGGACCACCCGGACCTCGATCGCCTAAAATTTTTCCGGGCCATCAAATATAACCTAAGGTACCATAGTCATCGCCCTGCCATGACCGTTCCTCTTTTTGAGGGTTTTACGGCCATACAACTAGAATTTCGCCCGATTCCCATATTTTCGTGTGTTGTAGCCCATGCCTTACTAGTAGGCAGGGCCCCCCGGATCCCGATCTCCTAAAATTTTTTCGAGCCACCAAATATGACCTAAGGAACCATAGTCACCACCCCGCCATGAATTTTCCTCGCTTTTTGCGTTTACAAACAAAAAATTAGAATTCTCTCGATTCCTAAATTTTCGTGTGCTACAGCCCACGCATTACAAGAGGGCCTGGACCCCCCGGATCCCGATCGCCTAAAATTTTTACGGGACATCAAATACGACCTAAGGAACCATAGTCACCGCCCTGCCATGACCTTTCCTCATTTGTTTGCATTATACAGCCAAAAAATAAGAATTCCACCTAACTCCCATATTTTAGTGTGCTAATAGCCCACGACTTCCGAGTGGGCCCGGACCCCGATCACCTAAATTTTTTAGGGCCATAAAATATGACCTAAGGAACCATAATCATCGCCCCGCCATGACCGTTCCTCATTTGTTTGCGTTTTACGGCTAAAAAACTAAAATTTCACTTGATTCCCATATTTTCGTGGGTTATAGCCCAAGCCTTCCGAGTGGGCCCAGGCCCCCCGGACCCCGATCGCCTAAAATTTTTCTGGGCCATCAAATACGACCTAAGGTACCATAGTCATCGCCCCGCAATAACTGTTCCTCGTTTTTGTGCGTTTTACGGCCAAAAAACTAGAATTCTACCTGATTCCCCCATTTTCGTGTGCTACGCCTTCCTAGTGGGTAGGGCCCTCCGGACCCCGATCACCTAAAAATTTTTCGGGCTGTCAAATACGACCTAAGGAACCATAGTCACCGCCCCGCCATGACCTTTCCTCGTTTTTTTGCATTTTACGGCTAAAAGACTAGAATTTCGTCCGATTACCATATTTTCGTGTGCCTCCTTCCGAGTGGGCCGGGGCCCCTCCGGACCCGGATAGCCATAAATTTTTTCGGGCCATCAAATACTACCTAAGGAATCATAGTTACCGCCCCGCCATGATCATTCCTCGTTATTTGCATTGTACGGCCAAAAAACTAGAATTTCGCCCGATTCCTATATTTTCATGTGCTATAGCCCATGCCTTCCGAGGCGGCCCAGGCCCACCGGACCCGGATCGCCTAAAATTTTGGGGAACATCTAATAAGACTTAAGGAACCATACTCACCGCCCCGCCATTACCTTTCCTTGTTATTTGCATTTTTCGGCCAAAATAATTAGAATTCCGCCCGATTACCATATTTTCTTTTGCTTCCTTCCGAGTGGGTCGGGCCCCTCCGGATCCGAATCGCCTTAAATTTTTTCGGGCAATCAAATACAACCTAAGGAACCATAGTAACCGCCCCGCCATAACCTTTCCTCATTTTTTGCGTTTTACGGCTAAAAAACTAGAATTCTGTCCGATTAACATATTTTCGTGTGCCTCCTTCCGAGTGGGCCGGGGCCCCTCCGGATCCGGATAGCCATAAATTTTTTCGGGCCATCAAATACGACCTAAAGAACCATAGTTACTGCCCCACCATGATCGTTCCTCGTTATTTGCATTTTACGGCCAAAAAATTAGAATTTCTCCCGATTCCTATATTTTCGTGTGTTATAGTCCACGCCTTCCGAGTGGGCCCGGGCCCACCGAACCCGGATAGCCTAAAATTTTTTGGAACATCAAATACGACCTAAGGAACCATAGTCACCGCCCCGCCATGTCCTTTCCTCATTATTTGCATTTTTCTGCCAAAATAATTAGAATTCCGCCTGATTACCATATTTTCTTTTGCCGCATTCCGAGTGGGTCAGACCCCTCCTGATCCGGATCGCCTTAATTTTTTTCCGGGCCATCAAATACGACCTAAGGAACCATAGTCACCGCCCCGCCATGACCGTTCCTCTTTTTTTGCGTTTTACGGTCAAAAAATAGAATTCCGCCCAATTCCCATATTTTCGTGTGCTATATTCCACGCCTTCCGAGTGGGACCGGGTCCTCCAGACCCGGATCGCCTAAAATTTTTCTGGGCCATCAAATACGACCTAAGGAACCATAGTCACTGCCCCGCCATGAACAGTCCTCGTTTATTTGCGTTTTACGGCCAAAACAGCTAGAATTCTGCCCGATTACCATATTTTCTTGTGCCGCCTTCCGAGTGGGTCGGGCCCCTCCGGATCCGGATCGCCTTAAACTTTTCCGGGCCATCAAATATGACCTATGGAACAAGAGTCACGGCCCTGCCATGACCATTCCTCATTTTTTGCATTTTACGGCAAAATAATAGAATTTCACCTGATTCCCTTACTTTCGTGTGCTATAGCCTACGCCTTCCGAGTGGGCCCGGGCTCCCCGGACCCTGATCGCCTCAAATATTTTCGGGCCATAAATTACGACCTAAGGAACCATAGTCACAGCCCCGCCATGACCGTTCTTCGTTTTTTTGCTTTTTACGAACAAAAAATGAGAATTCTGCCTGATTCCCATATTTTCGTGTGCTATAGCTCACGCCTTCCCAGTGGGCAGGGCCCCCCGGACCCCGATCGCCTAAAATTTTTTCGGGCAGCCAAATACGACCTAAGGAACCATAGTCACCGCCTTGTCATGACCTTTCCTCGTTATTTTTGCTTTTTACGGCAAAAAAACTATAATTCCGCCTGATTCCCATATTTTCGTATGCACCCATGCCTTCCAAGTGGGCCCAGGCCCTCCTAACCCGGATCGCTTAAAATTTTTCCATCCATCAAATAGGACCTTAGGAACCATACTCATCGCCGCGCCATAATCTTTCCTCATTTGTTTGCTTTATACGGCCTAAAAACTAGAATTCCGCCTGATTCCCATATTTTAGTGTGCAATTGCCCACGCCTTCAGAGTAGGCCCGGACCCCCGGATCTCGATCGCCTAAAACTTTTCCGGGCCATTAAATACGACCTAAGGAACCATATTCACCGCCACACCATGACCATTCCTCGTTCGTTTGCGTTTTACAACAAAATTACTAGAATTCTGCCCGATTTTTATATTTTCGTGTGCTATAGCCCACGCCTTCCGAGTGGGCCCGAGCCCTATGGACCCCGGTGGCCTAAAAATTTTTCGGGCCATATAATACGACCTAAGGAACCATAGTCGCCGCCCTTCCAGGACCGTTCCTTGTGTTTTTGCGTTTTATGGCCAAAAAGTAGAATTCCGCCTGATTCCTATATTTTCGTGTGCTATATAGCCAACGCCTTCCGAGTGGGCCTGACCCCCTGGACCCAGATAGCCTAAAAATATTTCGGGCCATCAAATTCAACCTAAGGTACTGTAGTTACCCCTCTTCCATGACCGTTCCTCATTGTTTTTGCGTTTTACGGCCAAAAAACTAGAATTCTACCCGATTCCCATATTATCGTATGCAATAGCCCACACCTTCCTAGTGTGCAGGGCTCCCCTGACCCGGATCACCTAAAATTTTTCCGGGCCATCCAATACGACCTAAGGAACCATAGTCACCACCCCGCCATAATCGTTTCTCATTCTTTTGCGTTATACGGCCAAAAAACTAGAATTCTACCCGATTCCCATATTTTAGTGTGCAATTGCCCACGCCTTCCGAGTGCGCCCGGACCCCCGTAATCCGATCGCCTAAAAATTTTCCGGGCCATCAAATACGACCTAAGGAACCATAGTCACTGCCCCGCCATGACCATTCCTCGTTTGTTTGCGTTTTACAGCCAAATAACTAGAATTCTGCCCAATTTCCATATTTTCGTATGCTATAGCCCATATCCAAGTGGGCCCAGGCCCTTCTGACCCGGATCGCTTAAAAATTTTCCGAGCCATCAAATAGGACCTAAGAAACCATACTCATCGCCCCGCCATAATCTTTCCTCATTCGTTTGCGTTATTCGGACAAAAAACTAGAATTCCGCGCGATTCCTATATTTTAGTGTGTAATTGCCCACGCCTTTAGAGTAGGCCCGGACCCCCGGACCCCGATCGCCTAAAACTTTTCCGGGCCACCAAATACGACCTAAGTAACCATATTCACCACCCCACCATGACCACGTTCGTTTGCGTTTTACAGCCAAATAACTAGAATTCCGCCCGATTTTTATATTTTCGTGTGCTAGCCCACGCCTTCCGAGTGGGCCCGAGCCCCCCAGACCCCGTCGCCTAAAAGTTTTTCGGGCCATATAATACGACCTAAAGAACCATTATCGCCGCCCTACAAGGACCATTCCTCGTGTTTTTGCGTTTTATGGAAAAAAAAGTAGAATTCCGCCCGATTCCCATATTTTTGTGTGCTATATAGCCCACGCCTTCCGAGTGGGCCTGACCCACCGGACCCACATCGCCTAAAAAAATTTTGGGCCATCAAATTCGACCTAAGATACCTTAGTTACCCCTCTGCCATGACCGTTCCTCGTTGTTTTTGCGTTTTACGGCCAAAAAACTAGAATTCTGCCCGTTTCCCATATTTTCGTGTGCAATAGCCCACGCCTTCCCAGTGGGCAGGGCCCCCCTGACCCGGATCGCCTAAAATTTTTTCGAGTCATCAAATACGACCTAAGGAACCATAGTGACCACCCTGCCATAATCGTTTCTCATTCTTTTGCGTTATACGGACAAAAAACTAGGATTCCGCCCGATTCCCATATTTTAGTGTGCTGCCCACGCCTTCAGAGTACGCCCGGACTCCCCAGAACCCGATCGCCCAAAATAATTCCGGGCTATCAAATATGACCTAAGGAACCATAGTCACCGCCCCGCCATCACCATTCCTCGTTTGTTTTGCGTTTTACGGCCAAAAAATTAAAATTCCGCTTGATTCTAATATTTTTGTGTGTATAGCCCACGCCTTTCGAGTGGGCCCGGGACCCCCGGACCACGATCGCCTAAAAAGTTTTGGGCCATGAAATACGACCTAAGGAACCATAGGAACCGCCCCGCCATGACCGTTCCTCATTTTTGTTTTTGCGTTGTACGGCCAAAAAATTAGAATTCTGCCTGATTCCCATATTTTCGTGTGCTATAGACCACGCATTCAGAGTGGTAGCGGGTACCCCGGATCGCCTAAAATATTTTCGGGCCATAGAATACGACATAAGGAACCATAATCACCTCTCCACCATGATCGTTCCACTTTTTTTGCGTTTTACAGCCAAAAAACCATAATTCCGCCCGATTTCTATATTTTCGAGTGCTATAGCCCACGCCTTCCGAGTGGGCCCGAACCCGCAGACCCGGATCTCCTAAAAATTTTCCAAGCCATCAAATATGACCTAAGAAACCATAGTCACCGACCCGCCATGATCGTTCCTCGTTCTTTTGTGTTTTACGGCCAAAAAACTAGATTTCCGCCCGATTCCCATATTTTCGTGTGCTATAGGTCCACGCCTTCCGAGTGGGCCCGGGCCCTCCGGACCCGGATCGACTATAATTTTTCTGGGCCATCAAATAAGACCTAAGGAACAATATTCATCGCCCTGCCATGACCTTTCCTCGTTATTTTGCGTTTTACGGCCAAAAAACTAGAATTCCGAAAGATTCCCATATATTCGTGTGTTATAGCTAACGCCTTCCGAGCGGGCCCGGTCCCTCGGACCCCGATCGCTTAACATTTTTTCGGGCCATATAATACGACCTAAGGAACCATAGTCGCTGCCCTGCCAGGACCGTTTCTCGTGTTTTTGCATTTTATGGCCAAAAAGTAGAATTCCGCCTGATTCCTATATTTTCGTGTGCTATATAGCCCACGCATTCCGAGTGGGCCCGACCCCCAGGATCCAGATCGCCTAAAAATTTATCGGGCCATCAAATTCAACCTAAGGTACCATAGTTACCCCTCCTCCATGACCGTTCCTCGTTGTTTTAGCGTTTTACAGCCAAAAAACTAGAATTCTGCCAGATTCCTATATTTTCGTGTGCAATAGCCCACGCCTTCCCAGTGGGCAGGCCCCCTGACCCGGATCACCTAAAAAATTTTTGGGCCATCCAATACGACCTAAGGAACCATAGTCACTGCCCCGCCATAATCCTTTCTCATTCTTTTGCGTTATACGGCAAAAAAACTAGAATTCCGCCCGATTCCCATATTTTAGTATGCAATTGCCCACGCCTTCAGAGTGCGCCCGGACCCCCGAAACCCGATCGCCTAAAATTTTTCCGGGCCATCAAGTACGACCTAAGGAACCATAGTCATCGCCTCGCCATGACCATTCTTCGTTTGTTTGCATTTTACAACCAAATAACTATAATTTTGCCCGATTTCCATATTTTCGTATGCTATAGTCCATGCCTTCCGAGTGGGCCCAGGCCCTCCTGACCCGGATCACTTAAAATATTTTCGGGCCATCAAATAGGACCTAAGAAACCATACTCATCGCACCGCCATAATCTTTCCTCATTCGTTTGCGTTATACGGCCAAAAAACTAGAATTTCGCCCGATTCCAATATTTTAGTGTGCAATTGCCCACGCCTTCAGAGTAGGTCCGGACCCCCGGACCCCGATTGCCTAAAACTTTTCCGGGCCATCAAATATGACCTAAGGAACCATATTCACCGCCCCACCATGACCATTCCTTGTTCGTTTGCGTTTTATAGCCAAATAACTAGAATTCCGCCCGATTTTCAAATTTTCGTGTGCTATAGCCCACGCCTTCCGAGTGGGCCAAAGCCCCCTGGACCCCGATCGCCTAAAATTTTTTCGGGCCATATAATACCACCTAAGGAACCATAGTCTCCGCCCTGCCAGGACCGTTCATCGTGTTTTTGCGTTTTATGGCCAAAAAGTAGAATTTCGCCCGATTCCTATATTTTCGTGTGCAATATAGCTCACGCCTTCCGAGTGGGCTCGACCCACCGAACCCACAGTGCCTAAAACTTTTTTGGGCCATCAAATTCGACCTAAGGTACCATATTTACCCCTCCGCCATGACTGTTCCTTGTTGTTTTTGCGTTTTACGGCCAAAATATAGAATTCTGCCCGATTTCCATATTTTTGTGTGCAATAGCCCACGCCTTCCCAGTGGGCAGGGCCCCCTTGACCCGGATCACCTAAATTTTTTCCAGGCCATCCAATATGACCTAAGGAACCATAATCACCGCCCCGCCATAATCTTTCCTCATTCTTTTGCGTTATACGGCCAAATTACTAGAATTTCACCCGATTCCCATATTTTAGTGTGCAATTGCCCACGCCTTCAGAGTGCGCCCGAACACCCGGAACCCGATCGCCTATAATTTTTTCGGGCCATCAAATACGACCTAGAATTCCGCCTGATTTTCATATTTTCGTATGCTATAGCCCACGCCTTCCGAGTGGGCCCGGGCTCCCCGGACCTCGATCGCCTAAAAATTTTCCGGGCCATGAAATACGACCTAAGGAACCATAGGTACCGCTCTTCCATGACCGTTACTCAATTTGTTTTTTGCGTTTTACGGCCAAAAAACTAGAATTCCGCCTGATTCTCATATTTTCGTGTGCTATAGACCACGCATTCCGAGTGGTACCGGGCCCCCCGGACCCGGATCGCTTAAAATATTTTTGGGCCATAGAATACAACCAAAGGAACCATAATCACCGCCCCACCATGATCATTCCACTTTTTTTGCGTTTTACGGCCAAAAAACCATAATTCCGCCCGATTCCCATATTTTCGTGTGCTATAGCCCAGCCTTCCGAGTGGGCCCGACCCCCCAGACCCGGATCTCCTACAAATTTTCTAGGCCATCAAATACGACCTAAGAAACCATAGTCACCACCCCACCATGATCGTTCCTCATTTCTTTGCGTTTTACGGCCAAAAAACTAGAATTCCGCCCGATTCCCATATTTTTGTGTGCTATAATAGCCCACGCCTTCCCAGTGGGCCCGGGCCACCCGGACCCGGATCGCTTAAAATTTTTCTAGGCCATCAAATAAGACCTAAGGAACAATAGTCACCGCCCCACCATGACCTTTCATCGTTATTTTGCGTTTTACGGCCAAAACACTAGAATTCCGCTAGATTCCCATATTTTCGTGTGTTATAGCCAACCCCTTCCGAGTGGGCCTGGTCCCCCGGACCTCGATCGCTTCACATTTTTTCGTGCCATCAAAGATGATCTAAGTTTACATACTCACCGCCCTTCCATGACCGTTCCTCGTTTTCTTGCGTTTTACGGTCAAAAAACTAGAATTCCGCGTGATTCCTATATTTTTGTGTGCTATAGCCCACGCCTTCCGAGTGGTCCCGGCCCCCCAGACCTGGATCGCCTAAAAATTTTCCGGACCATCAACTACGACCTAAGGAACCATAATAACCACCCCGCCATGATCGTTCCTCATTTTTTGCATTTCACAGCCAAAAAACTAGAATTTCGCCCGATTTCCATATTTTCATGTGTTATAGTCCACGCCTTTCGAGTGGGTCGGGCCCCCTGACTCGGATCGCGTAAAATTTTTCCGGACCGTCAAATATGGCCTAAAGAACCATAGTCATTGCCCTAACATGACCGTGCCTCATTTTTTTGGGTTTTACGACCAAAAAACTAGAATTTCGCCTAATTCCCATATTTTCTTGTGCTATAGCCCACGCCTTCCGAGCGGGCCCGGCCCCCCCGGATCCGGATTGCCTAAAATTTTTCTGAGCCATCAAATAGGACCTAAGGAACCATAGTCACCGCCCCACCATGACCGTTCCTCATTTGTTTGGGTTTTACGGCCAAAAAATGAGAATTCTGCCTGATTCCCATATTTTCGTGTGCTATAGCCCACACATTTTGAGAGGGAACGGGCCTCCCAGACCTCGATCGCCTAAAATTTTTTCGGGAAATCAAATATGACCTAAGGTACCATAGTCACCGCCCCTCCATGATCATTCCTCATTTTTTGCATTTTACGACCAAAAAGATAAAATTCCGCCCGATTCCCATATTTTCATGTGCTATAGCCCACGCCATCCCAGTGGGCAGCCCCGGCCCCCCGGACCCGGATCGCCTAACATTTTTCTGGGCCATCAAATACGACCTAAGGATCCATAGTCACCGCCCCGCCACGACCGTTCCTCTTTTTTTTGCTTTTTACAGCAAATAAAATATAATTTCGCCTGATTCCCATATTTTCATATGCTATAGTCCATGCCTTCCGAGTGGGCCCAGGCTCCCCTAACCCCGATCGCCTAAAATATTTTCGGGATATCAAATACGACCTAACATACCATAGTTATCGCCCCGCCATGACCGTTCCTCGCTTTTGTGCATTTTACGGCCAAAACACTAGAATTCTGGCCGGTTCCCATATTTTCCTTTGCTATAGCCCACGCCTTCTTATTGGGCAGGGCCCCCCGGACCCCCATCGCCTAAAATTTTTATGGGCTACCAAATACAACCTAAGAAACCATAGTCACCACCCGGCCATGACCTTTTCTCATTTATTGAGCTTTACGGCGAAAAAAACTAGAATTCTGCCCGATTCTCATACTTTTGTGTGCTACAGCCCACACCTTCCGAGAAGGCCCGGACCCCCAGGACCCCGATCGCCTAAAATTTTTTCGGGCCATTAAATACGACCTAAGAAAACATAGTCATCACCCCGCCATGACCGTTCCTCGTTTTTGTGCGTTTGACGGAAAAAAAACTAGAATTCCGCCCGATTCCCATATTTTCGTGTGCTATAAGCCCACGCCTTCCTAGTGGGCAGGGCCCCCCAGACCCCGATCTCCTAAAATTATTCTGGGCCACCAAATACGACCTAAGGAACCATAGTCACTGCCCCGCCATGACCTTTCCTCGTTTTTTTGCGTTTATGGCCAAAAAACTAGAATTGCGCCCGATTCCCATATTTTCGTGTGCTACAGCCCACGCCTTCCGAGAGGGCCCGGACCCTGATCGCCTAAAAAAATTTCGGGCCATCAAATACGATCTAAGGAACCATAGTCACCGCCCTGCCATGACCTGTCCTCATTTGTTTGCGTTATACAGCCAAAAAACAAGAATTCTGCCTAATTCCCATATTTTAGTGTGCTAATAGCCCACGCATTCCGAGTGGGCCCAGACCCCCGGACCCTGATCGCCTAAAATTTTTCCGGGTCATCAATTACGACCTAAGGAACCATATTCACCGACCCGCCATGACTGTTCCTCGTATTTTTGCATTTTACGGCCATAAAACTAGAATTCTGCCCGATTACCATATTTTCGTTTGCTAAAGCCCATGCCTTCCGAGTGGGCCCGGGCCCCCGGACCCCGATAGCCTAATACTTTTTCGGGCCATGAAATGCGACCTAAGTAACCATAGTTACCTCCCCGCCTTGACCGTTGTTCGTTTATTTGCGTTTTACGGCCAAAAAACTAGAATTTTGCCCGATTCCCATATTTTCGTGTGCTATAGTCCAAGCCTTCCGAGTGGGCCCGGGCCCTCCGGACCCGGATCGCCTAAAAATTTTCTGAGCCATCAAATAGGACCTAAGGAACCACAGTCAATGCCCCGCCATGACTGTTCCTCATTTTCTTGCATTTTACGGCCAAAAAACTAGAATTCCGCCCGATTCCCATATTTTCGTGCGCTATAGTCCAAGCATTCCGAGTAGGCCGGGCCCCTCCGGACCCGTATCACCTTAAATTTTTCTAGGCCATCAAATACGACCTAAAGAACCATATTCACCGCCCCGCCATGACCGTTCCTCGTTTGTTTGCGTTTTACGGCCAAAAAACTAGAATTCCTCCCGATTTCCATATTTTCGTGTGCTATTGCAATAGCCCACGCCTTCCTAGTGGGCCCGGGCCCTCCGGACCCGGATTGCCTAAAAGTTTTCCAGGCCATCAAATAGGACCTAAGGAACCATAGTCACCACCCTGCCATGACCGTTCCACATTGTTTACGTATTACGGCCAAAAAACTAAAATTTCACACGATTCCCATATTTTTGTGTGCTATAGCCCACGCCTTCTGAGTGGGTCTGGCCCCCTAGACTACGACCGCCTAAAAAGTTTTCGAGTAATGAAATACGACCTAAGAAACCATAGTTATCACCACGCCTTGACCGTTCCTCATTCTTTTGCATTTTACGGCCAAAAAACTATAATTACGCCCAATTTTCATATTTTCGTGTGCTATAGCCCACCCCTTCCGAGTGGTCCCGGGCCCCCCGAACCCAGATCGCCTAAAATATTTTAGGACAATAGAATACAACCTAAAGAACCATAGTCACTGCCCCGCCATGACCGTTTCTCATTATTTTAGTTTTACGACCAAAAAACTAGAATTCCGCCCGATTACCATATTTTCGTTTGCTATAGCCCACGCCTTCCGAGTGGGCCCGTCCCACCAGACCCGGATCGCCTAAAAATTTCAGGGCCATTTAATATGACCTAAAGAATCGTAGTCATCACCCCGCCATGACCGTTACTCATTTTGTTTCGTTTTACGGCCAAAATACTATAATTCCGCCCGATTAGCATATTTTCGTGTGCCTCATTCCGAATGGGCCCGGCCCCTTTGGACCTGGATCGCCTTAAATTTTTCCGGGCTATCAAATACGTCCTAAGAAACCATACTCACCGCCCCGCCATGACCATTCCTCATTTGTTTGCGTTTTACAGCCAAAAAACTAGAATTCCTCCCGATTTCCATATTTTCGTGTGCTATTGCCCACGCCTTCCTAGTGGGCCCGGGCCCTCCGGACCCGGATTGCCTAAAATTTTTTCAGGCCATCAAATAGGACCTAAGGAACCATAGTCACCACCCTGCCATGACCGTTCCACATTGTTTACGTATTACGGCCAAAAAACTAAAATTTCACACGATTCCCATATTTTTGTGTGCTATAGCCCACGCCTTCTGAGTGGGTCTGGCCCCCTAGACTACGACCGCCTAAAAAGTTTTCGAGTAATGAAATATGACCTAAGAAACCATAGTTATCACCACGCCTTGACCGTTCCTCATTCTTTTGCATTTTACGGCCAAAAAACTATAATTACGCCCAATTTCCATATTTTCGTGTGCTATAGCCCACCCCTTCCGAGTGGTCCCGTGCCCCCCGAACCCAGATCGCCTAAAATATTTTAGGACAATAGAATACAACCTAAAGAACCATAGTCACCGCCCTGCCATGACCGTTTCTCATTATTTTAGTTTTACGACCAAAAAACTAGAATTCCGCCCGATTACCATATTTTCGTTTGCTATAGCCCACGCCTTCCGAGTGGGCCCGTCCCACCAGACCCGGATCGCCTAAAAATTTCTGGGCCATTTAATACGACCTAAAGAATCGTAGTCATCACCCCGCCATGACCGTTCCTCATTTTGTTTCGTTTTACGGCCAAAATACTATAATTCCGCCCGATTAGCATATTTTCGTGTGCCTCATTTCGAGTGGGCCCGGCCCCTTTGGACCTGGATCGCCTTAAATTTTTCCGGGCTATCAAATACGTCCTAAGAAACCATAGTCACCGCCCCGCCATGACCATTCCTCATTTGTTTGCGTTTTACAGCCAAAAAACTAGAATTCCGCCCGATTCCCTTATTTTCGTGTGCTATAGCCCACGCCTTCCTAGTGGACAGAGCCCCCCATACCCCGATGGCCTAAAATTTTTCCAGGGCCACCAAATACGACCTAAGAAACCGTAGTCATCGCCCCTCCATGAACTTTCCTTGTTTCTTTGCGTTTACGACCAAAAAATAGAATTCTGCCCGATTTCTATATTTTCATGTGCTACAGCCCACGCCTTCCTAGAGGGCCCAAACCCGCCGGACCCCAATCGTCTAAAATTTTTCTGGGCCATCAAATACGACCTAAGGAACCATAGTCACTGCCCCTCCATGACCGTTTCTCATTATTTTGCGTTATACAGCCAAAAAACTAGAATTCCGCACGATTCCCATATTTTCGTGTGCTATAGCCCACGCCTTCTGAGTGGGTCTGGGCCCCCCAGACCATGATCGCCTAAAACATTTTCGGACTATCAAATACAACCAAAGGAACCATAGTTATCGCCACGCCTTGACCGTTCCTCGTTTTTTGCATTTTACGGCCTAAAAACTATAATTCCGCCCGATTCCCATATTTCGTGTGCTATAGCCCACGCCTTCCGAGTGGTTCTGGGCCCCTCGGACCCGTAATGCCTAAAAATTTTTTGGGCCGTAGAGTACGACCTAAGGAACTATAGTCACCGCCCCACCATGACAGTTCCTCGTTGTTTTTGAGTTTTACGGCCAAAAAACTAGAATTCCGCCCGATTCCCATATTTTCGTGTGCTATAGCCCACGCCTTCCAAGTGGGCCCGGCACCCTAACCCGGATCGGCTAAAAAAAATTTGGGCAATCAAATACAACCTAAAGAACCGTCGTCACCGCCCCGCCATGACCATTCATCAGTGTTTTGCGTTTTATAGCCAAAAAACTAGAATTTCGCCTGATTCCCATATTTTTGTGTGCTATAGCCCACGCCTTCCAAGTGGGCCCGAGCCCCCCGGACCCAAATCGTCTAAAAAATTTTCGGGCCATCAAATACGACCTAAAGAACCGTAGTCACCACCCTGTCATGACTGTTCCGCGTTTTGTTTTGTTTTACGACCAAAAACAATATTTTTGCCTGATTAACATATTTTCGTGTGCCTCCTTCCGAGTGGGACGGGCCTCTATGGAACCGGATCGCTTTATAAATTTTCAGGCCATCAAATACGACCTAAGGAACCATAGTCACTACCCCACCATGAACGTTCCTCGTTTGTTTGCATTTTAGGGCCAAAAAACTAAAATTCCGCCCAATTCCCATATTTTTATGTGCTATAGCCCCGCCACCGAGTGGGCCCAGGCCCCCCAGACATCGATCGCCTAAAATTTTTTCGAGCCATCATATATGACCTAAGGTACCATAGTCATCGCCCCGCTATGATAGCCCACACCTTCCTAGTGGACATGGCCACCCGGACCCCGATCGCCTAAAATTTTTCCAGGCCACCAAATACGACCTAAGGAACCATAGTCACCGCCCCACCATGACCTTTCCTTGTTTTTCTGCGTTTACGGCTAAAAAACAAGAATTCCGCTCGATTCCCATATTTTTGTGTGCTACAGACCACGCCTTCCGAGAGGGCCTAGACCCGTCGGACCCTGATCGCCTAAAAATTTTTCCGGGCCATAAATACGACCTAAGGAACCATAGTCACCGCCCGCCATAAACGTTCCTCATTTTTTGCGTTATACTGCCAAAAAACTAGAATTCCACCCGATTTCCATATTTTAGTGTGCAATAATAGCCCACTCCTTCCGAGTGGGCCCGGACTCCGATCGCATAAAACTTTTCTGGGCAATCAAATACGACCTAAGGAACCATAGTTATTGCCACGCCCTGACCATTCCTCATTTGTTTGCGTTTTACGGCAAAAAAAACTATAATTCCATCCGATTCCCATATTTTCGTGTGCTATAGCCCATGCCTTCCGAGTGGTCCCGGGCCCCCCAGACCTGGATGGCCTAAAAAATTTTCGGGCCATAGAATACGACCTAAGGAACCGTAGTCACTGCCCCGCCATGACTATTCCTCGTTTTGTTTCGTTTTACGGCCAAAAAACTATAATTCCGCCCGATTAGCATATTTTCGTGTGCCTCCTTCCGAGTGGGCCGGACCCGAATCGCCTTAAATTTTTCCAGTTCATCAAATACGACCTAAGAAACCATAGTAACCACCCCTCCATGACCGTTCCTCATTTGTTTGCGGTTTACGGCCAAAAAACTAGAATTCCGCCTGATTCCCATATTTTCGTGTGCTATAGCCCACGCCTTTAGAGTGGGCCCGGTCCCCCGGACCCGGATTACCTTAAAATATTTTGGGCCATAGAATACGACCTAAGGAACCATAGTCACTGCCCCACCATGACCGTTGCTCATTTTTATGCATTTTACGTCCAAACAAACTAGAATTCCGCCCGATTCCCATATTTTCGTGTGCTACAACCCACGCCTTCCCAGTGGGGAGGGCCCCCCGGACCCCGATCGCGTAAAATTTTTTCGGGCCATCAAATACTACCTAAGGTACCATAGTAATCGCCCCGCTATGACCGTTCCACGTTTGTTTGCGTTTAACAGCCAAAACACTTGAATTCTGCCTGATTCCCATTTTTTCGTGTGCTATAGATCACGCCTTCCTATTGGGGCGCCCCCGGACCCCGATCGCCTAAAAATTTTCCGGGCCACCAAATACGACCTAAGGAATAATAGCCACCACGCCACCATGAACTTTCCTTATTTTTTTGCGTTACGGCCAAAAAACTAGAATTCCGCCCGATTCCCATATTTTCGTGTGCTAATGCCCACTTCTTCCGAGAGGGCCCAGACCCGCCGGACCCCGATCGCCTAAAACTTTTCTGGGCCATCCAATACGACCTAAGGAACCATAGTCACCGCCCCTCCATGACCTTTCCTCATGTTTTTGCGTTATACAGCCAAAAAAACTAGAATTCTGCCCGTTTTCCATATTTTCGTGTGCTTCCTTCCGTGTGGGCCAGGCCCCTTCGGACCCGGATCGCCTTAAGTATTTCCGGGCCATCAAATACGACCTAAGGAACCATAGTCACTGCCATGCCATGACCATTCATCATTCTTTTGCATTTTACAGCCAAAAAAGTAGAATTCCTCTTGATTCCCATATTTTCGTGTGCTATAGCCTACGCCTTCCGAGTGTGCCCGACCCCCCAGACCCGGATCCCCTAAATATTTTCCAGGCCATCAAATACTACCTAAGGAACCATAGTCACCGCCCCGCCATGATCGTTCCTCATTTTTTGCGTTTTACGTCCAATAAACTAGAATTCAGCCTGATTCCTATATTTTCGTGTGCTATAACCCATGCCTTCATAGTGGGCACGGCCCACCCGGATCGCCTTAAATTTTTCCAGGCCATCAAATACGACCTAAGGTACCACATTCACTGCCCCTCCATGACCATTCCTCGTGTTCTTGCATTTTATGGCGAAAAAAATAGAATTCCGCCTGATACCTATATTTTCATGTGCTATAGCCACGCCTTCCGTGTGGGCCAGGCCCCCAGACCCGGATCGCCTAAAAATTTTCGGGCCATCAAATACGACCTAAGGAACCATAGTCACCGCCCTTCCATGACCGTTCCTCATTTTTATGCGTTTTACGGCCAAAACACTAGAATTCCGCCCGATTCCCATATTTTCGTGTGTTATAGCCCACGCCTTCTCAGTGGGCAGGCCCCCTGGACCCGGATAGCCTAAAATATTTTCGGGCAATCAAATATGACCTAAGGAACCATAGTTACCGCCCCTCCATGACTGTTACTCATTTGTTTTCGTTTTACCGGCAAAAAACTAGAATTCCACCCGATTCCCATATTTTCGTATGCTATAGCCCATGCCTTCCGAGTGGGCCCAGGACCCCGGACCCCGATCTCCTAAAATTTCTCCGGGCCATAAAATATGACCTAAGAAACCATAGTCATCGCCCCGCCATGACCCGTTCCTCGTTTTTGTGCGTTTTACGGCCAAAACACTTGAATTTCGTCCGATTCCCATATTTTTGTGTGTTATAGCCCACGCCTTCATAGTGGGCAGGGTCCTCCCGACCCGGATCGCCTAAAATTTTTCCGGGCCATCAAATAGGACCTAAGGAACCATAGTCACTGCCCCCCCCATGACCGTTCCTCATTTGTTTGCGTTTTACGGCCAAAAAACTAGAATTCCGCACGATTCCCATATTTTCGTGTGCTATAGCCCACGCCTTCTGAGTGGGCCCGGGCCCCTGGACCCCGATATCCTAAAAATTTTATAGGCCATGAAATATGACCTAAGGAACCATAGTTACCACCCTGCCATGACCGTTCCTAGTTGTTTTGCGTTTTACGGCCAAAAAACTAGAATTCCGCCCGATTCCCATATTTTCATGTGCTATAGCCCACGCCTTTCTAGTAGGCAGGGCCCCCCGGACCCTGATCGCCTAAAATATTTTCGGGCCACCTAATACGACCAAAGGAACCATAGTCACCGCCCCGCCATGACCTTTCCTTGTTTGGTTTTTGCGTTTTACGGCCAAACAACTAGAATTCCGCCAGATTACCATATTTTCGTGTGCCTCCTTCCGAGTGGGCCGGGCCCCTCCGGACCCGGATTGCCTTATATTTTTCATGGTCATCAAATACGACCTAAAGAACCATAGTCACCGCCCCACCATGACCGTTCATCTTTTTGTTTTGCGTTTTACAGCCAAACAGCTAGAATTTTGCTCGAGTGGTCCAGAGCCGCCCGGACTCAGATCGCCTAAAAATTTTTTGGGACATAGAATACGACCTAAGGAACCATAGTCACCGTCCCACCATGATCGTTCCTCCTAGTTTTGCATTTTACGACCAACAAACTAGAATTCCGCTCGATTCTCATATTTTCGTGTGCTATTGCCCACGCCTTCCGAGTAGGACCTCCCCCCACACCCGGATCGCCTAAAAAATTTCCGAGCCATAAAATACGACCTAAAGAACCATAGTCACCGCCCCTCCATGACATTTCCTCGTTATTTTGTGTTTTACGGCCAAAAAAACTAGAATTCTGCCAGATTCCCATATTTTCGTGTGCGATAGCCCACGCCTTCTGAGTAGGACCTCCCCCCGGACCCCGATCGCCTAAAATTTTTTCGGGCCATCAAATACGACCTAAGGTACCACAGTCATCGCCCCGCCATGACCGTTCCTCATTTTCTCGCGTTTTACGGTCAAAAAACTAGAGTTCCGCCCGATTCCTATATTTTCATGTGCTATAGTCCACGCCTTCCGTGTGGGCCCGGCCCCCCAGACCCGGATCGCCTAAAACTTTTCGGGCCATCAAATACGACCTTAGGAACCATACTCACTGCCCCGCCATGATTGTTCCTCGTTTCTTATGTTTTACGGCCAAAAAACTAGAATTTTGCCCGATTCCCATATTTTCGTGTGCTATCACGCCTTCCGAATGGGCCCGGGCTCTCCGAACCCGGATCGCCTAAAATTTTTTCGGGCCATCAAATAAGACCTAAGGAACCATAGTCACTGCCCCGCCATGAACGTTCCTCATTTGTTTGCTTTCTACGGCAAAAAAACTAGAATTCCGCATGATTCCCATATTTTCGTGTGCTATAGCCCGCGCCTTCTGAGTGGGCCCGGCCCCCTAGGACCCCGATCGCCTAAAAATTTTATGGGCAATGAAATATGACCTAAGAAACCATAGTTACCACCCCGCCATGACCGTTCCAATGTTTTTGCGTTTTACGGGCAAAAAACTAGAATTCCGCCCAATTCCTATATTTTCGTGTGCTATAGCCCATGCCTTCCCAGTGGGCAGGCCCCCCCGGACCTGGATTGCCTAAAATTTTTACGGGTCATCAAATACGACCTAAGGAACCATAGTCACCGCCCCGCCATGACCGTTCCTCGTTTATTTTGCGTTTTACGGCTAAAAAACTAGAATTCTGCCTGTTTCCCATATTTTCGTGTGCTATAGCCCACGCCTTCCCAGTGGGCGGGCCCCACAGGACCCGCATTGCATAAAATTTTTGCGGGCCATCAAATTGAATCTAAGGTAAAATATTCACCGTCCCGCCATGACAGTTCCTCATTTTTTTGCATTTTACGGCCATAAAATTCTTCCCGATTCCCATATTTTAGTGTGCTATAGCCCACGCCTTCCAAGTGGGCAGGGGCCCCCGGATCGCCTAAAATTTTTCCGAGCCATAACATTTAACATAATGTACCATAATCACCGCCTAGCCATGACTATTCCTCGTTATTGTGCATTTTACGGCCAAAAAATTAGAATTCCACCGTTTTTCCATATTTTCGTGTGCCATAGCCCACGCCTTCCCAGTGGACAGGGCCCCCGGACCCAGATCGCCTAAAATTTTTCCGGGACATCAATTACGATCTAAGGAACCACAGTCATCGCCCCGCCATGACTGTTCCTCGTGATTTTCTGTTTTACGGCCAAAAAACTAGAATTCCGCCCGATTCCCATATTTTCGTGTGCAATAGCCCACGCCTTCCTAGTGGGCAAGGCCCCCAGGACCCGAATCGCCTAAATTTTTTTAGGTCCATCAAATACGACCTAAGGAACCATAGTCACCGCCCCACCATGATCGTACCTCGTTTATTTTGCGGGTTACAGCCAAAAATCTAGAATTCCGCCTGATTCCCATATTTTCGTGTGCTATAGCCCTTGCCTTCCCAGTGGGCAGGGCCCCCAGGACCCGAATCGCCTAAAATTTTTCAGGGCCATCAAATACGACCTATGGAACCATATTCACTGCCCCTCCATGACCTTCCTCGTTGTTTTGTGTTTTACGGCCAAAACACTAGAATTCGGACCAATTTCCATATTTTCATGTGCCGCCTTCCGAGTATGCCGGGCCCCTTCGGAACCAGATCGCCTTAAATTATTCCGGGCCATAAAGTAAGACCTAAGGAACCATAGTCACCACCCCGCCATGACCGTTCCTCATCGTTTTGCGTTTTACGGCCAAAAAACTAGAATTTTACCCGATTCCCATATTTTCGTGTGCTATTGTCCATGCTTTCCTAGTGGGCCCGGGCCCCCCGGACCCGGATCGCCTAATTTATTTTTGGCCCATATAATACGATCTAAGGAACCATAGGCACTACCCGTCATGACCATTCCTCATTTATTTGCGTTTTACGGCCAGAAAACTAGAATTCTGCCTGATTCCCATATTCGCATGTGCTATAGCCCACGCCTTCCGAGTGGGCCCGGCCCCCAGACCTGGATAACTTAAAACATTTTCGGGCAATAAAATACGACCTAAGAATCCATAGTCACCGCCCCACCTTGATCGTTCCTCGTGTATTGCATTTTATGGTCAAAAAACTAAAATTCTGAGCCCACGCCTTCCGAGTGGTCCCGGAAACCCCGGACCCCGATTGCCTAAAATTTTTCCGGGCAATCTAATACCACCTAAGTAACCGTAGTCACCGCCCTGCCATGACCGTTCCTCATTGTTTTGTATTTTACGGCCAAAAAACAAGAATTCCGCTTGATTCCCATTTTTTTGTGTGTTATAGCCCACGCCTTCCGAGTGGTCCTGGGCCCCCCGAAATCGGATCTCCTAAAACTTTTCCGGGCCATCAAATACGACCTAAGGAGCCATAGTCACCGCCCTGCCATGACCGTTCCTCATGTTTTAGCATTTTACGGCCAAAAAACTAGAATTTTGCCCGATTCCCATATTTTCGTGTGCTATAGCCCTCGCCTTGCGAGGGGGCCATCAAATACGACCTAAGGAACCATAGTCACCACCTCGCCTTGCATTTTCGTGTGCTACAACCCATTCCTTTTGAGTGGTCCCAGGCCCCCCGAAAATGGTTCACCTAAAATTTTTTCGAGCCATCAAATACGTGCTAAGGAACCATATTCACCGACCCGCCATGTTCGTTCCTCGTTGTTTTGAATTTTGCGGCCAAAAAATAAGAATTCCGCCCGATTTCCAATTTTCGTGTATTGTGGCCCACACCTTGGGAGTGGGCCCGGGCCCTAAAGACCCGGATCGCTTAAAAAGTTTTCGGGCCATCAAATACGATCTAAGGAACCATATTCACCGGCCCGCCATGGTCGTTTCTCATTTGTTGTGTATTACGGCCAAAAAATAAGAATTTCGCCCGATTCCCATATTTACGTGTGCTATAACTCATGCCTTCCGAGTGGGCCGGCCCCCCTGGACTCGGATCGCCTAAAATATTTTCGGGCCATCAAATACAACATTAAAAACCATAGTCACCGCCTCGCCAAGATCGTTCCTCTTTGTTTTAAGTTTTACGGCCAAACAACTAGAATTCCGCCTGATTCCCATTTTTTCGTGTGCTATAGCCCACGCCTTCCGAGTGGTCCCGTGCCCCCGGAACCGGATTGCCTAAAAATTTTTCGAGCCATCGAATACGACATAAGGAACCATAGTCACCGCCCCTCCATGAACGTCCTCATTTCTTTGCATTTTACGGCCAAACAACTAGAATTTTGCCCGATTCCCATATTTTCGTGTGCTTTAGCCCACGCCTTCCGAGTGGGTCCGGGCCACCAGACCCGGATCGCCTAAAACTTTTTCGAGCCATCAAATGCGACCTAAGGAACCATAGTCACCGCTCCGCCATGATCCTTCCTCATTTTTTGTGTTTTACGGCCAAAATATTAGAATTTCGCCTGATTTCTATATTTTCGTGTGCTATAGCCTACGGCTTCCGAGTGGGCCCGAGCCCTCGGACCGCGATCCCCTAAAACTTTTCCGGGCCATGAAATACGACTTAAGGAACCATAGTCGCTGCCCCTCCATGACCGTTCCTCGTTTATTTGCGTTTTACGGCCAAAAAATTAGAATTCTGCCCGATTCCCATTTTTTCGTGTGCTATAGCCCATGCCTTCCGAGTGATCCCATGCCCCCCGGAATCGGATCGCCTAAAAATTTTTTCGGGCCATCAAATACGACCTAATGAACCATAGTCACCGCCCCGGCATGACCCTTCCTCGTTTCTTTGCATTTTACGGCTAAAAAACTAGAATTCCGACCGATTCCCATATTTTCGTGTGCTTTAACCCACGCCTTTCGAGTGGACCCAGCCTCCCCAGACCCGGATCGCCTAAAACTTTTCTGGGCCATCAAATACGATCTAAGGAACCATTGTCACAGCCCCTCCATGATTGTTCCTCATTTTTTGTATTTACGGCCAAAAAACAAGAATTCTGCCCGATTCCCATATTTTCGTGTGCTATATCCTACGCCTTCCGATTAGGCCGGGTCCCCGGACTCGGATAGCCTAAATTCTTTTCGGTCCATCAAATACGACCTAAAGAACCATAGTCATCGCCTCGCCATGACCGTTCCTCATTGCTTTTGTGGTTTACGGCAAAAATAATTAGAATTTTGCCTGATTCCCATATTTTCGTGTGCTATAGCCGACGCCTTTCGAGTGGGCACGGGCCCCCGGATGGCGATCCCCTAAAACTTTTCCGGGCCATCAAATACGACCTAAGGAACCATAGTCACCGCCCCTCCATAACCTCTCCTCGTTTATTTGCGTTTACGGCCAAAAAACTAGAATTCCGCCCGATTCCCATTTTTTCGTGTGCTATAGCCCACGCCTTTCGAGTGGTCCCGGGCCCCCCAGAACAGGGTCGTCCAAAATATGTTCGGGTCATAAAATACGACCTAAGGAATCATAGCCACCACCCCGCCTTGACCGTTCCTCGTTGTTTTGCATTTTACGGCCAAAAAACTAGAATTCCGCTTGATTCCCATATTTTCGTGTGCTTTAGTCGATTCCTTCCGAGTGGGCCCGGGCCCCCAGGACCCGGATCGCCTATAATTTTTCCAGGCCATCATATAAGACCTAAGGAACCGTAGTCACAGCCCCGCCATGATTGTTCCTCATTTTTTGCATTTTACGGACAAAAAATAGAATTTTGCCCGATTCCCATATTTTAGTGTGCTATATCCTACGCCTTCCGAGTGGGCCGGGCCCCCCAGACTCAGATCGCCTAAATTCTTTTCGGTCCATCAAACACGAACTAAAGAATCATAGTCACCACCTCGCCATGACCGTTCCTCATTGTTTTTGCGGTTTACGGCAAAAAAATAGAATTTCGCTAGATTCCCATATTTTTGTGTGCTATGGCTTCCCAGTGGGCAGGGCCCCCCGGACCTGGATCGCCTAAAATTTTTATGGGCCATCAAATACGACCTAAGGAACCATAGTCACTGTCCCTCCATGAACTCTCCTCGTTTTTTTGCGTTTTACGGCCAACAAACTAGAATTTGGCCCGACTCCCATATTTTCGTGTGCTATAGCCCATGCCTTTCGAGTGGGCCCAGGCCCCCCGACCCCGATCGCCTAAAATTTTTCCGGGCCATCATATACTACCTAAGAAACCATAGTCACCGCCCCGCAATGACCGTTCCTCATTTGTTTCCATTATACGGCCAAAAAACAAGAATTCTGCCCGATTCCCATTTTTTCGTGTGCTAGCCCATGCCTTCTGAGTGGTCCAGGGCCCCCCGAAACCGGGTTGCCCAAAATATTTCCGGGCCATCAAATACTAACTAAGGAACCATAGTTACCACCCTGCCATGACCGTTCCTAGTTGTTTTGTGTTTTACGGCCAAAAAACTAGAATTCAGCCCGATTCCCATATTTTCATGTGCTATAGCCCACGCCTTTCTAGTAGGCAGGGCCCCCCGGACCCTGATCGCCTAAAATTTTTTTGGGCCACCTAATACGACCAAAGGAACCATAGTCACCGCTCCGCCATGACCTTTCCTTGTTTGGTTTTTGCGTTTTACGGCCAAACAACTAGAATTCCGCCAGATAACCATATTTTCGTGTGCCTCCTTCCGAGTGGGCCGGGCCCCTCCAGACCCGGATTGCCTTATATTTTTCATGGTCATCAAATACGACCTAAGGAACCATAGTCACCGCCCCACCATGACCGTTCATCTTTTTGTTTTGCGTTTTACAGCCAAACAGCTAGAATTTTGCTCGAGTGGTCCAGAGCCCCCCGGACTCAGATCGCCTAAAAATTTTTTGGGACATAGAATACGACCTAAGGAACCATAGTCACCGTCCCACCATGATCGTTCCTCCTAGTTTTGCATTTTACGACCAACAAACTAGAATTCCGCTCGATTCTCATATTTTCGTGTGCTATTGCCCACGCCTTCCGAGTAGGACCTCCCCCCACACCCGGATCGCCTAAAAAATTTCCGAGCCATAAAATACGACCTAAAGAACCATAGTCACCGCCCCTCCATGACATTTCCTCGTTATTTTGTGTTTTACGGCCAAAAAAACTAGAATTCTGCCAGATTCCCATATTTTCGTGTGCGATAGCCCACGCCTTCTGAGTAGGACCTCCCCCCGGACCCCGATCGCCTAAAATTTTTTCGGGCCATCAAATACGACCTAAGGTACCACAGTCATCGCCCCGCCATGACCGTTCCTCATTTTCTCGCGTTTTATGGTCAAAAAACTAGAGTTCCGCCCGATTCCTATATTTTTATGTGCTATAGTCCACGCCTTCCGTGTGGGCCCGGCCCCCAGACCCGGATCGCCTAAAACTTTTCGGGCCATCAAATACGACCTTAGGAACCATACTCACTGCCCCGCCATGATTGTTCCTCGTTTCTTATGTTTTACGGCCAAAAAACTAGAATTTTGCCCGATTCCCATATTTTCGTGTGCTATCACGCCTTCCGAATGGGCCCGGGCTCTCCGAACCCGGATCGCCTAAAATTTTTTCGGGCCATCAAATAAGACCTAAGGAACCATAGTCACTGCCCCGCCATGAACGTTCCTCATTTGTTTGCTTTCTACGGCAAAAAAACTAGAATTCCGCATGATTCCCATATTTTCGTGTGCTATAGCCTGCGCCTTCTGAGTGGGCCCGGCCCCCTAGGACCCCGATCGCCTAAAAATTTTATGGGCCATGAAATATGACCTAAGAAACCATAGTTACCACCCCGCCATGACCGTTCCAATGTTTTTGCGTTTTACGGGCAAAAAACTAGAATTCCGCCCAATTCCTATATTTTCGTGTGCTATAGCCCATGCCTTCCCAGTGGGCAGGCCCCCCCGGACCTGGATTGCCTAAAATTTTTACGGGTCATCAAATACGACCTAAGGAACCATAGTCACCGCCCCGCCATGACCGTTCCTCGTTTATTTTGCGTTTTACGGCCAAAAAACTAGAATTCTGCCTGTTTCCCATATTTTCGTGTGCTATAGCCCACGCCTTCCCAGTGGGCGGGCCCCACAGGACCCGCATTGCATAAAATTTTTGCGGGCCATCAAATTGAATCTAAGGTAAAATATTCACCGTCCCGCCATGACAGTTCCTCATTTTTTTGCATTTTACGGCCATAAAATTCTTCCCGATTCCCATATTTTAGTGTGCTATAGCCCACGCCTTCCAAGTGGGCAGGGGCCCCCGGATCGCCTAAAATTTTTCCGAGCCATAACATTTAACATAATGTACCATAATCACCGCCTAGCCATGACTATTCCTCGTTATTGTGCATTTTACGGCTAAAAAATTAGAATTCCACCGTTTTTCCATATTTTCGTGTGCCATAGCCCACGCCTTCCCAGTGGACAGGGCCCCCGGACCCAGATCGCCTAAAATTTTTCCGGGACATCAATTACGATCTAAGGAACCACAGTCATCGCCCCGCCATGACTGTTCCTCGTTATTTTCTATTTTACGGCCAAAAAACTAGAATTCCGCCCGATTCCCATATTTTCGTGTGCAATAGCCCACGCCTTCCTAGTGGGCAAGGCCCCCAGGACCCGAATCGCCTAAATTTTTTTAGGTCCATCAAATACGACCTAAGGAACCATAGTCACCGCCCCACCATGATCGTACCTCGTTTATTTTGCGGGTTACAGCCAAAAATCTAGAATTCCGCCTGATTCCCATATTTTCGTGTGCTATAGCCCATGCCTTCCCAGTGGGCAGGGCCCCCAGACCCGAATCGCCTAAAAATTTTCAGGGCCATCAAATACGACCTATGGAACCATAGTCACTGCCCCTCCATGACCTTCCTCGTTGTTTTGTGTTTTACGGCCAAAACACTAGAATTCGGACCAATTTCCATATTTTCGTGTGCCGCCTTCCGAGTAGGCCGGGCCCCTTCGGAACCAGATCGCCTTAAATTATTCCGGGCCATAAAGTAAGACCTAAGGAACCATAGTCACCACCCCACCATGACCGTTCCTCATCGTTTTGCATTTTACGGCCAAAAAACTAGAATTCTGCCCGATTCCCATATTTTCGTGTGCTATTGTCCATGCTTTCCTAGTGGGCCCGGGCCCCCCGGACCCGGATCGCTTAATTTATTTTTGGCCCATATAATACGATCTAAGGAACCATAGGCACTACCCGTCATGACCGTTCCTCATTTATTTGCGTTTTACGGCCAGAAAACTAGAATTCTGCCTGATTCCCATATTCGCGTGTGCTATAGCCCACGCCTTCCGAGTGGGCCCGGCCCCCAGACCTGGATCACTTAAAACATTTTCGGGCAATAAAATATGACCTAAGAATCCATAGTCACCTCCCCACCTTGATCGTTCCTCGTGTATTGTATTTTACGGTCAAAAAACTAAAATTCTGAGCCCACGCCTTCCGAGTGGTCCCGGGCACCCCGGACCCCGATTGCCTAAAATTTTTCCGGGCAATCTAATACCACCTAAGTAACCATAGTCACCGCCCTTCCATGACCGTTCCTGGTTGTTTTGCATTTTACGGCCAAAAAATAAGAATTCCGCTTGATTCCCATTTTTTTGTGTGTTATAGCCCACGCCTTCCGAGTGGTCCTGGGCCCCCCGAAATCGGATCTCCTAAAATTTTTCCGAGCCATCAAATACGACCTAAGGAGCAATAGTCACCGCCCTGCCATGACCGTTCCTCATGTTTTAGCATTTTACGGCCAAAAAACTAGAATTTCGCCCGATTCCCATATTTTCGTGTGCTATAGCCCTCGCCTTGCGAGTGGGCCATCAAATACGACCTAAGGAACCATAGTCACCACCTCGCCTTGCATTTTCGTGTGCTACAACCCATGCCTTTCGAGTGGTCCCGGGCCCCCCGAAAATGGTTCGCCTAAAATTTTTCCGAGCCATCAAATACGTGCTAAGGAACCATATTCACCAACCCGCCATGTCCGTTCCTCGTTGTTTTGAATTATGCGGCCAAAAAATAAGAATTCCACCCGATTTCCAATTTTCGTGTATTGTAGCCCACACCTTGGGAGTGGGCCCGGGCCCAAAAAGCGGATCGCTTAAAAAGTTTTCAGGCCATCAAATACGATCTAAGGAACCATATTCACCGGCCCGCCATGATCGTTTCTCATTTGTTATGTATTACGGCAAAAAAATAAGAATTTCGCCCGATTCCCATATTTACGTGTGCTATAGCTCATGCCTTCCGAGTGGGCCGGCCCCCCTGGACTCGGATCGCCTAAAATATTTTCGGGCCATCAAATACAACATTAAAAACCATAGTCACCACCTCGCCAAGACCGTTCCTCTTTGTTTTACGTTTTACGGCCAAACAACTAGAATTCCGCCTGATTCCCATTTTTTCGTGTGCTATAGCCCACGCCTTCCGAGTGGTCCCGTGCCCCCGGAACCGGATCGCCTAAAATTTTTTCGGGCCATCGAATACGACATAAGGAACCATAGTCACCGCTCCTCCATGACCGTCCTCATTTCTTTGCATTTTACGGCCAAACAACTAGAATTTTGCCCGATTCCCATATTTTCGTGTGCTTTAGCCCACGCCTTCCGAGTGGGTCCGGGCCACCAGACCCGGATTGCCTAAAACTTTTTCGAGCCATCAAATGCGACCTAAGGAACCATAGTCACCGCCCCGCCATGATCCTTCCTCATTTTTTGTGTTTTACGGCCAAAATATTAGAATTTCGCCTGATTTCCATATTTTCGTGTGCTATAGCCCACGGCTTCCGAGTGGGCCCGAGCCCTCAGACCGCGATCCCCTAAAACTTTTTCGGGCCATGAAATACGACTTAAGGAACCATAGTCACTGCCCCTCCATGACCGTTCCTCGTTTATTTGCGTTTTACGGCCAAAAAACTAGAATTCTGCCCGATTCCCATTTTTTCGTGTGCTATAGCCTATGCCTTCCAAGTGATCCCATGCCCCCCGGAATCGGATCGCCTAAAATTTTTTTCGGGCCAACAAATACGACCTAATGAACCATAGTCACTGCCCCGGCATGACCCTTCCTCGTTTCTTTGCATTTTACGGCCAAAAAACTAGAATTCCGATCGATTCCCATATTTTCGTGTGCTTTAACCCACGCCTTTCGAGTGGACCCAGCCCCCCCAGACCCGGATCGCCTAAAACTTTTCTGGGCCATCAAATACGACCTAAGGAACCATTGTCACAGCCCCTCCATGATTGTTCCTCATTTTTTGTATTTACGGCCAAAAAACAAGAATTCTGCCCGATTCCCATATTTTTGTGTGCTATATCCTACGCCTTCCAATTGGGCCGGGTCCCCGGACTCGGATAGCCTAAATTCTTTTCGGTCTATCAAATACGACCTAAAGAACCATAGTCATCGCCTCGCCATGACCGTTCCTCATTGCTTTTGCGGTTTACGGCAAAAACAATTAGAATTTCGCCTGATTCCTATATTTTCGTGTGCTATAGCCGACGCCTTTCGAGTGGGCACGGGCCCCCGGATGGCGATCCCCTAAAACTTTTCCGGGGCATCAAAAATGACCTAAGAACCATAGTCACCGCCCCTCCATAACCTCTCCTCGTTTATTTGCGTTTACGGCCAAAAAACTAAAATTCTGCCCGATTCCCATTTTTTCGTGTGCTATAGCCCACACCTTTCGAGTGGTCCCGGGCCCCCTAGAACCGGGTCGTCCAGAATATGTTCAGGTCATAAAATACGACCTAAGGAATCATAGTCACCACCCCGCCTTGACCATTCCTCGTTGTTTTGCATTTTACGGCCAAAAAACTAGAATTCCGCTTGATTCCCATATTTTCGTGTGCTTTAGCCCACGCCTTCCGAGTGGGCCCGGGCCCCCAGGACCCGGATCGCCTATAATTTTTCCAGGCCATCATATAAGACCTAAGGAAATAGTCATAGCCCCGCCATGATTGTTCCTCATTTTTTGCATTTTACGGACAAAAAATAGAATTGTGCCCGATTCCCATATTTTAGTGTGCTATATCCTACGCCTTCCGAGTGGGCCGGGCCCCCCGGACTCAGATCGCCTAAATTCTTTTCGGTCCATCAAACACGAACTAAAGAATCATAGTCACCGCCTCGCCATGACCGTTCCTCATTGTTTTTGCGATTTACGGCAAAAAAATAGAATTTCGCTAGATTCCCATATTTTTGTGTGCTATGGCTTCCCAGTGGGCTGGGCCCCCCGGATCCGGATTGCCTAAAATTTTTATGGGCCATCAAATACGACCTAAGGAACCATAGTCACTGTCCCTCCATGAACACTCCTCGTTGTTTTGCGTTTTACGGCCAACAAACTAGAATTTAGCCCGACTCCCATATTTTCGTGTGCTATAGCCCATGCCTTCCGAGTGGGCCCAGGCCCCCCGACCCCGATCGCCTAAAATTTTTTCGGGCCATCATATACTACCTAAGAAACCATAGTCACCGCCCCGCAATGACCGTTCCTCATTTGTTTCCATTTTACGGCCAAAAAACAAGAATTCTGCCCGATTCCCATTTTTTCGTGTGCTAGCCCATGCCTTCTGAGTGGTCCAGGGCCCCCCGAAACCGGGTTGCCCAAAATATTTCTGGGCCATCAAATACTAACTAAGGAACCATAGTCACCACCTCTCCATGACCGTTCCTCGTTTTTTTGCATTTTACGGCCAAAAAACTAGAATTCTGCCCGATTCCTATATTTTCGTGTGCTTTACCCCAAGCCTTCCAAGTGGGTCCGGGCCCCCAGACCCTGATCGCCTAAAAATTACCGGGCCATCAAATGTGACCTAAGAAACCATAGTCACCGCCTCGCCATGACCGTTCTTCGTTGTTTTGCATTTTATGGCCAAAAAACTAGAATTTCGCCCCATTCCCATATTTTCGGGTACTATAGCCCACGCCTTCCTAGTGGGAAGGGCACCCCTGGACCCGGATCGCCTAAAAATTTTTCGAGCCGTCAAATATCACCTAAAGAACCATAGTCACCGCCCTGCCATGACCACTCCTCATTTATTTTCGTGTGCTAAATCCTACGCCTTCCGAGTGGGACGGGCCCCCCGGACTCGGATTGCCTAAATTCTTTTCGGTCCATCAAATACGAACTAAAGAACCATAGTAACCGCCACGCCATGACCGTTCCTCATTGTTTTTGCTGTTTACGGCAAAAAAAAGTAGAATTCCGCCAGATTCCCATATTTTCGTGTACTATGCCTTCCTAGTGGGCAGGGCCCCTCGGACCCGAATCACCTAAAATTTTTCTGGGCCATCAAATACGACCTAAGGAACCATAGCCACTGTCCCGCCATGAACTCTCCTCGTTTTTTTGTGTTTTACGTCCAACAAACTAGAATTTGGCCCGATTCCCATATTTTCGTGTGCTATTGCCCATGCTTTCCGAGTGGGCCCAGCCCCCGGACCCCCATCACCTAAAAATTTTATGGGTCATCAAATACGACCTAAGAAACCATAGTCACCGCCCTGCAATGACCGTTCCTCGTTTTTTTCCATTTTACGGCCAAAAAACTAGAATTCTGCCCCATTCCCATTTTTTCGTGTGCTTGCCCACGCCTTTTGAGTGGTCCAAGGCCTCCCGAAACCGGGTCACCTAAAATATTTTTGGGCCATCAAATACTAACTAAGGAACCATAGTCACCACTCCGCCATTACCGTTCCTCATTATTTTGCATTTTACGGCCAAAAAACTAAAATATCGCCCGATTCTCATATTTTCGTGTGCTTTAGCCTACGCCTTCCAAGTGGGCCCGGGCCCCCAGACCCTGATTGCCTAAAAATTATCCGGGCCATCAAATATGACCTAAGGAACCATAATCACCGCCTCTCCATGACCATTCTTCGTTTGTTTGCATTTTACGGCCAAAAAACTAGAATTTTGCCCCATTCCCATATTTTCGTGTACTATAGCCCACGCTTTCCTAGTGGGAAGGCCCCCCCGGACCCGGATCGACTAAAATTTTTCCGAGCCATAAAATACCACCTAAGGAACCATAGTCACTGCCCTGCTATGAACACTCCTCATTTATTTGCATTTTACGGCCAAAAAACTAGAAGTCCGCACGATTCCCATATTTTCGTGTGCTATTGCCCATGCCTTCAGAGTGGGCCTGGGACCCCCGGATCCCGATCCCCTAAAAATATTCCGGGCCATGAAATTCGACTTAAGGAACATTGTCACTGCCCCGCCATGACCGTTCCTTGTTTATTTGCGTTTTACGGCCAAAAAATTAGAATTCCGCCCGATTCCAATTTTTTCGTGTGCTATAGCCCACGCCTTCCGAGTGATCCCGTGAACCCCGGAACCTGATTGCCTAAATTTTTTTCCGAGCCATCAAATATGACCTAAGGAACCATAGTCACCGCCCCGACATGACCCTTCCTTGATTCTTTGCATTTTATGGTAGAAAAACTAGAATTCCGTTCGATTCCCTTATTTTCGTGTGCTTTAGCCCACACCTTCCGAGTGGGCCCGTCCCCCCAGACCCGGATCACCTAAAACTTTTTTGGTCCATCAAATACGACCTAAGGAACCATAGTCACCACCCCGCCATGAACGTTCCTCCTTTTTTGCATTTTACGGCCAAAAAACTAGAATTCTGCCCGATTTTTATATTTTCGTGTGCTATATAGCCCACGCCTTCCAAGTGGGTAGGGCCCCAAAGAACCCGATCGCCTAAAATTTTTTCGGGCAACCAAATATGACCTAAGGAACCATAGTCACCGCCCTACCATGACCGTTCCACATTGTTTTGTGTTTTACAGTAAAATAACTAGAACTCCACCCGATTCTCATATTTTCGTGTGCTATAGCCCACGCCTTCCGAGTGGGCCCGGGGCCCCCGGATCCTAATCACCTAAAATTTTTCTTGGCCATGAAATACGATCTAAGGAACCATAGTCACCACCCCGCCATGGTCGTTCCTCGTTATTTTGCATTTTACGGCCAAAAAACTAGAATTCCGCCCGATTCCCAAATTTTTGTTTGCTTTAGCCCACGCCTTCCGAGTGGGCCCAGGCCCCCAGGACCAGGATCGCCTAAAAATTTTCTAGGCCATCAAATACGTCCTAAGGAACCATTGTCACAGCCTCTCCATGATTGTTCTTCATTTTTAATATTTTACTGCCAAAATACTAGAATTCTGCCTGATTCCCATATTTTTGCGTGCTATATCACACGCCTTCCTAGTGGGCCGGGCCCACAGGACTCGGAATGCCTAAATTATTTTCGGTGCATCAAATACGACCTAAAGAACCATAGTCACCACCTCGCCATGACCGTTCCTCATTGTTTTTGCGTTTTACAGCAAAAAAAACTAGAATTCCGCCCGATTCCCATATTTTCGTGTGGCATAGCCCACGCCTTCCCAGTGGGCAGGGCCCCCGGACGCGGATCACCTAAAATTTTTCTGGGCCATCAAATACGACCTAAGTAACAATAGTCACAGCCCCACCATGACCTCTCCTCGTTTTTTGCATTTTACGGTCAACCATTCCCATATTTTTATGTGCTATAGCCCACGCCTTGTGAGTGGTCCCGGGCCCCCTAGAACCGGGTCGCCCAAAATATTTTCGGGCCATTAAATACGACCTAAGGAACCATAGTCACCGCCCTGCTATGACCGTTCCTCATATTTTTGCATTTTATGGCAAAAACACTAGAATTCTGCCCAATTCCCATATTTTAGTATGCTAATAGCTCACGCCTTCCGAGTGGGCCGGGACCCCCGGACCCCGATCGCCTAAAAATTTTTCGGGCCATCTAATACGACCTAAGGAACTATAGTCACCGCCTCGCCATGACCGTTCCTCATTGTTTTGCATTTTACGTCCAAAAAACTAGAATTCCGCCCCATTCCCATATTTTCGTGTGCTATAGCTCACGCCTTCCTAGTGGGCAGGGCCCCCCGGACACGGATCACCTAAAATTTTTTCGAGAAATCAAATACGACCTAAGGAACCATAGTCACCGCCCCGCCATGACCTCTCCTCGTTCCTTTGCGTTTTACGACCAAAAAACTAGAATTGTGCACAATTCCCATATTTTCGTGTGCTATAGCCCACGCCTTCCGAGTGGGCCCGGGCCTCGGACCTCGATCGCCAAAACTTTTTCGGGCCATCAAATACAACATAAGGAACCATATTCACAGCCCCGCCATGACCGTTCCTTGGTTTTTTGTATTTTACGGCCAAAAAATGAGAATTCTGCACGATTCCCATTTTTTTATGTGATATAGCCCACGCCTTCCGAGTGGTCCCGGGCCCCACGAAACCGGATTGCCTAAAATTTTTCCGGGCCATCAAATACGACCTAAGGAACCATAGTCACAGCCCCTCCATGACCGTTCCTCGGTGTTTTGCATTTTACAGCCAAAAACCAAGAATTCCGCCCGTTTCCCATTTTTTCGTGTGCTGTAGCCCACGCCTTCCGAATGATCCTAGGCCCCCCGGACCCGGATCGCCTAAAATTTTACCGGGCCATCCAATATGACCTAAGGAACCATAGTCACCGCCCCGCCAAGACCTCTCCTCATTGATTTGCGTTTTACGGCCAAAAGACTATAATTTTGCCCGATTCCCATACTTTCGTGTGCTATTGCCCACGCCTTCCGAGTGGGCCCGGGCCCCCCGGACCCCCGATCGCCTAAAATTTTTCGGGCCATTTAACACGACCTAAGGAACCATAGTCACCGCCCCGCCATGACCGTTCCTCATTGTTTTGCATTTTACGGCCAAAAAATAAGAATTTCGCCTGGTTCCCATTTTTCGTATGCTTTAACCCACGCTTCCGAGTGGTCCCGGGCCCACCAAAATCGGATAGCCTAAAATTTTTTCGGGCCATCAAATACGACCTAAGGAACCATAGTCACCGCCCCGCCATGACCGTTCCTCATTTTTTTGCATTTTACAACCAAAAAACAAGAATTCCTCATGTTTCCCATTTTTTCGTGTGCTATAGCCCACGCCTTCCGAGTGGTCCCGGGCCTCCCGGACTCGTATCGCTTAAAATTTTTCAGGGCCACCAAATACGACCTAAGGAAACATAGTCACCGCCCTGCCATGCCTGTTCCTCGTTGTTTTGCGTTTTACGACCAAAACGTAAAATTCCGCCCGATTTCCAAATTTTCGTGTGCTATAGCCCACGCCTTGCAAGTGGGCCCGGGCCCCCCGGACCTGGATCGCCTAAAATTTTCCGGACCATCAAATACGACCTAAGGAACCATAGTCACCATCCATCCATGACCGTTCCTCGCTTGTTTTGCGGTTTACGGCCAAAAAACTAGAATTCGGCCTCATTCCCATTTTTTCGTGTCCTTTATCCCACGCCATCCGAGTAGGCCCAAGCCCCCAGGACTTGGATCGTCTAAAAAATTTTCAGGCCATCAAATACATCCTAAGGAACCATAGACACAGCCCTGCCATGATTGTTCCTCATTATTTGCATTTTATGACCAAAATATTAGAATTCTGCCCGATTCCCATATTTTCATGTGCTATATCCCACGCCTTCCGAGTGGGCTAGGGGCCCCGGACTCGGATCGCCTAAATTCTTTTGGGTCCATCAAATATGACCTAAAGAACCATAGTCACCGCCTTGCTATGACCGTTCCTCTTTTGTTTTCGCGTTTTACGATAAAAAAACTAGAATTCCGCCCGGTTCCCATATTTTCGTGTGCTATAGCCCACGCCTTCCCAGTGGGCAAGCCCCCCCGGACCCGGATCACCTAAAATTTTTCTGGGCAATCAAATATGACCTAAGGAACAATAGTCACTACCAAGCCATGACCTCTCTTCATTTTTTTGAGTTTTACAGTCAACAAACTAGAATTTCGCCCGATTCCCATATTGTTGTGTGCTATAGCCCACGCCTTCTAAGTGGTCCCGGGCCCCCCGGAACCGGGTCGCACAAAATATTTTACGGACCATCAAATATGACCAAAGGAACCATAGTAACTGCCCCGCTATGACCGTTCCTCGTTTTTTTGCATTTGACGGCAAAAAAGCTAGGATTCTTCCCAATTCCCATATTTTAGTATACTAATTGCCCACGCCTTCCGAGTGGGCCCGGACCCCCGGACCCCGATCGCCTAAAAGTTTTCCGGGCCATCAAATACGACCTAAGGAACCATAGTCACCGCCTCGCCATGACCGTTCCTCGTTCTTTTTGTGTTTTACGGCCAAAAAACTAGAATTCCGCCCCATTCCCATATTTTCGTGTGCAATAGCCCACGCCTACCGAGTGGGTCCAGGCCCCCGGACCCCGATCGCATAAAATTTTTTCGGGCCATCAAATACGACATAAGGAACTATATTCACAGCCCTGCCATGACCGTTCCTCGGTTTTTTGCATTTTACGGCCAAAAAATAAGAATTCCGCTCGATTCCTATTTTTTTGTGTGCTATAGCCCACGCCTTCCAAGTGGTCCCGGGCCCCCCGAAACCGGATCGCCTAAAATTTTTCGGTACCATCAAATACGACCTAAGGAACCATAGCCACCGCCCCTCCATGACCGTTCCTCGGTGTTTTGTATTTTACAGACAAAAAACAAGAATTCCGCCCGTTTTCCATTTTTTCGGGTGCTATAGCCCACGCCTTCCGAGTAGTCCTCGGCATGCCGGACCCGGATCGCCTAAAATTTTATCAGGCCATCAAATATGACCTAAGGAACCATAGTCACCGCCATGCCATGACCTCTCCTCATTGTTTTGCGTTTTACGGCCAAAAAGCTACAATTTTGCCCGATTCCCATACTTTCGTGTGCTATTGCCCACGCCTTCCGAGTGGGCCCGGGCCCCTGGACCCCGATCGCCTAAAATTTTTTCGAGCCATCTAACACGACCTAAGGAACCATAGTCACCACCCCGGCATGCCCGTTCCTCGTTGTTTTGCATTCTACGGCCAAAAAACAAGAATTTCGCTTGGTTCCCATTTTTTCGTGTGCTTTAGCCCACCCTTCCGAGTGGTCCCAGGCCCCCCGGAACCGGATAGCCTAAAATTTTTTTGGGCCATCAAATACGACCTAAGGAACCATAGTCACCGCCCCGCGATGTCCGTTCCTCATTTTTTTGCATTTTGCAGCCAAAAAAATAGAATTCCGCCCGTTTCCCATTTTTTCATGTGCTATATCCTACGCCTTCCGAGTGGTCCTAGGCCCCCCGGACCCAGATCACCTAAAATTTTATCGGGCCATCAAATATGACCTATCGAACCATAGTTACAGCCCCGCCATGACCTTTCCTCATTTGTTTTGCATTTTACGGCCAAAAAACTACAATTTTGCCCGATTCCCATACTTTCGTGTGCTATTGCCCACGCCTTCCGAGTGGGCCCGGGCCCCCCAGACCTCGATCGCCTAAAATTTTTTCGGGCCATCTAACACGACCTAAGGAATCATAGTCACCGCCCCTCCATGACCGTTCCTCATTGTTTTGCATTTTACAACCAAAAAATAAGAATTTTGCCTGGTTCCCATTTTTCGTATGCTTTAGCCCACGCTTCCGAGTGGTCCTGGGCGCCCCGGACTCGTATCGCCTAAAATTTTTCAGGGCCACCAAATACGACCTAAGGAAACATAGTCACCGCCCCGCCATGACCGTTCCTCGTTGTTTTGCATTTTACAACCAAAACGTAGATTTCCGCTCGATTCCCATTTTTTCGTGTGGTTTAGCCCACGCCTTGCGAGTGGGCCCAGGCCCTCAGGACCTGGATTGTTTAAAAAAATTTCAGGCAAATACGTCCTAAGAAACCATAGACACATCCCTGCCATGATTGTTCCTCATTATTTGTATTTTACGGCCAAAAAATTAAAATTCTGTCCGATTCCCATATTTTCGTTTTCTATATCCCACGCCTTCTAAGTGGGTCGGGGCCCCCGGACTCGGATCGCCTAAATTCTTTTCGGTCCATCAAATACGATCTAAAGAACCATAGTCACCGCCTCGCCGTTCCTCATTGTTTTTGCGTTTTACGGTAAAAAAACTAGAATTCCGCCCGATTCCCATATTTTCGTGTGCTATAGCCCACGTCTTCCGAGTGGGCTAGGGGCCCCGGACTCGGATCGCCTAAATTCTTTTGGGTCCATCAAATATGACCTAAAGAACCATAGTCACCGCCTTGCCATGACCGTTCCTTTTTTGTTTTTGCGTTTTACGACAAAAAAACTAGAATTCCGCCCGATTCCCATATTTTCGTGTGCTATAGCCCACGCCTTCCCAGTGGGCAGGCCCCCCGGACCCGGATCACCTAAAATTTTTCTGGGCAATCAAATATGACCTAAGGAACAATAGTCACTGCCCCGCCATTACCTCTCTTCATTTTTTTGAGTTGTACAGTCAACAAACTAGAATTTCGCCCGATTCCCATATTTTTGTGTACTATAGCCCACGCCTTCTGAGTGGTCCCAGGCCCCCCGGAACCGGATCGCACAAAATATTTTACGGACCATCAAATATGACCTAAGGAACCATAGTAACTGCCCCGCTATGACCGTTCCTCGTTTTTTTGCATTTGACGGCAAAAAAGCTAGGATTCTTCCCAATTCCCATATTTTAGTATACTAATTGCCCATGCCTTCCGAGTGGGCCCGGACCCCCGGACCCCGATCACCTAAAAGTTTTCTGGGCCATCAAATACGACCTAAGGAACCATAGTCACCGCCTCGCCATGACCGTTCCTCGTTCTTTTTGTGTTTTACGGCCAAAAAACTAGAATTCCGCCCCATTCCCATATTTTCGTGTGCTATAGCCCACGCCTTCCCAGTGGGCAGGGGCCCTCGGACCCGGATCACCTAAAATTTTTTCGAGCCATCAAATACGACCTAAGGAACCATAGTCACCGCCCCGCTATAAACTCTCCTCATTCATTTGCGTTTTACGGCCAAAAAATAGAATTCTGCACAATTCCCATATTTTCGTGTGCAATAGCCCACGCCTTCCGAGTGGGTACAGGCCCCCGGACCCCGATCGCATAAAATTTTTTCGGGCCATCAAATACGACATAAGGAACTATATTCACAGCCCTGCCATGACCGTTCCTCGGTTTTTTGCATTTTACGGCCAAAAAATAAGAATTCCGCTCGATTCCTATTTTTTTGTGTGCTATAGCCCACGCCTTCCAAGTGGTCTCGGGCCCCCCGGAACCGGATCGCCTAAAATTTTTCAGTACCATCAAATACGACCTAAGGAACCATAGCCACCGCCCCGCCATAACCGTTCCTTGGTGTTTTGTATTTTACAGCCAAAAAACAAGAATTCCGCCCGTTTCCCATTTTTTCGGGTGCTACAGCCCACGCCTTCCGAGTAGTCCTAGGCATGCCGGACCCGGATCGCCTAAAATTTTATCGGGCCATCAAATATGACCTAAGGAACCATAGTCACCGCCACGCCATGACCTCTCCTCATTGTTTTGCATTTTACGGCCAAAAAGCTACAATTTTGCCCGATTCCCATACTTTCGTGTGCTATTGCCCACGCCTTTCGAGTGGGCCCGGGCCCCTGGACCCCGATCGCCTAAAAATTTTTCGAGCCATCTAACACGACCTAAGGAACCATAGTCACCACCCCGGCATGCCCGTTCCTCGTTACTTTGCATTCTACGGCCAAAAAACAAGAATTTCGCTTGGTTCCCATTTTTTCGTGTGCTTTAGCCCACCCTTCCGAGTGGTCCCAGGCCCCCCGGAACCGGATAGCCTAAAATTTTTTTGGGCCATCAAATACGACCTAAGGAACCATAGTCACCGCCCCGCGATGTCCGTTCCTCATTTTTTTGCATTTTGCAGCCAAAAAAATAGAATTCCGCCCGTTTCCCATTTTTTCATGTGCTATATCCTACGCCTTCCGAGTGGTCCTAGGCCCCCCGGACCCGGATCACCTAAAATTTTATCGGGCCGTCAAATATGACCTATCGAACCATAGTTACAGCCCCGCCATGACCTTTCCTCATTTGTTTTGCGTTTTACGACCAAAAAACTACAATTTTGCCCGATTCCCATACTTTCGTGTGCTATTGCCCACGCCTTCCGAGTGGGCCCGGGCCCCCCGGACCTCGATCGCCTAAAATTTTTTCGGGCCATCTAACACGACCTAAGGAATCATAGTCACCGCCCCTCCATGACCGTTCCTCATTGTTTTGCATTTTACAGCCAAAAAATAAGAATTTTGCCTGGTTCCCATTTTTCGTATGCTTTAGCCCACGCTTCCGAGTGGTCCTGGGCGCCCCGGACTCGTATCGCCTAAAAATTTTCAAGGCCACCAAATACGACCTAAGGAAACATAGTCACCGCCCCGCCATGACCGTTCCTCGTTGTTTTGCGTTTTACAACCCTAACGTAGATTTCCGCTCGATTCCAATTTTTTTGTGTGGTTTAGCCCACGCCTTGTGAGTGGGCCCAGGCCCTCAGGACCTGGATTGTTTAAAAAAATTTCAGGCCATCAAATACGTCCTAAGAAACCATAGACACATCCCTGCCATGATTGTTTCTCATTATTTGCATTTTACGGCCAAAAAATTAAAATTCTGCCCGATTCCCATATTTTCGTTTGCTATATCCCACGCCTTCTAAGTGGGCCGGGGCCCCCGGACTCGGATCGCCTAAATTCTTTTCGGTCCATCAAATACGATCTAAAGAACCATAGTCACTGCCTCGCCATGACCGTTCCTCATTGTTTTTGCGTTTTACGGTAAAAAAACTAGAATTCCGCCCGATTCCCATATTTTCGTGTGCTATAGCCCACGTCTTCCCAGTGGGCAGGGCCCCCCGAACCCGGATCGCCTAAAATTTTTTCAGGCCATCAAATAGGACCTATGGAACCATATTCACCGCCTCGCCATGACTGTTCCTCATTTTTTATGCTTTACGGCCAAAAAACAAGAATTCCGCCCCATTCCCATATTCTCGTATGCTATAGCCCACGCCTTCCCAGTGGGCAGGGCCCCCCGGACCTGGATCGCCTAAAATTTTTCCCAGCCATCAAATATGACTTAAGGAACCATTGTCACCGCCCCGCCATGACCTCTCCTCGTTCATTTGCGTTTTACGGCCAAAAAATAGAATTCTGCACAATTCCCATAATTTCGTGTGCTATAGCCCACGCCTTCCGAGTAGGCCCGCGCCCCCGGACCCCGATCGCCTTAAATTTTTTCGGGCCATCAAATATGACATAATGAACCATATTCACAGCCCCTCCATGACCGTTCCTCGATTTTTTGTATTTTACGGCCAAAAAATAAGAATTCAGCACTATTTCCATTTTTTTGTGTGTTATAGCCCCTGCCTTCCGAGTGGTCCCGGGCCCCCCGAAACCGGGTTACCTAAAATATTTTCGGGCCATCAAATACTAACTAAGGAACCATAGTCACCACCCCGCCATGACCGTTCCTCGTTGTTTTGCATTTTACGGCCAAAAAACTAAAAGTCCGCCTGATTCCCATTTTTTCGTGTGCTTTAGCCCACGCCTTCCAAGTGGGCCCGGTCCCCCAGACCCCGATCGCCTAAAAATTATCTGGGCCATCAAATACGACCTAAGGAACCATATTCACTGCCTCACCATGACCGTTCTTCATTTTTTTGCATTTTAGGGCCAAAAAACTAGAATTTCGCCCCATTCCCATATTTTCGTGTACTATAGCCCACACCTTACTAGTGGGAAGGGCCCCCCGGACCCGGATCGCCTAAAAGTTTACCGAGCCACAAAATACCACCTAAGGATTCATAGTCACCGCCCTTCCATGAGCACTCCTCGTTTATTTGCATTTTATGGCCAAAAAACTAGAATTCCGCACGATTCCCATATTTTCGTGTGCTATTGCCCATGCCTTCGGAGTGGGCCCGGGATCCCCGGATCCCGATCCCCTAAAATATTTCGGGCCACGAAATTCGATTTAAGGAATCATTGTCACTGCCCCTCCATAACCGTTCCTTGTTTATTTGCATTTTACGGCCAAAAAACTAGAATTCTGCCTAATTCCAATTTTTTCGTGTGCAATAGCCCACGCCTTCCGAGTGATCCTGTGCCCCCCAGATCCTGATCTCCTAAACTTTTTTCCGAGCCATCAAATACGACCTAAGGAACCATAGTCACCGCCCTACTATGACCGTTCCTCATTGTTTTTTGTTTTACGGTAAAAAAACTAAAATTCCGCTCGATTCTCATATTTTCATGTGCTATAGCCCACGCCTTCCGAGTGGGCCCGAGCCCCCCGGATCCTAATCACCTAAAAAAATTTTTGGCCATGAAATACGATCTAAGGAACCATAGTCACCACCCCGCCATGGCCGTTCCTCGTTGTTTTGCGTTTTACGTTCAAAAAACTAGAATTCCGCCTGATTCCCATATTTTCGTTTGCTTTAGCCCATGCCTTTCGAGTGGGCACAGGCCCCCAGGACAAGGATCTCCTAAAACTTTTCTAGGCCATCAAATACGTCCTAAGGAACCATAGTCACAGCCCCTCCATGATTGTTCTTCATTTTTTGTATTTTACGGCCAAAAAACTAGAATTCTGCCCGATTCCCATATTTTCGTGTGCTATATCCCACGCCTTCCTAGTGGGCCGGTCCCACCGGACTCGGATCGCCTAAATTCTTTTCGGTCCATCAAATACGACCTAAAGAACCATAGTCACCGCCTCGCCATGACCGTTCTTCATTGTTTTTGCGTTTTACGGCAAAAAAACTAGAATTCCGCCCGATTCCCATATTTTCGTGTGTTATAGCCCACGCCTTCCCAGTGGGCAGGGCCCCCCGGACCCGGATCGCCTAAAATTTTTCTGGGCCATCAAATACAAAGAAAGGAACAATAGTCACCACCCCGCCATGACCTCTCCTCGTTTTTTGCGTTTTACGGTCAACAAACTAGAATTTCGCCCGATTCCCATATTTTCATGTGCTATAGCCCACGCCTTCTGAGTGGTCCCGGGCCCCCCGGAACCGGATCTCCCAAAATATTTTCGGGCCATCAAATACGACCTAAGGAACCATAGTCACTGTCCCGCTATGACCGTTCCTCATATTTTTGCATTTTACGACAAAAAAACTAGAATTCTCCCAATTCTTATATTTTAGTATGCTAATAGCACACGCCTTCCGAGTTGGCCCGGATCCCCGGAACCCGATCGCTTAAAATTTTTCCGGGCAATCAAATACGACCTAAGGAACCATAGTCACAGCCTCGCCATGACCGTTCCTCATTTTTTTGCATTTTATGGCCAAAAAACTAGAATTCCGCCCCATTCCCATATTTTCGTGTGCTATAGCCCACGCCTTTCAAGTGGGCAGGGCCCCCCGGACACGGATCGCCTAAAATTTTTTTGAGCCATCAAATACGACCTAATGAACCATAGTCACCGCTCCGCCATGACCTCTCCTCGTTCATTTGCGTTTTACGGCCAAAAAGCTATAATTGTGCACAATTCCCATATTTTAATGTGTTATAGCCCACGCCTTCCGAGTGGGCCCGGGCCCCCGAACCTCGATCGCCTAAAATTTTTCGAGCCATCAAATACGACCTAAGGAACCATAGTCACCGTCCAGCCATGACCGTTCCTCACTTGTTTTGTGTTTTACGGCCAAAAAACTAGAATTTCACCCGATTCCAATTTTTTCGTGTGCTTTAGCCCACGTCTTCCGAATGGGCCGAGGCCCCCAGGACCTCGATCGTCTAAAAATTTTTCAGGCCATCAAATTCGTCCTAAGTAACCATACACATAGTCCTGCCATGATTGTTCCTCATTATTTGCATTTTACGGCCAAAAAAATAGAATTTTGCCCGATTCCCATATTTTCGTGTGCTATATCCCACGCCTTCAGAGTGGGCCGGGGGCCCCGGACTCGGATCGCCTAAATTCTTTTCGGTCCATCAAATATGACCTAAAGAACCATAGTCACCGCCTCGCCATGACCGTTCCTCATTATTTTTGCGTTTTACGGCAAAAAAACTAGAATTCTGCCCAATTCCCATATTTCCGTGTGATATAGCCCACGCCTTCCCAGTGGGCAGGGCCCCTCTGGACCCGGATAGCCTAAAAATTTTTTGGGCAATCAAATACGACCTAAGGAACAATAGTCACCGCCCGGCCATGACCTCTCCTCATTTTATTTGCGTTTTACGTTCAACAAACTAGAATTTTGCCCGATTCCCATATTTTCATGTGCAGCCCACGCCTTCTGAGTTGTCTCGGGCCCCCCGGAACCGGGTGGCCCAAAATATTTTCGGGCCACCATATATGACCAAAGGAACCATAGTCACCGCCTCGCTATGACCGTTCCTCATTGTTTTGCATTTTACGGCAAAATAACTAGAATTCTGCCTGATTCCCATATTTTAGTATGCTAATAGCCCACGCCTTCCGAGTGGGCCGGGACCCCTGGACCCCGATCGCTTAAAAATTTTTCGGGCCATCAAATACGACTGAAGGAACCATAGTCACCGCCTAGCCATGACTGTTCCTCATTTTTTTGCGTTTTACGGCCAAATAACTAGAATTCCGCCCCATTCCCATATTTTCGTATGCTATAGCCCACGCCTTCCCAGTGGGCAGGGTCTCCCGGACCCGGATCACCTAAATGTTTTCCGATCCATCAAATACAACTTAAGGAACCATAGTCACCGCCCCGCCATGACCTCTCCTCGTTCATTTGTGTTTTACGGAAAAAAAAAAAGAATTCTGCACAATTCCCATATTTTTGTGTGCTATAGCCCACGTCTTCCGAGTGGGCCCGAGCCCCCGGACCCCGATCGCCTTAAATTTTTCCAGGCCATCAAATACGACATAAGGAACCATATTCACAGCCCCGCCATGACCGTTCCTCGGTTTTTTGCATTTTAAATAAGAATTCCACACGATTCCCATTTTTTTGTGTATAGCCCACGCCTTACGAGTGGTCCCGGGCCCCCCGGAACCGTATCGCCTAAAATTTTTCTAGGCCATCAAATACGACCTAAGGAACCATAGTCACCGCCCCTCCATGACCTCTCCTCGTTCATTTGTGTTTTACGGCCAAAAAACTAGAATTCTGCACAATTCCCATATTTTTGTGTGCTATAGCCCACGCCTTCCGAGTGGGACGGGCCCCCGGTCCGCGATAGCCTAAAATTTTTCCGGGCCATCAAATACGACATAAGGAACCATATTCACAGCCCTGCCATGACCGTTCCTCGGCTTTTTGCATTTTACGGCCAAAAAATAAGAATTCCGCACGATTCTCATTTGTTTGTGTGCTATAGCCCACGACTTCCGAGTGGTCCCGGGCCCCCCGGAACCGGATCGCCTAAAATGTTTCCGGGCCATCAAATATGACCTAAGGAACCATAGTCAGCGCCCCGCCATGACCTCTCCTCATTTTTTTGCGTTTTACGGCCAAAAAACTATAATTTTGCCTGATTCCCATACTCTCGTGTGCTATTGCCCACGCCTTCCGAGAGGGCCCGGACCCCGATCGCCTAAAATTTTTCCGAGCCATCTAACACGACCTAAGGAACCATAGTCACTGCCCCTCCATGGCCGTTCCTCATTTTTTTTGCATATTACGGCCAAAAAACAAGAATTTCGCCTGGTTCCCATTTTTTCGTGTATTTTAGCACCTGCTTCCGAGTGGTCCCGGGCGCCTGGAACCGGATAGCCTAAAATTTGTTCGGGCCATCAAATACGACCTAAGGAACCATAGTCACTGCCCCACCATAACCGTTCCTCATTTTATTGTATTTTACAGCCAAAAAACAAGAATTCAGCATGTTTCCCATTTTTCGTGTGCTATAGACCACGCCTTCCGAGTGGTCCCGGGCCCCCAGACTCGAATCGCCTAAAAGATTTTAGGGCCACCAAATACGACCTAAGGAAACATAGTCACCGCCCCGCCATGACCTGGATCGTCTAAAATTTTTCAGGCCTTCAAATACGTCCTAAGGAACCATAGACACAACCCTACCATGATTGTTCCTCATTATTTGAATTTTACGGCCAAAAAACAAGAATTCCGCCCGTTTCCCATTTTTTCGTCCGCTATAGCCCACGTCTTCCGAGTGGTCCCGGGCCCTCCGGACTCGTATCGCCTAAAATTTTTTAGGGCCACCAATATCGACCTAAGGAAACATAGTCACCGCCCCTCCATGACCGTTCCTCCTTGTTTTGTGTTTTACGACCAAAAAACAAGAATTCCGCTTGTTTCTCAATTTTTCGTGTGCTATAGCCCACGCCTTCCGAGTGGTCCCGGGCCCCCCGGACTCGGATCGCCTAAAAATTTTTAAGGCCACCAAATACGACCTAAGAAAATATAGTCACCGCCCCGCCATGACCGCCCCGCCATGACAATTCGTTGTTTTGCGTTTTACGACCAAAATATAGAATTATGCCCGATTTCCATATTTTCGTGTGCTATAGCCCACGCCTTTCGAATGGGCCCAGGCCCCCAGGACCCCAATCGCCTAAAATTTTTCTGAGCCATCTAACACGACCTAAGGAACCATAGTCAACGCCCCACCATGACCGTTCCTCGTGTTTTTGCATTTTACGGCCAAAAAACAAGAATTTCTCCTGGTTCCCTTTTTTCGTGTTCTTTAGCCCACGCTTCTGAGTGGTCCCGGGCCCCCCGAAATCGGATAGCCTAAATTTTTTTTGGGCTATCAAAAACGACCTAAGGAACCATAGTCTCCGCCCCGACATGACCGTTCCTTATTTTTTTTGCATTTTACAGCCAAAAAATAAGAATTCCGCATGTTTCCCATTTGTTCGTGTGCGGACTCCGGATCGCCTAAAATTTTTCAGGGCCACCAAATATGACCGAAGGAAACATAGTCACCGCCCCGCCATGACCGTTCCTCGTTGTTTTGCGTTTTACGGCCAAAAAACTAGAATTCTACCTGATTCCCATTTTTTCGTGTGCTTTTAGCCCACGCCTTGTGAGTGGGCCCAGCCCCCCAGGACCTGGATCGTCTAAAAAATTTTCAGGGCATCAAATACTTCCTAAGGAACCATAGACACAGCCCTGCCATGATTGTTCCTCATTATTTACATTTTACGGCCAAAAAATTAGAATTCTGCCCGATTCCCATATTTTCGTGTGCTATATCCCACGCCTTCCGAGTGGGCCGGGGGCCCCGGACTCGAATAACCTAAATTCTTTTTGGTCCATCAAATACGACCTAAATAACCATAGTCACCGCCTCACCATGACCGTTCCTCATTGTTTTTGCGTTTTATGGCAAAAAAATAGAATTTCGCCCGATTCCCATATTTTCGTGTGTTATTGCCCACGCCTTCCCTGTGGGCAGGGCCCCCCAGACCCAGATCTCCTAAAATTTGTCTGGGCCCTCAAATATGACCTAAGGAACCATAGTCACCGACTCGCCATGACCTCTCCTCGTTCATTTGCATTTTATGGCAAAAAAACTAGAATTTCGCCCGATTTCCATATTTCCGTGTTATAGCCCACGCCTTTCCAGTGGGCAGGGCACCCCGAACCCAGATCGCCTAAAATTTTCTGGGCCATCAAATACGACCTAAGGAATAATAGTCAATGCCCCGCCATGACCTCTCCTCATTTTTTGCATTTTACGGTCAACAAATTAGAATTTTGCCCGATTCCCACATTTTCGTGTGCTATAGCCCACGCCTTCTGAGTGGTCCTGGGCCCCCCGGAATCGGGTCGCCCAAAATATTTTCGGGCCATCAAATACAACCTAAGGAACCGTAGTCACCGCCCTGCTATGACCGTTCCTCAATTTTTTGCATTTTACAGCAAAATAACTAGAATTCAGCCCGATTCCCGTATTTTAGTATGCTAATAGCCCACGCCTTCGAGTCAGCCCGGACCCCCAAACCTCGATCACCTAAGATTTTTTCGGGCCATCAAATACGACCTAAGGAACCATATTCACCGCCTCGCCATGACCGTTCCTCGTTTGATTTGCGTTTTACGGCTAAAAAACTAGAATTCCGCCCCATTCCCATATTTTCGTGTGCTATAGCCCACGCCTTCCCAGTGGGCAGGGCCCCCCGGGCCCGGATCGCTTAAAAGTTTACTGAGCCATCAAATACGACCTAAGGAACCAGTCACCGCCCCACCATGACCTCTCCTCGTTCATTTGTGTTTTACGGCTAAAAAATAGAATTCTGCACAATTCCCATATTTTCGTGTGCTATATCCCACGCCTTCCGAGTGGGCCCGGGCCCGCGGACCCCGATCGCCTAAAATTTTTCCGGGCCATCATATAAGACATAAGGAACCATATTCACAGCCCCGCCAAGACTGTTCCTCGGTTTTTTGCATTTTACGGCCAAAAAATATGAATTCTGCAAGATTCCCATTTTTTTGTGTGCTATATAGCCCACACCTTCCGAGTGGTCCCGGGCCCTCCGGAACCGGATTGCCCGAAATTTATCCTTGCCATAAAATAATACCTAAGGAACCATAGTCACCGCCCCGCCATGACCGTTCCTCACTGTTTTGCATTTTACAGCCAAAAAACAAGAATTCCGCCCGTTTCCCATTTTTTCTTGTGCTATAGGGGCCTTCCGGGTGTTCCCGGGCCCAGCAGACTCGTATCGCCTAAAATTTTTTAGGGCCACCAAATACGACCTAAGGAAACATAGTCACCGCCCCGCCATGACCGTTCCTCATTGTTTTGTGTTTTACGACCAAAACGTAGAATTCCGCCCGATTTCCATATTTTTGTATGCTATCCCATGCCTTCCGAGTGCGCCGGGGGCCCCGGACTCGAATCGCCTAAATTCTTTTCGGTCCCTCAAATACGACCTAATGAACCATATTCACCGCCTCGCCATGACCGTTCCTCATTGTTTTTGCATTTTACGGCAAAAAAACTAGAATTCCACCTGATTACCATATTTCCGTGTGCTATAGCCCACGCCTTCCCAGTGGGCAGTCCCCCCGGACCCGGATCGCCTAAAATTTTTCTGGGCCATCAAATACGACTTAAGGAACAATAGTCACCGCCCCGCCATGACCTCTCTTCGCTTTTTTGTGTTTTACGGTCAACAAACAAGAATTTCGCCCGATTCCCATATTTTCGTGTGTTATATCCCACGCCTTCTAAGTGGTCCCGGGCCCCCCGGAACCGGGTCGCCCAAAATATTTTTGGGCCATTAAATACGACCTAAGGAACCATTGTCACGCCCCGCTATGACCGTTCCTCGTTTTTTTTTCGCATTCTACGGCCAAAAAAAACTATAATTCTGCCTGATTCCCATATTTTAGTATGCTAATAGCCCACGTCTTCCGAGTGGGCCCGGACCCTCGGACCCCTATCGCCTAAAACTTTTTCGGGCCATCCAATACGACCTAAGGAACCATAGTTACCACCTCGCCATGACCGATCCTCGTTTATTTGCGTTTTATGGCTAAAACACTAGAATTCTGCCCCATTCCCATATTTTCATGTGGTATAGCCCACGCCTTCCCAGTGGGCAGGGCCCCACGGACCCAGATCGCCTAAAAAATTTCCGAGCCATCAAATACGACCTAAGGAACCATAGTCAACCCCCCGCCATGACCTCACCTCTTTCATTTGCGTTTTACGGCCAAAAAATAGAATACTGCACAATTCCCATATTTTCGTGTGTTATAGCCCACGCCTTCCGAGTGGGCCCGGCCCCCCGGACCCCGATTGCCTAAATTTTTTTTGGTCCATCAAATATGACATAAGGAACCATATTCACAGCCCCGCGATGACTGTTCCACAGTTTTTTGCATTTTACGGCCAAAAAATAAGAATTCCGCACGACTCCCATTTTTTTATTCTGCTATAGCCCACGCCTTCCTAGTGGTCCCGGCCCCCCCGGAACTGGATTGCCCAAAATTTTTTCGGGCCATCAAATACGACCTAAGGAACCATAGTCACCACCCCGCCATGACCGTTCCTTCCTGTTTTGCATTTTACAGCCAAAAAACAAGAATTCCGCCTGTTTCCCATTTTTTCGTGTGATATAGTGGTCCCGGGTCCCGCGGACTCGTATCGCCTAAAATTTTTTAGGGCAACCAAATACGACCTAAGGAAACATAGTCACCGCCCCGCCATGACCGTTCCTCGTTGTTTTGCGTTTTACGACCAAAATATAGAATTCCGCCCGATTTCCATATTTTCGTGTGCTATAGCCCACGCCTTGCGAGTGTGTCTAGGCCCCCCGGATCCAGATCGCCTAAAATTTTTTGGGCCATCAAATACGACCTAAGGAACCATAATCACCGTCCAACCATGACCGTTCCTTGCTTGTATTGCATTTTACGGCCAAAAAACTAGAATTCCGCCTGATTCCCATTTTTTCGTGTGCTTTAGCACACACCTTCCGAATGGGCCCAGGCCCCCAAGATATGGATTGTCTAAATATTTTTCAGGTCAACAAATACTTCCTAAGGAACCATAGACCCAACCCTACCATGATTGTTCCTCATTATTTGCATTTTACGGCCAAAAAATTAGAATTCTGCTCGATTCCCATATTTTCGTGTGCTATATCCCACGCATTCCGAGTGGGCCGGGGGCCCCGGACTCGGATCGCTGAAATTCTTTTCGGTCCCTCAAATACGACCTAAAGAACCATATTCACTACCTCGCCATGACCATTCCTCATTGTTTTTGCGTTTTATAGCAAAAAAACTAGAATTCCGCCTGATTTCCATATTTCCGTGTGCTATAGCCCACGCCTTCCCAGTAGGCAGGCCCCCCGGACCCGGATCACCTAAAATTTTTCTGGGCCATCAAATACGACCTAAGGAACAATAGTCACCGCCCCGCCATGACCTCTCCTCGTTTTTTTGTGTTTTACAGTCAACAAACTTGAATTTCGCCAGATTCCCATATTTTCGTGTGTTATAGCCCACGCCTTCTAAGTGGTCCGGGCCCCCCGGAACTGGGTCGCCCAAAATATTTTCAGGCCATCAAATATGACCTAAGGAACCATTGTCATGCCCCGCTCTGACCGTTCCTCTTTTTTTTTGCATTCTACGGCAAAAAAAACTAGAATTCTGCCCGATTCCCATATTTTAGTATGCTAATAGCCCACGTCTTGCGAGTGGCCCTGGACCCCCGGACCCCGATCATCTAATAGTTACCAGCTCGCCATGACTGATCCTCATTTATTTGCATTTTACGGACAAAAAACTAGAATTCTGCCCCATTCCCATATTTTCGTGTGCTATAGCCCACGCCTTCCCAGAGGGCAGGGCCCCCCGGACCCGGATCGCCTAAAAATTTTCCGAGCCATCAAATACGACCTAAGGAACCATAGTCACCGCCCCGCCATGACCTCACCTCGTTCATTTGCGTTTTACGGCCAAAAAATAGAATTCTGCACAATTTCCATATTTTCGTGTGTTTTAGCCCACGCCTTCCGAGTGGGCCCGGGCCCCCGGACCCCGATCTCCTAAAATTTTTCGGGCCTTCAAATACGACATAAGGAACCATATTCATAGCCCCGCGATGACCGTTCCTCCGTTTTTTGCATTTTACGGCCAAAAAATAATAATTCCGCACGATTTCCATTTTTTATTCTGTTATAGCCCACGCTTTCCGAGTGGTCCCGGGCCCCCCGAAACCGGATCGCCCGAAATTTTTTCGGGCCATCAAATACGACCTAAGGAACCATAGTCACTGCCCCGCCATGACCGTTCCTTGCTGTTTTGCATTTTACAGCCAAAAAATAAGAATTCCGCCTGTTTCCTATTTTTTCGTGTGATATAGCCCCCCGCCTTCCGAGTGGTCCCGGGTCCCATGGACTCGTATCACCTAAAATTTTTTAGGGCAACCAAATACGACCTAAGGAAACATAGTCACCGCTCAGCCATGACCGTTCCTCGTTATTTTGCATTTTACGACCAAAACGTAGAATTCCGCCCGATTTCCATATTTTCGTGTGCTATAGCCCACGCCTTGCGAGTGGGCCCAGGCCCCCTGGATCCAGATCGCCTAAAATTTTTGGGCCATCAAATACGACCTAAGGAACCAAAATCACCGTCCAACCATGACCGTTCCTTGCTTGTATTGCATTTTACGGTCAAAAAACTAGAATTCCACCCGATTCCCATTGTTTCGTGTGCTTTAGCCCACGACTTCCGAGTGGGCCCAGGCCCCCAAGATCTGGATCGTCTAAATATTTTTCAAGTCATCAAATACGTCCTAAGGAACCATAGACACATCCCTACCATGATTGTTCCTCATTATTTGTATTTTATGGCCAAAAAATTAGAATTCTGCCCGATTCCCATATTTTCGTGTGCTATATCCCACGCCTTCCGAGTGGGCCGGGGGCCCCGGACTCGGATCGCCTAAATTCTTTTCGGTCCCTCAAATACGACCTAAAGAACCATATTCACTGCCTCGCCATGACCGTTCCTAATTGTTTTGGCGTTTTACGGCAAAAAAACTAGAATTCCGCCCGATTTCCATATTTCCGTGTGCTATAGCCCACGCCATCCCAGTGGGCAGGGCCCCCCGGACCCGGATCGCCTAAAAATTTTCTGGGCCATCAAATAAGACCTAAGGAACAATAGTCACTGCCCCGCCATGACCTCTCCTTTTTTTTTGCATTTTACTGTCAATAAACTAGAATTTTGCCCGATTCCCATATTTTCGTGTGCTATAGCCCACGCCTTCTAAGTGGTCCCGGGCCCCCCGTAACCGGGTCGCCCAAAATATTTTCGGGCCATCAAATACAACCTAAGGAACCATAGTCACCGTCCCGCTATGACCGTTCCTCGTTTTGTTTTGTATTCTACAGCAAAAAAACTAGAATTCTGCCCGATTCCCATATTTTAGTATGCTAATAGCCCACGTCTTCCGATTGGGCCCGGACCCCGATCGCCTAAAATTTTTCTAGGCCATCAAATACAACCTAAGGAACCATATTCACCGCCTCGCCATGACCGTTCCTCATTTTTTTGCATTTTACGGCCAAAAAACTAGAATTTCGCCCCATTCCCATATTTTCGTGTGCTATAGCCCACGCCTTCCCAGTGGGCAGGGCCTCCCGGATCACCTAAAATTTTTCCGAGCCATCAAATACGACCTAAGGAACCATAATCACTGCCCCGCCATGACCTCTCCTCGTTCATTTGTGTTTTAAGGCCAAAAAATAGAATTCTGCACAATTCCCATATTTTCGTGTGCTATAGCCCACGCCTTCCGAGTGGGCCCGGGCCTCCAGACCCCGATCGCCTAAAATTTTTCCGGGCCATCAAATACGACATAAGGAACCATATTCACAGCCCCGCCATGACCGTTCCTCGGTTTTTTGCCAAAAAATAAGAATTCCACACGATTTCCTTTTTTTTTTGTGTTCAGCCCACGCCTTCCGAGTTGTCCTGGGCCCCCCGAGATCGGATCGCATAAAATTTTTCTGGGCCATCAAATACGACCTAAGGAACCATAGTCACCGCCACGCCATGACCGTTCCTCGCTATTTTGCATTTTACAGCCAAAAAACAAGAATTCCGCCCGTTTCACATTTTTCGTGTGTAATAGCCCACGCCTTCCGAGTGGTCCCGGGCCCCCCGGACTCGGATCGCCTAAAATTTTTCAGGGCCACCAAATATGACCTAAGGAAACATAGTCACCACCCAGCCATAATCGTTTCTCGTTGTTTTGCGTTTTACGACCAAAACGTAGAATTCTTCCCAATTTCCATATTTTTGTGTGCTATTGCCCACGCCTTCCGAGTGGGCCCGAACCCCGATCGCCTAAAATTTTTTTGGGCCATCTAACATGACCTAAGGAACCATAGTCACCACCCCGCTATGACCGTTCCTCATTCTTTTGCATTTTACAGCCAAAAAACAAGAATTTCGCATGTTTCCCATTTTTCGTGTGCTATACCCACGCCTTCCGAGTGGTCCCGGGCCCCCCGGACTCGGATCACCAAAATTTTTTCAGGGCCACCAAATATGACCTAAGGAAACGTAGTCACCGCCCAGCCATGATCGTTTCTCGTTGTTTTGCGTTTTACGACCAAAACGTAGAATTCTGTCCAATTTCCATATTTTTGTGTGCTATTGCCCACGCCTTCCGAGTGGGCCCGGATCCCCCGGACCCCGATTGCCTAAAATTTTTCCGGGCCATCTAACACGACCTAAGGAACCATAGTCACCACCCCGCCATGACCGTTCCTCGTTTTTTTGCATTTTACAGCCAAAAAACAAGAATTTCGCATGTTTCCCATTTTTCGTGTGCTATGCCCACGCCTTCCGAGTGGTCCCGGGCCCCCCGGACTCGGATCGCCTAAAATTTTTTAGGGCCACCAAATACGATCTAAGGAAACATAATCACCGCCCCGCCATGACCGTTCCTCATTGTTTTGCGTTTTACGACCAAAACGTAGAATTCTGCCCGATTTCCATGTTTTCGTGTGCTATAGCCCACCCCTTGCGCGTGTGCCCGGACCCAGATCGCCTAAAATTTTTTGGGCCATCAAATACGACCAAAGGAACCATAGTCACCGTCCAACCATGACCGTTCCTCCCTTGTTTTGCATTTTACGGCCAACAAACTAGAATTTCGCCCGTTTCCCATTTTTTCGTGTGCTTTAGCCCACGCCTTCCGAGTGGGCCCAAGCCCCTAGGACCTGGATCGTTTAAAAAATTTTCAGGCCATCAAATACATCCTAAGGAACCATAGACACAATCCTGCCATGATTGTTCCTCATTATTTGCATTTTACGGCAAAAAAATTATAATACTGCCTGATTCCCATATTTTCGTGTGCTATATCCCACGCCTTCCGAGTGGGCTGGTGGCCTAGACTCGGATAACCTAAATTGTTTTCGGTCCATCAAATACGACCTAAATAACCATAGTCACTGCCTCGCCATGACCGTTCCTCATTGTTTTTGCATTTTGCGGAAAAAAAACTAGAATTCCGCCCGATTCCCATATTTTCGTGTGCTATAGCCAACGCCTTCCCAGTGGGCAGGGCCCCCCAGACCCGGATCGCTTAGAATTTGTCTGGGCCCTCAAAAAAGACCTAAGGAACCATAGTCACCACATCGCCATGACCTCTCCTCGTTTTTTTGCGTTTTACGGCAAAAAAACTAGAATTTCACCCGATTCCCATATTTCCGTGTGCTATAGCCCACGCCTTCCCAGTGGGAAGGGCACCCCAGAACCGGATAGCCTAAAATTTTTCTGGGCCATTAAATACGACCTAAGGAACCATATTCATCACCTCGCCATGGCCGTTCCTCGTTTTTTTGCGTTTTACGGCCAAAAAACTAGAATTCCGCCCCATTCCCATATTTTCGTGTGCTATAGCCCACGCCTTCCTTGTGGGCAGGGTCCTCTGGACACGGATCGCCTAAAATTTTTCCGAGCCATCAAGTACGACCTAAGGAACCATAGTCACCGCCCCGCCATGACCTCTCCTCGTTCATTTGCGTTTTACGGCCAAAAAAATTGAATTTTGCACAATTTCCATATTTTCGTGTGCTATAGCCCACGCCTTCCGAGTGGGCCCGGGCCACCGGACCCCGATCGCCTAAAATTATTCTGGGCCATCAGATACGACATAAGGAACCATATTCACAGCCCCTCCATTACCGTTCCTCTTTTTTTGGCATTTTAGGCCAAAAAATAAGAATTCTGCACGATTCCCATTTTTTGTTTGGTATAGCCCACGCCTTCCGAGTGGGCCCGGGCCCCCGGACCCTGATCTCCCAAAATTTTTTCGGGCCATCAAATACGACCTAAGGAACCATATTCACAGTCCCGCCATAACCGTTCCTCGGGTTTTTGTATTTTACGGCCAAAAAATAAGAATTCCGCACGATTCCCATTTGTTTTGTGTTCTATAGCCCATGCCTTCCGAGTTGTCCCGGGCCCCCCGGAACCCGATCTCCTAAAATTTTTTTGGTCCATCAAATACGACCTAAGGAACCATAGTCACCGCCCCTCCATGACCGTTCCTCGTTGTTTTGCATTTTACAGCCAAAAAATAAGAATTCCTCCCGTTTTCCATTTTTTCGTGTGTTATAGCCTACGCCTTCCGAGTGGTCCCGGGCTCCCCGGACTCGAATCGCCTAAAATTTTTCAGGGCCACCAAATACGATCTAAGGAAACATAATCACCGCCCCTCCATGGCCGTTCCTCATTGTTTTGCGTTTTACGACCAAAACATAGAATTCTGCCCGATTTCCATATTTTCGTGTGCTATAGCCCACCCCTTGCGAGTGTGCCCGGACCCCGATCGCCTAAAATTTTTCCGGGCTATCTAACACGACCTAAGGAACCATAGTCACCGCCCCGCCATGAACATTCCTCGTTCTTTTGCATTTTACAGCCAAAAAACAAGAATTTCGCATGTTTCCCATTTTTCGTGTGCTATAGCTCACGCCTTCCGAGTGCTCCCGGGCCTCCCGGACTGGGATCGCCTAAAATTTTTCAGGGCCATCAAATACGATCTAAGGAAACATAGTCACCGCCCCGCCATGACCGTTCCTCGTTGTTTTGCGTTTGACGACCAAAACGTAGAATTCTGCCCGATTTCCTTATTTTCGTGTGCTATAGCCCACCTCTTGCGAGTGGGCCCGGACCCGGATGGCCTAAAATTTTCTAGGCCAACAAATACGACCTAAGAACCATAGTCACCGTCCAACCACGACTGCTCCTCGCTTGTTTTGCATTTTACAGCCAAAAAACTAGAATTTCGCCCGTTTCCCATATTTTTGTGTGCTTTAGCCCACGCCTTCCGAGTGGGCCCAGGCCCCCAGGACCTGGATCGTCTAAAAAAATTTCAAGCCATCAAATACGTCCTAAGGAACCATAGACACAACCCTGCCATGATTGTTCCTCATTATTTGTATTTTACGGCAAAAAAATTAGAATACTGCCTGATTCCCATATTTTCGTGTGCTATATCCCATGCCTTCCGAGTGGGCCGGTGGCCCAGACTCGGATAACCTAAATTCTTTTCGGTCCATCAAATATGACCTAAATAATCATAGTCACTGCCTCGCCATGACCGTTCCTCATTGTTTTTGCATTTTACGGAAAAAAAACTAGAATTCTGCCTGATTCCCATATTTTTGTGTGCTATAGCCAATGTCTTCCCAGTGGGCAGGGCCCCCCGGACCCGGATCGCCTAAAAAAAGGCTCAGCCCTCAAATACGACCTAAGGAACCATAGTCAGCACCTTGCCATGACCTCTCCTCATTTTTTTGCGTTTTACGGTAAAATAACTAGAATTTCGCCCGATTCCCATATTTCCGTGTGCTATTGCCCACGCCTTCCCAGTGGGCAGGGCACCCCGGAACCGGATCGCCTAAAATTTTTCTGGGCCATCAAATACGACCTAAGGAACCATATTCATCGCCTCGTCATGAACGTTCCTCATTTTTTTGCGTTTTACGGCCAAAAAACTAAAATTCCGCCCCATTCCCATATTTTCGTGTGCTATAGCCCATGCCTTCCTAGTGGGCAGGGTCCTCCGGACACGGATCGCCTAAAATTTTTCCGAGCCATCAAATATGACCTAAGGAACCATAGTCACTGCCCCGCCATGACCTCTCCTCGTTCATTTGCGTTTTACGACCAAAAAAATAGAATTTTGCACAATTCTCATATTTTTGTGTGTTATAGCCCACGCCTTCCGAGTGGGCCCGGGCCACCGGACCACGATCGCCTAAAATTATTCCGGGCCATCAGATACGACATAAGGAACCATATTCACAGCCCCTCCATTACCGTTCCTCTTTTTTTGGCATTTTACGGCCAAAAAATAAGAATTCCGCACAATTCCCATTTTTTGTTTGCTATAGCCCACGCCTTCCGAGTGGGCCCGGGCCCCCCGGACCTCCGATCTCCCAAAATTTTTCCGGGCCATCAAATACGACATAAGGAACCATATTCACAGCCCCGCCATAACCGTTCCTCGGTTTTTTGCATTTTACGGCCAAAACGATTCCCATTTGTTTTGTGTTCTATAGCCCACGCCTTCCGAGTTGTCCCGGGCCCCCCGGAACCCGATCGCCTAAAATTTTTCCGGTCTATCAAATACGACCTAAGGAACCATAGTCACCGCCCCGCCATGACCGTTCCTCGCTGTTTTGAATTTTACAGCCAAAAAATAAGAATTCCGCCCGTTTTCCATTTTTTCGTTTGTTATAGCCTTACGCCTTCCGAGTGGTCCCGGGCCCCTGGACTCGGATCGCCTAAAATTTTTCAGGGCCACCAAATATGACCTAAGGAAACATAGTCACCGCCCAGCCATGACCGTTTCTCGTTGTTTTGCGTTTTACGACCAAAACGTAGAATTCTGCCCAATTTCCATATTTTCGTGTGTTATTGCCCACGCCTTCCGAGTGGGCCCGGACCCCGATCGCCTAAAAATTTTTCGGGCCATCTAACACGACCTAAGGAACCATAGTCACCGCCCCACCATGAACGTTCCTCGATTTTTTGCATTTTACAGCCAAAAAACTAGAATTTCGCATGTTTCCCATTTTTCGTGTGCTATAGCTCACGCCTTCCGAGAGCTGCCGGGCCTCCCGGACTCGGATCGCCTAAAACTTTTCAGGGCCACCAAATATGATCTAAGGAAACATAGCCACCGCCCTGCCATGACCGTTCTTCGTTGTTTTGCGTTTTACGACCAAAACCTAGAATTCTGCCCGATTTCCATATTTTCGTGTGCTATAGCCCACCCCTTGCGAGTGGGCCCGGACCCAGATCGCCTAAAATTTTCTAGGCCAACAAATACGACCTAAGAACCATAGTCACCGTCCAACCACGACCGTTCCTCGCTTGTTTTGCATTTTACAGCCAAAAAACTAAAATTTCGCCCGTTTCCCATTTTTTCGTGTGCTTTATCCCACGCCTTCCGAGTGGGCCAAGGCCCCCTGGACCTGGATCGTCTAAAAAAATTTCAGGCCATCAAATACGTCCTAAGGAACCATAGACACAACCCTGCCATGATTGTTCCTCATTATTTGCATTTTACGGCAAAAATATTAGAATTCTGCCTGACTCCCATATTTTCGTGTGCTATATCCCACGCCTTCCGAGTGGGCCGGTGGCCCAGACTCGGATAACCTAAATTCTTTTCGGTCCATCAAATACGACCTAAATAACCATAGTCACCGCCTCGACATGACCGTTCCTCATTGTTTTTGCATTTTATGGCAAAAAAACTAGAATTCCGCCCGATTCCCATATTTTCATGTGCTATAGCCCACGCCTTCCCAGTGGGCAGGGCCCCCCGGACTCGGATCGCCTAAAATTTGTCTGGGCCCTCAAATACGATCTAAGGAACCATAGTCACCACCTCGCCATGACCTCTCCTCGTCTTTTTGTGTTTTACGGCAAAAAAACTAGAATTTCGCCTGATTCCCATATTTCCGTGTGCTATAGCCCACGCCTTCCCAGTGGGCAGGGCACCCCGGAACTGGATCACCTAAAATTTTTCTGGGCCATCAAATACGACCTAAGGAACCATATTCATCACCTCGCCATGACCGTTCCTCATTTTTTTGCGTTTTACGGCCAAAAAACTAGAATTCCGCCCGATTCCCATATTTCCGTGTGCTATAGCCCACGCCTTCCCAGTGGGCAGGGCACCCTGGAACCGGATAGCCTAAAATTTTTCTGGGCCATCAAATACGACCTAAGGAACCATATTCATCCCCTCGCCATGACTGTTCCTCGTTTTTTTGGGTTTTACGGCCAAAAAACTAGAATTCCGCCCCATTCCTATATTTTCGTGTGCTATAGCCCACGCCTTCCTAGTGGGCAGGGTCCCCCGGACACGGATCGCCTAAAAATTTTTCGAGCCATCAAATACGACCTAAGGAACCATAGTCACCGCCCCACCATGACCTCTCCTCGTTTATATGCGTTTTACGGCCAAAAAAATAGAATTTTGCACAATTCCCATATTTTCGTGTGCTATAGCCCACGCCTTCCGAGTGGGCCTGGGCCACCGGACCCCGATCGCCTAAAATTATTCTGGGCCATCAGATATGACATAAGGAACCATATTCACAGCCCCTCCATTTCCGTTCCTCTTTTTTTGGCATTTTACGGCCAAAAAATAAGAATTCCGCACGATTCCCATTTTTTGTTTGCTATAGCCCACGCCTTCCGAGTGGGCCCGGGCCCCCGGACCCCGATCTCCCAATATTTTTCCGGGCCATCAAATACAACATAAGGAACCATATTCACAGCCCCGCCATAACCGTTCCTCGGTTTTTTGCATTTTACGGCCAAAAAATAAGAATTCCGCATGATTCCCATTTGTTTTGTGTTCTATAGCCCACGCCTTCCGAGTTGTCCCGGGCCCCCCGGAACCCGATCGCCTAAAATTTTTCCGGTCTATCAAATACGACCTAAGGAACCATAGTCACCGCCCCGCCATGACCGTTCCTCGCTGTTTTGAATTTTACAGCCAAAAAATAAGAATTTCGCCCGTTTTCCATTTTTTCGTGTGTTATAGCCTACACCTTCCGAGTGGTCCCGGGCCCCCCGGACTCGGATCGCCTAAAATTTTTCATGGCCACCAAATATGACCTAAGGAAACATAGTCACCGCCCAGCCATGACCGTTTCTCGTTGTTTTGCGTTTTACGACCAAAACGTAGAATTCTGCCCAATTTCCATATTTTCGTGTGTTATTGCACACGCCTTCCGAGTGGGCCCGGACCCCCGGACCCCCGATCGCCTAAAATTTTTTCGGGCCATATAACACGACCTAAGGAACCATAGTCACCGCCCCGCCATGAACGTTCCTCGTTTTTTTGCATTTTACAGCCAAAAAACAAGAATTTCGCATGTTTCCCATTTTTCGTGTGCTATAGCTCACACCTTCCGAGTGCTCCCGGGCCTCCCGGACTCGGATCGCCTAAAATTTTTCAGGGCCACCAAATACGATCTAAGGAAACATAGTCACTGCCCCGCCATGAACGTTCCTCGTTGTTTTGCGTTTTATGACCAAAACGTAGAATTCTGCCCGATTTCCATATTTTCGTGTGCTATAGCCCACCCCTTGCGAGTGGGCCCGGACTCGGATCGCCTAAAATTTTCTAGGCCAACAAATACAACCTAAGAACCATAGTCACCGTCGAACCACGACCGTTCCTCGCTTGTTTTGCATTTTACAGCCAAAAAACTAGAATTTTGCCCGTTTCCCATTTTTTCGTGTGCTTTAGCCCACGCCTTCCGAGTGGGCCCAGGCCCCCAGGACCTGGATCGTCTAAAAAAATTTCAGGCCATCAAATACGTCCTAAGGAACCATAGACACAACCCTGCCATGATTGTTCCTCATGATTTGCATTTTAACGCAAAAAAATTAGAATTCTACCTGATTCCCATATTTTCGTATGCTATATCCCACGCCTACCGAGTGGGCCGGTGGCCCCAGACTCGGATAACCTAAATTCTTTTCGGTCTATCAAATATGACCTAAAGAACCATAGTCACTGCCTCGCCATGACCGTTCCTTATTGTTTTTGTGTTTTACGGCAAAAAAACTAGAATTCCGCCCGATTCCCATATTTTCGTGTGCTATAGCCAACGCCTTCCTAGTGGGCAGGGCCTCCCGGACCCGGATCGCCTAAAATTTGTCTGGGCCCTCAAATATGACCTAAGGAACCATAGTCACCACCTCGCCATGACCTATCCTCATTTTTTTGCGTTTTACGGCAAAAAAACTAGAATTTCGCTCGATTCCCATATTTTCGTGTTCTATAGCCCACGCCTTCACAGTGGGCAGGGCACCCCAGAACCGGATCGCCTAAAATTTTTCTGGGTCATCAAATACGACCTAAGGAACAATAGTCACTGCCTCGCCATGAACTCTCCTCATTGTTTTGCGTTTTACGGTCAACAAACTAGAATTTCGCCCGATTCCCATATTTTCATGTGCTATAGCCCACGCCTTCTGAGTGGTCCCGGGCCCCCCGGAACCGGATCTCCCAAAATATTTTCGGGCCATCAAATACGACCTAAGGAACCATATTCACCGCCTCGTCATGACCGTTCCTCGTTTTTTTGTGTTTTACGGCCAAAAAACTAGAATTCCGCCCCATTCCCATATTTTCGTGTGCTATAGCCCACGCCTTCCTAGTGGGCAGGGTCCCCCGGACTCGGATCGCCTAAAATTTTTCTGAGCCATCAAATACGACCTAAGGAACCATAGTCACTGCCCCCCCATGACCTTTCCTCGTTCATTTGTGTTTTACGGCCAAACAATTAGAATTCTGCACGATTCCCATATTTTCGTGTGCTATATCCCACGCCTTCCGAGTGGGCCGATGGCCCTAGACTCGGATAACCAAAATTCTTTTCGGTCCATCAAATATGACCTAAAGAACCATAGTCACCGCCTCGCCATGACCGTTCCTCATTGTTTTTGCGTTTTATGGCAAAAAAACTAGAATTCCGCCCGATTCCCATATTTTCATGTGCTATAGCCCACGCCTTCCCAGTGGGCAGGGTCCCCCAGAGCCGGATAGCCTAAAATTTGTCTGGGCCCTCAAATACGACCTAAGGAACCATAGTCACCACCTTGCCATGACCTCTCCTCGCTTTTTTGCGTTTTACGGAAAAAAAACTAGAATTTCGCCCGATTCCCATATTTCCGTGTGCTATAGCCCACGCCTTCCCAGTGGGCAGGGCACCCCGGAACCGGATCGCCTAAAATTTTTCTGGGCCATCAAATACGACCTAAGGAATAATGGTCACTGCCCCGCCATGACCTCTCGTCGTTGTTTTGCGTTTTACGGTCAACAAACTAGAATTTCGCCCGATTCCCATATTTTCGTGTGCTATAGCCCACGCCTTCTGAGTGGTCCCGGGCCCCCAGGAACCGAGTCGCCCAAAATATTTTTGGGCCATCAAATACGACCTAAGGAACCATAGTCACCGCCCCGCTATGACCATTCCTCGGTTTTTTGCATTTTACGGCAAAAAAACTAGAATTCAGCCCGATTCCCATATTTTAGTATGCTAATAGCCCATGCCTTCCGAGTGGGCCCGGACCCCCGGACCCCGATCGCCTTAAATTTTTGCGGCCCATCAAATATGACCTAAGGAACTATATTCACCGCCTCTCCATGACCGTTCCTCATTTTTTTGCGTTTTACGGCCAAAAATCTAGAATTTCGCCCCTTTCCCATATTTTCGTGTGCTATAGCCCACGCCTTCCCAGTGGGCAGGGTCCCCCGGACACGGATCGCCTAAAATTTTTCCAACCCATCAAATATGACCTAAGGAACCATAGTCACCGCCCCGCCATGACCTCTCCTCGTTCATTTGCATTTTACGGCCAAAAAATAGAATTTTGCACAATTCCCATATTTTCGTGTGCTATAGCCCACGCCTTCCGAGTGGGCCTGGGTCTGCCTAGAACAGGATCTCCTAAAATTTTTCTGGGCCATCAAATACGACCTAAGGAACCATAGTCACCGCCCCTCCATGACTGTTCCTCGCTGTTTTGAATTTTACAGCCAAAAAACAAGAATTCCGCCCATTTTCCATTTTTTTCCTGTGCTATAGCCAGCGCTTTCCGAGTGGTCCTAGGCCCTCCGGACCCGGATCGCCTAAAATTTTATCGGGCCATCAATATGACTTTAGGAACCATAGTCACCGCCCCGCCATGACCTATCCTCATGTGTTTGCATTTTACGACCAAAAAACTACAATTTTGCCTGATTCCCATACTTTCATGTGCTATTGTCCACGCCTTCCAAGTGGGCCCGGGCCCCCGGACCGCGATCGCCTGAAATTTTTCTGGGCCATCTAAAACGACCTAAGGAACCATAGTCACCGCCCCGCCATGACCGTTCCTCATTTTTTGCATTTTGCGACTAAAAAACAAGAATTTCGCCTCGTTCCCATTTTTTCGTGTGCTTTAGCCCACGCTTCCGAGTGGTCCCGGGGCCCCCGGAATCGGATAGCCTAAAAATTTTTTGGGCCATCAAATATGAGCTAAGGAACCATAGTCACCGCCCCACAATGACCGTTCCTTGCTTTTTGGCATTTTACAGACAAAAAACAAGAATTCCGCATGTTTCCCATTTTTTTGTGTGCTATATCCCACGCCTTCCGAGTGGTCCCGGACCCCCGGACTCGGATCGCCTAAAATTTTTCAGGGCCAGCAAATACAACCTAAGGAAACATAGTCACCGCCCCGCCATGACCGTTCCTTGTTATTTTGCGTTTTACGACCAAAACGTAGAATTCTGCCCGATTTCCATATTTGTGTGTGCTATAACCCACGCCTTCCAAGTGGGCTCGGACCCCCCGGACCCGGATCGCCTAAAATTTTCCGGGCCATCAAATATGACCTAAGAAACCATAGTCACCATCCATCCATGATTGTTCCTCGCTTGTTTTGCGTTTTACGGCCAAAAAACTAGAATCCCGCCCGATTCCCATTTTTTCGTGAGTTTAGCCCACGCCTTCCGAGTGGGCCCAGGTCCCAAGGACCTGGATCATCTAAAACATTTTCAGGCCATCAAATACGTCCTAAGGAACCATAGACACAACCCTGCCATGATTGTTCCTCATTATTTGCATTTTACGGCCAAAAATTAAGAATTCTGCCCGATTCCCATATTTTCGTGTGCTATATCCCACGCCTTCCGAGTGGGCCGGGGGGCCCGAACTCGGATCGCCTAAATTCTTTTCGGTCCATCAAATACGACCTAAATAATCATAGTCATCATCTCGCCATGACCGTTCCTCATTGTTTTTGCTTTTTACGGCAAAAAAACTAGAATTCCGCCCGATTCCCATATTTTTGTGTGCTATAGCCCACGTCTTCCCAGTGGGAAGGGCCCCCCTGACCCGGATCGCATAAAATTTGTCTGGGCCCTCAAATACAACCTAAAAAACCATAGTCACCACCTCGCCATGACCTCTCCTCGTTTTTATGCGTTTTACGGCCAACAAACTAGATCTTCGCCTAATTCCCATATTTTCGCGTGCTATAGCCCATGGCTTCTGAGTGGGCCCAGGCCCACCGGACCCCGATTGCCTAAAAAATTTTTTGGGCCATCAAATACGTCCTAAGGAACCTTAGTCACTGCCTCGTAATGACCGTTCCTCGTTTATTGCATTTTACAGCCAAGAAACAAGAATTCTGCCCGATTCCCATTTTTTTGTGTGCTATAGCCCATGCCTTCTGAGTGGTCCCGGGCCCCCCGGAACCGGGCCGCCTAAAATATTTTCGGACCATCAAATATGACCTAAGGAACCACAGTCACCACCCCGCCATGACCGTTCCTCATTTTTTTGCATTTTACGGCCAAAAAACTTGAATTCCGCCCGATTCCCATATTTTCGTGTGCTTTAGCCCACGCCTTCCAAGTGGGCCAGGGCCCCCCAGACCCGAATCGCCTAAAAATTATTCGGGCCATCAAATACGACCAAAGGAACCATAGTCACTTCCTCGCCATGACCGTTCCTCATTTTTTTGCATTTTGCGGCTAAAAAACAAGAATTTCGCCTCGTTCCCATTTTTCGTGTGCTTTAGCCCACGCTTCCGAGTGGTCCCGGGGCCCCCGGAATCGGATAGCCTAAAATTTTTTTGGGCCATCAAATATGACCTAAGGAACCATAGTCACTGCCCCACAATGACCGTTCCTTACTTTTTTGCATTTTACAGCCAAAAAACAAGAATTCCGCATGTTTCCCATTTTTTCGTGTGATATATCCCACGCCTTCCGAGTGGTCCCGGACCCCCGGACTCGGATCGCCTAAAATTTTTCAGGGCCACCAAATACAACCTAAGGAAACATAGTCACCGCCCCGCCATGACCGTTCCTCGTTATTTTGCGTTTTACGACCAAAACGTAGAATTCCGCCCGATTTCCATATTTGTGTGTGCTATAACCCACGCCTTGCGAGTGGGCCCGGACCCCCGGACCCGGATCGCCTAAAATTTTTCGGGCCATCAAATACGACCTAAGAAACCATAGTCACCATCCATCCATGACTGTTCCTCGCTTGTTTTGCATTTTACGGCCAAAAAACTAGAATTTCGCCCGATTCCCATTTTTTCGTGTGCTTTAGCCCATGCCTTCCGAGTGGGCCCAGGTCCCAAGGACCTGGATCATCTAAAAAATTTTCAGGCTATCAAATACGTCCTAAGGAACCATAGACACAACCCTGCCATGATTGTTCCTCATTATTTGCATTTTATGGCCAAAAATTAAGAATTATGCCCGATTCCCATATTTTCGTGTGCTATATCCCACGCCTTCCGAGTGGGCCGGGGGGTCCGAACTCGGATCGCCTAAATTCTTTTCGGTCCATCAAATACGACCTAAATAACCATAGTCATCATCTCGCCATGACCATTCCTCATTGTTTTTTCGTTTTACGGCAAAAAAACTAGAATTCTGCCCTATTCCCATATTTTCGTGTGCTATAGCTCACGCCTTCCCAGTGGGCAGGGCCCTCCTGACCCGGATCGCATAAAATTTGTCTGGGCCCTCAAATACGACCTAAGAAACCATATTCACCACCTCTCCATGACCTCTCCTCGTTTTTATGCGTTTTACGGCCAACAAACTAGATCTTCGCCAGATTCCCATATTTTCGTGTGCTATAGCCCATGCCTTCTGAGTGGGCCCAGGCCCACCGGACCCCGATCGCCTAAAATTTTTTTCGGGCCATCAAATATGTCCTAAGGAACCTTAGTCACCGCCCCGCAATGACCGTTCCTCGTTTATTGCATTTTACGGCCAAAAAATAAGAATTCTGCCCGATTCCCATTTTTTCGTGTGCTATAGCCCATGCCTTCTGAGTGGTCCCGGGCCCCCCGGAACCGGGCCGCCTAAAATATTTTTGGGCCATCAAATACGACCTAAGGAACCATAGTCACCACCCTGCCATGACCATTCCTCGTTTTTTTGCATTTTACGGCCAAAAAACTTAAATTCCGCCCGATTCCCATATTTTCGTGTGCTTTAGCCCACGCCTTTCAAGTGGGCCAGGGCCCCCCAGACCCGAATCGCCTAAAAATTATCCGGGCCATCAAATACGACCAAAGGAACCATAGTCACTGCCTCGCCATGACCGTTCCTCGTTTATTTTGCGTTTACGGCAAAAAAACTAGAATTCCGCCCCATTCCCATATTTTCGTGTAGCCCACGCCTTCCCAGTAGCCAGGCCCCTCCAGACCCGGATCGTCTAAAAATTTTTTGAGCCGTCAAATATGACCTAAAAAACTATAGTCACCGCCTCGCCATGACCTCTTCTCGATTTTTTGCGTTTAACTGCAAAAAAACTAGAATTCCGCACTATTCCCATATTTTTGTGTGCTACAGCCACGCCTTCCGAGTGGGTCCGGGACCATATTTTCGTCTGCTACAGCCACGCCTTCCGAGTGGGTCCGGGACCCCCGGACCCCGATCACCTAAATGTTTTTACGGGCCATCAAATACGAACAAATGAACCATATTCAAAGCCCTACCATGACCATTCCTCGGTCTTTTGTATTTTATGGCAAAACAATAAGTATTCCGCATGATTCCCATTTTTTCGTGTACTATAGCCCACGCCTTCCGAATGGTCCCTGGTCCCCCGGAACCGGATCACTAAAAATTTTTTGGGCCACCAAATACGACCTAAGGAACCATAGTCACCGCCCCTCCATGACCGTTCCTCGTTTTTTGCATTTTACAGCCAAAAAAATAGAATTTTGCGTGATTCCCATTTTTTTCATGTGCTATAACCCACGCCTTCCGAGTGGTCCCGAGCCCCCCGAACCTGGATCGCCTAATATTTTTCCCGGCCATCAAATAAGACCAAAGGAACCATAGTCACCGCCTCGCCAAGACCATTCCTCGTTTTTTGCATTTTACGGCCAAAAAACAAGAATTTCGCCTCATTCCCATTTTTGTGTGTGCTAAAAGCCCACACCTTCTGAGTGGTCCCGGGACCCCCGAAACCGGATCGTCTAAAATTTTTCAGGGCTACCAAATACGACCTAAGGAAACATAGTCACCGTCCATCCATGACTGTTCCTCGCTTATTTTGCGTTTTACGGCTAAAAAACTAGAATTCCGCCCGATTCCCATTTTTTCGTGTGCTTTAGCCCACGCCTTCCGAGTGGGCCCAGGTCCCAAGGACCTGGATCGTCTAAAAAATTTTCAGGCCATCAAATACGTCCTAAGGAACCATAGACACAACCCTGCCATCAAATACGTCCTAAAGCCCACACCGTTCCTCGTTGTTTTGTGTTTTACGACCAAAATAGTAGAATTTCGCCCAATTCCCATATTTTCGTGTGCTATAGCCCACGCCTTGAGAGTGGTTCAGGGCCCCCCGGAAACGGATCACCTAAAATTTTTCGGGCCATAGAATATGACCTAAGGAACCATAGTCACCGCCCCGCCATGAGAGTTCATCATTCTTTTCATTTTACGGCCAAAATACTAGAATTCCGCCCTATTCCCATATTGCGTGTGCTATAGCCCACGTCTTACGAGTGGGTCGGGCCCCCCGGACTCGGAGCGCCTAAAATTTTTTCGGGCAATCAAATACGACATTATGAACCACAGTCACCGCCTTGCCATGACCGATCCTCTTTTTTTGCATTTTACGGCCAAAAACCTAAAATTCCGCCTGATTCCCATATTTTCATGTAATATAGCCCACGCTTTCCCAGTGGGCAAGCCTCCCTGACTCGGATCGCCTAAAATATTTCCAGGCCTCAAATACGACCTAAGTATCCATAGTCACTGCCCCGCCATGACCTCTCCTCATTTTTTGCATTTTACGTCCAAAAAACTAAAATTCCGCCCGATTCCCATATTTTCGTTCCCACGCCTTCCGAGTGGGCTCGGGCCCCTCGAACCGGATCGCCTAAAATTTGTTCGGGCCATAAAATATGACCTAAGGAACCATAGTCATCACCCCGCCATGACCGTTCCTCATTTTTTTGCGTTTCCGGCCAAAAAACTAGAATTCCGCCTGATTCCCATATTTAAGTGTGCTATAACCCATGTCTTCCGAGTGGGCGCGGGCCCCCGGACCCTGATCGCCTAAAAATTTTCCGGGCCATGAAATATGACCTAAGGAGCCATAGTTACCGCTCTACCATAATCGTTCCTCATTTTTTTTGCGTTTTACGGCCAAAACACTAGAATTCCGCCCGATTCCCATATTTTCGTGTGCTATAGCCCACGCCTTCCAAGTGGGCCGAGCCCCCCGGATTCAGATCGCCTAAAATTTTTTCAGGCCATAAAATACGACCTAAGGAACCATAGTCACCGCCCCGCCATGACATCTCCTCGTTGTTTTGCGATTTACGGCCATACTAGAATTCCGCCTGATTCCCATATTTTCGTGTGCTATAGCCCACACCTTCCGAGTGGGTCGGGCCCCCCGGACTCGGATCGCCTAACATTTTTTCGGGCAATCAAATACGACATTAAGAACCATAGTCACCACCTCGCCATGACCGTTCATCGTTTATTTGCGTTTTACGGCCAACAAACTAGGATTCTGCCCGATTTCATATTTTCGTGTGCTATAGACCATGCCTACCGAGTAGGCCGGGCCCCCCGAACCCGGATCGCCTAAAATATTTTCGGGCCATCAAATACGACCTAAGGAACCATAGTCACTTCCCGCCATGACCTCTCCTCGTTCTTTTGCGTTTTAAGGCCAAAAAACTAGAATTCCGCACGATTCACATATTTTCGTGTGCTATAGCCCACGCCATCCGAGTGGGCCCAGGCCCCCGGACCCTGATCGCCTAAATTTTTCCTAGCCATCAAATACGACCTAAGGAACCATATTCACAGCCCCGCCATGACTGTTCCTCGTTCTTTTGCGTTTTACGGCCAAAAAACTAGAATTTCGCCTGATTCCCATATTTTCGTATGCTATTGCCCACGCCTTCCGAGTGGGCCCGGTCCCCCCAGAACCAGATCGCCTAAAAATTTTTCGGGCCATCACATACGACCTAAGGAACCATAGTCACCGTCCCGCTATGACCGTTCCTCGCTTTTTTGCGTTTTCGGCCAAAAAACTAGAATTCTGCCCGATTTCCATATTTTCGTATGCTATAGCCCACGCCTTCCAAGAGGGCGCGGCCCCCCTAACCCCAATCGCCTAAAAAGTTTTTGGGCCATGAAATACGACCTAAGGAACCATAGTTACCGCTCCACAATGATCGTTCCTCATGTTTTGCATTTTACGATCGAAAAACTAGAATTCCGCCTGATTCCCATATTTTCATGTGCTATAGCCCACACCTTACAAGTAGGCCGGGCCCCCCCAGACTCGGATCGCCTAAAATTTTTTTGGACCATCAAATACAACTTAAGGAACCATAGTCATTGTCCCGCCATGGCCTCTCCTCATTTGTATTGCATTTTACGGCCAAAATACTAGAATAACGCACGATTCACATATTTTCGTGTGCTATAGCCCAAGCCTTCCGAGTGGTCTCGGGGCCCGCGGAACCAGATCGCCTAAATTTTTTCGTGAAATAAAATACGACCTAAGGAACCATAGTCACTGCCTCGCTATGACCGTTCCTCATTTTATTGCGTTTTACGGCCAAAAAAGTAGAATTTCGCCCGATTCTCATATTTTCGTGTGCTATAGCCCACGCCATGCGAGTGGGCCCAGGCCCCCCAAAACCGAATCGCCTAAAAATTTTCCAGGCGAACAAATACGACCTAAGGAACCACATTCACCGACCCGCCATGACCGTTCCTCATTGATTTGCATTTTACGGCCAAAAAACTAGAATTTTGCCCGATTACCATATTTTCGTGTGCTATAGCCCACGCCTTCCGAGTGAGCCCGGGCCCCCAAACCCAGATCGCCTAAAAATTTTCCGGGCCATCAAATACGACCTAATCAACCATAGTCACCGCCCCTCCATGATCGTTCCTCATTTTTTGTATTTTACGGCCAAAAAACTAGAACAATGCACAACTCCCATATTTTCGTGTGCTATAGCCCACGCCTAAGAGTGGGCCGGGCCCCCAAACCCGGATCGCCTAATATATTTCCGGGGAATCAAATACGACCTAAGGAACCATAGTCACTATCCTCCATGACCTCTTCTCGTTCTTTTGCGTTTTACGGCCGAAAAAGTAGAATTCCGCCCGATTCCCATATTTTCGTATGCTATAGCCCACGCCTTTCGAGTGGGTCCGGGCCCCCCGAATCTGGATCGCCTAAAAATTTTTCGGGAGAACAAATACGACCTAAGGAACCATATTCACCGACCCGCCGTGACCGTTCCTCGTTGTTTTGCATTTTACGGCTAAAAAAGTAGAATTCCGCCCAATTCCCATATTTTCGTGTGCTATAGCCCACGCCTAGCGAGTGGGCCTTGGCCCACCAAAACCAGATCGCCTAAAAATTTTCAGGGCCATCAAATACGACCTAAGGAACCATTGTAACCGCCCCACCATGATCGTTCCTCATTTTTTGCATTTTGCAGCCAAAAAACTAGAACTCCGCCCAACTCCCATATTTTCATGTGCTATAGCCCACGCCTATCAAGTGGGCCGGGCCCTCCGAACCCGGATCGCCTAAAATATTTGCGGGCCATCAAATACAACCTAAGGAACCATAGTCACTGCCCGCCATGACCTCTCCTCGTTCTTTGGCATTTTTCGGCCAAAACACTAGAATTCCACACGATTCCTATATTTTCGTGTGCTATAGCCCACGCCTTCCGAGTAGGCCCGGGCCCCCCGATCGCCTATAATTTTTCCGAGCCATTAACTACAACCTAAGGAACCATATTCACAGTCCCGCCATGACTGTTCCTCATTCTTTTGCATTTTACAGCCAAAAAACTAGAATTCCCCCTAATTCCCATATTTTCATGTGCTATAGCCCACGCCTTCCGAGTTGGCCCGGTCCCCCCAGAACCGGATCGCCTAAAATTTTTCCGGGCCATCACATAATATCTAAGGAACCATAATCACCGTCCCGCCATGACCGTTCCTCACTCTTTTATGTTTCCGGCCAAAAAACTAGAATTTCGCTCGATTTCCATATTTTCGTGTGCTATAGCCCACGCCTTCCGAGTGGGCGCGGCCCCCCGGACCCCGATTGCCTAAAATATTTTCGGGCCATGAAATACGACCTAAGGAACCATAGTTACCTCTCCGCAATGATCGTTCCTCACGTTTGGCATTTTACGGCCAAAAAACTAGAATTTCTCCTAATTCTCATATTTTCATGTGCTATAGGCCACGCCTTACAAGTGGGCCGGGCCCCCAGACTCGGATCGCTTAAAATTTTTTTGGGCCATCAAATACGATCTAAGGAACCATAGTTACCGCCCCACCATGGCCTCTCCCCATTTTTTTGTATTTTACGGCCAAAATACTAGAATTTTGCCCAATTCCCATATTGTCGTGTGCTAAAGCCCACGCCTTCCGAGTGGGCCCGACCCCCCGAACCCCGATCGACCAAAAATGTTTTCGGGCCATCTAATACGACCTAAGGAACCATAGTCACCACCCTGCCATAACCGTTCCTCGTTGTTTTGCATTTTACGGCCAAAAAATAAGAATTCTTCCCGATTCTCATTTTTTCGTGTGCTATAGCCCACGCCTACCGAGTGGTCCCGGGGCCCGCCGTATCGGATCGCCTAAATTTTTCCGGGAAACTAAATACGACCTAAGGAACTATAGTCACCGCCCTTCCATGACCGTTCCTCGTTGTTTTGCGTTTTACGGCCAAAAAAGTACAATTCTGCCCAATTCCCATATTTTCGTGTTCTATAGCCCACGCCTTGCGAGTGGGCCGGGGCCCCCCAAAACCGGATCGCCTAAAATTTTTCCAGGCGAACAAATACTACCTAAGGAACCATATTCACCGACCCTCCATGACCGTTCCTCGTTGATTTGCATTTTACGGCCAAAAAACTAGAATTTCGCCCGATTACCATATTTTCGTGTGCTATAGCCCACGCCTTCCGAGTGAGCCCGGGCCCCTAGACCCAGATCTCCTAAACTTTTTTCATGCCATCAAATACGACCTAATCAACTAGTCACCGCCCCGCCATGATCGTTCCTCATTTTTTGCATTTTACGGCCAAAAAACTAGAACATCGCCCAACTCCCATATTTTCGTGTGCTATAGCCCACGCCTACCGAGTGGGCCGGGCCCCCGAACCCGGATCGCCTAAAATATTTTCGGGGAATCAAATACGACCTAAGGAACCATAGTCACTGCCCACCATGACCTCCCCTCGTTCTTTTGCATTTTACGGCCAAACAACAAAAATTCCACTCGATTCCCATATTTTCATAAGCTATAGCCCACGCCTTCCGAGTGGGCCCTGGCCCCCGGACCCCGATCACCTAAATGTTTTTCGGGCCATCACATACGATCTAAGATACCATATTCACAGCCCCGCCATGACCGTTCCTCGTTATTTTGCGTTTTACGGCTAAAAAACAAGAATTCCGCCCGATTCCCATATTTTCGTGTGCTATAGCCCACGCCTTTCGAGTGGGCCCGGTCCCACCGAAATCGGATCGCCTAAAAGTTTTCTGGGCCATCACATACGACCTAAGGAACCATAGTCACCGTCCCTCCATGACCGTCCCTCGCATTGTTTGCGTTTTCGGCCAAAAAACTAGAATTCCGCCTGATTCCCATATTTTCGTGTGCTATAGCCCACGCCTTCCGAGTGGGGGCAGCCCCCGGACCCCGATCGCTTAAAAAGTTTTCAGGCCATGAAATAAGACCTAAGGAACCATAGTTACCGTTCCGCAATGATCGTTTCTCATGTTTTGCATTTTACGGCCAAAAAATTAGAATTCCCCCTAGACTCGGATCGCCTAAATTTTTTTTGGGCAATCAAATACGACCTTAGGAACTATAGTCACCGCCCCGCCATGGCATCTCCTCGTTTGTTTTGAATTTTACGGCCAAAATACTAGACTTTCGCCCGATTCCTATATTTTTATGTGCTATAGCCCACGCCTTCTGAGTGGTCCCCGGCCCCCGGACCCCGATCGACCAAAAATGTTTTCGGGCCATCTAATACGACCTAAAGAACCATAGTCACCGCCCCTCCAAGACCATTCCTCGCTTTTTTGCATTTTATGGCAAACAAATAAGAATTCCGCTCGATTCCAATAGTTTCGTGTGCTATAGCCCACACCTTCCGAGTGGTCCCGGGGCCTGCAGAACCGGATCACCTAAATTTTTCTGGGAAATTAAATATGACCTAAGGAACCATAGTCAACGCCCCGCCATGACCGTTCCTAGCTATTTTGCGTTTTACGGCCAAAAAAGTAGAAATCTGCCTGATTCCCATATTTTCGTGTGCTAGAGCCCACGCTTTGCGAGTGGGCCCAAGCCCCCCGAAACCAGATCACCTAAAAAATTTTCGGGAAAAACATTACGACCTAAGGAACCATATTCACCGACCCGCCGTGACCGTTCCTCATTTTTTTGCATTTTACGGCAAAAATACTAGAATTCCGCCCGATTACCATATTTTCGTGTGCTATAACGCCTTCCGAGTGAGCCCGGGCTCCCAGACCCAGATCGCCTAAAAATTTTTCGGGCCATCAAATACGACCTAAGGAACCATAGTCACCGCCCCGCCATGATCGTTCCTCATTTTTTGCATTTTAAGGATAAAAACTAGAATTCTGCCCAATTTCCATATTTTCGTGTGCTATAGCCCACGCCTAATGAGTGGGCCGGGCCCCCGGACTCGGATCGCCTAAATTTTTTTCGGAAAATCAAATACGACATTAAGAACCATAGTCACCGCCTCGCCATTACCGATCCTAGTTTTTTGCATTTTACGGCCAAAAAACTAGAATTCTGCTAGATTCCCATATTTTCGTGTGCTATAGCCCAACCCTTCTGAGTGGGCGAGAGGCCCCGGACCCCGATCACCTAAAAATTTTCCGAGGTATGAAATATGACCTATGGAACCATAGTTACCTCTTTTCCATGATCGTTCCTCAATTTTTGCGTTTTACGGCCAAAAAATTAGAATTCCGCCTGATTTTCATATTTTTGTGTGTATAGCCCACGCCTTCCAAGTGGGCCGGGCCCCCCTGAATCGGATCGCCTAAATTTGTTTTGGGCCATTAAATATGACCTAAGAAACCATAGTCACCGCCCCTCCATGATCTCTCCTCGTTGTTTTGCATTTTACGATTAAAAGACTAGAATTCCGCACGATTCCCATATTTTCGTGTGCTATAGCCCAAGCCTTCTGAGTGGCCCGGCCCCCCCGAACCCTGATCACCTAAAAAATTTTCGGGCCATCTAATATGGCCTAAGGAAACATAGTCACCGCCTCGCCATGACCGTTCCTCATTTTTATGCATTTTACGGCCCAAAATAAGAATTCCGCCCGATTCCCATTCTTTCATGTGCTATAGCCCATGCCTTCCGAGTGGTCCTGGGGCCCTCGGAACCGGATCGCATAAAATTTTTTCGGGCCATCAAATACGACCTAAGCAACCATAGTCACCGCCCCTCCATGACCGTTCTTTCTAATTTTGTGTTTTACGGCCAAATAAGTAGTATTCCGCTCAATTCCCATATTTTCGTGTGCTATAGCCCACGCCTTGTGAGTGGGCCCGGGCCCCAGGACCCGGATCGCCTAAAATTTTCTGGGCCATCAAATACGACCTAAGGAACCATAGTCACCACCCCGCTATGACTGCTCTTCGCTTGTTTTGTGTTTTACGGTCAGAAAACTAGAATTGCGTCTGATTCCCATTCTTTCGTGTGCTATAGCCCACGCCTTCCGAGTGGTCCGCGGCCCCCCCGAACCGGATCGTCTAAAAGTTTTTCGGGCCATAAACTACAACCTAAGGAACCATATTCACTGACCCGCCGTGACCGTTCCTCATTGTTTTGCATTTTACGGCCAAAAAACAAGAATTCCGCCCGATTCCCATATTTCCGTATGCTATAGCCCACGCCTTCCGAGTGGGCCCGGGCCCCTAGAACAGGGTCGCCTAAAATTTTTTCGGGCCATCAAATACGACCTAAGGAACCATAGTCACCGCCCCACCATGATCGTTCCTCATTGTTTGCGTTTTACAGCCAAAAAACTAGAATTCTGCCTAATTTCCATATTTTCATGTGATATAGCCCACGCCTTCCTAGTGGTCCTGGGCCCTCGTACTCGGATTGCCAAAAAGCATTTTCGGGCCATCAAATACGACATTAAGACCCATAGTCACTGCCTTGCCATGACCGATCCTCTTTTTTTGCGTTTTACTGCCAAAAAACTAGTATTCCGCCCCATTCCCATATTTTCGTGTGCTATAGACCACGCCTTTCGAGTGGGCGCGGGCACTGGACCCCGATCGCCTAAAAAATATTCGGGCCATGAAATACAACTTAAGGAACCATAGTCACAGCCCCGCCATGACCGTTCCTCGCTTGTTTTGCATTTTACGATAAAAAAATTAGAATTCTGCCCAATTCCCATTTTTTCGTGTGCTATATAGCCCACACCTTCTGAGTGGTCCCGGGCCTCCGGAACCGGATCGCCTAAAATGTTTTCGGGCCATCAACTACGATCTAAGGAACCATATTCACCAACCCGCCATGACCGTTCCTCGTCTAAAAATTTTTACGACCAAAAAACTAGAATTCTGCCCGATTCCCATATTTTCTTGTGCTATAGCCCACGCCTTCCGAGTGGGCCCGGGCCCCCAGACTCGGATCACCTAAAAGTTTTTCGGGCCATCAAATACGACCTAAGGAACCATAGTCACCGCCCCGCCATGATCTTTCTTCATTTTTTGCGTTTTAAGGCCAAAAAACTAGAATTCCGCCTCATTCCCATATTTTCGTGTGCTATAGCCCACGCCTACCGAGTGGGCCGGGCCCCCTGGACTCGGATCGCCTAAAAATTTTTTGAGGCCATCAAATATGACCTAATCAACCATAGTCACCGCCCCACCATGATCGTTCCTCATTATTTGCATTTTACGGCCAAAAAACTAGAATTTCGCCCGATTCGCATATTTTCGTGTGCTATAGACCACGCCTTCCGAATGGGCGCGGGCCCCCGGACCCCAATCGCCTAAAAATTTTTCGGGCTATGAAATACGACCTAAGGAACAATAGTTACCGCTCCTCCATGATCGTTCCTCATGTTTTGGGTTTTACGGCCAAAAAAACTAGAATTCCTCACGATTCCCATATTTTCGTATGCTATAGCCCACACCTTCCGAGTGGGCCCGGTCCACCCAGAACCGGATCGCCTAAAAATTTTCCGGGCCATCACATACGACCTAAGGAATAATAATCACCATCCCACCATGACCGTTCCTCGTTTTTTTGCGTTTCCGGCCAAAAAATGAGAATTCTGCCCAATTTCCATATTTTCGTGTGCATAGCCCACGCCTTCTGAGTGGGCGCGGGCCCCCGGATCCTGATCGCCTAAAACAATTTTGGCCATGAAATACGACCTCAGGAACCATAGTTACCGCTCCGTAATGATCATTCCTCATGTTTTGCATTTTACGGCCAAAAAACTAGAATTCCGCCTGATTCCCATATTTTCATGTGCTATAGCAACGCCTTACAAGTGGGCCGGGCCCTCCAGACTCGGATCGCCTAAAAAGATTTTGACAATCAAATATGACCTAAGGAACCATAGTCATCACCCCGCCATGCCCTCTCCCCGTTTGTTTTGCGTTTTATGGCCAAAATAGTAGAATTCCGCCTGATTCCCATATTTTCATGTGCTAAAGCCCACGTCTTCCGAGTAGGCCCGGGCCCTCGGACCCCGATCGACCAAAAATGTTTTCGGGCCATCAAATACGACCTAAGGAACCATAGTCACCGCCCCGTCATGACCATTCCTCATTCATTTGTGTTTTACGACCAAGAAAGTTGAATTCCTCACGATTCTCATTTTTCGTGTGCTATAGCCCACGCCTTGCAGAGTGGGCCCAGGTCCCCGAAACCGGATCACCTAAAATGTTTTTGGGCAAACAGCTACGTCCTAAGAACCATATCCACCGACCTGCCATGACCGTTCCTCGTTGTTTGCATTTTATGGCCAAAAAACTAGAATCCCCCCCGATTACCATATTTTTGTGTGCTCTAGCCCACGCCTTCTGAATGAGTCTGGACCCCCAGACCCAGATCGCCTAAAATTTTCCAGGCCATCAAATACGACCTAAGGAACCATAGTAACCACCCCGCCATGATCGTTCTTTATCCTTTGCATTTTACGGCCAAAAAACTAGAATTCCGCCCAACTCCCATATTTTCGTGTGCTATAGACCACGCCTAACGAGTGGTTCGGGCCCCCCGGACTTGGATCTTCTAAAAAAACTTCGGGCCATCAAATACGACATTAAGAACCATAGTCACCGCCTCACCATGACCGATCCTCGTTTTTTGCATTTTACGGCCAAAAAACTAGAATTTCGCACGATTCCCATATTTTCGTGCGCTATAGCCCACACCTTCCGAGTGAGCCCGGGCCCCTAGACCCAGATCGCCTAAAAATTTTCAAGGCCATCAAATACGACCTAAGGAACCATATTCACAGCCCCGCCATGACCGTTCCTCGTTCTTTTGCGTTTTATGACCAAAAAACTAGAATTCCTCCTAATTCCCATATTTTCATGTGCTATAGCCCACGCCTTCCGAATGGGCCCGGTCCCCCCAGAACCGGATCCCCTAAAAATTTTCTGGGCTATCACATATGACCTAAGGAACCATAATAACCATTTCTCCATGACCGTCCCTTGTTTTTTTGCATTTTCGGCCAAAAAATGAGAATTCCGCCCGATTTCCATATTTTCATGTGCTATAGCCCACACCTTCCGAGTGGGCGCGGGCCCCCGGACCATGATCGCCTGAAAAATTTTTGGGCCATGAAATACGACCTAAGGAACCATAGTTACCACTCCGCAATGATCGTTTCTCATGTTTTGCGTTTTACGGACAGAAAACTAGAATTCCGCCTAATTCCCATATTTTCATGTGCTATAGCCCACGCCTTACAAGTGGGTCGGGCCCCCCGAACTCGGATCACCTAAAAAATTTTTGGACAATCAAATATGACCTAAGTAACCATAGTCACCGCCTCGCCATGGCCTCTCCTCATTTGTTTTGCATTATACAGCCAAAATACTAGAATTCCGCCCGATTCCCATATTTTCATGTGCTAAAGCCCACGTCTTCTGAGTAGGCCCCGGACCCCGATCGACCAAAAATGTTTTCGGGCCATTTAATACGACCTAAGGAACCATAGTCACCTCCCCACCATGACCATTCCTCGTTCTTTTCCGTTTTACTGCCAAAAAAGCAGAATTCCGCCCGATTCCCATATTTTCGTATGCTATAGCCCACGCCTTGCGAGTGGGCCTGGGCCCCCTGAAACCGGATCGCCTAAAATGTTTCCGGGCGCACAAATACGACCTAAGGAACCATATTCACCGACCCGCCATGACCGTTCCTTGTTGTTTTGCATTTTACGGCCAAAAAACTAGAATTCCGCCAGATTACCATATTTTCGTGTACTCTAGCCCACGCCTTCTGAGTGAGCCCGGGCCCCAAGATCCATATCGCCTAAAAATTTTCCGGGCCAACAAATATGACCTAAGGAACCATAGTCACCGCCCCGCCAAGATCGTTCCTCATTTTTTGCATTTTACGGCCAAAAAACTAGAATTCCTCCTAATTCCCATATTTTCGTGTGCTATAGCCCACGCTTTCTGAGTGGGCCCGGCCCCCAGAACCGGATCGCCTAAAATTTTTTCGGGCCATCACATAGAACCTAAGGAACCATAATCACTTTCCCGCCCTGACCGTTCCTCATTTTTTGCGTTTCCGGCCAAAAAATGAGAATTCCGCCCGATTTTCATATTTTCGTGTGCTATTGCCCACGCCTTCCAAGTGGGCGCGAGCCCCCGGACCCCGATCACCTAAAAACTTTTCGGGCCATGAAATACGACCTAAGGAACCATAGTTACCGCTCCGCAATGATCGTTCCTCATGTTTTGCGTTTTACGGCCAAAAAACTAAAATTCCGCCTTATTCCTAAATTTTCATGTGCTATCGCCCACGCCTTACAAGTAGGCCGGGCCCCGCGGACTCGGATCGCCTAAAATATTTTTTGACAATCAAATACGACCTAAGGAACCATAGTCACCGCCCCTCCATGGCCTCTCCCCGTTTGTTTTGCGTTTTATGGCCAAAATACTAGAATTCCGCCCGATTCCCATATTTTGGTGTGGTAAAGCCCACGTCTTCTGAGTAGGCCCGGGCCCTCGGACCCCGATAGACCAAAAATGTTTTCGGGCCATCTAATACGACCTAAGGAACCATAGTCACCGCCCCGCCATGACCATTCCTCGTTCATTCGCATTTTACGGCCAAAAAAGTAGAATTCCTAACGATTCCCATATTTTCGTGTTTTATAGCCCACGCCTTGCGAGTGGGCTCGGGCCCCCCGAAATAGGATCGCCTAAAATATTTTCGGGTGAACAAATATGACCTAAGGAACCATATTCACCAACCCGCGGTGACCGTTCCTCGTTGTTTTGCATTTTACGGAAAAAAACTAGAATTCCGCCCGATTACCATATTTTCGTGTGCTCTAGCCCACGCCTTCTGAGTGAGCCCGGGCCCCCAGACCCAGATCGCCTAAAATTTTTCTGGGCCATCAAATATGACCTAAGGAACCATAGTCACCGCCCCGCCATGATCGTTCCTCATCTTTTGCATTTTATGGCCAAAAAACTAGAATTCCGCCCAACTCCCATATTTTCGTGTGCAATAGCCCACGCCTAACGAGTGGTTCGGGCCCCCCGGACTCGGATCGCCTAAAATTTTTTTGGGCCATCAAATCCGACATTAAGAACCATAGTCACTGCCTCGCCATGACCGATCCTCTTTTTTTTCTTTTTACGGCCAAAAAATTAGAATTCCACACGATTTTCATATTTTTGTGTGCTATATCCCACGCCTTCCAAGTGAGCCCGGGCCCCCAGACCCAGATCGCCTAAAAATTTTCAGGGGCATCAAATACGACCTAAGGAACCATATTCACAGCCCCTCCATGACCGTTCCTCGTTCTTTTGCGTTTTACGGCCAAAAAATTAGAATTCCTCCTAATTCCCATATTTTCGTATGCTATTGCCCACGCCTTCCGAGTGGGCCCGGTTCCCCCAGAACCGGATCGCCTAAAATTTTTCCAGGCCATCACATACGACCTAAGGAACCATAATAACCGTCCCGCCATGACCGTTCCTCATTTTTTTGCGTTTTCGGCCAAAAAACGTGAATTCAGCCCGATTTCCATATTTTCGTGTGCTATAGCCCACGTCTTCCGAGTGGGCGCAGGTCCCCGGACCCCGATCGCCTAAAAAACTTTCGGGCCATGGAATATGACCTAAGGAACCATAGTTACTGCTCCGCAATGATCGTTCCTCATGTTTTGCATTTTATGGACAAAAAACTAGAATTCCGCCTAATTCCCATATTTTCATGTGCTATGCCCACGCCTTACAAGTGGGTCGGGCCCCCCGGACTCGGATCGCCTAAAATATTTTTGGACAATCAAATACGACCTTAGGAACCATAGTCACTGCCCCGCCATGGCCTCTCCCCGTTTGTTTTGCGTTATACGGCCAAAATGCTAGAATTCCTCCCGATTCTCATATTTCCGTGTGCTAAAGCCCACGTCTTCCGAGTAGGCTCGGGCCCTTGGACCCCGATTCACAAAAAATGTTTTTGGGCCATCTAATACGACCTAAGGAACTATAGTCACCACCCC